>NC_090825.1:100377500-101627500 GCF_028021215.1 Eschrichtius robustus | reverse complement strand
TTTTCTCGATTTGATAGAAACTATAAACCCACAGATCCAGGAAGACCAATGGACCCAAGCTCAAGAAACATAAAATAAAAAACAAAAATCCAAGGCAAATCAGAATCAGATTGTTTAAAACCATTCAGAAAGAGAAAAATCTGAAAAAGCAGCCAGAAAACAGAGACAATACATAGAAAAGGAAGAAAAATAAGTTTGAGAGCCAATTTTTCAAATATTTCTATAAATAACCAACCCTATAAGAGTGAGTCAATGCATATATACTTCAGTTATGTAAATATGTTCTATGTAAAGTAGCATGTACAAAATCAATGTACAATTCAATGTCAGTTAAATTTTTAATTATTATTTTTAAAGTATTTAGGTAATTTTTCCCAAATGGTAACACCAATAATAACAACAACAACAATAACAACAAAGACTTTTATAACACTTATATAAAGGCACTGCTCCAAGCTCCTTTACCATGAAAATCACTCATTTAATTGTCACAACAACCCCACATGGGATAGGTACTATTATCTCCACTTTACAGGTGAGGAAACTGAGGCATGGATTAAGTATCTTGCCCATGGTAGCTACTGATACATTTTGAACTCAGCAATTTGGTTCCTGAATCTGCTTCTTAATCACTGCACAATACTGATTCCCAATGAACCGAATCCCTTATATAGTCCTGTTCACTGGGGGAAACGAAACACGTGCAAGTGGGAGAAACATTCTGGAGTGAGGACAATGCCTTCCATCCAGTCTCCTCCCAAGGTTCTGTCCTCTGGAGGGCCTTTGCAGGAACAGAGGACCCTGGGCAGAGGGGTGGTGGCGGTCTTAGCATGAGTTCCTTACCCCTAACTATTTGGAGCCCGTGCTCCTCTCAAGTAAATACTGATCTATATAAAAAGCATACAATTCTACAGAGTAGAAAAATACTTTTTATATTACCTTTTCTTGTCAGGATCTGTATCCATACCACCCCCTCAGTCTCCTTACACTGTGGTTCCAAATCTCAGCTTGTATGGCCTTTGCTAATTAAACTTAAAAGCTTTTGCACCGCAAAGGAAACCATAAACAAGACAAAAAGACAACCCTCAAAATGGGAGAAAATATTTGCAAATGAAACAACAGACAAAGGATTAACCTCCAAAATATACAAACAGCTCATGGAGCTCAATATGAAAAAAACAATCCAATTAAAAAATGGGCGGAAGACCTAAAAAGACATTTCACCAAGGAAGACATACATATGGCCAAGAGGCACATGAAAAGATGCTCAACATCACTAATTATTAGCGAAATGCAAATCAAAACCACAATGAGGTATCACCTCATGCCGGTCAGAATGGCCATCATCAAAAAAGCTAGAAACAATAAATGCTGGAAAGGGTGTGGTGAAAAGGGAACCCTCCTGCACTGTTGGTGGGAATGTAAATTGATACAGCCACTATGGAGAACAGTATGGAGGTTCCTTAAAAAACTAAAAATAGAACTACCATATGACCCAGCAATCCCACTACTGGGCATATACCCTGAGAAAACCATAATTCAAAAAGAGACATGCACCACAATGTTCATTGCAGCACTATTTACAATAGCCAGGACATGGAAGCGACCTAAGTGTCCATCGACAGATGAATGGATAAAGGAGATGTGGCACATATATACAATGGAATATTACTCAGCCATAAAAAAAACAAAATTGAGTTATTTATAGTGAGGTGGATGGACCTAGAGTCTGTCATACAGGATGAAGTAAGTCAGAAAGAGAAAAACAAATAACCGTATGCTAACGCATATACATAGAATCTAAAAAAAAAACCAAAAAACCGGTACTGATGAACCTAGTTGCAGGGCAGGAATAAAGAGGCAGGCATAGAGAATGGACTTGAGGACAGGGGGTGGGAGTAGCATTGACATATATATACTACCAAACGTAAAACAGTTGGCTGGTGGGAAGTAGCAGCATAGCACAGAGAGATCGGCTCAGTGCTTTGAGATGACCTAGAGGGGTGGAATAGAGAGGATGGGAGGGAGGCTCAAGAGGCAGGGGATATGGGGACGTGTATGCATATGGCTGATTCGCTTTGTTGTGCAACAGAAACTAACATGGTATTGTGAAGCAATTATACTCCAATAAAGATCTATTAAAAAAAATAATAATAATATGTGCTTATGCAAAAGAATTTTCAAAAAGTCCAAAGGATGTAAACTGAAAAGTATGTTTCTTACATAAGAGACTTGTATAGGTCCTTGCCAATTTAAGAGGTATCTTAAATATCCTTTCAGAAATTGTCTATACTCATATAAGCTCTGTATGTGTACATGTAATAGAAGTTATTTTATTTTCTTACACAACTAGAGCTATAGCATATAGTTCTACTACTTTATTTTTTCTACTACTTTTATTTTTTACTTTATTTAATACATATCAGACATCTTCATTAATCAGCACATTTTGACATACCTCATTCTTTACTGGATACATAGTACTACCATGTACGATTGCTACCATACTTTGTTTAATTTGGACCCTAAGATGGATATTAAGTTACTGTAGTATTTTGCACTGTATATTTTTTAATATGTTTATATATGTTTACTTATATATAAATATATATAAAACATATGTTTATATGTCTCTCTATATACTTATATTTTATTTACATATATTAATGATTAATGTATCTATAGAGAGAGAGATATATCTCATCCTTGTTCCTGTACATGTACTTACACACATACATATATAAGATAAATTACCAAAAATTTTGCCAAATTTATCCCCTCAAATGTACGAAGTCACCCTGCCACCAAGAGGATATGGAACGCCTGGCCAATCCTGATCAACACTGCCTATTCATCACTTTGACAATATGATTAGGAAGTGAGAACTAATTGGGTATATTTTGACCAGTGTTTATAGTGGCATAGGTTTCCATTCCAACTATCTCACATAAAATCACAGAGACCTGATGTACCTGTCTAGGCCTCTACTCTTGTAGACATCCTTGCCCTCAGAGATTTCCAGAAATTCCTCAGTGTAAAGCTAAGGAAGCTTCGTGTAACTAAATAAACATATTAAGGTTTTCATTTAGATTTGTTTAAAAAAACAGAAATTATATTGTTCCTGTGACTAAATTCTAGCCACAGCCCTAAACATTAAGTCCTTAGTCTTCAAACTGAAAAGAAAAATAAATACGACTTTAAAGAGAAGATTTCAATTTGTAAGTGTGGTTTTGACTACACGTTAGAGCCAATTTTTTTTTCCTTTTCAGTAACATTTCTGAAAATAAACTGTAAATCAATGACAAAATATTTCATAATTTGGTTTACACCTACTTTTTTCAGGAATGTATCTAAAAAACAAAATAAACTTAAGCTAAAGATGGACTTAACCCATATTCCAGGTTGAATGATCTCTGTCTTCAGAAGCTCATACCTTACAAAGTTATTTACTTTCAACAAAAGCAAAAAAAAAAAAAAAAGTTTTCCTAAATAAAAATGTCTAATAAATAACTTTTAAGTGCCTTCCAAATACAGATGGGGATTCTATATAAAACTAAGTTTTAGTGACCTTTCATATATATATATTTTTTGTTTGCTTGTTTGTTTGTTTAGTATTTGTTCAGTTAGAACAAGATGTACCAAATATTAACTCTGGGCTTGAAATCAACATATTCTCCTTCTTGAGTAGGCATAAGCAAGAAAGATAAAATTTAAAAGGCTGTTATTTAGATGCTATAAAAAGTTGTATCTCTAAAAGTGATTTAATGTGTGCCTATTGAGGGCCAAGCTCTCAAAGGTATTAATTCACATCACACAAAGTTTTTTTTTTTTTAAATAAGGCAAAGATGATAAGAGACCCTGTAATCATAAATTTTTATGATATTTGATGACTAAATTTAAAATTCAATAAAACTAGTGTACAATTTTAATTTGTTCCTACTCAGCCTTAAATCAAATTTCCTCTGTTCTAAGATGCCAAACTGCGAGATATTATTAATTTAATTATACTATTTTCGGTTGTGGAGAAGCTGCCAACAACGTTTTTTTCCGTATCTTTGAAAACACCTAAATTTCAGAAATTTTAAAATGTTTTTAAGAGAAAAACATATTGCTTCAAATAAACCACTGCTTAAAGAAGAACAGTTCTCTAAATAATTGCCACTAGAGAACAGCTGTGTAAGAGTTGGGCCTGATTAAATTTGTGTGTACATATACATTTTTTAATATGATTCTTCTTTACAAAGAAAATTCATGATACCAAAAAGGACTCAAAATGATTAAAATCACTGATAAAAGAACAAAAATAATAAAAACAAAAACAAAATTAGAGCAAGAACAAACATCAAAGACAAAAGAAACCTGTTTCCTAAGCTGGAAAGATCAAAAGGGTTTACCATCTCCCAGGGAAAATAATATACCTAATATTCTGGATCTTTTAAAATTACAACAATGAAAAAAAAGTACTGCCAATATACTGATGGAATAAAGTAGGAACAGAGATCAGGATGACCAAACTTTTTCTATGCTACACTAAATGCCTCCCCGCTCCCCGAAAAGTAGAGCAATGTCTGCAGAATTTTATGAGAATATTATTTTATAATCATGCAAATTATTATTCACATGAGAAGGCATCAAAAAGTCAATCTCAGTTGTGGGCAAACTCAGAAAACAAATAACCCACACAGCCTTTCGAAAAAAAATTACTGAAGACATAGCACTGCCAATGGAAAGATTAACCAAAATTAAGCACTCAAAATACAGTAATAGAAAAGGCCAGCCATTGTTTTTGTTATCATCAAAGACTCTGATCCAGGGAAGGAGTAAATGAGTACAAAGAAAGACAACTTTATAAAGTGGCTGCTACTCTAAGAAGCTGAGGACAACTCCGGCAGAAAGCACACAGTGGTTTCATGGCCATTTGGAGCTGGCCTCCTCACAGGCTGCCCCGAGGCTCTCCTCTACAACTGAAAGGCTTGTAGTTGAAGTAGCCTGGTTTATAGAGTAACAAAAGAATCCACAGAAATCCATCGGAAACCTGGTTCCAAATTTTGGCTTTACATGCCTTCAAAGGTTGATGGTGAATGATCTTTAACCTAGAATTCCATATCCAGGCAAATTTTCTACCAGGAAGACAGGAAAGTGCTCTTTCCAGACATGCAAGAGGGAGAGTATTTTATGTACTATGTACACATTCAGGAAATTCTCTTTGAAGATTTTTTTTAAATGGAATTCAAAAAAGAAGCCAAGAAACTGTGGACCTAATCTACAAACAATATGGGGGTGTGGGGGGAATACTAAAATGCCAGCTATGCAACCTAAAAAGTATTCAAATTAGATTAAGAAGCCAAAGGGTTCCAAGAAGAATGCTTTCAAGAAGAAAATGGGTATGATTAACACCTATTATCATTAAAAAGGTTTTAGTGACAGCATCAAAGCATTCACCTTTCTCTGCCAAGAAAAAAAAAAAAAAAAAAGTGCTTAGGAATTCCAAGAAAACCAACTAACAACACTGTATACAAGGTACAGTTCCAAATATAAAGCAAAATAAATGTAACATGACCTGGTACAGTTTAGAGAATAAGAGTGTCCATTTGAAGTAATGCTTGAAATATTCTCCACTGAGCAGTACAGGTTTAGTAATTTATACGGCTACATTTCCTTCCTTACAGTTCCAAAAACTTGATTACACAGTGAAAATATAAATATCTGTACACACACATATATAATTATAATATTGGGAACATTAATTATTGAACTCAGCTTTTAAAATCAATCTATACAACACAGAAGACAATTATTTTTACAGAACAGACTGTAAATATTTTTTGTCAGTGTAAAAAATAATGGCATAACGAGCAGAAAATAGATGAATGGGGGAGGAATTGGGTGTAAAGGAAGTAAATGGGGTCCAAATCTTTTCATCTTACATAATTGGCAGTCAAAGGACACTGCTTAAAAATTGGTGGATGAAGAAAGTGGTTCAAATTACAGAGTAACAAATATAAAGTTATAATTTTAATGATGAAATTAAAATCATATACATAGTGAAAATGGAGTGGAGGGGAGTGAAATACAGGAGCAGAGTGAATTCAATTCATATTTCTAACTGGAGGGACATAGAGATTTTCTAAGACACCAAGAAATAGAGATTCAGATATATTACTTAGAGTAACAGTGCTTAAAATAAATTAGCAACTTTTCAACTAACTTCTGGTTCTGGAAGGTACTAGACATTTTATTTTTCCTTTTACATGTTTATGCTGAAATGTTTTGCATGTATATGAAGTACTTTTAGATAGCCTAAAAATGACATAACCTCTGCTAAATGTTTTTGTTTTAAATCTCTCTGGTTATAAAGGAAATATTTTGTTGAGTTTATTGATATTTATAGAATTACAGGTTTTCAGTCTAATCCCTACTACCGACTAATTTTAGCTCCCCAACTGATTACTTGATTATGAAAAGTCTACATTTTTCTTTTCCTCTTCAGCCATATCTATGACACAAAACCAATCAATCAATTCAGGGTGAGGGAAACAATGCACTCAAATACGTCAGGTCATACATATTGATTTGTTAACACAGTTTTTCATTAGTTTCAATATCATTACTAGTCAAAATCTTTGACTTAGATTTTCTATAAAATGTGAATGCTGCTAGTTCTTTGCTTACCTGAATTGTTATGGCAATAAATCACATACTGTGCTAAACAAGCGTTCTGGAAGATAGATGCTTTATGAGCTTTATTATTCTATTTTATGACCTGCTTTGAAAGAAGGAAAATAGATAAGTTTTATCTGTACTACTAACTTGGGCAAATCTCTAAGTATCTTTGAGCCACAGTATCTTCATTAATAAAATAAGAATGATAAAATGATGTCTACTGTATTAGTTTGTCAGATAATAAATGTCTTGGCGCTTTGTAAGATGCTCTGAAATGGAATGAAGAATTGCTAACTGTGAAGTGGTCGACAAAGATGCCAGCAGGAAGAACAGAAGGGCTTCCATGGGTATTTGAGGACAGCCTTCCTGACAGGCTGCCTAAGGAATGGATTTGTGGTTGAAATAGCTTTCATACAGAGGAGCAAAACAATCCATCATTCTCCTCTCAAACTACTTAGTTATAGACTGTGTCTCCTTATCACAAGCTCTTGGCTTCTGCAAAAAGGAGCAACTCTTCACCTCCCTCCCAAATCCTCCAGAACCAGCCCCAACACGTCAATTCAATCTTATTTCCCACAGCTCTCCTGCAGGAGCCAATCAGCCAAGTCCTTCCTATATTTTCCCCACTCTAGGCACTGACTAACCTAGGGCTTCTGTTCACGCAGAAGTCTCCCTCTGCCAAGGAGTCCTCCTAGCCTCACTTCATCAGTCAAGTGAAATTCCACCTCCATCCCAGAGCCTTCTGGAACGTCAGGCATCACTGTATTCCATACCTTCCCCTTAAACAGATCATCTAAGTGGCACAATCGTATTATTTAAAATACAGTCACACTCTCTAATTTTCAACAAATGTATTCCTCTTGACTATTTCATATAAATATGTATTATGTGCGCCAATGGAATTTTTTTAGGGGACAATAATCCTCAAGAAGAACCTACAAGGATGTTTTGAGAAAGCATTTGTAATATAATACTAATTGAAAGAGCAGTATAAAATACTTTATGCATACTATGCTGTTGCCTATATAAAATATACATAAAAGATAACAAAGGAAATAGGTCAAAATGATGTCTGAGTGGTAGAATTATTATAATTTATTATAAATTTATTACAAATTATAATTTTCTCTATAATCTACAGTTTTCACTAGAGCATATATCATTCTTGTAATTAGGAGAAAGTTTAATCAAATTTCTGCCTTCTAAAGTTACACTGGAGTAAATCTAATAAATGATAATTATTCCTTTTTAATACAACTATCAAGTTCTTATGAAATTCATTTTTGTATTTCCATATATATTCATTGAGCATCTGCTATGTGCCAAGCACTCTGCTATGCTCTGTACAACAGCAGCAGCAGCTACCATTTTTGAGTGCTTACTATGGACTATGCCGTGCTCAAAGCACTTTCACTTATTAACTGATTTAGTCCACACAAGATCCTATAATGTAGGTACTGTTATTATTCCCACCCCATATGTGAGGAAGCCAAGTCAGAGTGAGTTACGTAACTTCAGAGTTAGGAGCTGAGCTAGGAGCTGATTCATAAACCCAGACAGTCTGGTTCCAAACTCCACAATCTTAAGCCCTGGAATTCTATCACTAGAAACAATGGTGAGCAAACTCATAGTCCTAGCCTTTATATTATTATAAAGGAAAAGTATAAAAAGGTATCTGAGCTATACTCAATATGAAACACTTACTTTAAAAATGGTGAGTGTATAAGAGAGGACAAGATTTGCTCTCAGGGATCAGGGGAGCTTTCTCTCAGGAGCTGTTTCTGAATAGATCTACAGTAAAAGTAGGCAAAAAGGAGGCGCAAG
This sequence comes from Eschrichtius robustus, assembly GCF_028021215.1. Lineage (NCBI taxonomy): Eukaryota > Metazoa > Chordata > Mammalia > Artiodactyla > Eschrichtiidae > Eschrichtius > Eschrichtius robustus. Next base: position 101,619,013 of record NC_090825.1, on the reverse strand, counting down.
CATTATAGGCAGAACATGTGCAAAGGCCCTGAAGCAGAAGGTAAGAGGATGGAAGAAGCTGAGGGCAGTACAGCCAGCCTGTAAGAAGAGCATCTCTGCAAGAGGCTGGAGAGGAAACAAAAGGCTAGCTTCATCAACTGCTCAACAAGGATTAATTCTAGGATGTGCCAGGCTCAGTTCTAGTCACTGCAGATAAAACAGTGAACAATACAAACAGAGATCCCTAACAAAGCTTACTTATATTTTAACAGAAGGAGGACAAAGACAATCACACAAATAAATGCACACTAGCTGATGATAAGTGCTACGGAGAAAAATAAATCAGAGTTAATAAGGACAGAGAGGGGCTGGATGAGAGTGTATATGGCTAGTATATGGGCTGGTCAGGGAAGGTCTTACTGATAAAGGTGTATTTGAGCAGAGACCTTGTATTAGTTTTCTATTACTGCTGTAACAAACACAACACCCATTCATTATCTCACAGTCCCATAGGTCAGAAGTCCAGTGCACTTGACTGGTTTCTCCACTTCAAGTCTCACTGGGCTAATATCAAGGTATTGGCTTGGCTGGGTTCCTTTTGGTGGTTCACTGGGAGAAAACCAGTTTCTGTCTCCTTGTGGTTGTAGGACTGTGGTCCCATTTTCTTGCTGGCTATCAGCTAAGGGCAAAATTTCCAGCTTCTAGAAAGCACCTGTATTCCTCAGCTCATGGTCTCCTTTCTCAATCTTCAAAGCCAGGAACAGAGGATCAAGACTTTCTCATGTCACATTTCTGTGATCTACTTTTCTGCTTCCTCTTCCACTTTTAAGTGGAAAACTCATGGGATTATATTGGCCCCACCCAGATAATCTAAATTGTCTCTGTGATCTCAGCGTCCTTAACCTTCATCACATCCATTAAGTCCCTTTTGCATGTCAGGAAACATATTCACAGGTTCTGGGCATTAGGGTGTAAACATTTTGGGAGGCCCATCCCTCCCTTTACCACAGACCTGAAAGAAGTGAGAATATCTGGTTGTGGGAGCAGGGTGGTCCAGACACGTGGAAGATTAAATGCTTGACATGTTTATATGCCGAGAGTGATGAGGAGGGAGAAGAGTTAAAGGGAAGGTCTGAGCGGTGGTGGGGAGAGGTGAGTGGAAGTAGAAACAACAGGACAGGCGGATAACTGGATGTGGAGTTTCTTTAAAAAAAAGAAAAAAAGAAAAAAAAGGAGAAATCAAATATAATGGTGAGGTTTGGGGCCTGAGCAACCAGAAGGATGGTGGTGCCAGTAACTGAGCTGGGAAGACAGTCTTTGGGGGCAAACAGGAGCCCTGCACTGGCCGCGTTAAGTCTGAGATGCGTGTTAGATAGACATTAAGTGGAGATGTTCAGTAGGACTGAATTAACACGTCTGGGGCTTAGGGAGAGGTCTTGGCCAGAAATATAAATTTGGGAATCATCAAAGTGTGAATGTGATCTAAAATCAGAAGACTGGATCTGACCACCTAGGAAGAGAAGTTTAGTTTGAGGTCTTGAGATCCTATCAGGGCTTATTGTTTTCCATTCTAGCATGAGAAACCTTTGCTACTTTTTCAAAGTCTCCCCCTTCCAAATTAAACTTCTCTAGCTCCTCTAGCTGTCCTTCAGAAGACCTGGTCTTCAGGTCTTGCACTACTGACCACCTTCCAGTTAAAATATAGTTTGTCACTGTTCCCCCTAAACTGTAGAATCCAGGACTTGAGGGGATATATAGCCATTTCCCAATTAGTGAATGGATTGTGTCTCCCAAATCCATAGTTGAGGTAGTTCAAAACTCAGCACAGATTTTCTCATAGAATCAGTATAAAAGATAGATTTCAACTCATAAAAAACCCTGTTGAGCCCATAATATGCATAAATTACAATAATAATATTTTTATTTCACCCAGCAGCTTTGCAGTATAACACAGTGGCTAAGAGTTCTGGCTCTTGAATCAAACTGCCTGGGTTTGAATCCTGTGTCTTCTATTGCTCTCCTCTGGGCTCGGCTAACACTCCATGATTTGGGGCAAGTTATTTAAGCTTTACAAACCTCGGTTTCCCCACCTATAACATGAAGTTTATAATGGTACCTTTCAAATAGGTTTGTTGTCAGGATTAAATGTGATTATCAGTGTCAATAATTTACCATATTGTCTGGCATTTAGCAAGAATTCAAACAAGAATGTTATCTATTAATATCGTTATTAACATCTAGTAATTGTTACAACTGTTTCTTTATCAGCACGGGGGTGGGAGACTTGGTGGATAGAGAGGGAAAGAGATGATTCCTCAGGAGTGTGACCTACTCACCACACCCATCCATCTCTACAAGGGAGAAGGTACTTTTCTCCCCATCCCAGAGCTAGTTGAGCCTGCAATGCACACACGTGGTAGCCTCTGCACTCACCTCTGTCAGTGCCCACTCAGAACCCTGCATTCCTGATGAGGCCTGACCACTAAGACTTAGAGGAACCCTGACTTCCCTCCACCTTAGTTTAAGATTCCATATCTTCGACCTGTATTTTTCTGAATGTTTCTGGAAGCCATATCTCACTGTTGGATCACAGGGCCCTGGAGGTCAAATAAAACTTCAGGTCTTTCCCAAGAGTTCTGGAACAAGTGATTGTGAGAACTGAGGTCAGGCTTACAAATGACCTGTTAAATAGGATCATGTCCATTTCAACCCATCATACAAGGATGTTGTAACATTTCTGAAAATTGATGCTGTCATCCAATCAGGAGCCAGTGTTTTTGCCAAGACGTGTGTCATCTGCGAATCTGAAGTCCTTCTTTCATCCAGGCCCGAGAGCTCTCTCTACAGCCTCCCAGCTGGTCTCCCTGCTCCACTCCTGTCCTGTAACAATCTGCGTTTCACAGCAGCCACAGCGGCCCTTTTCAGGCATCAGATCATGTGACTCCCCTGCTGAACTCCTTCCGATGGATTTCCATCACTCCTGGAACAAAATTCCAGTCCCTGCTCCAGCCCACAAGGCCCTATACCAGCCAGCTTCAGAGCCCCCTTCTTTTCTTCAGCTCCTAACACACCCCTCTTACTCACCCTGGTCTATCCGCACCAGCCTCCTTACTGACCATCAAACGTATCAAGCACATCCCCAACTCTACGTTTTCTTGGTTTTCGTTTTTTTGGGGTTTTTTTGTAGTTAAAAATAGTTTAATGTGATTTTATTATATTTAAAAACATTGTTCTGGGAAGGCCAACTCTAAGTTTTGCAGTGCTTTTTTTCTACCTAGAAAGCTTTCCCCTCATTTTGTTCAACTGCTGTTCCGGGTCACCTTCTCAGAGAGGTATTATCTAGGTACTCCATCTAAAACAGTGACTCTAGCCCCCCACCCTTCTCTACCCCCCAGACCTGGCTTTATTTTTCTTCTTTGCATTTACCATGGTCTGGCATTAACACACACACACACACACACACACACACACACACACACACACACACACACAATTGGCTGGCTGGTCAGCTTGTTGGTTTATTGTCTGTTCCCGCACTAAGTTATAAGCTCCCTAAGGACAGGAACCTCATCTATTTTGTTCACTGTCGTATCCCCACTGCCTTGAAGAGCACCTGGCGACAAAGCAGGTGAATACAGGAAATAAATGAGGAAGGAAAGTGAGCAAGTAACAAAGGGCAGGACAACACACTGGGAAGAACATGTCTACACCTTAGTCCAGCTCAGCAGCCTGACAGTGAAAAGGGTAAGATGAGTTACTTTTCTTAGAGAGAACAATCAGTCAGTTAGACATGACAGAGGCAGACAGTGCGGAATAAGATGGCTTCTTGTAGAAAGTCTGTTGCAGCTGATCAAAAGAATACTGTTCATGAGGGCCCGAGAGCTATGAAAATAGCTTTGAAATACAGCCCTTTTATTAAAAAGAAGCTATCAGTCTGAATAATTAGTACCATTTGGGAGAAGCTACACGATATGGTGGAAAGAATGCCACTCCACCCCAGACACCCAGATCTGGCACTTGCCGGCTGTGATTCCTTACAGATACCGCTTATCCACTTGGAGCCTTAATTTCCTCATATGGAAAGTGGGGATGATAATACCTATTTCTTAGGACTGGTGATAGAGTAAATAAATAAGACGAGGTATATAAAGCACTTAGCACCCAGCCTGGCACATGACTGGCGCTCTACACATTCTAGTCTCTTCCCAAATATCACTGGGTTTCTCTCAAATGTAAATGGAATTTGAGGCTATTAATAGCCTTCACTTCTCTAACACACCATGAAGTCCTATGATGCGCTATGCTTATTTCTTAAAAAACATATTCTCACCAAAAAAATCATGTAATTCAAAAGTTAAAGTATTCCCTCTATATAGATATACATACATATACACATAAATATATATATGCAGATAGATAAACAGAAATAGGTAGATAATTACTTTTTTAACCCAAAAAGGTGCAAAGGTAAGCTTGGTTGGTGGAGAATTACTGGTCATGCATGACGAGTCGGATCCTTTCTATAGGCATCAAGGAGATGAGATTCAAGATCCTCCTGTGTTCTCTCAATACTGAACTTATGGTACTCATTGGACCCCACAGAGGAAGGTTACTTGGGCACAGGCAGTTTGCAATATGCCTGCCAGTTTCAAAGCTCTGCTGCTCAGCCCTGAAACATGGGCAGGGAGCAGGTAGAGAGGATCAAAATCTGTGCCCTAGAAAAATGCAGACCATTTTATAGGCTCTACAATCAAGGATCCTGAAGAGGCACCCTGTTGTTCCTGCTGAGGGGAAAGAAGCGGTTCTATTCTACAAACAGCTGTTAGAGGGCACACATCCACAGTTTTAAAATGCCCATCTACGCAAAGAAAGGAAGCTCTTAAAGACTGTAGAGTTCTCAACATTCTTTCAAAACTCCATATTTTAATTCTTCCTAAAAAAAAAAAAAAAAAGCATTTATCAAGTATTTTACTCTCCCAATATATGTTTGGTTTAAAACTGTTACACTGTAAAAAAAAAAAAAAAAGATGATGATGATAACATTGCTTTAATCCAAATATTTATTGAGCACTTACTATGTGCTAATTCCCATTCAAGGTGCCTGATATCTATCAGTGAAGTAAAGTGGCAAAGAGCACTGCCCTCATGAAATTTACATTCTAGCAGGGGAGACAGATAACAATAGATATATTTTAAAAATAAGTAAATTTTACGGTATGTTTTAGAAAGTGATTACCTGGTATGAGGGGAAAAACAGAGCCAAGTAAAAGGAACTGGGAGTGCTGGGGGGAAAGTTGTAATTTTAAATAGAATGGTCAGAGTGGGCAGCACTGAGAAGATGGCATATGCAGATGATAAAGTTGCATCACAGAACTTAACTTAGTAAGAGCTTTTATTTATCATCCTAACTTTAAGTTAACCTATTACTCAACCATAAAAAAAGAATGAAATAATGCCATTTGTAGCAACATGGATGGACTTAGAGATTATCATATGAAGTGAAGTTAAGTCAGCCAAATAGAGACAAATATGATGTCACTTATATGTGGAATCAAAAAAAAAAAAAAAAAGGAAAGATACAAATGAACTTATTGACAAAACAGAAATAGGCTCACAGACATAGAAAACAAACTTATGGTTACCAAAGGGGAAAGGGGGTAGAGGAATAAATTAGGGGGTTGGGATTAATATATATACACTACTATATATAAAATAATCAACAAGGACCTACTGTACAGCACAAGGAACTATATTCAATGTCTTGTACTAACCTATAATGGAAAAGGATCTAAAAAGAATACATATATATACATAACTGAATCACTGTGCTGTACACCTGAAAGTAACAAAACATTGTAAATCAACTATACTTAAGTTAAAAAAACATTTAAGCTAACCTACTTTTAAAAATGCACTGATACATGATTGTTTAAAAACTAAGTTTACCTAATGAAAAATTTGTAACTAAACTTGTGTGTTTAACCAAGTACCAACTTTTCTAAATCTATATAACGCACACCAATGCCAAAGACTCTCAGAGAGAAGTCTGGAATCTAAAGAGGCCAGGCCTCAGCGTGTATCACTGCCATTCTTCACGTAGAATCAGCATTTCTAGCCCATATATTAGGAACTGCTGAAGAGGAAAAAAAGAGAAGGACATTCCAAGAGTTTCTTGTATTGATTTCTTTTATCCCAAACAAAGAGATTCTCCTAGTAACAAGATATGTCATAATCACTTAATTTGCCTGACTCCTTTAAAGAAAGAACAATGGATTCAAGAAAAGGTGTTGACTTGTAAAAATATAATCATTTTGCAAGATTCTGTTGTTTGTATGGGTCACTTTCCCTTAGTGATATAGGTGGTCTCTACGGAGAATCGGAAAATGCGTTAAGTCTAATTCCTGCCATTCCCAAGAGCCTGAGCTAAATCTAAAGCAGCCAAAGTGTGAAAACTCTAAAACTGCTCCTGAGGGCAGGAAGGATAAAGCTTCTTCTCCAAGCCTTATCTCTAGATTTAATGTGCTAGACACTCACAATTAAGTTACCTCCATCAACTGGACATGATCATTTTCTTCTTTCTCGCCACAGTGTTTCTGCACAGGCAGAGCCAGTGTAACTGTGAACCTCGTGCCAGGCATTCCCCTTCAGAGCACAACACACAGATTTGAAGGAAACTCTCTGGTGAAGTCCTTTCCCAGACCAAAAAAAAATGGTTCACAAGATAGGGAACTAACACCTCCAGCCACCACTCGTTCATTCCTTTTCCAAACATTTGCTCTGTGAGTGTTTGAGCATTCTACTCCTCACCACGGCTTTGCCAAGGCCATCCTAAATTTTACAAACTAAAATGTACAAGATCAGTGTAATATGGACACATGAAAGCGTTTCCAGACAGAAGAGCTGCTTCGCCCTCAGAGATAAATAGTATATCCAATTTAAACATAGTTGAGAGTAGAAGAGTTATATTCATTTCATTATGCAACTTTTCATGGGATATATTGCAAAAGTAAATTAATCTGCAAAGATACATATGAAGAATAGACATAGAACAAAAAATGTATAATTATTTCTCAACTAATATGTGAACATAAGTGGATATGAATTATTTCTTCAACACAGTGGCACCAAACTGAAATTGAAATATGACTTTTAAAAGTGAAAAAGTATTTTCATAATAATAAAAATGTATACGACCTAATATTTAGTAGAAAAATGATTAATAAATCATAGCACATCATGTCCCAGAAGATGTATTAACATGAAATGAGATGGTTAATCTTGTTAAAATTTTTAAAAATAAGAGCAGGCTATAGAGAGAGTACATTTTCATGTTTAAGGAAATATATTATCATAAGAGTGTACGGATATGTGTATGTACCAAAAGAGCTGGAAGAAAAAAAAACACACCAAAATGTTTTGAAGGGATGGATAATGTTTTTTCTTCTTTTCACTTGTCAAGATTTTTTTCTCCAATTTTTTTCTGCATTGAAGATTTATATCTCAAACCATTTTCTTAAGTTTTGAGTGAAAATATTCTCTAATGAGAAAAATAAGCTGTGAATCAGATATCCTGGGTTCCAGGTCCCTCTTTGACACTTAGCCATACAGACAGAAAAATCACTTCTCAGCATTATGCCTGTTCATCATCTATAACATACGGGGGTTGACCAGATGCTTTCTAACATCTTACTATTTTACTTATGTATATCGTAACAACTGTGTATTGCTTTGTCACATATATTTCTCTCCACATCCACTCTAAGGCAGAGACTGTGCCATATGCACATATTCTTGTGCTTTGTTTTACACACTGATCAGGGCAAACACATGTTAACGCATTCACAACTAACCGTGCATGCTAACCCCTACTGTTCAAAAATCACTACCTTCAGGGTCAGATTCTATTTAGTTAGTTGTCTTACACTCTCTCTCTCTTACCAAACAGCAAATTCAGTTCTCAAGGCAGACAAGCCTGCTCTTTACCCTACCCACCCTCCCTAACTCTTCTACCCTGTGTGTAATTTCTTTTTTAAAATTTATTTATTTATTTATTTATTTATTAGTTGCTTTGGGTCTTCGTTGTGGTGCATGGGCTTCTCATCGTGGTGGCTTCTCTTGTTTCGGAGCATGGGCTCTAGGTGCACGGGCTTCAGTAGTTGTGGCACGAGAGCTCTGTAGTTGTGGCTCATGGGCTCTAGAGTGCAGGCTCAGTAGTTGTGGCGCACGAGCTTAGTTGCTCCGTGGCATGTGGGATCTTCCCGGACCAGGGTTCGAACCACTGGGAGTACCCTACATTGGCAGGCAGATTCTTAACCACTGCGCCACCAGAGAAGTCCCTGTGTGTAATTTCTGGCTGTGAAATCAGAGGGCTGTATCAAATGTAAGCCCCAGGTTTACGTGGGGCAGACAGTGGCTTTCAAAAAGACTGGACCACATGCCCTCTGCTCACTTCTCATGTCTTCTCATCCCACCGCTTCTTTTTCTTTTACAAAATGCTCACCCCTCTTTCTGCCTCAGCCTGCAAGCGAATGCAGTAGAACCTGTATAGAACTATCTACCTGAGCTCTCTAGTTTCTAGACGTGTTCCCTTGCCTTGGAGGGGAACATACAACATCCCACTGTCAGAGGTTGTGAGCAAACACTTGCACTCACTCTCAGGAAGGGATGGATGTGGCCAACAGTTCACTGTTAAAAAGATTCAGCTAGGATAGCCATGATAAAGTGAACATAAAATCAGGTCCTTCCGAAGGCATTTTTCTAAAGTTGTTATAACCTTGGGCCTCCACAGTATGAGAAGGGTTCTTTGGGTCCCAATGTGTGTGAAGTCTGTAGCCAGTCTGGTGCCAGTGGGGAGCTAGTCCGTCAGCCGGCTACAAGCTGGCCCCTCTCCTGCTACTGTGCAAAAAGCACACTGTCCATCTGACAGGTGAAGAAGAGGTACCGGTTTTGTTTTGCTTTTTTAGTTAACATCATTATATCTCATTTTAATTATTTTCCTGATATCTGAACCACCCTGAGTTAATCTACTGTTGGGATCTCTTTAATATGCTTTCTGACATAAATATAACTAAAATGACTAATTTTTCTGGCCACAAAGTCAAAACACTGCACCAAACCCCACAAAAGTAAGTCAAAACAAGCCCTCCACTACTTTCCTGTTCAGGTTTTCTTCTGTGTGCAAGATATGACCTCCAACTGAGTTTTGTGTTTTTTTTAATTCAAAGATATTCCTACTTCGTTAACACAATTCTTCATTTTTGACTTCTTCGTTAGTACCAAGGAGAAATTCCTGGCTTTAAAAGATTCAAATGACTTACATCTAAATAAGACCTGGACTCTCTCCTCTCAACATCCAATTTACATGAAATCTCTTAGAGTTTCTCTGCTTCCATAAAATGCGGGTGCCACTGCGCATCAGGCCCAGGTTTGCCTCTTTGCACAAACAGTCCAAAATAGTTTTCCTGATCTGTTTCAACTTGAAGTGTTGTCAATATATGGATTGTCTTGCTTTCTAATTCAGTGAAAAATCTAGTTTTCCATTAGTCTCTGCCTTTCTAATTTTCGATACAGCTTTACTAAATGTAATTATTAAAGGCAGATTCAAGAAAGCAATTACTGAGCTACAGGTTTGTACTTCTGAAGTCTTAATAAGTGGCAAAAAGCTGTAATTGCACTAAGAGTATAAAATAAAATTTTCTATGGATTAGACATATACACCCTTGAATCTGTATATGGAGAGACATATTTAAAACAGTATATAAAGCATGCTCTCTTAAAACACAAGTTTTAACCTGCACTGAAACTTTATTCAAAGGCAGTGATCTATGCTGGAAAGAGTAGGAAAGGACATTTCAGAAAGACTACATTCTGATCTTTCTCCAGGACTCTGTGACTTTGGTAAACCACTTAACTCCCCTGGATCTCCTTTTTCCCACCATCTATAAATATGTGAGAATGTTAAACTAGATGGCTACTAAGTGCTCTCTCAGCTCTAAAGTTCTATGAACTATTTATTAAATTCTTAATCTCTTCTAGGCTCAGTACTACACACACACAGAGCTTCCAAAGCTTAAAATTTAGTAAAGAAGGACAATATAATGAATATTAATAATATAAAGCAATATGTAAAAGTGCTATTCCAGTGACATAAACCAAATTAATTTTCCGAAATGTCCTAAGGAATAAGCTGCACATGTGAATGGAGGATACAGCTTCTTTGACAGTCATCCAAACTATATAATTTGGCTTTCTATCTATAGGCAAACAGTGGAACATTCATTATTCGGTCACTTAACACTGGCCTTGGGCAAACAACAAACTCTGAATGGAGCCACTGTCCCCAAACCAAAACGCCTCTGAAACATTTCGTAGTCATGTAGCGATCACTGAACATACTTATCTCAGTACTGTGATATTATTTATTAACTCATGAGAGGCAGAAGGAGCAGGTTACTATCACTGTTTTACACACGAGAAGACTGCAAATGAGAAAAGTAAATGACTTTTCAAAAGTCTCATAGCTAATCAGCGGTCTGTTTTCCAGAATATGATCATGGGCAGCCTTTCCACAAAATTAATTAGTGAATAGGCCATAGGAGCCCTGTCCCTGTGACGTTTTTCACTCTCCAGAAAAATCTTCATTTCTCTTAATGATGTCCCTTGGTTTGTCAGCACCACTCAAAATGGTGCCTGCAATTTACCAGAAAGCTACAGCAACAACTCTAATTCTACCTTATATGAATTTAGTTGATATGTGAAGAACTTACCTTCATGACTTCCGGAAATCTGTGCTAATGGATTTTGGACAGGGTCCTTACACAAGGCCTTAAAATTTATATTCAGCATCATCACTACCACCATTATCTGAAGGAACATCTGCAAACTCAAAACCACACTGCACTGCTTTCTTCAAATCCTCCTTCATGAAGGTCTAAGAACCAAATTTGAAGTCAAGGGAAAAAATGAAGAACAGAAACAATCAGGCAAACAAACGATACACTTATTCCTTTAATTCTAAGTTGAAAACCTGTATACTATGTCCATACTGAAGCACCCTTCACTCTGGATGCTACATTTTAAGAACACCACTGTCACATGAGATAGTCTTTTCCATGGAGAAGCCACGGCAGGACCAGAGGTCTTTCCCTGTGGCATTTGAGGAGCAAGGAAAGATGTTTACCCAGGGGGAGCAAATGCAGTCTTCAAGTATTTGCAGAGCAAGTGAGTAAAGGGATCACAATGAAGTTTTGTCAATCTCAATAACAAAATTAAGGCCAGCTAGCAAATTTTCTGTATAGTCTAAAGCTGAGGAAAAGGATCATGACTTAGAGTTTGCCATGCAAGCATGACGAGCCCACATCCCAAATCACCCACCAGATAAGGCTGAACTGACAGTTTCCAGGCAGCTTGTGTGAAGAAGGATTACTATTCAACCCACTTTCTGGTCAGTGATTGTATTTTGGGAAAACAGACTACATGCCACTGTTAAGCAAACAGCCCCTGTCTTTAAAGTGAGTCAGTAAGGGCAGGGGTGTCATTAAGCCAGAGAAGTAGCTAACATAAAATCTGAGTTGCAGAATGTTAAAGACCCCAGATCTACTACTCAAAGAAAAGCATTTTACAAGGAAGCACCAAGATCGAGACTCAGAGTAAAAGCTTCTAAAACACAAAAGCACAAATAATTATAAACACTAAATCTGAAATAGTCACTTGAAAGAATTAAGAAAAGTGGGTAAACATACAACTTCTAGCTTTAAAACACCAAGAGAACAAAGCAGGGCTCTGGTGATGAACCTTTAGAGGGGCCACAGAAAATGTACCAGAAGGATCCAACTCCACAGAGGAGCTGGAAACAAAAAGCAGAGATCCCTGGAAACAGAGTCAGGAGCACATTTTCCTCACGCAATCAGAATGAACAAGTCACATGTGTGGACACAGACTCCTAATAAAGAAACAAAATCCAGACACAGTGAAAAGTGCTGTGGGTTTTGTCTTAATTCTGATACTAGGTAGCCATGCTCTCCTGGATAGGTCATTTACTCTCACTTTGGCTTTAGTTGCTTTATTTATTTATTTAGTGAAAACGTACTGATCACTACTACGTGTAAACATGTGCTAGACACTGGGCATACAGTGAACTAACAGCACAATGCATAGTCTTATAAATGCTCTGTGGGAAAGGACAGACTACTGAGAGGCTGAAATAGGACATCCCAGTCAGGGCTAAGTTCCTGAGAAAGTGGTGCAGAAACAGACCTGACACCTCAGGGAGAGGTGAGAGTGGAGGTGGACAGGGCCAAGGGGGAAGGTTACTTAACTAAAGCAGATTCACTTGAGCAGCCAGACTGTCAGACTGGAGCTCGAGGGGTGGGGGGCTGTTGGGGGGGGGGGGAAGGAGTATCAAGAATAGTCCTTAGGTAGGGAGGGGCCAGACCACAGCAGGCCCCTTAAGCCACACTAGAGATTGACTGGCCTTTACCAAATGAGCAATGAGGAGCTGCTCAGTGATTGAAGCAGGAGCCGACTTGATCAGATGTGCAGAAGAATCCTGCTGACTGCAAAACTATGGATTCCAAAGAGTTTGGAGTGGATGGGGAAGACTGAGTAGGAAGTGATTAAGTCTTCTCCGAAGTTCTGTGTCACACTGAAAATTTTACGTTCCTTACGTTTTCATTTAAGCATTTTATAATTACAATGTGTCAATTTAAAAATGAACTTAGTCATATAAAAATTACAAAACTCAGCCTTTAAAAGTTGGATAGTTGGCCTTTTAAAAATGAAGTCACTAGGATCTTTTAAGAACCCTCTCATCAAAGGCTATTCTCCCTTCCTCATCCATGCAAGACCAAGAGAAGGCTGCTCTGCTGGTTAAGACAACAGAGAAAACCACTGTAGGTGTGTGGGCACTCGTCTAAGGAGGGAAAGAGAGGGCTGGTCGTCCTCTACCTCACCTGGAATGTGTGGAGCCCCCTCCCGGGCAATGAAGGCAGTTTGCAGGTGTTCCCAGGAGAAACAAAACCAATCAAGAAAAAGTAGGGGTGGAAGTGTGGGGCAAGTGAGGGGAGAGGTGGTGGGGGGATGGGGACACTACAAAGGCTGGCCGAAGGAGAATGCAAAAGCAGAAGGCATCCTTAGGGCTCTATCAATGCTGGATCAAGAGTGAAGTCAGGGCTTCGCTGGTGGCACAGGGGTTAAGAATCCGCCTGCCAATGCAGGGGACACGGGTTCGAGCCCTGGCCCAGGAAGATCTCACATGCCGCGGAGCAACTAAGGCCGTGCGCCACAACTACTGAACCCATGTGCCACAACTACTGAAGCCCGCATGCCTAGAGCCCGTGCTCTGCAACAAGAGAAGCCACTGCAATGAGAAGCCTGCGCACGGCAACAAAGAGTAGCCCCCACTCACCACAACTAGAGAAAACCTGTGTGCAGCAACGAAGACCCAATGCAGCCAAAAAAATAAAATAAATAAATTAAAAAAAAAAAAAAAAGCTAAGTCAGAGACCTGCAAGATGGCGGAGGAGTAAGAAGTAGAGATCACCTTCCTCCCCACAAATACATTAGAAATACATCTACATGTGGAACAACGCCTAGAGGACACCTACTGAACACTGGCAGAAGACCTCAGACATCCCAAAAGGCAAGAAACTCCCCACGTACCTGGCTGAGTGGCAGACAGGGGCTTGGTGCTCCGGCCAGGTGTCAGGCCTGTGCCTCTGAGATGGGAGAGCCGAGTTCAGGATGTTGGTCCACCAGAGACCTACCGGTCCACGTGATATCAAATGGCGAAAGCTCTCCCAGAGATCTCCATATCAACAGTAAGACCCAGCTCCACTCAACGACCAGCAAGCTACAGTGCTGGACACACTATGCCAAACAATGGGCAAGAAAGGAACACAAACCCACCCATTAGCAGAGAGACTGCCTAAAACCATAAAAAGGTCACAGACACCCCAAAACACACCACCGGATGTGGTCCTCCCCACCAAAAAGACAAGATCCAGCCTCATCCACCAGAAAACAGGCACCAGTCCCCTCCACCAGAAAGCCTACACAACCCACTGAACCAACCTTAGCCACTGGGGGCAGACACCAAAAACAATGGGAACTACGAACCCGCGGCCTGCGAAAAGGAAACCCCAAAAACAGTAAGTTAAGCAAAATTACAACACAGAGAAACACACAGCAGATGAAGGAGCAAGGTAAAACCAACCAAACCGAACAAATAAAGAGGAAATAGGCAGTCTACCTGAAAAAGAATTCAGGGTAATAATAGTAAAGATGATCCAAAATCTTGGAAATAGAATGGAGAAAATATAAGAAACGTTTAACAAGGACCTAGAAGAACTAAGGAGCAAACAAACAAGGATGAAAACACAATAAATGAAATGAAAAATTCTCTAGAAGGAATCAATAGCAGAATAACTGAGGCAGAAGAACGGATAAGTGAGCTGGAAGGTAAAATAGTGGAAATAACTACCGCAGAGCAGAATAAAGAAAAAAGAATAAGAAGAATTCAGGACAGTCTCAGAGACCTCTGGGACAACACTAAATGCACCAACATTTGAATTATAGGGGTCCCAGAAGAAGAAGAGAAAATCAAAGGGGCTGAGAAAATATTTGAAGAGATTATGGTTGAAAACTTCCCTAATATGGGAAAGGAAACAGTCAGTCAAGTCCAGGAAGCACAGAGAGTCCCATACAGGATAAATCCAAGGAGAAACACACCAAGACACATATTAATCAAACTATCAAAAATTAAATACGAAGAAAAAATATTAAAAGCAGCAAGGGAAAAACAACAAATAACATACAAGGGAATCTCCATAAGGTTAACAGCTGATCTTTCAGCAGAAACTCTGCAGACCAGAAGGGAGTGGCAGGACATATTTAAAGTGATGAAAGGGAAAAAGCTACAACCAAGATTACTCTACCCAGCAAGAATCTCATTCAGATTTGACAGAGAAATTAAAACCTTTACAGATAAGCAAAAGCTAAGAGAATTCAGCACTGCCACCAGCTTTACAACAAATGCTAAAGGAATTTCTCTAGGCAGGAAACACAAGAGAAGGAAAAGGCCTACAATAACAAACCCAAATCAATTAAGAAAATGGTAATAGGAACATACATATCGATAACTACCTTAAATGTAAATGGATTAAATGCTGCAACCAAAAGACACAGACTGGCTGAATGGATACAAAAACAAGACCCGTATATATGCTGTCTACAAGAGACCCACTTAAGACCTAGGGACACATACAGACTGAAAGTGAGGGGATGGAAAAAGATATTCCATGCAAATCGAAATCAAAAGAAAGCTGGAGTAGCAATTCTCATATCAGACAAAATAGACTTTAAAATCAAGACTATTACAAGAGACAAAGAAGGACACTAAATAATGATCAAGGGATCAATCCAAGAAGAAGATATAACAATTGTAAATATTTATGCACCCAACATAGGAGCACCTCAATACATAAGGCCAATGCTAACAGCCAAAAAAGGGGAAACTGACAGTAACACAATCACAGTAGGGGACTTTAACACCCCACTGTCACCAATGGACATATCATCTAAGATGAAAATAAATAAGGAAACACAAGCTTTAAATGACACATTAGACAAGATGGGCTTAATTGATATTTATAGGACATTCCATCCAAAAACAACAGAATACACTTTCTTCTCAAGTGCTCATGGAACATTTTCCAGGATAGATAATATCTTGGGTCACAAATCAAACCTTGGTAAATTTAAGAAAACTGAAATCGTATCAAGTATCTTTTCTGAACACAACACTATGAGACTAGATATCAATTACAGGAAAAAATTTGTAAAAAATACAAACACTTGGAGGCTAAACAATACACTACTAAATAACCAAGAGATCACTGAAGAAATCAAAGAGGAAATCAAAAAATACCTAGAAACAAATGACAACATAAACACAATGAGCCAAACCCTATGGGATGCAGCAAAAGCAGTTCTAAGAGGGAAGTTTATAGCAATACAATCCTATCTCAAAAAACAAGAAACATCTCAAATAAACAACCTAACCTTACACCTAAAGGAATTAGAGAAAGAAGAAAAAAAACCCCCAAAGTTAGCAGAAGGAAAGAAATCATAAAGATCAGATAAGAAATAAATGAAAAAGAAATGAAGAAAACAATAGCAAAGATCAATAAAACTAAAGGCTGAGTTTTTGAGAAGATAAACAAAATTGATAAACCATTAGCCAGACTTATCAAGAAAAAAAGGGAGAAGACTCAAATCAATAGAACTGGAAATGAAAAAGAAGAAGTAACAACTGACACTGCAGAAATACAAAGGATCCTCAGAGATTACTACAGGCAACTCTATGCCAATAAAATGGACAACCTGGAAGAAATGGACAAATTCTTAGAAAAGCACAACCTTCCGAGACTGAACCAGGAAGAAATAGAAAATATGAACAGACCAATCACAAGCACTGAAACTGAGACTGTGATTAAAAATCTTCCAACAAAGAAAAGCCCAGGACCCAATGGCTTCACAGGTGAATTCTATCAAGTATTTAGAGAAGAGCTAACACTTACCTTCTCACACTCTTCCAAAATATAGCAGAGGGAAGAACACTCCCAAACTCTTTGTACGAGACCACCATCACCCTGATACCAAAACCAGACAAAGACGTCACAAAGAAAGAAAACTACAGGCCAATATCACTGATGAAAATAGATGCAAAAATACTAGCAAACAGAATCCAACAGCACATTAAAAGGATCATACACCATGATCAAGTAGGGATTCTCCCAGGAATGCAAGTATTCTTCAATGTATACAAATCAATCAATGTGATAAACCATATTAACAAACTGAAGGAGGAAAACCGTAAGATCACCTCAATAGATGCAGAAAAAGCTTTTGACAAAATTCAACACCCATTTATGATGAAAACCCTCCAGAAAGTAGGCATAGAGGGAACTTACCTCAACATAATAAAGGCCACAGAGGACAAACCCACAGCCAACATCATTCTCAATGGTGAAAAACTGAAACCATTTCCTCTAAGATCAGAAACAAGACAAGGTTGTCCACTCTCACTACTATTATTCAACAAAGTTTTGGAAGTTACACAGGAATCAGAGAAGAAAAAGAAATAAAAGGAATCCAAACTGGAACAGAAGAAGTAAAGCTGTCACTCTTGCAGATGACATGATATTATACATAGAGAATCCTAAAGATGCTACCAGAAAACTACTAGAGCTAATCAATGCATGTGGTAAAGTAGCAGGATACAAAATTAATGCACAGAAATCTCTGGCATTCCTATACACTAATGATGAAAAATCTGAAAGAGAAATTAAGGAACTACTCCCATTTACCACTACAACAAAATGAATAAAATACCTAGGAATAAACCTACCTAAGCAGGCAAAAGACCTATATGCAGAAAACTATAAAACACTGATGAAAGAAATTAAAGATGATACAAACAGATGGAGAGATATACCATGTTCTTGGATTGGAAGAATCAACATTGTGAAAATGACTATACTACCCAAAGCAATCTACAGATTCAATGCAATCCCTATCAAACTACCAATGGCATTTTTCACAGAACTAGAACAAAAAATTTCACAACTTGTATGGAAAGACAAAAGACCCCAAATAACCAAAGCAATCTTGAGAAAGTAAAACGGAGCTGGAGTAATCAGGCTCCCTGACTTCAGACTATACTACAAAGCTACAGTAATCAAGACAGTATGGTAGTGGCACAAAAACAGAAATATAGATCAATGGAACAGGATAGAAAGCCCAGAGATAAACCCACGCACATATGGTCACCTTATTTTTGATAAAGGAGGCAAGAATATACAATGGAGAAAAGACAGCCTCTTCAATAAGTGGTGCTGGGAAAACTGGACAGCTACATGTAAAAGAATGAAATTAGAACACTCCCTAATACCATACAGAAAAGTAAACTCAAAATGGATTAAAGACCTAAACGTAAGACCAGACATTATCAAACTCTTAGAGGAAAGCATAGGCAGAACACTCTATGACATAAATCACAGCAAGATCCTTTTTGACCCAGCTCCTAGAGAAATGGAAATAAAAACAAAAATAAACAAATGGGACCTAATGAAACTTAAAAGCTTTTGCACAGCAAAGGAAACCATAAATAAGATGAAAAGACAACCCTCAGAATGGGAGAAAATATTTGCAAATGAAGCAACTGACAAAGGCTTAACCTCCAAAATATACAAACAGCTCATGGAGCTCAATATCAAAAAAACAAACAACCCAATCCACAAATGGGCAGAAGACCTAAATAGACATTTCTCCAAAGAAGATATACAGATTGCCAACAAACACATGAAAGGATGCTCAACATCACTAATCATTAGAGAAATGCAAATCAAAAGTACAATGAGGTATCACCTTACACCAGTCAGAATGGCCATCAACAAAATATCTGCAAACAATAAATGCTGGAGAGGGTGTGGAGGAAAGGGAACCCTCTTGCACTGTTGGTGGGAATGTAAATTGATACAGCCACTATGGAGAACAGTATGGAGGTTCCTTAAAAAACTAAAAATAGAACTACCCTACAACCCAGGAATCCCACTACTGGGCATATACACTGAGAAAACCATAATTCAAAAAGAGTCATGTACCACAATGTTCATTGCAGCTCTATTTACAATAGCCAGGACATGGAAGCAACCTAAGTGTTCATCAACAGATGAATGGATAAAGAAGATGTGGCACATTTATACAATGGAATATTACTCAGCCGTAAAAATAAACTAAATTGAGTTATTTGTAGTGAGGTGGATGGACCTAGAGTCTGTCATACAGAGTGAAGTAAGTCAGAAAGAGAAAAACAAATACCGTATGCTAACACATATATATATGGAATCTTAAAAAAAACCCAATGGTTCTGAAGAACCTAGGGGCAGGACAGGAATAAAGACACAGACATAGAGAATGGACTTGAGGACACGGGGAGGGGGAAGGGTAAGCTGGGACGAAGTGAGAGAGTGGCCATGGACTTATATAATCTACCAAATGTAAAATAGATAGCTAGGGGGAAGCAGCCGCATAGCACAGGGAGATCAGCTCGGTGCTTTGTGACCACCTAGAGGGGTGGAATAGGGAGGGTGGGAGGGAGATGCAAGAGGGAGGAGATATGGGGATATATGTATATGTATAGCTGATTCACTTTGTTATAAAGCAGAAACTAACACACCATTGTAAAGCAGTGATACTCCAATAAGGATGTTTTTTAAAAAAAAGAAGAAAAAAAAAGTGAAGTCAGTTGCCTGCTTAGGTGAAATGGAAAAGAGAAGAAAGTCAAAGGATACAGGAATGCCAGAATCACCATTGGGGTATGACCACTGAGCGAATAGAATTTTGAAAGAGAATTAGGACTATTTCACTTGTCCTACAAAGGATACTGCATGGGGAAAACTTTGAGGTCCCCAGATTAACTCCACATGCTCAGTATCTGATGATAGGGATGCAGGTAAAGATGGGTTATGATCTACAAGCTCTAGGCTCTTGTTCATCAGCATGAAACAGTGCTTCCATTTATGACTGGGATTCCATGCTACAATGATCAACTCTGGGTTCCATCAAAACTATGTAACGATTCAGCTGGTGACACAATTCTGAAGTTTAAGAAAGAAGTACCAACCAAGGGTCTGGTTCCTACCCAGCACATGACTGAGAGAAGAGGACAAGGGCGCATGTATGTGTAGCCTATTCATGCACTGTGGGAAGTACTTGAGGACAGGGAAGGTACCCAAAGCCAGTCTTAAAAAGGGGATGGGTGGGGAAGGGACTGATTATATCCAAAGCAGAGTTTTCCATGTATCCCTTAGCAGCATTCCCCCACCCTGCTCTCCACCTGATCTGATTAAAGGGAGAGGTGGCCAGGAACCACCCACTCTGTCTCCATGCTCAGCAGGGCCACCTCCCACCTAGTATCCTTCCCCTACCCTATCCGCACTCACCCATCAAAACCTGTCTTCCCTCAGGCTGGGCCTTGGAGGAGCAGTGGGGATGGGCCTATTTTGAACCCCTTGCTATATTCTTATAATCTTGGTCCTGAAATGAAGAGGAAAAGAACCTCAAAAGTAAAAGAGAGTGGTAATGATGTGGTGGCCACGAACAGAGCAGCAGCCGGGGCTGTTTCCTAGGGGATGAGTCTAGGAGAGGGGGTGTCTCAAGACACCCAGACGCGAAGCAAAGAGCTCCTCAAATGCTGAACGTCACAGTGGTAAGGTGGAAGTTCTGATGCAACTTTGTTCTACTGGATTCTTTTAATTACATTTCCCATTGTCAAAGTAAACTTTATCTCTGGTGATTTTAACTTCCTAATCTTCTCCCTTTACAGTTGTTACTCCTAATAGTAAAGTGATGGTTCACTATTTATAGAATAAACTGATATCTTTCTGCCTTGAACCTACAAGCCCTCAATCCACTCTGGCCTCAAAGCTGCATTCCTCATTAGCGAAAAGCATGTACTAGAAAGGATTATTCCATTAGGTAGTTTGCACAAGATAACCACACCAATGTAATGTAATCTAGTCATTACTACAGGGCCTGCCTCTTAAACTAAGTCATTCCCTCAGCAAGTATTTATTAAGTACTTCCATGGATCAGGCTCTGAGCTGGCATACAGCAGGGCAGCGTAAAAGACACAGTCTCTCCCCCTTGGAACTCAGAGAAGAGCTACAGATTAACTAACTGTAAGCACGTGATGATGACTGAAATGGGACCTGGAAGGATATGGAAATGGTGCAGAAGGCATCTTAACAGGGAAACCTGGGCAACGGAGGACATCCCCAATATTTAACACTGCACTCTACTCCCGACGACACGGACAGGCTAAGGCAACTGTCCTCACGTTTACACATGCCCATGTTGCTTTCAGCTTTCTGCACTCTGCGACTCAGACCCTGGACTTACTAACTCTGGAGACCAAAAACCCAGGTTCAAACTCCAGCTTTACTGGCTGTGTGTCTACAGTTATTTAAACTCACTGGGCATCAACTTTTTCATCTGTTAAGTAGAAATAATAGCTTCTCTGTGAGGATTTAAGTAAGTTAACATTTATAAAGTGCATTGCATGGTGTCTGGCATATAGTAAGCACTCAACAAATAACAGGTTTTTTTTATTTTCATGACCTAAGTGTCCCTGAATTTTAGTCAATGCTACTAAAATCATTTGAACTAGTATTTAATGACCCTCATTTAATACATCTGAATGCCTTTTAGTCGCTTTGGTAATGAAGAGTCTAATCAGACTGCTCTTGGAATATGTGTCCTTTGTTAAATATGGTAACTACTATATTTCTTTTTGCACATTTAAGACAATTTCATATGTGAAATAAAGAAACATCTCTTTATAATTCAACATTTTGAATAGGTAACACATTCATATGATTTTAAGTTTTTTTTAAAGATATGAAAACATATACAGTAAAGCCTCCCTTGAAACTCTGACACTCTTTGACTAGGTCACACCCCGCATCCCGCGTCCCGCACCAGATGCTGTGAACAGGTTCTTTCAGCCTTGCTATGTTCACGTCTGAACTGAGTCAGCCTTAAGTCCTTCCCTTCTACACAAAAGGCAGCACATCACACACTGTTCTACCTCTTGCTTTTTCACTTAGCAATGGACCCTGGCACCTTCCCATATGAGGATATAAAGACTGTCCTTTCCCTCCTTTTATCACTACATAATATTCTCTTACATGGATACTGTTATAATAAATGTCTTTTTGGCTACATCTCTTTCTGCACTGACACAAACTTTCCTAACTGTAGTTCTGGCAGTGGGCGATGGAGAAAATGGTTAGAAATATTATATTTTCATTTGGCTAAAGTTTTCTTAGTCAAAAACGAACAGCAACTAATTTTTTTTGATGTATTTTACCTAAACAATTTACACAATCATTATGCTACAGTTCACAATAATACTTTTCCCCTTAAATTATTTTAAGACATCTGTTCTGTATTTTGCACGTTCTGGGATCATTTTCCTTCGTGTTTATATGGGGAAAGTGCTGGCTGCTACAGTATCCAATCAGTTACCCCGAGGAGATGTCAGCTGTCAACCATGTCTTTTGCAGCGATTTCCCTCTTCTCTCTCCCTTCCCACTCTGGGTGAGCTGTCAAGTTTCTAGTTTCTGACGTGCATTTACATCACTCAATGACATCTGACAGCAGTGAAAGGCCACAGAAAACTGCTTATTGATCAGAGCAAAACTAGTTGACGGAACAGATGAGGTTGTATCACAGAAATGCAGCCACTTTCAGGTGATGACATTTTGCTCCCCGTACACAAGAGCTTAATGGAATACAACTTCATTATATCATGCCACTTGTGCTTACTGCACCAAACTCATCTCCTGACTGTTTTGTCTCCGTGGTGATGAGGATAATCTATCTGCACTGGTTTCAATGTATTGCTAACCTGATTTGTTCATGGACGCTTGCAAACTGCTTGTGAGTCTGTCCTGACAAATATACCAAGAGACACTGAAATCTCAATCTTACTAAAATCTAATTGTGCAGTCCTTTAAAAAAAGAAAAATAGAATTAGCACTTAGTGAGCCATAACTATGTAGTTTAAAACTTTTATACCACTGGGTAAAGAAATTTAAATGGGCATTTCTTTGAATACAGGCAGAGAGGTGACTATAAAGTTATAAACAGTACATGTCTGAAAGAAGGATCATTAAGCCAAGTAGACTCCAAACATTTTGCCACCAACATACAAGAAAAAGAAAAGGCAGCAAATGGAACAGAATCACCAGCCCTCCCTGACTCCTAGATGAAAAAATGCTAAAACTTTACCCTGAGGGTTGTCTGGCTTTCATCTTCTGTCTTTAATTCCTCCCTTGAGGCAGGCATGTTCTCCCAAATTACACATTGCCACAGCACCTGCACAACCCGTCCACATCTGCATCCTATCTGGTCTCAGTATTTTTCTTTAAATAGCCTTTTTACTTCAATAAAAGTTAAAAAGAACTTTAAGGTGAGTATGAAAAGAAACACTTGTTTTAAAATCATGTTTCCTGCTGAAGCTTCTGAGCCTGAAGCCTGCTCTCCAGTCCTTAGAAAAAGAAATTAGCAAAGTAAAGCCAAGTTAAAGGTTTTGGAAAAATTTTAGGGGGGGGTGGGGCCAATGGTGTAGGATGAAAAGGTAAGGGAATGGGAATGACTTTCTTCCCTATCTATCAGCATTACTGAAGGTGTGGGCACCACTGAAATCATGCCTTGTAGCACTGGTGGCCTGTATCCAAACCCAGGGATCACAGGCACAGTACACTGAATGAGCAGGAGATGGGCTCGAATCCCATCCCTGCCACCTCCTGTATGGCCCCCATCAAATTATTTAACCTCTGCAAGCCTCATTTTCCTCTCACCTATAAAAGGAGATACGGACCACATATAAACCTTAGAGAACTGCTCTGAGGAGTAAATGAGATCATGCGTGTAAACTACATAGCATAGTACGCAATACTAAGAATATTGGTTAATAAATGTTATTACTCCTTTCTTCCCACCTCCTTGTGAACACCTTCAGTTTAAAAATAAAATAAAAGGATGGAGGACAGAAGACACTCAAGGCAGAGGGTTCATGAAGAAAAGAAAGAAATGGAGAGACTTCCCTGGTGGTGCAGTGGTTAAGAGTCTGCCTGCCAATGCAGGGGACACGGGTTCGAGCCCTGGTCCGGGAAGATCCCACATGCCGTGGAACAACTAAGCCCGTGCGCCACAACTACTGAGCCTGCGCTCTAGAGCCCATGAGCCACAACTACTGAGCCCTCATGCCACAACTACCGAAGCCCGCATGGCTAGAGCTCATGCTCCGCAACAAGAGAAGCCACCGCAATGAGAAGCCCGCGCACCGCAACGAAGAGTAGACCCCGCTCGCCACAACTAGAGAAAGCCTGCGCACAGGAACGAAGACCCAACGCAGCCAAAAAATAAAAATAAAATAAATAAATTTTAAGAAATGGAATAAAGGGGAACGAGAAGTACATAGATTAACAAAGAAAAAATGAAATCTGAAAAAGAAGGGGGTTTTCGAACTCAGTTTTGCAGCTTCCTTGCTGGCAAAACTCTACTTCCCCACCTCACCCAGGTTCTGATTCTTTCTTTCTGGCAAAGATCACTGCTCTCCTCTGGGCTCCAGTAACACTTTGCTCAGACTCAGCTGCCTGCTTTATGGTGGGCCTCACCCTCAGATCTGAGGCTCCTTGAAGACAGAGGCCTCGTCTCCCCCCAAAATGTCCCCCCCCCACTCCAGCATCCTCAGGGCCCAGCAGAGCACCAGGCCAGCTACAAGCATGACGTGGAGTGGCTGAAATGAACGCACACAGATCACTCTCCCTTCGGAAGGCAACGCCAGCACTACCCAGGCCTTGTGGGGGAGATTTACGTAGGTCTGAACAAGGGCTTTTCTGGCGTACCTTCTGACTTTTTACTTATAACACCGGCTTGCATAATGAAAACATGTAACAGAAAAGCAGAAAGGTATTAAGTGCCTTTATTTCAAACATGTCAGGTATTTCAAGAAATACTGTAAGTTTGGACTTTTCAAAAATCGCACCATATAAAATGTTTCTGCTTCATTTTTTTGTATTTTGAGATCACTAGAATAAAATCTTTTTTAATCACCTGAACCAAATGTATGCCTCAGGGCATTTGTAACTCATTGCTGCTTGTGAACCACAGACCATATGTTATTTTCCAAATACTTTTGCTTCATGCACTAAATGCTTCCTAAATGGAAGCAAAAAACTGACTCAAATCAGAGCCACTCTGCTGTACCTACAATTAATAAGGCACACGACAGCCGTTACATATAATCTTGTAAGGTGCATGAGGACAGGAAATAGACACGGCAGCATGGTGGAACCCAGAGCGAGCCAGTGCAGGTGGTAAGGGGAGAGAGCGAGCATGCACCCCGCCAGCCCCAGACAGCCCAGGTTTAATGCCCGTATCGCAGCACAATGATCGGCACTGCCCTTTTACTTTCAAAAGCATGTTAGTTTGGATGATAAATTCTGTGGTCACCCTAAGAATGCAGAGGAACATCTCACCACGTGCAGATTTTGTGGTCTTAAAGCTCTTTATATACACCTGATGTCTTTGTGGTTCATTGTTCTATATGTATTTGTTTTTATATACATAGCTTCCCCCCTGACTCTTAGCTGTTATTCTGACTGTCTCTAGTGCCTAACTGAGACCTTGACATATAGTAGGTACTTAATTGTGGTTGAATGATTAAACCCGAGACATCCACAACTCAATGGACTAGAACATAACTGATGGGATGGAATTTAACCAAGGAAGCTATTGGATGGTCAGGTGAAATTCATTTAAACTTAAATTCTTAAGTAATGTCTGTGAATATGAAAACCAAAATTACAAACTTTGTCTTACAGACAGGAGTAATATCTGAGCTGGAAAGTGAGAAGGACCTTAAACTAGTGCTTGGAAAATGTTGGCAGATCTTCAAATAAGTGTTCCCAGGGGCAAGCTGCAATGCTTTACGATCAAGATCTCTGGATGCAGTTAACCAGTATTGCCTGTATTTGCTGAACCTCTAGAATGCCTGGCTGAGACAGGCCACCCCTAATCAATACAGTGAAGACATAGAATCATAGGCTTCTTCTCACGGGGGGTGGCACCTCTCAGGTGCACCGGCAGAATGAACCCAACTGTCAGGAACTAACCCTCCCACACACCCTTCCCACCTCCCAGTCTCCTGCCTCCCATCTCCCTTCACCCCTTGCTGATAACCTCCGAGTGAAATCAGGATACTTACCCACAAAAAGACCCTTGAAATCAAACATGCCTACTGGAGTCCTGTTTCACATCTATACGGCTGGAATGTGGGTTATAAATATACACTGTATTCTAACATATACTTCCACTGAAGAAGTTAAGGACTTTGAAGAACTTTTCTGAACTGAAATATCTATGTTTCACTTAAAATGACTCCTGGAGCTAAGACCCTCACCAGGGCCCCAGAAGCCGATGGTGAGACAGCTCAGGGGTGGGCAGATGCCCAGAGACCAAGGTTGTCTTCTTCCACATGGCCCATGACCTAACACAGTGGCATTTTTTTCCAGTTAAACTCCATGGAGTTTAACTCAAAATCAAAAGAAAACCTAATCTCAGATTTATTATCAAGAAACATTAGGCATTCATAACTGTGTTTCCTTGGTCACAAAGTTCATTTTAAACAGCATGTTGAACAGGATTAAACACATGAAGCCAAATTACTGATGACTATGTAAATTACTAATAATTTAAGAGTTTATAAAATATAGACAAAGCTGTAACGATAAGACACTTTTTTTTTTTTTTTTAAGAATGTAGTGGTCGGGAGCGTGACAATGGCTTGGAAGCACAGCCTCAGTATTTTTTTTTATTATTTATTTATTTATTTATTTTTGGCTGTGTTGGGTCTTCGTTTCTGTGCGAGGGCTTTCTCTAGTTGCGGCGAGCGGGGGCCACTCTTCATCGCGGTGTGCGGGCCTCTCACTATCGCGGCCTCTCTTGTTGCGGAGCACAGGCTCCAGACGCGCAGGCTCAGTAATTGTGGCTCACGGGCTTAGTTGCTCCGTGGCATGTGGGATCTTCCCAGACCAGGGCTCGAACCCGTGTGCCCTGCATTGGCAGGCAGATTCTCAACCACTGCGCCACCAGGGAAGCCCAAGACACTTTTTCAAACCTAGGAGCATATAGTTTTGGATTGTAAAAAAGCCATTTAGACATTTAATGACCTCAAAATAATTAAGAAATAGATATTATAATTTTTTTTTTTTTAAAGACTAAGCATTCCATTGGGTGACTTCAAGAACCGATTAGTCTCAAGCTTCTCTTGCTCTAGTTTCAAAACTATGTTAAACTAAACCCACATAACTCAAGACTTTACAAGGGCTGCAAAAACCAAAATGAGGTCTCCTGTCCCTACTGTGCCACAACCAGACACAATACTCATAAATTTATGGTTTTTATTTTAATATGCATTATTTTTGGACATCTCTTAATGTAGTTATTGGAAAATATTGTATAACTAGGAAAAGAAGAGAACCAGATGCATCTGTACAGTAAAAGGAGTATTTCAATCAAGAACAGTAGTCCACCAGATGGAACCACATCACAAATGGAACAAAGCAGGTTATCAAAAGTAGGAAAATTTAGAAACATACCCTTCTCAAACAGACTCACAAAGTACTTGTGCTTTAGGGCTTCCCTGGTGGCGCAGTGGTTAAGAGTCCGACTGCCAGTGCAGGGGACACGGGTTCAAGCCCTCGTCCGGGAAGATCCCACATGCCGCGGAGCAACTAAGCCCGTGCACCACAACTACTGAGACTACACTCTAGAGCCCGCGAGCCACAACTGCTGAGCCCACGTGCCACAACTACTGAAGCCTGCACGCCTAAAGCCTGTGCTCCACAACAAGAGAAGCCACGGCAATGAGAAGCCTGCACACCGCAATGAAGAGTAGCCCCTGCTCGCCGCAACTAGAGAAAGCCCACGCAGCAACAAAGACCCAATGCAGCCAAAAATAAATAAAAATATAAATAAATTTATTTTAAAAAAAGTACTTGTGCTTTAAATTACAGGCGCACGGGGCAGATATACTACAGTAAACCAAAATTTAAGGATAATTAGGAAACAAGACTCAACATTAAATATATAGCCAAAAACTTCTCAGGTTTTAAAAATCCATTCAATGTGGCCCTTCTTTCATCCAACAAAGATGAACTGAACACCGTGTAGGTGCCCAGCACATGGGACATAAGTGGATGCATAAAACATAATCTGCAGGTCAGAGTTCATAGACCAGTGAGGGGGACACACCTGCTCACTGATTATAACACAGTGCAAAAACTGGTATAAAAGAGACATAAACAGGATACAGTAGAGGCCAAGAGGAGAGTACAAACAACTCTACCTGGGGCAGTTAGGCAATGATCTGCAGAGAAGCAAATGTCTGAGCTGGGTGTTGACTGGGTTCTCTGTCTACAGGGCAGACACAGCCCTAGGACTAGGGAACAACAAGGACAAAGACAGAGATCCAGAATTGATATGATAGATCTGCACGACATTAATAAACTGGTGTGAGGTGAAGCTTGGCTGAGTCTTGGGGGAGGGGAGGTAAGGGGAGAGGGTACTGCTGAGAGGAGGTTAAGAGGCAGATTGGGACAAGATCAGGAAGGGGCTTTTCTTACCCCTTTTCATACCCATAAGTCTCAGCTTTGGACTGTAGAGAGCCAAGAGGCAGCAGAAAGGCAAACTCAGAAGAGGCGTGGAGGGACACAGTGAGGGAGAGGCTCCCCTAGAAGAGTGAGGTGGCACTGTCACCACTGAGAACACAGGGGAGGTGCAGGAGACCGGGAGCAGGGACCCGGGGCCATAGACACTTCTGGTAAATCGTTGAATGCCCAGTCGAGGGAGAGACAATGATTATCCTTATGCTTTACGTTGGAAACCTGGGTGGATGGTGGTACCCAGACTCAAAGATACAGAGGGCAAAAAAATATTGTTTGTCTTTGGAAGAGAGAAAGAATGGAGATAATGAAATCAGTTTGGGGCATCTTGAACTTAGGTACCTACAGGATATCGAGATGTAGACACCCAGTAAGAAGTAAGACAGGGCAGAGTGATTCCAAATAGGCCACAGTGGAGGAGGGCACTGTGTTTACTTCCAGAGGCCAGGGTCAGACAGAAAAGGAACAAGTATGCGAGACACTCTAAGGGAGAGGATGGAGGGTCAAGATCCTGAAAGATAAATTTGTGGAGTCCACGGGGCAATGACAGGAGACAAAGGCAAAAAAGTTGGAAGCCAGGTAAACCTTCCATTGGAGTCAGTAGGGAACAAAGACATCATAGGAGCAACAAGGCCCAGGACATGGGCAGTAAATGAGGCTGGAATGCCCAAATATCTACTGCATACCAGCCCCTCTGGACCAGGCTGATCTTCCCCAAATTTTAAGACCACTTATTATCTCTTTGTACTTTGCCCTTAACCATATATTGGTTTTCATTGTTGTAACTGTAATCTCTTCAAATAGGCTATATTCCAAAAGGAAAGAAACTTTTATATTTTATATATCTTCTACATTCTCCTTACTGTCACACAGTACAAGGCATAAAGTAGGAACATAATAAATACTAGCTAAATGAAAAGAAAACAAGCTAAATTTCAAGACTTCCAACACTTAGGTCATATGGAATAGTTCCTCATAATAAATACTAGCAATGTTTTGTCTTTTTAAAATATCTAGATTCTTTTTTCCCACTCAAAAAAAAATGCTTATATTAGTAAAGGAAAAAAATTATGGCCCTCAGGTCTTTGACAGGTAAGATTTTATCTTCTTCCAGTTACACTGATACCACACGATACCCATTTCCACATGGCCCTACAGACCCGAAATTTAAACATATTACTTTCTAATGCATAGAATTGCATTTTCCCTGCTCCTAATTTTTAAAAGGTTTTATGTTTCACATTTTAAAAACTGCTTCTACTAAGGCCCTTGGTTTTTTTCTACCTGTGAGTTAATCATTCTTCAAAAAGTTTCCCCTTCCTCTGCTATGAGAATTATCCTCACAAGTGCGTATGCTGTCCTGAAGATTAAGATCTCACTGAATTCCTTCATCATTGTAGGAAGCACCCAGCAAACAGTGAAGCTCAAGTAACTGTTGAAGGAATTTTATATTATTCAACAGAAGCATAACTAATAGACTATATGCTAAGACTTTTTTCCTGGTGCAGTAGTAAATTTCCATTGACTTCACGATAGTTGAAGAAATAAGTCCACTGAAGCTACTGACGCTACAGCCAGCACCAACCCTCCCCTTAGAGCATCTGACGCCAGAACCCTACCAACAGCAGGGGATGTACCACACTAGCTCCAAAGGCATCACGACCCCTTCCAGGTGGACGCTGACGACTACAGCAGGGAAAGAGCAGAGAAGACCGGGCTCTTTCAGATGAAGCAGAGATCTCATGGTGGAGGTTGGCAGGAGGTGGTGAAAGTTATGCCACCAGGAATGGCAAAGAGCAAAGTTTTCACATCAAGAAAGAGTTCTCAAAAATGGCCAGGACAGCCGCCACCAATAATGCATACACACAGTAAGCCTCTAGCCACCAAATAACACGTACACATCCACCAAAGGATGGGAACCACTTACAAGGTTCTTTGCCTCCAACTCCTGGACTCTGATTTGGAAACTGCCCTGATCATCACCACATTTGGCCCACCTGCTTGTTAACAAAAACCCCTGTAGACCAATGGTTCTCAAACCTGGCTGTAAATTAGTGATCTGCAGGATGGTTTGAAATTATTAATGTCCAGGCCTCCAACCTGACCAATTAGCCCCAAGTTTCTGGGCAGAAAACAGTATAAACAGACACATCCACGATCATCAAGATTTGACAGATGTTTACATTTTTCCATATTGACTTTGATTTCACTTTACTTTTAAGAAATAAAATGTTATTGATTCAGCTAAACCCACAGTCAACCTTCACACCACCACCGCCCCCTTCTTTCCCTGGTCTGAACTCTGCCCATAAATACACAACCGGGAGTGCTGATGGACTGGCCAGAGCCTGACCCTCTGACCCCAGGCACATGGCTAGCTGCACTACACCACCTTGCCTGTAGGAAGTTCGGTTTTGATTATTATTTAGAAAGTTATAGGGCTTCCCTGGTGGTGCAGTGGTTGAGAGTGTGCCTGCCAATGCAGGGGACGCGGGTTCGAGCCCTGGTCTGGGAAGATCCCACATGCCGCGGAGCAACTAGGCCCGTGAGCCACAATTACTGAGCCTGCGCGTCCGGAGCCTGTGCTCCGCAGCAAGAGAGGCCGCGATGGTGAGAGGCCCGCGCACCGCGATGAAGACTGGCCCCCACTTGCCACAACTGGAGGGGGCCCACGCATAGAAACGAAGACCCAACACAGCCAAAAATAAATAAATAAAATTAAAAAAAAAAAAAAAAAGAAAATTGTAAATGGAAAGGGATTCTGAGTAAGCCCCACTGCGTTTTAATTGCATGTGTATTATGTCTTGCAGCCAATTTTCCCCTTGCCATCAGATAGAATACACCTCCATTTTTACGATGTGTATCAGGGAAAATAAGGTTGAAGGCAATTTAACACTGACTCTGTAGGAGTACCTCTATGCCCTAAAGTTTCACACAGGCACACTCACTGTGAATCTTCTCTAAGTCACTCTATATGAAGGTAACATCAACTCACTGCTGAACAGAAAAAATCACATAAGTACTTCACCCAACAGATCACAATACACACACATAGAGCTTTCCAGAACATTTGTATAGTCTCGATTTGTAATTACTAAACTGAAGAGAAGATTCTATGATACTGCTGATCTTAACATCAAAGTCTTGTAAATGAATAAGTGAGCATTTTATTTTCCACCCAAAGCAACAGAAGACAAAAAGTCAAATACTTTCACTTTTTTTGAAGGGCTCAGCAGAAGAGTGAACCCACAGAAAGTTTCAGATATTTAAAGAATTAAGTCCTACTAATATTATAAGAAACATGATCAGTGAACAGATTTTCCTGTTACAGAAAAATTTAGAAATCTGAAAAGCAGCCTAATAAATATGGAGAGTATCTAAAAATACTTGTTTAAAAAAATCTTCAGGTGCAAACGTGTATGTACTTGTACCCACACAGATTTATTCACTGCCTCTTGTTAGGAGATTTTTAAAAAATACTCTTATGTTGTTACAACTAAATATTTGGAGTCGCTCTCTTTTTGAAAAAAACTGTAATGACACTTAATTTTGGAAATTCGCTTAATGACAGCTTTGATTTCCATTTAATGCACACAGTGACACCTACTGGCATTACTGATGAGGCAAAGAAGACAAGATCTGAAATTGACGCATAAGCAGAGACCTCTGAAATACATATGTTCATGCCCCTCATGTTAAATGACACTTCAGTTAAGTACGATATTCTAAAACTCTGTATTGATCTAACGTTAGAAATAAGCTAGAGGAAAGTCCCCATTTCTGGCTTTCAATTTTAAATTACTGAGCGCTGTGAGAATGACACACAACGGGGTTCTGGAGACTTAAGCGTTCAGTTCACATTTTCCAAAAGCCATAAGCATTTATTTTTGGTGGCTGGAGTTAAACCTCAGACCTCATAAAGTCAATATGTTTGGTTGAGGGCAGTCACATAACATGATAATTTTTTAAAACTATATAAACCAAGAAAATAGTAGTTGGGAGATTTAGCTGCTTTATAAACAAGCTGTGGGCTATTATAAATAAACTGTGTCCTATTATAAATAAGCTGTGGTCTATCACAGAAACAAGGCAAGACTTATAAGACTTTTTTTTTTTCCGATTGTATATGTGCTAATGTTGAATCTGGCCATAGGGAGAGAAATAAACTCTAGACGAAGCAGGTGGGAAAAATATGGGCAAGTGAATAGAGCATCCATGAGAAATCTGGTAAACTACAGGTGGTCTAACTTTAAAATAGAAACGGAAGGGTTGGTACAGGACAGGAGGTTTCCGAGATGATAGGAATGGTGGCTGGCTGCCATGGAGGCCACCAAAGTATGAGAGCAGACGAGCCCTTGCCAGCCGCAACTGAAATACCGTCAGTCAGGCAGAACCAGACAGAATGCCACGAATATGTGCCTGGTAAATTCTGACTATGAAGTCAACTTGTTGACAGAATGCATCTTAAGAA
This sequence comes from Eschrichtius robustus, assembly GCF_028021215.1. Taxonomy (NCBI): domain Eukaryota; kingdom Metazoa; phylum Chordata; class Mammalia; order Artiodactyla; family Eschrichtiidae; genus Eschrichtius; species Eschrichtius robustus. The sequence continues at coordinate 101,586,268 of NC_090825.1, read as the reverse complement.
AAGGATATGCATCTCACATACCAAATCAGATCACTGAGGATGGCTACACTGTAGTGCTAAGGTTTCCAAGGCTGAGTCAACAGAAAAGAGCACTGGGATCGATTAGCAACGTCTGCCATGGAAAAGGAGGAGGAAAATTACAACGCATGTGCCAAAGATCTGCTACCTCGTTATCCTAAGATTTCAAAAAACTCTGCTTCATAACTTCATCCATTTCTATCCTGCTGCATTTTTTTGCTTGTATATTTGGTCTTTGCCTTTGTTTCCAAGTGGAATTTATTTTGAAAACAGCCCTATCTTGGCTCAAATGAGGAGAAGAGGAGGTTTTCTTTGGCTAGCTGGAAGAGACATGGGGAAGGTGGCAGGGACAACTGGTGAAGCAGAGCACTGACCTGGAAAGGGCGTAACTGCTGGCACTCATGGAACACACTATGCAGAGGTCTCCCCTGACAGGGGTGACAGCTGATCCCCCAGCTGAGGGTCTTTAACACAAAGAACACAGCCCAGGCTCTGTGTCAAGGCACCAGGACACCAGGGTGCCTACACCCTTGGCCCAAGATGTGGGATGCAAGAGGGTGTGAATTATCTCAGGGGGGCTGACGCCTAAATCCAAACAACAATGAACTCTCTTCTCCACCAGTAAATTATGTGACCTTTAAACCAGCCTATCATGTATTACATTAGTTAGAGATGGTATCATGTTAAAATTAGATGTGTTTTACCTAAAATTAATACAAATGGAATAACTTTATCATGAACAAGTTAATGGCTAGACCCATCCCCTAGGTTTATTTCCTCCTCTATACTTTTCTGTCTTATAACTTTTCTATTACAGATACATATTACTTTCTTTTAAAGTATTTTAAAAACAAAAGATCTCCATTTCTTCTACAACTGTTAAAAACTGTATATCTCTAAGCTTTTTGTAGGTTTGGGAAGCGGGGGTGTTGGCCTAATTAAAATAAAATGGAAACTACCTCTGAAACAAATTAACAAAACTTACAAAACTGTCCTTTAAATATAGGGAATATTTATTTGAAACTCTCTCTAAAAATTAATTCCTATAGGTTTTAGGGTTTGACCATGGCAGAATGAATGTCAAGGTGGGAAGAGGCAATGGGCAGTTACAAGGGTAGGACAAATCTACACAATAAGGAAGGAGAACTCAGAAAGAGAGAGGCCAAATACTGCTCAGAGTCGACTAGAAAACTGTAACCATGTCCATGTGCTCAATTCCTAGGTTCCCTGAGCCAAGATGTATAGTCCAGGTATAACCACAAACCAACAACCAAAATGGTAATCATCACATATGGATAACTCACTGCATGTAATTTACAACGAATGTAGCAATGCCAACACATTCAGAGTACACGTCTACATGTACATTAAATATTCTGTAATACCATGCAATTACTGCATGAGACTAAAAAGGAATTTGGATTAAATACGTGATTCTAAAAACAGTATTTTAAAGTCAAACAAATTCTCTGAAAACCAAGGCAACAAGTCCCTCCAAACCATGAATGGTTTGTGCAACCATATGTGTTTTTACTATGCAGGAATGAAATTTAGATATAAGGTTTTTAAAAAAGATAAAATAAATAAGAGACTTCCCATTTTGGCTGAGTAATACCAATAAGAGAAAAATTTCCCTAACTATATTTTACTTTTAGAAAGTGCGGCTAAACTAAAATGATTTCATGAAACCTAGCACTTGTAGCTCAATAAAATTACTTAATGTTGATTTACTGAAGAGTATTTACCTTACCTTAAAAGGTTTCCTTTTATTTTTACTTGGAAGCTAGACAACAGCATAATATGTGCTCCCATATATTTGTCTCATGTTGTTTCTATGAGAATGTGCAGTCAGATAACTAAAAATTACTGAGAATATCTAGATTATATTAAACTACTAGATACCGGGCCATTTCTCTTCCTAGCCCACTTCTAAAAACATCCCTCCACTGGACTATAACACTTCAAGGGCAGAAAACAAACCTTATTTTTTACTATATCACAAAGCAGAACTAAGACAATGCTGTGTCCATAGCAGTTGCTCATTTAAAAATTGCCGCAAAAGTATTATTTGTAAGAGCAAAATAATGAAAACCCAAATGCCCATCCTTAGGAGACTAGCCACACAATGAAGTACCCTGTAGCCATTACAAATGAGGAGTATTCTTATGAACTCATACGGAGCGTTTTCTAGGATATACTGACTGAAAAAAAACATCAAGGAAGAAAGGTTACATATAGTATGTTAATTGTTATGAAAGGGAAAATAAGGAATGAAGATATAATAAGAGATGGAGATATATTAGGTTAAGAGTGTGTGTACAAAAAAGAAACACAAGAAGTATAAACCAGAACCGAATAACACTGGTTACCTATAGACATGTGCATAGAAGGCAAAGGGAGCGAGACTTTTCCAAAAATACCTTTTTATATAGTTTTGAACCAAATTAATTGTTCTATATATTAATAAATTTAAACAAAAAAGATAGAAAAACCCACAAATTGAATATAAACAGAGAAAATAACCTAACTGTACATTAAATTTTTTTACATAACAATATAGAGTAAATAATGCAGGTAAATTTTGAACATAGTATTCTAACTACACAAACATAATGGGACATATTTTAATACAAAAAGGATTGCATAAAGGTCTTAAATTTTATTTGGTAGGCTTCATGTTAGAATAATTTGGGGCTTGAAATGCTGGAATTTTTATGTATGAAGAAGAAAAAGATACATCAAATGTAGTCATAATTTAAAATGTGTATATACTCATATGAGTATGATATATAGTATATATTCAGATATATACACATATATATGCCTATATAATAAGTATATATGTAATATATTTCATAGTTCTAGCAACTGAGAGGGTCTGGTAGCAATGATAAACCATAGGACACTTAGCATCCATATCTTAGTTTCTAGATGCTATTCCCCACTAAAAAGAAGCAGGTATCCATGGGAAAAGTTTCAAATTGGGAAAGTCCACAGTGAACCTTCATATCTTGTTGGACAGAAAGCAAGAAACAGTGATCAAAGACAAATGCGGTCATGTCAAAAGGACACAAGAGTCAAATTGAATGAGATCCCATGGGACAAATTTGGGACAATTTGGGCATTACAAAGAATAATGACAACATTAGAAAAAACTTCTACTTAAAAAAAATATCCATGAGTCTATAGAGATATGAGGGGAGAACTAGGAAGGGGAGAAGCTCCTCTTCACAGAAGAATGCCAGTTAATAAGTGTGGAAGAAATGATGGAATTAGAAACATCATCATTTTGCAACTATCAATTTAATAGCTTAACCAGGCCAAAGATCATTATTCCAGTTAACCACTGGGTCAAAGGAGTGAAATGTTGTAATTTAGGGGTGAAAGTAAGTGTGCAACTTATTTTCAAAGGATTCACCCAAAATAAAAAAATAAATATAAGCGTGTGTGTGTTTCTGTGTGTGTGCGAGACAGAGAGAGAGAACAAAGCAAAGGTGGCAAAACGTTAACAACTGGTGAATCTGAGTGAATATAAGTACTCTTTGTACTGTGTTATCAATATTTTTTCAAAATTAAACATTGGGGGAAAAAAATAAAAAGAAATAGGTTTGCTACAAGGACTACCCCATTGTTTGTAGGTGCTAACTATGTTATAAAGACGTATGCCTTTGACCTCACAACACTCATATTCTTAAACGTACAATTCCTATTTCACTGACAGAAGCATCGTTTTGGTCACCAGATGGTCTCCAACTTACACACATACTTTGTTCTTATGTGTTTGCTTATAAGTCAATATCTACTACTGACAACACATTTCTTCACAGAAACATTAATTTTCCTGGCCAGCCCCAAAAATATATTCAAAGAATAATATAGCTGAATATAATAACAAGAGTTTGAAAAAAAAATCAGTCTATATGTAAATAAATCAGACCAAAGCCAATTTAATTTTTAATAAGACTTGAAGATCTAGTAATATTTCTCCAGAATAATGAGAGGTCTTTTTTGGGAGGATGCATTATTGCTGAAATACCAATAAGTGTGGGAGGAGACAAATGAAAATTTGAGGTAATGCAAAACTTACACTTTTAAAAAGTAGATTGTATTTTTTTTTAATATGGATATACTGTCACTGTAAAAATGCAAACAAAACAAAGTTAAAATTCCCACATTTTCCCTCCTCTAAAACAGTATCTTCCCTAGAGGTAACTATGATTATCAAGTTGGTGTATATGTACCTGCAGAAATAAAGTTGATTTGGTATTTTTCCCCACAGTCTTACACTGTACATAGCTTTTTGGTAACTTGCTTTTTTAATTTAACTTGCTTTTTTTATTTAACGCTTTGGTAACTTGCTTTTTTTATTTAACACTTTGCTTTAGAGAGTTCTTAAAGTTACCTACCAATCAGTATTTTTAAAAATAGAATATGTTAATATTCAAATAAATAAAATAAGTAGTTTAAAGTTAACACTCCTGAACAATTCCAACCGGAAAAAAAAAATATCCTCAGGTAAAAAATGTTGGGTAAAGTTTTATAAGGTCAAAAAGATTTGATACGTAAATCCTCAATTTGGAAAAGCAATTTGCAAAATAATAAGTATGTTATGATTTCACTTCTGTCTGAAGGGGATATACCAAACTATTACCCAGGAGAGATCAGAGAAAGGGAAGAAAAGAGGCTTTTAGTTTTTATTTCACACCCTTCTGCATTATTTAAATTTTATTTTAAATTCTTGCAGGAAGTTATTGAAGGGATGAAAGTTTTAACTAATAATTGTTTTTGAATAGGTATAAGAAAAGATTATGATTAAACTTACTGCATATCTAGGGCTCATTTCCTTAAAAATAATCAATTATAGTCAAAGAAAGGATAACATTGGGGACTTAATGGTCCAGACAGGGCTGTAAGTCCATGCTTTTAAAAGCCGCTCTAAAGGGAAACCTCTTCCTTATAAGAGAAGGAATGATGGCGTTAGAAAATTTCCATTTTGCCAACAACACAGTAAAAACTTATTCAGGCAGGAATCATCAATGGATGCTGAATCAGGGAGGAACCATTTGATAAGGAAGAGAACATTTATATAATTGTAAAATGTCTCTCCAAATGTTACTTATTAATTACAGAAGGAAAAATAGTAAATATACAACAGTAAAAACCACCAAAACCTAACCAAGTGCTCAAAACTAGCATCACCAATTAGAGGCAAACAAATACCATGTGCCTCTGGATAGGATACCACCCTAACAAGGACATAGTAACATTAATGGAGATTTCCAGCTCCAAATCCATGACCTGAGTCTACCCATCAGGAGCCATCAGACAAAGCTAAATTGAAGGACAGTCTATTTTGACCTGTCTTTTATAAAAATGACAATGTCATGGAAGACAAAGAAAGACTGAGAGAGAGTTCCAGATTAAAGGGGACTAAAAAGACATGACAACTAAACGTAATGCTTATCTGGATACTGTACCAGGAGAAAAAAAAAAATGCTCTAAAGGATATTATGGAGACAACTGACAAATCTGTGATACAGACTACAAAATAATCCTGGGTCAATGTCAAATTTCCTGATTTGACAATTTCACTGTGGTTAGGTGAAGAGAATATTCCTATTTTAGGACACACAGATTGAACTAATGAGCAGTAAAGAGGTATAATATACACAACCTACTCTCAAATGGTTCAGAAAAAGATTACATATACAAAAAGAGGGATGTAGGGAAGAGAATGATAAAGCAAAAGTGGTAAAGCTTTAAAAATTGATGAATCTGGTTAGAAAGAAATGAGAATTCTTTGTACTATTCTTGCAACGTCTTTGTACATTTGAAATTACTTCAAAATAAAGTTTAAAATATATTCCCTCTGGCCCCATTACCTCTACGACCTGCCCTCTCTCTGTTTAATAAGCTGGTCTGATATTGAATAACAGGTATCAAGGAGCAGGGGGTAGGGCTGTGGGGGTACCAAGAGTGGAGAGCATCTCTGCTCAGGGGTCTGTGTTCAATCTCACCTGCCGACTCTTCTGTCAGAACCTTTCTCTTAATCCTCACCTGACATACTTCACAGTCTCTCTTGCTTATTCTGCATTATTAAAATTTAAGATGAGTCAAGTGCAGTTGGGGCTATAATTATTGAGTACAGACTTTACTGAGAGAAATGGATTGTCTGACGTATGTTTTGTCAGATAAAGAAACAACTGAGGGTCATTCAATATAACAATAATAAGTAGAGAGACGATCCATGATTCATATCAGACCAACTTATTCCTATAGGAACCCAAGGAAAAGTTAGAAAATGTGTTTCACATCTGAGACTTCCAAATTCTAATTTCATAAGTTAAAATGGACACATATATTCAACTGAATAAATCAAATAGTGTCATTAACACTCTGACGCTAAGGCTGCTTCCTCTATACAACCAATGAGATTACCACAAAAATATTTATGAGTCTATCCAAGCAGAGTTCTAACATAAGAATCAGTGATGTGACAATCTTGGGTAATACATTTCTGACAGTTCCGAAAGCCTACTGGATGCACTAACTCTTTAACGTAATGCACAAACATTAATAGAAGTTCAGAGAGTTATGACAAAAGTGAACCATCTCTAAAGCAACCAATTCATCACATTAGTTTAAAACTTGAAAAGAAAAAAATACGATATTCAGGAAGATATGCCATTTGTTCATTTCAAGACACATCAAGAGATTTAGCTAGATACAAACTATATATAAGAACAAATACAGAAAGATGCTACACGAGGACTTCCCTGGTGGCGCAGTGGCTGAGAATCCGCCTGCCAGCGCAGGGGACACGGGTTCGAGCCCTAGTCCGGGAAGATCCCACATGCCGCGGAGCAACTAAGCCCGTGCGCCACAACTACTGAAGCCCACGCGCCTAGAGCCCGTGCTCCCCAACAAGAGAAGCCACCACAATGAGAAGTTTGTGCACCGCAACGAAGAATATCCCCTGCTCGCAGCAACTACAGAAAGCCCACGCGCAGCAACGAAGACCCAACGCAGCCATAAATAAATAAATAAATAAATAAATTCATGGGAAAAAAATCAGTTTAAAAAAAAAAAAAAGAAAGATGCTACATGAATAAGACTGCTTAACAAAAAAGGAAATCATATACACAGAAATACAACTTAAAGAGAGGTTTCATCTTTGGCGAGAAGGTAGTCTGGAATTGTGATTTGGAATAAGTGATTTCTCAGCCTTTCTTGAGGTCACAGATGTGAAAATCTGCAGACCTCCCTGGAAACATACATACACATAACATGCAAGATTTTACAGGCAGTTTCAAGACGAGGAAATTGTGTCGAGGGGCAGTTACCTCCTACCTTCTGAAACACAGACGAGCCAGTTAACTGACACTGAACAAACACTGGCAGCCCAGCTGACTCCCCCTCTTGTCTCTACGCTCCTTGCTCTGTACTCCATCTCTCCTTCTCTGCTCTCCTGTCCTTTGCTCTGCCCCATCCATTCCTACACTCCACCCCTCTGTCTCTGTGCCCAGCCGGCCCCACTTCCTCACCCATTCCCATTTCTCCCGTATCCTTCCCATCCCCATTGCCTTAACTGGTCCAGATATGGAAACAAATTATACTTTTGAGTGATTTAACTAAAGTTTTATGTTATTAGTCATAATTTTAAAAGCCAGTGAGCTGAAAATTTTACATTTACAGACAGAGATTGAGAGATTGGGAGGGGGAAACAAGAGAAAGAGATGAAGGGAGGGGAAAATAGTGTTTTCCAAGAAAAAAAAAACAAGTTGTTTTATATCGGGCTGTTACTTTTTGTCTTTGTATTTTTTCCCCACAGGTCCATACTAGGAAAAAGTGCTGCCCCCCGCCCCCGCCTGTGACAATCAGGAGGGTTTGGGAACACAGAGAGCCCTGAGCACCCACAGTGGGACCAGAACACAGGGCCTACAGATGAGGGCAGGAGACTCTTCCACACTGGGCCAGGGTCAGGGCCAGGAGGCCAGGCGCCGAGGGGCGGGCTCTCGAACCAGGACCTGGCAGATGCTGAGATGGGACTGAGCCCAGCCTCCAGGAATCGGCAGGTGCATTTTATACACCTTTCCAGGTAGCTAGCACTGTCCATGGCTCTGCCATATACTCTAAATCATGACAGGATGACACTCTGGGACAAAGGCGAACCGACAGGGGATTATGTGAGGTGAGGAGGGAGACTTAAGTTCAGCCACAGTTCGTCGACAACATTCATCATCCCTCTACTGTGGAAATTATTTGCAGGTGAGTTATTCCACAATTAGATTTCTCACGCTCTTAAGGCAAAGTCCACACACAGAGGCACCACTATCCATCTTTCATTTATTGTATGTTCCCTCCATGTCAGGCACCATATAGAGGTATAGGTAGAGATACTTATATTTCTACGTATTCATAACTTAATGTCATCCTCAAAATAACCATATGATGTAGTTATATAAGCCCCACTCTGAAGATGAGAAATCTGAAGCCTAGCACAAATCACCCAAAGTCAAACACACTAAGTCAGAAGATGGAATCTGAATACAGCTCTCCCTCTCTGACTCGGAAGCCTGTGCTCTAAGCCTGAGTTTCTCAGCTTCTCAAATTTTCCTGTGCAGGGGCATCTCCTGGGGATCTTGTGAGAATGCAGAGTGACTCCCGCAGGTCGGGGGTGGGCCCTGAGAGTCTGCATTTCTAACAAACTCCCAGCAATGCTGCTGCTGCATGGACCACATACTGAGTAGCAAGGGGCTAAATAAACTGTTACATTTACTACACTCATTCACGCTTACAGCTGGGACTGCTAAAATTGGACACTGCTGCCAGCGATACATTTCTAAAGAGTTAACTACTTTAAAGATTAAAAACAAGCAATATGTTTTACAGCTATTAAACTGTGCAGGGAATTTTTTTTTAATAATTCAGAAAACACAAGCTTGTAACCTAAAACCAATTTTTAATGAAATAAAATGCACCTCCAATTTTTTCGGCATGCAATCCTGTTGTTTACCGCCAGAAGAATCTCTTCAGAGTCCTATGCCCAAACCAGATGCATCCCGTGTTTCTACCAGGAAGCCATCAGAATCTATTAAAATTACTGTACACTGATAGCAGCAGGGACATGACAAATCGCAGACCAAGAGTCAGATACCACAGAATGTATTTCAGGGCTTTGGGGGCAGGCCCATTTGCAACCAAATGATATTGTGTGAGGCTGCCATGCTCAGTGCATGACAAACTGATGCAATTTCAGTGCTGTCTGCAGGCCAGGGGAGATTTCTCTGATGCTGGTTGTGGTTAGTTTACAGAATTGTGCAGAGTTCCCAGATTTGAATCACTTGGGGCTTGAAAGGGCTTCACTTGACAAGCTACAAATAATTACACTCTACTCTTTCCATTGTACTCTATTATTTTGCCCCCCTTATCTCCAGGATTTGAGCTTTTGTGAACAAGCAAGGTCGGCTTCTATTTTGACCACAACACAACAAAACATTGTTCTTTTCTGATGTGATAAATAAAACAAGGCCCTGCAGACTAAACATTTTTATCAGGCCCATTTTCCACTTTTATAGGCAAAAGTCAACTTTGAGCTCAGTTAGAAAGGGTGAGCTGGACAAAGCAGGCAGGCAGGTTCCTGCAATCCTCACTTAAGGATGTGCTCTCGCTATCTGGTTATTGCAAAAACTCATTTGAAAAATGGGATATTGACTGACAGATAACGGGCACATGGGCAGTGGCTCTTACAAGGTTTCTACTTCCCTTGTTCCCCTTCCTCTCATCTCCAGCTCCATCCTAACAGCTCTCATTCAGATATTCATAATGAAAAAGTTTTCCCAACTTGGAATGCAATTAGAACCAAGCTGCCTTATGTCAGTGCACTGCTCAGAAACACCAGAGACTCCAAATTCAAGTTTGCTATTGAAGAAAGCAACTTGTGGAAGATTTTAAAGAGCATATCACCCAACTTCAGGTGGCTCCTAAGGATAATAGATTGATTATTGCTCCATGTATTTTAATTAAGTAAATGTGAAGCTTTATGCTTTCATACTTTTCCAAAGAAAAACACAAGATTTTTTGTTTAAACTCCAATGTCAAGTAACATTTCATAAAGTTCTAGTCTCCAGAAAAGTTTTTAAAAAAATCTATAATGATGATTAACATTGACTCAAATAAAGTAATCTAAACATCCCCTTTTAAAATCTGTTAAGCCTTGAGTATAGGTCAACCCTCCACACTTAATTTTTGCAACAACGCTATGATATGCATATAGAATTTCATATAATAAAAACTGTCATTACTATCCCCATTTTAGAGATCAGGAAACTGAGGCATGGAAAAGTAAGTAACTTGCTCAGTGAGTCACAGCTACTAAGTGGTAGCAACTGGGAACTGAGCCCGAAGAGTGACTTGAGCTGCCTTGAATACGGCTTCCTAGTTCCACAACTCCATCTACCTAAGGCCAGGTGGAACACAAGCCCAACATATCTCATCTAAGCAGAAACCAAGAGCCTGGAGAGTATTCAGGTTGACAGTAGAGACAAAGAATAGTGAGATTAAATTCTCATCAGTAGCTAAAGGATCTAAAACATAAAATTTCAGCTCCCCAAAGTGGATACCTTGATTCCTGCCTCAGTACATGTCTTGCTGTAAACTGGACCCCTCCTACTCTCCAAATCTGGCTTGTCTAATATAGCAGCACTTACCACAAACCGCTATTGGGCATTTGAAATGCGGCTAGTCCGAAGGGAGGTGTCCTCTACATGTAAAACACTCCCAGTTTAAAAAGCTACTACAAAAAATATAAAATATTCATCATTTTATATGGATGACAAGTTAAATAATATGTTGGATTTATTGGACTAAATAAAATATATTATTACAATTCATTTCACCTGTTTCTTTTTTTTATAAATTTTTCCTTTTTTTAAAATGTCATCAGGTTATTCTTTTTTTTTTTAATTAATTAATTTATTTATTTATTTATGGCTGTGTTGGGTCTTCGTTTCTGTGTGAGGGCTTTCTCCAGTTGCGGCAAGCAGGGGCCACTCCTCATCGCGATGCGCGGGCCTCTCACTATCGCGGCCTCTCTTGTTGCGGAGCACAGGCTCCAGCCGCGCAGGCTCAGTAATTGTGGCTCACGGACCTAGTTGCTCCGCGGCAGGTGGGATCTTCCCAGACCAGGGCTCGAACCCGCGTCCCCTGCATTGGCAGGCAGACTCTCAACCACTGCGCCACCAGGGAAGCCCTCACCTGTTTCTTTTTACCTTTTTAAATATGGCTACTAGAAATATGTGGCTCGCTTTATATTTCCATTAGATGATGTGCTCTAAACTCACCCGTTAATCCCAAACTTTGTATGGCTGAGTCATTGGCACAAGCTGGTTACCTGACAAGAAAAGCAACTCCAAGAACAGCAGTCAGCCTTGCAGGAAGCCTCTTTTCCACTTACACTCCTTCTCCCTTCAGAATCCTCAGGCTCTCACACCCCTGTCCTCTCCCCTTGACCTTGAAATACTCACTGTCAGTGTTCTGATTTAGAAAGAGCCTTTACCTGACCCTGCCTTCCTTCTTGCTGCTGTGCTTTCTTTCCCTCCTTTCACTGTCAAAGCACCTGAAAGGGTCCACACTCCGTTGTCCTCACTCTCTCCAACTTGCCTAATTCACTGCAATCTGACTTCCATCCCCCCCACTGAAACTGCTCCTCAAAGGTTCCTCACCTCTTCCTCCTGACCTCTCTGTTCTCTCTAGAACAGCTGCTGGGCCCCTAACCACACAGGGGGCCTCGCCTACCCACGTGCTTCAACTGGACTGATGACCAACCAGGCACTTGGAAGACAGGGACAAAACCTATGTATCTAGTTCTGTTGACCCGTCTGTTGGACTCTGTCGACCTTTGCCCCAATTCTATGCTGAATTCTCTGCTGCAGCCCCTTCATGAATGTGCATGAACCCTTAGCTTAAAACTTCCCCAGTTTTGCTGTTAGGGGAGACACTGCTTTGGGAAAGATCCCTGGTGTTCTCCTTACTTGCTGCAAATATTCATCCTTCCTTCTCCCGATCCTTGGTTTGGATGTATCTTCTGGCTCAACACCCACCAGGAGGCAAACCCAGTTTTCAGGTAACAGCCCCCTCCCCTTGCCTCTCCTGTCCAGAATCACACTGAGTCTCAAGCATCATCTGAACAGTGAACATGAAGACACAGTCAAAGGAATAAGAAGCAAACTCTTGGGCAAAGGTGAAAATCTTGTCATTGGCTACTAGGAGGAAGTGAAACTGGAATTGGTTCACAAACGGAAAACACAAGCTAAACAACTGGGGGTGGGAGAGCAGGATAGGTTTCCTGCAGGCAGAAGAACGTGAGATTCAGAGGCATGAGAAGCCCAGGGCCTCCAGCAACTGAGCGATGGGGGCAGCAGTTCAGGCATGTAGGGCAGAAAGTGCCAAGTGAAGCGATCAGAGGTGGAGGACTAAATTTTTTTTTAATTAATTAATTAATTTATTTTAACATCTTTATTGGAGTATCATTGCTTTACATTATTGTGTTAGTTGCTGCTGTATAACAAAGTAAATCAGCTATACATATACATATATCCCCATATCCCCTCCCTCTTGCGTCTCCCTCCCACCCTCCCTATCCCACCCCTCTAGGAGGTCACAAAGCACCGAGCTGATCTCCCTGTGCTATGCAGCTGCTTCCCACTAGTTATCTATTTTATATTTGGTAGTGTATATATGTCAATGCCAATTTTTTATTTACCTTTTTTAGCTACCAATTCTAGACAGTTTCTGAAGCCCACTGTTCTGGAATCCCTCATGTCCACCCTATGGCACTGTCCCTTCATCCTGTCACTTCTCCATCCCCCTACCCTAGCCTGGTCCACGGCAATAGTCTCATAGAGGACTCCAATCACCCCCCTTTGGAAACATTCTGTACATCAAGGTAAGTTTAATCAACATGATGTCCTCATTTTCATGTCACTTGGCTGTTCAGAAATATGCTCTGCAGCCCTGTTTACTTCTGCACAGTTATCATATTTCAAAGTTTCCAATTCCATCCTTACCTGATGCTAGTGACAGGCATTCTCTCCTCTCCACCACCACCCCCCCAAAGCAACTCAGACATCCCACCTTCTAGAATGTGCCCTCCTCTCCCCAATCCCCGTCAAAAGTGGAATGAACTCTGACACTTCAACAATGGTGGCTGCCACCGTCCAAGAGAAACAGAGAAAAGGCAGTCCTCCCCAGGGACCTCTGCCACCGGGCTCTGCCCCATGTACCCAGAATACTGCACCTTCCACCTTCCACTACCTCCTGCACACTGGACACCGCTCTCTTCCCATCCCCCGTCACATAATGTTCATTTACATGTTTTTACCTTTTGGGGGGGAGGGGTTCCTTCACAGAAGCCTTATCCTTTCCATCTGCTTATCTAGATCCTACCTACGCTTCAGAACACAGCTTAAGCCATTTCTTGTAGGAAGTCTTCCTGGTACTTTACTCCTCACTGACGTCATTCTCAAAATCTCCATTCAATACAACTTGCTATTTTTCTACGTATTACCATAAAGCACTCATTATTGCTTCATGGGTGCTGTGTCATTTGTCATGTGTGTAGAACTAAACTGCAAACTCCTTGAGGGCTGGAATCATGCATTATCGTTGTCAATTGCCCGTAGCTGGCAACAAGCAGGGATTCGAAGACTAGATTTACTAAGTTATACAGATTAATTATGCTACTTTATAACAGATGAATGCTCTCCTTCCTTTGTATGCTAAGACTAAAAGCACAAGAGGTTAAATGGCAGTGATCTTTAATAATCTCTACCTATCCTTCATGGAACTATCCCTGAAAGTTAACTATCTTACAATGTTACAAATATATTAACTAAGCAGTTGATCAGTTCAAAATATGTTAAGGGGCTTTCAAAGACTAATATATCTTTATTTTTATAAACTGACAATATGATAAATGGCCAATGAAAATGAATACATTACTAACATAAAGCAAGTATTGTTTTTTAAAAACTCTCCAAATCTAAAAAAACTGGAAAATAAACATATACTTTGAAAATGACAGTACTGTAGTCAACTTAAGAATCCAGGGCCTACTCACATTCATTTAAGAACAATCTGTATAGCACCTGAAGAACATCAATGGAACTGCTTATAAAGGTTTAAATATAAAATCATGCACAAGAAATTCAGGAGGAAAGATCACAACTCGACAGTTCTCCATCATGCCAGGAGGCGCTCCTGCATAGACCCAGGGCAGCCAAAGGAAGCAAAAACTGGATAAATCAAACAAAAGAAGTACTTAGTCTAGCTTTTGCACATCTAACGTTAAAACACACACACAAGATTTTAAATCATTTTTCACCATTATTATTTAATAAGCCAGTTCCTGGAACTTTTGGTTCTGTACCCATTTTCAATATGAAAATGTTCCCTGTATTTTAACTCTGCACATTACTGGACATTCAAGCTTACAAAACACTTCCTTCAATTACCAAAACTCACTCTCCCATGGGCTATCCTTTGTACTGAGTTTCTGTTTCAAGTTTCTCTCCAGGGTTTAATAACGATACTGGAAAACTCCTTTTGGTTTCCTAAATCAACCCCCAATGAACTGGGTGCATGGCTTCCAACTCTGACCTCCAAATCCCAGGAACATCCCAAAAGGTACTAGCATGATGCCTCTCCACCAGGACCACTTGGGCAGCAACAAGACCAGAGCCCTTCGGATCCAACTGGTTCAGGGGGAATCCTGGTCACTGGAGCTGCTGGCACTTTGGTCCCATCAAGTATAACTCTGCACACCGCACCTCTCACCGCACCAGAATCACAGCAGGCTTCATTACAATCTCCGGACAGAAGGCTTACGACATGCAATCTACCTGGCAGGCTAAACAGCTTCCTCCTATGCAGTGTCGACTCCAAGAGACTTCGGACCCCTGGGCAGGTGGCACTGAGCAGGAGGGCAGGGATGCCCAGGCCAGAGGTAGAGAAGACACGAGAAAAGGTAAAACGCGTGCTTCTCATGTGATGCCGCAATAAAGAAATCTATCATTCTCCTCCTGTTTTTTAGATCCAGGATAGTAACAGCAACTATTTTTTAGTGTACGTCCAACACCATAGTATGTGCTTTTCATTTGTTATCTCAGTTACATTTTTATCTTCACAACTCTCAGTGCCAGCATTCCCCCAGCCTTACAAATGAAGAGACTGAGTCATTAGGACACCTGTCCAGGTGAGAAGCCAGGTCTGGCTTACCTTCAAGCCCAGACACTTTCTGCCCTGCTGCACTCCCGCTAGACTGCTAGACTGCATATGCCTCAAGCAAATGATGGCAAAATATTAAAAGAAGACTTCTTTAGAAGTGCATATTTGCATGGGCAATCCATAAGACTCATCTACTTTTTCCCCATAAAAATGAAGTCATACACAGATGTAGAGAACAAACGTATGGACGCCAAGGGGGGAAAGCGGTGGGGGAATGGGGGTGGTGGTGGGATGAATTGGGAGATTGGAATTGACATGTATACACTGATGTGTATAAAAAAAAATAAATGAAGTCATAATATTCAAGCTCTCTGGAGTTCTAAGTAAACTTTTTTCATGGCACTGTATTTTGCATTTGGTAAAACTTTATCATTAATTGGTTTTGACAGAGTGTGTCTACTGGACATGAGAAAATCCTAAATAGTTCATGAATAAAATAAACACAGGTCAAACTCTAATTCAACTTCATGAACCCCAAATCCCTTTGCCATACTGGAATTTCTATGAAATGTTTACTTGAAAGGCATTATTTTTGTTGTTTTTGTTTTGCTTTGGTGGTAAAGTGAAGGAACAGGAGAGGGGTTTACAGTATCCAATGTACTCAAATCAGGAATCCCACACAAGCCTAACTTAGGGAACTCTCTATAGAAATCCAACATAAAGATTTAAATTCTTAGAAACAAATGCCAACACTAACTACTACAGAACCAACCACATGTTAAGGGCTTTACACCTATTATTTCACTTGATTAAAACAATCCCAAATGGATATAAAGCATTCCTAGTATGCCTATTTATGGAAACCAAGGCTCAAAGCATTTAAACAACTGGGGACTGCTAAACACATGGTTAGGAAGTGGCCGGGTGTCATCCAAGGTCCACTCTTCAACAGTGTTGCTACTTCCCTTCTCATAGAAAGTTCTCTCAAGGAGGTCAAGGTTACAAAATAAACATAAGCAACTGCCTGATTCACAAAGGCTGGCTCTAATGCTGCATGGGCCAGTATCAGAACAAGTACAACACGCTGACACTTGTCAGCACCCAAGGACGCACATCAATTTTCCCATCTACTTGGACCATCGCACCCATTTAATGCTCCCTGGTTCCCCCATGTGTTAGACAACAAGGAAACTTGTTGGGAGACCCCGCTCCCAGCTGTCTTTCACACAGGCTTCTAGACTGTGTTCTGGTACCTGGCCTTCAGAGGAGGACTGAGCCAAGGTTGTGAAGGCAGAGAGAGGCCTAATTACAACAGTAATTCTTTTTGCACTAAACGTAATCTGAGACCCTTGCCAGGTAGTTCACATGCCTCATGCCATTTAATATTGGCAATGACTTTATGGTTAGGTATTATCGTTCACCTGTTTTAAAGATAAGAAAACTGAAGTTAACAGTTTGCTCATATTGAAGCTTGTTAACGTAACTGTATTTATACATTCAGCTCTCCATGGAGCAATACAGGATTAGTTGATTTAACTATAGCTCAAGTGTACACAGTGTTCACAAACAGGAAGAATCTTTCTGAAAGAGAGTTCTGGGATTTCTTGAGGGTCTTGGAAAGAAACTGCTGAAAGTGATGGCAACCTTAGGGCCCAGTACAGCACCTGGTGTACTGTAGGCCTTCAAGAACCATTGGCTGGGGACTTCCCTGGTGGCACAGTGGTCAAGAATCCGCCTGCCAGTGCAGGGGACACAGGTTCGAGCCCTGATCCGGGAAGACCCACATGCCGCGGAGCAGCTAAGCCCATGCGCCACAACTACTGAGCCTGCGCCCTAGGGCCCATGAGCCACAACTACTGAGCCCGCGCGCCACAACTACTGAAGCCCATGTGCCTAGAGCCTGTGCTCCGCAACAAGAGAAGCCACTGCAATGAGAAGCCCGTGCACCGCAACGAAGAGTAGCCCCCACTCGCTGCAACTAGAGAAAGCCCGCGTGCAGCAATGAAGACCCAACGCAGCCAAAAATAAATAAATAAATAAAGGTATTAAAAAGAAAAGAAAAAAAGAACCATTGGTTGGCTAATTCCCTGACTGTCCAGTGGTTAGGACTCTGTGCTTTCACTGCTGAGGGCCTGGGTTCAATCGCTGGCCTGGGAACTAAGATCTCCCAAGCCACGTGGCCAAACACAAGGAAAAAAAAAAGAACCACTGGCTGAATAAATGAATGTAAGTAAATATTGGGGCTGATGAAATTGTGCCTCACACTCCACACCTCCATGCCTTCACCCAGCCCTCACCCACCGCCACCTCTCATGGCTCCGGCCTGTGCCTGGTACTTGTGCCGGGCTCTCCCTGCCAGCCCCGCTTGGTACACGAACTTACTCACCCTAATCACGTGAACTCTGAGCTAAACTTCCAATAAAGCAGACTGTCAGCCTCCACAGCCAGGCGTTTAGGATCCTCTAGGTCACAGAAAGACGAACTCCACAGAACTTTTCTAAAACCGCAACTCACTGAAGGAACAAACCCTGACTGCAGAAAGAGCTTCTAACACAAAACTCCAGGTTACAGTGACATTCGTTCAAACTGGCGTCATCTGAACCTGGCTAAACCTGAACACTGATGAGTCAGAAGTCAAAAGTTCTACTTCTGCTCAGATAAAAGCACACAAGAATGGGTCTGGGTGGGGACTGGCCCAGCCCCACTGCCAGGACAGAGCCATATGCTAACACACTTACAGATTTCGGTTTGGTTGTCTGGCTTCTTCTAAAAAGACCTTCTTATATCAGGAGAAAGGAGGAAAACAATTCAAAGTTTTACCTGCAAACACTATTAGGAGTCTACAGTGAAGAAGAGTGGCTGGAATTTCATCTAAGCACTCAGTGATCAATAAATAAATAGCAGTTGTCAACAATCGGTTGTTTAACCACATAATCAACATTCTTCATTTGTTTTTACATATGAGGTGATAAGCACACTTTAGATGTCATTCTCTAATCTGAAAGCACTGCAAGGGTCTTTTGATAATATTTTTTTTTTTACAGTTTTTTTTGCAGTATAATTTTTTACATCTTTATTGGAGTATAACTGCTTTACAATTCTGTGTTAGTTTCTGCTTTATAACAAAGTGAATCAGCTATAATGCTTTTTAAAAATAATTCATTTAAAAAAAACCAAAAAACAAACAAACAAAAATTCATTTAAAAAGATACAAATGAACTTATTTACAAAACAGAAATAGATCCACAGACATAGAAAACAAACATGGTTACCAAGGGGGAAAGGGGAGGGGGATAAATTAGGAGTTTGGGATTAAAATATACACACTACTATATATAAAATAGATATACTCAATATTTTGTAATAATCTATAAGGGAAAAGAATCTGAAAAAGAATATATATATATATATATCTGAATCACTGTGCTGTAACACCTGAAACTAACACAACATTGTAAATCAATTATACTTCAATAAAATAAATAAAAATCTAAGAGCATAAAAAAACAATAATTCATTTAAAGCAGTGAATTAAATATGAAACTACTCAAAGGTGAAAAAAAATTTAACACTAGATGAAAGAAAGGTAAAATATATGATGAAATATTAACCTGTATTGGCAAAAATTTAATTAGAAGGATTAGAAATAACAACAGCTGCCCCGGTCAGAGCGTTCTTGCTATGAGGCTGATACTTAATTTGAGATCCTTGAGAGAAAACCGAGGTCAGCACTTTAGGGAACAGAGGGAGGGTGATGACTTGCACAAGTTGCCTTGCTGGGAAGTTACAAGCCAGAATGTGGTACCAAGTCTGTCTGGCTCCAAAGCTTACCAGTGACACTCCGTAGAAGTTCCTCAAACTAGCTGACATCAGGAAAGCTTTTTCTAAGTTCATTTGTTTATGGATCCAAAGACTTAAGAGTGTTTTAAGGGCTCAGTCTTAGGTGCACTTTGGCTGAATCAGAATGTAAATCAGTCCTTTAAAGCTTTAAAACAAAGCTGACATATCTCCTTCATGCTAAATATACACTCTACAGGGCATCTTTTTCAAAACAGGGTAAGCCACCTCCTTAGTTTGCAGGCTTAGCTACAAATTAAAATCACCTGAAGAGCTCAACCTACCAAAGCCTGGGCTCCAATCACCTGAGAATCTCTGGGGATGGAGCCTGAAGAAGCTCTTAAGAACCACTGACTTACCCTATTCAGATGTGCTGGGGCAAGTAACCTCCCTTAATGATCTCCACAAGCATCGTGGGGATATTTTTAGTGCAGTTCTTAACTTTTACTGCTCATCAGAATCACCCAGGGACTTTTAAAAAGTTCCAATGCTCAACCCATACTCCAGAACCATTAGATGCTCTGAGGGTAGGACCCAGGCATCTCTAGTTTATAAAGATCTCCAGGTGACTCCAAGCTGCAGCAAGAGCTGAGCACCACAGCGTTAGCAGCTAATTATTTGCACTAGAAGTTCAATCCCTCATTTGGATGGCATCCCAACGGGTCATCCACCAGCAGCACCATCACATCGACGATTAGCCTTTTTCTCAGACTCCCTGCCTTCTCCCGAGGTTGGTGATGACACCTAAAAGTCTTTCCGTTCGTCAGTCACAATTGCCTTTCCACTTATGGGAAATGCCGCCTGACTCTCCCCTCAGTCCTTCAGAATGGTTCCTACTATTGAATGATTCATCTCATACACACATACAACATGGGTCATTCTCTCACCACTTTCAATTTTATTATCTCCACTTCCTTTGCTCACTCACTGGCATTTTCAACACTGTCACTTTTTTTGACCTTGTGGACCATACGGGGTTGATGCTGTTCTGGGCATTGCAACCTGGGCAGAAAGCTACAGTGTGGCTGAAACTAACCTGACATCCCAGGACTCTGCCATTCACTGGAGGTGGGCAGAGCTGCTATCCTGTTTGCTCTAGGGGGTAGCTGTAGAAGTTGACATGAGAAGTTTTAAAAGAGAAGAGCTTTGTGCTGCCTTTCCTTGAGAAGCAAAACTCAGAAGGTTATCCTGAAATTCCCAATGCACACTTTTTGATTAATAACAAATCTGCATGGTTCAGAATAAAAACCTTTGCACGTTTCAGTTCTAAACTTTTGAATTACGTAAACCTTTACATGGGACATAAGTGAAAAAAATTCTACAGTGAAAGCAAAATGCTTTTTATCCAACAATATTTATATGCAAAAGAAGCAGCATTCACTGTGAAGATATTCTCTCAAAGGGCAAGTAAGGTGTTGATTAAAGCTTCCCTAAAACATATACTATTTTGGACTACTAATGAATGGCTGACAAGATTAATCTACATTTTCACCGTGAAAACCATCCTCCCTCCAGGCACACACAACAACATCAGTGAAAAAGTTCCTATTACTAAAAAATATGCGTTTGCTTGATAAAGTACTTCCTGTACTAGGTAAGACTTTGTTCATTACTTCGAAAAATGTTTTCAGTGCTATCTCAGATTTTTTCTGCAAAACTGGCAATGGAAAACCCACAATGAATTCAGAGTCTATGATGGAAAAAACAGATCTGATTTCCCTACATATTATAAGATAAAATGTAGCAATAATTTACTCCAATAATTTTTATGGGAAAGATTAAGATTATTGACTTTCAAAATAAGGTCTCAACTAACGTCCTAAGTTAATTTCAACCCTCTACCTAACAATTGGTACTTGAGAAGGAATTTTAGGATAATATTTAAAAGTTAATTAAAAACAGTGTAAGCATTCACGTCAGTCAAGCATGACCTCTGCTCTACAATGCATTTAAATGCATGTCACCTTGACCTGTAACACAGCAATGTAAAAAATTTTGGTCAATATAAATCAAATGTACACTAATTTATTCAGCAGGTTTCCTGGTATCTGAATCAACATTAGAAATCTAACCAGTATTTGTTATTCTGCTATTGACAAAAAGAAGCATATTTAAATGATAACAAGTACTCATGGGTGTCATTTGGAAGTTAAATTGTTCCCCAAGGACAGCCTCCATAAACATCTACATTTAAAGGTCATTTACCACCAAATTATGAACAACTGTTGCATTTATTAGCACAAGTTCAATAGTTAGGAAGCTGCAGCCATCAATTTTTACTGACAGTGAGATCTAATTGTTCACCAATAATAAACAAGGAAAACAGACCATTTCTATAAACTTTTATTCCCTGCACTATGATCACTTTTTTTAAATGAAGGTACAAAAACCTTCCATAGCTTTGTATTTGAAGAGAAAACTTTCCAACTGCGGGGAGAACTAAACCATAGTTTAAAATAAATATCAGATAATAAAATATAAAAGCTCGTTTTCTCATGTTATATTCATCTGAACAAAAACAAAAAGGAGAAAAACACTACAATGTTTATATATGAATGAAGTGTCTAATTTTACTTTTAGGAGGAAGTGTGATGGTTAATTTTACCATGAGGTGCCCGGATATTCGGTTAAACATTATTCTGGGTGTTGCTGTGAGAGTTTTGAGATGAGATTAATATTTAAACTGGTAGACTAAGTAAAGCAGGTTGCCCTCCATAACGTGGTGGGCCTCTTTGGATTTTGGATGCAACATATTCTGGTCCCTTTACCAAGTGACCTAAAAAGCTGCTAGTTTTGAGTGCACCCCAGAACAAGAGGAGGCTCTGTAATAGGTCCTGCTGTGGTTCAAGCTGCTCTGCCACTTGGGCCATGATGATCCAGCAGATCCAATGGTGCTAGAAGGGCAGTAGCACATGGGGATGGTGTTTGGAGCCTTCGGCAGGACCTTGCAGATGCATCACAGTGCAGGTCTTTAGGATTCTGGAGCAAAGCTCTGCCATCCTCTGTGGATACCTACTCTCCTTTTGAGGAACAGCTCTTGGCCTACTAATGGGCTTGAGTAGAGACTGAACACTTAGCCAGGACCAAGTTACAATGCAACCTGAACTGTCCATCAGGAACTGGGTGCTATTTGGCTCACCAGGCTAAAAGTTGGGCATGCACAGCAATATTTCATCATTAAACAGGAGTGGTACGTATGTGATTGGGCCCAAGAAGGCTGTGAAGGCACAAGTAAGTTACTTGAAGAAGTAGCCCAAATGCCCATGGTTCCCACTTCTGCTACATTACCTTCTCTCCTAGCCTAACCTATGGCCACTTGGGGAATTCCCTATGATCAGGTGATAGAGGAAGAAAAGACCTCTGCCTGGTCTACAGATGGTTCTGTACCATAGGCAGGCACCACCTGAAAGTAGACACCCTGTCAATACGGGCCCCTTTCAGGGACACCCTTGGAAAACAATGGTGAAAGGAAATCCTCCCTGTGGGCAAATTGTGAGCAATGCACCTGGTTGTTCACTTTGCTTGGAAGGAGAAATGGGCAGATGTGCTACCACATACCAATTCATAGGTTGTGAGCAATGATTTGGCCGGATGATCAGGGAACTGGAAAGAACATGATTGGAAAACGGTGACAAGGAAATCTGAGGAAGAGGTATGTGGACAGACCTCTCCGAATGGGCAAAAAACATGAAGATATTTGTGTCCCATGTGAATGCTCACCAAAGGGTGACCTCAGCAGAGGAGGATTTTAATAATCAAGTGAATAAGATGACCTGTTCTGTGGATACCAGTCAGCCTCTTTCCCCAGCCACCCCTGTCATCAATGAGCTCATGAACAAAGTGGTCAAGGTGGCAGGGATGGAGGTTATGCATGGGCTCAGCAACATGGCCTTCCACTCACCAAGGCTGACCTGGCTACAGCCACTGCTGAGTGCCAGCAGTAGAGACCAACACTGAGCTCTTAATACGGCACCATTCCCCAGGGTGATCAGCCAGCTTCCTGGTAGTAAGTTGATTACGTTGGACCACTTCCATAATGGAAGGGACAATATTTTGTCCTTCCTGAAACAGACCCTTACTCTGGATACAGATCTGCCTTCCATACATGCCATGCTTTTGCCACGACTACCATCCATGGACTTATGGAATGAATACCTTATCCACCATCACGGCATTCCGCAGCACAGCATTGATTCTGCTCAAATAACTAATTTCACAGCAAATAAAGTGATGCAATGGGCCCACGATCGTGGAATTACTGGTATTACCGTGTTTCCCACCATCCTGAAGCAACTGGTTTGACAGAAGGTGGAATGGCCTTTTGCAGACTCAGTTACAGTCTCAGCCACATGGCAATACCTTGCAGGCTGGGACAAGGTTCTCTAGGAAGGTGGATATGCTCTGAATCAGCATCCAATATAAGGTGCTGTTTCTCCCAAAGCCAGGATTCACGGACCCAGGAACAGAGAAGTGGAAATGGGAGTGACACAATTCACTATTACCCCTAGGGACCCACTGGCAAAAATCTTGCTTCCTGTCCCCATGAATTTATGTTCGGCTGGCCTAGAAGTCTTAGTTCCAAAGGGGAAAAAATGTTTCTATGCTTCTACCAAGAGACACAACAATGATTCCACTGAACTAAAATTTAAGAGATTAAGTGTGGTTTAAGGAGATGCACATGGGTGCCAAGTTGGTTAGGGGTGGACTTGGAATGGTTAATTTTATATGTCAATTTGACTGACCCACAAGATGCCTAGATATTTGGTGAAACATTTCAAATCAAGCAGGTCCAAAAATAGGACTTCTGATCTTTCCCCCGAAATGTGCTCTACCCAAATTCATCCACATTTCAGTAAACAGTGCCACCATTCTTCCATTTGCTCAAGCTAAATATCTTGGAGTCGTCCTGTTCCTCATTTTTTCTCACACTCCATATCAAATCCATCAGTGAATCCTGTTGGCTCCATCATCAAAATCTGTCCAGAATCCATCCATCTTCCACCACTTTCATCTACAGAACTGTTCTAAGCCATCATCATCTTTTATGCAGGATACTACAATAGCTTCCTAACTGAGCTTCCAGCCTGTACCTGACCCTCCTATAGTTTATTTTCCACACTGAAATGAGACTGATTCTTTTCAAAGTTAACTCACGTAACTAACATGTAAGGACAGGGATTTCCATCTGTTTTCTCTGCTACTGTGTCCTCAGCATCTAGAAGAGTGCCACTACACTGATCATGTGGTTAGTAATCAAAACATACTTGGTGAATCAAATCATTCCTCTGCTTCCCTTCTCTCAGAGTAAAAGCCTTATCCCTCCTTCCCAGACCTACTGGCTATGCACTGCCCAAACCACCACCCCACCTCACATTATCCACCCCCATCACACTACCTATGACCTCATCCCCTATTACCCCCTATTCTCTGACTCCAGTCCAACCTCACTGGACTCCTTTCTACAACTAAAACACACTGGGCACATTCCTATCTCATGCCCTTTGCACACACTGTTCCTGTTGCCTAGACAATGTTCCCTAGATAACCTCATGACTCCCCCCCTCACCTCCTTCAGGTCTCTGTTCCAATGTCACTTTCCCAGGGAGGGCTTCTCTGATGCTCCCCCCGGCACTCTTTATCCCCCTTCCCTTGTTTATTTTACTCAGCACTTATCACTATCTGAGATATTATATAATTTAATTATCATGTTTATTTCTGCCCTTCTCCACCCATCCAATTAGAATGTAAGCTTCTTGAGGGTAGAAACTGTCGACTGACTCTCCTTGAAGAGAGACCTTTGCCTGTTTTGTTCATTGCTATATCCCAAACAGGTGGATTACTGCCTGCCACTCAGTAGGTAGTCAGTAAATATTTGTTAAATATTTATTTAACAAATGAGTGATCTGTTTCCATTTTCTCTTGGTATTATCAACAACGCTACAACGAATAACTTTACATGTATATCCTTGTGCATTCATGGATACAGACCAAAAAGTGGGAAGGCTGGGTCAAAGGGTTATATAAATATTTTATTTAATAAATATTGTCAAACTGACCTCTAAAACAGAGTCTCCAAGTTATAGTCTCACCAACAGTAGAAAAGTCTCAGCAACAGACAGTAAAGAACCGTCTCCCCTCACCGCCATTTTCATCAGTACTGGTTTTTATCAATCTTTTTCACTTTGCCTATTGAATTTTTTAAAAACTTGGTTTCAACTTTGCCGTTCCTTAATTACTAGTGAGACTAATTATCTTGTCATACGTTTTTGGTCATTTGTACCTCTGATATTTCTCTCCTCTTAAAAACAAACAAACAAACAAACACTCTCATTACTTGTAGAGCTTCCAGGACAAAATTTTACCTGGGGATCTACAGTCCCACTAAACCACTCAACCCAACCTTCAAACTCCAGTCCCACCCCACCACCTACCCACTACCCAGACTTCTCACCCTTCCCCAGGCCCTTCCTTGAACCTGAAATGACCTTCTTCCCTTTCTCAAACTGGCAAACTGCCACTCATCCTTCCAGAACAAGCTCTCATGTCAGCTACCCTGCACCCACAATACCAGTGTAATGCCTGCGAGAAAGGAGGCACATAATAATCACGAGAATGAATTGTTGCTCTACTGGGCTTGTGTAATTTTGAAAATAAGATTAAGTTCCACTGGCAAGGTGAAGAGAACGGGGAGGGTGTATAAGAGAGAGAAGCTCATGGTTTCTAAAACAATTTCTAAATTCCTAAATTTATCTAAATTCAAAGAACTAAGAAAAGGCAGATGGTGAGACTCAACCCACATACTGGTTCTTTCTTAGAATAAAAATTTTTAAGTGAATACCTGAGTAATCTGCGTTTTTAATAAAAATCAACAAGAGGACAGTAGCATATTTAAAATACCCACAACACTCTCTTCAAAAAAGGGGGGCACAACTAGAAGGGGACACAAGAATGTTTCAAATATGCCCAATCCAGTCATCAGAATTTAGCCAGCAAACTACATGGAATCTACATTCAGATACCACCATTCACCTATCAGATTGGCAAAAATCCAAAAGCCTGACAACATACTCAATTGGCAAGCTTGTGAGGAAACAAGTACTCTCATAAACTGCTATGGGAGTGCAAAATTGCACAATTCAAGGAAGGGAATTTGACAATGCCTGGCAAAATTAAATATGCATTTACCTTTTGATCTCGTAACCCACTGCTAGGAATCTATTTTAAAGATACACTGACAAAAATACAAAAAGACATATGGACAAGGCTATTGACTGCAGCCAACAATGGAGAGCAAAGAGCTATAGAAAAGAATGCAGCATCTCTGCGTATGCCCGTGTAGTCATCTCCAGGATATACTGTTATGTAAAAAAAAGCACGTGGAAGAAAATGTTTTAATGTATTACTGTTTAATCTAAGAAAAGGAGTAGAGGAACAAGCATATTTGTATTTGTGTATATATATTTGTAATATAAGGATAAACCATAACTGTTTTTCTTAATGGGCATTAATGGCAGAGGAAGGAAACAGTGAATAGGACATAAACAGAAGTTAGATTTCCGCAGATAAACCTGATGCAGTAGATACTTTACACAAGTACAAAACAAAATTAATTTTTTAAAAATCCCTAAGAATACAAAATAAAATGAGACCAGGTAGCTAGTTGGTGTTATCAGAGATGCAGATCCCGCGGATGTGGAGGGCCGATCACGGGACTTGAGCATCCTGGGATTTTGGTATGCAGAGCGGATCCTGGAACCAATCAATGGGCCACAGATAACGAGGGACAACTGTACTGAGATTTTCAGTGTGGGAGAAAGGAGACACAGTTGAAGACACAAGAGACTAACAAAATAAATTCCTTCCTTGACCACAGAAAAGATCTAGAGACCTCCACAAATGCGGTCATCCCTTGGAATCTGTGGGGGATGAGTTCCAGGAGCCCCAAACTCTGTGGATGCTCAAGTCCTTTACAACAAAGGACACTGTACAGTAAATACAGTCCGCTCTCCATATCCGTGTGCTCGGCATCTGCCGATTCCATGAACTGCAAAAAGGTTTAGTTTAGGTTGGTTGAATGGGTGTGAAACCCACAGATCCAGAAAGCCGACTGTATATACCCCATGCCCAGATCGTGGTCTCTAAATCATTTCCCACTAAAGGTAACCAGGAATCTTTAGAGAAAAAGCTAAAGGGGCTTTTCCAGATCTGGGGCAATAAAGGTAAACGATTTACTGGGAATATCTTGTTATACCAGAAAGCAAGGAAGTTATCAAAGACTACTGAGGTTGTGTCAAAGACACAGCACCCAACGTGAAAAAGCCAAACTTGAAAATGACCAAAGACGGGACAAAAAGTATATAAGAATGACAAAGGCAGTGGACTGAACTACATCAAACATGTTAATATACATAAATTCATAACAATGCTAATTTTTAAAAGAAAGCCTCTATGATCACTTTTAGTTTGTGATCTTTGGAGGCAACCAATCCATAATGTTGACAAATAAATAATAAGAGAAAGAATCAAGCATTTATCCTGCCTTTCCTATAAAAACTAAGCTTCAGAGTAACTAATTTATGAGGCAAAGTTCCTTCTTTATACATGTATTCAAGCCAATAAATGAAGAGAGAATGATAAAATTAGTATATCAATGCTAAGCAACCACTAATGAATTAATAGATTCCTTATTAATTAACATTAATTAATACTAATTAATTAATTAATATTGATTAATATTAATAGGCAATGTTCTTCGAGGGCTGCTAGCATCACAAATCAAATCTGAAAATGACCAAGCCTCTACCTTTTTACCATGTAAGGAACAGAAAAATGTGTTCATATTTTTATATTACACATGACAAGGATGTAATGGCAAGGATGTAATCAGCAAAATCCAGTGTGGGAAACTCTATGAGACAAATGTCACAGTTTATACAACAAACTAATTGTTAAAAAAAAAGCAAGGGAGAGAGGTAGAAAAAGAACCTATAGATTAAAAAAGATATATTAAGCAATCACATTCTATAGACCTAGTTTCAATCCCAATTCAAACAAGCTGCATTAAAAAAAAAAAAAAGAACATGAATGGGAAAATTAAGGAAATGTAAAAATGGATTGATATTTACAATATTGATGAATTATGGCTTATTTTTAAATAATCTGATAATGATATTGTGATTATATTTTAAAAGGGGAATCTTTATTTTTTAGACATACAAACTGAAAATATTCACTGACAGGTCGGAGATTTCCTTCAAAATGAAATCTTGGGGAGGCTGTGCAAGGAGCAGTGGGAAAGAGTAGGAGACAAAACTGGCCATGAGTTTATCATTTTTAAAGCTGAGTAAAGGACCTCCCCAGTGGTGCAGTGGTTAAGAATCCGCCTGCCAATGCAGGGGACACAGGTTCGATCCCTGGTCCGGGAAGATCCCACATGCCTCGGAGCAACTAAGCCCGTGCGCCACAACTACTGAGCCTGCGCTCTAGAGCCCGCAAGCCACAACTACTGAGCCCACTCGCCACAGCTGCTAAGTTCGCGCACCTAGAGCCCGTGCTCTGAAGCAAGAGAAGCCACCGCAATGAGAAGCCCGCACACAGCAACAAAGAGTAGCCCCTGCTCGCCGCAACTAGAGAAAGCCAGCGCATCAGCGAAGACCCAATGCAGCCAAAAATAAATAAAATAAATAAATTTTTAAAAATTAAAAAAAAAAAAGATGAGTAAAGAGGTCACTATTCTCTCCACTGCTGGAGATGTTGAAATTTTCCATAATAAGTGATTACTTTTAAAAGAGAGGGTGAGCAAGACAACAATTGAAAATTAAAACAGAACTGACAAATACAAAGCAAAATAACAGGAAATTGCATTAAAAACCTGAATGAGTACCTGGAAAACTAGCAGAAGAATACAAGGTATGAGCCCAGTGGTTTGCTTGTTTTGGAGAGATGCAGTGGGGGATGGAAGAGAACAGAGAAGGTGGGAAATATGTATCTCCATGCCCGCTATAATACATCCCAATCATTTATATAAACATACTAGTCTCTGTGATTTTGAAGGAAAAAAATATGTAGTAAATAGGGCTAGAAAACTTAACCTGAATTGAACTGACAAAAGTTGTAATAAGAATACAAGTTGGTTAAATGTAATTGTTGCTTCTGTAGTACTTCAAAGTCTCTGCAAAGAGTTTATCTTACATAGCACAAATATTTATCCTAGACTTTGGTTTACACTATTAATTCACATTACAGAACTTAAAAAAAAAAAAGTAAACTTCAAGGCAGTCCCTACTTGAAATAATATGAATAAATCACGAACATAACTAGACACCATTCCTTGCACTTTGTAAGGATTCTCTCACTTCATCCTTAAACCATCCTATAAGGTAGTTACAGGCAGACCTCATTTTATTGCACTTTGCAGATACTGCATTTCTTACAAATTGAAGGTTTGTGGCAACCCTACGTGGAACAAGTCTATTAGCACCATTTTTCCAACAGCATTTGTTCACTTCATGTCTCTGTGTAACATTTTGGAAATTCTTGCAATATTTCCAACTTTTCCATTATTATTATGTTTGTTATGGTGATCTTGTGATTACTGATCTTTGATGTTACTATCGTAATTGTTTTGGGGCACCAGAAACTGTGTCCATATAAGACAGCAAATTTAATCAATAAATGTTGTGTGTGTTCTGACTGCTCCACAAACTGACCACTCACCATCTCTCTCCTTCTCCTTGTGCCTTCCTATTCCCTGAGACACAACAATATTGAAATTAGGCCAATTAATAACACTACACTGGCCTCTAAGTGTTCAAATGAAAGGAAGAGTCACACATCTCTCACTTTAAATCAAAAACTAGAAATGATTAAGCTTAGTGAGGAAGGCATGCTGAAAGCCAAGATAAGCTAAAAGCTAGACCTCTTGCACCAAACAGTTAACCAAGTTGTGAATGGACAAGTTCTTGAAGGAAATTAAAAGTGCTACTGTAGTGAACACATGAATGGTAAAAAGTGAAACAGCCTTATTGCTGATATGGAGAAAGATTTAGTGGTCTGGATAGAAGATCAAACCAGCCACAACATTCTCTTAAGCCAAAGCCTAATTCAAACAAGTCCCTAACTCTCTTCAATTCTGTGAAGGCTGAGAGAGGTGAGGAAGCTTCAGAAGAAAAGTTTGAAGCTAGCAGAGGTTGGTTCATGAGGTTTAAGGACAGAAGCTGTCTCCACAACATCAAAGTGCAAGGTGAAGCAGCAAGTGCTGATGTAGAAGCTGCAGCAAGTTATCCAGAAGATCTAGCTAAGATAAGGAATGAAGGTGGCTACGCTACACAACAGATTTTCAATGTAGATGCAACAGCCTTTTCTTGGAAGATGTCATCTAGGACTTTTCATAGCTAGAGAAGAGAAGTCAATGCCTGGCTTCAAAGCTTCAAAGGACAGGCTGACCCTCTTGTTAGGGGCTAATGCAGCTGGTGACTGACGCTAAAGCCAATGCTCATTCACCATTCCAAAAATCCTAGGGCCCTTAAGAATTATGCTAAATCTACCCTGCCTGTGCTCTCTAAATGGAATATATCAAAGCCTAGATGACAGCACATCTGTTGACAACATGGCTTACTGAATATTTTAAGCCCACTGTTAAGAACTACTGCTCAGAAAAAAAAATTCCTTTCAAAATACGACTAGTCATTGACAATGCACCTGGTCACCCAAAAGCTCTGATGAAGATGTACAACGAGATTCATATTGTTTTCATGCCTGCTAAGACAACATCTGTCCATAGCCTGTGCCATGGATTAAGGAGTAGTGTCAAATTTCAAGTCTTATTTCTTAAGAAATACATTTCAGAAGGCTATAGCTGCCACAGATAGTGATTCCTCTGATGGATCAGGGCAAAGTAAATTGAAAACCTTCTGGAAAGGATTCACCATTCTACATGCCATTAAGGATATTCATGATTCATGGGAAGAGGTCAAAATATCAACATTACCAGATGTTTGGAAGAAGTTGATTCCAACCCTTCATGGATGACTTTGAGAGGTCCAAGACTTCAATGGAGGAGTTCACTGCAGATGTGTTAGAAACAGCAAGAGAACTAGAACTAGAAGTAGAGCCTGAAGATGTGACTGAATTGCTGCAATCTCATGATGAAACGTCAATGGATGAGGAGTTGCTTCTTATCAGCAAAGAAAGTGGTTTCTTGAGATGGAATCT
Source organism: Eschrichtius robustus (assembly GCF_028021215.1). Lineage (NCBI taxonomy): Eukaryota > Metazoa > Chordata > Mammalia > Artiodactyla > Eschrichtiidae > Eschrichtius > Eschrichtius robustus. The sequence continues at coordinate 101,554,975 of NC_090825.1, read as the reverse complement.
ACTGGTGAAGACTGTTGGAATGACAACAACGGATTTAGAAGATAACATAAACTGAGATGATAAAGCAGCAACAGGGTGTGAGAGGACTGACTCCAATTTTGAAAAGAGTTCTGTGCGTAAAATGCTATCAAACAGGCATTGCATGCTGCAGAGAAACCATTCATGAAAGGAAGAGTCCATCAGTGCAGCAAACTTCACCGTTGTCTTATTTTAAGAAATAGCCATGGGGCTTCCCTGGTGGCGCAGCGGTTGAGAATCTGCCTGCCAATGCAGGGAACACGGGTTCGAGCCCTGGTCTGGGAAGATCCCACATGCCGCGGAGCAACTGGGCCCGTGAGCAGCAATTACTGAGCCTGCGTGTCTGGAGCCTGTGCTCTGCAACAAGAGAGGCCGCAATAGTGAGAGGCCCGCGCACCGCGATGAAGAGTGGCCCCCGTTCGCCGCAACTGGAGAAAGCCCTCGCACAGAAGCGAAGACCCAACACAGCCATAAGTAAATAAATAAATAAATAAAAATTAAAAAAAAAGAAATAGCCACAGCACCACAACCTTCGGCAACTATCACCCTGATCAGTCAGCAGACATCAACGTCAAGGCAAGACCCTCCGCCAGCATAAAGGTTACGACTCACTGAAGGCTCTGATGATGGTTAGCATCTTTTCACAATACGGTATTTTTTAATTAAGCTATGTAAATTTTTTTTTTTTAGACATAATGCGACTGCTCACTTAATAGACTACAGTATAGTGTAAATATAACTTTTATAGCTCTGGGAAACCAAAAAGTTTGTGTGACTCGCTTTATTGCAATAAGCAGTGGTCTGGAACTGAACTCGAAATATCTCTGAGGTATGTCTGTACTAGTATCCTCTTTTACAGATGAGGAAAATAAGACACAGGAAGATTCAGTAGCTTGCCCAAAGTCTGGCTTCAGGCTAAATGCTGCAGGCAAGGTTTGAGGCAGACAGCATGAGTCCATCCACAGCCTGTGCTTTTCACTGTGAGGCTGTGTCAGCTTCTGTCATAAACTGGTAGAATATTATAAATAGGGTTTTGCCAAGTGGCAAAACTTTCCAAGGAAGCATCTGAAATAATCAAAATTTGATTTAATCGGTACAGGTTCATATCTAATAACATGCCTGTCTCATTTTTGAGAGACAGTGTACTACAACTTGGACTACTTAGTATCACATCAAAGCAGATGAAACTAAATACAATGTGGTATCCTGGATGAGATCCTGGAACAGAAAAAGCACGTTAGTGGAAAAATTGGTGAAATCCAAAAAGTCTGGAGCTTAGTTAATAACAAGTTACCAATGCTAGTTTCCTTATTTTGATGTTACCATGGTAATGGATGATGGTAACAGCAGAACTGGGTGAGGGGTATACGGAACTGTCGGTACTAATTTTGCAACCTTCCTGCAAATCTAAAATTATTTCAAAATCAAAAGTTTATTTTAAAAGAATAGATCAATTTCTAAGCACCATATCTGCAAAATTCAATCCTCTTGTAAAATTTTTGATTTTCAAATGAATGTAGCATTCTGTTTCTTAATGTTCAAGAATATTTTCAAACTGTATTTCTTGTCTTCAAGGGTAAGGAACATATCTTACACATGCTTGACAATCACTCAACACACGTTTAATGTTTGCCTATGCTGTGAGTTTACCACGTGTGAGGCACTGTGCCAGCTATGTCCTTGTTACACAAAGGCCTCCTGCATCATAGATGCTTATAAAGGGTGACTGGAAGATAATCGTTGTGGGCACTGTGGTCTTGCTACCCTTCTGAACTTCTCCCACTGAGGTGTCTACAGGGTTAGGTGGCAGGAATGGCCTGACCTCATTCCTAGCTCCAGGGATGCCCCCTAACTATTTTCACTCCATCTGGTTAACTTATCCTTGCCATAGTGATTACATGAATCATGGTGAAGGCAGCCAATCAGCACACAGAATTCCTCTGGCAACTGCATGGGTTGAGGAACTAACTAGGGATAATGAGATATGAAGGAAGGAAAGTGCCCTTGCTCTGAAGAAACACCCTCTCTTCCTCTGGATTTTGTAGAATACGATTTTTTTTTTTTTTTAATCTGCAATATGTTACCATTTTGTCACCAGGTGGAAGCTACTCTGAGGATGAAAGTAAACAGAGAGTGGACGTGGCCAGGCCCCCTTGATCGTACCAGTGTCATTCTCACAAATATAAAATGGCAATAATAATATTTCCCACAGACCACTGTTAATTCCAAGGCAATATGTGCACTATGGCTATGTTAAAAACAACAAAAACAACTAAGAATTGGGATGATATTAAGGTTTTGCTAACCTTGTGGTAGTATTTACATTTTGGTTATGTTTCTTTAAAAAGTCTTTGTGGGGCTTCCCTGGTGGCGCAGTGGTTGACAGCCTGCCTGCCAGTGCAGGGGACACGGGTTCGAGCCCTGGTCTGGGAAGATCCCACATGCCGCGGAGCAACTGGGCCTGTGAGCCACAATTACTGAACCTGCGCGTCTGGAGCCTGTGCTCCGCAACAAGAGAGGCCACGATAGTGAGAGGCCCACGCACCGCGATGAAGAGTGGCCCCCGCTTGCCACGACTAGAGAAAGCCCTCGCACAGAAACGAAGACCCAACACAGCCATAAATAAATAAAATTAATTAATTAAAAAAAAAAAAAAGTCTTTGCCTGTCAGATATTCACAGTAAAATATTTACAGGTGAAATTTTATTTTGGATTTGCTTTAAAATACTCCAGAATTTTTTTTTTAATGGAAGAATGAAGGGTGGTGAATGAAATAAGTATTGTAAAATATTGAAGGTGAGTAATGGGTAAATGGTGTTCATTATATTGTTCTATTTGTGTATTTTAATCTAGAAAATATTAAACTGATAATTATCCCTGCATATATCTCAATATTATGATCGTGTATATATGGAGCTGCCTTATCTATTGAAAAGCATGATATAAAGTAAATCAGTGAAAGAGTCCAGATCTCAAGAAAAAGACATATTTGTATAAACACAACACACTCAGTCACACACATACAGTTAAAATGGACTTGAAAATCTATCTAATTGAATGCCTCGATTTTTACAGCTATGGAAATGAAATCTAATACCTTCAAACTTTTATGTTGTTACATGAATGGTAATTCTAGTTTTGTTTTGTTTTGTTTTTACCAACCATGTTATCTGAAAATGGAAAATATCAATACTAGCCTATATTGGCACCCAGAACCTGCTTCCTTTCATGTCCAATGGGCTGTTCTCCATCCTCACCTGACAAGGCCAGTGAGCCATATCTAGCACTTTCCTTCTTATAAAGCACCTACTGTTCTTTCTCTTCCTGCCTCACACCCCTCACCCAGACCTCTCTATGTATCCTGAACTCCAAAATGAAATAGCCTCATCTGCCACAAAAAACTCAGCAGGCCCCCAAATGAAACTGCCCACATGTCAGTTCTGTTTTGGTCACTGGCACCCATATTCGCGGGAGTCGCCCTGCTGCCTTACATCTGGTCACCAGACCCTGGAGATTCCTGTTAAGTCCTCCCCTTTCCTTTCCCAGTTGCCTTAGTTCAGCCCTCATCCTCTCCTTTCTGGTCATTTTGCATCTCCTACATGATTAATGCTCCAGGGTCATCTTTCTAAATGCAAAGCTAATCATGTTACTTCCTTCCTTAAAACTCCAGCGACTTCCCACTCTCTGAAGCTGAAGTCCATACCCCTTTATAGCTCTCAAGTCTAGCCATCTGGTCTCTACACACCTCTCTCTGTCAGGAATCACTGCACAACCCCACTCCAACTCACTGAGCTGCTTCACGCCTCAGGATCACTGAGCTTCTGACTTTCTTCTCCTATTAGAAGACTCATTCATTATTTATTCAGCACACATGTAGTGAATTTTCACTATGTGATAAGCCCTGTACAAGGATACAGCAGCGGAGAGTGACACTGTCCTAGCCTCAAGGAGCTTACAGCCTAGCAGGGAAACAGATATTAAACACACTATGGAGGGTAGGGGTAGGGTGGGAAGGGTTCACCTGCATTTTGTTACGGTATCCTTTCCTGCGTCTTTGTAAACTAAAATGATTTAGAAGTGGCCCTTTTTTTGTTTGGTGTGGTTTGTTTTTTGGTGAATCTGGGAGTTTAACATGCCTTTTTCCTGAGATGAAATTTTGCCCCACGCTTCCTCTTTTTGGAATTCACAATCCCAGCAAAATTCTCATCAGATTTCAAATGTCAGCATTCCTGAGCACCCCTCCCCCACCCAGAGCACACCACGCTAGGCAGAGCTGAACTGCCCTGTTCCTCCTCAGGACTCCAGCTGACATCAGAGCGCTCTAACCCTTCCCCACCTGACCCCTGCTGCATGGGCTGAGAGTCCCTAAGGACAGCAACAACGTCCTTCCACCTTTCAATTCCCCACCTAACACAGTGCAGGCCCACAGTAAATGTTTAAATGTTCAAAGGGCAAACATTCACTCTTTAAAGGTAAATTACTTCATACATAAAGCATAACTTCGTATAAGCTTTTTGAATAACAATTGAGCAATACTGATAAAAACTTAGAAGGCCCAGAAGTCCCACTTCTAGTTAATGTTCTACAGAAATCCTAGTAGTAGGCATAAAAAAGCACGTACAGGGATATCTTATTTCAACATTTGGCATAGTTACCAAAAACTAGAAGCAAATGTCAATGGCCACCAACAGAGATCTGTGTAAACAAATTATGGTGCATTCCTTCTGCGGAAGATCCCTTTGCTACCAGTAAGAAGGAGACAGACCTATCCGTATTGGCACAGAAAGGTATCCATAAGCTGTACAATGACAGTTATAGTGAAATCCTGCTATTTATTCTAAAAAAGAAAAAAAAACATGTTTTCATAGCATAGGGGGGAAAGTCTCTAAGAAAGCACCCCTCTGCGTTATCCCTAAGGGCATGGGACAAGAAGGAGGAAAAAATCATCCTCTACTTTAAATTTCCTATCACTGAATTTGTTAGAATGCAGTTTAATATTTCTTAAGTTTGAAACACAATCACTAAAGTAAAAAGGTACTTTTTACACTAAAGTATACATTATTTTACCAGTTTCTTGTTTAGGGAACTGAGATGATATTTTTAAATTCTGGGTTTTTCTAAAAAGATGAAATATTATTCGATGCTACCTTCCCAGCACCCAGAATAGAGACATATAGCAGGCACTCGGTTAATGTTTGCTGAATGAATAAACTGCTGTACAATTCCAAAACTGCTGGCCAAGGGTAGAAAGTATCTGCTTCACAAACTCACAAAGGAAAAAAAGCACTCACAGAAGTATCTTAACAAATGGTTACCAACCTACATAAATTAGGATTTTTTTTTTAAGTAAATTTTCAAAAAGCACACAAACTCTCCTCACATAAGCAATCTTCTACCTACCAAGTCTACCAAGAAAAAGGCTCCTTCCAAATCAGTTTAATTCAAAACCTGGAGTGTGGCATTATGGCTGGCCATAACACAAGTAATACAAAGAAACAGGAAAACTTGGGTTAAAACACAGATACTCTAATAGAAAAAAACCAATCATTTTGATGCACCTAAGTGCTTATTTGGGGAGGTAATTAACTTTTAGCTTGGACTACTCAGACCAAGGCCCCTGACAAGCAGCCTGTTTATCTCCAGGTCCTAACAGAATGCCCTAAAGATGGAAAGCCCTCCATGACTGTTGATGCTGATGGGAGAGGTGAGACACCTGAAAGAAGGAAAGACAACCAAGGTTTTGGGCTTAATGAAAAAGACCTGAATAGGTTCAAATTTAAGTTCATTCCTCCACCCCTTTTTCTGAAGTAAGATACAGTATATTTAATCAATTTCATAATTCATTTATTTATATAAATAACGGCCAGGGAGCTCAGCTCTTCCTTGGTTGAAGTCCCCCCCTTCCCCCAAGGGAAGGCACTTTGAGAACTTGTTTTGGCATACGTGGACCCAGTAGTCTACTTAATTCTAGAAACCCACATACTCCTTGGATTTTTTTTTTTTTTTCAATCACTACTCTTAATTCTAAAAATTCCTTTGAGAGGGTGATTTAATCCTCACTACGAAAACACAAGGTTCCAAATAAGTTGTCACCAAAACCCAATAATCTTTAGAGAAGAGAGAGATTAAAATACTTCTCTGCCAAACTAACGTAACTGGAGTTTAGCAAGTGGGTGAATTAAATAAAATAACAAGTGAATAAGTGAATAAAATAACAACCCTTTAGAGTGCCCTGTGCAATTTTCCCCAAAGCCTACCTGTTCTTTAAATGGAAATAAAATTTTCCAAGGTCTATCCCAGGCTGAGGCATTTCTCCCTCTAGCAATGACTGTCTAGATGAAGCTGTCTAAGTTCACTGGGAAATCAACTACCTACAGTTCATTTACTAAACTTATTACCCAAAGGTTCCAGGCCCTGGTCTCTGCCCTCCCTGCCACTCCTCCACTCTTGAAAGCAGGGATCCTTGAAAGCAAGGGATTCTTGAAAGCAAGAATGTTTCTCATTCTTCAGAGACCACAGTCCTAGGCATGGAACAGGTGCTCCGTGAGTACCCGATTTTTGCCATTTCATGGCACTGCAGAACTAGAAGAAACAAAACTTTGGGAATCATCTAAAAGCAACACATGTGTTTGCTTTGGCTAATAAATTCTACAAATGATGATTTTTTTAAATTAGCATATTTTCCATCTGAATGAATCCCTACGGAACTTGGAAACCAACATCAACCCGCCCGCAAAGCCACTTCTGTCTGGACACAGGAGCAGCTGTGCCAGAAACGAACGCAGCCCATCCCGGGCTCCGGAGGACTGGCGGCGGGGAGAATGGCGAGCGCCGCGTCCGAGGACACGACTCCCGGCGCTCCTACCCGGAGGCCGGGAGCGGGGCGGGGAGGGGGAAGGGACCAAACCTGGGCACCCCGAGCGCCCGCCGCCGCCGCCGCCGCGCCAGGGAGGGGGCTCCTGTTTCCTTGACAACCGCGCCGGGGCGCAGCCTTCCCAGTGGGCCCGGGGAGGGGAGGGAAAGGGAGGGGAGCGAAGGGACCCCACCCCTCAACCCCACGCAGGGGCGGCGGCTGGCGGAGGAACCTTCCGGACTCAGCAGCCGCAGGCTCGGCTCGCGGGGCCCTGTCCCGCCGCGGCCGGCGCCTACCGTGTATCCCCGCTCCAGGTCACTCTCCTCGTAGCGAAAGGACGGGATGCAGACCTCCATGGTCGCGCCAGCCGGCCAGCGCAGAGCGAGCGGGGGGCGGGCTCACGGCCGCGGCCGCCGCCCCGCCCCCGGCCCAGCCGCCCCACCTTCCTTCCCGGAGCCCGCGGGACCCAGAGAGTGCGCGGAGCGGGCCCGGGGCGGGAGCCGAGGGCCGGGAGCCGAGGGCGTGGGGACCCTGTCGTCCGCCGCTCTCTGGGCGGGCCCGGGGCCGGAGCCGGGGACCGGGAGCCGAGGTCGTGGGGCTCTGGGCCCCTGGGTTTCAGGCCCAAAGGGCGGCAGAGATCAGCTGGGCCCGGAGGAGGCGGGGCCTGGAAACCTGTGAGTCTGCAGAAAAGGGGTGTGCGCGCCACCGCGCCGGGTACAGGGCCGCACCCCGACGCTCCCTGCCCTTGAGGCTCGAGGGTGCGCTGGGCTTGCAATTTGCAAGACACCACCCTTGACAGATCGCCAGACAGCAAGGAGTAGAAAAGCATGGAGCCTCTGCATTTTGCTTTTGGTTGGTTGAATTTTCGCCTTAACACTCGGCTGGCAAGAACAGCAGCGAACCCTGCCCTACTTCTACCAAGACTTAACTGTTTCCCTTCGATTCCAGGGTCAGCGTCTCCTTCTGAGTTAGCCGTCGAACCTGGGAATGATGCTATAATACAGAGCCCGAAAGCCGGCTGCTCACTGAGACAAACATTCCGGTGCTCCAGTTCTAAAATCCTGCCTGTATAGGGCTTTTTAACTATAAGAGAAAAATAGAAGACGGGGTTGGGATGAGGGGGAAGAAAGAAAGAAAAAAGAAAGGTGAGGGCTGGAATCTGCCCCTCAGGCCAGAACATAATAACCTGAAAATACCTAAAAGATGAAGTGTTCCAATGAGGAAATTTGGTTATCAGGTTACATTTGCAAACTCCGAGTTTCTTCCTTAGGTTAGAGCACAGGGCAGAATAGAAACTTGAAGGTGACTTGTATAGCAAGCTTCTTGGGCTGCAAGTAAACAGCTGTGCCTACTTCAGTTTGCCCTTGAGGCCAGGGAGCATTTCAACTTGAAACTCTGAAGTTTATGATGAGACCTTAGTCATGCAAAAGAGGAATAATCAGGCCCTTTGCTTTAAGAACTTGGACCCTGCAGAGCCCTCTACAGTAGTCTCAGGTGAAGACCCCACCTCCTCACCACACATTTGCAGCTCCAGGATGTGTCTGCCTGTCAGAACTCCATGCCTCAGAATAGGCTGTGCCCTATAACCAGAGTAGCCTTCCTCTTTTCTTCCACTGGCCAGCACCTCCAGATGTAACCAGACAGCTCTGTGGGCTCCATGCTGTCTCAGTTCCGAGCCTGGCTTGTAAGTTCCCTTAAGCCTCTGGTGACTATCACACGGTATTGTGCCATGTATTTATCTGCCTCACCCCTAGATTCTAGAGAAAGTACTTAAAAAAAATTAATTTTTATCCTCTTCTTGGCATATTGCCAGGTACATTTTTTGTTAAAGCTTTATATAAGCATTTTAATACTCATCTTTACAAAACCAGCAGGTACCATGCCAGATGTTATTACATCCCATGTCTCATTTAAGCTTCATAACAACCCCATGAGGAAGTGTTATGTACAGTAGGGCTTTCAAGGACTAAGAAGTAGTGTTCCTGTGGCAGAAGACCCCCCAAACAATTTCAGGATTGGTTGAAACAGGTTATTAAGATCTCAGTGTGTAATGTAAACCAGGATTATGTAATCATAAAATCCTTGAGCTACAGATTGCTGATCAAGCTTTTAATATGCTTTTTATACGATCCTTCCACAACAGCCTGCTAGTAGCCTGCCATATATATTTTTGTCTGGCTTGGCTCACCTATTTACCCATTGGATTTAACAGTCAGAAATGTATGGGTCCAAGAAGATGTGACAGATGGTCCAAATGAATCCATTTTTTTTCCTTCCTTTTTTGCTGTCTTCTACTAATAGCTGAGTATAATTTAATTTTGCCTTGCTGAAAATATATACAAGCTCTCAATATGTGGGTGTGTTCTTGAGGGTCTATCAGTGCAGCTATAATTGTTATAATTTGTTATTTCAGATGGCATAATTAAAGCTCAGAAAGGATAAATAGCTATGAAATTACTAGCTAATAATTAGAAGAGCTAAATTTCTAATCAAGTTCTGTGGGTAACCACTGTAAAGGAAAGAAGAGAATAGCACTAAAGTAAGAGAACATGACAAATGTATTATTGTGATGCTCTTACATATCTTTTAGTATGACTCTACAATCTGTGACAGGTGAACTAAATATCTTCTCAGAACATTAATAAAAATACATAGCAAGCACACATGTAAGAAGTTGAACAGTTAGAATCTGTTAATAAAGGCCAGAAAATTACATAAGAAAAATAACAAAATTCTGCTGGAATCTGGGTATGAAATCCCTACACTAAAAATACCACATTTACCTAGTATTGGGCAGAAGTATATTTCAGCAAACTTAATGATAAACTGCTTTAAATACCAACTTGTATTAGAAGTCTTGACCAAAATCTATCTAGAATATATTACATATTCAACATTCAGTTATAAGACTAACATATCATGACCAAACAAGATTTATCCCAGTAATATAAAGATAGTTAAACATTAGGAAATCTGTTGCCGTATTTCTCAACATTGTCAGATTAGAAAAGAACCAAAATAAATGAGTATGAAAATAAATTTTGAAACAACATTAATAAATCAGTACACCTCTTCCTAATAATTCTTAACAGGCTGGAAATAACAAGAACCATCTTTAACTTGATAAAGGTTACCACAACCCTATAGCAAATATCCTATTCAACATCATACAAGGAAGCATAAGGATAGTGTCAATAACTTTATCACAAGTATTGTTTGACATTCTGCTGGAGGCCCTAGCCAATGCAAAAAGACAAGTAAAATAAATAAGAGGTATAGATATTGGATAGGAAGGTATAAAACTAAGGTTACTTGTAGATGAATTGATCTACATAGAACAGAATCAACTAAAAACTTATTAGAACTAATAAAAGAGTTTCATAAGATGCCAGATATTAAATCATCATATACAAATCAATAGATTTCATATTCAATAGCTTGCTTATACAACAACATTAACCAATTAGAAAATAACAGGGAAAACCAAAAGATTTCATTAATGACACATTAAAAACTTATATAATTTCTAAAGATAAACTTAACAAATGTGCAAGACCCATATGAAGAAAACTAAAAAAAAATTAAAGGACACAAAAGAAAATCTGAAAATAGTTTTACCATGTTTCTGAATGGGAAGGATCAATATTTTTTTGATTTTCTTGGGTAAGTTTTCACTAAAACAAGTTATAAAGTTAATACAATCAAATGCCCAACCAGCTAAGAAACGTGACAAGATTGTTTGAAAAATGAATAGCCAGGGCAGGTTTGAACAAAAAAAAAAAAAAAAAAGAGGAGATAAGTTAATCTACAAGATGTTAAAACATACTATAAAGCCATAGTATTTAAACCAGTATAATCCTGGAGCAAAATTAGACAAATGACGAAGGGAATCAAATAGCTCAGAAATAAATCCCTTAATATATGGGAACATAATATGAAACAACAATGGTATTTCAAAGCTGTGAGGGTAAAAAAATAAGCTATTCAATAAATAGCTGAATGTTTAAATAGTTTTAATCAGTATTTAAGTAGTAAAGTTTTAATAAATGTTAAAAATAGTATAAATAAATGGTGTAATGAATAGTTTATGGATAACTGGCTCTCCATCTGAAAGAAAAGTAAAATTCATTTTTAAAGTGAATTCCACATATAGTAAAAAGCTCTAGGAAAAAACAGAGCTACAAAACCTTAAAGCAGACAAAGTCTTATTACAAAAAACAAATGTCAAAGACATTAGGGGAAAGATTATACTATATTAGAGTAGATAAAGATTTAAAATTAATGTAAACCAAAGGCCGTAAAGTTTAAAAAACGTTCAATAAACTGAAAAAATAAACGCAACACATATGACAAAGGATTAATGTATATTTTATATGTAAAGAATACATAATTTTTCTTAATGGCACAATCAAAAATGGACACAGTGTGAACACGCAATTCCCAGGAGCATGCAAGTGGACAAAAAAAGAAAAAGAAAAAGAAAAAAAATCTTTATGAGTTATCTATTATCAAGTAACAAATTACCCCCAAATTTTAGCTGCTTAAAGCAATACGTACTTATTATACAGTTTCTGTTGGTCAGGAATCTGGGAGCAGTTTAAGTTGCGGACAAGATGTACACCAAGGCCACATCTCAAGACTCTACTGGACTGCAGGATCCATGCACAAAGTGGTTTACTCACATGCCTGGCAAGTTAATGTTGATTGTTGGCAGGAAGCTTCAGTTCCTGGCCACTTGGACCTCTCCATGGAGACATTGAGGCTTCCTCCAAAGCAAAAAAATCCAAAAGAGCTCAGGGCAGAAAGTACACCTACCCTAAGAATTCACACTCCATCATTTCTGCAATATCCTGCTGGTTACAAAGGTTAGCCTATTTAGTGTGGGAGCCACTATACAATGGCTTGAGTCTCAGGAGGCAAGAATTAATCGGGACTATTGTGGAGGTTAGCTAACACATAACCATGAGCAGAAAAACAAATTCTACCATATTATGGGTAAAATATTTTGGTGTACCTACACTATGAATATTATGTTGCACTTAAAAAAAAAACCAAAAAACTAATGTTAGGATTTCTGAGTTAAGATAACAAATTGAACATACATAATTTCACTCCATCTAGCCCCAGTAAAACTGCAACAAGGAATTTCTCTTTTTTTTTTTTTAACGCATAAAGATAGGAAAAGCAGGAGAAGAGAGAATAGCAAAAAGATTTTTATAAGCTAGAAAGCAGATAGATGAGAAGTAACTTTCAGCAAACAAGAAAAAGCCAAATTAAAGCCAGCAGTGGGAAAGCTGAAAATCAACCTGATTCACACAGGACAATATCCAAAAAGATCAGTGAGAGGAAACAGAAAATACCTCTAGAATAGGAGGTAGTTGGCTAAAAGAAGGAAGATTGAATGAAAGCTGAGAATTGGGAAAAATCCCTTAATCCCCTCTTCCACCTTTGCACAATTCCAGAGGATATTTCCTCAAGAGAGAGTAAAAAAGAGAGTCTTTGCATCGGAAGTTGACTTGCCCAGCTGAGGGCATGGAAACTCTTATCAAAAAATAGTTGGGGTCTGGGGGTAAATAATCATATACATATTGAATGATGAATGCTGAAACCTTATAGAGGCTGGTAGCTACACCTTTACCTTCCAGGCAAAAAACATGAAGATATTCTCTGGGAAATCTGACAAGCCCAAGAGAAAAAAAGCTAGAAATACCAACATTGGAAATTCCCTACAAACAGCACAATGAAACTACTCTTTAGTGATATTCAAATTTGATAGGCCTTGGGTGTGGCCAAGATGGCAGAGCAGGAAGACCCTGAGCTCAGCTCCTCCCACAGGCACACCAAAACTACAACTATTTACACAGAAACTATTGATAGGAATGATCTGAAGACTAGCAGAAAAGATTTTCCACAGCTAAAGATATAAAGAAAGAACCACAACAAGACCTGGTAGGAGGGGTAGAGATCAGTATAGTCAAGACCCACATTCCTGGGGTAGGCAATGACACAAACAAAAGGATAATCACAACTGGAGAGGTTCTCCCCAAGGAGTGAGGGGTTCAAACTCCACATTGGGCTCCCCAGCCCGGAGGTCCTGCACTGAGAAGACAGGCCCCCAGAACATGTGGCTGTGAAGGCCAATGGGGCTTGTGTACAGGAGAGCCAGAGGGCTGTGGGAAACAGAGACACTGCTTAAAGGGCACATGCAAAATCTCACATACTCCAAGTCCCAGTACAGGGGCAGTAATCTGAAAGGAGCCTTAGTTAGACACACCTGCTGATCTTGGAAGGCCTGCTTGAGAGGGAGGAGGCAACTGATACTCTCCCTGAGAACACAGACACTGGCAGTATCCATTTTGGGGAGCTCATTCGTCCACAAGGAGACTGATGCTGGCAAGCACCATTTTGGAGTCCTCCCTCTAGCCTATCAGCACCAGGGGCTTATGCACCCAGGAGCAGGTCAACACCAGTCCTAAGCAGTCAGCCCCACTGGGACCCAGCCCTGCCCATCAGCAGGCTGACAGCCTCCATATGAGGCAAGATCTGATAGCCAAATAAGTTGGGGGCCAGCCCCACCTAGTAGTGAGCCCACCACAAGAGAAATGCCCACACAGCCCATGTAGGGGGCACCTCTAGAGTATATAGCTCAAGTGACCAAAAAGGAGTATGCTCCTGAGCCCCATAGGATGTCTCCCACATAAGGCCACTTCTTCTAGATCGGAAAATGTAATCAATTTACCTAATACATAGAAATAAAAGCAATGAATGAGACAAAATGAGGCAACAGAGGAATATGTTCCAAACGAAGCAACAAGATGAAACCCCAGAAGAACGAAGACAAATGGAGATAAGCAATCTATCCAATAAAGATGGGGGTGGGGGTGGGAGGGAGGGGATATATGTATACACATAGCTGATTCACTTCGTTGTACAGCAGAAACTAAAGCAACATTGTAAAGCAACTATACCCTAATTGAAAAAAAAAAAAAAGAGTTCAATGTGATGATCATAAAGATGTTCAATGAACTCGGGAGAAAAATAGATGAACACACTGAGAATGTTAACAAAGAATTAGAACATATAAAGAAGAACCAAACAGAGCAGAAGAATATAATAACTGAAATTTAAAAATACAAGAGAAGGAAACTGACAGTAGGTTAGATGATATAGAGGAATGGATTGGCAACCTGGAAGACAGAGTAGTGGAAATCACCCAAGATTTATTTTTTTTAAGCCAAGAAAAAAGGATTTAAAAAAATAAAGATAGTTTAAGAGACGTCTTAGAAAACATCAAGAATACTAACATTCACATTATAGGGGTCCCAAAAAGAGAAGAGAGAGAGAAAAGGGCAGAAATTTATTTAAAGAAATAATAGCTGAAAAATTCCCTAACCTGGGAAAGGAAACAGACATCCAAGTCCAAGAAACACAGAGTCTAAAACAAGATGAACCCAAACAGAACAACACCAACACACATTGTAATTAAAATGGCAAGATTAAAGATAAAGATAGAATCTTAGAAGCAGCAAGGGAAAAGCAACTAGTTATATACAAGGGAACTCCCATAAGACTGTCACCTGACTTTTCAGCAGAAACTCTCCAGGCCAGAAGGGAATGGCATGATATATTTGAAGTGGTGAAAGGAAAAAACCTACAACAAAGAATACTCTACACAGCAAGGCTAACATTCAGATTTGAAAAAGAGATAAAGAGTTCTACAGGCAGGCAAAAGCTAAAAGAGTTCAGCACCACCAAACCAGCTTTACAGGAAATGATAAAGGGACTTCTCTAAGCAGAAAAGAAACACAACAAGAAATATGAAAATTACAAAAGGAAAATCTCGTTGGCAAAGGCAAACATATAGTACAGTAAAGGTAGATCAACCACTTATAAAGCTAGTAGGAAGGTTAAGACAAATGTAGTAAAATCATCTATATCCATAATAAGCAATTAAGGAATACACAACACAAAAAGATGTCAAAAACATTATTTGTGGGGGAGGGTAAAGATATAGGGTTGGTAGAATGTGTTGGAACTTAAAAGATCATCAACTTAAGGTAATTATATATATGGTTATATATAAACCTCCTGGTAACCACAAACCAAAAATGTATAATAGATAACACACACAAAAAGAGAACGAAATCCAAACAAAACATGAAAGATAGTCATCAAATCACAAGGGAAGAGAGCCAAAGAAGAAGAAAGGAAAAAAAAAACCTACAAAAACAACCAGAAAACAATTAACAAAATTGCAATAAGTACATACCTATCAATAATTGTTTTAAATGTAAATGGACTAAATGCTCCAATCAAAAGATGTAGAGTGGCTGAATGGATACAAAAACAAGATCCATATATATGCTGCCTACAAGAGACTCATTTCAGATCTAAAGACACATACAGACTGAAAGTGAGGGGATGGAAAAAGGCATTACATGCAAATGAAAACCAAAAGAAAACTGGGGTAGCAATACTTACATCAGACAAAATAGACTTTAAAACAAAGACTGTAACAAGAAACAAAAAGGGGAGAGACCTTGAAGATGGCAGAGGAGTAAGACATGGAGATCACCTTCCTCCCTACAAATACATCAGAAATACATCTACATGTGCAACAACTCCTACAGAACACCTACTGAACGTCGGCAGAAGACCTCAGACTTCCCAAAAGGCAAGAAACTCCCCACGAAGGGCAAAAGAAAAAAGAAATAACAGAGACAAAAGATTAGGGATGAGACCCGCACTTCTGGGAGGGAGCTGTGAAGGAGGAAAAGTTTCCACACACTAGGAAGCCCCTTCACTGGTGGAGACAGGGATGGCAGCGGGGAAGCTTCAGAGCCACAGAGGAGAGTGCAGCAACAGGGGTACAGAGGGCAAAGCGGAGGGATTCCCGCACAGAGGATCAGTGCCGACCAGCACTCACCAGCCCAAGAGGCTTGTCTGCTCACCCACCAGGGCGGGTGGGGGCTGGGAGCTGAGGCTCGGGCGTCGGAGGTCAGATCCCAGAGAGAGGACTGGGGTTGGCTGAGTGAACACAGCCTGAAGGGGGCTAGTGCGCCACAGCTAGCCAGGAGGGAGTCCGGGAAAAAGTCTGGACCTGCCTAAGAGGCAAGAGACCATTGTTTCCGGGTGCACGAGAAGAGGGGATTCAGAGCACCGCCTAAAGAAGCTCCAGAGTTGGGCACGAGCCACGGCTACCAGCACGGACACCAGAGATGTGCATGAGACGCTAAGGCTGCTGCTGCAGCCATTAAGAACCCTCTGTGCAAGCACAAGTCACTATCCACACCTCCCCTCCCGAGAGCCTGTGCATCCTGCCACTGCCAGGGTCTCGTGATCCAGGGACAACTTCCTCGGGAGAACACACAGCACGCCTCAGGCTGTTGCAATGTCATGCTGGCCTCTGCCACCGCAGGCTTGTCCCGCACTCTGTACCCCTCCCTCCCCATGGCCTGAGTGAGCCAGAGACCCCTAATCACCTGCTACTTTAATCCTATCCCGTCTGAGTGAAGAACAGACACCCTCAGGTGACCTACATGCAGAGGCGGGGCCAAATCCAAAGCTGAACCCCAGGAGCTGTGTGAACAAAAAAGAGAAAGCCATGTGGCTGACAGGGTCTTGGTGCTCCAGCCGGGTGTCAGGCCTGTGCCTCTGAGGTGGAAGAGCTGAGTTCAGGATACTGGTACACCAGGGACCTCCCAGCTCCAGGTAATATCAAATGGCGAAAGATCTCCCAGAGATCTCCATCTCAATGCTAAGACCCAGCTCCACTCAACGACCAGCAAGCTACAGTGCTGGACACCCTATGCCAAACAACGAGCAGGACAGGAACACAACCCCACCCATTAGCAGAGAGGCTGCCTAAAATCAAAATAAGGTCACAGACACCCCAAAACGTGCCACCGGATGTGGTTCTGCCCACCAGAAAGACAAGATCCAGCCTCATCCACCAGAACACAGGCACCAGTCCCCTCCACCAGGAAGCCTACACAACCCACTGAACCAACCTTAGCCACTGGGGGCAGATGCCAGAAACAACAGAAACTACGAACCTGCAGCCTGCGAAAAGGAAACACCAAACACAGTAAGTTAAGCAAAATGAGAAGACAGAGAAACACACAGCAGATGAAGGAGTAAGGTAAAAACCCACCAGACCAAACAAATGAAGAGGAAATAGGCAGTCTACCTGAAAAAGAATTCAGAGTAATGAGAGTAAAGATGATCCAAAATCTTGGAAATGGAATGGAGAAAACACAAGAAATGTTTAATAAGGACATAGAAGAACTAAAGAGCAAACAAACAATGATGAACACACAATAAATGAAATGAAAAATTCTCTAGAAGGAAACAACAGCAGAATAACTGAGGCAGAAGAAAGGATAAGTGACCTGAAAGATAAAATAGTGGAAATAACTACTGCAGAGCAGAATAAAGAAAAAAGAATGAAAAGAATTGAGGACAGTCTCAGAGACCTCTGGGACAACATTAAACACACCAACATTCAAATTATAGGGGTCCCAGAAGAAGAAGAGAAAAAGAAAGGGGCTGAGAAAATATTTGAAGAGATTATAGCTGAAAACTTCCCTAATATGGGAAAGGAAACAGTCAATCAACTCCAGGAAGCACAGAGAGTCCCATCCAGGATAAATCCAAGGAGAAACACGCTAAGACACATATTAATCAAACTATCAAAAATTAAATATAAAGAAAACATATTAAAAGCAGCAAGGGAAAAACAACAAATAACATACAAGGGAATCACCATGAGGTTAACAGCTGATCTTTCAGCAGAAACTCCTCAAGCCAGAAGGGAGTGGTAGGACATAATTAAAGTGATGAAAGGGAAAAACCTACAACCAAGATTACTCTACCCAGCAAGGATCTCATTCAGATTTGACGGAGAAATTAAAACCTTTGCAGACAAGCAAAAGCTAAGAGAATTCAGCACCACCAAACTAGCTTTACAACAAATGCTAAAGGAACTTCTCTAGGCAGGAAACACAAGGGAAGGAAAAGACCTGCAATAACAAACCCAAAACAATTAAGAAAATGGTAATAGGAACATATATATCAATAAGAACCTTGAATGTAAATGGATTAAATGCTCCAACCAAAAGACATAGACTGGCTGAATGGATACAAAAACAAGACCCGTATATATGTTGTCTACAAGAGACCCACTTCAGACTTAGGGACACATACAGACTGAAAGTAAAGGAATGGAAAAAGATATTCCATGCAAATGGAAATCAAAAGAAATCTGGAGTAGCAACTCTCATATCAGACAAAATAGACTATAAAATCAAGACTCTTACAAGAGACAAAGAAGGACACTACATAATGATAAAGGGATCGATCCAAGAAGAAGGTATAACAATTGTAAATATTTATGCACTCAACCATAGGAGCACCTCAATACATAAGACAAATGCTAACAGCCACAAAAGGGGATACTGACAGTAACACAAACATAGTAGGGGACTTTAACACCCCACTTTCACCAATGGACATATCATCCAAAATGAAAATAAAAAAGGAAACACAAGAATTAAATGATACATTAAACAAGATGGACTTAACTGATATTTATAGGACATTCCATCCAAAAACAACAGAATACACTTTCTTCTCAAGTGCTCATGGAACATTCTCCAGGATAGATCATATCTTGGTTCACAAATCAAGCCTTGGTAAATTTAAGAAAATTGAAACTATATCAAGTAGCTTTTCCAACCACAACGCTATGAGACTAGATATCAATTACAGGAAAAAAACCGTAAAAAATACAAACACATGAAGGCTAAACAATACACTACTAAATAACCAAGAGATCACTGAGGAAGTCAAAGAGGAAATCAAAAAATACCTAGAAACAATTACAATGAAAACATGACGACCCAAAACCTATGGAATGCAGCAAAAGCAGTTCTAAAAGGGAAGTTCATAGCAATACAATACTACCTCAAGAAAAAAGAAACATCTCAAATAAACAACCTAACCTTACACCTAAAGCCAATAGAGAAAGAAGAACAAAAAAACCCCCAAAGTTAGCAGAAGGAAAGAAATGATAAAGATCAAATAAGAAATAAATGAAAAAGAAATGAAGGAAACAATAGCAAAGGTCAATAAAACTAAAAGTTTGTTCTTTGAGAAGATAAACAAAATTGATAAACCATTAGCCAGACTCATCAAGAAAAAAAGGGAGAAAACTCAAATCAATAGAATTAGAAATGAAAAAGAAGAAGTAACAACTGACACTGCAGAAATACAAAGGATCATGACAGATTACTACAAGCAACTATATGCCAATAAAATGGACAATCTGGAAGAAATGGACAAATTCTTAGAAAAGCACAACCTTCCGAGACTGAACCAGGAAGAAATGGAAAATATAAACAGACCAATCACAAGCACTGAAAATGATACTGTGAGTAAAAATCTTCCAACAAACAAAAGCCCAGGACCAGATGGCTTCACAGGCGAATTCTATCAAATATTTAGAGAAGAGCTAACCCCTATCCTTCTCAAACTCTTCCAAAATATAGCAGAGGGAGGAGCACTCCCAAACTCATTCTACGAGGCCACCATCACCCTGATACCAAAACCAAAGATGTCACAAAGAAAGGAAACTACAGGCCAATATCACTGATGACCATAGATGTAGATATCCTCAACAAAATACTAGCAAACAGAGTCCAACCGCACATTAAAGGATCATACACCATGATCAAGTGGGGTTTCTCCCAGGAATGCAAGGATTCTTCCATATACACAAATCAATCAATGTGATAAACCATATTGACAAACTTAAGGAGAAAAATCATATGATCATCTCAATAGACGCAGAAAAACTTTTGACAAAATTCAACATCCATTTATGATAAAAACCCTCCAGAAAGTAGGTATAGAGGGAACTTACCTCAACATAATAAAGGTCATATATGACAAACCCACAGCCAACATCGTTCTCAATGGTGAAAAACTGAAACCATTTCTTCTAAAATCAGGAACAAGACAAGGTTGTCCACTCTCACCACTATTATTCAACATAGTTTTGGAAGTTTTAGCCACAGCAATCAGAGGAGAAAAAGAAATAAAAGGAATCCAAATCGGAAAAGAAGAATTAAAGCTGTCACTGTTTGCAGATGACATGATACTATACATAGAGAATCTTAAAGATGCTACCAGAATACTACTAGAGCTAATCAATGAATCTGGTAAAGTAGCAGGAAACAAAATTAATGCACAGAAATCTCTTGCATTCTTATACACTAATGATGAAAAATCTGAAAAAGAAATTAAGGAAACACTCCTATTTACCATTGCAACAAAAAGAATAAAATACCTAGGAATAAACCTGCCTAAGGAGACAAAAGACCTGTATGCAGAAAACTATAAGACACTGATGAAAGAAATTAAAGATGATACAAACAGATGGAGAGATATACCATGTTCTTGGATTGGAAGAATCAACATTGTGAAAATGAGTATACTACCCACAGCAATGTACAGATTCAGTGCAATCCCTATCAAACTATCAATGGCATTTTTCACAGAACTAGAACAAAAAATTTCACAATTTGTATGGAAACACAAAAGACCCTGCATAGCCAAAGCAATCTTGAGAAAGAAAAACGGAGCTGGAGGAATCAGGCTCCCGGACTTCAGACTCTACTACAAAGCTACAGTAATCAAGACAGTATGGTACTGGCACTAAAACAGAAATATAGATCAATGGAACAGGATAGAAAGCCCAGAGATAAACCCACGTACCTATGGTCACCTTATCTTTGATAAAGGAGGCAAGAATATACAATGGAGAAAAGACAGCCTCTTCAATAAGTGGTGCTGGGAAAACTGGACAGCTACATGTAAAAGAATGAAATTAGAACACTCCCTAACACCATACACAAAAATAAACTTAAAATGGATTAAAGACCTAAACGTAAGATGAGACACTATAAAACTCTTAGAGGAAAACATAGGCAGAACACTCTATGACATAAATCACAGCAAGATCCTTTTTGACCCACCTCCTAGAGAAATGGAAATAACAACAAAAATAAACAAATGGAACCTAATGAAACTTAAAAGCTTTTGCACAGCAAAGGAAACCATAAACAAGACGAAAAGACAACCCTCAGAACGGGAGAAAACATTTGCAAATGAAGCAACTGACAAAAGATTAATCTCCAAAATATATCAACAGCTCATGCAGCTCAATATCAAAAACACAAACAACCCAATCCAAAAATGGGCAGAAGACCTAAACAGACACTTCTCCAAAGAAGATACACAGATTGACAACAAACACATGAAAGAATGCTCAACATCACTAATCATTAGAGAAATGCAAATCAAAAGTACAATGAGGTATCACCTCACACCAGTCAGAATGGCCATCATCAAAAAATCTACAAACAATAAATGCTGGAGAGGGTGTGGAGAAAAGGGAACCCTCTTGCACTGTTGGTGGGAATGTAAATTGATACAGCCACTATGGAGAACAGTATGGAGGTTCCTTAAAAAACGAAAAACAGAACTGCCATATGACCCAGCAATCCCACATCTGGGTATATATCTGAAGAAAAATTTTAAAAACCCCACTAAGTTGAAAAGATACATGCATCCCTATGTTCATTGTAGCATTATTACAATAGTCAAGATATGGAAGCAACCTAAGTGTCTATCAATAGATTAATGAATAAAGATGTCATATATGTATATATATATGTGTGTGTGTATATATGTATACATATACATGTACATACATATGATGCAATAATAGCCATAAAAAAGAATGAAATCTTGACATTTGTGACAACATGTATGACCCTGGTGGGCATTATGCTAAGTGAAATAAGACAGAGAAAGACAAACACTGTATGATATCATTTATATGTGGAATCTAATAAAGAAAACAAATGAACAAACATAACAATACAATAAAAGACTCACAGGTACAGAGAAGAAACTCATGGTTACCAGAGGGGATGGGGATGTGGAGAAGAAAAAAAAAAGGTAACTATGTGAGGTAATAAATGCTAATTAGTTTGATTGTGGTGATCATTTCACAATGTATATTTATATGAAACCATCACATTCACCTTTATTGTATACAATTTTTGTCAATTAGACCTCAATAAAACTGGAAAAACTTTTTTTTTTAGTTTGACAGAGCTTCCAGTCAGCTTTCAGTTCCCAGTGCTAATCTTGAGAAGATATCCAAGGATTAACAAATAGCTGAGGAAAGCATCTAACATGGGAGAGAGATAAAAATAGAAAAATAATTTTGAGGAAACAGAAACAAGGTGTAAAAAACTTTAAAAAAGTAAACTATCACTCATATCCTCAGAGAGATACAGGAAGACATTGCATCTATGAAACAAGAACAGGAAGCTACTTAAAAATAGGAACAATCAGAAAATAAGAGTACACTCAGAGAGTAGAACAAAGTTCAGAGAGTAGAACAAAATAAGAGATGCAAGATAAGAAAGAAAAATAACATCATTAGTCGAGGACATCCAATTTCCAAATAATGAGTCTTCCAGAATGAGAAGAGAGAATATAGAAGGGAGGAAATCATGAGTGAAATAACTCAAGAAAACATCCAGAACTTAATATCACGTTTGCAGATTGAAAGCACCCACACAGGATGAAAACAGATATATACTATAGCAAATCCGTAGGAGATTTAGAACACTGGAGATAAAAGAGGTCCTATATTCTGGAAAGGGGTGGCGGTGAGGGGACAATTCATATACAAAAGTTCAGAAAACAGAATGGCTTTCGAATTCTCAACAGCAACACTGGAAGGTACAAGACAATGGAGCAATGTCTTCAAAATTCTAGAGAAAATGATTTCTAACATATAATGTGTTAAATTATCTATCAGGGATTAAGGAAAATTAAGTCTCAAGTATAGTTTCTATGCATCATTTTCAGGAACCTACTCTGTATATGTACCAAAATGAAAGAATAAATCAAGAAGGAGGAAAATGTGGGGTATACAGAACAGGAAATACAACCCAGGGGAGAAGCAAAGGGAATCTTCAGGATCGTCTGTGCAACAGGCATAAAAAGGTAACCAGTCCAGACCGGAGCAACCTGACTCAAGAGGCAGACATTCTGAGGGCTACTTTCACAATGCTTTCTGCCATATCTTCTTTTTAACCTACGAAACTACTGGAGAATATACTATTCCAACACAAGAGAATAAACCAAGAAGGAGGAAGGCATGAAACCCAGGATATAGGGAATGGATCCCAGGAGAAATGTAAAGTCAATTCCACAGTTGAAAGCAAGGCAAATCCAGAGACACAACAGGCCCAGAGAGCACCAGTTCAGAGAAAACAGAAGTCCTCAGTAGAGAGAGCCCTAAGGAAAGCAATTGGAATGGTTAAATTACCTGATCTGAGTGATCTTGTGGGAAATGTACTAAGAGACTGTAGGAAGACATGGAAAAAATTAGCAACAGATTTAAAAAAAAAAAAAAAAAAGCACCAACCAAATGAAAAAAATCAAGGCATGTTCTACCTCAGGGGAAAAAAATAGGAAAGACATTGAAAAAAAGGAAACTCTGAGAAACTGTTAACAACCAAGAAGAGTAGAAGGAGACATGACAACTAAATGTAATGTGGTCTCTTGGATGGAATCTTGGAAGAGAAAAAGGACATTAGGCAAAAACAAAGGAAATCTGAATTAACTATGGACTCTAGCTAATAATAATGTATCCATATTGGTTCATTAATTGTAACAAATGTACTACACTAATATGTTAATAATAAGGGAAACCAGGTATAGAGTATATGGTAACTCTGTATGTGCTACCTTCACAATTTTTCTGTAAATTTAATATTGTTCTAAAAATAAAGTTTATTTTTAAAAAAGGAAGAAAATCACGATTAAATATACTATCACTCTCAGCAGTGAACAATATTTGTAAAGGCATAAAAATGCAAATGTTGAATACTGATTTAACAAAAAATTTTAACTGCATTGGAAGTGGGAGATGAGTGTATGAAGCAGACGGATGGCAGACTAAGAGAAATAAACTCATTTCCCATGAAAAAGATAAGTGGATGATGTCTAAAATTGGTGATTCAAACGATAGCAGGATATGCATTTTACTTAGAAATGTGATGTATTTAAATGGCAGAAGAAACAGCTAAGAGTAGAAAGAGGTTATCTTTGAGGAAAAGGACTGGGGAAATTGCAGTTTGTGGGGCACAGAAACACTGTATTTTGTTAATTAGCCTTTCCGATGCTAGTTTAGTTTTCAGACTATGTCCATGTAGTGATTTGATGAGATAAACATTAATCTAAAAATCAGAAGATTAAAGTCGATTTTTATCTGCTGATATGCAAAAAGCTTTCAATACTTTAGCAAATCAAAAAGTAAATTCAAGGAATCCACAGAAATTAGCTTCATTGCACTACTAAAGAGCTCTACGCAGTTGTTTGTCATATTGAAGTTATTCTTTTAAAAAAGTGGCAATACACTAAATATTAATGTCATTTCTGAAACTTAGGTTTCCTCCTTTGACCACTTTCTTCATTCTTATTTCCTCATTACCAGAAAAACGATTCTTTCACCTCACCACATCTACATTCCCCAATTTGTGCCTGTCACCTCATTTGCCTTCATCTCTCTTTTTAGTCATTTAAATTCTTATTTCAAAATCCCTTCCCCCTTGACTTTTCTCACACACACCAACAATCTCTAATCTTGAATGAATCCAACAATCTGTTTTAAGTCCTGCTTTTTCATGGCTGAAAAAAGTGGATACTTTCTTTGGTTGGCTTCATTTTATTTTAAAATATTTATTTATTTGGCTGTGCTGGGTCTTAGTTGTGGCATGCAGGATCTTCATTGCCGCATGTGGGATCTTTTTTAGTTGTGGCATGCGGGATCTAGTTCCCTGATCAGGGATCGAACCCGGGCCCCCTGCATTGGGAGCATGGAGTCTTAACCACTGGACCACCACGGAAGTCCCTTGGTTGGCTTCATTTTATCTATTATTTAAAATATTTATTTATTTTTGGCTGCACCAAGTCTTAGTTACAGCACATGGGATCTTTAGTTGCAGCATGCAGACTTCTTAGTTGTGGCATGTGGACTCTTAGTTGCAGCATGTGGGATCTAGTTCCCCAACCAGGGATCAAACCTGGACCCCCTGCATTGGGAGCGCAGAGTCTTACCCTCTGGACCACCAGGGAAGTCCCTTGGCTTCATTTTAAATTCATAATTTCCAAACTTATTTGAAAGTCAGTACTCATCCATAGCCCTCTTACCCTTCTTGATTTGTTGTCTAAACATCTACCATTTTTCTTTGGCCTCCAATCTTCTTTGGCTTTTTTGCTGATATCATTCCCAGATGATGGCTTAATTTCCCATTTCACTAAGAAAATAAAAGCATTCAGGCATTATTTCCAAATATATCCTTCTTTCCCTTCCTTTTTGTTCGGAGGAAGAAACATCCATACTTTTTCCTGAGGCTCTTTCCATCTACTTGACTTCTTCACTTCCATTCTTCCCTTAGATGTTAGTTGTACGTGGAATTTTGTCCTCAGTGGGCTGATCACATTCTATTTGTTCTCTGAGAAGGCATTCATTAACAATCATGGTTTTAAGGGATCGAGCATGTTCACATTTCTAAGTTGATGGTGCAATACCTAGTCCTGCCTATGTTTTCATACATTTTCATCTTGAATGTCCAAAGGTACATCAAAAACATGGGGGGAGGTTGGGATTAGCAGATGCAAACTATTACATACGGAATTGATAAACAGCAAGGTCCTACTGTATAGCACAAGGAACTATATTCAATATCCTGTGATAAACCATAATGGAAAAGAATACAAAAGACTATATATAACTGAATCACTTTGCTGTACAGCAGAAACTAACACAACATTGTAAACCTATACTTCAATTAAAACTACAACATGCCTGTGTATCTTTCCACAAATCTATACCTCCTATACTATCTCAGTTAATCAAAGAGGCAGTATCCTAAGTCATCAAAGACAGAAGTCAGGGCATTATCCTAGACAACTTTCTTGTTCTTTCCTGATACCCAATCCATTGCTTCAGTGCCTGACACAGTTGAGACTGAACAAATATTTACGAATGAGTGAATGAAGGAATGAGTGACGCTTGTCCGTGCTTATTTCCATCTCCCTAAAGTATCTTTTCCTACTTCCACTGCAGTGTCAGGCCCTCACCATCAGTTGGCTGTATGATTGCTGTTCCATCAATTGCTGTCATCATCTTTTTATTTTCCATGTTTTTTCTTCATTGATTACTACTTCCCTTAGTCTGCAGCATATTCAAGGTTCTTACATGTGTTTGTGTGTGGAAACAAACTTCTTTCCCTAAGCAATTGCTACATTTCTGTCTCACCCTTCTTTCCTTTGTCCCCAAGCTTCTTTAAAGGTCTCTAGCTTCCTGACAAGGCTCATTTAACTAGAGTATCTTTGTAGTAGGGGGTAGTTCTAAACTTTTGCTGGCTGAATAAAAACGGATTTTGACTGCAAGCATTCTTCCCCTTCACCTCTGATCCTCAGCCTCAGGGCTCTAAGAGCAGATCTCAGGGGCAGACTGTTCTTAGAAGGAACCCTTCTGGTAAGCCCATCTAGACCCTAGTCAAATATACACCCATTGTTCTGAAGAAGCCATAAAGACTGGTAAAATAATCAAAATGCAGGTACTTTGTTCAGACTGAGATTAAGTATTCAGTAAACACTTACTGGATGCATAATAGCTAATATTTATTAAGCACATGCTATTGCTGAGAAATTCACATCAATCAGCTTAATCGCCTGAAGGAGCACCTGAACGGTACTATTATTACTTTCCATTTTACAAATAAGGAAACTAAGTTTTAGAGAAAAATAACTTGCTCAAAGTCAATGATGTAGATTCTTGAGCCAGGGTTCAAACTGTCAGGCTAGATGCGTAAGTGTATTTTTAATCACCCCATTACACTCTCTTGGCTGTACCCTACTAGGTTTTACAAGAAGTAACAAGGGCGTAGTCGCTCCTCAAGAAGCATACGGACTCCTCAAAGCAGAAAGACAGCTATAATGCAAGGCAGACATTGGCAAGCCCAATCTGAAAGGTGCAAAGTACTAGAGTCCAGCTGAGAAACCCAGAGGTTCCTTGCTTCCTTCTAGTTAGGAGACTAAAAAGGACATATGGAAGATGTGGACTTTAAAAGACTGGATAGGATTTAAACAATTGCTGGTAAAGGGGAGAAAGATAACTCAGACAAGGTAAACATCAACAGCATTGAGCCAGAAAAGGACAGAGCATGCTCACAAGACAGGGGCATCACTGGATTAGAGCCAAGGGTGGGTGAAGGCAAGGGGATAGGATCAAGACAGGAAAAGTGGTTTGAAACCAGATTCTGGATAATTTGGACTTTATCACGATCACAAGATCTTGTGGAGCGACAAAGTAGAAATGAGAAGGGAATAGATTTCAGAAACATAATCAACTCAAGTTGGTCTTGGCAAAAAAATGACACCTAAGCAATGTAACTGAAAACATAAGCATTTTGCTTTGTCTCAGTTACCAGAGGCTGAGAAACCTTTTTAACTGAAATTTAGAAACTAAGGTTGGTTAAAAAGCCTCCTGTCACGCATGCACATGCACGTTTATGTACACACATAAATCCACACACACTTATACACACATATAGTGAGAACAGTTGAAATAAAGATCTAGGAAATAAATACGGGTTAAAATCAAGATAACTCAAGACTTGACTATGGAAGCAATAAGGTAGCAATTTATTGTTCAGTTTTGTTAAACTTTGTCTGATTTTAGTTTATTAAACAGTTACATATATATAAATTTAAAATAGAACTTTTTTTTCTCAAAGTAGTCCCTTAAAGCAGTTTATCCCATTAACTGGTCTTAAAAAAATAGTTTTCTGTTTATTAACATGGGGGCAGCTTCACCTTAATTGTCCTTAATTACAAAGTTTCCATTTGACCCAGTTAATTAAGAAAAATACTTAAAAATATTCAATTGTTTGAGAATTAAAAAAAGACTATGTGACAAGAGAAAGGAAGATGAGGATTTTTAATTTCTTCACGTGCATTAAAAGATTAGAGAGCAAGCCACAACTTCCCTGCTTTGTATAATCTTCTATTCTCAGCCATTTCTGAAGTAACAGTTTGAAGAAATCAATTCTCTGTATACCAAAGGACTTCCTAGAATTCTATGTTAATGATTAGAAGAGAAATCTCAAAAAGTGTATCATACATTTTCAAGGAAGAATGTTCACAGACGATTAACAGATTTAAGAGGAAAAATCAGTTAAATCATAATGACTTAAGCTCTGAATTTGCTTATCTGTAAAATAAGGAAGTTGTACTATATAGTCTCTCTGTTTCCATCAGGCAATAAAGTGCTACCACTTGTTCACAGTAGATACTGAGTGACCACTGCTTGCAGAGCACTGTGCTATAAAGTCTTGCACCTGAATTGTACTTGCTTTTGAGAGCAACACCTACTAGTCCCTTTTATTTAGTTTTGAACTCTTCACTGGATTTGGGATGGTAAATAACAAACAGCTGTTGGATTCACTCCCCATTTCCAGTTCCACGGCATTGTCTACATCTGCACTGTCCAGAATCATAGCCGCTAGCCACATGTGACAACTGATCACTTAAAATGTGGCTAGTCCGAACACATATATGATGAAAGTGTAAAATACACATTGGATATTGAAGACTTAGTATGAAAAAGACTGTAAAATATCACAGTAATTTTTAATATATTGGGTTACATGTTAAAATATTTTGGAGCTACTGGGTTAAAAATTAAAATTAATTTTACCTGTTTTATTCTTTAAAATCTGGCTACAGAAAAATTTAAAATTATGTATGTGGCTCACATTATATTTCTATTGGTCTAAACTCTAAGGACCACATCCACAGATCATCATGACATCTCTTCATGGCCTTGATTACAAAGGCAGAGTAAGCAACAATTTTAATACTACTCTTTTAATTCCCCTCTTCTTGCTGTTTCTGTGTCTGGCCAACCATTTATCTTCATTATTACTTGAAACCATATCCTTCACTATGAGGATTAGAAATGAAACTTATTTGATTCCGGATTTTGGATAAGGAAAGTGATAGTGATTCTATTCTTTTTTTCAATACTTTGAAAGAGACTACATCACAAAGAGAGATACTGTAACATACACATTTCCTGCTAGTGGATGTGGAAATGCAACCAAAGATCTCAAGCTAGTGACTGCACTTCCTTTTTCGCAGCTGTTATCTTCTCTCCTACCAGCAACCTTCCTTCCTTTAAAACAGGATGACTTTTCCTCATCCTATACAGTTCTGACTCTTGTTAATCACGTGACTACCCATGCAGGGAGCCATAACAAGAAAGTGAAGTAGACATTTAGCTTTATAACTAGTCACATGCTTTAGGAAAAAAAAAATGAGTCTTTATAATTCCCTTAGACATCAAAAAGTATTTTTTAAAGGGATATAATCATCTTCCTTCTTTACTCATCTGATTTCCTTCCTTTAAAGAAACCTGATTTATTAAGAGGTTTATTTATTTTATATTTAAAAACCACTTATGAAACAATTTGTACAGGGAATTTGTAAAACTTTGCTATATCTGAATAATAAAATAAAAAGCCTTAAAGAATAGCAACAATGAAACAAGGGTATTTTGATTTGACACTAGTATAAATATATATATGTATAAAACAAGATGGATAGTTGAAAATACCTCAACAAAAAATACAATAAAAAAACTTATTTTACATTTTAGAAATCATATTTTTACACACATTTATTTTGCTTTAGCCTTGCTTTACTTTATTAATAGAAGGTGGTTTTGATTAGGATTTGATTCTCTAATAGAATAATATTTAGACTGAAGTTTGGTATTTTAAACAACATATTTTAAAGTAGAAAGGCACCTCAGGAATCAGTTTTATACTCTTGTTTTATAGATGTGTCACACAGCTACTGAGTGATAAAAGACTGAACACAACTATGTTGACTCCAAATTCAGCTTGTTCCACTGTACTATGCTGCCTTAGTCCTTTTTTAACTTCTATCTGGTTAAAGAAAAAAAAAATTAAAATTCAGACCTTTATAACTAAAAGACTATGTTATCAGCACTATTAATGCTCTTGTTGTTCTATTTATTTAGAATGAAAGTATTTTAGTAAGATGAATAAGAGATGTGAAAATTAATGGGTGGAGATAGGCGTAGTGTTGAAGAAAGTAAATCCTGTTAAAATGTTCATAGGTATCAGAAGTTCATATAATTTACTTGAAATTTCCAACAGGCTCTTTATCTTTTAGTAAAGGTTGTTAAGGGGAATGAAATCTGGAATGGATTCAGGT
Organism: Eschrichtius robustus; assembly: GCF_028021215.1. Classification (NCBI taxonomy): domain Eukaryota; kingdom Metazoa; phylum Chordata; class Mammalia; order Artiodactyla; family Eschrichtiidae; genus Eschrichtius; species Eschrichtius robustus. The sequence continues at coordinate 101,524,707 of NC_090825.1, read as the reverse complement.
CTGTTACTCTCTTCAGCTTGATCAAGTCTGAAAATATTTATTATTTTATTTGGAGGTACTGAATGTTATTACACATGTACCACAGCAGAATGGACAATTTGGGCTTGAATAAGTTATTATCCTATGTGTAAACGTAATCTATGTACCTAATACTAGGTCATCATTGTAGTGAAACTGTTCCCAGTAAGCCTATATTTTGCTCAGTATTAACAGGACAACGAGATAGGATCTGATACATATTAATAGGAATTACTCATTTCTTAAACGTATCAAAGTTACCTCCAAGAGAAGCAACAACAGAAGACTATACTATTTCTGCTTCAATTTCTCCTTCTTCTTAAGACAGCAAACATTATTTTGCATCACCCAGGATTTTTTTTTTCCTGTTCAATTCATCAAATCTTTATTATTCCCTATTATGTATCAGGCATTCTTCTGGGTTCCAGGATCATAAACATGAACAACACCTACAGTAGGCCTAAAATTTCAACTAAAATAAGTGGAAGCAAACATACCCTGAGGATACTCGGATATATTAATTGTATCCAGTGCGCTGCTAGAAAGGACTCAGTTACACATAAAACATCTTACTCTTCTGGAAAGGAGATACAGTTGTTAAGCCTGAGAAGAGGGGCATCTTTAAGAATACTTTTTAAAAAATGAAAATAACTCTGATGCCAGTTACAAATTAAACTTTCATCAACATTAAGGGTTATATAATTGCCATCTAAACAGGATACAGAAATAGGTGAGATGGCTGCCAAAGACAAATTTCATTTTACTTCAAATTTCCTTTGCACTATCCTTGGTTATTCATCAAATCACAGGGTATTTTAGCATGGCACTATTCTTTGTCAATGATGACCACAGATGATCTACTTCTAGTTTAAAACGAAAAACAAAGGAAAGGCAAGGAATAAATTAAATATATGCAAAGTCTTGGACTTTGAAGATAATAGAAGATGAGCAAAATCCACAGGACCTGTAACAGAAACATCTATTTTTTTCTAATTCTTAAGTTGGGCACTTATAATAGGAATGGATAAAAACAAGCAAAGACAATTATTTACTCCCTTACTCAAGACAAGAGCATTCCCCAAAGTTGAACCAAGAGATAAAAAAACTTAATTAACCTTCATCGAGTCATTTAATAATGAAAGAGTTGTTTTTTCTGTGAATTAAAAAAATTAGTCATCATAGCATCACCTATATATATCTAAAAGAAAAAGTTTCTTCCTATTAAAATGCTTTTAAAAGATCCCTAATATGCTTACATACCCAAATAATCTGTTACTAATACTTCACAAGAAATATCATTTTATTACTGTAATCACAAAATCATCATTTCCGTACAGGAATGTATAAGTGAACATTAACCAATGCGCTGATAATTCACTTCATAAAGAGGGCGAACACACTACAGAACATATTGTGAAGAAAAAAATATTGTAAAATTTTCTGGCCTTGCAGTGCACTTTTTAGTGCAAGTATTTAAGACACAGTAGTGTTCAATTCAGCAAAGTATTGCAGAATGTCATGCCACAGTCCACTTAATTCAAAGAGGGTCAGGACATGCAGCGTGTAATAAAATGTCAGAATATATATTTATAAAAAACCACATGTAATTCATAAAATATATAGTGGTTTATTTAGATGGTTTTAGATGATTTCACTATGGAATTCTGCATAACTGGAACAAGCATCCAAGATCTTCTTAACAGGAATAATCTTCTTGCTAGGCAATGGCTTTGGCCTCAGGTAGAAATGCCTCCCAGTATTTTATCAGCTGTGGATGATAACAAAAAATAAAAGACATTCTCATAATCTTTTTGTCGTTTATATAATATATCCTGTGAAGCATTTTTTAAAAAATCTATACAAATAACTAACAATGATTAACATTTACTAAAGTCTGGTTCTTAAAGGGATCATCTAAATTCCCTTATATTAAGTCTGTCAATATAATTCATATATAAATTATTTTAAAATATTAATTACTCCTGGGTAATTTTAGTTTTTGATGTAAGAAAAAAAATTTTTTTAATACCAAAAAATTTAAGATTTCTTTAATTTATGAATTGTATATATAGAAACAGTTTGTCAGTGTAAGTTAATAAATAAGATTACCTTAAATAATAAAACTGCAATGAGCTTTTCCAATATAAAGTGATAACATCTCCTAATTCAGAGGACATTCACATTTTATGTTATTGCTAGCCAAAAAGAATGAGAAAAGGAGGAAGAGAAGAAAATATCCAAGCAAGAATGGGAAAAGAGACTGGAAGGAATTAGCTGCCAGTCTTTCCTGGATAGTCCAGAGTCCAGAGAACAGAATAGACTGACATATAAACTAACATTAAGTTTAAAACAATTCCTTTAAAAACAAGCTTAAATAACCTTTTTTTTGTTTTTTTTACAGAATAGTTGCTTCATTTATTTAAAATTTATTTTTTAAAAAATTTATTTCATTTTTGGCTGCATTGGGTCTTTGCTCTGCGCGCGGGCCCTCTCCAGTTGCAGCGAGTGGGGCCGCTCCTTGTTGCGGTGCATGGGCCTCTCATTGCCATGGCTTCTCTTGTTGCGGAGCACGGGCTCCAGGTGCACAGGCTTCAGCAGCTGTGGCTCGCGGGCTCTAGAGCGCAGGCTCAGCAGCTGTGGTGCACGGGCCCAGTTGCTCCGCGGCATGTGGGATCTTCCCGGAGCAGGGCTCAAACGCATGCCCCCTGCATTGGCAGGCGGATTCTTAACCACTGCATCACCAGGGAAGCCCCCGATTTCTTTTTATATTTAAAGAATCTGACTTTATGAACTAAGTATTTAAAATAAAAAACAAATATAATTTGAAGATATAATGTTATCACCTAATTTAAAAATTTAATCTATTGATATTATATAGTTTAAAAAGAATTGGAGGAAGAAATCCTTCTATTCAAGATATTAAATAATTTGATCTATTATTCAAATTTATATTAAAATACACAGGAACAAACCTCTGATATTATCTTGCTACAGACTTTTCTTTAATATAACATTAAAATCCATGATTTTCTCTATTTAAGGAGACAAATGCCACTTGCAGTATACAATCAACACCAAACCCACACAAACTAAAGGAAAAATCAAAACAATATTTTTAAAAAAACCTTTAAAATTTACTTTTTAATTTAAGTTCTATCTGGTATGGAAGAGAAGAACTAACTACAAGAATGTACTCAAACAGCTATGATCAATAGGGAAGTAAAACTGGGAAGACTGAGAAAAAGGGAAAAGTAGTCCAGAGTGTTTCTCATAGTCTAAAACTGGGAAAAGTATCTCTCTCTTAGAGGTTAGCAGTGGAGGCAAAAAGGACCCGAGAATTTCCAGTTATTTTTACTACCATTCTTCCTTTGCTGTCTTTGGTTTTCTCTACTCCATTTATTACTTCTCAAGTAAAGCTCATTTCATTGATTATCATGTTTAAAATAAAAAAGCATATCAAAAACAAATTCTCGAAGAAGTTTGTAAGTTATAAAAAATTACCTTACCTGTTGTTGTGTTTGTACTAATGATTCTAAGTACTTGATAATAACAGTTTTAAAATCTTTCACTCGTTGTTTCTGTTAAAGTACAATACATGGAAAAAAAAACGTCCATTAGTACAAAACCAAGTTTGATTTTACCATGATATTGTGGCAAAATGTGACCAAGTTGTTAAGAAAAGTGTGAAATTATTATACTTGCCTCAAATCTTCCCACTTCTTTTCGAATTGTTTTAGAGATCTGTTCAAAATCTCTTTCTCCTTGTTGCACTTTTGCCTCCCACTGACAAAAACAAACAAAAACGTACAAATTTTTTAATCTTGTCTGGGAAAAATTTATAGAACTAGCTGTCATGACCACTCATTTGATTTATAATGCAGTGCCTAAAAATCCTGAAAGTTCAATATTGGCAAAGCCCAGTTTGGCATCATTCAAACGTGTATGTAACTTTCCAGTAGTGGAAATGCACACCAGCTTAATTTCCATTAATATTTTACTGTCAGACTTACGATCAGGATATTCTAGTGCTTAATGAACTACAGTCTCCACACCTTAATTTAGATGAAAAGATTTTGAGTATAAAATTCACTATCAAATAATTTAGCAGTGTTAGAGTGTAATTTTCTCATTTCTTTATATACCTTTATTTCAAAATATATCAATAATACTGGCTAATTTCAAGAATACATGTTCATCACAATTTATATGCCCATGGAAATAATTAATTAGAAAAATTATATGACAAACATTTAAAAAACATTTTTGTAATGGTGAAATGTACAGATTAAAAAAAAAAATTGTGCAATTACGGTCTACTGAACACCTATCCGTAAACATTAAATGCACTACAGAAACAATAAACGTTGTGATTAGTGACCAATGGAACAGCTAAAATAAAATAAATGAAGACTTAAGCAATGAAATGATATTTTCCCACTATGTAACCAAAACACTGGTACATACTCTTCAAAGAGCAGGTACATTTACTTTAAGTAATATAAAGGTTGTCCTACCTCTTCAATTTCCTTATTGAAGCATGGCAAAAAAAGTGTATAAATTATAATAAACTTATACAGATTCACTAAAATACCATATATAATACATATATATGGGGGATAATGTCACCTGGACAGCTACACGTGGGACAAGTCTATCTCTAAAACCAATTTTAGACACAAAATAAGTAATTATCTGAAATCAAATTAACCATCTCAAAAGAAATGTGTGATTATTAATTCAAGGTTAATTTAAATCTTTTCCTTGTACGCTTCTTTATCCATTCCATAATTATGTGAAAGTAACAAAGGGATCTGGAGATTTTAATGATGATCAAAATGTTAAAGTAATTATAAAACAGTTCATTAAGTTATGAAAAAATAGCTAAGTGTTGAATGGTTCAGAAAAAAATTTATGAAAAATTATGCATATATGAATGAGTCATGGAAAATTTGGGTAAAGAGATAAATAAAGCATTTTGTATTAATCACCTCTCTTATTTCATTTTTAGCTTGCTGTATTTTATCTGGTTTGTTAGCAACCATCATTTTTGCTTCAGTTTCACGTTTTTTGAGCAAAGTAATTTGAGCGTCTTCCCATTTCTGCCAGCACTTCATTCGATGGTCAAATACACCCTATAAGTGAATGACATAATATTACTAACTGGGAATTAACACTGAAATACTTTCAAAATACTAGAAGTGCTATAGTACTAAAAACAGTAAAACCAAGTACTTATATACTACTCTAATATAGTGAGATACTGAAAATAAACATGCCAATATCAAAGAAAACAGAGTTCTATATTCATTTGCTTAAAAACAAAAACCCGGTAATTGGATGAAATATAAGAGCTCAGAATAAAAAAACAAAAAACAAAACTATATATAAAATCCATTTCACTAGCCTTTAGGGTTTTTTTTCTTTTTCTTAGTTCTCAGACCAGGGGATTCAAACCCATGCCCCCTGCACTGGGAACGCAGAGTCTTAACCACTGGACCACCAGGGAAGTCCCACCTTTAGGGTTTAAAATGTGGCTTATAATAAGATTTCTAACAGAGTTTTATGCTTTGAAGAAAGATTTAATAGGAAAATGCTGGTGTCATATTTACAATTGAAAGTTTCCCTACTAAAATATCAAAAGCAGATTTAAGTGTTGGAAATATGCCAAAAAATTAAAAATAGGAAATGTGAAAAGCGATAAGATATAACGGAAAGTAAAGTAAAAATGTGGTGGAAGAGATTACCAATAGCAAATAAAAGAACAGGCAAAACAATGTAAAGATATAACAAAATGTGGGGGGCGGGGGGAGAGGTAGTCCTACACAAGACAAAAAGCGCAAATGGATATATGTATCTAGTATGCAGAATTAAATGAAGAAACAGACAAAAAGACCGTAACAGAACAATTCAAGCAACTCCATGACTTCTTTCAAGGGGTTTGGTAGAGCAAGAGCAAGAGCAAGTGAATGGAGGAAAGAAATGAAATATGAAGGTAAGACAGTAATTAGAAATTTCATTAAAAAAAAAACTGATGGACAGACTGGAATACAACAATAATCCCTTTTCTAGCTTGATGTTGGGGATATATTCATTTTTTTTAGTATTTATTAATTGAACAAATGAAGCAAGCATTAATAACATGGGTGAAACAGAGTTATTTTCATTTATTCCGAATAGAGAGCTTCTGGATCAAGAAACAGTAAATTAATACACACTGTTATAGGAACCTGGTGAAGAAGAAAGCAAGTAGATAGTGTATTTTCAAAATGTAGGCTTTGGAACAAATCAAATTTGGATTCAAATACTAGTGTTGTCACTGTATGATCTTGGGGAAATTCATTTAATTTCTATAACCCACAGTTCTTCCAAATATAAAAGAGTGAAATAAGATCTAGATTTATGGACTAGAAATAAAATGAAAAGTATATAGCACGCAGGGTGACTTAACCTAGTGGATGTTTAATAATTAGTAAGTACTATTATGGATTATTTCTAGATAACATACACATATAAACATAGTTGATTAACTCTAAGATTTCTACTAGAAGTGCAAATAATAATAACTTAAGTAATCAGAAAAAACCATAATTGGACTGTATTTACAGCATACAGCATATTTTGAAAATGTGGGCAATAATACTAAAAACTCTAAATTCACAGAGTTCTTAAAGACCGTACACATTTTAATTAGCCAGGACAAGAGACATCCTAGGCAAACTGGTAAGTTAAACGCACTCTATAGGCATTTAAATCCATTTTACTAGATTTGTCATCTCATATAATTTCTCTTCTCTCAGTGAGTGAGTCTTACTGTTCTTTTTGTTTGCTTTTCTTATGTTTAAAAGACTACATTCTCCCTAAAACATTTCTCATTATGAATTGATTTTGCTTCAGCCAAATTAATTTGGGCCAACATCACAAAAGTAATACATCTAACACAAATACATTCAAAAAGTCACTATCATTTAAAACAAATAAACAATCCCTGTGCCTCACCCCCTACACATACACAAATTTTAAAAGTAATTTAAGACTTTAGGCCTAGTTTTCCTTTAAAGGAACATGGCCATATCAGCTCTTCATTTATAAATTCCTCTGTACAATTTGATTATTTAAAATATGTACCAATACAGTGCAACAGCGAACCAAAATGCCCTTTAATTTCAATATTTGCTTCAGTTCTTAGTATATATCAACTGGCCTTTTCAGTGATACACCAACTTAAACTAATTTGGTCTCTGCCCGGTTTATTATCTCATAATATTCCAGAAATCACATGTTCACTGTGGTACAGATATAGGAGCTATGGTAAAGGCAAAGCTACTCAAGTCAGATTATTTTAGATAAAAAAATTAATCTTAACTCCATAAGAATTAACTTTTTCTTCATTTGGTTTCCTACCCTTGTAACACCAGAATATAAAAGAAAAAAAGAATCAGAACCATACCTGATCTTCTAAAAATGCTGTCTCTTTTTTTTCCCATTGGGTATAGCTGTTTTACAATGTTGTGTTAGTTTCTACTGTACAGCGAAGTGGAGTTCCCTGAGCTATACAGCAGGTTGTCATTAGTTATCTATTTCATATGTATCAGTGTATATATGTCAATCCCAAAATATCAAATCATAACTTAATGTATGCCTCTGCATGTCAAGATACTAATCCACTCTGGTACAACCAGCTTCTTCTACAAGAGGGATACATTTACACTGGTGATTCACTTTAGACACCCCCCATCCCCCACCAATTTATGGTACGCAATTGTATGCAAGCTCGTCTAGGTTAGACAAGGTTGCAGTTGTGGAGCAGTTTTCCTGACCAACCAGGAAATTTGAGGCTGCAATTTTAATTTAATTAATACCATATTCTAATTCAGTGAATCTGAAAGTATGCTGCCTAGATTCCTGGAGTCCTGAAAGGATGCTGATTACTTACAGCCAAACGATGAAGATGTTAAACTCCTTGGGGAATCCATCTACTGGTTTTCAAAAAAATTATTTTATATATTTTATAAACCTGCATTCCCTGTAAGAATTCCTTATGAAGATTCTAGTGCTGAAAACACTGAAAGCTATTACCCTCAATCCCTGACCCTACTCTAGTGGCTCATAGAAGGCCAATATATGAAAATGCATCTAACGAGTTTACCACTTCATACACGTGAGCTAACTAACTGTATTACCCAAAATATGGAGTCCCAGATGTCAGAGCCTGTACAAAAGAGGGAAACAGGAGTTCCCTGGCTACAAGGCCAGGCCTGGGCAGTATTCTGAGTGGATGAACTTCATCACTTTCTTTAAGGCCCCAATTTCTCATGTTCTCAGTACCCCCACTTTGGCCCTAAATTCTAATTCCCAAAGTACTCCTAGTTTCAAAATTACCATCATTTTAAAAAGTACTCTCAATACGGATAAAACAAAAAGCTAAGTATTGAATAGTATTAAACAGGTATTAGAAATCAGTAAGACAAAAAAATAAAACTGGGCATAAACATAAACAGTTCGTAGAAAAAAGAAATGCAAATGGCTTATCATTTGTAAAGATGCTTAAATTCACAATAACTAAAGAAATTAAAACTTACACACACACAAAAAAAACCATCATTGGGTGGGAGAAGAAGCAACACATATATTGGTGCGGGAGTATAAAGAGGTATAACCTCTTCAGACAGTAATATGGCAATGTTTATTGAAATTTAAACTTCATATACCCTTTGGCCAAGTAATTCTACTTCTAGGAATTTTATGCCCAAAGAACTATTATCAAAATACTTAATATTTAATATTGGACTCATCAAATAATTCCAGGTCCATCTATATACTAAATGATGGAATATGATACAACCATTTAAAAGAATGCAACACATATTTACGTAAGTTGATAAAGAGACCTTTTTAAAATAGAGTGGGTAAAAAAAGCAGGCAAAGAATCGTGTATATAGTATGTGCCTTTTTGAAGAAGGAAGGAAGAGATGAAGGGAGGAAGAAGGGGGTTGAGAAAAAGAAACACAGAAAGAAAGAAGGAAAGAAAAACAAAGAGAAAATTAGCTTCATAAGTGTGCACAGCTAATTCTGTAAAGACATCTAACAGAATTTCACCAAGGGAAGAGAAACTAGAGGTTTTAGTAAAAAGAAATTTTACCTTTTAGGGTTGTTAGAATTATTCTGTGCATGTACTTTTTCAAATACAAATGAATTAGTTTAAAATAAAAAACAAACAAAAAATAAAGACCATAAAAATTGCCTTGTCATCTTACTCCATAATTTCTCAACTCCTTTATGAAGTGGACCTGGGCTAGGTTTCAGTAGAAAATCAATCTGAAAGAGCTTAATTCATCTTAAGGTATAACTTGACCATAGCTCTTTAACTCTTCTTTTAGTCAATGAATCACTAATTCAGTATTTCCCAAAGTGTGTTGCATATGTGTAAAAATATATTAAGTGGAAAAGAATTCCTGTTCATATGAATTTGGAAGCCTCTGGATTAAATAAAGTTAAATGTCTTTTTTTACTGCTAGACAGTCCTGAGCTTTTTAAATGCACTCTGAATCTGCAAGACAGGGATATTGCATACATTATCTCCATAACTCAGCTGACTGTGGCACATCTTTCGGTGTCAGTGTTATGTAGAAAACATTCCGGGAGGGGCTTCCCTGGTGGCGCAGTGGTTGAGAATCTGCCTGCTAATGCAGGGGACACGGGTTCCAGCCCTGGTCTGGGAGGATCCCACATGCCGCGAAGCAATTAGGCCCGTGAGCCACAAATACTGAGCCTGCGCGTCTGGAGCCTGTGCTCCGCAACAAGAGAGGCCGCGATAGTGAGAGGCCCGCGCACCGCGATGAAGAGTGGCCCCCGCTTGCCGTAACTAGAGGAAGCCCTCACACAGAAACGAAGACCCAACACAGCCAATAAATAAATAAATAAATAAATAATTAAAGGTGCTAATAATTAAAAAAAAAAAAAAGAAAACATTCCGGGAAACACTGATATAACTGTAATTTCATGGAATGTAAAAAAACCGTAAGAAGGTAGAGGCAGTATGAGAAAAGCTGTTTTTGAGGGATGAGCATCCAACACACAGGGAGGCCAACCCTGTCAGGGAGTCTTGTCCCAGGTTAGCTCTTCTCAGCAGGTACTACTTCTCACAGACAGTGCCTAGTGTCCCTTTTTGAACCCACAGGTTTTCTGCAGGTGTTATACTTTTTAATAATAGCTCTCATGCTAGTGGGAGCTCTGGAATGAGGTGAGAGCAGGTGAGAAACAGGAACCATGATCTGTAAACTGAATTTCTGTATATCACAAGTTGCCTATATAAAATGAACTGATAACTATCTATATTAATATATTTAAATAGGTGAAAAGAAAAACTAACCGCCAGGAATATAAAGAGTAACATCTAACAACATAAATGTCCATCACAGAGGAATAGATAAAGAAGATGTGGAATATTACTCAGCCATAAAAAAGAAGATATGGAATATTACTCAGCCATAAAATAATGCCATTTGTAGCAACATGGATGGACCTAGAGATTGTCATTCTGAGTGAAGTAAGTCAGACTCAGAAAGACAAATATCATATGATATCACTTATATGTGGAATCTAAAAAAAAAGGGTACAAATGAACTTATTTACAAGACAGCAGTAGAGTCATGGATGTAGCAAACAAACTTATGGTTACCAGGGGATAAGGGAGGTGGAGGGATAATCTGGGAGATTGGGACTCACATATACACACTACTATATATAAAATAGATAAGCAGTTAAGAACCTCCTGTATAGTACAGGGAACTCTATCAATACTCTGTAATGGCCTATATGGAAAAAGAATCTAAAAAAGAAAAGAGTGGATATAAGTATATGTATAACGGATTCACTTTGCTGTTCACCTGAAACTAACACAACATTGTAAATCAACTACACTCCAATAAAAACTAAAAGAGTAACACCTAAGAATAAATACAAACAAAATTGGTAATGTAGACAAACCTAAACCTAAGAAAGTACCACTCTGAAATGCTAAGAACCCTCTAGTAATAACTGTCATCATTAGCCTGAGAATAGAATTGTCTATGATATGCAATGCATCAATGTTCTGATTATAAATACTAATTTAACTTTCTAGATGTTTGAATCCAAGGTAAACTTCCAGCTCCCCTCGACTCTCCATGAGAACTAATGTTCCTAACAGTAATTCAAAGACACCATAAGATCTTAAAAAGTATATTCCATAACATGTAACATAAAATAACAGTCAGTTCAGTTTCATTATCTGAATATTGGAGTTATCTATAAAATACTAATTTTCATTCGTTAATGGGATTACTTTCTTAACTATTCAGAAACTTAAGACTGTTCATCCTTAAACATTACCACTAGATAACACAATTTTTTATCTAATCTAGTCCCATCTCGTCTATAATTAGATGGTGACATATACGCAGAATGTTTGCTTACAGTCCAAATTCATGCCAAAGCCACCGTTAAACATATTCATGCAATAATCAGTCCTGGTTTTTTCCTGCTTCTTATTATAACTTTACTAATGATAACAGAATCCAGTGGGTAGTTTCAGCTTATGCTAGAAGGAGTAAACAAATGCTATCAGTTAGCTGCAAACTTCTATATATAAATATATAAGTAAGTGTGTAATGGTTTTATTTTATTTGGCATCCTTAGATCTCTTAAAAACATCAATTCTGTCTATTGTACTGTCTAAGTCATAGGGGAAGAGAATATTAAGCTATGAATAATCATCTTGAAGCCATTTTATACTTACTAGTATGTAATTTACACACTTAAATGCATGCCTAATAGGATACCATGTTCTTCTTATAAGCAAAACACTGAAGTATGAAGAATTCAAGGAAGATTACAAAGTAAGGCTTACTTTCACTGCAGCAATAAGACGAATGTAGTCACTAAGTAGTTCTGAAAACATATAAAAGTCAGCAAAAGCTTGTTCTTGATGTAACTGGTCTATCTTCTCCTCAACCTCTGCAAGCTGAGACAAAGCTCTAGACAGTGCAGTATGATCTTCAGAATTACCTAACATGGCAGCACTTTTAGCAAAGGCAGCTGTGTTGGCTGAAAGTTCTGGAATAAAAAAGTATTCACTTTTAGTGTTCACTAGTGAAATTTTTCAATATTGCATTGATTTTTTTACTGTCGCTCTAAATTTTATCTATTCACAAACTGCTCAAATATTTTAAAATAATTAACATGCAACAATCAGTCATTAAAATGCCTTGGGCATATACATGTTAACTGCTCAGAGCTCTACTGAAAATTTAAAAGAACCACTGCCTATATTCCCAGGGGATGAACTATGTTTAATAATATAATAATCTCCCTTCCCTTTCTCCCCTAAAGTGCTCACTGTTTCTCTGTCTAGTCCTAAAAAAGACAAAAAATATATTTTTCATATGGAAAGCACTGGGAACACTCACAATTGATTTATACTACATTATTTGGCCTTTAAACATTTACTATTGAAAATAATGTCTATAATTTTTGATAAGAATATTATTTAGCTCACAGGAGGAAAGCAAAGTAAAACTGTACATTCAGTTCACATAAATCTTATTCTTTTCTTCTTTGTGTGCAACAACAATGCATAGTGAAATATTAAGAATTTTTGAAAAGATTTTTCAATATGATTATTTCAGATACATCAAATAAAGAAAAACAGATGTCAAGGACTAACAATTATATTGCTTGGATTGCTCTGTTGCTCTGCATTACGTAAAGTTCTCTTAAAGAACCATAAAATGTTCCCTAAGAGAAAGAATACAAATAGCAAAAACTGTTATAAGTTACTTTCAATAATAAATGTACCAGTAGATTTTCTGTAATTATTTTTTGCAATGTATTGCTGGGAATGGCACATACTAAATTACTTATTAAGTGTTTTAGAAAGATGATTGTAAAAGCCATGTAATCTTCAAAAATAAAACCAAAAAACCTCACCATGGAATCAAAAAATTACAACTAAAGTTTTCTATGAATTTTTAACACCCCCTTCCAGGTTTTTAAATATGGTGGTTGAAAAATGAAGAAAATACTCCAGAGTTCTCTAGGAAATGTAGGTACAAAACTAACATTTTAAGGAAAAATTTCATTCCTTAATTATATAAGAGTTACCAATAAGACATCTTCATTCATTCATTAAATATGTTTAACAAAGAGTTAATCAATCAGTTTTAATCCAAAATTCAAAATATACTTTTACAAGTTCAAGATTTTTCTCCTTCTAAACTAGAAGTTACATAAAATGGAACAGAAAATATTAAATAACAAAGTTGAAACAGAAAACATCCTCTTTAAAATATTCATAACTTTAAAATGTTCATTTTTAATAAAATTTAAATAAAATATCTGAATTAACTTACAGCGTTAAACATATAAATAACAAGACAAACAAACCTTTTCTATGACAGACCAAGGCTTCAACACTGGCATGAAGTTTCCTAAGTTGCTGATCCAGATTTTCAAATTGCTGCTGCTTTTCTTCGAACCACTAAGAAAAATGAAAAATGGAGCTAATTTAGCCAGTACAAACCACTTTAAATTAGGTCACCAATAAATAGCAAGCTACATTCCTTGTTTTAAAGCAACAAATTAACCATGTATAACCATGGTGGTCAACTGATGTGCTGAGAACTAAACTCAATAAGCAAATTAATATCCTATTTTCTACTTGTACAGCTTTAAAATGCAATTGTTGGGCTCATTAATTCATCTCATTATTCAAGTCAAAAAATCAGCTCTTACGGCATCCGATTCATTCATCTTGATTGTCATTTTGTTGACAGCGTCGGCAGCCTTGTTCACCATCCTCAATATTCCTGCTCCACTCAGAGCCTGTGTATTAACTGCTCTAGGCAGCTGGAATTGAATGACAAATAAGGGCAAACAAACCGGTTAAAAGCCTGGAGGTTTAACTGGCCACAGAAGGGACTGCCCCCACACACAGCCCCGAAAAACAAAAAAGAAAAAAGAAAAAAAGGAGGCTGTATTTTCTTCACTCTCATACATTTCAATAGTGAGATCTAATTTCTCAAATACACTACTTCTCAAAGGAAAACTTAAAAAATAGACTTTCCATTTGTTTTTCTTCTGCACGTTTACATTTAGATGGAACAACACTCTGTTTGTCAAAATATATTAAGAAATTGCCAAGCACCTTAACACTGGCCACCTGTTTGCTAGCAGAAATAAACTGTTTATAAGGAAAAAAGAAGAAAGTCTTGAGAAAAATCTCCTTATGCTTAGTTAGGACTGTGTGATTTTGAATTTTTTTAAAATTCTGGGGTTCAAGTAAATTTAAAAACAAATCTCAAAACAGTAACAATTAGAGGATAAAATGTGCCAAATATAAAGAGCAGCATGGTTATAATTAAAGCTCTTTCAAATCATAAATTTGCACTTCAAAACCTTAATAAGACTATTAGAATGTAGACACACAAACACACATTATTCAACAATCTCTAAAATGAGGTCTGAATAAACTTATTTCAACACAATGCCTAAGCAACAACTTAGGGCATTCAGAATTAGACTATTAATAAGCCATTCTTTTAAATCTGGTTTTAATTTTTCAAGAAAGGGAATGATCATCCTACAATTATCAATGCAAAGAAGATATTTTGCTAGTAATTTAAAGTAATTAAAGGTAATTAAAGCACTAAGCAAAAAAAAAATCTTTGCTTCATTCCATCTATTAATGCAACTGTTTACTGAACACCTATTCTTATACAAATTATTACACTGATAATCATAAATGAGAACATTTACATATAAAAACTTAAAGTAGAAATAATACCTCTGAACTTTCCAAGAACTGCCTTAAATCAGGATCCTGTAGTAAAGTCGGATGCTTTACTGTTCTTTGAAGATACCTAGATTTAAGAATAAAATGCTCCTTTATTTATCAGTACCATCTGATTTTAAATCTTATTTCAACAAAATAAAAATAAAAAAATAAAAAAAAAGATATCCTCTGTTTGCCTCCTATCATATCAGTTTGCCTTCACCCTAATTATGTAGAATCTTATAGTAATTTAATGATTAAAAAGCTTTTCGTTCATCTTTTGAAAATTCATAATTATGTAAAAAGAGACATGGTAGGGGGTGGGGGTAGGAATGGGGAGAGGTTAAATAACTTACCAAACTTCTCACTGCGAAGTATTAGAGTTATAAAAGGGTATATAGGTAAGTTTATCAAATAACGCTATCTTTTGGTGGGTCAGTATGTTTCCAGTTATCACTATATATATTCTAGTAATATATATATTACTATATAGTCCAGTCAAACTTTTTTTTTTTTTTTAAACTGTCATCATTACCAAAATGGAGAACAGCCTACCAATTTCTTTTTCCTTGGCAGCGGATTTTAATTATCAAGTAAGTTTTGGTCCTTATTTGACAAGGATTAAATTTTCTTCAATATTTTTATTTTTAAGGTTTTGCTATTTTTGATGTCTTTCTTATATGACACCACATAAATAAAAAGTAAAGAGAAACATCATTATTAAATCACTATTAGCCTAACTTTAGTAATTTTCCTTTACTAGAAAAGGTCCAGCCCTGACATTCATAATAAATTACCTATCTTTCATTAAAAAAAAGGTTCACTATTTGATGATCATTGATTACTTATCTAATCCCATTTTTAAAAAATTGCTCTTTCCCCAGATTAATAACATGCAGTAATACTTCAATTATAATATTTTGCCTAACAGTTAATATACCTTTATTTCTGCAGCATAAATGTAGTCAGTGATGACTTCTATCTCTTTACAAGATTATAAAGTATGCCTAAAATAGTTTCTAAAAAAAGTGATAATCTTTTCTAAAGTCAAACACTATATATAATGGTTAAAATGACTGATCGCTGCTTAAATGTTAACTTCTGTTTTTGTATATTTAAATAAAATACACACCATATTAAACTTCACTTTAAGTCAACAGCCCACACAAGAAGTCATTATAACAGAAACAGAGCATTTAATAGATATGTACAATGCAATCTACACTGTGGTTTTAAAAAGTATTTGCGGCTTACTTTATAAAGGTAAAAAAGAGATGCAGTAGGAACACTAATCCTGTAAGTTTAAGAAATGTTGGTATTTTCCCACTGGAATTTTACTTACAATTTTAACACTGAAGTTCTCCAGTACTACTCTAGGTGAGTTATTTAGTTACTTAGACTGTGTACTGCTTAAAGCAGTTTGTGTAAGTTGTTCATCTGAGTGCACACAACAGCTGATAAATAGCAAGCACTCAGACGTTCGTAAAATGAACAAGCAGGAAGACAAAACATCTAGTACCCAACCTTTAAGAAATATTCTAATATTTCAACCTAAATGGAAATACCTAATACTATTTATATTCTAAAATAGCTTTGTAAAGTGAGTTCTGCAGAATACTAGTCTCATACAATATTCCATGAAAAAGACTGGCTCTACAATCAAGAAAGTTTGAAATATATTACATACATATTCCTTTCTTTAAGACTTATAATGAACAGTAGCATATTAAATGCTGTGAGAAGTATTGCAGGAAAAAAACCTGGTTTAACTTTGTTACACCCTACAATTATAAACCTCAATTGACAACAGATTTCCTTTTTTCACCCTACCACATACTAGCAATCTGAGGAGTCCATTTTGGAAAATGATATTCTAGAAAAAGATGGTAAAACTTTTCTTCTTAAGGGTTACATGAAAATAAAGAGCAATTAACCATTAAAAATAGGTATTAAACTTACATAATGTTAAAATTAAGAAAAGAAACATAAAATGGGTTTTAAATTGATGACTATTTGTAAATAGTTATCAATTCAGAATTAAGGTCAGAGAGGGTTGGAGATATATAAAGGAAGGATACAGAACAAAAAGGAAAAGAATGTAAGAAAAATACATGAAAAGAGGTATGGAGAGAAGCAGAAACACTGAAGGAAGACAGAAGTGGAAGATGCAATGGAACTGATGAAAAATAAGCATCAGATTCAACAAGAGGTGGTCAGTAGTTGTTCTTGAGATTTGTGCTAAGGAAAAGTTATTGGTACATTTAGAATCACTTAGCGCTTTCAAATTCCTACTTACTTACCAAAACAAAATAAAGCAGGTTATACAAAATGCTTGAGATGAACAGAGTTAAAGATATTTCTCTCGCTTAAGACTCAGACATGTGTGCTAAGAATGAGAGAATAGACAGGTAGAAAGAGCCTGGGTCCTTGATGACATTCATTTGTTCATTCAACATTTATTGAGCATTTACTACACATCAGTTACTGTTCTGAGTACTCAGAATGTATCAGTGAACAAAAGAGAACAAGATTCCTTCTCTAGTGGAGTTTTAATTTAATTTAATTAATTTATTTTTTAAGTGATTTATTTACTATTTATTTATTTATTTAATTTATTTTTGGCTGCGTCGGGTCTTAGTTGCGGCATGCGGGTTCTTCGTTGAGGCATGCGGGATCCTTCGTTGCAGCACGTGGGCTTCTTTCTAGTTGTGGCGTGCAGGCTGCAGGGCATGTGGGCTTGGTAGTTGTGGCTTGTGGGTTCCAGAGCACGTGGGCTCTGTAGTTTGTGGCATGTGGGCTCTCTCTAGTTGAGGCGCATGAGCTCAGTAGTTGTGGCGCGTGGGCTTAGTTGCCCCGCGGCGTGTGGGACCTCAGTTCCCTGACCAGGGATTGAACCCACGTCCCCTGCATTATAAGGCGGATTATTTACCACTGGACCACCAGGGAAGTCCCTGGAGCTTTAATTTTAGTAATAGAAGACAGACAATAAATCATAAACATAAAAATTATGTAGTATGTGATAAGGTGGCAAATGCTGTGGAAAAATGAAAGGACAAGTGGAGAAAGGACAAGTAAATGGGATCAAGGGTGTAAGGTGTGGTTGATGGCGATGTAAACAGAATAGGTCAGAATGAAACCAATAATCAAAATAGGCTTCACTGGCAAGGTGACATCTGAATGTTTGAATTTGAAAGAGGTAAGGGAATTAGCCACGCAGATACCTGGGAACAAAAGCTTTCTAGGCAGTGGGGACAGGGTAGGGGGTAGAATCCTAAAGTGGGAAGATGCCTGGGATCTTTGAGGAGCAGCAACAAGGTGAGTGTGGCCTAGAGCAAAGTGATCAAGGAGGATATGAGATCAAGTAGGTAACAGAGTGAGCAGTGCAAGTCATGTAAGAATTTATAGGTCATTATAAGGACTCTCGCTTTTATTGACTGAAACTGGGTGGGTGGACGAATAGGAGTGGGAATATGATCTGATTCATGTTTTAAAAGGATGACCCTGGCTGCTATATTAGGAAAAAGAGTAGAGGTACAAGGATGGAAACAGGGAGACCAAAGAGGAGTCTACCGCAGTTAATTCAGACATTTGGACTAGTAGTGAACGGGTGAAAAAATGGTTGTCCAGATATCAGAAGGAAGCAATAGGATTTCCTGATGGATTTGATAATACTAAACATCTGCCTACCTCCAAACTTCCTGATATGAATGAATGGATTAATCAACCGACACTAACTGTTCAGGCTTTGCCAGTTGGGTTTTCAGGTGCTTGTTATGATACACTTAACATTTTAGAGAAAAGGAACAATGAATTTAAGTTAAATAACTTGTCCAAGGCCTCACAGATAGTGTGTAGTGTGTAATGGAGTGCAGGCTTCAACAGAGAAAGGATTCTAAAACGCTACACACTGTATAATGCTACTTTACATTTCTTAGTTTATATTTACAGAAGTGTATCCTTACTATAAAATAAATTCAATATGCTTGTAGGTAAGGTATGAAGCACTCTTAAGAAAATCAAGTGAGCGATCTTCGGGATACTTAGAAGTAATTTCTGCTTACTTTACTGAATGTGGCACAGGCGAATTACTTGGGTTCTTAACCACTCCCTTTCTCTTCTCATATTTCAATACCAGATGTTTATCCTTTTGTTCAAGATAGTGTAAACAAAGAAATACTTCCTTGACCCACCAGATCCAACTAGGTTATACATCCACAGATATGCCTATTCTAATGTTTAAATTTTAAGAAATGCCACAGAAAAATCACTTGAGAAAAATCATTCTAGTTCCTTTGCTTCTGTACCTTTACACCTATATTTTCTTTAGTTATCTTTTCTAATGCAAATGAACTCACAGTACACTGTTTCCTTTTTTTTTTTCCCCACTACTGCAAATTCCACTAAGGCAGTATTTAACAAGTAATATTTATCAGTAAGAAACTATCTTCACATATGCACTAGGTCAAGCTTCAATATTTCCTTAAAACTCTCCTCAGTGTTACACAGTGAATGAAGATATGGTTTAAGTACTATGCAATGCATTCAAGTTAAAAGAAAGATGAATGTAGAATCAAATTATATGCCCTTGGTACAATAAATCTTCATTAAGTTCCTTATCAAGAATGCCATCCAAAATATTTCAAATTTACTCATAGAAAAATAGGACTGGAAAGGCTTCTCAAAAGGTCATGGTTATACTTTCAGGAAGGACTAAGCAAAATCAAGGCAGCACATTATCTACCTTTACTCTTAAAAACACTCATTCTATGACCTCTTTCACAAGAGAATCAATTCTAATGCCTAAATTAAACTTCTTTCGATGCAATTTAAATCCTTTTCCTGAGTAACTGCTGAGTCTCATACACATAATCTCATCTTTTAAGTCTTTAAGATTTTAAGCTGCACACTAGCTTTTCTTATTGCAAATTGTTCAAACCTGACTTTACTGTGGTATTTTCTTAAAATTGAAACAATTTATTACTAAAACCCAGAAATACACTGCCTCAAAAAGAGTTTTACAAAATAATTTGTACCCTATAGATATATATACTATTTCCTAAAATCTGTCCTATCTATGCCAACCACTAATTTTAAGCCAAGAGAGAAAATAAGACAGAGAACAAATAAGCAAATTCAATTAAAATAACAAACAAACAAAAACTACGAAATTAGAAAATGTATTAAGTGCAGGTAATTACCAACTTATGTACTATAAATTGGGCTTTAAGATAGTTTTGAACTTGTTTTCTCACATTTTCAGCATAGCAAGGAAGAAATGTTAAGATTCTGGGAGTGGGATTCCTCCCATCCATTTCCCGTTTAGTCGGCCACAATGAACACAAGTCTTCAAAGCCATAGGAAATGTGTCAGGTCAAGAAGTCTAAAGCAAGGCACAGCATATATATCTATCAGCCTTTAACTATACAGTCAACTCGAGCAATGACTAATACTTCTGTACACTCAAGTCAAAATCAATTATAAAGAATTGAAGGAGGGAGCACAAACCTAATTTTTCATTGTATTTAGTAACATTTCCGTATCACCAAGTAATAATTCAAAGGAAAACTTAATTCAGATGAAAATAGGTATTACTTTGTTAGACTACTAATGAGAATAAAAATGGAACAAGTATACAGTACTGTGTTTCTGAATGAATCAATTTTCTTAATAAAAGCTTATAGCACTTACTAAGAGTAATCAAGTGGTACTTTGAGAATTTTAATACTGAAAATATACTTGTGCCATTTAATGGAATTAGACTTACATTACTGAAGTAAAAACACGAGAGCAATAAAACACAGCTAATTAGAATTACCTTTCAAGAGCTGCTCTTCGTTTTTCTACAAATTCTGTGGATGATGAATCTTCTTTACCCACTTTGACCTTGGTCATGCCTTTGAAAAAATTGAAAGACTCATGATTTTCTATTACTGAGGAACATTCTTTTATAATCATTTCTGCATAATTTAAAATATATTTTAAATTTGAACTTGAAAAAAAGCTCCTAAAATTATAACTAGTATCATAGTTTTGAGAAATTAATATCTGTATATGGCAAGTACTTATAATGTAAGTTTTAAAAGAGTACAGCTAAAGTAGAGGTTGAGCTGTGTCTGTAGTTTTCTAAACCTATAACTGTTTGGACTCTTTATCTGACATACATTAAACTCTTGTTAAGTTAAAATGTATTTGCATTTCAATATGCATAATGGAGTTCAAATTAGTAAATTTAAGCACATTTGATATTTTCATCTCTTATGAGCAATAATTAACGTTCTTTACTTTGGGGACTAGAAAAATAAAAATAAGTGTAATCCATTAATATGCTAAGTATTTCCTCTGTTGCAGATTCTAAGAACATGTTCTTGTTTATTTATCATAGCTGGTTTTATAACAGTTTGAAATAATGAGCTCTTTCACAGAGACATTTAGAACTCTTCAAATTTAGAGAATAAAAATCATGCTAATCATTTCTGTATTAGCAATTTCAATTTTTAACACTACTATCAGACTGCAGATTTTTCTTCTTTTCCCTGTTCTTTTTACTCTCAAAATTCGATTCTGTAGAAATGAAGTAATGACATATGTACAACATGGATGAACCTTAAAAATATTATGCTACGTTGACAGAAGCTTGTCACAAAGGACCATGTATTATATGATTCCCTGTTCTTTAAAATGTCCAGAATTGGAAAATTTATAGAAATAGAAAGCAAATTAGTGATTGCCTAGGACTGGGGGTGGATGAGGAAATTAGAGGATGATGGCTAAGGGGTAATAGAAATATTCTAAAACTGACTGTGGTGAGGTATGCACAAGTCTGAATATATGAAAAGCTAATAATGAATTATACACTTTAAATGGATGAATTGTATGGCATGTGAATTATATCTCAATAAAGCCATTTAAAAATAGATCATGTAAAACCATGTAATTCTTATTCAGGTTGGTACACCTGGTGAAAAACCATATATCACCTATGAATGTTTTAACATAATTCCTCTGAAATACAATAGTTTGAAAAGGAAAACTCATTCAAACACTTAAAATTACCTACCCTGAGAGGACTACTAGGTGTGGGATGTTAATTATTTCACATATTCTGTTTTTGTGAAAAAAAACCTTACCACTATATAAGTTTTTGCTTTTTTTAATTCTGTGATCTTCTGCTCATGCTACTTCCTAGAGGTAAGTAACCATTATGGGTCACTGCGGTAAATAAAAACTTACTGTAACCAGTTACTCCTTAACACTTTTCAACTTCTTTGTTGCTCTTTTTTAAAAGCTTCACGAAAATAGTGTTTTTAAGTCAACTAAGGTTCTATAAAAGCAGTAACAGTTATATGCTAATGAAAAGACCCCTCTTCCTTCAGTGGCAGTTACAGCTTCCCAGGAAAGAGAAGTTACTATTCTTATTACACCACTGTGTTTGTTACTTGAAAACCACTGGGTATGTAATTAAAAGGGCCTCTCATATTTAAAATTTTTCTTAGACAATATATTCATTTTTATTTTTAAAAATTGATGGACAATATGAAATTTTTTAAATGACTGCTTCTCTACTTGATTTTCTGCCAGGAACTTCACAGAACAACTTGTTACCCACCTTCAATAATTGTTCAGACTTTATGCACACATTTAGAGGAAACTTTAACTTGGCTTCATCTTTTATTTAACTACAATTATTTTTCCTGCTAATTTCTTTATTTATACCTTTTTTTTTTTAAACTGCATTTTATGTGGTTGCCTCAAAATCTTTCAATCTCCTTTTAATTCAATAATTTGTGGAAGGTTGAAGATTATTAGGGCAAAACATTAGTTTGAAACACAACAAACTTGGGCATAAAAATTTAGTTAAAAAAATTTTTTCTTCTGGCTCAATGTTTAAGGACTAAACTAGTGTATCTAGCCATCAAAATGAGAAAAACTATTTTTTGTTTTTTTCTTTTTTGATATATAAAAATAGTTGTACAGGGCTTCCCTGGTGGTGCAGTGGTTGGGAGTCTGCCTGCCAGTGCGGGGGATGCGGGTTCGAGCCCTGGTCTGGGAAGATCCCACATGCCGCGGAGCGGCTGGGCCCGTGAGCCACAGCTGCTGAGCCTGCGCGTCTGGAGCCTGTGCTCCACAACAAGAGAGGCCGCGATGGTGGGGGTCCCCGCGCACCGCGATGAAGAGTGGCCCCCCACTTGCCACAGCTGGAGAAAGCCCTCGCACAGAGGCGAGGACCCGGCACAGCCAAAAATAAATAAATTAATAAAAAAAAAAAATAGTTGTACAACTTAAAGAAAAAAGGATATTAATAACAAATAATTTATGATAAATGAAACTTAAGCTCACTACATAGATAATGGGAGGCCAAAAGATACCACTGCAACAGTTTAGAGGAGAGAGAAATAACATTATTAACTAGACTAGCAGTTCTCAGAATATGGTTAGCATATTCGGAAGGTTTCTGAGACCCTTTGGGCTGGTGGGGGATATGTACAAAAATCGACCTTCATAATACTAAGCTGCTATTTGTGTCTTTTTTGCTCCCATTCTTTCATGAGAGCTCAGTGGAGTTTTACAGAAGTTATATGATGTGTTTTATCACAACAGGTAGAGTGTAGAAACAGATACGAAAATATAACTACTTTCTATTAAGCCACCATTTTTAAAGAGATTTTGCGAAAATGTAAAAAACAAAAAATCAAAAGCAAGCCACTCTTATTAAATTTTTTTTGTCTTATAAAAATTATTTTTCACAAAATTTTTTTGTTAACAGGTAATGAGTTTACTATTTTTAAGTGCATTAATAAATACAATTTAAAAATTCTCATATAATAGGGACTTCCCTGGTGGTGCAGTGGTTAAGAATCCGCCTGCCAATGCAGGGGACACAGGTTCGAGCCCTGGTCTGGGAAGATCCCACATGCCGCGGAGCAACTAAGCCTGTGCGCCACAACTACTGAGCCTGCGCTCTAGAGCCCATGAGCCACAACTACTGAGCCCACATGCCACAACTACTGAAGCCCGAGTGCCTAGAGCCTGTGCTCTACAACCAGAAGCCACCGCAATGAGAAGCCCACACACTGCAATGAAGAGTGACCCCCGCTCGCCGCAACTAGAGAAAGCCCACGCACAGCAACAAAAACCCAAAGCTGTCAGAAATAAATAAATAAAATTAATTTATTAAAAAAAAAAATTTAAAAAGAGAAATATAATAAATACATTTAAATATATCAGGTTTCAAAAATCATAAAAGATATGGATAAAACTGCTTTTCAAATCAAATGTTTAAAAAAGTAAAAATAACTTAAAGATAAGTAAAATTCATTTTGAATATTTTTCAGAATAATAATCATGTATATAAAAAAAATAGAAATAAATAAAAACCTATGACTGAAAAGATTGGAAAAAATACTACAAAATTTTAAGACATGACAGATGTTTTTTAATGATGGGACAATGGAGGTTCTCCTCCTCTTTTGTAATATTCTGCATATTCTTAACTAAGTAAGCCTTTATTACCTGTAAAAGTAGAAATGTTTTTAAATGTTAAATTGAAGTACGTAATAAACTAAGATGAGTTTAAATAGCTCCTGTGTGAGCAAGGCTAGATCAAATCTTTTTGTACAATGTATAGCTAAGCACAAAACACCTCCAAACCCTTAGAAAAATGTTAATATACTAATAATACTGAATATTCTCTAAGTGTTACTCAGTAATAAGGTACTCTGATGACCCTAAAAGGGTTTTTAGTTGCTTTCACCTTGTCAAATATTTAACATCATTACATTATACAAATCAAATCCTCAAGTGTTAGAAAATAAAACTTAGCTATACACTCTTCAGTTGATGAACGACTATCATAAACAGAATACTTAAATTCAGTACCTCTAGATATTGAGATGTCATGACAGCGAATGATCATGGAATATGCACATCTATACAGTTAAAACTGAACTAGTAAGAGTAACAACAATAAATTTTTAAAAATTCATACTTACCTACTATACTCTTTTCTGGAGCTGGTGGCACAATATAACCGACATGTAAATACTTGCTTGCTAACTTGCTATGCAAACCGAGAAAGTCACTAAATCTTCTTTTAACTGAAAATTCACTCTTACTGAACATGGAAAGAGAAGTCTACAAGTGAAAAAGAGATATTTCAAATTTTGAATACTAAACAATTTTTTAGAAGTTAATGTAGTACATAATTGTGAACATGCATATATACATATCACACACACTGATCTACTCTGAAAAAAATCCAAATCATAGATTTTTTTTTTTTTTTACAGAAACTTAAGAGGACAGAAAATGTTTGCTTTATTCTACCCTTAACTCATCTCATTGACTCTACCTGTATTTATGCTAATGATTCTTAAATCTTTACCTCTGGCCCAGATCTCCTCTGAGCTTCAGTCTAATAATACATAGCCCAAGGGAAACCTCCACTTAAATCTCACTGCCACCTCAATTTCACCATATTTTTCCCTGCTCGAACATAAGTTCCATGAGTGAAGGGCATTCCTTTGTGTTGTTTACTACTATACTGTAGTCCTTGGAAAAGAGCCTGACCCCAAGGTATTTAATAAATAAGTATCTGTTCAATGAATTAACAAATCTGACTCCATACTGTGTTCCTCCCCTTGTGTTGTCTCTTCTCCAGGATCACTCCAACAATCACAAAGTTCCTCTAGACAAAAACTCAGGCATGGCAGGGAGGCTCAAGAGGGAGGGAATATGGGGATATATGTATACTTAACAGCTGATTCACTTTGTTGTACAACAGAAACTAACACAACATTGTAAAGCAATTATACTCCAAAAAAGATTAAAAAAAAAAACACACACACTTAGGCATCCCCCCTTCCTCACTCCTTACATCCAAGCCCTACTGATTCTACCTCCCATACATCACAAGAAGCCATTTATTTCACTCATCCCTAGAACTAGTTCCTCAGTATTAAGAATCACTTCTCACAGCTAGGACTGTTTCAGATCCTCTCTAAGATTTGAAGGCCCACAATCCCTTTAAGGATTGCAACCGCCTCTTAACTCGAAATCCAGACCTTTTTACTTTGATCCTCCCAATCCATACTGAGTCAGAGAGAGCTTTCTAGAACAAAAATCAATTGTACCACATTCTTGTTTGAACCTCTTCAATGGCTCTCCATTATATATACTAAGGATGAAGGCCAAATTCCTAATGTGGCTGTTCATAATATAGGAAGGCTTACTGCCAAACAATTTAATCTGGCACCACTTCCTGCAGATCCTAGAAAGAACAATGCTTTCTTGATTTCTGGCTTTTACATAAGCAAATCCCTTTGCCCCTCTCCCACCCAAATCACTTCTCCTACCTTTGCCTAGATTAGATCCCTTCCCGCATACTCTCCCAGAATACTTTACCACCAAACCACTCAGAACTCATTGTAGCTATTTATATGCAACTTTTACTGGATGATAACCTTTGTAAAGACAGTGATCACTTACACCTTAATCACTGTAGTATCCTCATACTACACATGGTGAGGGCTCAATATTTTTTTAAAGGAGCAAAAGGCTTACCTTTGTTGTTACTCTATAAGCCATGTAAGCATTCATGCCATCACCTACAAGAAAAGTCAAACTATTAAAAATCATAAGCTTAACCACATGCACACACACAAGGTAACTATGTGAGGTAATACATTAACTTGATTGTGGTAATCATTTTATAACATATATTAAATCATCACATTGTACATCCTAAATACACACAATTTTTATTTGTCAATTATACCTCAATAAAGCTGGGAAAAAAACAAAACAAGCTGCCACAAGTTTAAAAATAAAAGCACCATTTTAATATTGTAACAATGCATTTAGTTAAAAATAGCACATTAACCACCAAGCTAATTATCAAAAAGGAGCAAGTACAAAATATAATAAATATTAACTTACCAACTTTCTCTGGATCTGATACACCAATTTCTATATCAAAAACATCTCCATTTGCTTCTTCTTCAATCTAGAAAATGTTTTTTTGTTATTAAAGATTCCAGTTTATATTATTGTCATAATACTAATAACTATAATTTTTACCATCTATCTTTTATTAGGGTCACTGTCACATCAATTTGAAAAGTCACTCAGCACTCCATTTATGAAAAACAATAAAAGCTTTCACATTTCCTGACTATGTAAAAAATACACACACACAAAGACAACAGGAAAAGGATCACTGGGAGAAGGAACAGAAAATCTTGTTTTCCTCCAACTCCTCAGATGTAGAGAAAACGTTGTAGTCTTCTGTAGGAATATTGTGGAATGTTTTGTTCTATATACTCAATCTTCAGATTCAGATTATGAAAATAATTAATTCCTTGATTTTTTTTAATATTAGTATTTTTCAGAGTTGTATCTCTCCTCTTTAAAAACCAGGAGGTAGCCATTAATTTTGCCAGTAGAATCCTACATACTTGCAGGAATTATAAGCAACTTGAGCATCATGATTTCACCAATTACCTAGTAAACACATGTTCTTCTTGAAGCCAATGAAAGCACTATAAAGCTCACTGAAAAAAGAAGTAGGAAAAATGATAAACCTACGGGACTACAGAGAAGCACTTTTTATCCATTATAAATAAGCAATCCTTATTAATAGCAGTTCTGAGGGAAAGTTTTTTTACTTTCAAGAAGAAAACACAGAAACTTAAATCTTGCAAATTTTAAAAGCAATATTAATAGTCTAAGGTTACCAAAAAAAAGGCTGTTTTTCTAATGATAATATTTTTCAAAGTTGCCCTCCTGTACAGATTTTCTTAAAGTAAGCCTTATTTGAACTGTAACACACACAAAGTATATAAATCCTAGGTAAATAGCTCAATAATTTTTACAAAGTAAACACATCTTCGTAACCAGAATGTAGATTAAGAAAAAACACCATCATTACACCTTAGAAGGTCCTCATGCTTCCTCTCCACTCACAACACATCTCTTACTCTACCGACATAACCATTAACATTTATTACATACTTTTATCAAATAAAATTACTCAAGATACCACTTTATTGTGATTAAGTTTTCAAGGCACTTTCAGACATTACCTTATTTGACCAAGAGAGGAAGGAACACTGAGAGGCACACATTACCATCATGAGATCACAAATGACAAACTGCTTGACTTGAGAAGGAAAGTGATGTGCCCAAGTTACTGGATGAAAAAGGGGTGGGATAAAATTAGAAGCCAAATCACCTGACCTCTCTAGTTCAGTGTTCTTTTCCAAACATTTCTAAAAGGCTTTGATTACAAATGACTAACAGTAAAGAAATGTTGGGTGGGGGACAAAAAATGTATTATTTACATATTAACTTAGAAGATGAACATTTTTCCATACCTCCTCCCTGGATCTGTCAAAGATCACAGGAGCAGACATACTCTTTGATTCAATTCTGGGAGCAATGAGTGTCGTGGGGGTCACAGGTGTGACTGCAGGAGAAGGTTCTGAGGAGAGTATAGGTTCCCTTTCTGGACTGTCCAGAGAAACTTCTTCTGTAGCTTCTAGATAAAAATTAAACAAGTTAGTTGAGGACACTGGTAACAAACTCCCAATAGTCTACAGAGCAGTCAATAAATTATGAAAAATATTTTTATATGATTCACAATATCAAAATATTATTTTAAAATAATTGTTATAATTTATGAATCCTTCCTTAATTGTTTATCAAAACTTTAAAACCAACAGTGACTTTGTTGATTTTAGGAAGAATTCCAGTAAGTCAGCATAATTATCTATACTAGTGGTAGGGATAAAGCCAGTAGGAAAGCAATGATGTGGATAATTCCATATTCATTTGTGTTTGGATCTGTAATATATCTAATACTTGTGATAACTTACCTTCCAAAATCTTGTATTCAGGCCAACATTACTATTCTTTTATACATATGAACACAGATTTCATGGCAGAAAACTGCCCAGAACTATCCCAACTGGGATTGAAAATTTGTTATGGAAAGTCCACAGTGTTAGTAATCTAAAGCAATTAACCGCTAAAGATTACTGGATATTAGCTGAATACACAAATAGGACGCAAAACAAATAGGTGCTTAGGTTTTCATTTAAAGTGTTCGTTCATTTGAAAAATCTAAAATTAAATATATTTAAAAACAAATCAAATCAATAAACTGAATGTCTACAAGCTATGTAACACTGTGCTAAATGCAATGGAGAACCATAAAGAAATGTAAAATATCATACCTGCCCTCAGGGAGTTTATAATCTAGTTGGGAAAACAAGACATAAGCATGTGGAATGTTAAATAATAATAAAAGAAAAATAACAGCCAAGAGAACAATAAAAAGAAAATTACAAGACATTTAATTGCTGTACGAACTAAAGAATAAACGCTATTATTTGAGTTGAAGTGGGACAGAATAATTTAGGCTGGGGAAAATGAGGAATATTTTACGAAACTGAATTGAGAAGATCTGAATGAGTTTAGAGAAAAAATGAGGGAAGCATTCCACGAAAAAGAAATACAGTTGACCCTTGAACAACATGGGGGTTAGGGCCACCGACCCTCCACACAGTCAAAAATCTGAGTATAACTTATAGTTGGGCCCTCCATATATGTGGCTCCTCTGTATTTGAGGTTCCACATCTTTGGATGCAATCAACCTCAGAACAAGTTGTACTGTAGTATCTGCTAATTTAAAAAAATTCGTATTAGTGGACCCAAGCAGTTCAAACTCATACTGTTCAGGAGTCAACCATAATAGCATAAGCTAAAAGCAAAGCCAGAAAAGTGAAAATTACAATCAGTGGCCAAAATGATAATCTGTTGGCTTATAGAATGCTACCAGGAAAAGGCAGGCAGGACTATAAAGGAAACAGGATCAGATCAGCCGTTTCTAACCTGAGTTTCCTACATTCCTTGAGGTTTCGGAAGGTAGTAATGATAGTCAGTGAGTCATTTTAATACCTCAAAAAGTATATCACTAGTAACATGTTATTTACCTGAAGTGGTATCTTACCTCTTGGATTAGGAGGTACAAACTACTATGCATAAAATAAATAAGCTACAAGGGTATACTGCACAGCACAAGGAATACAGCCAATATTTTATAACTATAAATGGAGTATAAACTTTAAAAATTGTGAATCACTATGTCATAACCTGAAACTTATACAATATTGTACATCAACTATACCTCAATAAAAAAATAAGCAAAAATTTTTTAAAAAAGAAAATAAAATGGATAGAGATTTAGGTTCAGCATACCAATGTACAATTTGCTTTAAATTCTTCCCCAAAAAAATTATTTTAGTAAAAGTGATCTAACATACTACAAATTAACAAAAATTAATTAAAACCAGACCTAAAGATTCCATAAAATGCCCCATATGTAAGTACAAAGATTAGCATTTCCTTGGAAGAGATACTTTGCAGATAAGTATAAATTGATTATGTCAATGTCAGCTAAGTAATATTTCACTCATACCATAGACACCAGAGAATTTTTTAAACAAAGGAATACTCATTAAACTTAGAATTGGTATCATTTGCTGAAAAGCGTAAGTGAAATAAGCTAAATACCCTGGCAGAAACAAGTTCTAAAAGTCTAGGACAATTTCAATATTGGCAATTTGCTCACCCTCCCTTATTCTTCAAGGACAGTTTCCTAGTATGTTCAGTGTAGCTTAGTGCAGGATGTAAGTAATGGTGGAAAGGGGCTCTGTAGTCACCCATATTTGGTGACCACTCTGTAAGTAAGCTAATATCAGTAACAAAAGTCACGCTTGAACTTTTTCTAATACCACTTCTGACATAATAGTATTTGAAATGCTACCCAAAATACATGAGCATACATGCCAATTACAATCTAATCTTCTTATGGTTTTAAAACCAAATGGCTAAATCACTAGAGCAATATCTATAGTTTCTCCTCTGATACATGTCTTAGAACACCTAATGATGTCATTATGAAATGCAGCTGAGTTTAAGATAAAAGATAAAGCATAAAAAAGTGTCTGTAGGTAACAAAATAAACAACTATTTTTACTGCTTAGTCCATGTCTCTCCTTAAAAACAAAGACAAACAAAACAAACACTGACATTGACCATATTTGTATCATTATATTTAGTATAGGCTGCACTAGGTAGACTAAAACCCAAAAAAAGATTTTTCTAATCAAGCTCAGTGGG
This sequence comes from Eschrichtius robustus, assembly GCF_028021215.1. Taxonomy (NCBI): domain Eukaryota; kingdom Metazoa; phylum Chordata; class Mammalia; order Artiodactyla; family Eschrichtiidae; genus Eschrichtius; species Eschrichtius robustus. The sequence goes on along the minus strand of NC_090825.1, from coordinate 101,493,701 downwards.
CAAATATCACTGTATAATCCTCATGTGGCAAACTGTTTGATCAGCTGGGCACACTGTAAACAAGAAAACCCTCTTTCCTTACACAAACACACACACACAGTTCTGTTTTTAGAGTTTCAGCACACTCATTAACAGAATTCTGAGACTTAAAGGTGAAAGATCCTTTAATAAAATGGATAATACAAGTGTTCTATGTATGACCCTCTACTATTAGAGGAATAGGCACAATTTTAGATTAGCACCTACTCAGCAGAGAAAGAACCTGTGTCACCTTTCAGATTGAAATATAAATGCCATGAAAAAACTTTTAAGGACTGCCTGGAAAAAAGTTCATGAAAGGAAAGAAAAAGGAATATTACAACTTTGGTTAACTGTCATTATACTCTAAGTTGTAAGGTAGCTACAAAAAAAGGTGGGGGGTAAGAAAATGATTGATATTTGGTATCACATTTTTAACTTTCTGACATGAATTCATAAAATACATGAATTCATCTGCAGTGAAAACTTTTCATATAACAAGCAGGAAATTATATAGACCTCTGTGATGGAGGACTGTATCTTTAAACATATTTGTAGGGGACTTCCCTGGTGGCGCAGTGCTTAAGAATCTGCCTGCCAGGACTTCCCTGGTGGCACAGTGTTTAAAAATCCGCCTGCCAATGCAGGGGACACGGGTTCGATCCCTGGTCCGGGAAGATCCCACATGCCGTGGAGCAACTAAGCCCGCGCACCACAACTACTGAGCCTGTGCACTGCAACTACTGAAGCCCGCGCACTCTAGGGCCCGTGTGCCGCAACTACTGAAGCCCGTGAGCCTAGAGCCCATGCTCCACAAGAAGAGAAGCCACAGCACCACAACAAGGAGTAGCCCCCACTCGCCACAACTAGAGAAAGCCCTCGCGTGGCAACGAAGACCCAACGCAGCCAAAAAAAAAAAAAAAAAAAAATTTGTAAAAAAAATACAGGATGGTTTAAATATTCAACCACTATAAAAGCTAAGGATGTATTATTAAGTTTTAACTCATGAAAGTCAGTTTAGGTAAATTAAGCTCTTAAACACACAAAGATTTACTATTTTAATTATTTGTGTCACTAATTCTAAGGAAGATTTTTCTTTTTAATATCCAAACATTAATTTGTACCTAAATTTTAATCTTAAAACAGATAACTGTTTTGAAGAGTCCAATATTTTAAAAGGTAGAATGGACTACACCAAATCCTGCCCCCATATCAAAAATAAATTCCTGAAGCATCAATTTACTCACCTAAAATTCAATCAAAATGGAACATGTGGTAAATACTGAAGCATTTTATTAAAACAGATTTCAAATATATACAGACTATAAATTAAGTGATTGTTTTAAATTATTTTTTTATTTAAAAAAAATTTATTTTATTTATTTTTGGCTGCATTGGGTCTTCATTGCTGCGTGCAGGCTTTCTCTAGTTGTGGAGAGCGGGGGCTACTCTCTCTTGTGGTGCACGGGCTTCTCATTGCGGTGGCTTCTCTTGTTGGAGAGCATGGGCTCTAGGCATGCAGGCTTCAGTAGTTGTGGCTTGCAGGCTCTAGAGCGCAGGCTCAGTAGTTGTGGTGCACGGGTTTAGACGCTCCACAACATGTGGGATCCTCCCGGACCAGGGATCGAACCCATGTCCCCTGCATTGGCAGGCGGATTCTTAACCACTGCGCCACCAGGGAAGTCCCTAAATTAAGTGATTTTTAAATCCAGAGTTTAATTTTGCTTTGTGACAACTTGTAAGTAATAAGAAAATATAATCACTTGCTATTTCTCAATGTATGAATGCCACAACCATTAGTTTGAGTCCAAGTACTGATCAAAATAATCAAATTATTAGTGTGACTTATTTTCACATGCTTAAAACCAGAAAGGATCACATTCGTGCTTCTTTCAACAGTCTTTATTTTTCACAAAGCAAATTAACTGAAATTTCCTATCCTCCTAAGTCGGTAACAAGAAGAGCTACCACTAATACTTTACACAAAATGTCAGTTTTGCTTTAGAGAATATTTTCTAACAGGATATATGCTATACTTGACAATTATTTTTTAAAAAAATAAAGGTATTTATAACTACCTGCAAAAAGGTCTTCTCTGTCATCATCCAGCACAACTTCTGCAGGTTTTGGACCATTGGAGTTTGTACTAATATCTTCTGTAATAAGACTAGCTGGATCTGGAGATGATGGACTTGACTGTTAAAAAAACAATAATTGACAGTGGATTGCCATGTTTGTCTGTTATATCTCTATACACTACAGAAATAGAATATTCTCTTGAATATTCTCTTTAATATAAGAAAAGAAGAAGACAAACAGCTATTTATAGTTCCTCCTTTGAGGGTAAGAATGAATCAAAAACATACTTTTACTCACTTTCTCCTTTCTTAAGAAGAAGTCACTAAAGATTTAAAAATAAAATCTTTTCTAGTCACCCAGTTAGATATACTAATTTGCCATGTTGAGTTATAATTAACAAAAACAAATTTTAACGATTTACACAGTATACAATATTATGACATAATAATAAATATCAGATCTTGAAAACATGTTGCAACAGTAAGAAGTTCAAACTACTACTTTACTGTTAGAGGAAGCTTTAACAGTAGTTGAATTAAGACTACAAATATTCTAAAATTTCTATAGTTTCAATCTAAAAATATGCCCTCCCCCAAATATTTACATTTCAACTAAGCTAAGGGACTACTTTTGTACTTTTTAAAGTACAAAGGTCAGCAAAATGGAATGAAGATTGTAAAGCTTTCAGTTTTATCACAGTTTTCTTATAGTAATAGTTAAAACCAATACTATTTTTTTAAAAAAATAACAAGAAGGAAGTTGTATACATCAAAAGTGCACAGCTAGATATTTACCAAACCCAACATCCCTGTGTAATCAGCACCCAGATCAAGAAATAGAACATTATCGTCAACTCTAGAAGCTCCACTCATGATCCCTCCCATTCTTTACCCTCTCTCCACCCAGGCTTCTACCAACATGGATTTGTTTTTCCTGTTTTCGCTCTTCATGGAACTGGAATCATACAAAATATATTCTTGTGTATTTGGTTTTTGATCTTAATGTTATGTATACGAGATTCTTCTATATTGTACGTAATAATAGGACACTCATTTTCATTTCTTTAAATATTTCACTGTGTAAATACATCACAATTGATCCATTCTACTGTTGATGGGCATTTGGGTTTTCAAATTTCATTATCAGTTTTATACCACTACCAATAGTACTGTATAAACTTTCTAGTACATATATCTTTTAGCAAACAGTGAACAAATGTCTGTTTGGTACGTACCTAGGAGTGGAATACCTGGATCACAGGGTAGGTGAATGTACTGCTTTAGAAGATATCACTAAACATTCTTCTAAAGTGGTTATTTAATTTATATTCCCACCAGTAATATATGAAAATTTCAGTTGCTCCATACCCTTGTCAACACTTTACTATATTCCATCTTTTTCGTTTTAGCTATTATGGAGGGTGTAGAGTGTATCTTTTGTGGTTTGAATTTGCATTTCCCAGATGAATAATGAGGCTGAGCAATTTTTCATATGATTAACGGACATTTGGATATCTTCTTTTGTGAAGGGTCTCTTCAAGTATTTTCCCTATTTTTTTCTATTGTTCTTATTGATTTGTAATTCTTTACATATTCTAGATACAAGTTCTTTGTGAGATATGTATCACAAATATTTTTCTCCCAGTCCGTACTTAATGCCTTTCCACTTAATGGTAGGTATTGATGAATAGAAGTTCTTAATTTTAGTAAGAGTAAATTATCAACTTTGTTTTATGATTAGTAAATTTTTTGTAGGATGAATAATTTTTCTTTTTTTAAACACTGTCCAGGGAACACTGAGACATGTTTCTTCTTCTTCTTCTTTTTTTTTAATATTTACTTATTTATTTGGTTGCACCAGGTCTTAGCTGTGGCATGCGAACTCTTAGTTGCAGCATGCCTGTGGGATCTAGTTCCCTGACCAGGGATCAAATCTGGGCCCCCTGCACTGGGAGTGTGGAGTCTAATCCATTGCGCCGCCAGGGAAGCCCCTAAGGAGGAATAATCTTTTAAGGCCACTCCTAATTCATAAGATTTTCTGATCAGCTTTTTGAGTAAACTATCCTCTACAGCATGAGGACATTTCTTAAGAGCTTTCAAAAACAGTTTAAATTCCTTATGGGAAAATTTTAAAAAGCGGTTTTCTTTTCTCTCAGGAGCTCATGCTTATAGACCAAACTCTCACAAAGGTAGGCCTCTATTTACCTTAGCATTTTTTCTTGAAGAAATTTGGAAACAAATAAGCTTTTATTATAAGCTTCTTCTAGAAGATGTTCCTGACAACCTCAATCTCATCTGTAGCTGAGTCTGGTTAGGTGAGTGATATATATGCTTCCCAGCATATCTATTTCTTTTGCCATAATTTCTCTTACCACACTATATTATAATTATTATCTGTTTATAGACTACAAATTCTATAAGGAAAGAAGAATGTCTTATTTTGCTTATTACTTTTTATCAGGTTCCTGGCCACAAACACTCAATGACTATCTGTTAACTGAATTCTAAGAAAATAATTACAAATATGTGTAAGAATTGGCCACAAGTTTGTCAACCAGATTGTCTATAATACTGAAAGGTCTGAAATACCCTAAAGCACAGCTACATAAAAATAGCAGAGTGGCTCCAACACCCATTCATGATAAAAGCTCTCAGTAAACTAGGAATACAGGGGAACCTCCTCAATTTGAGAAATAGCTACAAAATACCTAGAGCTAACATCACACTTAATGAGAAACTCAGAGCTATCTCACTAAGATCAGGAACAAGGCAAGGATTTCCCCTGTCACTACTGCTTTTCAACATCATATTGCAAGTCCAAGCTAATGCAGTAAGACAAAAAAGGAAATAAAAGGTGTATAGATTGGGAAGAAATAAAACTCTGTGTTCACAGATGACATGATCCTCTAAGCAGAAAATCCAGAAGAACTGACAAAAAAGGCTCCCAGAACTAATAAGCAATTACAGCAAAGCTGTAGGATACAGGTTAACATACAAAAGTTAATCACTTCTATATACCAGCAACAAACAAACAGAATTTGAAATAAAAAAAAAAAAAACCATTTACATCAGCACCCAAAACAACTAAATACTTTAGGAATAAATCTAACAAAATATGTATCAATATATCCATATGAGGAAAACTAAAAACCTCTAATGAACAAAATTAAAGAACTAAATAAATGAAGAGATATTCTATATTCATGAATAGGAAGATTCAATATTGTCAAGATGTCAGTTCTTCCTGACTTGATCCACAGATTCAATGCAATACCAATCAAAATCCCGGCAAGTTATTTTGTGACTATCGATAAAATGATGCTAAAGTTTACACGGAGAAGCAAAAAACCCAGAAGAGACATTACTGAAGGAGAAGAACAAAATGGGAGGACTGAAGCTACCTGACTTCAAGACTTACCATAGGCTACAATAATCAACACAGTGTGGTAGTGGTGAAAGAATAGATTAATGGGACAGAATAGAGAGCCCAGACATAGATCCACATAATATGGCCAATTGATTTTTTGACAAATGAGCAAAGGCAATACAATGGAGAAAAATTAGTCTCTTCAACAAATAGTGCTGGAACAACTGGAAATCTACATGTAAAAAAAAGAATCTAGACACAGACCTTACACCCTTCACAAAAATCAACTCAAAATGGATCACAGACCTAAACGTAAAGCACAAAAGTATAAAGTTTCTAGAAGATAACATAGGAGAAAATTCAGATGACCTTGGGTTTCATAATGAGTTTTTAGATACAACAGAGGCACAATCCATGAAAGAAAGATTTGATAAGTCAGACTCCACTAAAATTAAAATGAAAACTTCTGCTCTGCAAAAGACAGTGTCAAGAAAATGGAAAAACAAGCTGTAGACTGGGAGAAAATATCTGCAAAACACACAGCTGATAAAGCACTGTTATCCAAAATATACAAAGAACTCTTAAAATTCAACAATTAGAAAATGCACAACTCAGTTTAAAAATAGGACAAAAACCTTCAAGATACTTCACCAAAGATAAAAGCATGGCAAATAAGCATATGAAAACATGCCCCACATCATATATCATCAGATAAATGCAAATTACAACAACGAGACACCACTATACCTCATAGTGGTACATTCTATATACCTATTAAAGTGGTCAAAATTTGGAACACTGACAACACCAAATGCTGATGAGGATGTGGAGCAACAGGAACTCTCATTCATTGCTGGTGGGAATGCAAAGTGGTACAGCCACTATAGAAGACAATTTGGCAGTACATTTAGAAGATGAGCATACTCTTATCATACGTTCCAGCAACCGTGATCTTTAGTATTCATCCAGAGGAGCTGAAAACTTATGCCCATACAAAAACATGCACATAATGTTTACAGCAGCTTTATTCATAATTGCAAAAACTTGGAAGCAATGAAGATGTTCTTCAGTAGGTGAATGGGTAAATAAACTACAGTACATACAGACAATGGAATATTATTCAAACTAAAAGGAAATGAGCTTTCTAACCATGAAAAAATACAGAAGAAACTTAAATATTACTAAGTGAAAGAAGCCAGTCTGAAAAAGCTACATATTGTATAATTACAACTATAAGACACTGTGGAAAAGGCAAAACTATGGAGATAGTAAAAAGATCAGTGGGTTGGGGAAGGAAGGGATGAATAGGCAGAGCAGAGACGATTTTTAGGACAGTGAAACTACTCTGTATGATATTATAACAGTGAACACGTCATTATACATTCGTCCAAACCCAGAGAATGTACAATACTAAGAGTGAACCTTAATGTAAACTATGGATCTTGGGTGATTATGATGTGTCAAAGTGGTTTGACCAATTGAAGCAAATGTACCACTATGGTGGAGGATGCTGATCATGAAGGAAAATGCATGTGTACGGGCATTATATGGGAAATCTCTATACCTTCCATTCAATTTTGCTGTGAACTTAAAACTGCTCTAAAAAGTAGTCTAGTTTTCAAACAATGTAGTAGCAGAGTGGCATTTACTGACACAGAAAGATGCTTTTAATATGCCATTATAAAAGAGAAATAGTTACACATGTGATCCAGTTTCCTGACACTACTCATTAAAAATAAATGTTTTCAGCAGTCGGCCCTGTTTCTGGGGGTTCCAACAGATTCAACCAACTGAAGATTGAAAATATTAAAAAAGTAAATTCCAGAAAGTTCCAAAAAGCAAAACTGGAATTTGCCACACACCAGCAACCACTTACACAGCATGTACCTTGTACTTACAACTATTTACAAGCATTTACATTGACATAGGTATTATAAATAATCTAGAGATGATTTAAAGTATATGGGAGAGGATGTATATAGATTATATGCAAATACTATGGCATTTTATATAAGAGACTTCCATAAAAGGGATTTTGGTATCTGTGGGATGTCCTGGAACCAATCCCCTGGGGATACTGAGGGAGAACTGTACTTGTTTTTAATAAGATACAGGCATTAAGGACCTACATATAATATACCTGTACCCTCAACTTCATTTTGAACAAAGATTTTATTTTTGAATACCAAAATTTCCTGGGGATCAAAACTCTGGATTCTAGTTCTGCCTGCACACTAACTTGTCTATGGTTACATAAATTTCCTTGAGTACCATTTTTTGTCTATTTAATGAGAATAAATAGATCAATAAATACATCAGAATTGCTATAATAGTCTTTTTTACCTACACATTTTACTATTTCACAATTTCTAAATCTAAAATCACCTAATTCGATTTCTTTTTGCATTTCTTAACCTTGCTTGATAATAACTTTGAAAAAACAAAGCAACAAAATTTGTAAAAATTAAACGCAACTTTAAAAATAGTCAGTCTCAACTCACTGCTATAATTTAATGCCTGTGTAATGAACCTGTGACCAAATCTCAAGAGAAAAGACAATCAACAGATCCCAACCCCAAAACAGCTCAGATGTTGGAAGTATTAATCAAACAAACTTTTAAAAGCTTTTCTAACCATGCTCCATGAGATAAAGGTAAATACTTATGAAGTGAATGAAAAGAAAGATGCTCACAGCAAAGAAACAGAAACTACCAAAAAAAAAAGAAAAGGAAAAAAAAAAGGAAACTTTCACAACTGCAAAAAATTATCTAAAGTAAAAAGTTCGCAGAATGGGTTCAATAAAAGAATGAAGATGACAGAAAAAAGTGTCATTGAACTTGAAAATAAATCCACATAAAGTATCCAATCTGAATAATAGTGAAACAAAAGTTGAATAAAATGAACAAGGGGGACTTCCCTGGTGGTCCAGTGGTTAAGAATCCGCCTTCCAATGCAGGGGACACGGGTTCGATCCCTGGTTGGGGAACTAAGACCCCACATGCTGCAGGGCAACTAAGCCCACATGCCACAACTAGAGAGCCCTTGTGCTGCAACTACTGAGCCTGTGCGCCACAACAAAAGATCCCACATGCTGCAACTAAGACCCGACGCAGCCAAATAAATAAAAAAGTAAATATTTAAAAAAAATGAACAAGGCCTCAGGAGTCTGTAAGATAATATCAAAAAGTCTAACACTCATATCACTGAAGTTCCTGGACAGATGAAAAATTTTTGCAGAAATATTTACAGAAGAAATGGTTGAAAATTCCTGAAGTTGAAGGACATAAATTTATAGGAGCAAACCTGAAAGAGGATAAAACCAGAGAAAACTATGTTTACACACATCATCACACAGCTAAAAATAAAAGTATTAGAGAAACAAATGAAAGTAGTGAGAGAAAAAACCCATTTTTACAGGGGGACACCAATTAAAATGACCGTAGATTTCTCATCAGAAATCACAAAGACTAAGAAAACAGTCTAAGAATACTTTCAAAGTGATGGAAGAAAGAACTGTCTACCCACAAATCTATAAACAGCAAAAATACCCTTCAGGAATAAAGGTAAAATATTCAGATGAAGTACAAATAAGATAATTCATCACCAATAAAACAGGTCTAAAAAAAACACTAAAGGAAATTCTTTACGCTTAAGAAAAATGATACAAGAGGAAACAATGAATGAAGAAAAAGCAACAGAAATGCTAAATATCTGAACAAAAAGAAACTACGTTTTCCCTCTTCAATTCTCTAAAATAGATATGTGTATTCTAAGTAAAAATTGTAATACAGTCCATAGTTATAATACATGTAGACTATTAACAACCTATAACGTATTCTTATCATAACTGAATGTTTATACTACTCTAATATCTTGGGTATTCATTGTTCTCTGACATCAAAGTCAGAGAATGAAAAACTGGCATGTTTATGTAACAAAAAAGACTCTTTTATATCATAGTTCAGTGCCTGAGAGTGGAGAACAAGATGGGAATGGTGTGGACGGGTGAGCAACGCCAGTAATGGCTGTGGTGGCAGCAGTCACCCCACTGTGGGGAGACTATGAGGCATGCACTTTCTACTGGTGCCCATCCATCAGCAGCATGGAGTGCCCTGCTCCACTGCTCACAGAGCAGTCATGGAGCAGTCACTCACTAAAGGCTCTCAGGACTCACTTATCTCTGCCCCTGCCTCTCCATGTCTCTTTCAGTTTCCTAGCGAGTGAAGGAAGAGTTGTTCTCCACTGGATGGAAAGGAGTAAGGAGAGACTGGTCCATCAAACAAGGAAGTGATGGTGGAAGGGTACAGTGACAGCTTCTGGGTGATCAGAATTATAGTTGTCCGAGATAGGCAATGAGGAGACATCAGTGTTTTTAATAAATATATATTCTTTTCTTCCTCTATATCATCATTTAGTAGTTTGCTAGAGATTATTTTTATTAAAAGTTTCAAGGTTGCTAATATCTCTTCAAAAAAAACCAAACCAAAACAAAAAAACAAAAACAAACCAAAACAACTAGTGCTTTGGATTGCAACAAAGACTAAAGAAGCCCACCTAAGCCTCTTTCTCCCACTGATTAACACTAAAAGCTCTGGTTAGAATACAGAAACAATGATCTAAAAGTAAAAAATAGGCAGGTTGGGGAGGGAGCCAAAAATGTGAAAAATGATCCTTATGGGGATGAATTTTATGATTTTTCTTTTTCTTCTCTCTCCCACCTTTTCCTGAGGATGGCCCCAACTGCAGAACTACACTAGGAGTATGTGAAGAGACTCAAAACAACAACAACAACACACCACACAAAACAAAAAAACTTTGTCTATCTAGCTATAACACCAGGGCCCCTACAACCTGGAGAAAATAGGTGGAAAATTCTTTTTTCTCCCCCTTGCTTCCCAAACCTTTCCTCTCCTGTCCCTGCCCTGAAGCCACACCTAATTGCTTAGCTGCATGACAAAGCATCTAAAACCCCAAAAGAAAATCTACTTTCTAGCCAGCTGAACCAGGAAAAGGGGGCCCAGTAGCCTGAAGAGCAGGAGACAGAAATCTTCATTAGTATTTTCTCTCCCTTCTTTCATTGCTTTGCTACAAGGGTAGCCCAAGCTGAGCTCCAGTCCACTATGTGACAGTGCAGACAGCTAAAACTCTGAGAGAAGCCTATGTTTCTGGGAAACAGCCTTGGAAGAAAGACATCAGCATCTCTTTCCCCTCAAAAGACCAGGTCTGTTTACTGTCCAGTATAAGCATCCTCTGGAGCAAAGATCAAGCAGACATTGCCTATTATAAATGATTTGGGTTCCCTAAGCTCAGGTTCCTCAGCTGTGACACAAACCAAAGGCTGGTGCAACACTGGCCTGGGCCCCTCCATTTATCATCCTGGCAAGAGAGGGGCAAGGGAAATGGTCACAAACATATTCATGCTATTGGGTTGGCCAAAAGGTTCGTTCGTTTTTTTCCACAAGATGGCTGTCATAGCACTTAGTTGTCTTTAACTTCATTCAAAACAATTTTGTTAGATGGTATGTAACACCTGTCATATCAGCGTGCATTTGAAAAAAAGACATCAAAATTGGTGAATTTTTGTGTAGCCATTTTAATACTGAAGATGGAAGAAAAAACAACGTTTTCGGCATATTTTGCTTTATTATTTCAAGAAAAGTAAAAACGCAACTGAAACACAAAAACCGATTGGTGCAGTGTATGGAGAAGGTTCTGTGACTGATCAAATGTGTCAAAAGTGGTTTGCGAAGTTTCATGCTGGAGATTTCTCACTGGACGATGCTCCACGGTGGGGTAGACCAGTTGAAGTTGATAGCGATCAAATCGAGACATTAACTGAGAACAATCAACGTTATACCACACGGGAGATAGCCGACATACTCAAAATATCCAAATCAAGCGGTGAAAATCATTTGCACCAGCTTGGTTATGCTCATCACTTTGATGTTTGGGTTCCACACAAGTTAAGCAGAAAAAAACCTTCTGGACCATATTTCTGCATGCGATTCTCTACTTAAACGTAATGAAAACATTCCATTTTTAAAACAAATTGTGGCAGGTGATGAAAACTGGATACTGTACAATAATGGGGAACGGAACAGATTGTGGGGCAAGTGAAATGAACCACCACCAACCACACCAAAGGCTGGTCGTCATTCAAAGAAGGTGATGTTGTGTATATGGTGGAATTAGAAGGGAGTCCTCTATTATGAGCTCCCTCCGGAAAACCAAATGATTAATTCCAACAAGTACTGCTCCCATTTAGACCAACAGAAAGCAGCACTCGATGAAAAGCGTCCAGAATTAGTCAACAGAAAGCACATAATCTTCCATCAGGATAACGTAAGACTGCATGTTCCTTTGATGACCAGGCAAAAACTGTTACAGCTCGGCTGGGAAGTTCTGATTCATCCATTGTATTCACCAGACATTGCACCTTCGGACTTCCATTTATTTTGGTCTTTACAAAATTCTCTTAATGGAAAAAATTTCAATTCCCTGGAAGACTGTAAAAAGCACCTAGAACAGTTCTTTGCTCAAAAAGACAAAAAGTTTTGGGAAGATGGAATTATGAAGTTGCCTGAAAAATGGCAGAAGGTAGTGGAACAAAAGGGTGAATGCGTTGCTCAATAAAGATTTTGGTGAAAATGAAAAGCGTGTCTTTTATTTTTACTTAAAAACCGAAGGCACTTTTTGGCTAACCCAATACTTGCTATGCTTTGAGTAAGAAAGTCCTTTATCATGTCAACTTCAGCAACCATAAAACAAGTTAATCTGTTAGCTTACCAGGAGAGTAAAGTTTACCCTTTACAGTTCTTGAAAGAAAAAATTAGTGACCTTGAAGATAAATCATTAGGAAATCTCCAATCTGAGTAATAGAGAGGAAAAAATAAAGAAAATGAATAGAACCCCAAGGATCTGTGAAACAGTATAAAAAGGTCTAACATTCATGTTACTGAAGTCCTAGAAAAAGAGCAACACAAAACAATATTTCAAGAAATGATGGCTAAAAACTCTCCAAATTTGGTGCAAGACATTAATTTACAGATCCAAAAAAATGAAAACTCCAAACAGGACAACTTCAGAGAAAACTAGATGCAGCCTCATTATTAAAAATGGCTGCTATCTGGGACTTCCCTGGTGGTCCTGTGGTTAAGAATGCACCTTTCAATGCAAGGGACACAGGTTCGATCCCTGGTCAGGGAACTAAGATCCCACATGCTGTGGGGCAACTAAACCCGTGCACTCTAGACCCCGCACACCACAACTAGAGAGCCCTTGTGCCCACGTGCCACAACTAGAGAGCCCATGTGCTGCAACTACTGAGCCCAGGCTCTGGAGCCCGTGCACCACAACTAGAGAGCCAGCGTGCCACAACTACTGAGCCTGTGCTCTGGAGCCTGCGTACCACAACTACAGAGCCCATGTGCTGCAATTACTAAGCCCACACACTCTGGAGCTCACACATTGCATCTAGAGAGAAGCCCGCGTGCCACAACGAAGAGCCCGCATGACGCAACTGAGACCCTATGCAGCCAAATAAATACATAAATAAAAATGTTTAAAAAAAAAAAGAAATAAAAGAAGAACCAAAGAAATGGTAACTGGGGATATAAAATAGACCATTTTTCTTTTCTTAAGTTATTTAAAATGTGTATAACTATGAAAGCAAAAATTATAACAATGGTAAAGTTTTCAATGAATGGAGATGTAATACACATGAGAAATATAACATGAAAGAAAGAAGATAAATGGACCTATATGGTTGTAAGGCTCTGAATTTTGTTTGTCAAAGTACAATATTAACTCTAATTGGACTGTAAATGTTTAGGTATCTATTTCCCTCTGTTTTCAGAGGGAAAAACAGAAGAGAAAAACAGTAATCAAATAAAATGCTAGATCTAATGCAATCACACCAATAATCACATTAAATGTAAATATTCTAAACACACCAATTAAAAGACAGAAGTGGCCATATTGTGTACAAAAATAACAATGCACAACAATATGCTGCCTACAAAACCCTACTTTAAAGACATAGGTAAGTTAAAAGTAAAAGAATGGAAAAAACATGTCATGCTACCAAAGAAGAGCTGGAGTGTTACATTAACATCAGATAAAATAAACTTAAGAATAAGGAGTATTATCAGCAATAAAGAGAGGTATCATGTGATAAAAGGATCAATTTGCCAAGAAATTATAATACTACTAAATTACAGTAATTGATACAATAAATAGATAATAAGGGAAGATAGAGAAGACCTGGAAAAGTATATCAATCAACTTGACTTAACATTTAGAGAACACTTCAACAATAACATTAGACTATATACATGTTTTTCAAGTGTACACAGACTGTTCACCATAACAGATCACATTCTGGGCCATCAGACAAACCTTAACAAATTTAAAAGAACTGGAACCATAAAACATTCTCTGACACTAATAAAACAAACCTATATCAGTAACAGAAAACTATCTGGAAAATCCTCAAATTTTGGAAATTAGCACACTTCTAAATAACCTATAAGTCAAACAGGAAGTCACAAGGGAAACTAGAAAATAGTTTAAATTGAATAAAAACAAAAACACAGTATCAAAATTTGTGGGATGCAGCTAAAGCAGTGCTTACAGAGAAATACATAGCTAAATACTAGCACTCAAAAACAAAAAGTCTTAAACCAATGATCAAAGCTTGACAAAACAGAAGAGTAAACTAAACAGACAGCAAGCAGAAGGAAATTAATGAAATTAAAAAACAAAACAAAAAATAAAAAAGAAACCAAGAAACCAAAAACTGATTTTTTGGAAAGATTCCAATAAAATGACAAACCTTTAGCAAGATTAAAATGAATGAATAAATAAACAAAGAGATGACATAAATTACCAATATAAGCAATGAAAAAGGAGGGGCATTACCCAGACTACACAGATACGGTAATAGGATAATGGAGTATTATGAAAAACCTATGCCCATGAATTTCACAGCTTACACTGAACGGACAAATTCCTTGAAAGTCACATACCACCAAAGTTCAACAAGAAGAAATACTTCTGTATCTATCAGATACACTGAATTTGAAGTTAAAAATCGTCCAGCAAACAAAACAACATGTTCAGATGATTTTACTAGCAAGTTCTGTCAACGCTTAAGGCAGACATATGACTAATTCCACACAACCTCTTCAAGAATATAGAAGAGGGGGAAACACTCTCCAACTCATTTAATGAGGTAAGCATTTCTGATACCAAAATCAGACAGTACGAGTAAAAGAAAACGACACACAAATATCTGTCACAAACACAGACACAATAGCAGGAAAACACTGGCAAACTGGATGCAGCAATATATAAAAAGGATAAATACATTATGACTGTGTGGGGTTTATGCCAGGAATTCAAGGTTTCAACATTTGAAAATCAATCAATATAATCCAGTTTATCAATAAACTAAAGAGAATTATATGAACATCTTATTAGATGCAGAAAAATCATTTGCCGACATCAACATCATTCAGAGATACAAAAGTCAGAAAACCAGAAATAGAAGGAAACTTCTTTAACCCAATAAAGGTCATCTACCCAAAAAAATCATATTTAAGGGAGAAAAAAAATGAATATTTTCCTCCTATTAGCACGAAAGGAGAAAAGATACCCACTCTCACCATTTCTATTCAGTATTACAATATTGGTTCCAGCTAGTGCATTAAAACAAGAAAAAGAAAGACATACAGATTGGAAAGAAAGAAAACTCTAATCAGAGACAACATGATCGTTTATATAGAAAATCCCAAAGGTTCTACAAAAAAACCTACTAGAACTAGAATGTTTAGCAACAGTTGCAGAAAACAGGGTAAATATGCCACCAATGAGCAAATGTAAAGGATATAAAGGCACCAAAAAACCATAAAATAGGTATAAACTAATAAAATATGTACTAGATCTGTATGCTGATAACTATGAACACTGATGAAAAAGATCAAGACAGACCTAAAAGAAAAAAAAAAAGGAGAGAAATAGTATACCTATGGCTTAAAGGCTCAATATTGTTAATAAGTTAATTCTCCCCCAAACTAATCAATGGATTCATTACACTCTCAATTAAAATCTCAGCAGGAATTTTTGGTAGAAATCAATAAATAGATTCTAAAATTATATGGACAGGCAAAAGAACTAGAATAGCCAAAACTATTTTGAAAAGAACAAAGTCACTGGATTCACACTACCTGATTTCAAGACTCAGTTAATCAAGGTAATCAAGACCGCATAGAACGGGCAAAAAGATAGTCAAAAGATCAATGAAAGAGTCCAGAAATAGACCCACACATATATGCTCTACTGATTTTTGACAAAGATGCAAAGACAACCCAATGAAGAAATTTTAAAGTCTAGCTTCTCTAACTTAATATAAAACATCTGAAATTCACTGATGTTTGTTGCATGTACTGAAAAATACTATCAACTAACTTAATATTTATAGAACATTCCACCCAATATCACACTAAATACATTCTTTTCAAGTGCACACATAATATTTACCACAGAAGACCATATTCTGAGCCATAAAACAAACTGTAAAATGATTCTTTCAATAAATGGTGGTTGAACAAGATATTTATATTCAAAAAAATGAATCTCAACTCATAAGAAAACACAAAATCAATCTGAAGTCCAAATATAAAAGCTAAAACTATAAAAATTATAGAAAAAACATAAGCAAAACCTTTGTGACCTTGCGTTAATGTTAGCCAAGGATTTCATATGTAACATATGAAGTACTATCAATTAAAAAAGGATAAAACAAGCCACAGATTGGGAAAACATATCTTCAAAACACACATCTGGCAAAGGATGTGTATTCAGAATACATGAAGAATTCTCAAAACTCAATAAGGAAACCCATTTTAAAATGGTTAAAAGATACGAAAGAACACTTCACCAAAGGAGACAATTTTCAGATAGTGAACACGTATGTGAAAAGATATGCACCATCATTAACCATTAAGGAATGTGTATTAAAACCACAATTAGATAACACTACATACCTTGCAGAACGGCTAAAAATCACTGGTATGCTGGTATATGTTTAGCAATCAGGTCTTTGGGAGAGAAGACCCTGAATTTTAGCTTTTGCTGATTTCTGTGGCATAAACATACCCTCTGTGGCTGATTTCTCCCGACTGAATGTGGAGCTAGGAAGATATGTTACTTTCCACCATACGGATACAACAGACATATATAGAAACTAGTAAAACATAGTAAAGGAATTAGGAAGCGGCAAGTTTTATATATTTATTACCTTTGTTTTTTTACTATAATTTATTTATGTTTATATAATTTAATTTTTAACAATGGCTGTTTACTAACCAGTTTACAAAATTCCTGATAATTTAAAGATCAGTTCTTTCAAGCCAGTATAAGCCAGCCCCAAGCGTGCCACTGCCTGAAATAAAACTGACACTAACAAGTGCTGACAAGGATGTGGAAAAACTGAATTCTCAATCATTGAAGAAAACAGTCTGGCAGTTATCTTTTTCTTCTTCCTCTTTCTTTCTTAGAATCTTTTACAATTTTTTTAGATTTCAGAGATAAAATGAATGAAAACCTGACCAGAGACTAAAACAGGCAAATCCAGATGCACTGAAGTTTCCTTCGGACTAGCCTTCAGGATTCAAACACTCAATAATACATACAAAGTGTGACTCTTTGAATAGGAATAAAGTTTCAATATATATATTTTTAAAGAAATTTATTTATTTATTTTATTTTTGGCTGCATTGGGTCTTTGTTGTTGCAGGCAGGCTTTCTCTAGTTGTGGTGAGCGGGGGCTACCCTTCGTTGCAGCGCACGAGCTTCCCATTGCGGTGGCTTCTCTTGTTGCAGAGCACGGGCTCTAGGCGTGCGGCTTCAGCAGTTGTGGCATGCCAGCTCAGTAGTTGTGTCTTGCAGGCTCTAGAGTGCAGGCTCAGTAGTTGTGGCACATGGGCTTAGTTGCTCCACGGCATGTGGGATCTTCCCAGACCAGGGCTCGAATCTATGTCCCCTGCATTGGTAGGCGGATTCTTAACCACTGTGCCACCAGGGAAGTCCCTAAAACTTCAATATTAAAATAACTTCTATGATGGGAGGAAATACCATAACATACTTTTGTCTTGAAACATCATGCTTTCATTTTAATGAAACCATATATTATCAATTCTCAGACTTGGAGAACACTGTCCTAATGGACATGGTCTTGAGTTATATTACTAGTTATTATTATAACTTGAGTTATATTATTACTAGAGCCATTAACTTGCAAGACTAAAAGTAATTAACTTCATCTCCCTATGCTTTATCTCCCTTGAACCTTTCTGGCAAAAAGTTTGGCAGTCTCTTAGAAAGTTAAACATGTATTTACCACACAACCAGCAATCCTACTTCTAAGTATTTTCCCAAAGGAGATGAAAACTGTTCATACAAAAATCTGTACATAGATGTTTATGTCGTCTCTAGTCATTAATGCCCAAAACTGTAAACAACATAAACATTCTTCAACAACAAACAACTGTGATACACAATACAATGGAATACTAAATTCAGCAACAAAAAGGAATGAATTACTGATACATGCAACAACATCAATAAATATTAGATACTTTAGGTTAAGCTAAAGAAGCTACATTCAGGAAGTTTCGTACTGTTTTATTTATAAAAAATATAATTCCATTTATATGAGTCCATTTACATGAAATTCTGGAAAAGACAAAACTATAGGCAAAAAACAGATCAGTAGGTGCCAGAGGCTGGGAGTGGGAGGCGTTAACTACATGAGAGTATTTTTAGGAGGTGATGGAAGTGTCCTATATCTTGATTGAGGTGGTAGTGAACTTTACTGAGGTAAATTTTATCACAACTAAAAACTATCATCACAGGAAAAAAACACCAGAGTTCAATTTTATAGGAAAGTGGGCATTTGAAAAGTAACATTAAGGACAAATCTGGGGAGTTCCCTGGCAGTCCAGTGGTTAGGACTCCAAGCTTTCACTGCTGAGGGCCTGGGTTCAATCCCTGGTCAGGGAACTAAGATCTCACAAGCCGTCAGCATGGCCAAAAGAAAAACCAGAACAAAACAAAACAATTCTTTCTAAGAAAAAAACTGAAAAAAATTGAGCACCTCTGCCTCAAGCAACTACATAGAACAACATTTTTTACAGGCACTAAAAATAGTTCATTCTAAAACCCTTATATTTAATGGCTTCCAGGGAAAGTAGTCAGTTAGAGTTATACCTCGTCATAAATCTCTTTCTAGTATTTTCCATGTTGTTGCCTTTAAATACCTGGTCATGAAATGTCTTTCCTCTTAAACATAGGTAATTCATAATGAAATTTTCAAAAAAATTAAAACATTTAAAGTTGGATGCCAACCCAAAGATTAGAAGACAGAATTAGGAAAACAAGATATATGCTGTTACTACCTGTTGTGTTAGAACAATAGATACTAAACTTCAGTTCTTTATCAAAAGACTCTTTAGTCTTACTCTACTTGCTCTCTTGATAATGTCACCCACTTTTCAGGGTTTCAAAGATCATCTCTATGCAATTAAGTCACTCCAGTTTTCTATACTATTTCTGTACCATGTGCATATTTCAATTACACATGTATCACCTGGTATTGCAGGTGCTTGTTCACACAGGTGTGTTTATTATGTTGACTCCTGTTGGTTCATATACTCCATAAGGGCAAGGACTAGATTTCTACTAAACTAGTTTGGTTTAGTGTCACCGTTCAATAAATTGTATTGAATCTGTATCTCTAGTCCATCCAGTATTTCTAGCTGTCTGATAGTATCTGCATTGGTGTAACTTATTCCCAAATGAAATAAACTTATAATTCCTTCCCCTAGACACTGTAAGTCTTAAGATGTCTATCTTTTAATCTGCTATTGCATCAACTTCTTTCTCTCCTGTATTATTTGCATTTTTCTTCTTGAGGCTTTTAACCTCAGATTTAAAATAACCTCTGGCTCATCAACCTACCAATGATACCTCACACTCAAATTTATCCCTCAGACCACTAGCACATTAAGCATCCTAGGTGATCATGTTACTGCCCTGAAAATCTTCCAGAGCTCTTACGTGCCTACAAAACAAATTTCAAAGCTGTTCACAATCTCACCACATTAACCTGTAGCATCCTATATTCAGCCACTCAGAATTATTTCTAGTTCCCTAAAATATGGACTGAACCTTAAGTGACACGTGCCATTCTCCCACATTGAAATTTCATTCCACCCTTCAAAGTCTCTCTTAAATATTACCATCTCAATGGCTTTTCCTAGCCAACAGAAACACTTACTGTTCATCTACTATGTGTCAGGAACGCTGATAGGAGTTAGAACCGCTCCCATTTCACTGGTACTTTCAGTGTTTTCAGATCATATAGTCACAGTCTGTCTGTATCAGAGTTTTCTGTACATCTTTCTTCTCCACTGGAGATTTTCTGTCCTCAAAGATTTGCATTATCTTGCTAATATCTGCACTCCCGTTATCATCTAAAAAGTATGGTAGACAGTAAATACTCAAGTATTTACTGAAGTCAACTAAGTACAGTATCTTCTGAGCAATTATGGCATAGAGTTACATGGTGGGAAAGGAATTCTAAGACCTGTGAACCTCCCATCTGGAAATTTCATTTGAAATGCACTATAAACTATCATGTGACAGTGTTGGGGAAACTGTGGTTCTCAACTTAACTTCAGCTGACCTTAAGATTTGAGGTTAGTACAAGAACCAGTTGTAAACATCTACAGTCAACCAATTTTCAGAAAGGATGCCAAGACCATTCAATGGAGAAACAGTCTTTTCATCAAATGGTGCTGTGACAACTGGATTGCCACATGCAAAACAATGAAGTTGGACTTTACCTCATACCACATACAAAAGTTAATTCAAAACGAATCAAACCCCTAAATGTAAGAGCCAAAACTATAAAACTCTTGGAAGAAAACAGATATTCATGGAATTCATGGAAAAGACTCTGACAAGTACAGGTTTCTGGTAACTGACAATACTGCTGAACCGAATGAATAAGCATTTTCAGAACTCTAATGGAAAACTGATGAATTCATAAAAGTGCTAACAAAAGATCAAGATGAAAAAAAAATTAATTACATGGGACTGAGTGAACTGATGAGGATGATTATAATTTTTGTGACTTTCTTTTTGAATAAAAAAAAGTGATATAAATTTATGTAAAAAGAACTTAATGTAAAACAATGCCATTCTTCTCACATATTTTCTCTTGTTTTGGAAAATATAGATATTTTCTGTTAAAAACGTGATTTATGCTGACACGTAATAGGTTATTGTTATTAGAAATGAATTAATAAATTAATTTAAAAAACAGATATAAATCTTCATGACGTTGGATTGGGTAGGGGATGCTTATATATGATGTTGAAAGCATGACCAACAAAATAAAAAACAGATAAACTGGACTTCATCAAATTTTTAAGAAATTTGTGCTTCAGAGAACACTGTCAAGAACATGAAAAGACAATCCACAGAATGGGGGAAAATTTTTGCAAATCATGTATCTGGTAAAGAACTTGTATCTACAATATACAAAAAATTCTTATAAATAAAAAGACAGGGCTTCCCTGGTGGCGCAGTGGTTAAGAATCCGCCTGCCAATGCAGGGGACACCGGTTCGAGCCCTGGTCCGGGAAGATCCCACATGCCACAGAACAACTAAGCCCGTGTGCCACAACTACTGAGCCTGTGCTCTAGAGCCCACGAGCCACAACTACTGAGCCCGCACGCCACAACTACTGAAGCCTGCGCACCTAGAGCCCATGCTCCGCAACGAGAAGTCGCCACAATGAGAAGCCCACGCCCCACAACGAAGAGTAGCCCCCGCTCACTGCAACTAGAGAAAGCCTGCGTGCAGCAACAAAGACCCAATGCAGCCAAAACTTAAATAAATAAATAAATTTATAAAAAAAAATAAAAAGACAAGCCAACTGAAAAATGAGCAAAGGCTCTGAACAGACATTTCTCCAAAGATGTACAAACGGCCAATAAGCACATGCAAAGATGTCTTCAAGAAAATATAATCAAAACCACACCTAGATACCATTTCACATGCATTATGATGGATAGAATAAAAAAGTCGAATAATAACAAATGTTGGTGAAAATGTGGAAAAACTGGTTCCCTCGTACATGGCTGGTGGGAATGTAAAATGGTGTGGCCATTATGGGAAACCACTCCAGCAATTCTTCAAATGATTAAATGTAGAGTCACCATATAACCCAGCAATTCTACTTGTACACAAATGTTTATTGCAGCATTATTTATAATAGTCAAAATGTGGAAACAACGCAAATGTCCAATGAATGACAAAATGGATAGACAAAATGGATAAACAAAATGTGGTATAGCCATACAATGGATTATTATTCAGGCATAAAAAAGAATTAAGTATAGACTTTGAAAACATTATGCCAAGTGAAAGAAGTTAGTCACAAAAGACCACATGTTACATGATTTCATTCATGTAAAGTCTAGAATAGGGACGTCTATAGAGACAGAAAGTGAATCAGTAGTTGCCTAAGGTTGGGGGCAGAGGAGTTTAGGGAATGGGGACGGGGGTGAGAGGGTACGAGGTTTCTTTCTGAGGTGATGAAAATGTTGTAGTATCTGTGAATATACTAAAACCCATAAAATTGTACATACTAAATGCATGAGTTATATGATATGTGAATTATAACTCAATAAAGCTGTTTAAAAAAAGAACAGGTGAAACTAACACAACATTGTAAATCAACTATAATTCAAAAAAGAAAAAAAAAAGAACAGGCATATAATATAAATTTCCTGACCTTTTTAAGGTGTTGTCTTACTACTTCATGCTGCCTTAGGGCAAGCACCTTTTAAGCTTAGGACTATATCATTAAAAAAAAAAAAAAAAAAAGGCAGTGAAAGTGGTATTCCTAAACAATGTAAAGCCTCTCAGGTACAAAAAAAGAACAAGCTTTTGCCAGATTTTTTCCCTTCTCATTCCCTTCCCTGCCCCCATGCCAGCCCTTCTCCACTCTGTTTCATAGTCACAACAGAAACATACACTAGGGGTTTTAAATATGCTTTAGCTACTGAACATAGCTTGATGTGACTGTTCTTAATTTTGAAAGGAAAGGAGTCTAGTATTGGGATAAAAACATACTCATAGCATACATATACACTAAGTTGTATAGTCATTACAAGCTTAACAATTATGACATGGAAGCTGTGTATAATTTGATTTTCACTTACATGGATTTCAACTGATTTTTTTCCTCAAAATGCCCTCAAATGAAAAAGTTTCTACATGAATAATATTTTTAAAACTCTGGCTTACTTTTTTAAAAAATAGAAAGACATTAATTTTTATGCCTTTCTTAACAATTTACGGCTTAGGTAATAACTATTCAAAGCAGATGACCTGTGTCAGCATCACCTGGGGCTCTGCAACTCGTTGTTGTCCTCGGACTAGAAGCAATGTCATGAGGAGAGTTTGTTAAAAATGCAGAATTTGGCTTATCCCAGACCTACAGAATCAGAATTTGCTTTAACAAGATCTCTAGGTAACTTACATATAATGTTTGAAAAACAATGATCTAGAACACTTATAAAACATGCAGACTCTAGGGAGGCAAAGGCATCTGCATTTTAAACAAGAACCCTATGGTTTCCCCTACACACTGAAGTTTGAGAAGCACTATTCAAAAGAAAAGGAGCATACTGAAAAAACATTCCTTTAGAGCAGCTTTGGTGTACTAATAAATGCTGCTATATATCCTACCCCAAATAGTTTGAAAAGCCAAAAAAAAGTTCTGAATTTGTAAGTCTCACAGTTATACTACCTTAAAATTAATACCCTGAATGAGTCTCATGAAATAAGGGGTTTAGATGAACAATCAAAACCAACTTTTTAAAAAGTTTTCATAACGCAGTAACCAAAATAAATTTATTCATACTCAAAATTTTGTAGACTTCTACTGAAAAAAAGTCAAATATCTTATTAAAAAGTCCCATCCAAATGGGAAATATAAATGATAGTTCCTTTTACTCAACTTTAAAAGACTTCAATTAAACAGAATGTTTAGTGTTCACAATATTCTAGTTTACACTATGTTAATTAAGTTTATTCTGATCCTTGCTGGTGGAAAACCTTTGTAGCCCTCACAGGGAATACAGGTCTTAGGATCATGCATAGACACTAACTTTCAATACGTGTTAAGGTACCTGTAGAGTATACATAAAGGACTACAAGGATATTGGCCCCAAAAGGTAATTTGCTGTGCAAGATAATTTTTACTAATTCTTAGGGGATGCTGGTTTTGACAATTAATTCAGCAAACATTTGCTAAATACAATCAATGGTCAAGATTTTGTGAGGAAACAAAGATGATCAAGGCACTATCCCTAGCCCCAGGAAGCATATAATCCTGAGGACAGGTGGGGTTTGGGCAGGAACCTGCATATACAATTAGCAGAATGTGGTCAGTACTGAAAACGGGTGCCGGAAGTTCCCAGTTTCAGCTAAGTGAATGCCAAATAATGGGTATTTTACAGTAATTTCCAATTGATTTGCTGCAGAGTTCAACAAGCTAGGAAAGCTTACTAAAAAGCAGTTTATAAGGAAGTACAGCCCAAGATAAACAATTCTCTGGGAAATTTGCTTATATTTTAATACACATACACACACTGAAAGTTGGGCTATGAAGTGTGTGTGCGCTCATCAAAGGCAAAGCAATTCAAATACGAACTGGATACAGGAGGCCCAGTACAGTTAAGTTCATAGAGGGCGTTTCCTCTGACAAAAACAGGAACACTTAGCTTCAGAGATCGCTGATCATGCGAGAAAAGAGGAAAAAGGAGTGAGGATCTGTTTTTATTTCTCCCCTGGTAACTTAAAAAACAAAAAACAAAAACCTCCCCCACCGCCCAGCAGTTTCCTGAACTATTCCCTCCCTTCAACTTTATATTTTATCAACACTATGATCCTTAAAAAGCTTAGGAACTAAAGAAGACAAGCAAAACCGGTCAAATGGATTTACCTATTTAACAGTCCAAAAAAGGTACCTCCCTCAAGGGGAACTAGCAGTCCCCTTGAAGGGGACCAGGACCGGGAAAAGTGCATCCACACGCTCCCTCCAGCGCCTCGGCCACTGAGCACTCTCTTCACTGCTCTCCGCTTTCGGAGGCACACCCTCCCTTGGGAAGGGAAAAGCAAGCACCTCTTAAAAGGGGCTGCGGAGGTCGCCCGGCAGCGCGGCGAGAGGTTTGCGGGAACCCAGGGCAAAACCTTCTCTGCTCTGGAAGAAGAGGTGCAAGTGACACTGACGAGGGCCAGCTTAACGGGGAAAGGGCACTGCGATGCTCTGTCCGGTCCCGGCCCCTCAGGGCATCAGGTCGGCCCCCCGGCCCGCAGTTTGCTCTCTTAAGCAGGCCCAGCCGCCCAGGCCAACTCCAGCCCAGTGACAGGTCCCCGAGGTGGGGCCCGCGTCACAGGTGTCGCCCCAACCAGGTCCTTGCAAACCTGGGGGTGGGGGGTGGGGAGGGACAAGTCGGGGTACGGCAAAGGCACCGAAAGGTGAGACGCGCGGCAGCGACGGAGCGCAGCACCCACGGCGACGCGGTCTCACCTCTAAGGTGGAGACAGTGCTGGTGAACAGGTCCTCTCCGTCCTCCAGCTCCTCAAAGTCGGTGGGTTTCCCGACCCCCAGCGGAGGAGGTTCCCTCTCAGCCGCCATCTTCGCTCGCCCAGACTACTGCGCGAGCGAGACCTCGCGGACCTGTCACGTGAGCACGCACGGCTAGGCTGGCGCGCGGGCCGCTGGGCTCCCCCGCCTCCCCGGCCCGCCGCGCGCGGCCCCGCCCCCGGCCTCGAGACTGCGCCCGCCCGGCGCGCGCCGCGCTCAGCCCCGCCCGTTTGCTTCTCTTTCCACCTCCACGTCTGGGTCGCGGCCACCTTTTCACCGCCCACTTGCTGTACTGACTTTTGTGGAAGAATCTTGGACGTTTATTGCCATGTCCCTTTCTTAGCAGGACTAGGCCAAACGATTTCTGTTGTCGTTACCAGTTTTAAAATCTCCTTTAGGAAGTGGGAGAGCTTGGGGACCAGTCTTTGGGCTTGGATTATGCACAGACTGAGGGCAAGATTGAGGATTGGCGGAAGAGAGACGCGTCTCTTAGACTCTAGGCTGTCCCATAGAACTTTATGACGTGATAGAAATGTTCTATATCAGTAGCATCCAGTAGAGTAGCCGGTGGCCGAGCACTTGAAATGAGACTAGTGTGACTGAGAACTGAGTTTTAAGTTGTACTTAATTTTAATTAATTTAAATCTAAATAGTCTGCATGTGGATAGAGGCTACCTATTGGACAATGCAGCTCCAAATAACAGAAACCACCCTGAATAACTTGTCTGAGATTTACTCCAATTTCATCACAAGGCAGAACACAATATTTTTCCTCAATAAAGTAAGAGTCAGAAAGGCTGGAAAAATGACAATTAGGAAAATTAGTGGATGATTGGTAAGAGCATCATACGCAATTCCCTCTGCCAATTAATAGATCTTCATTGTCGGAGGGTCTCTTGAAGACTTTCAGCTTCAATTTCCTCACCTCACTGCATAGGATTACTGTCAGGATCAAATGAGAAAAAATGTGAAATTATTCTGAAAGCTAAAGATTGCTATGCCAATGCAAGGCTTGTTCATGGAAAAATAAAAGGGCATTGCAGGTAGCAACCTGAAGTTACAATTTTGCTGGAGAAGAAATCTTCACAGGGATTCTTTATAAATTAAGTATATAGAAGCCCTCAGCCCTCACTGGCCTGGGAGTTAAAAGGCCTGGGTTCTACTGGCTATGTGCCAGACTTACTTAGCATCACTGTAATTATTATTTTTTTAAGGGTATTGGAGCAGAAGGTTTTCTAGTCGCTAGGATTTCTTCCACCCCTAAATTTCTGAATTTCTATGATTATTGTCAAGAAGTATCAACCCAAACCATAACTAATTTAAGTAAGTATACCAAGTCATTGCTTGGTATCAAATGTTGCCTGGCTGAGTTGGACGCATGGGCCAGTTGTCACTGTCATGCTCCCATCACCATTGCCACTGCCGTCGGCCTGTCGGCAATCAGATGTTGAGGCACATTCCCTGGCCTGCATTCCACCACCTATGGACAGTCTGTGGCCTGTCACTGATCAGAAACTTTAATCTCTTTTGAAAGCTCACATTGTGGCTTGAGGTGATTCTTCTCTGTATCCTTTTTACCTGTGCCTCTGTTTATTGCTTACTGCTTTCTGTCTTATGCTATGGTCATTTATATTCCCAGCATATCTTTTTTATTGGACATTTGGATTAGTTGAAATATAGGTCCAGCCGCTTGTAACAGAGAACCACATTCAAAGTGGCTTTAGAAAAATGCAGTGTAATTATCCCTCATGTGGGAGGATGAAGGCTCCATGAGCTCATCCAGGGATTGCAGGCTCCTTCTTTGGTCCTCCTCTCCCTAGGGTGGAATCTCTTCCTCATGGTCCACGTTGGCTAACCACCACAAACCACATTCCAGCAGGCAGAAAAGGAGTAAAGGGAAATGCAATGACATCCCCTTTCCTTTAAGGGCGTAGTTCAGAAATTACATGCACCACTTCTCTCCACATCCCTTTGATCAGCTCCTTAGTTATGTGGCCATCCCTAGCTACAGGAGACTAGAAAATGCCATCATTATGCCACCCCCTAAAAACTAGGGGTTCCCTTACTCTGGAAAAAATGAAGACTATTGTAGGAAACCAGCAGTCTCTGTTATAAAGCATCTATTCACTCTTTTTATGGTAGCATACCTGAATTTCCTTCTAGGTAACCATTCTTTCCTACTCTAGCCTGGAAGTCTCCTCCAGCTCAGGAATGGAGTGTATGACCTAGGCTTAAGCCAAACCTAGCATTGATTCCCTTGGCCCTAGTGATTGGTGGGAGGTCAGATTCAGCCTCATTTCCCCAAGCTCTTAGCAGCTTTGATTGTCTTTCTTTCCCTATTCAAGCTAAATTCTACCAGGACTTTAAGAATTGTCTTGCTCTTTTTCTTGGCTCTTTTTCTTCCTCGGTCCTTTGCTTTTCTGTTTTATCTTTTCTGAAATCCCAAATTCAGTCATCAGCTTCTCTAATCTTATATCCATATTGCTAAGAGCATTTGAAAAGTAAACCCCAACCTCAACTGGAGAGCCTGTAAGTCCATGATTTCTAACACCAACTCCCCACTGCCTAGATACCACCATTTGTTTCTTTTCCAAATCCTTCAACTATTCTTTCCAGTAAAGGTTCTCTTTTCTCCTCAAGTATCCCATCACCTTTTCTCCTCATTTTCATCAAATGACTTAGCCTGCTCATTCAATGACAAAATAAAATCTGCCAGTTGAATCCTTCAGCCTTCAAGTAGGATGGAAATTCTCTTCTCTCTGTGCTCCCATCACTCACTGTGTATGTTTCTATAACACCTATTATATTGTACTGTGATCATGGCCACTTTTCTATCACCCCTGATAGTCTGCAGGATCGTTGCGTTCCAGTGCTATTTCTTATTTGACTTTGGATCCTGGGTAGCCCTCAGCTAGTGATCTATAATTGTAAAACAAATTATAGCAAACTTAGCAGCTTAAAAACACAAATATTTATTTTCTCATGATTTTGGTGGGTCAGAAATCCAGGTGCAACTTAGCTGAGTGCCTCTGACTCAGAGTCTCTCACAAGGCTGCAGTAAAGGTATCTAGCAGAGCTGCAGTCAATTCAAGCAAGACTCACCTGGGAGAGGATCTGCTTCCATGCTCACTCACGTGACTGGTGGCAGGTCTCAGGTCCTTGCTGGCTGTTGCCTGGAGATTGAGTTCCTTGGCACACAAGCCTCTCCGTAAGGCTTTTCAAACAACATGTCACTTGCTTTCCCTAGAGTAGGAACTCTAAGAAAGTCAGAGTAAGCCCAGAAAGGACAGAGAGGGTGAAGAAGACAGAAGCCAGAGTCTTTCTGTAACCTAATCTCAGAAGTGGCATCTCATCACTTTTGCTGTATTCTGTTCATTAGAAGCTCACACTCAAGGAGAGGGATAAAACTGGGGTGTGACTAACAGGAGGCAGGGATCTTGGGGGCCATTTTAGAGGTTGCCACAAACCACAATAGTATTTAGTGTTCAATAAAATAGTATGCTATTAACACCTTCAATGAATAGATGAATGATTATGAAACTCAAAAGAGAGGGCTAAGTGGAAGATATAGATTTGGTAGTTTAAGCCACTAGTATATGATAGGACCCAGGTAGTCTGGGAAGCACAACCCTTAGGATCATTAAAGAAGCAGGTAAAGGAAGAGGTGCCATAAAGAAAACTAAAAAGCAATGAAGAGATAGGAAGCAATGTAGGAGAGAGGGCAAAAGGAAGCAAAAGAACAAATAAGAAGTGTTTATCAGTATCCATTGCTTTGGGTATGTTAATAAGATGGTAACTGAAAAGGTGAATGATTAATGAGTACAAAAAATGAATGCAACAAGTTGTGATGGTTAATTTTATGTGTTGCCTTGGCTGGACCATGGTGCCCAGATATTTGGTCAAGTATTATACAGGATGTTTCTGTGAAAGTGTTTTTGGGATGAGATGAACATGTAGATCAGTGGCCTTTTAGTAACACAGATTACCCACCATGATGTGGATGGGCCTCATCCAATCAGTTGAAGGCCTTAATAGAACAAATACTGACCTCCCCACAAGCAAGAAGGAATTTTAGCAGACTACTGCCTTTGGACTTGAACTGCAACCCTTTGCTGAGTCTCCAGCCTGCTGGCCTACCTCATCAGATTTTGGACTCACTAAGCCTCTACAGTTGCATGAGCCAATTCCTTAAAATAAATCTCTCTCTATATATGTAACACATCCTGTTGGCTCTGTTTCTATGGCAGATCCAGACAAATACACACGTATAGACTCTTCTTTTAAAATATATAAATGGAAGCAACAACAGAATAGGTCAGTAACTTGCTGAAGACACAGGTTTATTTTTTTTTTTGCATGTTTTAATTAGATTTAAACATGTTTATATATTAGGGAAAGAGGTGAAAAGAGAACAATAGGTTGAGAATATAAGATAGAGAAATAATCAGAATGGATAAGGTCTAAAAGCATACAGGCAGGAATGGGATGAAAAGCAAGCAGAGGAGGGCTTCCCTGGTGGCGCAGTGGTTGAGAATCTGCCTGCCAATGCAGGGGACACGGGTTCGAGCCCTGGTCTGGGAAGATCCCACATGCCGCGGAGCAACTGGGCCCGTGAGCCACAACTACTGAGCCTGCGCGTCTGGAGCCTGTGCTCCGCAACAAGAGAGGCCGCGATAGTGAGAGGCCCGCGCATCGCGATTAAGAGTGGCCCCTGCTTGCCGCAACTAGAGAAAGCCCTCGCACAGAAACAAAGACCCAACACAGCCCAAAAATAAATATAAAAATAAATTAAAAAAAAAAGCAAGCAGAGGAATGTGCCTTTAAAAAGAGAAGGAGTACATCTTCCTTTGTGAATGGAGAAAGGGCCATTTAGAGCCTGTTTTAGCTATTGTGCATAACAAACCATTCCAAAACTTAGTCATTGAAAATGACAACCATTTCTTATTTCTCATGAGTCTGCAGGTTGGCAGGGTAGTTCTGCTGGACCAGATTTGGCAAATCTTCTTGTAGGGTTTGTTCATGTATCTGTGGTCAGCTGAGGGATTGACTGGGGGCTGGCTGGACAAGGCTGGTTTGGGGTAGGACAGTTTAGCTCTGCTGCATGTGCTCTCATTCTCCTAGACTGGGCTTCCTTTCAAGGCTATGGCAGGGTTCCAAAAAAGAAGGTAGACACATACAAGTACTTTTTCAAGATTTCACAAAAGAAAGTCACATAACCAAGCCCAGGATCAGAATGGGAAGGGGCTATTAAATTGTAGGGCAAAGGGCGTATAAAAGGAAGCCATTAATTTAGGCCATTAGTGCAGTCAGTTTACCACAGGGGGATGCATTGACAGACCTGTTTATAAATATAGGCGCAGGAAACGCAAAAGTCCACACCCAAGATATCTATATATTTATATATACATATAGGTACATAGATATTTATATGTATATTTAAATTCATAGTTTATTTATTTATTGGGGTAGGAAAGGTTAATTTCTAAGAGAAAAGAAGTCAGTACCAGCACAGGTGGCAATTCGAAGTATTTTCAGTAGATCTTTTGAAGATTTGGCGAGGACATTCACCAGGGACATATAAGGAACTGGCAGATAGTACTGGAAGCCTACTGAGGTGGAAGCCATATGTTTCTGGTGGCAATAATCCCAACACTTGTGTGATTTTCTCCTGTAGTCTGGAATTGGAGGTGTAGGAGTGCAAGAGGATGATAGGATTGATTCGAGGCTAGATATTTTGAGGATGAGCTTGGTGGAGGGAAAAGGCAGCTAAGAATTTTGGGGCCCCCTCAACAGGGAGGAGTGACCAAAAATAGATGGTTTCCAATGACAAGGAGGGATAGCAGGTGGTGTGTATTCCAAAGAAGAAGAGATTTTTTTCCAAGGGGATTAAAAAGTGATAGTATTTAAGTGATATTAAGAACCCAGTATGAGCTATATTTTTGGTGAAAAGTGACATATTAGTCAAGGCAAGGAGGTTGAAGGAACTTTCTGGGCAGAAATTCACAATGTAAGAATATTTGGATGGGAATTGGGCATCTAGGAGGCATAGTGAGAGTGAAGACAGCAGTCAGGTATAGAAGGAAGGATGTGTGTGAGGTGAGGGGAACAAGTCGAGAAGACCCTGGAGAGACCTTGTCCTTGAACATAGCTTCTGGTGAGTGACGTGACATACAGGGTAGCAGCTATGAAAAAATAAGATTCATTATGATCTTCTTTGCAATTATATTGGGAGAGTAATCATTTGGTTGCTTAACTTTAACAATAGTTAAGTGAAAATATTTAAGCTTCGTTTTGAAAGATAATGAAAGACTTCATATTTGTTGAAGGAAGGAAGGAAGGAAGGAAGGAAGGAAGTCAGTCAAGCACAGTGTTTTCTTTCTCACAGGTCATACATGCCAACAAACTACCATTACTCTGAAAGTATCAGTGATTCCCTAAACAGTGACATTACTACTAGCTGTAAAATGATTATATAGTTATGACCCCTATGTCTCAGTCACAGAGTCCTATGGAATAAAACAACCTTTCAAAATAACTGTTTCTTCACTTCTATTTCTTTTTTTCTTTTCAAAAATAATTAATTAAGTTTAAATTTAAGTATAGTTGATTTACAATGTTTCATGTGTACAGCAAAGTTATACGTATATACATATATATGTATTCTTTTTCAGATTCTGTTCCATTATAGGTTATTACAAGATATTGAATATAGTTCCCTATGCTATACAGTTGGTCCTTGTTGTTTATCTATTTTGTATATAGTACTGTATATATGTTAATCCCAAATTCCAAATTTATCCCTCCCCTCCTTCCCCTTTGGTAACGATAAATTTTTCTATGTCTGTGAGTCTATTTCTATTTTGTAAATAAGTTCATTTGTAACATTATTTTAGATTTCACATATAAGTGATATCATGATATTTGTCTTTCTCTGTCTGACTTACTTTACTTAGTATGATAATCTCTAGGTCCATCCTCTTCACCTATATTCCTTCTTTTTTTCCTTTTTTTTCAGTTCTAGTTCTTGAACACCCTAAAGGGAGACATCAAGATCATAACACTCCAAACAAACAAAAAGCCTTTACCCTTTTCCCTCCCTCCCTTTTCTCATACTGTAAACGACCCCTGTGCCTCTCTCACCCCAAAATGCCCCTGAAAAAACCCTCACCCTATGTTTCTGGGCTGTGTTTTCCTGCTACGCACCTGCCACCCACTTCCCTGGCTCCAAGTGTCCACAGGTGCACTACCACAGTCATGGCCAGCTTCATGGCCATGAGAGCTATGTAGCCAACACGGCACCTTGCACTCAGAAGCACCTCATGTTTAGTTTAATGCTTTGCTGTCACTGGTCTTGAAATTCTTAACAAGTTCATTTTGCACTGAGCCCTGCAGATTATATAGCTGGTCCTGGCACCAGTCTTCCAGTTATGACAGCGCCAGAGGACAGCAGGAGGATTGGGTGTCCCAGGTCCCCCAGGGCAGGGGAAGACTCTCAAGTCAAGAGAATTGCCTGAGTGGCTTTGGTGGCTTCACCCATGCCTCTCACCTCTCTACTGCTGGGAGGATCAGTAGTGAATGTTGTAGACACTTACATATTAATAATTTTTGTCCCATCATACGTTCTTCTGAGGATAAGAAGTCAAGTTCAGACATAAGTTATGTCATGTAGGTGTATATGGTTAACTTTATAAGAACTAAAGCATATAAAGAAAGGCTTAAAGCAATTTTTCAGTACAATAGAACATTGGCAACAAAATAAGGAGGATAATATTTGATATTTCTAAGAGATGCATTTATGAATACAGACTTCGAGGGACAGAGTTATTTACCTGGTTGAGCTGAAATGGGGACGGAAACTATTAAACGTGGAGAAAAGATCTAAGGAAATGAGATACAGCATTGGGGGTCAGGTAAAGAAACTGGGCCAAAACCAAAACGAAATAAAACAAAACTAAAAAAGAGTTACTGCAACCTCTTTTTTTTTTTTTTCCAATTCTAGTCATGAACCTTGTCTCCTACATCAGACAGTTTCTTGTGCCAATGAAAGATTATATCTTTTTGTCTTTCATCATCCTTCATGTGGTACCTTACACATTGTACTCCTCAATCAATATTTGTTGTTTAATTGAAAATAAATCTACAAAAGAAACAAAGCCAATTCTTTTAGATCAAAGGAAGCAGACTTTCAGGCTGCAGCCTTGACACAGATGGGTTTTATTTGGCCCACATTGTTTTTTATATTTTAATCAACTGGTAATATTTAAAAATCAGGAGATTTCACATAAAAATCCAGATTTCTGGCTTCTCTTTAAAAAATTAAAAGATTTGGCTACATATGGTCGATACCTCTATGGGCATATGCTATCCTGTTCTTCACAGTCCCCAGTTCACCCTGCTGTCCTCCCAACATGGATGAATCCCCCCACCCCTCTGTGGCAGAGACTGTGTTGATCCCCTAAATTCAAATCCAACCATACCCCATTCTTCCTTAATAATAAGCAACAGGTTTCAGCAGGCATCATGGTAACTCAGAATAAAGAGAACTTTTCCTCCTCTTACAGCCAAGGGTGGCCATATAACTAAGTTCTGGCCATCCTGTGTAACGTAAACAGAGTTTTATATACAACTTGTTTAAAAAAAAAAAAATGTGCCCTTTCCCCCACTTCCTCCTTCTGCAGGCTGGAATTTAAATGTAATTGCTGGCACTACAACAGCCATTTGGGACCATAAAGTAAACTTGGGACTGGAAGAGCAATCAATTAGAGGGGGCCTGAGTCCCTGGCTCTGAGAATCTGCTGTATCAGCTCAGGGCTGCCTACCTCCAGGCTTTTATATCAGACAGAAACACACTTCTATTTGGTTTAAGCCATCATTGTTTGGGAATTTCTGTCACATACAGCCAAACCTAATCCCAAATAATACAACTACAAATCATCTCTGATAAGCAGGATTTTTCTTCTTTATCATGACTACTATTATTAAAAAGTAAACACTATGAAAAATCATAGTCTTTGGAAAGAAGGATGTGTGCAGTAGATCCCATAATTTGGGAGGGATACTTGTACGTTTCATGAATACAAATTGGTTGAGGCTCCTCTGTCTTTGCTAATATTGTGTGGTGGTGAAGCACGCAGGCTTTGGAGTTTCTGAATATCTCTATGCTTCGAGTCTCTCACCTATAAGAGGAGGATAATAAAAATAGGAACTTCCTTAATGTTTGTTTGGAAAGATTAGATGAGATAATGTACACAGCCAAAGAGAAAAGTCTCATTCCTTAAATTGTAGTCAAATGAGACAGAATGATGGCCTGGAGATGGCAAGGCATATGGAGACACACATTTCACTTCCTGCGCACACCGCTCTTTTCACATTAAGAAGTATTAAAGACGGTGGGAGTGATAGTGAAAAGTTTTCATCAGACCACAGAAGAGCTCAGTGTGTTGTTATTTCAAGACAGCATATATATGATCTATTTAAAGTTAAGACTAATGAGGAAATCTCAAATATTATTGTTTTTATATCACACTTAAATCATCCCTAAAAGCGGTGTATCTGATGACATTTGAATGGGAATTATATTTTCTTGATCAAAGCACCATTATTAGACAAGTAAATCCTCAAAAGGGCCCTGAGTTTACCAAGAAACTTAATTCCTGCTGTTGGAGTGAGCTCCTGGTCAGAAAAGTTCTCATGAACTAGAACAATGTACATACAAAAAGTAGATATTTCTCCTTCAATCAATAGAGCAATTTCCATATATTTGCATAATATCTCTGTATTTTTGGAAACCAGTGTGCCAGTAAACTAGAATCAGAAGAAATTCCATCCATCTGGTAGTTTTTATGAAATAAAAAAATTTTTCCTTAAGCCAATATCTAACGCTTTTCTAAAATAATCTCCAGTGAAGCCTGAAACTTAAAAAATATCTTTAGTTGAAAGTAAGCATAGGGCTTAGAAGTAATAAAGGAGGTGGTGCCATTTTAAGGAAGTAATTTAAAAGTGGTTTTACCTCGGCAAACAGAGTATAAATGGAAAATATTTGCTTAGGTGGAAAAAAAATATTATTCATAGAGTCAGTATGTAATTTACACAGAGTTAGATTGGGACATTTTTGTTCATTACTCAGTGTCCACACTGAAAATATCTTATTCTTCAGTGTGTTTTATATGAAAGTTGTCATTTTACCAGTGAAAGAACAGTCTTTACATATCATTCCCTTGTCCTCTATGTTTAAAGGAATATTCTAATTAAATAAAAAAACCTAAATCTTCTCTATATTTGTGATATAATGATTCATGAATAAGTTATATAAAATGGCCCTAAAAAGGATCTGAGAAACCATATTTTAACAGGTAGAGATTATACTAATAATTTTTTTTCCAACAACTTTTAAAAATTCCCTGAAAATGTGATTGTGGGACATTTTTTTTTAAATTAATTAATTAATTAATTTTTTTGGCTGTCTTGGGTCTTCGTTTCTGTGCGAGGGCTTTCTCTAGTTGCAGCAAGCGGGGGCCACTCTTCATCGCGGTGTGCGGGCCTCTCACTATCGCGGCCTCTCTTGTTGCGGAGCACAGGCTCCAGACTCGCAGGCTCAGTAGTTGTGGCTCACGAGCCTAGTTGCTCCGCGGCATGTGGGATCTTCCCAGACCAGGGCTCGAACCTGTGTGCCCTGCATTGGCAGGCAGACTCTCAACCACTGTGCCACCAGGGAAGCCTCCGGGACATTTTTTAAAATTATAGTTGTCAGTTTGCTTTTGTGAGAATTCCCTAGGATAATCTCTTGGTATGGGGCCAAGACCCTCCAGGTAAATACCATTTATAATGAGGGTTTCTATCTTTGAGGCCAGATTCTCAAAGTATTTGAAGCCATAGACTCTAGATATAAAATAGGCTGATGGTATGTGATTAAGTACAGCTGTTTAAGTACCAAAGTTCTATCTAAATTTTAGTGTGTGATTGACTTTTGGATATATGTTTTCAAAGGCTTGGAGAGTCCCTTTTGCCTGGCAGCCCCTTCCCTGAATGCCTGGCTTCCCTTGATGTGATGGGCAGTCCTGTCCCTGTTTCCTGCCTCTGTCAATAAGAGGGCTACAGCCAGCCAGCCCAGTGGGAGGGAGGGAACAATGACTATCTCTTGGGATAGCATAATGCAACAGAGCACACACCCAGTTCATGCTGCCAGTGTCACAGTTACTTGCTAATTAAAGTTGACCTTGTTTGTTGGGGCAAAGTCAGACTCAATTCCCCTGAAGACTTGTTGGCTGTCTGAATGTCTCCACCCACCTACCTCCTCCACTTGCCTAAGTGGCTAGAGAAACTAACTCTTGACTAAATATCACTAAACATCATTTTCTTTCTTCCTCATTTGGTCATGAGAGTATGGTGAGATAACAATCTGTTTATGCCTTTTCCACACTCTGTGGGACTATGTCCTTGTGTAAAAGTTGACTTATGGAAAGCAGTTATTCTCAAGTTCC
This sequence comes from Eschrichtius robustus, assembly GCF_028021215.1. NCBI lineage: Eukaryota > Metazoa > Chordata > Mammalia > Artiodactyla > Eschrichtiidae > Eschrichtius > Eschrichtius robustus. Next base: position 101,457,031 of record NC_090825.1, on the reverse strand, counting down.
ACTGAGTACCAGAATCCCCTGGAGGGCTTGACAAAACACAGATTTCTGGGCTTTACCCTCAGCATTTCTGATTCAAAGAATCTGAGGTGGGGACAAGAATTTGCTTTTCTAAACAGTTGTCCATAATATTGGTGCTATTGTCGAGTATCAGACTTTGAGAACCACTGATTTAGAGGATAAAAGCCTTTGGATCTGCCTCTGGAACTAGAAAGTTAGTTCCTTAACCAACTGATATGTAGTTTTATGTCTATCAGATCTTTCGGTATTTAAGTGTGTTGTCATAATATACATCTTAGGGATTCTTATTGTGTTAATCAAATAAGTGCTCTTTGATGATGTTCAAAACCTAAGGCTGTGGATAGAGACCTGAGTTTATGTGCAGGGGGAGCAAACAGCCTCCCTCATGATTTGCCTCCTTTTTCACTTGCTTCTCATTTGGTTCTTCAGCCAGTGTGATCTAAAATTTCTAGTCACTTTCTAGTTTAAATAACAAAGGCCAGGGACTTCCCTGGTGGCGCAGTGGTTAAGAATTCACCTGCCAATGCAGGGGACATGGGTTCAAGCCCTGGTCCAGGAAGATCCCACATGCCGTGGAGCAACTAAGCCTGTGGGCCACAACTACTGAGCCTGAGCTCTAGAGCCCACAAGCCACAACTACTGAGCCCGAGTGCTGCAACTACTGAAGCCCGTGCACCTAGAGCCCATGCTCTGCAACAAGAGAGGCCACCGTGATGAGAAGCCTGTGCACCGCAACGAAGAGTAGCCCCCGCTCAATGTGACTAGAGAAAGCCCATGCACAGCAACAAAGACCCAACGCAGCCAAAAATAAAGAAATTAATTAATCAAAATAAAGAAATAAAGTTAAAATGATACTTTAGTCATTTTTAAAAACATGTTTTTAGACTTGCCTGAAAGTAATTTAAGGAGTACCTCTTTAAGAACATCATTAAGACGCTCCATGAGGCCAGGTGTCTGTGGGCCTAACGTGGATGGAAGACGCAAAGAATACTAGGTTGGAGAGGCTGCTGTGGAGTCTCCTGAGAGCCGTGTGGCTAACAGGGTCTTGGTGCACCGGCCAGGTGTCAGGCTTGTGTCTCTGAGGTGGGAGACCCGAGTTCAGGAAACTGGTCGACCAGAGACCTCCCGGTCCACGTAATATCAAACAGCGAAAGCTCTCCCCGAGAGCTCAATCTCAACAGTAAGACCGAGCTCCACTCAACAACCAGCAAGCCACAGTGCTGGACGCCCTATGCCGAACAAACAGCAAGACAGGAACACAACCCCACCCATTACCAGAGAGGCTGCCTACAATCATAATAAGGTCACAGACACCGCAAAACACACCACTGGAGGTGGTCTTGCCCACCAGAAAGACAAGACACAGCCTGATCCACCAGAACACAGGCACCAGTCCCTTCCATCAGGAAGCCTACACAACCCACTGAACCAAACTTAGCCACTGGGGGCAGACACCAAAAAAAACGGGAACAACGAACCTGCAGCCTGCGAAAAGGAGACCCCCAAATACAGTAAGTTAAGCAAAATGAAAAGACAGAGAAACACACAACAGATGAAGGAGCAAGGTAAAAACCTACCAGACCAAAAAACAAATAGGAAATAGGCAGTCTACCTGAAAAAGAATTCAGAGTAATGATAGTAAAGATGATACAAAGTCTTGGAAATAGAATGGAGAAAATACAAGAAACGTTTAACAAGGACCTAGAAGAACTAAAGAGCACACAAACAATGATGAAAAATGCAATAAATAAAATTAAAAATACTCGAGAAGGAATCAAAAGCAGAATAACTGAGGCAGAAAAATGGATAAGTGACCTGGAAGATAAAATAGTGGAAATAACTACCACAGACTAGAATAAAGAAAAAAGAATGAAAAGAATTGAGGACAGTCTTAGAGACCTCTGGGACAACATTAAACACACCAACATTCGAATTATAGGGGTCCCAGAAGAAGAATAGAAAAAGAAATGGACTGAGAAAATATTTGAAGAGATTATAGTTGAAAACTTCCCTAATATGGGAAAGGAAATAGTCAATCAAGTCCAGGAAGCACAGAGAGTCCCATCCAGGATAAATCCAAGGAGAAACATGCCAAGACACATATAAATCAAACTAACAAAAATTAAATACAAAGAAAAAATACTAAAAGCAGCAAGGGAAAAACAACAAATAACATACAAGGAAATCACCATAAGGTTAACAGCTGATCTTTCAGCAGAAACTCCGCAAGCCAGAAGGGAGTGGCGGGACATAATCAAAGTGATGAAAGGGAAAAACCTGCAACCAAGATTACTCTACCCAGCAAGGATCTCATTCAGATTCGATGGAGAAATTAAAACCTTTACAGACAAGCAAAAGCTAAGAGAATTCAGCACCACCAAACCAGCTTTACAACAAATGCTAAAGGAGCTTCTCTAGGCAGGAAACACAAGGGAAGGAAAAGACCTACAACAACAAACACAAAACAATTAAAAAAATAGTAATAGGAGCATACATGTCAATAATTACCTTAACTGTAAATGGATTAATGCTCCAACCAAAAGACATAAACTGGCTGAATGGATACAAAAACAAGACCCATATAGATGCTGTCTACAAGAGACCCACTTCAGACCTAAGGACACATACAGACTGAAAGTGAGGGAATGGAAAAAGATATTCCATGCAAATGGAAATCAAAACAAAGCTGGAGTAGCAATGTTCATATCAGACAAAATAGACTTTAAAATAAAGACTATTACAAGAGACAAAGAAGGACACTACATAATGATCAAGGGATCAATCCAAGAAGAAGATATAACAATTGTAAATATTTATGCACCCAACATAGGAGCACCTCAATACATAAGGCAAATGCTAACAGCCATAGAAGGGGAAATCGACAGTAACACAATCACAGTAGGAGACTTTAACACTCCACCCTCAGCAATGGACAGATCATCCAAAATGAAAATAAATAAGGAAACACAAGCTTTAAATGATACATTAAACAAGATGGACTTAATTGATATTTATAGGACATTCCATCCAAAAACAACAGAATACACTTTCTTCTCAAGCACTCATGGAACACTCTCCAGGAAAAATCATATCTTGAGTCACAAATCAAGCCTTGGTAAATTTAAGAAAATTGAAATCGTATCAAGTAGCTTTTCCGACCACAACGCTATGAGACTAGATATCAATTACAGGAAAAATTTAGTAAAAAATACAAACACATGGAGGCTAAACAATACACTACTAAATAACCAAGAGATCACTGAAGAAATCAAATAGGAAATCAAAAAACACTTAGAAACAAATGAAAATGAAAACACGATGACCCAAAACCTATGGGATGCAGCAAAAGCAGTTCTAAGAGGGAAGTTTATAGCAATACAACCCTACCTCAAGAAAAAAGAAACATCTCAAATAAACAACCTAACCTTACACCTAAAGCAATTAGAGAAAGAAGAACAAAAAAACCCCAAAGTTAGCAGAAGGAAAGAAATCATAAAGATCAGATCAGAAATAAATGAAAAAGAAATGAAGGAAACAATAGCCAAGATCAATAAAACTAAAAGCTGGTTCTTTGAGAAGATAAACAAAATTGATAAACCATTAGCCAGACTCATCAAGAAAAAAAGGGAGAAGACTCAAATCAATAGAACTGGAAATGAAAAAGGAGAAGTAACAACTGACACTGCAGAAATACAAAAGATCATGAGAGATTACCACAGGCAACTCTATGCCAATAAAATGGACAACCTGGAAGAAATGGACAAATTCTTAGAAAAGCACAACCTTCCGAGACTGAACCAGGAAGAAATAGAAAATATAAACAGACCAATCACAAACACTGAAATTGAGACTGTGATTAAAAATCTTCCAACAAACAAAAGCCCAGGACCAGATGGCTTCACAGGCGAATTCTATCAAATATTTAGAGAAGAGCTAACCCCTATCCTTCTCAAAATCTTCCAAAATATAGCAGAGGGAGGAACACTCCCAAACTCATTCTACGAGGCCACCATCACCCTGATACCAAAACAACACAAAGATGTCAGAAGGAAGGAAAACTACAGGCCAATATCACGGATGAACATAGATGCAAAAATCCTCAACAAAATACTAGCAAACAATCCAACAACACATTAAAAGGATCATACACCATGATCAAGTGCGGTTTATCCTGAGAATGCAAGGATTCTTCAATGTACGCAAATCAATCACTGTGATACACCATATTAACAAAGTGAAGGATAAAAAACATATGATCATCTCAATAGATGCAGAGAAAGCTTTTGACAAAATTCAACATCCATTTTTGATAAAAACCCTCCAGAAAGTAGGCATAGAGGGAACTTACCTCAACATAATAAAGGCCATATATGACAAACCCACAGCCAACATCGTTCTCAATGGTGAAAAACTGAAACCGTTTCCTCGAAGATCAGGAACAAGACAAGGTTGTCCATTCTCACCCTATTATTCAACATAGTTTTGGAAGTTTTAGCCACAGCAATCAGAGAAGAAAAAGAAATAAAAGGAATCCAAATCAGAAAAGAAGAAGTAAAGCTGTCACTGTTTGCAGATGTCATGACACTATACATAGAGAATCCTAAAGATGCTACCAGAAAACTACTAGAGCTAATCAATGAATTTGGTAAAGTAGCAGGATACAAAATTAATGCACAGATATCTCTTGCATTCCTATACCCTAATGATGAAAAATCTGAAAGAGAAATTAAGGAAACACTCCCATTTACGATTGCAACAAAAAGAATAAAATACCTAGGAATAAACCTACCTAAGGATACAAAAGACCTGTATGCAGAAAACTATAAGACACTGATGAAAGAAATTAAAGTTGATACAAAGAGATGTAGAGATATAGCATGTTCTTGGATTGGAAAAATCAACAACGTGAAAATGACTACACCACCCAAAGCAATCTACAGATTCAATGCAATCCCTATCAAACTATCAATGGCATTTTTCACAGAACTAGAACAAAAAATGCACAATTTGTATGGAAAGACAAAAGACCCCGAATAGCCAAAGCAATCTTGAGAAAGTAAAACAGAGCTGGAGGAATCAGGCTCTCAGACTTCAGACTCCACTACAAAGTTACAGTAATCAAGACAGTATGGTACTGGCACTAAAACAGAAATATAGATCAACGGAACAGGAGAGAAAGCCCAGAGATAAACCCATGCACTTATGGTCACCTTATTTTTGATAAAGGAGGCAAGAACATACAATGGAGAAAAGACAGCCTCTTCAATAAGTGGTGCTGGGAAAACTGGACAGCTACATGTAAAAGAATGAAATTAGAACACTCCCTAACACCATACACAAAAATACACTCAAAATGGATTAAAGAACTAAATGTAAGACCAGACACTATCAAACTCTTAGAGGAAAACACAGGCAGAACACTCTATGACATAAATCACAGCAAGATCCTGTTTGACCCACCTCCTAGAGAAATGGAAATAAAAACAAAAATAAACAAATGGGACCTAATGAAACTTAAAAGCTTTTGTAGAGCAAAGGAAACCATAAACAAGACGAAAAGACAACCCTCAGAATGGGAGAAAATATTTGCAAATGAAGCAACTGACAAAGGATTAATATCCAAAATTTACAAGCAGCTCATGCAGCTCAATATCAAAAAAACAAACAACCCAATCCAAAAATGGGCAGAAGACCTAAACAGACATTTCTCCAAAGAAGATATACAGATTGCCAACAAACACATGAAAGGATGCTCAACATCACTAATCATTAGAGAAATGCAAATCAAAACTACAATGAGGTATCACCTCACACCAGTTAGAATGCCATCATCAAAAAAATCTACAATCAATTCTGGAGAGGGTGTGGAGAAAAGGGAACCCTCTTGCACTGTTGGTGGGAATGTAAATTGATACAGCCGCTATGGAGAACAGTATGGAGGTTCCTTAAAAAACTACAAATAGAACTACCATATGACCCAGCAGTCCCACTACTGGGCATAAACCCTGAGAAAACCATAATTCAAAAAGAGTCATGTACCACAATGTTCATTGCAGCTCTATTTACAATAGCCAGGACATGGAAGCAACCTAAGTGTCCATCGACAGATGAATGGGTAAAGAAGATGTGGCACATATATACAATGGAATATTACTCAGCCATAAAGAGAAACGAAATTCAGTTATTTGTAGTGAGGTGGATGGACCTAGAGTCCATCATACAGAGTGAAGTAAGTCAGAAAGAGAAAAACAAAAACCGTATGTTAACGCATATATATGGAATCTAAAAAAAAAAAAACAACAAATGGTTCTGAAGAACCTAGGGGCAGGACAGGAATAAAGACACAGATGTAGAGAATGGACTTGAGAACACGGGGAGGGGGAAGGGTAAGCTGGGACGAAGTGAGAGAGTGGCATGGACTAATATATACTACCAAATGTAAACTAGATAGCTAGTGGGAAGCAGCCGCAGAGCACAGGGAGATCAGCTCAGTGCTCTGTGACCACTTAGAGGGGAGGGGTAAGAAGGTTGGGAGAGAGAGGCAAGAGGGAGGAGATATAGGGATATATGTATATGTATAGCTTATTCACTTTGTTATAATGCGGAAACTAACACACCATTGTAAAGCAATTATACTCTAATAAAGATGTTAAAAAAAAAAAGAAAATGAAAAAACAAACAAACATGTTTTTAAGATGATGCATTTAGAGAATGCCTGGAAGGAACTATATTGACTTAATAATAATTAAAATAATAATAGCAACTAAAATTTTTATTGAGTGCTTACTCATGCTAAATATTTTATATGTTATATCAAGTAAATGGTAAATATTTTATATATCATTTCATCTTCACAAAAATCCTATGAAGTCTGCTATCTCCATTGTAAATGTTTTTATTGATGTTGAATCATATTCAGAACCAGATTTTAATAAAAAAAATTTAATATATTAAATCACAGGGTAAGGAAGGTTTACATTTCACATAAGCTGGATACCCAGAACCATAACTCTAAACAAATAGCCTCTTGTTTACTGATCTTGCTTTTCTACTGCTGCATTTTCACTCCTGCTTCGAACGTCTTTTCTATTCCTTTCCCCCATAGTTGAAATTCTGCTCGTTATCCTGGTCAAATTCAAATGACACCTCCTCCATGTTTTGTGTTCTCACTTCATCTTCTTTTGAACAGTCACATATAATGAAGAGGTGAATGTGTTTGGATATGGAATAGCAGGTGTTCATTCTGATTTTTGCCACATATTGGCTGTGGAACTTTGAGCAATTAGTATCTGTTTCTGTGCTTGAAAAATGGGACTAATAATATACTAGTATACTGACCTGTTTTTATCTTATGAATTTATGAATCAGTAACTAACTGAATGTCCTCTGTGTTGTCTTCTAGAAAGCTCAGAGATTAATTGGCAAGCCCTCTCTAGGAAATGCACCGGATCTCATGGCATTTCACCTGTGTACTACTTCCTTGTACCATTTTCCTCTAGACTTACCTGAAAATAATAACTTAAAAAAATTAATTTACAAACATAATTCAACTCTGTGCATACATAGTAGAAAATACAAAGCCCCTACCTCCAGCCCCACTCACCCACTGAAGAATAATCACTTCTAATATACACATTTTCTCATTCATATCTATCTATCATCTACCTATCAATCTACCAATTTAAAATGGTATTCTACTATTTGTATTGTTGTGTAACCTGATTTTTTTTCATTTAGGAATATATTGTGAACATTTTCCCATGTCAGTAGTTTCCTAGAAATGAATATTTATCACCTGTGGAGTTTTCCACTCTAAGGTTCCACCATGATTACTTAAAATCTGAGCAGGTGGAAGGGGATGGAACTCAGCACAGAGGGGAAGGTCTGATTTTACGTAGGGGGAGAAATGTTCCTTCCACTTTAACAGGAAGAAATGGTATATGCAGATAAAGGTAGACTGTAAATATATATTATATATAATATATATGAATATATAATATATGTATATACACACATATATGTGTGTGTATATATATATATTTCCCCCCCCCCTTAGACCATAAAGTAAGATAAGAAGAAGCATGGGGATGGTGACCTGAAAGCAGAAAGTAGTCAAATCTTCACTGCCGGTGTTAAGTTCAAAGGAAAAAATGGCAGCAGCTTGAATGGAATTTTGTGAATAAACCTCATCAATTGCCTGGGAATCACTGTTTAAAAAGAAAAAAGTGTGTCTTACTCAAACCTGGAAACTAAACTGGATTTAAAATAAGCAGTTATTTAGGACAGTTATAGTGAGTGAAGCATCTGATGGTATGTAGGACTTTTCATATTGCTGTATTCATGTATAGTATTTAAAAATATTACTTCATACTTTTAATGCATTTTTGTTAGTCTTACTGAGTGGAAAGGCATGCTATGCATTTTTACTCAGGTAAGCACGAGTATGAGAAATACCAGTTCTCTTTCCTGCTTCTAACTTTATCCTAGCTGTTTGCTCTAAGTACTCTGTGTTAAAGAGAAAAACCACAGGCACCAAATGGCGTCACTGGTGCCAAACCATGATACCAAACCTATTTAATACCTAACCTATTGCAGTTTTGAATTTCACCAGAAAGGTAATCTTAATCAACCAGTCTGGAATTTTCTGGTCAGCACCTATAAGGTAATCTGCTCTGTGGGTCCTCTTTATTCCCTAGAGGAAGAAGAGGCAATATGCACGATAAAACCCGGTCCACCATATTCTTCCCCCCCAAAAATATGTCCTGGCCCAAAATAATCCTTTCTTTTCTTTTGCTAATAACTTCCTTGCCCCACATTCCTTTTGCCTTTATAATAACCTTCCATTTTGTGTAACTCCTTGGAGCACCCTTCTGGTTGCTAGATGGGGTGCTACCTGATTCATAAATAGTTGAATAAAGTCAATTAGATCTTCAAATGTACTCAGTTGAATTTTGTTTTTTTAACACCTGTCATTTGCAGATTGCTCTGTTCCTCTGCAGTAAACAAGGGTGATTAGACACTAGATTTTTCCTTGCTAATAAGGAATGAAAAATTGCTCTAGCTTCTACTGAAGTTTTGAAGCCCTGAGTACTATGGCTGTGCTATTCTTGGCTATCAGTTCTGCTGTCAGGCCCCCTTAATTACTTCTGGAGACATGGCAGAAGGATTGCTTGGCGTCCTTATGCCCAGGTCTCCAGGGCTCATGTTTGTCTCTTACTTTTCCACAAAGGGGAAACTCACCTCGAACTTCTGCTAGCCAGGTTTCTGTGTCATTCTTTTCAGCCATTTCCTGGGAACTGGGCCCTGACCTACCTCTTTCATGAAGTGTATTTTTCCACTGACTTCCCTGGCTCTCTATGACCTTCCAGCACCCCGAATGCAACCCCTGAAGGTGTGCCTCTTATCTGATCCTAGATCAGACCCTTTGCTCCCACCCTTCCATTAGCTTCCCAATTATCTGCCTACCTTGAGGTCTCTACAGCCACTCCCAAGCCACTGCAGGACATTTTGCTAAAAGAATCATGAGTCTGTGCCTAACTTGCTGGCAAAAATACCCATTAGGAAATAATCCCTGGAGCATAAATCTAGAAACTCAAAAGTACAAAGAACAAAAACATGATACACATTAGATCAGTGAAGTTCACACAACAAACAGAAGCCCTATGATCAATTTTTTACTAGGGAATCTATTCAAAAGTATTGAGAATAGTACAGTGATGTATGAAAAACTATGTTCTTGAGTTGATTCGGAGATGAAGATGAACATGTGTACATTTATGCAAAATGCAGTCTGTTCAAGTTAACCTTTAAATGACCAAAAAAAAATATTTCTGGCTGAGTGACTGAAGTCTACAGCAACAAAAATGTACTCACCTTCTGCTTCTATAACAGCCTGTGTTCTTCTGTTGTAGAAGAAAGGTGAATTCTTTCTGTAGATAACATCTACATTACTTGCTTATTTGACTTTACAATTACTCGCTCTCAAGTGTAAACATGTGAGATAAGCAGTCACATGGTTAAAAGACCTGAACAATATAATCCTCTAATGCCATTAGGTTTGTTAAATGTTACAATAAAAAAATCAAAATCAACTAACAGATATTGACACAAAAGGTCAATGTTTCTATGTTTGTATATGCCAGTCCTTAACTAAATGAGTTTATTTCCTTACAAAAGGTTTATTTTTGACATGTAGAAATGTGGAAAGTATCATGATAAGCACGATACTGGGATACTCAGCTTAATGAGATAAAGGCTTGTCCAGGGAGGTTTTGGGAGAAGAAATGCTGGGAGGGGGGATGGAGGGAGTAGTCAGCAAAAGCCTTAAGGGTGACAGAAGGAGAAATGATAGTCATAAACTACATTAGCAGTTAAGGATACTAGATAAGTAGGCAAAAGCAAGTTAATATATATTCATCTGAGTCACAAGACCCAGGGGTTTACAACTAAGTGAGAATGAGAATTTTGAAAGAGCCCAAAGTTCAAGTTGCAAGACCAAAGAATGTCACTACTTCATTAAATTCAGTAACCAAGTAGATGTTGGAAGTATAACTATGACTGATAAGATTATTCAATCAAAATTTTATAATGATTATGTTGATGGTATAATTTTGGAGTAAAAAAGGGAAGTACAAATTTCACTTAGTAGCCATTATCCCATACCATTTCTAGGGAGAAAGAGGAGTGGGCAAAAGACAAATGGACAATTTAGCCATCAATATATGTACTGTGTGGTTCTGAGCGGACTTCTTATAGGGAATGAATGAAGAAAGGATAGCAAATTCTTCCTAGATGTTCTCAGGTAAGGAACAATTTCTACCTCCCACCCATTACTTACTGTGTGCCGTTCACAGATGAAGCTGGGAATTTGACCCTATGTCATGTTTTTCCTGTTCCTCCAGATTGAGGAGAGGAGGTTGGAACTGATTATTACCCTGATTATCTTAATGCAAGGCAACTTTCTCTCCCTGTCTCTTTTCTCATTCTTTTCTACGGTCAGGGTCAGGGAGAAGTATCCTATATGTGAATAGCTTGTAATTATCTTCATACTGTAGGTCCTTGCCCTTGTCAAATTAAATCCGATCTCTTAAAATGGCAAGGTCAGTCAGTTTGTACCACCAAAGTTGTTCTGGAAGGGGATGCATCCCAGATATTTGCCAGTCTCGACATTGAGACAGGCTAGGACCTGGGACCTGGAACCCTTTATTGGAGTACTTGCACCTGGACTAATGTCTCCTCAAGCAACAGAATACAAAGAAACTGCAAGGGACTAAAAATAACTGCACGCATGCTCAGTCAGTGCAATTATGAACAATGAGATACAAAAAGGCCACAAACCAACTGCCATTCCTGAGGTACCTGGAGGGTACTGCACATGATCCTGCACACAGCACCACCAAGGGGGTGGGCAGACCCCCTGTGCCACCCCCCAACCTCACCCCATGTAAGGAACCAGCCTGCCCTCCTCAGAGAGCGAGCAAGGGCACCTGTTTCTTATTTTTCCTCCCTCATGCTGTAGCAATAAAGTCCCAATAAAGACTTGCTTGAATTCTTCTTCTGGCCTCTTATCAATTTCTATTGATTAAAGAGTCCAAGGACCCAAGTTGGCAACGGCATAACAGTGACATACTTCATTTCCATTGGTCACATTCCATTGGTCAGAACTCGTTACACGGCCCCAGTTACATGCACAGAGGCTTTGAAATGGGGTCCTTGGCTGAAATGAAGTCTCTGACTCCTTCCTCTCAGACTCTGGGAGCATCCTGTGTAATCTCTCCTTAAAATTCCATTAGGTTGTTGGCTGAAGTGGTCCTCACACAAATTTTATGTGGCCCATATATTGTTGGTCAGGACAATATAGAAATCTTTTCAGTTAGTTGTCAATATTTAAACATATGGAGATTTCAACATTTAAAAAGTCTACATTTTGGGTTTCTCTTATAAAAGTCAGATTCTCTGGCAAAGCTAGGCCTATATTTATGCATGGTAACAAATGACTATAGCTGGATCCTGTGTAATTTCCAGTCTGCTTCAATCCCCTTTAACAATCCCAGTTAGTCCATCCAGCTAGTTTCACTGTTTTGGATTATTTGCTTTGGCACTGCTGGCATTTGAGCTTGTGTTTCTGGAGCAGAAAGCCAAATTATGGTGTGGCGTGGCTGGAGGTGGAGGAGAGCTTCTTGCTTTGCCCTATGTATTAGTTTGTCAGCACTACTGTAACAAAGTACCACAAACTGGATGATTTAAACAACAAACATTTAATGTCTCAGTTTTAGAGGCTAGAAGTTTCATATCAAGGTGTTGGCAGTGTTTGTTCTTTCTGAGGGCTATGAGCGAAAGATCTGTTCCAGGCCTCTCTCCCTGGCTTGTAGATGGCCACCTTCATGTTCACATGGCATTTTCTCTGTATGTGTATCTCTGTGTCCAAATTTCCTCTTTTTATAAGGACATCAGTCATATTGAATTAGGGCCTGCCTACCTTAATGAGCTCCCTTTAACTTGAATACCTCTGCAAGGATCCTATCTCCACACAAGGTCACATTCTGAGGAGCTGGGGATTAGGACTTCAACATATGGATTTGGATGGCACACAGTTCAACCCGTAATACCCTATTTACTCACTTGGTTTCATGTGCATTTCACGATTACATAGAGGGAAAAAAAAAACTCTCAAAATAATCTCAACTAGAAAATGGATCATCCTATACCACTGTGTTGAAAAAAAAAATTCTGGCATATCTTACAGGAGAGTTGAGATGCAATATCGAAATTAATCTCTTTTCTTTGCAAGGAATGCCACATTTTTGGCTTTCACTGTGCAGCTCACGTGGTCTATTCTGAGGCCCAGAAGAATCTCTCCATTGCATGGGGAAAGGCTTTTTCATATGGGAAGGGGCAGTGCAAAGGATGCTGTTGTGGATGAAGAAGGTCGCCTGCCACATCAGTAAACAAAAGATGTTGGGGCCGTCACGCCCCGCAGCCACTGCAGCCACCCCCAGCTGGGCACCCTGAGGGATTCAGGATGGAAAAAAGCAGGATACTGGCCCCTGATAGTTAAGATGCATATTAAAGGAATGATTTCAATGAGCCCAGACTCTTGCATCTTCCCATAGATAGAAAAGCACTAAATTCATTAACTCGAGATGCCTGGTTTTCTTTAATTAACAGTAATCTTCTGATGTTCCAACTATCTGCTTTCTGTTGCAAAAGCTCCTCTATATCCTGGCTCCTCCCTTACCTCTTTGGAGCAGTCCCTCAGAGCTAGCTGAGAGGCTGCCCTCCAGGCTTCAGTCCTCAGAAAGTCTGCCAAATAAAACGTAATTCTCAACTTTTAGGTTGTGCATTGTTTTTCAGCTGACACTGTGTTCCTTGACAAAAGAAAGAAGCAAACTTATTACTATAGCTCTGCTCAATCTTGCATGAACTTTTCTTCTTTCCCAGGAAGAAAAATATGTTCCTTTTCATGTAATCGTCTACCCACACCTCCTATCCCCAAAGCAGTTGTGAAGCTACCACACATATCCAGTGGGCTGTCAAGTCTTCCAGTAACAGGACTTCCCCCACAGAGCAAGCTATAAAATGTCACCAAAGTTCAGTTGTGGTAAATTGAACTGTTGACTGAGGTTAAGTGGAAGCGTTCCTTAACTGCCACTCTCATTTTTTCAACTTCTCTCACCAAAGCATTCACTGACTTCTCTGAGGGGGCATGGGGGCCTTTCTGGGTGGAGACATGGGCCTGGGACAGCCAGGACAGGCCCCAGTGGCTTGAATGAAAGAGCTCGCAGCAGCCGGGCACGATGGCACAAAGCAAGGCACACCCTTCCTCTTTTGCATCCCTTCGCTAATAAAACACAGTGAGCTCTCAAAACTCTGTTGATAATATGCTTGGGAGCTCAAAGAGCCAAACCCCAGTGGACTGATTTAGATACAAAGGGCTATTGAATTGTTATTAGGAGTGGGAAAAAAGGCCCAGTGTTTGAGTCTTCATGAAGGCAAGTTGTCAGTTTAACTGTTGTGTGTGTGTGTGTGTTTTCTATTAGCCCATGGTTTGACTCGCTTCAAACAGATCAGTTGTTTGGAGACACATAAGCATAGTCCCACATAAAAGACTATTTAAAAATCTTTAAAGTCAAATCAGAGGGTTATGAAGATAGACAAACAACTCCAAGGAAAATATTACAAAACATTCTGCTTACTTAGAAAGATCAAAATTCAAACTTCTTGGAGTTATTGAGACTATTCAAGAGCACTTGGTGCCACAGAAGTCACATGATTCATTTCCTTCCTCATGATATGAGAATATGAGAGGCTGACACCTTCTTCCATTAGCGTTGGTTGAAAAAGAGGATCTGGGAAGTACTCTCTGGCTGCAGAGGTGCTGAGTAGCTGAATGTAACTGTAGAATTCTGTAACTCTGCACAAATGAGATAGTCTGTGATTTGGTCTTAGAACAATGATAGGAAATAACGCATCATCTCTTCTCCAGAGAAGAGTTTTCCTTAAAAAACCATGTGACTACATCCTCCTTTAACCCAAGCCTCTGCTGCCTGGTAATTCCCTAACCTTCTGTCCTTCTGGAGTCACCCTTTTCTTTCATAACCAAATAACACTCCCAAGCTCCCATCCCATTTGCTGCAGTCTGGAGACGCCTTAATAAATCCTCCTGAAGAGAGGAATGCCCAGGTCACTTCTGCATCCACTCCCACTGCTGCCTGTTCCTACAGAGCCTACTGGTTCCTTACATTACTCTTGGCTCCTTGTTCTCCTACCTCTGTATTTCAAATACAGGACTATCAGACTTCTACTGAAGGCTGGGAGACAACAGAGGATAATTGCAGTCCAGGGTATTAGACATTCCTGTCCTAAAATTTCTCAGCTGTCTTCAACATATAAAAATCTCTTCTCAAACAACTTTCTTTCCAGCCTCTGTCTGCCATCATATTGCTTGGGTCCCTCTCTCTTTTAGGCTATCCCGAACTCCCCTCCTTCAGCTGCCACTAAGGCAACAATACCCAAGTCTCTTGATATAGTGTCTATGACAGTAGGCTTAGCTTGTCTGCTAGGTTATGAGAAAAGCTGCTTTGGGTGTGTCTTGTTCTAGCTCTCAAACACTGGCCAAAATCTCTTATTGATATGCAACTTCACCTAGCTGAGAAAATATTTCCCCAAACTTGCTCTAAGGAGCAAATCACAAATTATGTTTATACTACAATTTTTCTTTAGTGGGCAGGTATATTTTTATCTCTGGGAAAATTCGGAATTAAATATGGAAGTGATGAAGTAGATAAACCATATTGTTAATATATTTTTGTTAAGGAATCATCTATATTTAGATATTTAAAACATTTTAGATAATTTGGCCTGTTAGAAGGACCCTATCATTCCAGTTTAAAGTGAATAACTGAATAACAGTTTTACATTTGTGATGTTAAGTTAAAATTTAAGTTTAGAAAGAGTACAATTAGAACATTTAAGAGAATTTAAGATTCATCTTATAAATGTAACTTATTTGACTCTTTTATAAGAATCACTTAAGGAGTGTGGGGTTTCTTTATGGGGTGATGCAAATGTTCTAAGGTTGACTGTGATGATGGTTGCACAACTCTGTGAATACCCTGAATTATACACTTTAAATTGTACACTTTAATTGTACTCTTTAAATGGGTGAACTGTGTGGTATGACTCATATCTAGTAAAGCTGTGAAGAAAAGAATCACTTGACTTCTTGAGAAGGTTTGTTTGTGAGTCCATTGTAATACTGAAAAATAAAATATAATATGTTTACAAATTCAGTGTCAGAATATTTTTTTCCATTTCTGTGTCAGAATATTTAAAAGCATTAGATTAACTAAGTTATAAAAGCTTCCTTAAAACTGAATGTTAATATTTGCCAAATAGAATAATAGGATTTATAAATTATAATTAAAGTTTAAGGCAAAAGTAGGTTTTTAAAATTTAATGTTAATAAATTGAATAATAATAAAAAACAATATCTCATGCATGCTTAGAACTTCCCTATGGAGTGAAGAGGATGAAATTTATGGGCTCCTTTAGTCATTACAACATCAATTAGCAGTACTGAGATCTCTGTATGATGGATTAACAAAAATTCCAGCAAAATTGGGGTTGAAAATCTAGTAATTCTGAAATTAGAGTCAACAACTTTAACTGGTACCAGCTCAGGCCAGTTATATTTTACAGAATCGAAGCTGACAAAATGCTAACTTTATCTGTTTTCTTCACTGTAAAACAGAAAGAAAATGACCTACTTCCTACGACTGCTGTGATGATTAAATAAGGCAGTACATGTAAATGGCTGTGTTATTGGCACAGAGAAGGTGCTGCATAAATATTATCTATTATTATTAGCTGGTCAATGACAGAACATCCTAGGTAAATGCATAGAGTGGACAACTGATGTCTTTGTTATTATTTTTGGGCATTTAGTGTCCATTCTCCCTTCCCAAGTCTTGATTTCCTTTTTGAGAAGTTACCCATTTCCCAATGTGCACTACCCTTGGTGGAACTATATAGGTGCTTGTCCTCATGGGCAGGCAAGTAATCCAAGCTAGACTGACTGGATCCCCAACCTTTACCTCTGGGGAATTTGATTCTTGAGTGAGGTGGTGCAAGAAAGGAAAATGTTTTCTCATCCAAGGTATGAGTAGTGTTAGTCCGCAGTCACGCATTGTGTGGTGAGCCTGGGGCCATAGGTGGTCAGCAGGGCCAACGGTCAGACAGCTGAGCAGGACGTGGCACAGAGGACAGCGAGGAAAAGCTGGGACCCGCCAGGCGCCTCTGCATCTGTCTGTTACTGTATCTGACAACCTGCCAAGAGGTTCTTCTTTGCTCAGCTTTAACTTGGAACAATACAGAGAAGGGGATTCTGAGAAAGAAAGCTCCTAAATAAATCAAGTTGACAACTACATATTCCAGTATAGTTTTTAAGAAAATAAATGGAGATGATATACATGGACATGTCAGTGCAGGACCCGGCCCACAGTTAGTGTTTACTAAAATCTCATTTATTTATCATTGTGTTTGTAAATCAAGTGACCTGTGCTAATAGTATTGAGACTTGAAGTCATTGTTTATGATCATTTTAAACATGTGAATAGCTGACACATTTTTTTAGAGTGAATAGCATTGCTGGTCCCCTGTACCTCTTCCTATGAACATATTTGGAAACTGTTTATATGGATAACTTAATTTGGTTAAATATCAAACACAATAAATACAAGTTGTGCATTTCTTGTATTTAGATTTATCTTCACTAGCCTTGTAATTGTATCTTTAGTTTTAAAAATAAGAATAATAGTCTTTTTCTCATTTTCCTATCAAACTTGTGGTTTGTATTTGTTAGAGCAAGACCTTTTCCTTATGCTATGCTTTCTTCATCCTGATTTCTTTCTTTCAGCTTTCCAGCATAGACTTCATTATTTATTAAATTACGTCAATTTACTGCCTGTGTTCTTCTTGCCTGTACTTTTCTTACAAAAGAGGTAGCTAATTAGCTCTTAGATAAGACTCTCAGTAAGCATAATTGTATCAGAAAGGTTCTAGCAGGAAACAGAAAGCAGGCTCAGCTGGGATTTGGAAGAGAATTTATTGAGGGGGCCATTTACAGAGGTGAAGATAGGGCTACGGGAACCAACAAGAAATGCTGAAGCACCCAGGGACCAGCCACAACTGAAAGCTATTACTGCCCTAGGCTTGAAGGCAACAGGGGAGGAAATGGCCTGGTAGGTGCTGGAACCAAGCAAGAGGAGTCGCCCAACAGGAGCTGAGCTGTAAAGGGTCGAAGACTCCTCCAGAACTTTCTACTGAAGCAGGGCAGGAGTGAAGGAAGAAACGTCCACCTTTTTCTCCTGCTCACTGATCTCCTGCCAATGCCCCCTCGTTGGCTGAGCCCCATTAGCAGCGAGAGGACAGTGGGGTGTAGGTGACGCAGTCTACAGAGGGCGGCTCCGCTGGGGAGCAGAGGACTCACTCACGTGCAATTGTGTACGTGTGAGCGCTAAGCGGGTTCTGTGGGCGCCCCCTGGGACAGTGTCCGAGAAGCCCCAGAATAGGGAGCAAGAGATACTTGGAACAGGCTGAGGTGAGGTGCTGTTCCTAACAGGCTGAACGGGAAGCTGGCGGAACTGTCACTGGTCACCGCAGCTGCGCCAGGACTAGGAGGTGGGGCTAAGAGGCTGAGCAGTGGTGCACAGGAGGTGTCTGGTACAATTCTGTAACAGCACTGAGCATCAGCTCTGGTCTGTCTTCCCAACTAGACTATGGTAGATGGTGTGAGTGGAAGGTTCACGTCTGCTTTATTTATCAGTGTATACCCCATTTGTCTTTTCATGATTTCTTGCATTGAGTGAAAACTACAAGTAATCTCAAAAAAACGCTTTCCTCTATTAGGATAGTTTTAACCTTCGCCTCATAAAACCATTATAGTAGAACAGAAGTTAATTAGCAGAACACATAAATCAATTTATTGTGCTTCACCTCCAGTTATTAAAGAGTTAACCTCAGCAGTAGACAGGAAGAAAAAAAGCAGCAATGCATAGGATTTCTCTACAGGGGGATAATATGCTAAAAAATTGGTTTTCTTTTTTATAATTTTTAGACATACCAGTTCTTCTGTTTCAGGTATTAATTAATCCAATAAATTTTTATGGAACAGCTTTTAGGTTTTTTGTTTGTCATTGTTGTTATTATTATTATTATTATTTTGAAGCAGCTTTTAGGTTGGAGGTAATGTACTAGCTATTTGGGGGATAAAAGGATAAAAAGAACCAGACATATTTGTGTTTTGGTTTTTGTTTGGCAGAAAAAAAGTCTTATTGTTTTAATTTGCTATCTTTAATTACTAGTGGGTTAAAAATTTCCCATATACATGTATTTTGTATGAGTTGTGTATTTATGTCACTAGCTCATATTCTCCATGTTTGTTTGTAAAGTCTCTTTATATATTAAGAATACAAATCCCCTGTCTGTCATATTTCTTTTCGCAAACTTTTAATCCTGGTTTGTTTCAGTTTAATTTTGATATTGCATAGGGAGTTTAATTTGTACAAAAGGTTTTTCTCCTTGTTTTTCTTTTTTATTGTAGTATAATTGATTTACAATGTTGTGTTAATTTCTGCTGTACAGCAAAGTGATTCAGTTAATATATATATATATATATATATATATATATATATATATATATATATATATATATATATATATACATTCTTTTTTTTCAATGTATTCTTTTCCATTATGGTTTATCATAGGATATTGAAGAAATACAAATGGTCAATAGGCACGTGAAAAGATGCTCAACATCGCTAATTATTAGAGAAAGGCAAATCATAACTACAATGAGGTACTACCTCACACTGATCAGAATGGCCATCATTAAAAACTCTACAAATAACAAATGCTGGAGAGGATGTGGTGAAAAGGGAACACTTCTACACTATTGGTGGGAATGTAAGTTGGTACAGCCCCTGTGGAAAACACTATGGAGGTTCTTCAGAAAACTAAAAATAGAATTGCCATATGATCTAGCAATCCCACTCCTGGGCATATATCCAGACAAAACTCTCATTCAAAAAGATACATGCACCACTATGTTCATACCAGCGCAATTCACAATAGCCACGACATGGAAGCAACTTAAGTGTCCATCAACAGATGAATGGATAAAGAAGATGTGGTACATATATACAATGGAATACTACTCAGCTATAAAAAAAGAACAAAATAATGTCATTTTCAGCAACATGGATGCAACTAGAGATTATCATACTAAGTGAAGTAATTCAGAAAGAGAAAGACAAATACCATATGATATCACTTACATGTGGAATCTAAAATATGACATAAATGAAACTATCTACGAAAAAGGAACAGACTCACATAGATAACAGACTTGTGGTTGCTAAGGGGGAGGGGGTTGGGGGAGGGGTGGGGTGGGAGGTTAGGGTTCCCAGATGAAAACTATTATATAGAGAATGGATAAACAATAAGGCCTTACTGTATAGCAGTTCTCTCTGTACAGAGAACTATATTCAGTATCCTATGATAAACCAGACTTGGTTCTTGACTGAAGCTGTGTATAGTTTTGTAAGAGAATTAGCTAGCAGGACCTCATGAATGACCAGTAAAGGGTGATAAATGAGAGGGATCCCACTCTTGCAAACATCCCTGCTTGGGCACCAGACATGTGACTGAATCATCTTGCATGTTCCAGCCCCAGCTACCATCTGACTGCAGATTCCAAACAAGATCATCAGGAGAACCACCTGACTGAGCCCAGTCGAACCAAAGAATCATGCTTAAGCTGTAAATTTTGGGGTGGTTTGTTAGAGAGTGTTAGAAAATGGAAACATCCAGGTGCAACAGCAGTTGTCTTCTGGATGAGGGGTCCTCCTGGGTATCCCCAGGGGCCCAAGGCCCTGCATCTGAGTATCTGCTACTTTGGAATGGGGGGAAATACCTCAAAGTATTTTGAAGAATGCTGGTCTCCAGCCACTTACTCCGGTGGTTATCTAGTAGCTAATGCTTCTCCTTTAATTTTATATTCTTTGCCTAGGGGGTTAGTGTGATTGAGATCCACACCCACTCTTCTGAGAAGTCCTCTTTGGTACATATTTCAGGATGGACATACTTTGAATTTTATACTGTCTGCTCTCCTTTTTACAGGGAATCATAAATATTTCGCTGCTAGCAATTAATTTTGTTTTCCAGTTTTCCTAAAGATATACTACTTCTTGTGTATACAATTCTGTTCTTATTCTGTTCTTTTCCAAGATATTCTTTTGGAGAAGGAAATAGTTTCTTGCAGTTAATCTGCCTTCTTGATACAGTTCTGTTTATCCTTTTTTATTTCCCCCTAAGTTTTGTGATCTAATTCATTGATTTTCTGCGATATTCAACTTGATTTTTTAAATTAATTAATTAATTAATATTTTGGCTGTGTTGGGTCTTCGCTGCTGTGCGCGGGCTTTCCCTAGTTGCAGCGAGCGGGGGCTACTCTCTGTTGCCGTGCGCGGGCTTCTCACTGTGGTGGCTTCTCTTGTTGTGGAGCACAGGCTGTAGGCACGAAGGCTTCAGTAGTGTGGCTTGCGGTCTCTATAGTGCAGGCTCAGTAGTTGTGGTGCAGGGGCTTAGTTGCTCCGTGGCATGTTAGAGTTCCTTCCCAGACCAGGGCTCATACCTGTGTCTCCTGCATTGGCAGGTGGGTTCTTAACCGCTGTGCCACCAGAAAAGTCCCTCAACTTGCTTTTAACTGCCTATATTCGTAGACAGAAGAACACCAATGGTTAAAAGACTGGACTTTGAGTCAGACTACTTTGAATTGAATTCAGGGTGAACCACTTACTAGTGTATGTCTTAGCCAAGATATTTAACCTCCTTCAAACCCTTTTACAGCCTGAGGAGGAAATGGAGAAAGTAGCAATGCCTAACTTACAGAGTTGTTGAAAGCATTAAGTGGGAGCACACATATAGAGTTCTGAGTGCATTGGCTGGCACATGGGAGGCACTTGATAAATGGTTGATGCTATTACAGGAGACTTTAAAATCAGCGCTGATAACTTTAATTTCTCCCTTTTTATTTATCAAGTCAGAGCACATTCAAAAATGAAAACCTCCCTCTAAATCATATCACCCAGAGAAAATTACTGTTAACACTTTGGTGTTATTCATATTCATGTGTAACAAAACATTATTATAGTTTCCATACTGCTATGTGGCTCACTTTTTCATTTCGTGTTCTATCATGAACATTTTTACAAATAAATATTATCCCACACAATTATGTTTACTGGCTACATACTCTTCTAAATAATAAACAGCATAATTATTTTTAATGATTACCTCTATAGACACACAATAATTCCCTCCTAACCAGCTCTCTGATTTTGGACATTTAGGCGATCTCCAATTTTCTTGTTTTGTAGACTATTGTGAACTCAGTAGTTCACTTAATAAATGTGTTTGTACCCATGTTTGACTTTTTTCAGGATAAATTTTGAGAAACTGGGTTGTTCTGTAAAAGAGTATCAAAAACTAATGTTATTTATTTTAAAATAGTTACCTAATGTTAAAATGCCTCTCATATGCGGTGTATCTCACTAGTAATAGCATGTAAGCTCCGGAGGACAGGAATTTTGGTCTGTATTGTTCACAATTGTATCCTAGGTCTATAGAGCAGTGTGAACAAAAGAAACCTGCTTTTCAGTGAAGGAAACAAAATAATATTGTGAATACATATTAGTATGAACCAAGAGCAGTGAGATGATTTTGAAGACCTCTGCTAACAATACAGAAATTTATTGAGAAAAAAAGGAACAAGTGTTGTTTGTTTGTTTTTAAAAGGAGACTACAATATCTTAACTACTTCAGAAAAGGACATCTGGACAAAATTTATAAAAATGGAGAAAAGGGAATGGCTGTTGGGTAGGCAGTCAACAGTGTCTGCTGCACAAATAAAAACATAGTTTTCCTAAATTTTGAATTATAATAAACATGTTATTTACAATTAAGTTTTAGCAATATTCTTGATTGCTCTATTAATCTGTAGGAGGAAAATTATTTTTGAAAGAATTAAGATGTTTTAGTCTCCTTAAACGCACACACATACACACACACACACACACACACACACACACACACACTTCTGGCCCATGAGATTTGAGGAGAAGCTTGCTAGGTGTGTAAGGGGTGGATTCTAGGAAACTTTTTCTTGATCTTAAAGAGACTCAGGGAAGAAAAATGTCTTTTCTTTTCTTTTCTCTTCTTTTCTGTCTCTGAATACTGTATTGTATTCTAGAATGATCCGTGGAGGGACTTAGTGTAAGGATGAGGCTGATGTGCTGAGAAGGCAAAACAGAAAGATGGAAAGAATAAGGGTCCTTGGAAATGTCTTTGGGCTGCTAACTTTACCAATCCTGAGCCCATCCTATCTCATGACTTCCTATCACATGAGAATCAGTTTTCCAATTTTCCTATTGTTCAGAACATTAAGACAAGGCCTTCTGTTCCCAGAAGTGGAAAGTGTTCTAATTAATTCCAAATATTTTGCAGTAAGTCACGTGTGTGGTACAATTACAGCCATTTGATAATTCTTAGAGCATGAGTTTTAATGACAATAGATGTATACAGCTATATATTTAGCAGATATGGTATACAGTTGGTTAAAACGTTTATAAAACACTTATAATATGGTAGGCATTAGCCTCAGCTTTGGGAACCCAAAGGAAAGTAAAACAGGGCCCTTTCCCTCTGGGAGAAAAACATGATTGTTTCCCAGCATTTTTTATTTTTAGCATATGTCTCCAGGAATGAAAAAATGAGCTTTGCTTAATACTTGTTAATGCAGTTTATTTCTTTTTTAAAGATATTTAATGTGATCATAAAGAAATTATGCTATTTTAAAACCCTAGAAAGAGAACTAAGAACATATGTGAAAGGCTCAAAGACAAATTCTTATTTATGAAAATTGCTATATATATATATATATGTATTTTCTGAAGTTCTGTACAAGAATGTTACCTTTGAAAAGACCAAAGGAAGCATATTATTTTGGATTCATAGCACATCCCACTCAAGAGGTAAATTTGTATATTAATGTCCTAATAAATTTTTTAGCACATATTTTATGAGAAAGGTGAAATATTATACTATTTTTGACAGCTAATCAATAAGGTAGGCATTTAGTTTTACTACTTTCTGGGTTATTAGGCTGCTGAGTGAAAGCAATATAGCTAGTTAAAAGAGGTATCCATTTAATAAAAGGCATGTAGAATATTAATTGGTCGTTAAGATATATACCATGTTCCTAGTTGCCTTCTCTGATTTCCTTAGCTTGACATTTAAAAAATTAAGTTCCAATGTTCTCAGGCACCTTTCTCCTTCCCTTATTGATCTTCCTTTATATCTGTCACTGACCAAGATTTAAACATGACACATAAATCATACATATAAAGCTACAAGGCTAAAAGAGTAATAGAACAAGTAGTAAGATAAACCTGCGAGACTCTGGTTAAAAACCTCTTTGTGTGGGCTTCCTTGGTGGCGCAGTGGTTGAGAGTCTGCCTGCCAGTGCAGGGGACACGGGTTCGAGCCCTGGTCTGGGAAGATCCCACATGCCACGGAGCAACTAGGCCCGTGAGCCACAGTTACTGAGCCTGCACGTCTGGAGCCTGTGCTCCGCAGCAAGAGAGGCCGCGATAGTGAGGAGGCCCGCACACTGCGATGAAGAGTGGCCCCCGCTCGCCACAACTAGAGAAAGCCCTCGCACAGAAACGGAGACCCAACACAGCCATAAATAAATAAATTAAATAAATTAAAAAAAAAAATCCTCTTTGTGTGAGGGAGTTGTTTTCCAGTGACTGATGCTGTATTGCGAGCCCAGTCCATGAATTCATACCCTCTTGCGTTAGACCATAAGGCATGCTATTGAAGGAACTGAGTTTTTTATTGCTTTTAGAGTTCACTGCATCATTTCCGTGCCTCCCACCTAGAGGGCAGTGTTGGCACCTCCAGGTCACCATACCGACTAACTTACCAATAGTACTTTAGAAGGTCCTTCAGGGCCTTACTCTTCAATCCTGCTTCTGATCATGTCACAAATGCCTCTTAGTGGAAGATTCTTGCCTTTCAGGCTGTTTCTGATCCTTCAGAGATAATGTCAGGACTCACTGCAGTCTTTACAATAAAACTATGATCCCTTCTACAGATATGGAAGTTCTGCCCAGCTGTTCTGAGATAGGTTAGTGGACCCCACCGGTATCTGTTGTGCATACACAATGTACAGACCAAGTAATTTGTGAAAGGTGGTCTGGGGGATAAAAAGAGAAGCAGGAGACCCAGTCACTGCTTTCACTGGGTGAAAGCTGAATAGCTTCCATGTGCCATTCTAGGCTCGTTCCACACTCTTCTCCAACCTGCTGTCT
This sequence comes from Eschrichtius robustus, assembly GCF_028021215.1. Lineage (NCBI taxonomy): Eukaryota > Metazoa > Chordata > Mammalia > Artiodactyla > Eschrichtiidae > Eschrichtius > Eschrichtius robustus. The sequence continues at coordinate 101,432,075 of NC_090825.1, read as the reverse complement.
GTCCCAGGAAGCTGACTGGTAGGGATTCCATCAGTGAGTTCCTGTGGTTCCTGGCTCCTGGTTGGGGTTAGCCAATGGGTTTTCCCGACAAGAAATTAGAAGAAGGGAGGAGAAGAGGTCAGGGTATGACCCTGGTGACCTCCCTGCGAAGTCACCTTAAGCTGGCTGTAACAGAAAGTCTCAGGTCCTCCCAAAGAGGCTCCCTGTTTACAACACTCTCTCCTTCTGGTAACCATTTCTCCCTGTGAGCCTATGGTGTGACAGCACCCTTTAGCTAGCCCAGGTTTCTAGGCTATCTCTTGTGGTTCCTCTATATGGTGCCCAGACCCATGTAACAAGTTCATTGTGAATTATCCCAGTGTGTGTGTGTGCCATCAGTGTAGTGTTGGGAGCCTGACTGTTATAGTGGGCTTGTGAGACATACAGACAGAGATTCATAAAGAGAGAAATAGTGCAGGTGAACCAATATAATAGGATTCTATAAAAAGGAGCAATTCATGCTACCATTGGGTGATGGAGGAGTTTTCCTCGAGGAGGGGGTTTTGTAAAATGTGCAGGGGAAAATGAAGCACTGATCTCTGTTTCTCATGATCATGTTTGAGCACAGGTCTCCATCTACTGTGCACGTTTTGAAAAAAGAGTGGAAGATAAGGCAAGATGTTAAAGATAGTCATCAGTAGCAGCCAAGTACATTTATCAAGTGCCTAATTTAATGTGAGAAATCTGGTGATAAGCATTCTTTTTTACATTAACAAACTCTTATCTTCACTATTCCTCATATTACCTGAAAGATGCTAAAAAACATCTTTTTGCTCCTTCACTATTTTCTATAAATTTGTTCCTTGTTCCTAAGGGATAGAGAATGGAAATAAGTTATAGCCCACAGGTTGTGAATTTATCATCTATACCTCTAATTCTCATTTGCTCAGTTAGAAAATCTGTCTGTGACTGTCCGATAGACAATCATAATTACAGCTCTATTAAAAATGTTCATCAGAATGCTTACATAATTCATTTAGTCAGCAAATATTTACAGAGGGCTTATTACGTGCCAGCCACTCTTCTGGGCTGTAGGCAGAGAACAGTGAACAAACAAAAATATCCCTGTCCTCACGAAGCTCACATTTAAGTGGGGCGAGACTGACAGTAAACCAAACAAAAAGTAAGATATATAGAATGTTAGTGCCATAGAGAAAAATATTGCAGAGGAGAAGGACAGTAAGTGCTAAAGGCTAGATTGTGATTTTGTACTAAGGGGAGGCGGCTTTGTAATGTGACTCAGCTAGGCTGAATTTTCCCCTTCCCTGTATGTTTCTTGTGTAATATTCAGAGGGAAGACGTGAAACAGCTACCATATTGTTTTTTATGCTTGAAAGGTCCGTACAGGTGTTATTGTAGCTCACGTGTGTTGCAGCTTATCTGGGGGCTCACTTCATTAATAGGGGGCAGTGGCCAGGCCTGCATTCTGCTTCAGCTTCTCTGACTCCTGGGCCAGGTGTGTGTTTAGTTCTGTGATGAAGCTTCTCACGTAGGACACCCACATCAACAGGTTGGCGGCCGTGAGAACTGATATGGGTTCCAATGCGTCCTGTTGGATTCCAGTTGGTCCTTGTTCTCCCCAGTTTTATATCTATCTTTCCTTCCCACTCTCTGATCTGTGGACATCAAGCCCCAACACCAGATGTAAAGAAAACAGCCTTAGAGAGACTCCTTAACAAGCTCCCACAATTGTATAAAGTCAAATCCCTATAAGAAATCAATCTCTCTCTCTCTCTCTCCCCTCCTACGTGTGTCTGTCTGTCTGTCTGTCTATCTATCTATCTATCTATCTATCTATCTATCTATCTATCTAGTTTCAAGTGATTATGCTCATTTAATTGAACCCTGTCTGAAACAGATGGCCTAACTGAAAAGCTGGTATCTCAGCAAAGATCTAAAGGAGGTGAGAGAGCAAGCTGTGCATACTGGTATTTGGCATAAGAGCATTTTCATGCAGAGAGAGGAGCAAAGGAAAGGCCCTAAAGCGGGCGCAGGTGTGACTGGTGTGACTGAGAAACAGCAAGGAAGCCAGTGAGGCAGGATCACAATAAGGGTAGGGAGAGGAGCTGGGATGAGTTCAGAGAGGTCAAGGAGAGGGAGAGGGGCAACGCTAGGTTGTGTAGAGCCTTGTAGGCCACTGAATGCATTAGCTTTTACTTTGAGTGAGACGGGGAGCTATTGGAGGTTTTTGGAGCAGAAGAGTGACCTGATTTGGCTGAAATTTTAGCAGGATGCCTCTGGCAGCTGTGGGGAGAATTAACTGTAAGGGAGAAAGAGTGGGAAGCAGCGAGACCAGTAAAGAGGCTATTGCAGGATTCTGGCAAGAGATAATGATGATTTGGAGCAGGGTGAACATTAGTGGTGATGAGAAACATTGGATTTTGGATATTATTTGCAGGTGGAGTCAACAGGATTTGTTGGTGATTTTTTTAATGACGAATGTAAGGTAAAGAGAAGAATTAAGGATAATTCTAGGGTTTTTGGCCTGAGCAGCTAGGTAAATAGTAAGATGGGGGAATGGTCAGGGAGGAGGGTTTGTGGGAGAAAACTGAGGATTCGGTTTTAGATATGATAATTTTGAAACATCTATTTCACATTCAAGTGGATGGTCTAGAGTTCAGATGAGGAGAGATCCAGGCTGGAGAAATAAATCTGTGAGGTGTTACAGTGGAATTTAAACCATGGGGCAGACTGAGATTACCTAGGGAGCTGGTGACCTTGATAAGGATTATTTCAGTGGAGTCGTGGGGATCAAAGCTTAGTTAGCATGTATATAAGAGAAAATAGGAGCCGAGGAATTGAACACAGAAAACTTAGGGAACCCTCCTACATTGCTGGTGGCAGTGTTAACTGGTGCAGCTGCTATGGAAAACAGTACGGAGGTTCCTTAAAAACTGAAAAATAGAACTACCATATGATCCAGCAATCCCACTCCTGGGCATATACCCAGAAAAGATGAAAATTCAAAAAGATGCATTCACCCCAATGTTCACAGCAGTACTATTTATAATAGCCAAGACATGGAAGCAACTTAAGTGTCCATCAACAGATGAATGGATAAAGAAGATGTGGTATGTATGTACAATGGAATATTACTCAGCCATAAAAAGAATGAGATACTGACATTTGCAGCAACATGGATGGACCTAGAGATTACCATACTAAGTGAAGTAAGTCAGAAACAGAAAGATGAATATCATATGATATCACCTATATGTGGAATCTAAAAAATAATACAAATGAACTTATTTATAAAACAGAAACAGACTCAGACATAGAAAACAAACTTATGGTTACCAAACAGGAAATGAGGGGAGGGATAAATTAGAAATTTGGCATTAGCAGATACATATTACCATATATAAAATAGATGACAAGGACCTACTGTATAGCCCAGGGAACTATATTCAATATCTTGTAATAACCTACATGGGAAAAGAATCTGAAAAAGAATATATATATATATTTATGTATATACATATTTATGTATATATACATATATATTTATGTATATAGGTATATGTATAGCTGAATCATTTTGCTGTACACCTGAAAGTAACACAGTATTGTAAATCAGCTATACTTCAATTAAAAAAAAAATAAAGTCTACCTTCTCTAGGAAAGCTTCACTTAGAGACTAATTCAGGTAAGCTCTCTTCCCCTACACATTCTTTTTCGGACCATCATTGTGGCAGGTAACCCACAGTGCCTTGGGTTGTGAATATTTGGACACACTCTTTTATCTCCTTATCCTTCAGAGATAAGACTGCTGTTACTCACCATTGTACATCCCATAATCAGCACACACTGCTTTGCTTCAAGTACTGAATAAATGTGTGGTAAAATAGGAAAAAAAAAGGTAGCAAACCTTGACAATGCTCTTGAGGAGTTTTCCTTTCATTAATATTGATTTATAACCACAGTCAATGTATACTTAAAACACCACCAATCATTTGTATCTTATAGACACTTTCATTAAAGAATCAAGGATGACATTTTATTTAATTTTTGTTTATATGTATGCCTTTCCTACTAGCCAACCAGCTCCCAGAGAGAATAACCTGTTTTTCTTATCTTTCTTTTCTTGCCAAGCACAATGCGTGAAATAGAGGTTTATTGAATAATAACCTTTATTAATAACCTTAATAATAATCTTTCATTAAGTGTTTCTCTGAGTTTTATCTATTTCTATGCAGTTCTTGGGAATATTTAAGAGTTCAACTGGGAATGGTTTTCATACGATCACAGCAGTTATAGAACACATCAGTATTTAGAGATTAGGTGAAAAGCTTGTCCATTTGAAAAATAAATGTTGCCAGTTACAGATGGATAGTAGCTCTTTTTAAAGAATTTTATGATTTTTTAGATCAGAATAGGGAGCAGAAGAATAGTCAGAGATGAATTCAAAAATTAAAGGAGGAATGCTAGTTTGTATATTCTTTATGAAAGTAAAATTGTAGAATGTCTTAATTATATATTTAAACTATTTTTATCTTGATGTAGGATAGGAAAATGTGTATAGTATTACTTGCACTCCTGATATCTTATTTACTTAATCCAAGATTTAAAGCTTAAAGAAGCATAAATAGCTGAATTGTGTTATTAGAACTCCGAGGAACCTAGCAGAAAGAGTAATTATTAGAGAAGAGATCCAAATAACACTAAGTAAACACAAAAATTAGAATGAGGGAAACATTAAGACATTATAGAGCCAAAGAAACAGAAATCATGTTGCCATAATCAATGTAGATATACCTAACATGGAAAATATTTGTTATGAATACTGCAATGCCATGTATTGGGGATGCTGTGGACTGAACTGTGTCCCTCCAAAATTTGTATGTTGAAACCCTAAACCTCAATGTGACTGTATTTGGAGATGGGAGCCTTTTAGAGGTAATTAAGGTTAAATGAGGTCAGAAGGGTGCATTCCTTACCTGATGGGATTCTTACTCTCATAAAAGGAGGAAGAGATACCAGAGAGCTCTCTCTCTACCATGTGAGGACACAGTGAGAAGGTGGCTGTCCCCAAGTCAGGAAAGGAGTCCTCACCAGAAACCAAACCCTGCTGGAATGTTGATCTTGGACTTCCGGCCTCCAGAACTGTAAGAAAATAAGTTTCTGTTGTTTAAATCACCTAGTCTACAGCATTTTCTATGGCAGCCCAAGCTGGCTAAGACAGAGGACAATACTTAAAAATGGAAAAGATACGGTACTATTTTTATTGATACATTAAAAAGCGCCAGAGCCCTTATAATGGAATGCATACATAATGCCAGGTACATTTAATTTCACTTAATCTTTAAAATAATTCCTTGAGATAGGGATTGTGATTCCTTTTTAGTGCAGCTAGTAAGTGGAGGAGTCAAGCTTCATACTTCCTTCATTTGATATCAAAAGACAGATTCTTAGCCATCCATTTTATTCATTTTCCAAAAAGTACTAGAGTCCTTACTAGGTGGCAGGAATTAAAGTGGACATAGACATGATTTTGGACCTGTTTCCTGCCCTCGAGGGACTTGCAGTTTTGAGGTGCTAGGGTCTGCGCCAGGATGCTATATCTGACATCCTGAAAGCCTAGGTCAGATATGGAGAGGAAAACAGCCAGTGGTAAGATTTGATGTGAAGGATGAGAATAGGAATCTGAAGCATTCTCATGAATTCTAGAGCAGTGCTTCTCAAAATATACTGTTCAGGGATTTCCCTGGAAGTCCAGTGGTTAAGACTCTGTGCTTCCACTGCAGGGGGCACGGGTTCGACCCCTGGTCTGGGAACTAAGATTCCACATGCTGCGGAGTGTAGTGTATATATATATATATATATATATATATATATATATATATATACACACACATATATATATATATATATACACACATATATATATATATACATACTGTTCATATCAATCACCTGGGAATCCTGTTAAAATATAGTTTCTGATTCAGTAGGTATTGGGTAGGGACTGAAAGTCTGCATATGTGACAAGCTGCCAGTCAGTACAGAAGGAGCTGGGGACCACATTGGGAGTATCAAGAGATAGATGCAATCCTTATTGCAGCCTAGAAAGAACCCAGCCATTGGTCTTACATGAACACACATATTTGAGCTCACTAATGGGTTAGGAAACAGGGCTCCTTTGGAAAGAAAACATGTGTTCTTTTACTTAATTATTCCTTATTGAACACCATGTTTTAATTAAATCAGGTTTATATGGTTCTACATAACCCCAAGTGATCAGTTTGACAGAATTTTAAGTTTCACAATTAATGTGTTTTTTTTTTTTCATTAGAGGTGCAGGTTTTGACTTCTTCATTTGAAATCACTGTGACATCCCTATGCAGAAGGTATAGAAAGAAATTAAAGAAATTCCCCAAACAAAAGCATTATATACATAATGAAGTGTTTTCCTATGTTCTGAACAGTTGGCTATGTGATTAACTTTACTTCAGTTATGGAAACTGAAGCTTGCTACCTTTTTCCTTCCTTCCTTCCTTCCTTCCTTCCTTCCTTCCTTCCCATAACCCCATCAGTTAGTGTCAGCAATTTTCAACTTTTTTGCCAATGTTGCTTTATCTATTCCCCCAACTTTTGGTTACTTTTGTTAGATTATTTATACACACTACTATATTTAAAATAGATAACCAACAAGGACCTACTGTATAGCACAGGGAACTCTGCTCAATATTCTGTATTAACCTAAATGGGAAAAGAATTTGAAAAAGAATATATGTATATATGTATGTATATACATGTATATGTATATGTATATGTATAACTGAACCACTTTACTGTACAAACTAACACAACATTGTAAATCAACTATAGTCCAATATAAAATAAAAATTTAAAAAAGCAAAAAAAAAAATTAAAAAATAAAAACAAATCCCAGATACCATAGCATTTCAATTGTAAATACTTTAGCATGTAACTGTAAGAAATAAGGCCATACATATACTCACCCACAATGCCATTGTCCCACTGAATGTGTCTAACAACGATTCTTTAATATCACCTAATACCCAGTCCTTGAAATTTTCACAACTGTGGAAAAAGTCTTTTTACAATTGATACGTTGGAATCATTATTATTTTGTCGTTAACATCTCTTAAACCTCTTTAATCTGTAACTATACCCCTACACCATTTATTGGCTGAAGAAATCTAATCTTGTTCTTTAGATTGTCTCACATCCTGGAATTGACTGATTGTTCCCTTGTTGTGTTGTTTAATTTGTTCCTCTATCCATTCCGCACCCCTCCCTAATTTCCTATAAATTAGTAGTTAGACCTAGGTATTTGATTAGATTCTGGAATGGTTTTACAGGAGAGGAGGCAAGAATACTTTAGAGGATTGCTTCACATTTGTGGTAGCTGACCACAAAGATGGCCCCCATTGACCCCCACTGTCTCATATTAATGTCCTTGTGTAGTCAGTTCTCTCCCACACTGAATAGAAGAACTGACTTGTGAGCCAGTGGGACATAGCAGAAGTGATGCTATGTGACATAAAAGATTTTGTAGAGTCTTCTTCTCTTCCTTTTGGATCACTCAATCAATCTGGGGGCAGCCAGATGTTAGGGCAGATGCACACACTCCAGTGGCCCTAACAGCCAACAGCCATGTGAGTGAGGCATCATGGAAGTGGACCCTCCAGCCACAGGCAGGCACTCAGATGACTGTTACCTTAGCTGATGTCTTGACTGCAACCTCAAGATTCCTTGAGCTAGAACTTCCCAGCTAAACCACTGCTGAATTCTCGATCCGAGAAACTGTGTGAGATGATATATGTTTACTGTTGTTTTAAGCCACTAAGCTTTGGAGTAATATGTTATATAGCAATAGAAGAAAAAAAATCACCAATGTGTCACAGTTTGCTTGACATACTTTTAATGATGCTAAGATTGATCAATGGTTTCAGGTGTTGTCAACCTGACCTATCCATTATAAAGTTCTCCATGAATATTTCACCTAATGGTATTAATGGTCTTTGATGTTCACTGACTAGATTTATTATTTTATTGGGGTTGCATATAATTTCTTCCATATTTATTAGTTGAGATTCTTAAAAACTTGGAAGTTTTATGCAGGCTAAATTAAGAGACATTTAAATTTTTTAAATATTTGTTATTTTTATATCTCCTTCATAGTTGGCCTAAATGAATTAAAAATTAGTGCCTTCAAACTAGAACATTTAAAATTAAAATGACATGGGGGTAAGGTGAGGGGATATTTATGAAATGATGCTAAATAACTAATCTGTTCTGTTTTTCAAGGATGCAACTGGCTGCTTTGATGTTAAGTGGTGAGTGAGATGTGAGATTCAGCGAAAATACTGCTGGGTTGTAGTTGCCAGTGAGTGCTGATGTTTAGTGGATGAATAGGTCTAATATGACTACCAGCACTTTCTGTTCCATTCAGCTTTAAAGAGTCTCCTGGGCTAAGTGTTTTGCAAAGCAGCAAACATTACTGCCTATGTAGTTCTTATTGTAATCACTTTAATACGATTTTATGTAATCACTTCTGGGCTATAAAATGGTGCATTTCCCAAAGCTATAAAGTCATCTAAAATTATGGCTAAAAGTATACACAATAACTTTCCACAACTCCAGAAATTATTCCCAGCAAGCTCTAGTTATGAGAATGGCTTTCCCCCACTCTTTAAAAGCATCACCTGCCACATATTATATTTTCTAAATAAGTAAATCTATTACAATATTTTATTTCTTAGGATTGGGAATAGTTAAATGCCAGTATTTTGCTTTAAATGGTTTTCAACCATTTCCTCAGGGAAAGCTTTTCTATATGGTAAGATTTTATTTCACATTTTGTGAAAACACACTTTTTGGGGAAAGGAGACTGAGTTCTCACATTTTCAATGTTCATGTTAGAAGTGCGTATTCTTAACTCATATTAGCTTTGACCAGTTACCACTGTCAACTTACTTGTAGGGTTTGCCCTCCATTCAGTTAAGTTCTATTTCCCAAACATTTATTGAATATTTTCTAGAGGCAAAGCTTTATGCTCATAAGATATGAGTTGGTAGAGTTACAAATGTGAAAGAATGAAGATATAGTGCCCAGTGTTCATTCAAAATGGCCAATTAGTTTCATTTTATGAGCAAACTTGGATTGGTTTTTTAGGACTTCCAGGAGTGCTATATGGAAAAGAAATCTAGGGCCACGTTAAAGGTCAGCAGACAGAACTGCCACCATCAAAGTGATATCTTCCATGGTCTAGAGAGTGGAAATCGGTGGTAAAATTGCAAATTTTAATATAAAAACTATGAGAAAATTTAGGAGAAAGGATCATTATTTCTCAATTGCTTCACAGAAGAAATAACTATGAATTAGCCTTGGAAAAGGAGAATTTAGATACCAAAGAATGAAAAGGGGAAGGGACATTCCAGGCAGTAGGAATCTGGAAGATCACAGAATAGAGATAAGCAATCCAGAAGAGTTGACTGGTGAGGCTGGAGCAAAGTTTTCCTGGACAGATGTGGGAGACAAGGTTGGAAAGAACATAAACTGACTTAAAGAGGACTGAAATCATTATCTCATTAGGTATCCAAATGGCTGGGCGTGATATTTTATATACTTGTATATCAGACCATAAATGCTTATGAGCCTAAATGATTCTATATTTAAAAAATATAAACAATACTCAAAATGTCTCTTACTAACATGTTATGCCAGTACTATCATAGTGAACACAATGCTGCCCAATGTATGTTCCCACCCTATCTAGTATCTTCCTTTGGGAAACCACTCCCCTCTGCTCAGCCTTATTTGTATTGGAAGGACCATTTCCCCTGTTCCATTATATCCTGGGAGATAACCTCAGGATGAAGCCAAAACACAGAGGAGGACAGAATTGACATTTGGAGATTAACTGAGCATACAGAACATTGCATAAGCCCCTGGAGCAAGTTATCCCTGAAGCTAGACAGTCCCTGAGCCTGCAAACAAATGAACCAACAAATTCCTTTTCTTAATTAAGTTTGAGTTGGATTTTCCATCATATGCAATGGAAAGAGTCCTAACTTATGGAATGATTTAAAATCATCACAGTTGTAAGTTCTTTTTGGGTTACAATGAAAGTTCTTCCTGTGACATAAATGTGTCCTTATTAACTTGCTCCTGAAGCTATTTTGATGGGCAGCTTCTAGGGAAACAGGGACCAGTCACTCTGTCACCCAGTGAATTTTACATCTTTGTATACTGATAGGCTTCCCCAACTGTTCTTGGAATGGTGTGTTTTCGTTGACTTTCTTGATGAAGCCTAGTTTTTAATTCTCTTTTTGTTTTATTTTCAATGAACATTGCGTCAATTCTCCTCATTTACTAAAACTGCAATTAGAACACAAAAGGTTCAACTAAGACTCAGTTCACGGAGAAATAAGTTCATGTCTGTCCCATATTTGAGCAATATTATAAAATTCAAAAACCATGTTTATCTTTTTAACAAATAGCACCATGCAACACATTATATTTCACCTGCCATCTCTTCAGATTCATAGCCAAACTTTTGGGTATATCACAGTTATTCAAAGGTGTGAATCAAAGGCTACTTGGTTCATTGTATCCTAAAGTTGTCTGTGGTTCCACTGAATCTGCCTTTGGATTGGTAGGCTACAGAGCTTCTCTGGGATCTGAAACTGCTCTCACTGATTACACTCAGGAGAAATTGATTTTCTTTAAATCATACAAACACTGTGGGTTTTAAAAACATCAGGAGATGCTCAACAAACAAGGAGGAAAGAAGGGAAATTATCTTATTTTTCAATCAGTTGTCACTTTACTTTGGACATTTTGCGGGAAGATTTACTATGAAAGTTACTTTTGAAGAAGTTAAGTGATCTCATCCCCACCTGAAAAACTTAACTCTTCTTATCTGGTACTATAATGATCAGTAAAGAGTGTTATTTAAACTGATTAAAATAGCTTTATTGTAAAACCTAATCGCTAGATATAATTATCTCCAGGATAACTACTTTCACTCTCACTAATTTAAAAGGGCATTTATGGCCACATTGAAAAAAGATACTTAAACATAGAAAATTAAATCTATAAAGCATCTTCAAACAGGTTAAAAAAAAAGGCCTGGGCATCCATAAAAATGTTCAATAGCCTACTAAAGAGTTTTTAGTTGCTCTCTTATGTACTATTAACTGCTAAAATAGTCATCATTTTAAAGAAATTATATGTTTAGATTTAAACATTAGTTTGCTCACAAAGGCGCAATTTTGGAGGGAGTCTGTATTAGTTTTCTATGTCTGCTATAACAAGTTATCACACATTTGATGGCTTAAAACAACACAAATTTACTATCTCACAGTTCTGGAGGTTAGATGCAATACAGTTCTCACTAGGCTAAGATCAAGTGTTGCAGGGCTGTATTCCCTTCTGGAATCCCTAAGAGGGAATCCGTTTCTTTGCCTTTTCCAGCTTCTAGAGACCACCTGCCTTCCTTGGCTCATGGACCCTTCCTCCATCTTCAAAGCCAGCAACAGCAGGTCAAGTCATTCTCCCAGTGAATCACTCTGACCTTCTCTGCTGCTTCTCTCTTTCAAGGATCCTTGTGATTACATTGGACCCACCTAAAAAAATCCAGGATGAATCTCTCTAGTTTAAGGTCCACTGATTAGAAATCTGAATTCCATCTGCAACCTTAATTCCTCTTTGCCACGTAAGACAACATACTCATAAGTTCTGAAGATTAGGAAGTAAATACTTCTCCATCATTCGGCTTACTACAGGCTCAATGGAGATGATGGCCCATCTCTGCTCCACACAGCGTTAGCTGGCGCAGATGGACTGGGTCTGGAGGATCCACTTCATGACAGCTCACTCATGTGGCCGGCAGGTTGGTGCTGAGTGTCAATTGGGAGCTCAGTTCCTCTCCATGTGGGCTTCCCTATGGAGCTGCGTTGGCTTCCTCACAACATGGTGGCTGGCTTATAAGGACTATTATTCCAAAGGACAAGAAATGGAAGCTGCTGTCTCTTAAGACACAGTGTCATTTCCATCATATTCAATTGGTCAACATAGAGTGCCCATCTAGATTCAAGGGGAAGGGGCATAGACCCCCAACTCTCAATGGCAGGAATATAAAAACATGTGATCACCTTTTAGTCTCCATATTCCTCACTGGGAAAATAGGGATAATCTTTACTTACAGTATGGTTGTGAGAGTAAGAAATGAGGCATGTAATTTGGGTAATAACATTCCTACTACATGTATAACAATAAATGGAAGGGAAAACTCTCAATGTCTGTTGAATATTTGGATATGTATGAATAGATAAATGCCGTGGTTAATATTTGTGGGTGTGAAAAAAAATGTAAAAAGATCACTTTGCAAAACTGGTGCTTACAGTCCTTCTCCACAGAAAAATGTATACACGCACTTATGTACACTCTTTGGACAACCATTTCAAGGGATTTCCAGACGAGCTAAAGAGCCTTAGCACTAAGACACAGAGTAACAGTAGATGAAAACACTGCGAGGCAGCTGTGCATGTGCTGTGGGGCATAATTTGGGTTTATTTCCTTTTTAGATCTGGGGCCAGAGAGAGTTTTCATATCTGCTTCCAAGATAGCCTGCTTTGCTTTTTTTTGTTAAATCAGAGATATGGGGAAAAGATGTTCCACTAGAAGTATTAAATGTGCTTCGTCTGTTGTTTAATTTTCTCTCATATAAAGGAAATGCTATTAGATAGCAATCATCTTTAAGAAAGGAAGGGGCTGAATATTTCTATTTTTCTTAAAGCTCTAATCTTTCATTGTACTTTTTAATTTCATTTCCATTCTGGCTTAGTGTATATATGGATAATTGCACTTTTATGCAATTAATCATTAATTGTTTCAATAGCATTTTAAAATTTTAAATAAAAGCTTTATTTTTCCCTAATGATCAAAGTCATAGATACTCCTGAGAATTTAAACAATACAGAGATAAAATAAAAGGGGAAAAGTCTTTTTAATGTGGAAGGATAACCACTACAAATGGTCTGGCAGATGTCCTTCCAGACTTATTACCATGTTTATATACACATAAAACAAAAATAGGACCAGGATTGTGGATACTATGCAGCTGTTTTCTTTTTTCCCTAAATATGTTAGGCACAGCTTTCTACGCTAGTGCTTGTTGATCTAGCTCTTTTTTCTTTCTTTTTCTTTTTTTACTGAGGTACAGTTGATGTATAATATTACATAAGTTTCAGGTGTACAACATAGTTATTCACAATTTTTAAAGGTTACACTCCATTTATAGTTATAATCAGGTATTGCCTATATTCCCTGTGCTGTACAATATATACTTGAGGCTTATTTATGTTATTTTTAGTAGTTTGTGCCTCTTAATCCCCTATTCCTGTCTTGCCTCTCCCTCCTTCTTTCTCCCCACTGGTAACCACTAGTTTGTTCTCTATATCTGTAAATGTGTTTCTTTTTTGTTATATTCACTAGTTTGTTTTATTTTTTAGATTCCACATATAAGTGATATCATGTAGTACTTGTCTCTGTCTGACTTATCTTATTAAGCATAATACCCTCCAAGTCCACCCATGCTGTTGCAAATGGCAAAATTTCATTCTTTTTTTTTTATGGCTGAGTAGTATTCTATTGGCTATATATACCGCATCTTCTTTATCCATTCATCTGCTAAGGGACACTTAGGTTGCTTCCATATCTTGGCTGTTGTAAACAATGCTGCCATGAACGTTGGGGTGCGTGTATGTTTTCAAATTAATGTCTTCATTTTCTTCAGATATATACACAGGAGTGGAATTATTGGATCATGTGGTAGAACAATTTTTAGTTTTTTGAGGAACCTCCATTCCACAGTGGCTGAATCAACTTATATTCCCACCAACAGTGTACAAGTGTTCCCTTTTGTCCACATTCTCGCCAACATTTTTATTTGTTGTCTTTTTGATGATGGCCATTCAGGTGTGAGGTGATACCTCATTGTGGTTTTGATTTGCATTTCTCTGATGATTTACAATGTTGAGCATCTTTACTTGTCCTTGTTGGTCATCTGCATGTCTTCTTTGGAAAAATGTCGATTCAGGTCTTCTGCCCATTCTTTAATTGGGTTGTTTGTTTCTTTGATGTTGAGTTGTATGAGCTGTTTATATATTTTGGATATTAACCCCTTGTTGGTGATATCATTTGTAAATATTTTTCCCATTCAGTTCTACCTCATTCTTTTTAGTGGTTGGATACTTTTCTGTTATGTGAATGTATCAGAATATATTTTATCAAAAAATAAAACCCTTACTTAGAAGACTTGGGCAGGAGGGGGCCTATAATATATCACTGAATACATGGGTAAAGGACATTATCTTATGTCTCTTCTTCCCTCCCCTCCTCTCTAATTTATCCTCATACTAGTTTCACTGGAAGACTCCAGTAGGATACGTTCCTTGATGATTGCCCCTTGTCATTCATTTCTTTTTAAGCTGCCACAGTCTGCAGGTGCTTTCTGCTGAGGAAAGAGCTCTGAGACTCCAGAGACCTGGGATCGAATCTAAATCCAAAGCTCAATGTATAACTCTGGGCAATTTCCTTACTTCTCTGGACTTCACTTTCCAGAAGTGAATACAAAAAGAGGTAAGTGCAAAAGAGGTAAGTGGGTTACATGGTCTGTGAGGCGCCTGGCCATCTCTAGTTGAGTTTCTTGAGTCTACCATGTGCTAAGCACTGCACGAGGGACTTTCCAGGTTGTCTTTATACTAATTCCAAAAGGTAGATAATAGAATCCCCATTTTTCACACAGAGAGAGTTGGAGATAGAATGTAAGAATCCAGAAGGCAAAAGGGAGCCTGGCATTATTGGAAGAGGACTGAGCAAGGAAAAGAATTGGAGATCCCAAGCTCTTCGAAGCAGCTTTACCTAAACTGAAACCCTGGAGCTCACAAGTACTTGACAGTTTATAGTCCAGTTTCACAAATATTCTCTCAGTTCTGCTTCCCCAAATTCTGTGGGTAGGTAAAAATGATATTTTTATTCTCATTTTAAAAGTGATAAAACAGAGAAGTTAAGTGGCTTGTGCATGGTCATATAGAGAGGAAGTGGTCTTAGAATTAATTTCTGGTGAGCAAATCACTAAGCCAGGCTTTCTGACCTAATTATGGTGATCATTTTCATAATTCATACTGCATTACGTAAATTGACTGTGCTAATTCCCCAGTTACTATAGAGGAAAGGACCCTGAAACTTATAACTGAGAAGCATACATTGGTAAGAAAATATTTTTAGAAATCAATATACAAAATTTACCTAGACTACTCCATTTTATATTCTTAAAATTCAGTTACAATTTTATTTTATAACCATTGTTTTAATTACTGCCTCTTTTCATCTTTAAATAATATTACATTTAGGATATTGGCAATAAGTATTCTTTAAAATGAGTAACGGACTCTGTTCAGCAGGCGAAGAGTTGTCAAGGGAATAAGAAGAAAGAAATATTTACCAATACAGTGAATATCTAGTTTTAGTTCAGTTTGTGAACAGATGACAGGCCCCTAAGTCCATGAAGGGACCATATTGCTTCATGTGTTTTTAAGGTAAGTACAAATCACATTATTTAAACAAACTCCCTAATCAAGTAGAACTTAATGTTTCTATTGCAGGACCTTTAATAGCTGCTTTTCATCCTAATTTCATTTCCATTGTTGCATTTTAAAAGAAAGCTTCCCATATATAAAGCACGCAGGAATTTCCCATCTAAGAGGACTGTGAAATGAGAATGTGCTTACTTGTTGCCCTGAAATCTCCCTTCTGGGCATTATAGCTCAAGCTCTGCTTAGAAAACAGGCAAGAGACCTCTGAAGTCTCTTAGGACACATTCCATCTCTATGTATAAACACTGTGCCTACTTGGGATTGGTTTTATGATCTCACTTTTTAAACCTCTACTTTTATCCCAACCAGTTCTGGTTTCAATCATGTAATTGGCTCGGCTCTCTTAATGAGCTTCCACCACGACTCCCTCTTAGGAATAGCCTTGCTCTCCTTTTCTTCCTTCCCCTTCCCCAATCACCAGTCATTTTAGAGACTCTTTCCTTGCAAAGGGCTTCGCACTATTTTCTCTAATCTTACTAAGTACTTTTTCTCATTTCCAAGTAGGTTTTTTCCTACCTCTATGCACTTCTTCCATTAGAATTTTTTTTTGTCTCCTCAAACAAAGGGAGAATTTGTTGTTTGCCCAAGTAATTCTTTTTTTTTTTTTTTAATTTCAGCTTTATTGATTTAGCTTATCATATGGTAGCTATTGTTAATTTTTTGAGGAAACTCCATACTGTTTTCACAGCGGCTGCACCAATTTACATTCCCACCAACAGTGCCCAAGGGTTCCCTTTTCTCCATACCCTCCCCAGCACTCGTTATCTCTTGTTTTTTTTATTCTAACAGGTGTGAGGTGATATTTCATTGTGGTTATGTGTTGCATTTCCTGGATGATTAGTGATGTTGAGCACCGTTTCATGTACTTGTTCGCCATTTGTATGTCTTCTTTTGAAAAATGTCTATTCAAGCCCTCTGCCCATTTTTAATTAGATTTTTTATTGAGTGGCATGAGTTCTTTATAATTTTTGGATATTAACCCCTTATCAGATGGATGGTTTGCAAATATTTACTCCCATTCCATAGGTGTCTTTTCATTCTGTTTCCTTTGTTGTTCAGAAGTTTTCTGTTTGAATTAGTCCGAGTTGTTGATTTTGTTGCTTGTGTACTAAGACCAATGTCAAGGAGCTTTCCCCGCATGTTTTCTTGTAGGAGTTTATAGTTTCAGGTCTAATGTCTAAGTACTTAATCTATTTTGAGTTAATTTCTGTGAGTGGGGTAAGACTGGGTTCCAGTTTCATTCTCTTACATGTGGATATACAGTCTTCCCAACACCATTTATTGAAGAAACTATCCTTTCTGCATCGACTCTTATTGGTTCCCTTATTAAATATTAGTTAACCACGTATGCATGGGTTTATTCCTGGGCTCTTGATTCTGTTCCATTGGTCTATGTTTCTATGCCAGTACCATACTGTTTTGTTTTGTTTTTTTTAACATCTTTATTGGAGTAAAATTGCTTTACAATGGTGTGTTAGTTTCTGCTGTATAACAAAGTGAATCAGCTATACATATACATATATCCACATATCTCCTCCCTCTTGCATCTCCCTCCCACCCTCCCTATCCCACCTCTCTAGGTGGTCACAAAGCACCGAGCTGATCTCCCTGTGCTATGCAGCTGCTTCCCACTAGCTACCTATTTTACATTTGGTAGTGTATATATGTCGGTGTTACTCTCTCACTTCATCCCAGCTTACACGTCCCACTCCCTGTGTCCTCAAGTCCATTCTCTACATCTGTGTCTTTATTCCTGTCCTGACCCTAGGTTCTTCAGAAGCATTTTTTCTTTTTTTAGATTCCATATATATGTGTTAGCATACGGTATTTGTCTTCCTCTTCCTGACTTACTTCACTCTGTATGACAGACTCTAGGTCCATCCACCTCACTACAAATAACTCAATTTTGTTTCTTTTTATGGCTGAGTAATAGTCCATTGTCTATATGTGCCACATCTTCTTTATCCATTCATCTGTCGATGAACATTTAGGTTGCTTCCATGTCCTGGCCATTGTAAATAGAGCTGCAATGAACATTGTGGTACATGGCTCTTTTTGAATTATGGTTTTCTCAGGATATGTGCCCAGTAGTGGGATTGCTGGGTCATATGGTAGTTCTATTTTTAGGGTTTTAAGGAACCTCCATACTGTTCTCCATAGTGGCTGTATCAATTTACATTCCCACCAACAGTGCAAGAGGGTTCCCTTTTCTCACACACTCTCCAGCATTTATTGTTTGTAGATTTTTTGATGATGGCCATTCAGACTGGTGTGAGGTGATACATCATTGTAGTTTTGAGTTGCATTTCTCTAATGATTAGTGATGGTGAGGATCCTTTCATGTGTTTGTTGGCAGTCTGTATGTATTCTTTGGAGAAATGTCTATTTAGGTCTTCTGCCCATTTTTGGATTGGGTTGTTTGTTTTTTTGATATTGAGCTGCATGAGCTGCTTGTAAATCTTGGAGATTAATCCTTTGTCAGTTGCTTCATTTACAAATATTTTCTCCCATTCTGAGGGTTGTCTTTTCATCTTGTTTATGGTTTCCTTTGCTGTGCAAAAGCTTTTAAGTTTCATTAGGTCCCATTTGTTTATTTTTGTTTTTATTTCTGTTTCTCTAGGAGGTGGGTCAAAAAGGATCTTGCTGTGATTTATGTCATAGAGTGTTCTGTCTATGTTTTCCTCTAAGAGTTTGATAGTGTCTCATCTTACATTTAGGTCTTTAATCCATTTTGAGTTTATTTTTGTGTATAGTGTTAGGGAGTGTCATGATTTCATTCTTTTACATGTAGCTGTCCAGTTTTCCCAGCACCACTTATTGAATAGGCTGTCTTTCCTCTGTTGTATATTCTTGCCTCCTTTATCAAAAATAAGGTGACCATATGTGTGTGGGTTTATCTCTGGGCTTTCTATCCTGTTCCATTGATCTATATTTCTGTTTTAGTGCCAGTACCATACTGTCTTGATTACTGTAGCTTTGTAGTAGAGTCTGAAGTCCGGGAGCCTGATTCCTCAAGCTCCGTTTTTCTTTCTCAAGATTGCTTTGGCTATTCAGGGTCTTTTGTGTTTCCATACAAATTGTGAAATTTTTAGTTCTAGTTCTGTGAAAAATGCCATTGGTAGTTTGATAGGGATTGCATTGAATCTGTAGATTGCTTTGGGTAGGATAGTCATTTTCACAATGTTGATTCTTCCAATCCAAGAACATGGTATATCTCTCCATCTGTTTGTATCATCTTTAATTTCTTTCATCAGTGTCTTATAGTTTTCTGCATACAGGTCTTCTCTCTCCTTAGGTAGGTTTATTCCTAGGTATTTTATTCTTTTTGTTGCGATGGTAAATGGGATTAGTTCCTTAATTTCTCTTTCACGCTTTTCATCATTAGTGTATAGGAATGCAAGAGATTTCTGTGAATTAATTTTGTATCCTGCTAATTTAACAACTTCATTGATTAGCTCTAGTAGTTTGCTGGTAGCATCTTTAGGTTCCTCTATGCATAGTATCATGTGTCTGCAAACAGTGACAGCTTTACTTCTGCTTTTCCGACTTGGATTCCTTTCATTTCTTTTTCTTCTCTGACTGATATGCCTAAAACTTCCAAAACTATGTTGAATAATAGTGGTGAGAGGGGACAACCTTGTATTGTTCCTGATCTTAGAGGAAATGCTTTCAGTTTTTCACCATTGAGAATGATGTTGGCTGTGAGTTTGTCATATATGGCCTTTATTATGTTGAGGTAAGTTCCCTCTATGCCTACTTTCTGGAGGGTTTTTATCATAAATGGGTGTTGAATTTTGTCAAAAGCTTTTTCTGCATCTATTGAGATGATCATATGGTTTTTCTCCTTCAATTTGTTAATATGGTGTATCACATTGATTGATTTGCGTATATTGAAGAATCCTTGCATTCCTGGGATAAACCCCACTTCATCATGGTGCATGATCCTTTTAATGTGCTGTTGAATTCTGTCTGCTAGTACTTTGTTGAGGGTTTTTGCATCTACGTTCATCAGTAATATTGTCCTGTAGCTTTCTTTTTTTGTGACATCTTTGTGTGGCTTTGGTATCAGGGTGATGATGGCTTCATACAATGAGTTTGGGAGTATTCCTCCCTCTGCTATATTTTGGAAGAGTTTGAGAAGGAGAGGTGTTAGCTCTTCTCTAAATGTTTGATAGAATTCGCCTGTGAAGCGATCTGGTCCTGGACTTTTGTTTGTTGGAAGATTTTTAATCACAGATTCCATTTCAGTGCTTGTGATTGGTCTGTTTATATTTTCTATTTCTTCCTGGTTCAGTTTCCGAAGGTGGTGCTTTTCTAAGAATTTGTCCATTTCTTCCAGGTTGTCCATTTTATTGGCATATAGTTGCTTGTAGTAATCTCTTATAATCCTTTGTATTTCTTCAATATCAGTTGTTAGTTCTCCTTTTTCATTTCTAATTCTGTTGATTTTGAGTCTTTTCCCTTTTTTTCTTGATGAGTCTGGGTAACGGTTTATCAATATTGTTTATCTTCTCAAAGAAGCAGCTTTTAGTTTTCTTGATCTTTGCTATTGTTCACTTCATTTCTTTTTCATCTATTTCTGATCTGACCTTTATGATTTCTTTCCTTCTGTTAACTTTGGGGTTTTTTTGTTGTTGTTGTTCTTATTTCTCTAACTGCTTTCAATGTAAGGTTAGGTTGTTTATTTGAGATGTTTCCTGTTTCTTGAGATAGGATTGTATTGCTATAAACTTCCCTTTTAGAACTGCTTTTGCTGCATCCCATAGGTTTTGGGTCATCGTGTTTTCATTGTCATTTGTGTCTAAGTATTTTTTGATTTCCTCTTTGATTTCTTCAGTGATCTCTTGGTTATTTAGTAGTATATTGTTTAGCCTCCATGTGTTTGTATTTTTTACAGATTTTTTCCTGTAATTGATATCTAGTCTCATAGTGCTGCAGTTGGAAAAGATACTTGATATGATTTCAATTTTCTTAAATTTACCAAGGCTTGATTTGTGACCCAAGATATGATCTATCCTGGAGAATGTTCCATGTGCACTTGAGAAGAAATTGTATTCTGTTGTTTTTGGATGGAAAGTCCTATAAATATCAGTTAAGTCCATCTTGTTTAATGTATCATTTAAGGTTTGTGTTTCTTTATTTATTTTCATTTTGGATGATCTGTCCATTGGTGTAAGTGGGGTGTTAAAGTCCCCTACTATGATTGTGTAACTGTTGATTTCCCCTTTTTTGGCTGTTAGCATTTGCCTTATGTATTGAGGTGCTCCTATGTTGGGTGCATAAATATGTACAATTGTTATATCTTCTTCTTGGATTGATCCCTTGATCATTATGTAGTGTCCTTCTTTGTCTCTTGTAATAGTCTTGATTTTAAAGTCTATTTTGTCTGATATGAGCATTGCTACTCCAGCTTTCTTTTGATTTTCATTTGCATGGAATATCTTTTTCCATCTCTTCACTTTCAGTCTGTATGTGTCCCTAGGTCTGAAGTGGGTCTCTTGTAGACAGCATCTATATGGGTCTTGTTTTTGTATCCATTCAGCCAGTCTATGTCTTTTGTTTGGAGCATTTAATCCATTTACATTTAAGGTAATTATCGATATGTGTGTTCCTATTACCATTTTCTTAATTGTTTTGGGTTTGTTATTTTAGGTGCCTAGAGAAGTTCCTTTAGCATTTGTTGTAAAGCTAGTTTGGTGGTGCTGGATTCTCTTAGCTTTTGCTTGTCTGTAAAGGTTGTAATTTCCCTGTCAAATCTGAATGAGATCCTTGCTGGGTAGAGTAATCTTGGTTGTAGGATTTTCCCTTTCATCACTTTAATTATGTCCTGCCACTCCCTTCTCGCTTGCAGAGTTTCTGCTCAAAGTTCAGCTGTTAACCTTACGGGGATTCACTTGTATGTTATTTGTTGCTTTTCCCTTGCTGCTTTTAATAACTTTTCTTTGTATTTAATTTTTGATAGTTCGATTAATATGTGTCTTAGCGTGTTCCTCCTTGGATTTATCCTGGATGGGACTCTCTGTGCTTCCTGGAGTTGATTGACTATTTCCTTCCCCATGTTAGGGAAGTTTTCAACTATAATCTCCTCAAATATTTTCTGGGTCCCTTTTTTTTCTCTTCTTCTTCTGGGACCCCTATAATTCGAATGTTGGTGCTTTTAATGTTGTCCCTGAGGTCTCTGAGACTGTCCTCAATTCTTTTCATTCTTTTTTCTTTATTCTGCTCTGTGGTAGTTATTTCCACTATTTTATCTTCCAGGTTACTTATCCATTCTTCTGCCTCAGTTATTTCTGCTATTGATTCCTTCTAGAGAATTTTTAATTTCATTTATTGTGTTTTTCATCATTGTTTGTTTGCTCTTTAGTTCTTCTAGGTTCTTGTTAAACAGTTCTTGTATTTTTCCCATTCTGTTTCCAAGATTTTGGATCATCTTTACTATTGTTACTCTGAATTGTTTTTCAGGTAGACTGCCTATTTCCTCTTCATTTGTTTGGTCTGGTGGGTTTTTACCTTGCTCCTTCATCTGCTGTGTATTTCTCTGTCGTCTCATTTTGCTTATCTTACTGTGTTTGGGGCCTCCTTTCACAGGCTGCAGGTTCGTAGTTCCCATTGTTTTTGATGTCTGCCCTCAGTGGGTAAGGTTTGTTAAGTGGGTTGTGTAGGCTTCCTGGTGGAGGGGACTGGTGCCTGTGTTCTGTTGGATGAGGCTGGATCTTGTATTTCTGGTGGGCAGGACCGCACCTGGTGGTGTGTTTTGGGGTGTCTGTGAGCTTATTATGATTTTAGGCAGCCTCTCGGCTAATGGGTGGGGTTGTGTCCCTATCTTGCTAGTTGTTTGGCATAGGGTGTCCAGCACTGTAGCTTGCTTGTTGTTGAGTGGAGCTGGGTTTTAGCATTGAGATGGAGGTCTCTGGGAGAGCTTTTGCCATTTGATATTATGTGTAACCAGGAGGTCTCTGGTGGACCAGTGTCCTGAACTTGGCTCTCCCACCTCAAAGGCTCAGGCCTTATCCCTAGCTGGAGCACCAAGGTCCTGTCAGCCACACAGCTCAGAAGAAAAGGGAGAAAACAAGAAAGAAAGAAAGAAAGAAAGAAAAAAAATAGAAAATAAAAATAAATTATTAAAAATAAAAAAATTAAAAAGTAATAAAAAGAAAAGAGAAAAAAAAGGAAGAAAGAAGAGAGCAACAAAACAAAAAACAAATTCACCAAGATAACAAGACCTAAAACCTATACAAAAGATAACAAAACAAAACAACAACAAAAAACAGACAGACAGAACCATAGGACAAATGGTAAAAGCACAGCTATACAGACAAAATCACACAAAGAAGCATACACATACATACTCACAAGAAGAGAAAAAGGAAAAAATATATATTTATATATTAAAAAAATAAAGGAAGAGCACAAACAAATCAAAACAAAACTACCAATGATAATAAACTCTAAATATTCAACTACGATAAACATAAAACCAGAAACAAATTAGATGCAGAAAGCAAACCCCGAGACCACAGTTGCTCCCAAAGTCCACCACCTCAATTTTGGGATGATCCGTTGTCTATTCGGGTATTCCAGAGATTCAGGGAACATCAAGTTGATTGTGGAGATTTAATCTGCTGCTCCTGAGGCTGCTGGGAGAAATTTCCCTTTCTCTTCTTTGTTCGCACAGCTCCTGGGGTTCAGCTTTGGATATGGCCCCACCTCTGCATGTAGGTTGCCTGAAGGCATCTGTTCTTCATTCAGACAGGACGGAGTTAAAGTAGCAGTTGATTAGGGGGCTCTGGCTCACTCAGGCCAGGGGGAGGGACAGGTATGGAATGCAGGGCGAGCCTGTGGCGGCAGAGGCCGGCATGACATTGCAACAGCCTGAGGCATGCTGTGTGTTCTCCCTGGGAAGTTGTCCCTGGATCACGGGACCCTGACAGTGGCGGGCCACACAGGCTCTCAGGAGGCGAGGTGTGGATAGTGACCTGTGCTTGCCACAGGCTTCTTGGTGGCTGTAGCAGCAGCCTTAGCATTTCATGCCCATCTCTGGTGTCTGCTGATAGCTGCAGCTCGTGCTGGTCTCTGGAGCTCGTTTAGGCGGTGCTCTGAATCCCCTCTCCTCGCGCACCCTGAAACAATGGTCTCTTGCCTCTTAGGCAGTTCCAGACTTTCTCCCGGACTCCCTCCTGGCTAGCTGTGGCACGTTAGCCCCCTTCAGGCTGTGTTCATGCAGACAACCCCAGTCCTCTCCCTGGGATCTGACCTCCAAGCCGGAGTGTCAGCTCCCAGCCCCACCCGCCCCGGCAGGTGAGCAGACAAGCCTCTCAGGCTGGTGAGTGCTGGCCGTCACTGTTCCTCTGTGTGCAGATCTCTCCGCTTTGCCCTCCACACCCCTGTTGCTGCGCTCTCCTCCGTGTCTCCGAAGCTTCCCCCACCGCCACCCCGTCTCCGCCAGTGAAGGGGCTTCCTAGTGTGTGGAAACTTTTCTTCCTTCACAGCTCCCTCCCAGAGGTACAGGTCCTGTCCCTATTTTTTGTCTCTGTTTTTTCTTTTTTCTTTTGCACTACCCAGGTACGTGGGGAGTTTCTTGCCTTTTGGGAGGTCTGAGGTCTTCTGCCAGCATTCAGTATGTGTTCTGTAGGAGTTGTTCCACATGTAGATGTATTTCTGATGTATTTGTGGAGAGGAAGGTGATCTCCACGTCTTAGTCCTCCACCATCTTGAAGGTCTCCTACCATACTGTTTTGACAACTATTACTTTGTGATATAAGGAAGTGTGATGCTTCTAGCGTCATTCTTTCTCGAGATTGTTTTGGATATTAGGGGTCTTTTGTGGTTCCATACAATTTCAGAATTGAAAAATGCCATTGGAATTTTGATAGGGATTGCATTCAATCTATAGATGGCTTTGGGTAGTATGGACATTTTAACAATATTAACTCTTCTGACCCATGAACATGAATAGCTTTCCATTTATTTGTGTCTTCTTTAATTTCTTTTATCAGCGTCTCATAGTTTTCAGTGTATAGATCTTTCACTTCTTTGGTTAAATTTACTCATCCACATTTCATTGTTTTTGATGCTATTGTAAATAGTATTGTTTTCTCTATTTATTTTTCAGATAGTTCATTGTTACTGTGTAGAAATTCAACTGATTTTTGCATGCTGATTTTGTATGCTGAAATTTTACTGAATTTATTAGTTCTAACAGTTTTTTTGGTGACATCTTTAGGATTTTCTATGTACAAGATCATATGATCAGTAAAGAGAAACAATTTTACTTCTTTTCTGATTTGGAGGCCTACGATTTCTTTTTGGTGCCTAACTGATCTGGCTAGGACTTCCAATACTATGTTGAATAAGAGTGGTGAAAGTGGGCCTCCATGTTTTGTTCCTGATCTTAGAGGAAAGTCTTTCAATCTTTCACCATAAGTATGATGTAAGCTGTGGGTTTGCCATATATGGCTTTTATTATGTTGAAGTATGTTACTTCTTTCTTTTTGGCTGCACCGTGTGGCTTGCAGGATCTTAGTTCTCCAACCAGGGATCAAACCCAGGCCCCTGGCAGTGAGAGTGCCAAGCCCTAACCACTGAACCATCAGGGAATTCCCAAGTATGCTTCTTCTATACTCAATTTGTTGAGAGCTTTTATCATAAAAAGATGTTGATTTTGTCAAATGCTTTTTCTGCATCTATTGAGACGATCATATAATTTTTGTCTTTCATTCTATTAATAGGTGCATCACATTTATTGATTTATGTATGTTGAGCCATCCTTGCATCCCATGGATAAATCCTACTTGACCATGGTGTATGGTCCTTTTAATATGCTGTTGAATGTGGTATGTTAGTATTTTATAGAGAATTTTTGCCTCTATATTCATCAGGGATATTGGCCTGTAGTTTTTCTTTTCTTGTAGTGTCCTCTGCTGGCTTTGGTATCAGAGTAATGCTGGCCTTGTAAAATGAGTTTGGGAATGTTGTCTCCTCTTCTATTTTTGGGGAGAGTTTGAGAAGAATTGGCATTCATTCTTCTTTAAGTGTTGGTAGAATTCACCAGTGAAGCCATCTGGTCCTGCACTTTTCTTTTTTGGCAGGCTTTTGATTACTGATTCAATCTCCTTACTTGTTATTGGTCTGTTTAGATTTTCTATTTCTTCATGATTCAGATTTGGTAGATTGGGTGTATGTTTCTAAGAATTTTTCCATTTTTTCCCTAGGTTGTCCAATTTGTTGATGTATACTTCATTGTAGTCTCTTACGATCTTTTGTACTTCTATGGTATCAGTTGCAATGTTTCCTTTTCCATTTACAATTTTATTTTGAGTTCTTGTCCTTTTTTTCTTGGTAAGTCTAGCTGAAGGTTTGTCAGTTTTATTAACTTTTTCAAAAAATCAACTCCTGGCTTTGCTGATATTTTCTATCTTTTCTGGTTTCTATTTCATTTATTTCGGATCTGATCTTTATCTCCTCCCTTCTGCTAACTTTGGGCTGAGTTTGTTCTTGTTTTACTAGTTCCTTGATGTATAAAGGTTGTTTATTTGAAATCTTTCTTTTTTTCTTAACATAGCCTATAAACTTTCCTCATATAACTTCTTTTGCTTCAGCCCATATGTTATATTTTCATTTTTGTTTGTTTCAAGATATTTTTTGATTTCCCATTAATTTTATCTTTGACTTGTTTGTTGCTCAGGAGTGTGCTGTTTAATTTCCACATATTTGAAAACTTTCCAGTTTTTCTCCTCTTATTGATTGTGGTCAAAAGAGATGCTTGGTATGATTTCAATCTTTTAAAATTTGCTAAGACTTGTTTTGTGATCTAATGTATGATCTATTTTGGAGCAAGTTCCATGTATGCTTTAGAAGAATGTGCATTCTGCTGCTGTTGCATGGAATGTTCTATGTATCTCTGTTAGATCTGTTTGGTCAATTTGGTCTAAAGTATACTTTAGGTCCAATGTTTCCTTATTGATTTTCCGTCTGGATGATCTATCCATTACTGAAAGTAGAGTATTGAAGTTCCCTACAGTTACTGTATTGCTGTCTATTAATTCCTTCAGAGCTGTTAATATTTACTTAACATATTTAAGTGTTCTGATGCTGGGTGCATATATATTTACAATTGTTATATCCTCTTGATAAATTGACCCTTTTATCATTATATAATGACCTTCTTTGCATTGTGTTACAGTTTTTGACTTAAATTCTATTTTGTCTGATATAGGTATAGCTACATCTGCTTTCTTTTGTTTTCCATGTGTGGGGAATATCTCTCCCCATACCTTCACTTTGACATAATGTTTGTCCTTCTTTTTTTTTTTTGGTTTGTGGGATCTTAGTTCCCCGACCAGGGAAAGAACCTGCGCCCCTGGCAGTGAAAGCAAGAAGTACTAACCACTGGACTGCCAGGGAATTCCCCCAATGTGTGTCCTTGAAGCTGAAGTGAATCTCTTGTAGGCAGCATATAGTTGGGGTTTTTCTTTTTTTTCACTCTGCCACTGTATGTCTTTTGATTGGAAAATTTAATCCATTTACATTTAAAATAATTATTGATAGGTATGGACTTATTATGGCCATCTTGTGAATTTCAGGCCTTTTAGTAGTTCCTCTGTTCCTTTTTTTCCACACTATCTTCCTTTGTGAATTTATGATTTTCTGTAGTGATATACTTTGTTTCTTTCTCTTTATCTTGTGTGTATCTAGTATAGGTTTTTGTTTTGTGGTTAACATGAGGCTTACTTGAAACATCTTATAGATACAAGTCTATTTTCAACTGATAACAACTTAACTATGATCACATACACAAACTCTACATTTTTACTAACAACCCCTCAACCATGTTATGTTTTTGATGCCACAATTTACATATTTTTATATTGTGCATCTGCTAACAAATTATTCTAGCGATAGTTATTTTTAAAATGTTTGTTATTTAACCTTTATACTTAAGTGGTTAACACATCATCATATTATAATATTAGAGTTTTTTGAATCCGACTATATGCTTACCTTTAGCAGTGTGTTGTATATTTTCATATGTTTTCATGTTATTACTTAGCATCCTTTCCTTTCAGCTTGAAGAACTCCTTTCAGCATTTCCTGTAAGGCAGGTCTAATGGTGATGAATTCCCTCAGCTTTCATTTGTCTGGGAAAATCTTTATCTTGCTTTCATTTCTGAAGGAAAACTTTACTAGGTAAAGTGTTCTTGGTTGGCAGTTTCTTTCACAAACAGCTATGGGAGACCTAGCTGTTGGTGTCCACTGCCAGCTGCAGGGAATCACCATAGGTGCATGGCAGTGGAAGCCACTGTTGGAAGTTTGGCTGAGAGCATGCAGGTGCATAGATGGAGGGGCCAGCTGTAGGTGAGCCCAGGG
This sequence comes from Eschrichtius robustus, assembly GCF_028021215.1. Taxonomy (NCBI): domain Eukaryota; kingdom Metazoa; phylum Chordata; class Mammalia; order Artiodactyla; family Eschrichtiidae; genus Eschrichtius; species Eschrichtius robustus. Next base: position 101,404,041 of record NC_090825.1, on the reverse strand, counting down.
GTTCAGGCTAGTCACTGGAGACAGGGATGAAGCTGGGCTCAGAAGTAGCTGTGGGGGCCTTGGTTTTGGGTGTGCAGTCCTATGCTTAAGAAAGTTGGGGACCACATTCTAACTTCCTCTTACAGCTGCTCTTTAGTGCTACCTCTTATTATTGTTTCAGTGTTTGGTACAGAAGAGTTGGCTTTTCCAACCATTTGAGGGCCCACTTACCATACTCTACTCAATTTAGAATTCAGACGAGACAGAGAAGGCCTCTTATTTTAAAAATTAATTAATTAATTAATTTTAATTTTTGGCTATGTTGGGTCTTCATTGCTGTGCGTGGGCTTTCTCTAATTGTGGTGAACAGGGGTTACTCTTCGTTGCGGTGTGTGGGCTTCTCATTGTGGTGGCTTCTCTTGTTGCGGAGCACAGGCTCTAGGTGCGTGGGCTTCAGTAGTTGTGGCTCATGGGCTCTACAGCACAGGCTCAATAGTTGTGGCACATGGGCTTAGTTGCTCCGTGGCATGTGGGATCTTCCCGGACCAGGGATCGAACCCATGTCCCCTGCATTGGCAGGTAGATTCTTAACCACTGTGCCACCAGGGAAGTCCCGAGAAGGGCTCTTTTAATGAAACTGATTTCTTCTTTCTGATGGGAAACCATCTCTGACTTCATCTCTTTAGTAAAACTTTCCTTAATGTGGCAAGGAGTAGCCAATACACAGAAAGATTCTTAAATTTGTAACTAATTCTCTTAAAGTTATAGGCTCTAAGAGTTTGTGGCTTATCTCCCAAAGTATGGCAGGCCACAGTTTAACCAAATATTTGTCCCAGCATAACAAGAGTCACCAACTTTCCACCCTGGATTATCTGAGTTTTTGCCACTTTATACCCAAATGATAAGCTAATATCACATATATCTTTTGTTATAGCAGTACCACTTTTAGATAGTAACTCTATATTAGTTAAATATAGGTTTAACTGCTGAAACAAAGGTCACCAAATACCAGTGGCTTAAGAAAGAAGAAGTTTATTTCTTTCTCATGTTGCAGCCTGTGTAAGCTGATCATACCTAATATGGCATCTCTATGATGTTAAGGCCTAGGTCCCTTCTATCATGTTGACTTTAATACGTGACTTCTTTAACATATGACTTTCATGTTTTTGCCCAAGATGGCTTCTCTAGCTCTTGCTGGAATGTACATGTCCCAGCCATCAGGAAGAAGAAAAAGGGGACGTGAAGAGCATGACCCATTTCTTTTTGAATATAACCAGGGAGCTGTAAATGTGACTTTTACTCATAACCCATTGGCCAGAACTTGTCACACTGTCACACCTAAATTTAAAGGAGTTTAGAAAGTATAGCTTTACTCTGGGTGGCTATGTGCCCGGTTAACATATTGGGGCTCCACCAATTAAGAAAGAGGAGTAGAATGGATGTTGGAAAGAGCTAGCAGTTTTTGCCACATTACTTGAATCTAAATCATATTTCTTTAAAAATCTGAAGTCTGTAACCCTACAGTAATGAGTTATGTTGGCTCCTCAGTTTTCTTCATTGGGTCTGAAATATTTTATCCTCCAAAATACTCAGACTAGAGATTTAGCTAACCCTTTGGAACTCTCTGAATGTTGAAAATAATCCCTTAAAAAGAGAGCTTTTGTTACTCTCTACCAAGAATCACATAATTCAATATTTTGTTGAAATGGTAGATGGAATCTGCTGGTCTCCAAGGAAACCTTATTTCTTGATGTATGAGGAAATATAATAACAAGGAGGCCAGAAGTTAGCTGGGGAAATTGCAACAAAGTTTGCCTCAGCCAAAGTTTAAAATGGTCCTGTAAGACTTAAAAAAAAATTGTTTTTCAAATAACTTACTTTCTGGCAAGGATCTTGGTATCAGTCAGGGTTCTCCAGAGAAATAGAACCAATATTTTATATATGTATACACACACCTGTGTGTGTGTGTATACATATTATATATATTTAATAAGGAATTGGCTCACATAATTATAAAGATGGAGAAGTCCTACAATCTGCCATCTGTGAGTTGGAGAACCAGGAGAGCCCTGGTGTAATTCCATCCAAGTTTGAAGGCTCAAGACCCAGAAGCACTGATGTCCCAGCTCAAGCAGAGGCAGCAAATTCACCCTTCCTCTGCCTTTTTGTTCTATTGGGGCCCTCAATGAATTAGATGATGCCTAACCACATTGGTGAGGGGGATCTTCTTTACTTAGTCTACTGATTCAAATGTTAATCTTTTCCAGAAACATCCTCCCAGACACACCCAGAAAGAATGTTTTTTTCAGTTATTTGGTCATCCCTTAGTCCAGTCAAGTTGACACATAAAATTAATCACCACAATCTGCAAGTATTACAATCAGAAAGAAGCTTAAATATAAGAAAAACTCAGGACTAACTCTACAGTTAGAAATATTCTGTTTAACTCTCTCCCTTTCTGTACAAACAGAGAATGATTATTTGGAGAAGTGGTTGATTCTAGGGCAGGAGCAGGAAAAGCACAAGATCAGCTTGAAATATCTCGTGGTGCCAGAAAGTAAGGAGGTGCTCAAAAAGTGATGTGCAGTCATGTCAAAAGGACACAGGAATATTGTAAATCAACTATACTTCAATTAAAAAAATTTTTTAAAAATGCAAAAAAAAAAAGGGACACAGGAACCAACTGGAAGGAGTAACTTAATGGTCAAATCTGAAACAGTTGAGCAAATAAATTTAAAGTAATTAATTATAACCCATAAGATAAAATAAATATTCATGAGTCCATATTGATATAAATAATCAAATAGGGACTTCTCTGGCTGTCCAGCCGTTGAGACTCTGTGCTTCCACTGCAGGGGGCGCGAGTTCCATCCCTGGTCAGGGAACTAAGATCCCGCATGCCATGTGGTGTGGCCAAAAAGTTAAAAAAAAAAATCAAATAAATAAATATAAGTTCTTCCTTATAGTACAATTCTAATGAATGAATGTAGAAGCACTGAAGGAAATAGAGAATCACCATTTGACAAACACCTCAGTAATAGCCATTTTAGGCAAGGATCATTAAGGGATGCTAAAATTAGTGGGTGAAAGTTTGATGAGAAACAGGATATTTGCAGAGGCTCAGAAGTATCTCTCCATGAAATACTGATTAGTTACAGTGAGGAATTAATGCAGTGGGGGAACTTGGAAGACATGACCTTAACAAAGAGATCAAAGTGAATATCATCAGGAATGAACCTTATTACATCAAGTTCCTCCTGATAAGGGGCTCTGAGAAGGTCACAACATAAATTCTGTGCTATTCTTGCCAAAAATTACATAACCTGAATTTCATCATGAAGAAATATCAGACAAACCAAAATTAAGAAACATGCTACAAACTAGCCAACACTCTTCAAAAATGTCAATGTTAAGAAAGATAAGAAAAGAGTACAAAACTGTCCAGATTGGAGGAGAAAATGCGATATGACATCTAAATGCAATGTGAGCTACTGGATTAGACCCAGAAAAAAAGTATTAGTGGGACAACTGGTGAAATTTGAATAAGTACCATAGATGAGTTAATTGTATAATATTAATGTTAATTTTCTGATTTTGATAATTATACTATGGTTATGTAAGATATTAACATTTGGGGAATCTGGGTGAGGGTATACTGGAAGTCTTTTGCAACTTTTTCCCTAAGTCTAAAATTATTTCAAAATAAACATTTTTAAAAAGGAAGAAAATGGTAATAAGACTTAAGAGGTGATCATAGACATTGCCTAGGTACTTCCTCCCATTAAAGGTGACTGAGTTGAACTTCGAAAGCATTCTGATATGTGTACTTTTTAAGCAAAACTTATATATGTCACAAACTCTTTATATATCCTTCTCTGGATTTTTATTTTTCTTGACTCTATATTATAGTTTAGTTTAGCAATCAGAACTCTATGCATTATTCCATATAAGGCAGTTCTGAGATGAGATACTCTTCTGTATCCAATATCCTTTCCTGCCAAGGCCTGGGGTTTTATTTAACTTTTGGCTACAACACCGTACTGGATCTATGCTCTTGGAGGTCTGCAAATATGACTTTAAGATCAAACCTCCAGATCACTACAGAATAGAGATTTAAAAGTTTGTCAGAGAGGGCTTGGACTATTTGTCCCTCTCCTCCTCCTCCCCAGTGGATTATCCTAATTTACATGATTTTTTACTTACTTTTTTTTTCATTACCATAAGATCTGACTTCAAAACAGTTTGTGAATGAGAATTTTGATAAGTCTCCCTCAGCAGCTTTTGTTATCTCCTTTTTCCCATTCATATACAGTACAGTGGCCACTATATGCTATGCATTTTAAATATATTATCTCTAATCTTTTGAGGCTTTAGTATATCCCTTTTGGGGATGAGTAAAGTGAGGTTCAAAGATTACACAACACCTAGAAAAATATCAGTTTAAACTTTGTCTACAAAATTTAGAGTTCATGATTGCTCTAGAATGCCATGATCCCAAAATCGTCAGGTAATCCTGGGAAATCTCTAACAGATTCTATCTGGCTTTTACTCTTTGATGCATTTAATAGCATAAATATTCCTGGCAAATCACATAGGTGTTCTGCTACTTCTAGGATCAGATTTCTTTGAAAACTAAAAACAAAAACAAACAAAAAAACCACCAAACAATAAAGTATACTCAGCCCCATAAAAAAAAAAAAGGTAATTGATTAATTTCTATTAGGTCTCTGGCCTGATTCTTAGGCCTTTTGGAATTATTTTGGCCTTGAGTACATGTTTATCTTCATATATCTAAAATAGTTCTATGGAGTTACATTAAAAAAGTTCTATATAACAAATATACATCCTCATTGGCATTCAATAAGTAGTACTATTTCAATGTCTACATAATGCCTGGAAATGGCAAAATTTTAACCTATTAGAGACCAAACTTCACAACAGTTATTTTAAATTACAAATGCACAATTGTTGCCTGTCACAGACCTAATTTTCACAGAAGCTTTGGCATCTATTAAGTCACCCTGAAAATGTGAGTAAAGAATTAGGGACTTAAGTAACCTGCATTTGTAGGGGTAAAACATCTTCTATCAAGAAATAGGGCTCTCCGCAGGACCAGATGGCTTCACAGGAGAATTCTATCAAACATTTGGAGAAGAGCTAACCCCTAACCTTCTCAAACTTTTCCAAAATATAGCAGAGGGAGGAACACTCCCAAACTCATTCTACGAGACCACCATCACCCTGATACCACAACCAGACAAAGATGTCACAAAAAAAGAAAACTACAGGCCAATATCACTGATGAATATAGATGCAAAAATCCTCAACAAAGTACTAGCAGACAGAATTCAACAGCACATTAAAAGGATCATACACCATGATCAGGTGGGGTTTGTCCCAGGAATGCAAGGACTCTTCAATATATGCAAATCAACCAATGTGACATACCATATTAACAAATTGAAGGATAAAAACCATATGATCATCTCAATAGATGCAGAAAAAGCTTTTGACAAAATTCAACACCCATTTATGATAAAACTCCCCAGAAAGTAGGCATAGAGGGAACCTACCTCAACATAATAAAGGCCATATATGACAAACCCACAGCCAACATCGTTCTCAATGGTGAAAAACTGAAACCATTTCCACTAAGATCAGGAACAAGACAAGGTAGCCCACACTCACCACTATTATTCAACATAGTTTTGGAAATTTTAGCCACAGCAATCAGAGAAGGAAAAGAAATAAAAGGAATCCAAGTTGGAAAAGAAAAAGTAAAACTGTCACTGTTTGCAGATGACATGACACTACACATAGAGAATCCTAAAGATGCTACCAGAAAACTACTAGAGCTAATCAATGAACTTGGTAAAGTAGCAGGATACAAAATTAATGCACAGAAATCTCTTGCATTCCTATACACTAATGATGAAAAATCTGAAAGAGAAATTAAGGAAACACTCCCATTTACCACTGCAACAACAACAAAAAAATACCTAGGAATAAACCTACCTAAGGAGACAAAACACCTGTATGCAGAAAACTATAAGACACTGATGAAAGTAATTAAAGATGATACAAACAGATGGAGAGATATACCATGTTCTTGGATTGGAAGAATCAACATTGTGAAAATGACTATACTACCCAAAGCAATCTACAGATTCAATGCAATCCCTATCAAACTACCACTGGCATTTTTCACAGAACTAGGACAAAAAATTTCATAATTTGTATGGAAACACAAAAGACCCCGAATAGCCAAAGCAATCTTGAGAAAGAAAAACGGAGCTTGAGGAATCAGGCTCCCAGACTTCAGACTCTACTACAAAGCTACAGTAATCAAGACAGTATGGTACTGGCACAAAAACAGAAATATAGATCAATGGAACAGGATAGAAAGCCAGAGATAAAGTCAGGCACATATGGTCACCTTTTCTTTGACAAAGGAGGCAAGAATATACAATGGAGAAAAGACAGCCTCTTCAATAAGTGGTGCTGGGAAAACTGGACAGCTACATGTAAAAGAATGACATTAGAACACTCCCTAACACCATACACAAAAATACACTCAAAATGGATTAAAGAACTAAATGTAAGGCCAGACACTATCAAACTCTTAGAGGAAAACATAGGCAGAGCACTCTTTGACATAAATCACAGCAAGATCCTTTTTGACCCACCTCCTGGAGTAATGGAAATAAAAACAAAAATAAACAAATGGGACCTAATGAAACTTAAAAGCTTTTGCACAGCAAAGGAAACCATAAACAAGATGAAGAGACAACCCTCAGAATGGGAGAAAATATTTGCTAAAGAAGCAACTGGCAAAGGATTAATCTCCAAAATATACAAGCAGCTCATGCAGCTCAATAGCAAAAAAGCAAACAACCCAATCCAAAAATGGGCAGAAGACCTAAATAGACATTTCTCCAAAGAAGATATCCAGATTGCCAAGAAACACGTGAAAGGATGCTCACCATCACTAATCATTAGAGAAATGCAAATCAAAACTACAATGAGGTATCACCTCACACCAGTCAGAATGGCCATCATCAAAATATCTACAAACAATAAATGCTGGAGAGGGTGTGGAGAAAAAGGAAGTCTCTTCCACTGTTGGTGGGAATGTAAATTGATACAGCCACTATGGAGAACAGTATGGAGGGTTCCTAAAAAAGTAACAATAGAACTACCATACGACCCAGCAATCCCACTACTGGGCATATACCCTGAGAAAACCATAATTCAAAAACAGACATGTACCACAATGTTCATTGCAGCTCTATTTACAATAGCCAGGACATGGAAGCAACCTAAATGTTTATCAACAGATAAATGGATAAAGAAGATGTGGCACATATATACAATGGAATATTACTCAGCCATAAAAAGAAATGAAATTGAGTTATCTGTAGTGAGGTGGATGGACCTGGAGACTGTCATACAGAGTGAAGTAAGTCAGAAAGAGAAAGACAAATACAGTATGCTAACACATATATATGGAATCTAAAAAATAAAAAATTGTCCTGAAGAACCTAGGGGCAGGACAGGAATAAAGACGCAGACGTAGAGAATGGACTTGAGGACATGGGGAGGGGAAGGGTAAGCTTGGACGAAGTGAGAGAGTGGCATGGACATATTATACTACCAAATGTAAAATAAATAGCTAGTGGGAAGCAACCGCATAGCACAGGGAGATCAGCTTGGTGCTTTGTGACCACCTAGAGGGGTGGGATAGGGAGGGTGGGAGGGAGATGCAAGAGGGAGGGGATATGGGGATATATGGATACATATAGCTGATTCACTTAGTTATGCACCAGCAACTAACACAACATTGTAAAGCAATTATACTCCAATAAAGATGTTAAAAAAAAAGATACAACATTATCTCTCTGAAGAAAAAGAAAAAATAAGAAATAGGGCTCTCCATTCATGTATTTTGAGTTGCTGTGCCATGGAACACAGATATTTATGGATTCATATTTTATTAAATGATTGTTTCACTCAGTTTTCATTTAGTAGCTTTATGCTTTATTCAATCTCTGTGAATTCCACAAGGGAAATGTTTATAGCATTTAAGGTAAAGAGGTATTTCAAAAATAATTTGAGGGAGAAAAACTAATTCTTGTCTATAAATTCAGTTATTAGCAACATAATCACTGTTTCACATTTTAAACAATATGATCATACAGTATAGAACATATACATTTAAAAAAAATGTCTATTTTCTCCGTTCTTATTTTCTAATTCATGGTAAGAAGCTGGAACTACATACTTCCTCTAAGGGAAGAACACTACAAGAAAGGGAAATTATGCCCATAAATTTGGTGAGATGTATCCAGCCAGGAGGTCTTTGGGAACTCATCCATGAAGTTTTTCACCCACTTTCCTCAACACTGCTTAGAGCCATTTAAGAAGTAAATAGTATTTGTATATGGTGGAAAATTCATGTTATCTCAAAACTATAGTATGGACTTTAAAAATTCAGATATTTTGTTTTTATCTAAGTAAATTTGCTTTATTGGTTGGTAATCTGTTACCAAAAGGAAGGTTTTGTTAAATATTCCTACCATTATATTCATTACTCACCATTATTTATCATTATATTCATTGATTCTTTCTGCCCTTTCTTGGTTTCTAACATTTCTTAAAACCAAAAATGTTGTAATAAAATTTGACTGGATTATTAGAGGCTAGAGTTACAATGTTAGGACATAGAGTATCTTAGGTCTTTGAGGAAAAAAATTAGCGTGGAACACTTTTTCTGTGCTCTATGTATTATTCACAGCCATAACTTAAACTTGGAAATATAAAGAGAGCATCTAAAGCGAAACAAACCAAAATATACTGAGTCCAAAAGAAAGAAATTTATATTGACCTTAAGATTTGTTAATCTCCTTTTAGGATTTCACCAGTTTTTATATTACTTAGATGATTTCAGCCATCCTTTAGAGAACTAGATAAAGCTGTTGGAGAAAAAAGACCAATTGGCTCCTCTCATATTTTTATTGCTAGAGGTTAATAATTAAGGCAATATGTTTCTTGTTAGAGATTATTCAGGTGCCTTAGCCATTAGGGGTCCTTTGTTATATATAGTTAGGATTTTATTTTAATACATGGAGTATTAATATTTTTGGATCAATAATTTTTTTATGATCCATTAGATAGAAATGATGGTGCTTTGCTGGTTTGATTACAATCAGTTCTATTATGAAAATTTTTGTTATTTATGGAAACTTTATAGAGTCCTGTGCTACAACAAAGATCTTACTTTGCTTTTTGCCTGTAACAGAATCTTAGATTTGGAAAGGGTTTAAAGATTGCCCCACCTTTCTCCTCAGTGCACAATCTCTTTTGTGGAGTCCTAGGCAGATTACCATTGATGATTTCAGTGAATACCTCCTAAAAGGACTCTTTTTTTTCCCCCTAGAAGCTCCTTGGTATTCCTGGAGAGCTCTAGCTGTTGCTGACCTCTACATCTCCTTTTTTTTTTCTCTTCCACACAGTGTGAAGGTTTCAGAGGGAAAACTGGAACAATTCTGTTTACATACATTTTCCAAATTTTGAAATTTAACATCCATGTGTGAAATTTGCTTTTATAGTTGTTATTATTATATATTTTAAAACACATAGCTCACAAGAATGCATCAATGGATCAAACACAGCCACACAAAGGCTCCAACTTCATGTCACTAAAAAACGTGACTCTCATGGTCTGAGACAAATGAATTAGCACTTTGAAGATTTCACACAGGCAGCTGAAATAGGAAAAGATGAATCAGGAGTAAAGAATTAAATATCTGAACACTGGATTTAATCGGACTGGCAGTCAACATGCCCCTAATTTTTTGTACAAGGCCAGTTATGAAACTTTTATACAGTGACATGAAACCATTGACGCATTAGTGTAATTTTCAAGCAAAGCAGAATGATTTCACTGGTAAACCAACAGAATTTTTCAAGAACAAGTTTAAACCCTCCTACACTGTTGGTGGGAATGTAAGTTGGTGCAGCTACTATGGAAAAGAGTATGCAGGTTCCTTAAAAAACTAAAAATAGAACTACCATATGATCCAGCAACTCCACTCCTGGGCATATATCCAGAAAAGACAAAAACTCTAATTTGAAAAGATACATGTACCTGATGTTCATAGCAGCACTGTTTACAATAGCCAGGACATAGAAGAAAACTAAATGTCCATTGACAAACTATTACATATAGAATGGATAAAAAACAGCACAGGGAACTATATATAATATCCTGTGATAAACTATAATGGAAAAGAATGTGAACAAGAATGTATATATATATATATGTATAACTGAATCACTGGGCTGTACAGCAGAAATTAACACAACATTGTAAATCAACTATACTTCAATAAAATAAATTTAAAAAAATTTCAGTGAGATGAGTGGGAAGTAGCCAGGTGGCAGTCATTCCTGTCACTTTCTCTAACTGAGAATCAAAGACTTGTAATTGTCTTGCTTACAGTGACCCAGAACACTAAGAATTATAAAGAGAAAATTACTTGGAGTTATATTGCTAAAAATAATTCTCTTTCATTCTACACACACACACACACACTTGTATTTCTATATAAGTAATATATTTTATACTCAATGTGTTTCCCTATGTTACTAAACAGTTTTCAGAATAATGACTTTTCATGGTTGTATAGAACACCATCTTTTGGATGCACATTATATATTTAAATATTCCTTGATTGTTAGACATTTATAAAGTTTCCATTACTTCATTATTATATAAAATGTGGCAATGACCATGATTGAATATAAATCTTTTTGTGAATGTATGTTTCAAAAACTTTTAATTTTTTCTGTTAAATTATATTCCAGAAAAATTTTACCAGTTTATACTTCTACCAAGGTAAATGAGAAAAACCATGTCCCTGTATCTTTCCCAATACTGTATATTATCATTTAAAAAATTCCAACTCTCTCTTAGCTTGAGCAGTAAGGAATAAAATTAATATTTTATTTTGCATTTTTTGGAGGCACTAAGTTCTAAGAAAACTTTGTTACTTGGGATCTTACATAGGAAATCTGCTGTGTAACTTTCCTTCTTGTTAAAATGTTTTTCTATTCATTTAGACTCAAAGTTTTTAGTATGAGTTTATCCGCTAGCTACGTATGTGAACTTGGATAATTGATGACTACTCTGGACCTCTTTTTCTTCAACTGTAAAATGATCATTAAAGTTCCTTCTGCAATTTTGAAATGAGAGATGAGATTTCATATATAATTTTTGAATTGAATGGTTCTAAAATATAACATTAGGATTGGGAGTTAACTCATATTAAGTTTCTATTTAAGGCTGAATAGCATAGAGTGGCTATAAATTCCTACATTTCATATTTTTAAAAATTCAGTGTCTGCATAAACTAGTGACTGAACTACACTTTTGTGTGATCTGAAATAAATATGTAAATATTCTACACACCCTCTAACTTTAAGTATTTACATTTTTTTTTTATAATGGAGAGAGGATTGTTTCTGGCAACCATACATTCATGGTTGCCAGTTAAACATCATAGTGCAATTTTTATCCTATTTCAGTCACACCTTTACACACTCCCTCTAGTGGTTTATTGAACATTCCAGACCAAATTAGTTTCTTAGCTGTACTGTACTGATGCTTAAATTTGTCCTCTCATAGCCTTTCTTCATCGATCCAGAACCAATAATGTTTTTTAATGTGTCATTTAAGGTGAAGGTGAAAAAAAAAAAAAAAAAAAAAGATGGGAGGATGATTTCTGTGCCATTTTAATTTAAAACAAAAGGAAACAAGGCAATCCATTAACTCAATTCAACACAAATTTGTTGATGATTGTGTGTACAGTACTAAGGTAAACAAAGAACTACAGGACAACTTCTGTGCTAGGGAGGCTGTGTTACTCCCTGTCTTTTTCTCCTCTGTGTGGCATGTAGTCTATGGAGCACTGGAGAGGTGTGTGGCTGGCCTGGTAGGGTTTTGCCCTAGCCTTGTGATCAAGGTTTTAGTTGCCAGCTTCCACGCTCACTACTGTCCTCTGAGATGTTTGTGATCCCACTGGGTTTCCAGTCCCACGGTCCATGCTGCCCTTCACAGCTGAGTCCTTTCAACATGACCATAAGACCCCTTTGAATCTTATGGTTTTCCATCAGTACTTCCTTATCTCTCTGGGGAATGGGAATGTTGAGCACTGTTGTCTTATTGAGCCATTCAGGGGCCCAAAGGAAACTTTGGTGGGGGCTGTGCCAGCCTACTGTCGCTTCATTCGTACTCTATTGCTGCCTGTAGATTTAGCCTTGATGGCTGCAGGTGTGGGACATGTTCCATGTCTCCTTCCAAAGGGCTGCTGCACCTAATCATCTTACATTTCTCTTTAGATCCCCTCCTCTCCCCAACTCTGAGAACCCAATCCAGGCAAGGGAGGGGGAGAATCACATAGCCTTTCTACCAACACTTTTGACTGAAGGGCAAACAAAAAACAAAAAACAAAAAACAAAAACCCGAGGGTGTCTGTCTTTAGTTCCTTCCTCACACTTCCATTCTGCCCCCTTGGAGCAGAGCTACTCTCAAGTCTCATACCTGAATAGGAGAGAGTCATGGGAAAAGCATACAGTTAATTCCTCCCTTATCCCAAGACAAGGGATATCCCAGAGGAGGGTGGGGTGAAACTGTACAAAGTTTAAGGAGAATGAGGGGCAAAATGAGAAATAATATTTCATTTGGAGATGAGGAGGCCATTAGTACATTTTAGAAATAAATTTCAAGGGCTTCCCTGGTGGCGCAGTGGTTGAGAATCTGCCTGCCAATGCAGGGGACACGGGTTCGAGCCCTGGTCTGGGAAGATCCCACATGCCATGGAGCAACTAGGCCCATGAGCCACAACTACTGAGCCTGCACGTCTGGAGCCTGTGCTCCGCAACAAGAGAGGCCGCGATAGTGAGAGGCCCGCGCACCGCGATGAAGAGTGGCCCCCGCTTGCCGCAACTAGAGAAAGCCCTCGCACAGAAACGAAGACCCAACACAGCCCAAAAATAAAAATTAATTAGTTAATTAATTAATTAAAAAAAAGAAATATATTTCAAGCCTCTGGTAGTCTGGGGATTGAGGAAGCATGGCTGGAAGGCAAGGAAGGCAAGGGGTGTATGTGGTTGGTGAGGAAGTTTAACACCTCATATTTATTGAGCACTTACTATGTACCAAGCACTGTTTTAAGAGCTTTAGGTGGTTTAACTCACTTATCTTCAAAACAACTCTATTTCCCCCCCCCCCCCCCCACTTAGAGATAAAGAAACTGAGGTTCACACAGGTTAAGTTGGTTGTCTAAGAACAACCCACAGTTAGTAAGTGGAAGAGGCAGCATGGCTCCCGAGTCCCTAAATGTTGCTACAGTGAGGACTTGGTAAAAGATCAGAGGGAGGACTATCTCAAGAAGAGAGCAGAGTTCAGCAATTTAATTTTTGAATTAGGATACCTGGACAACTGTAGAGAGAGAAGAAGGAACTGGTGGAGTAGGAAGAAAACCTACTTTAAATAAACATTTATTCAATCACTAACACACAAGAGAGAAAGGGAATAAGAGGTGATAGAAAAAGCAAGTATGAGACAAGACCACAGTAAAGCGGTATGCCTGGGTAAGGGGTGGAGGTGCCTCTCCCTGTGAGACAGCCCGAAGGAAAGTCTGAGTGAAGTGCTGAGAAACTCTGAGCTTGGTAGGGTGTCGGGACAGCTGGAGAGGGGGCCATGAACCATTGGCAGGATGGCTTTGATTTCCTTGTTGTATAGACATCAAGGTGGCCAAGAGTGAGAAGGAGGGCTGGGGATCTTAGGGCTGTGGGAGCTGTCTAGAGTACCTCCTGTGAGGAATGCAATAAAGTCAAACAGAAAGAAAGGAAAAATTGCTGAGTCACAGTGAAGTATTATGATTATGACCCAGTTATGTACCAGACACTATACTATGGACATTATATACCTTTCCTCACAGTGGCTTTCCATGATAAAGATGATGACCCTGATTTAACTGAGGAGGAAAATGAGAAGCAGAGAATTTAAGTAATTTGCTCATGGTTATTCAGCTAGTCAGTGGTGGAACTTATACACAAATTCAGGTGTTATGAAATCTGGGGGGCTTCCCAGTCCAGCACAGGTAGTGGTGACATAGGGCACCAAGAGATGACATTTCAGGCTGTGAGAAAGAATGAGACCACCAGAAAGAGATTCTAGATAGGGTGGAGATGAGGGCCTGTCTTTTGTCAAAGTCCATGTGTTTCTACAACCTGAAGGTATTAACAAAGAATGAACCTGTAGTAGTCAGCACACTTTATGCCTTTCTCATGTGAGTCTTGGCAACTTGAGAGCAGAAAAAATAGATGGTAATAGGCATCCAGACTGAGGAACTAATGTGGAGGTAATGGGTAGAAATGCTGGAGACTTCTGGTAACTTCAGATCCTCTTGAAGTGTAGTAATGTATTATGTCACTTCAAGTTAGTTCACGTTCAGCACCTTTGAAATTTAAATTTTTGGTCTAAATTTTTCCATTGTGCTAATTCTTGGCATTTCAGATATTTTTCTCTGAATGTTTTCATCTTTCTTTGAGATCACACTGTGTAGCAGGAGACCATAGGTTTAGTGGCCATGTACATCTTGTAGACAAGTCTGCATCTTCAGAACTGGTTGGGAGTATGTTTTTCTAAAAATTCCGTTGTTGATGTCTATTTTCTTCTCATGGCCATGTAGATGAATATATTTTCATCCTTTATTTTATCTTTCTAAGCAAAATAAAATATGATATCTCTTCAAAAACATTTAAGAAGGAAAAGGAAAAGCCAGTTTGAAAAAAAGGTCAGCAAGACACAAGGAAGTGTGATATTTGCTCAGAGTGCCTGTCAGAAGAGTCTGAATAACGTGGATGGGCCAACGGAAACAAGATAAGTTAAGGCGAAACTCATTCTCCCAAGATAGCTGAAATGTGAGTTTACGAATCCTGAGAGGTAGGGGGCCAAATGAGGTCTAATTGTATCTTATTTAACTTGGCCTTTAGATGGATAACCCTTGGCTCTCTTTACAAATATTACACTTTTGTCAAACTGACCTTATTCTAATATATTTTTCTTCTTTTTGCAAATGTGAAGTATTTTTGATCATACAATAGTAACTCAACTAATAAGGTTTCCAACTACAAATGTAGACTATGCTCTAATGGAAACCATATTATCAGCAGAAAGAGTTCCATTCCTTATTATCATATTCTAGCTTGAATAGTTTTCACAGCGGGACTTTTAAAAGGGCCTGGAAAAATAGCTCAAGAAATGCTACTTTTGCAAAGATTCACACACTCAGTTTGAATATACTGGAAAAATAGGAGACTAGGTCATCCAGATAAATAGATGTTCATAATTAGGAAAGTTTTGAAATATTGTCAACCCCAGGTAGTCTTCTAGTTGCACTACAGAAAAGAACAGCACTACAGAAAAACCCATATTAGACATAGTTCTCAAGCTACTTGTCTTAGGGTTTATACTGAAATATATAATATTTTCTGAAGGAGATTTAACTGTTTTTTTAATTGAAGTACAGTTGATTTACAATGTTGTGTTAGTTTCTGGTGTACAGCAAAGTGATTCAGTTTTACATATATATATATATATACACACATATATATACTTACATATATGTGCTTTTTCAGATTCTTTTTCATTATAGGTTATTATAAGATATTAAATATAGTTCTTAATTTTATTTTTCTGGTTAGGGTTTCCCTGGAAGTCTTAAGGTCTTGGGTCCAGGTGATCAGAGTTGGCCATCAACTCACAATGTGCATTTAGGCAAATCACTCATTCTCTGTGGGACTCCATTTCCATTTCCCATTTACAAATGACTGTTCTGAATTAGATGATTGCCACCTACCCCCCCCCCCACCTTTAACGGTATATAACACTTATATAACACTATTTGACTTTGAGCCTTTGTGAATAATCTCAAGTTGAATTAAAGTTGAAAGGAGAAAGGTGGTCTCTCAACGTCTTTAGTTTTTGTTCTATCTTTTTTTTTTGTGGGGGGGACTTTAAAAAACTTCAGGAGAAGGCATTTCCCTTGAGAAACCAACATGTCATGTCCTAGGAGAACTGGGATCTGCCCTGGGTCCTTGTGGGAAATACTTCAGACCTGGATGAAAGAAGAAGGAAGAGAGGATAAAAATGAAGGCAGGAAGGACAGAGATGGTGGGAGCTTTGGTTCTGAGGATTCGTAATTGTCCTTACTCACATAGACTGAATTTTTGTCTGCTTATTTTCCTGGGTCTTGTGTAAGAATATCTTGCAGAAAATACTAACAGTGTGAGTGACCTTCACTGGGTTTAATGATTCACTGATTGTAAAAAATATTTTACCTGGAATAACAATGAGCATGTATTCCTAGAGCCTTTACTTGTGGACCTGGAAGGAGGCCCCCCAAAAGTGTGCTAAAAGGACAAGGGAAGCCTGGCTAGTCTATATTTATCTAACCAGATAATTGAGTGAACTAAAAGGTCTTTTATTATCCTTGTGTGGATTACGTACTTTGTAGGGTATCCACAGTCATTATTAAAACCATGTGTATTCCTGTCTTACTTCTGAGCACCTTCTCTGAAAATCAATCCATACATGCTCAGGAATACAAACCACACTCATTTTAGAGTCAATGTAAACAAACATAATTAAGGAGGCAAATTTACTTCAGAAATTATCTAATGCCTTCCACATTAAAATAGAAATGACTTTTGGCTGTTCCCTTCTACTTACGTGGATAACTGGTAAGTTCAGATCTGATATTTCTGGAAAAACAAGTTAAAAAATCTCAACAGGCTTGATCTAGTCCTCCATTCCCCATGTTTCCCACAGTGACAGGTAATTCATAGAAGTTACTATCTCAGAATTTTAAATACAACTTTCTTAAGACTGAGTCAAGATAATCTCATATAGATAAGATTATAGGTAAAACTCATAGTTAGAGAGGTGGTGCTGAAGTGACCAGAAACTCTCACAGGATCAGAATACTTTTGTTATACAGGAAGAAGGGACTTGCAGTTGTAGTCTTGATTATCAAGAGGAAGGAAATTAAACAGCTTCAAAAATTCTCATTAAAATTGTACTTTAATATATTTTCCCCAAGACATAAAGACATATAAACTAAGTAAAATTTCTTGATCCACACTGGGGTGCATATTAGGTCACCTTCTTGTGTTTACTGCTATTTCTTAAAGCTAAAAAAGGGCTAGATTTTACAATGTCTTACTTATCTCATGCCGCTATAAATATTTAGTTCACAACAGCTAATCCTTTTCATGGTCAAAACCATTTTAGGTCGTAAATATTCTTTTAAAAAATATTAATAAATCAATAAAATATGAAAGACCTATGAGAGTAATTTTATGAAACTGTATTTTAAGAAAATTTAAGAATATCAAATATCTCTTTTAATAACCATTCTTATTTATTAAATATTCTCGCTTATTCCATTATGGATCTTAAAATTCAACTAGTATATCAATATCCTTTATATTTTGCTTTAATGCTATTAAAATATTTCAAGTTAAATTTGATTTATTTAAAAAATATTTAAATTTAGGATCCATAAATAAGAATTCATAAATCCATAAATATGTTGTTTTAGTTCTTTTCATTTTAAAATTAATTTTAAAATATTTAAAGTTTGATTACACAAGCAACAAAAGAATATATTCTCACACCATTGTAAAGCAATTATACTCCAATAAAGATGTTAAAAATACATATATTCTCCTGGTAAAAATTAAAACTCTAAAGATATGGGTCAAGTTTTTTTGACTAGCATCTGGAATCTAGGTCTCCTATGGAGATGATGTGAGCACTGCTGTCTGCGTAGTGTGTATCCTTCCAGATAACTGCTCTTTGTATATATATTTACTTTGCAAAGTATAGAGTATTTTGGAGTATGTTTAACATAACTGGTATGAAATGGCTGAGTTATTCCATAGCCTGCTTTTTCACTTGGTAATATGTCTGGAAGAGTTTTCCCTGTTAGTACATATAATTGACTTCATTATTATAAGCTGTTCCTTAGTACTTTATGGCATAGCCATTAAAAAGTCATTTTCTATTCTAATTTTAATAGGTATTTTGGTTGTTTCCATTTTGTTTACAGTGACGAAGAAAACTGCAATTCATTGTGTGCCTCCATATGACTGCCAAGTCTGAACAGCATCATCAACAGGCATTTCTTCCTGAAGCTTTGGCTCAGGCAATTCTAAGTCTCCTAAAGATTACTTTTTACCCTCAGCCTCTATCAAGGCATTTTCCCAAACCAAGACCATTCTCTCTCTGAGAAGCATTTTGAGAACAGCTGTTAAAGCAATCTAAAAACGTCCCACCTCTTTTTATATCCTCAGTGCTTGGCACTTGAAATAGCAAATAGTTGATATTTGATAAACATTTTTGCTGAATGAATAAATGATATATTTGAGGCACTAAGAGCATTGAACTGGGAATGAGAAGAGCTAGGCTTTTGTGACTTGGGTTTGTGATCCTGGATATGGGAAAAATTGCTTCCAACTTTTTTTCCCTCCTCAGAAATAGAGGATGGTCTACCAGGAGGTTTCAAAGGTCTTGCCCATTGCTCTACCTTGTAGTTCTATCTTTTTAAAGGGGGCTAGAGGTGCTTTCCCCAGTGCTGTACACCTAATAGATGCTAAAGAAGTATGTGATTATATCATAGTTTATCTAATATTCAATTAGGTATCTAAAGTATCGAAATGTAGCCAAAATTTAAATACATGTTTATAAATTCACCTCAAAAGTGTGGGTAAGATGAAAAAGTCAAAGCTGAAGGCAATCTGTCACACTAAAAGAACACATATTTATGAATCTAGATATTAATCCTAAATATTAAAGGCAGAAAATATAGATATCTAGGGATCAAAGGAAAAAAACCATTTGGTGATTATTTCTTAGGGAACTAATATACTTCTTGAAAATAGGGAATCCTTGGGGAATTCCCTGGCAGCCCTGGCAGTCCAGTGGTTAGGACTCTGTGCTTTCACTGCCGAGGGTGTGGGTTCAATCCCTGATTGGGGGGGGGGGGGGGACTCCTGCAAACTGTGCAGCGTGGCCTAAAAAAAAGGGTCCAAAAGGCAAATAAACATGAAAATATTTTTTAAAAAGACTTTAAAATAAGAACCTGTGATTAACTTCTCTTTTTAAAAAAGAAAAGTATATTCATATTGGACTTGAGACAATAAGTTGTTTATTGGGTGCATCCTTTATTCTATACTCTTATATATTGATTTCTGTAAGAAGGTAACTGTCTACACTGATTTTTTCTTTTTAATCAAATGCCCCCGTCTAATTGCTATACATCAAAAGAATCCATGACACTCTGTTTCAAGTTAAGTTAGTTCTTTCAGGATTGCTCTAAAATGCTCCCCAGAGCCAGGAGAGCTGAATTTAGATTTATAAATCATGAGGAAAAAAAGGGATATGTATGCATATATAAATGACTCACTTTCTATAAAGCTCTCTCCTACTTTGTTGTGAGAGTAGAGGTCAACAGAGAGGAGGCATACTTTACATAAATTCTTTTACTGGAAAGAAAGTCTTTGGGAATTTAAAAAACTAACAAGTGAAAGATGTACAAAACCCCAAATTCTCCTATCATTGTGTAGTTGGGTAATTTATTTTTATGATTTAAAATATTTGAACCTTGAGCATGTTAAATATTTTTACTTGAATGGAACTCAGTTATGATTACTTAAATTACTATTTTCTTAAAGTCAATATGGCTCTGATTGAATCACTAGAGTTTTATTTGAAACTATACAATCAGAGAGTTCCCCTAAGGGCTTTATTCCTCCATTTTTCTTAGACTAGTGTATTCTTATTATTTCCTCAATAAGAACAGTCTTTGCTTAAGAATTCCTGTGTAAGAGTAACGTGGTAATTGTGTCAACACTCACATTATATTATTTTTCACTAAACTATTAGAATTTAGCCTTAGGTGCTCAATGGTCTTTGAAAAGGTTAATTTAATAAACATGCAATAGCCTCTGTTAAAAGATAACTTTATAGATTTTAGAACAGGGAAACAGAGGGATTCAGTTGCTTATTCGTGTTAATACCGTGATTTCATTGCAAAAGAAAAAAGTATATACAATGACATTTCCTTCTTCCTGATTATTTGAGGGGTAGCCACAATTTATTGAGGGCTTACTGTGTGCCAGGATCAATGTTAAGGTAGGTTAAGCTACTATAATGAGACTGAGCAATAAATGAGTGGCTTAAGGAATGTTGAAATTTATTTCTCTCTCAGGTAAGAGTCTGGACTCAGGGACTCAGGCTCACAGTAGTCTGTGTGGTCTCCAACAGTCCCTCTGGGGCCATTCCGGTCAGCAGGAAGTGGAAATTCAGTGTGGCGGATTGTGTTGTGCAGTGTTTATGGTCTAAGAAGTGTCATTTTGCTTAAATTCTATTCGGTGGGGTTTAGTCACCTGGCTGCCCCTGGCTGCCAAAAGGACTGGGAAATGTAGTCAATGGCTGGGCAGCTATTTCCCAAGTACAATTCTACCACCAAGAAAGAAGTGGAGCACAGTTGGCAGATTCTGCCATGGTGTTTTACGTTAATTATCGGATTTAAGTACTACTCTGAACAAATAGGATTTTATAGAAACTAACTCATTACTTATCCAAGGTCATACAGCTTATAAGTGATAGAGTCAGAATTTGAACCTAAGCCTCTTTGGCTCCAAAGTCCATGTTCTTACTCTCTACACCATACAGTATAACAAAAGTTGGAATATACCCCAATCAAATGAATTGCAAATACTCTTTTTCTCCAGATTTTTTATAGAGCCATAATGCCTACTCTGCATAAAGAATGAACAAGTGTGTTGTTTGACTTGGCATTTAATTGTCAGGTTCTCATTACAACCAAGATGCTGCTCTAAAACCGTTCAGGACATTCTGGAAGGTTTCTAATTTAATTCAATTACTTTCATTTCAAATGCATTTGTTGTAGTCCATTTTGCTGAGCTGGGTTGGCCGAATCTACACCTATTCCCAGTCATCTTCCTTGCTTTCCTCTAACTCAGAAGTGGAAATCTGAAATTCCCTAGACCTGTCTCATCCAGTGGTGATCACCAGGTGCAGTTCTACCAGTGAGATACAGAGGGAAGTATTCTAAGACTGGCTTCCTTTTGCAAATAAAAAGACAAAGCCCATCAACTAGAAAGCTTTGGGCCTATTTGCCTTATTTTTGCCTCAAATGTGAATGAGATTTCTACAGGTGCTTGGTCACCTCGTTATCCTGAGGATAAAGGTCTATATGCCAAGGATGAGAAGTGGGAAGATGGAAAGCTTCTGCTGGACCTTGATACATCCACCCTGGAGGGCTAATCTCCTGTGGTATTTTCTATTATTTGCTGCAGAAAGCAAATACACTGAATGTCTTACCTCCAATTCCATTCCCTTCCTTCCTTCCACTTTCCCTTTCTTCCTTCTTTTCTTCCTCCTTCTCTTTGTCTCTTCCTTTCTTATTTTTCAACTTCAGACAATGGCAAGTTGAGATCAGTCCAGAATTTAGTGTTCGCCTCTGTCACGTATTTCAGTGGGTTTGGGCCAAAGGGTGGTGAGGTAGGAGAAATCGACAGCGTGAAAGAAACTACTCCCATTCTCCTTTTTTTTCTTTGCAATTCTAGGGATTATAATCCTCATTTACCCAGGCATCTTTATATAATAACTTGGGGGGAGGAGCAATTCTTTTGCTTTTAAGCTCTAGGAATGTCAAGAAAAAAAAGCAAATCCTTCCTCTTTTTGGTAATGCATCTTCATTTCCTCACTGGACTTTTGTGAATGGCTATTTAATTACCTTGTGGTAAATACTAAAAAACAAACTTCAGCTTCTGAGAGGATTTTTGTTAACTGAGTTTTAAACGCAAGCTTCTTGGAGGAAAGGAATTCTCCATCTGAAAAGAATTTGAGTTTCTAAAGTTAATTTTTGTCCTTTATTTATTTTAAAAAAAAACTATCTTTCTGTTTGTGAAGTTGTCCTTGTAAGCCATGTAAGGACACTGATTTGAAGACTGAGAAGGAAGGAGCAGCTAGAACTCAAGGGGTGGGAACTGGTTTCTCCATGCTCTTAAGGCAGTTGTCTTTGCGTGTTTCTGATGAGGCAAAAATTATGGTCCATCAGAGGGGATTGGCACAATGGAGGTTCCTCTGCTTTGGTCTCTGTTAGGTGGTTAGCGGTTCCTGGTTTCTGGAGATGGGACCTGGACATTCCACTAGACATACTTCTGGGCAGCCCTTTTTGACGTCTCTCAATACTGTTCCTTTCTTCCAGGCTATCACAGAATAATGTTGAGGCTGGCAAGCATGCATGTTCTCAACCTAAAGAAACTGATTTGGTCCTGGGCCAAGTGTATTGCTGTTACCTGAATGACCAGACCTTATTCTCTTCATTTGGAAGGTTTTTCCACATGCTTGTCTTGGGGAAGGAAAATATTTAAAAAGACACACAGTACAGAAAATGCTTTAATTTTCTTACATGTGTACAAAAGGTATTTCTTATTTTGCACTTCAGATAACACATGCTCATATTTCTCTGCATAACTTTTGGATACTGGAGCAAAAAGGAATAAGAGAAAATGAGTCTAAGCAGAGTATTATAATAATAATAATAATAGCAAAGGGTCAGGGCCACTGTGTGACTTTGAAGGTTGTACACTGCACAACTCTAGGGGGTGCTATTCATGTAGATTGTGGTGTGGAAAGTGCTCCACAGAGTTATGCAACATGGCTGCCCTGCAAACACTTCAATAGATTTACTATGTCATGCACTATTTTAAGAAGAGTCTACTCAATTTATCTTCACCACAATCCTATGAAGCAGATCCTAATATCCTAAACTTTACAGGTAAGGAAACTGAGATGCAAAAAAGTTCAAGGTCAAAGAAATGGCAGGGCTGGGATTTGAAACCAAATCTGGCTTCATAGTCTCGGTTCATAACCATTTTACCATACTGTACCTGAGCTAGTTAGTACAGATCCAAGGAAAACATTCTCTGTTCACTCACTCATCATTCCAAAATGATTTTTTTGAGTGTTCTGGGCATTGTGCTAGGTGCTGGGATAAAGCAGTTCAACAAACCCCATTTTTAGCCCAGTTTGAACCAAGAGAGTTATAGGACTGTCTTTTCCTGAGTTTTTAAAACAGTGGTATTGTCATGAATTTCTGAGGTGAGCTGAAGAAAGAGAATAGTGTGACTGATTTGTTAAGGTCCTTTGCATGCACAAGAGCCAGACTGAGATATGATTAATGGCATTCTAGATACTTCTTGCTGTAAGACTCTCTATTACTCTCCTGATTCCAAAGTGAATAAGCATGAATGTTACCCTCCTTCGTATCCTTCTCCTCTTTCTTTTCCTCTTATTCTAATACTACCTCTCTCCTCCTCCTCCCATCTCATCTTATTGTCTGAATGGGAAATCACAAGAATGACCCAAATCTTCCTTACTAGCAAAAAATGTGTTAATTCAATAATCTCAATAAATTTATAAAAATAACACTAACTGAAACACATAGACATTTTATTTCTGAAGGTAGACACTCAAATTGTGTTTTGTTAAATAAACTGGGTGACCTAAACTCACTCCTTTATGGTCATACTAGTAAAAGATGAGCCAAGTGAACTCACAGAGGGGGCAGTGTAGGAAAAGAACAAAAACATATAAAGAGGCAAAAATCCATCTGTAATCACCATGTTCCTTGTGCATTATAGTCTCAGGCCAAAGAACTTCTCAGTGGACATATTTTTCCCCTTAGGTTGATCTATATTGACAACCACCCATGGACACTAATTTTTTA
Source organism: Eschrichtius robustus (assembly GCF_028021215.1). Lineage (NCBI taxonomy): Eukaryota > Metazoa > Chordata > Mammalia > Artiodactyla > Eschrichtiidae > Eschrichtius > Eschrichtius robustus. Next base: position 101,380,171 of record NC_090825.1, on the reverse strand, counting down.
AGAGTAGACTGTGGGTTGAAGGAGGAAAAGGCAACCCTGTACTATATTTCACTGAAGCCATTTACCGTGAAAATAACGGTTATTGCCATCGCCACTCAATGGTCAATACCTTTCAGTATGAATGCGGGGAGTTACATAAGTTATATTTATACCAGCTTCCTTGAAACTGTGACAAGGTGGACATAGGGGGATGGGAAAGCCAAGGTTGAATTATACCCGTGTTCTCTAGTTGTTGTTCAGGAAAAAAAGGTGAAACGGCAGGGCACACCACGGTGCAAATGTAAGCAATATTTAACCCAGTCTGTTAATAAAGAGCAAGGTTTGCTTGCTGGTGCCCCAGTAAGCCATGCCTCATAAGCACTGTGGTTTCCAAAATTATTCCAAGTTAGGCACTGCTACAAGTAAAATATGCTGCTGGCTGTGAAATAATGAGAGGGATAATAAATATATAAAACTTGGAATCTCTTGACGAAAAATGAAAGCGATTTCGTGAACCTAACCAGTCAAACGCAGATGAAAAACCCCCAGTGTGCTCACCATGACTAATGCCCTGGCCTTCCATATGAGAAGCTCAGATTCAATTTCCTATTCTGATATCTTGTTCTGGAGGCAGCTATGATTGGGATCATTACTGGGACAGCGAGTTCATCTGGTGTTGGTAAGTGTGTGGCTCCAAGGTCCAGGTGGGAAAGAATGAAGGTTCAAAGCCATGGTGTGTGAACATGTACCCCAGAAAATGTGTCTCTAATTGTGCAAATATTAGAAGGGACAGTTAATGATGGTAACACTGAACTTGATATATCAGTATGGAATACTGTTGTTAATTACCCTTCTGTTCCTCACAACCCTGAGGGAAGTAGTCAAATGGGTCTCATAAAATCATGTAACAGTCGAGGAAACAGAGGCCCAGGAAGTCTTGCCTAAGGTCTCGTGACTGGTAAGTGGCGGAGCCTAGAGGGAAAGCCTGATCTCACCGCTGTGTAGAGCTCTCCCTTCATCTCTTCATTGTTACTGTTTCCCTAACCTGCGCTTAAACCCACATGCACACGCGCGGGCACTCGCACGCACACACACACACACACTCTGTGGGGTATGAGCAAACCAGGCATCCTGTCTAAATTAATTTATTTCATGAGATCATTTCTCCACACTCCATTTCACATTGCCTGTGGAGACATAAACCTAGTCTTGAGTAAAAGAATGAGGACTTTGGTCCCTAATTTGGCCCTAAATGTCATGCAGAAAATGTTTTCTTAACTCAATGTGAGCCCTGGAAGGCTTGTTTGCTTGACTTTCAAACACTGACAGCCAGAAGACACATCATCCAAAAAGACTTTACAGAGAAGGCTGAATCCTGATGGAAAATTTACGCCTGGGAGGGTGTTACTGTACAGAAAGGATTTGGCGGGGGGTACATAAGACTTAATAAAAATTCTTCCTCAGCTGGAAATTCTGGCCCACGGGTTCCCAAGCAAGTTTAATTTTGTAGATGTTAGCTGTTATGAATGACCATAATGGTTGGTACAGCCTCATCTCAAATTTCTCAAGTACAGGAATGTCTCTTAATTAATCATTAAGAACAAAATAGAAGAATAAAGTAAGAGGAAAATTACATGTTTGTCTTATCGTAGATAACGTTTTAAGCTCTTTGACCCTGCTGAGCCCACAGAAACATGTCTGTGACACCAGTAAGTAAAATAAATTGCCAGGTCATCACACCTTGCCCATATCAGACCTCCTTTCACATTCAATAAATGATGTGTCATTAGAGGTGGGCCATTAGCATCATGAGGGAGGATGTTTCAGGAGCTCTTTTTCTTTCTCTTCCGAACATTGGGGCTGTGGCTGAGTGCCACGGTATTCTAATCTACCTGTCAGGAGCTTCAAGCAAGACGTTCTGATGGCTGCTGAGTGTACATTCTGAGGCCCCTGTTTGAAACTAGCCTCTCTGGCATCAGTGTGGTTCTCAGGGCCGTAGAAGCCAGTGGCTCCATCCTACGTAGGTAGGATGGTGAGTGGTACACAGTAGGACATCTCCCCAGTTTTCACATAGCTATGCTTTTAGAAGAAGACTCCCAATGCCTCTTTAAAAAGCAGACACACCATATCTGGAAATGACAATAATCCATGATCTCTTATTTATACCCCATAACAGTGTTTCTCAATTATAAGTATATGTAAGGATCATGTAAAGTGCATCTAAAACACAGATTACTGCTTCCCTCCTTCAGAATTCATTAGGTTGGAGATGGGCAGATATTTTACATTTTAGTAAATTCCCATGTTGTGCTGATGCTGCTGGTAAGGGCTTCACACTTTGAGTAGCACTGTTCTAGAATTAACTTTTCAGATTAACCAGTTGCCTAACGGGGGTTTGAAGGAATGGGAAAGAGGTAGATTGTGATGGAGAAAGGAGAAACATTTTTCAGAATTTGGGAATGGTGTAACGGAGAACCAATATAAAAGCAGGTTGCCCAGAAGCAAGCTCTGGGAAGCATGTGGGAGAGAAGGAAGAACAAGAGAGGAAGGCAGATGGAAGAGGACCTCATTGAAAATGTCCACTCTTCACATATTTAACCAAGACCAGTGCTGGTACTGACAACTGCCACCCAAGCCCTTCCTGTTTTCTCCACCTATGAATGGAAACCCTTCAGAACATTGAGTGCCATACCTTTTGAAAGTAAAGTAAACTTTAAGAATGACAAACCAATCAGCAAGATGTGAATCAATGATTATTCTTGAATGACTAGAAAATTCTACCTGCCTTTAAGGTTGAATCTATCCAGATGAAAGATGGGAAGAAACTGGAGTTGGGGGGGGCATTGCAGGGGAGGGGGTGGGAATGGGTTTCTGGGTGCAATTTGGCCTGGGACGTTGGAATATTCTTTTTTTATAAATTTATTTATTTATTTATGGCTGTGTTGGGTCTTCGTTTCTGTGCGAGGGCTTTCTCTAGTTGTGGCAAGTGGGGGCCACTCTTCATCGTGGTGTGCGGGCCTCTCACTATCACGGCCTCTCTTGTTGCGGAGCACCGGCTCCAGACGCGCAGGCTCAGTAGTTGTGGCTCACGGACCTAGTTGCTCCGCGGCATGTGGGATCTTCCCAGATCAGGGCTCGAACCCGCGTCCCCTGCATTGGCAGGCAGATTCTCAACCACTGCGTTGGGCTGGGACGTTGGGATGCTGTATACTGTTCTTTTGAATTCACTGAAGAACCTCAAACGTGGATCTGCCTAGTCGGGGTCTTCAGTAAACTTTGACTGACCATATTGTCCAGACTGGCAAAAGTTCAGTGCTGCTCTCTGTTGCTTCAGAAATAGAAAGACTGAGAACAACTGCCAAGTCTTTGAAGTGTGTGCCTGTGGGGCTGGCCCTCACAGCTGCTCAAACCTGAAAATAATTAAGTATTTCACCACTGCAATGAGTCAGCTGGGGTTAGAACCTCACCAGATTGGAGCTTGACTATTTTTAAGGCATCGATTTCAAAAATAGTTGAGAGGTGTGGCTCAGAATATAACCCATCCAGAAAAACGCATGCCCTCCTGTAGTTTCTGGCAACCCAAGGCCTCTATGGCAGCCCACGCACCCACGAGTCCTGTTGCTAAAGCAGCACCCAATTCTTTAGACTTTCCTGACTTTTCCCTGTTCCTCCCTCATCAAAAATGGTCTCCTATGCCCTAAAAATACACTAAAATAGTAAGTGACTTTGGCTAGGTAATTTGACGAACACCATGGTTGGCTTTTTCTTGTCACTCATATCTTAGCTTACTAATTACCTTTTCACAGAAACTTTCCCTAACCATCCAGTGTAAAGAAGCAGTCCTTTTTAAAATCATCTCACACTGTTTTATTTTTTCCACATCATTTACTACTCTCTGAAGTGGCCTTGTTCTCTTATTTATTTACTAGCTCCCTCTCCACTTTCAGTGTAAGCTCCAGGTGCGCTGAGATCTTGTCACTCTTGTGACAAGTATCTCAGGTGCCTAGACCCGTGTTTGGCACATGGCAGATGCTCAAAACTCTTCTTTGACTACGTGGATGCATTCAAGCCAAGGTGGAGATTAGTGATGTCTACAGGTTAGCCCTACAAGATAAAGCACATTTTAATAAGACCCTTAATTCTTTTTTTTTTCTTTAACATCATTTGTTCACGAGAAGCCTGGTACATTTCTTTTTAATTTAATTAATTTATTTATTTATTTTTGGCTGTGTTGGGTCTTCGTTTCTGTACGAGGGCTTTCTCCAGTTGCGGCAAGCGGGGGCCACTCTTCGTCGCGGTGCGCGGGCCTCTCACTATCGCGGCCTCTCATGTTGCGGAGCACAGGCTCCAGACGCGCAGGCTCAGTAGTTGTGGCTCACGGGCCTAGTTGCTCCACGGCATGTGGGATCCTCCCAGACCAGGGCTCGAACCCGTGTCCCCTGCATTGGCAGGGAGATTCTCAACCACTGCGCCACCAGGGAAGCCCAAGACTCTTAATTCTTTAACTCAAAAAAACAAAAAAAATGTGGACATTTCGGGTTCTTCAGGGAAGCCTGAGCGTAGCTGTACTACTTCACGCACTGCTCAGCCACGTCATGGTGGTGACTAGCTCGAGTCCCATACAAATGCTGGCACGTTCCATCACAGAAAGCACTTTCTGGCTAAAAGGACTAATAGGAGTCTCACGAAGGTGATGGAAAGAGCTTGTCAGCCCAAAGCCACCCGCCCCCATCCTATGAGTGCCTCCCTAGAGGGATTTTTGTCTGACGGTCATTAGGTTATAGATTTTAGAGGAAAGTGACATCATTTCAAAGCTTTGTACTAGGGTAAAAATAAGCTATAAATTCCAAGTACACAAACTCTTCTTATCTCTGCCTAAAATGAGTCTCTATTCATCTGTTTTAAATTGAAGACATGCACTTTCCTTTACTGTTCATGTCCTTTCTGTTTCCCAAAAGACCAGAGAAGGGAAATAACAGGAGACCGTGATTGTGATCTTCTTTAGGATCTGTGGAGATACCTTGTTTTGCTGATTGTCAGAACTCTTTAAAGAGTTTGAGAAAAGAGAAAATCTAAGTTCAGAAAGGTGTTCCTCAGGGATAATACCTCCCCAAGACTATGGCCTAGAACAGTAATTTACAAAGTGTGGTCCTGGGATCAGCAGTATCATTATCACCTGTGAATTTGTTAAAAGTGCAAATTCTCCAGCACCACTCCAGACTCAAGGTGTTGGTAGGGCTGGGTTCCAGGGCGGGATCTAGGGGAGAATACATTTTTTCTTTCTTTCTTTTTGTGTGTTTTGGAGTTTTGGTGGCTGCCAGTATTCTTTGACTTGCAGCTGCATCAGTCCAATCTCTGTCTCTGTGGTCATATGAATCAGAAACTTGGGTGTGGATAGCCATTTGTGTTTTGACTAGGTAATTCTGATGCATGCTGAAGTTTGAGTACCACTGTCTAGAACCTTGCTACTCAACATGTGACCTGCAGTCTGGCAACATCAACATCACCTGGGAGCTTATTAGAAGCACAGAACCATGGGCCCTGCATCAGACCTAATGAATCAGAATCAATATTTTAATAAGATCCCCAGGGGATTATTATGAACATTAAAGTTTGAGAAACACTGGATCTAGAATCTACTGGCATGTCCTGGTAATAAGTCATATGAAAAACTGAGGATATTAAAATATTGTACCTTGCTCTTGCACTGCATTGGTAGGAGGTAAGGTTTTAATTTTCTTTAACATTTAAAGAATAAAAGTAATCTAAATTTCTTTTGCCTTGACAGTTTTTCTTAAGGTGTACTCTTCAGATAAATCCTCTGGAGTACTTACTAAAATTCACATTCCTTGTCCATACCTCAGTTCTATTAAATTAAAATTTATGGAGACATGCCTTGGAATCTACATTGTTAACAAGCATCTTGGTGATTCTTATACCTTTTGGTCTAAAGGTGGTAAGCTTTTGTTTTGGAGATAGTCTTCTCTATTTTAAACCTTGAGACGAGTCCTTGAACATTAACATTTGTAAATTTCTAATGGTATGAAAACCAATGCTATTAAAAGGAAAATACTGAATAAATTTTATTATAAATTAATAATTTGTTTATAATTTTAATAATTATAGAGAGTTACTTAGGGCTGTATTCTCTTCCTTTAATATTTCTGATATTAGCAGATTTAAAGTCAAAAAGGTAACTTTTCTGAGAAACATAGCAACTCATAAAGGTCTTGGAGAAAGGGCCCCCATTTGTGTTGGCTAAGAGTCTCTTTTTCTCCTGTTATTATTTTCCCATCAAATTGTATTTCTATCAAGAATATAAGCGGTCATGAAAAATTAAAAATGTGATCCAGGAGAACTCATCCTTTCATCCTTGTTCATGCCTTCCTTCCTTCATTTTGTTGAAGTCGCGTGAGAGCTGCCGAGACATCCACACTGGTTAACAAATGGCTAATTGACAGTCACCCATCTGTTGATGTGATTTTGGCTGTTTTCAGATGGAGTCAACGATCATTAGATTTTGTTTCCCCTCAGGGGGGAAAGCTGTGACATACTGATTACCTGACAGTGTTAGAAAGATTTCTGACTTATTGTTCACGTAGACTAAATAAATCTTTCTTAAGGTTAGTGGTCCTGTCTCACTACTAGTTTCCATCTAAATCCATAGTTTAATTACTTTTATAATTGCATACAGATATTGCAGTTTTTAATGGTAGTGGTGTATAAATTGTGGTTCATACACTGAAGTATTACAGAAATAAGTAATTGGCAAAATTTGATGATTTGACTTTCTAAGCTTAAGGAATTTTCCCCTCTCTGAATACTGTGTTTTCTCATATGCCCTGTGATCTCTCTGCTATATAAAATATATAAAAGCATTTTCAGGGTGAGAGGGAAAGATGCAAGAGTGATGCTCTAATATTTTCATGGTGGAAAGCCTTGACTATACTTGGCCCAGAGAGAGTAGCCATGAAGCAGTACACACACAGTGACAACCAAGCTTTGAGGCCTGACATGAATGTAGCTTTTCTGTTTGGACAGTATCTAAGCAGCATTAGTGTGGGATATTATAGTAGCTGTGTAGTGCTATTCTTGTTTCTCTCCCCTACTTTCTTGTACTTAACAAATGATGACCCCTTCTCCTTGTGAGACTGGCTTCTCATTAAGACTGTGATCCATATGTAGATGAGTCTACTTTCTAATAATTGTCTCTTTTTTAGAATGAACATTTGGGTCTTATCTAAGTCTATAGGATGACTTGGGTTTCTTCAAAACATTTAACAGCTCATATAGCTCAATAACAAAAAAACCAAACAATCCAATAAAAAAATGGTCAGAAGATCTAAATAGACATTTCTCCAAAGAAGACATACAGATGGACAAAAGGTACATGAAAAGATGCTCAACATCACTAATTATCAGAGAAATGCAAATCAAAACTACAATGAGGTATCACCTCACACCAGTCAGAATGGACAGCATCAAAAAGCCTACAAATAATAAATGATAGAGAGGGTGTGGAGAAAAGGGAACCTTCCTACACTGTTGGTGGGAATGTAAATTGGTACAGCCTCTATGGAGAACAGTATGGAGGTTCCTTAAAAGAATAAAAATAGAGCTACCATATGATCCAGCAATCCCACTCCTGAGCATATATCTGGAGAAAACCATAATTCGAAAAGATATATGCACCCCAATGTTAATTGCAGCACTATTTACAACAGCCAGGACATGAATGCAACCTAAATGTCCATCAACAGAGGAATGGATAAAGAACATGTGGTATATATATACATGGAATATTACTCAGCCATAAAAAATGAAATAATTCCATTTGCAGCAACGTGGATGGACCTAGAGATTGTCATACTAAGTGAAGTAAGTTAGACAGACAAAGACAAACATCATATGATATTGCTTATATATGGAATCTAAAAAAAGGGTACAAATGAACTTATCTACAAAACAGAAATGGAGTTACAGATGTAGAAAACAAACTTATGGCTATCAGGGGGTAAGGGGGGGAGGGATAAATTGGGAGATTGGGATTGACATATACACACTACTATATATAAAATAGATATCTAATAAGGACCTACTGTATAGCACAGGGAATTCTACTCAATACTCTGTTATGGCCTATATGGAAAAAGAATCTAAAAAAGAGTGAATATATGTATATGTATAACTGATTGACTTTGCTGTACATCAGAAACTAACACGACATTGTAAATCAACTATACTCCAATGAAAATTAAAAAAAAAAATACATGCACCCGAAGTTCATAGCAGCACTATTTATAATAGCCAAGACATGGAAGCAACCTAAACGTCTGTCAACAAATGAATGTATAAAGAAGATGTGGTATACAATGGAATATTACACAGGCATAACAAAGAATGAAATAATGTCATTTGCAGCAACATGGATGGACCTAGAGATTATCATACTAAGTAAAGTAAGTCAGACAGACAAAGACAAATATCATATCACTTATATGTAGAATCTAAAAAAAATGATACAAATAAACTTATTTACAAAACAGGAACAGACTCACAGACATAGAACACAAACTTATAGTTACCAAAGGGGAAAGGTGTGGCGGAGGGATAAATTAGGAATTTGGAAGTTACATATACACACTGCTATATATTAAATAGATAAATAACAAAGACATACTGTATAGCACAAGGAACTATACTCAATATTTTGTAATAACTTATATGGGAAAGGAATCTGAAAAAGTTATATCTATATATGTGTATAGATAGATAGATAGCTGAGTCACTTTGCTGCACACCTGAAACTAACACAACACTGTAAATCAACTATACTTCAGTAAAAAAATAAATCAATTAAAAAACCCAAAAAACCCCCAACCAAACAAAAAATATTTAGGATCATTAATTCTGACACAAAATAAGCAAAATATGCCACTTTATCGTTATTATCTTGTAACTATATATGCAACATATTTTATTGAGTGCCTACTATGTGCCAGGAACTGTGCAAAGTACTGGGGATGTCAGGCTTAGCAAACCAGATATTGCCTTTGTTTCCATGTAGCTTAGACTGTAATGGGAGAGATGGGCATTAATCGAATCATCACACAAATAAATATGAAGTTATAATGTGAACTGTTATCAGGCTGGTTCAGGAAAATTTCTTAGAAAAAACAATGTTTAAATTGAGATTTGAAGGAAGGGTGGGAGTTAGTTAGGTAAAGGGGAAAGGATGAGCAGTTTGGGCAGTGCGGGCTCTGGGTGGGATGGAGCTTTGCAGGAACTGAAAGAAGGCCAGTGTGATGATCAAGTGGAGAGCTGTGGGGAGTGTGACAGGAGTGAGGTTGGAGACACATGTGAGGGATACATTGTGCAGGGTCTGTAATTCAAGTTAAGGACTTCAATTTTTATCCTAGGATTAATAGGAAGCCATTCAAGTGTTTTAGGAGAGGGATTAGAGGGAAGCAAGAGAAAAGGACCTATTTAGGAAACCATTTCAGTAGTCCACAAGGAAGAGGACAGAAATTTGGTCTAGAATATTTGTGGTGAATACCAAGAAAATTAAACAGATATTGTAAGCCATTTAAGAGGTAAAATTGATGAATTTTGATAATGGATTGAATATTTGAAGTGACAAAGAGAAAGATGGTACTTTTTAATTGGAAAGATGGGTACTACGGAGTGCCTAGTTTTAGTGGAGGGGGATCATGAATTGAATTTTGAGCATGTGGAATTTGGAATGTCTTTAGGATGCTTAAGAAATGATGTGAACTGGGCAAATGTCTATATTAAGTGTTAATATAAATTTGTATATAGATGGCACTCAAAGCAATGAAAGTAGAAAAATTTACTTAGTGAAATTGCTAGTGTACAATGAAAAGGGAAACTCCCAACATTTAATGGCAGAGAGGAAGAGATGAGCCAGCAAAGGAGAAAGAGAAGAACTAGCCAGAGAAGTAGGGAAAAACCCAAAAGAATTTAATGTCTTTGAAGTCAAGGGCATGAACTGTTTTGGGAAGGTGCCAATACGGTAAAACATCCCCAGTAAAGTGATCACTCGTACAGAAGATTTGAACATGTTTCATGTCAGTAAGAAAGATGGAGAGGGAGATGGTGAATATACAAGAAAGAGAAGGAATTCTAGACAGTGAAAAATTCCTGAGAGCATAAGAGGGGAAGAGATCCAGAGCTTAGGTTGATTGTTGGCCTTTAAGAGGATGAGGAATAGTTCTGCTACAGTAGTAGTCCAACTCTGGGCTTATACCTGAATCATGTGGAAGGCTTGTTAAAATACAGATTGCTCTCCCTCTCCCTCCCAGAGTTTCTTACTCAGAGGGTCTGAAGTGGGACCTAAGAATTTGCATTTCTAAAACTCCATAGAAGATGCTGATGCTACTGGTCGAGGCCCTACATATAGTAACTGGAGGTCAGGTTGCTATAGGTAGCTTCTTATGTTTTGGTTAAAAGTAGATCAGGGAGTTCTTGCTGAAAACTTCTGTAATTATTTTGAAGGAGGAGATGAGGTTCTTTTCAGAGTAGGAAAGTTGTGGGCTTACAGCAGAGAAGTATGAAATAGCCTTTGTGGAGAGTAGGAAAGAAAAAATGGCCTAAGAAATATGAAAGAATTGCCCTGAAGGGTTGAAGGTCCTCTTGAGGTTGGTGGTCATGAATTCACAGTCATTGCCATCTGCCCTGTTTTGTGGTTTTCTGGAAAAAAAAAATGTGGCTCCTCAGATGCAGGCCTGGAGAAACTGGATTATTGGTTGTATCTAAGATGAGCACGTTGCAAAATGTGTAAGGTGAAAATAGGGGAGAGCAAGGTATTTGGCAAAGGTTTTTACAAGAGTTATTGAAATGATAAAGAAAGCAATCCAAGCTGGATGGAGGGGAAAGTGAAGAGAGGAAAGGACTGGTGGGGGTTGGGAGAGAGTAGAGGCATCAGTGGCTTGAAGGTTCCAGTGAGGTCAGGAGGCAGGTTTGGTGGAGGTGTTGAACAAAGGTGCTGGGAGAATGGAAATTTGTGTTTAAAGTGTGGGATATATGAATTAAAGATTGTAGAGGTGGAATAGCTAGGGGTGATGATAAAGTGATGCTGTGAGTGAGAAAGTGACTGCAGATGAGGAAATTAAGGAACTAAGGGGACAGTATGTTGAATGGACTCTTTTTTTTTCTTTTTTTTTTTAGTGAAGTATAGTTGATTTACAATGTTGTTTAGTTTCAAGTGTACAGCACAGTGATTCCGTTATACATACATACATACATATACATACATACATATATATATATATATATATATATATATATATATATATATATATATATATATATGTATGTATGTATAACTTTTCTTACATACATAAAAATTGTAAATCTTTTTTAGGTTCTTTTCCCTTATAGGTTATTACAAAATACTGAGTAGAGTTTCCTGTGCTATACAGTACGTCCTTGTTGGTTATCTGTTTTATGTGTAGTAATGTGCATATGTCCATCCCAAACCCCTAATGTATCCCTCTCCCACACCACCCCACCCTGCCTGACTCTTGAATACAGCACCTGAAGTCACCTGAAGGATGGGAAGACTTGAGTTGGAGAGCAAGATGGTGACCTAGGGCCAGGGCTTTGATGACTGAGGGAGAATAAGGGTGAGAGAGGGGGAAAATTGATGAAAAGAGCAAAGACAGAAGTAGATAGAAGTTTTTTTTTTTTTTTTAAGTATAAGATTGGAGGAAGACTAGTCTGAGAGAAACGTTCTCATTGGAGATCCGGGCTTTATTTAAGGCCTGTGGCAAAGGGGCAGTGAGAGAAGAGATTCAGTATTTGGGATTGTTTGCTGGTTATGGACTACCATTCATAGAGAGGAAAGGAAAACAGGTACTATTGTCTCTCTTTTCCTTTTTAACAAATGAAGAAATAGGGGCTTAGGAAGGATGAATGGCTGTCTGAAGTCTGCTGAGCTAAGAGGCAGTGAAGCCAGGACCAGAACCCAGCTCCTCTGATTCCTAGCCTAGTTCTCCTTCCGCTCCCTCATGAAGCAGCACAGCCAAATGATCAGGCAGCAAAGCCAAATTTTCCAGGTCTCTGTGTCTTCCTGTCTCTTCAAAGACATTTGTTGTTTCATTTTTTTCTGATTAAAGTTTGTGATGACAAATTTTGGTTTGTTAACTGTAAACCCTTTTTATAAATGCTTTGAGTGGCTCTAAACGATTCTCTGAATTCTAGCATCATTTATTTCAAATGAGCACATTGGAAACTGAGAACTATAATAGCTATGAGTCATGTCTTGGAGAGGGAAGAGAAAAGAGCAGTGAGGATAATATTTTCCCACCAAAAAGCACTTAAATTCTCCTTATTCAAGGAGCTCATGTGCACATGTGCTTAACAAATACTTTTGAAGTAACATACTCTCCCCCCACTCCTGCTCAAATGAAGAGTAAACCAAATTATAGAGAACACATAGGTAACTTAAATATTTTCTTAAAATAATTTATGGCTTATTTTTTAAAACGATCTCAAAGTACTAGATTTAAATCCATGCTTTCACTAGCATCAATTTTATTTTATAAAAATGTATTTGGGGCCTTCCCATGCATGGACTACAGAGCCAATTAGGCTGGGGTGGAGGAGTGCTAACAAGAGGGACTGGAGTTTCTAAGCAAACCTGAAGCTTGTGGAGCCAACTTGAGAATCTAGGGGGTGACCTTCAAGGTGGAAGAGGAGTAAGACATGGAGATCACCTTCCTCCCCACAAATACATCAAAAATACATCTACACGTGGAACAACTCCTACAGAACACCTACTGAAAGCTGGCAGAAGACCTCAGACTTCCAAAAAGGGTCTTGGTGCTCTGGCCAGGTGTCGGGCCTGAGCCTCCAAGGTGGGAGAGCCGAGTTCAGGACGCTGGACCACCAAATAACCCCTGGCCCTATGTAATATTAATTGGTGAGAGCTCTCCCAGAGATCTCTGTCTCAACACTAAGACCCAGCTCCACTCAACAGTCAGCAAGCTCCACTGCTGGACGCCCCATGCCAAACAACTAGCAAGACAGGAACACAACCCCACCCATTGGCGGAGAGGCTGCCTAAACTCATACTAAGTTCACAGACACCCCCAAACACACCACCAGATGTGGCTCTGCCCACCAGAGGGACAAGATGTAGCCCCACCCACCAGAACACAGGCACCAGTCCCGCCATCAGAAAGCCTACACAAGCCATTGAACCAACCTCATCTGCTGGGGACAGATATCAGAAATAAGAGGAACTATGAATCTGTAGGCTGCAAAAAGGAGACCCCAAACACAGGTTAAACAAAAAGGGAAGACAGAGAACTATGCAGCAGGTAAAAACCCACCAGACCAAACAAATGAAGAGGAAATAGGCAGTCTACCTGAAAAAGAATTCAGAGTAATGATAGTAAAGATGATCCAAAATGTTGGAAATAGAATGCAGAAAATACAAGAAACGTTTAACAAGGATTTAGAAGAACTAAAGAGCAAACAAACAATGATGAACAACACAATAAATGAAATTAAAAATACTCAAGAAGGAATGAATAGCAGAATAACTGAGGCAGAAGAACGGATAAGTGACCTGGAACATAGAATAGTGGAAATAACTGCCGCAGAGCTGAATAAAGAAAAAAGAATGAAAAGAATTGAGGACAGTCTCAGAGACCTCTGGGACAACATTAAACACACCAACATTCGAATTATAGGGGTCCCAGAAGAAGAAGAGAAATAGAAAGAGTCTGAGAAAATATTTGAAGAGATTATACTTGAAACTTCCCTAACATGGGAAAGGAAATAGTCAATCAAGTCCAGGAAGCACAGAGAGTCCCATCCAGGATAAATCCAAGGAGAAACATGCCAAGACACATACTAATCAAACTATCAAAAATTGAATACAAAGAAAAAATATTAAAAGCAGCAAGGGAAAAGTAATAAATAACATACAAGGGAATCCCCATAAGGTTAACAGCTGATCTTTCAGCAGAAACTCTGCAAGTCAGAAGGGAGTGGCAGGACATATTTAAAGTGAAGAAAGGGAAAAACCTACAACCAAGATTATTCTACCAGCAAGGATCTCATTCAGATTCGACGGAGAAATTAAAACCTTTACAGACAAGCAAAAGTTAGAATTCAGCACACCAAACCAGCTTTACAACAAATGCTAAAGGAACTTCTCTAGGCAGGAAACACAAGAGAAGGAAAAGACCTACAATAACAAACCCAAAACAATTAAGAAAATGGTCATAGGAACATACATATCGATAATTACCTTAAATGTAAATGGATTAAATGCACGAAGCAAAAGACACAGACTGGCTGAATGGATATAAAAACAAGACCCATATGTATGCTGTCTACAAGAGACCCACTTCAGACCTAGGGACACATACAGACTGAAAGTGAGGGGATGGAAAAAGATATTCCATGCAAATGGAAATCAAAAGAAAGCTTGAGTAGCAATACTCATATCAGACAAAATAGACTTTAAAATAAAGACTATTACAAGAGACAAAGAAGGACACTACATAAGGACCGAGGGATCAATCCAAGAAGAAGATATAACAATTGAAAATATTTATGCACCCAATATAGGAGCACCTCAATACATAAGGCCAATGTTAACAGCCATAAAAGGGGAAATTTACAGTAACACAATAATAGTAGGGGACTTTAACACCCCACTTACACCAGTGGACAGATCATTCAAAATGAAAATAAATAAGGAAACACAAGCTTAAATGACACTTTAACCAGATGGACTTAATTGATATTTATAGAACATTCCACCCAAAAACAACAGAATACACTTTCTTCTCAAATGCTCATGGAACATTCTCCAGGATAAATCATATCTTGGGTCACAAATCAAACCTCGGTAAATTTAAGAAAATTGAAATTGTATTAAGTATCTTTTCCGACCACAATGCTATGAGACTAGATATCAATTACAGGAAAAAACTGTAAAAAATACAAATGCATGGACTAAACAATATGCTACTAAATAAGCAAGAGATCACTGAAGAAATCAAAGAGGAAATCATAAAATACCTAGAAACAAATGACAATGAAAACACGACAACCCAAAACCTATGGGATGCAGCAAAAGTAGTTCTAAGAGCGAAGTTTATAGCAATACAATCCTACCTCAAGAAACAAGAAAAATCTCAAGTAAACAACGTAACCTTACACCTAAAGCAATTAGAAAAAGAAGAACAAAGAAAACCCCAAAGTTAGCAGAAAAGAAATCATAAAGATCAGATCAGAAATAAATGAAAAAGAAATGAAGGAAACAATAGCAATCATCAATAAAACTAAAAGCTGGTTCTTTGAGAAGATAAATAAAATTGATAAACCATTAGCCAAACTCATCAAAAAAAAAAAAAGGGGGGGGGAGAAAACTCAAATCAACAGAATTAGAAATAAAAAAGGAGAGGTAACAACTGACACTGTAGAAATACAAAGGATCATGAGAGACTACTACAAGCAACTATATACCAATAAAATGGACAACCTGGAAGAAATGCACAAATTCTTAGAAAAGTATAACCTTCCAAGACTGAATCAGGAAGAAATACAAAATATAAACAGACCAGTCACAAGCACTGAAATTGAAACTGTGATTAAAAATCTTCCAACAAACAAAAGTCCAGGAGCAGATGACTTCACAGGTGAAATCTATCAAACATTTAAAGAAGAGCTGACTCCTATCCTTCTCAAACTCTTCCAAAATATAGCAGAGGGAGGAACACTCCCAAACTCATTCTACGAGGGCAACATCACTCTGATACCAAAATCAGACAAAGATGTCACAAAAAAGAAAACTACAGGCCAATATCCCTGATGAACACAGATGCAAAAATCCTCAACAAAATACTAGCAAACAGAATCCAACAGCACATTAAAAGGATCATACACCATGATCAAGTGGGGTTTATCCCAGAAATGTAAGGATTCTTCAATATACGCAAATCAATCAATGTGATACACCATGTTAACAAATTGAAGGATAAAAACCATATGATCATCTCAGTAGATGCAGAAAAAGCTTTTGACAAAATTCAACACACGTTTATGATAAAAACACTCCAGAAAGTGGGCATAGAGGGAACCTACCTCAACATAATAAAGATCATATATGA
Organism: Eschrichtius robustus; assembly: GCF_028021215.1. Taxonomy (NCBI): domain Eukaryota; kingdom Metazoa; phylum Chordata; class Mammalia; order Artiodactyla; family Eschrichtiidae; genus Eschrichtius; species Eschrichtius robustus. The sequence goes on along the minus strand of NC_090825.1, from coordinate 101,364,041 downwards.
CAAACCCACAGCCAACATCATTCTCAATGGTGCAAAACTGAAACCATTTCCACTAAGTTTGGTAACAAGAAAAGGGTGCCCACTCTCACCACTATTATTCAACATAGTTTTGGAAGTTTTAGCCACAGCAATCAGAGAAGAAAAAGAAATAAAAGGAATCCAAGTTGGAAAAGAAGAAGTAAAACTGTCGCAGTTTGCAGATGACATGATACTATACATAGAGAATCCTAAAGATGCTACCAGAAAACTACTAGAGCTAATCAATGAATTTGGTAAAGTAGCAGGATACAAAATTAATGCACAGAAATCTCTTGCATTCCTATACACTAACAATGAAAAATCTGAAGGAGAAATTAAGGAAACACTCTCATTTACAATTGCAACAAAAAGAATAAAATCCTAGGAATAAACCTACCTAAGGAGACAAAAGACCTCTATGCAGAAAACTATAAGACACTGATGAAAGTGTCTTGGATTGGAAGAATCAACATTGTGAAAATGACTACACTACCCAAAGCAATCTACAGATTCAATGCAATCCCTATCAAATTACCAATGGCATTTTTCACAGAACTAGAACAAAAATTTCACAATTTCTATGGAAACAGAAAAGACCCCGAATAGCCAAAGCAATCTTGAGAAAGAAAAACAGAGCTGGAGTAATCAGGCTCCCTGACTTCAGACTACACTACAAAGCTACAGTAAACAAGACAGTATGGTACTGGCATATTAAACAGAAATATATATCAATGGAACAGGATAGAAAGCCCAGAGATAAACCCACGCACATATAGTCACCTTTTCTTTGACAAAGGAGGCAAGAATATACAATGGAGAAAAGACAGCCTCTTCAATAGGTGGTGCTAGGAAAACTGGACAGTTACATGTAAAAGAATGAAATTAGAATACTCCCTAACACCATACACAAAAATAAACTCAAAATGGATTAAAGACCTAAATGTAAGGCCAGACACTATCAAACTCTTAGAGGAAAACATAGGGAGAACACTCTATGACATAAATCACAGCAAGATCCTTTTTGAGGTTCCTGAAAAAACTACAAATAGAACTACCATACGACCCAGCAATCCCAATACTGGGCATATACCCTGAGAAAACCATAGGTCAAAAAGAGTCATGTACCAAAATGTTCATTGCAGCTCTATTTACAATAGCCAGGATATGGAAGCAACGTAAATGTCCATCGACAGATGAATGGATAAAGAAGATGTGGCACATATATACAATGGAATATTACTCAGCCATAAAAAGAAATGAAATGGAGGTATTTGTAATGAGGTGGATGGAGTTAGAGTCTGTCATACAGAGTGAAGTAAGTCAGAAAGAGAAAAACAAATACAGTATGCTAACACATATATACGGAATCTAAGGAAAAAAAAAAAAAAAAAAAAAAGGCCATGAAGAACCTAGTGGCAAGACGGGAATAAAGACACAGACCTACTAGAGAACGGACTTGAGGATATGGGGAGGGGGTGGGGTGAGATGTGACAGGGTAAGAGAGTGTCATGGACATATATACACTACCAAATGTAAAATAGATAACTAGTGGGAAGCAGCCGCATAGCACAGGGAGATCAGCTCGGTGCTTTTTGACCACCTAGAGGGGTGGGATGGGGAGGGTGGGAGGGAGGGAGATGCAAGAGGGAAGAGAAATGGGAACATATTGTATATGTATAACTGATTCACTTTGTTATAAAGCAGAAGCTAACACACCATTGTAAGGCAATTATACTTCAATAAAGATGTTTAAAAAAAAAAAAAAAAAAAAAAAAAGATCCTTTTTGACACACCTCCTAGAATAATGGAAATAAAAACAAAAAATAAACAAATGGGACCTAATGAAACTTAAAAGCTTTTGCACAGCAAAGGAAAACATAAACAAGACAAAGAGACAACTCTGAGAATGGGAGAAAATATTTGCAAATGAACCAACTGACAAAGGATTAATCTCCAAAATATACAAGCAGCTCATGCAGCTCAATAGCAAAAAAACAAACAACCCAATCCAAAAATGGGCAGAAGACCTAAATGGACATTTCTCCAAAGAAGATATACAGATTGCCAACAAACACATGAAAGGATGCTCAACATCACTAATCATTAGAGAAATGCAAATCAAAACTACGATGACGGGCTTCCCTGGTGGCGCAGTGGTTGGGAATCCGCCTGCCAATGCAGGGGACACGGGTTCGGGCCCTGGTCTGGGAAGATCCCACATGCCGCGGAGCAGCTAGGCCCGTGAGCCACAACTACTGAGCCTGCGCGGCTGGAGCCTGTGCTCCGCAACAAGAGAGGCCGCGATAGTGAGAGGCCCGCGCACCGCGATGAAGAGTGGCCCCCACTTGCCGCAACTGGAGAAAGCCCTCGCACAGAAACGAAGACCCAACACAGCCATAAAAATAAAATAAAAATAAATAAATTAAAAAAAAAAAACAAAAAACAAACTACGATGACGTATCACCTCACACTGGTCAGAATGGGCATCATAAAAAAATCTACAAACGATAAATATTGGAGAGGGTGTGGGTAAAAGGGAACCCTCTTGCACTGTTGGTGGGAATGTAAATTGATACAGCCAGTATGGAGAACAGTACGGAGTTTCCTTAAAAAACTAAAAATAGAACTACCATATGACCCAGCAATACCACTACTGGGCCTATATCCTGAGAAAACCATAACTCAAAAAGAGACATGTACCACAGTGTTCATTGCAGCACTATTTACAATAGCCAGGACATGGAAGCAACCTAAATGTCCATCAACGGATGAATGGATAAAGAAGATGTGGCACATGTATACAATGGACTATTACTCACCCATAAAAAGAAATGAAATTGAGTTATTTGTAGTGAGGTGGATGGACCTAGAGTCTGTCATACAGAGTGAAGTAAGTTAGAAAGAGAAAAGCAAATACCATACGTTAACACATATATATGGAATCTATAAAAAATGGTTCTGATGAACCTAGTGGTAGGACAGGGATATAGACGCAGACATAGAGAATGGACTTGAAGGCATGGGGTGGGGGGAAGGGGAAGCTGGGAAGAAGTGATAGAGTAGCATTGACATATATACACTACCAAATGTAAAATAGATAGCTAGTGGGAAGCAGCCGCATAGCACGGGGAGATCAGCTTGGTGCTTTGTGACCACCTAGAGGGGTGGGATAGGGAGTGTGGGAGGGAGATGCATGAGGGAGGAGATATAGGGATATATGTATACATATAGCTGATTCACTTTGTTATACAGCAGTAACTAACACAACATTATAAAGCAATTATACTCTAATAAAGATGTAAAAATAATCTAATTAGTACTCAAATTTCCAATTACTTCATAAATATTATTTTGTTTTCCAGTTTGCTCCTTTGACTTAGAGTTCAAATAAAGTCTACAACTTGAAGTTTAAAAATAAATGTATTTGGGGAATGATATGTCCATGTAAAATTTGGCATCAGACACCTTTCATAGCTAAATATCTGAAAGGGTGATTAAAATGGACTATTTTAGAATGGGTTTATCCCTGATTCAGGCATGTGCGTGTGTGTGTGTGTGTGTGCGTGTGTGTGCGCACGCACATGTATGTGTCCCAAAGTGCATGTCTTAGTACAGTGAAAACCATCTATGAAAATGTTGGCTACTCTTTGAACCAATCTCCATTGATAATTAGTCAGGAGTTACCCGCATATTTACATCCTAAGTTAGTCTAGGCCCATTTGAAGCACTGATAGAACTCAGCTCTTATTCACAGAAGCATTTGGTTTGTTGAGACTGCTGGGATAACTCAACTGCTTCCATAGTAAATACATTACTCTGTGATGATATTTAATAGGCTCCTGACATCCATCAAACAAAGTAGCATGTCACACTTTGAGGCAGAATACTCCAGACAGTATTTCAAACTTAATTCTCCAACTGGAATGAAAATAAGAAACTACATTTGATAAAAAAGAAGTATTGAGTTGGCAGGATGTGTGAAAAATTCTTTTTACAGCTTGCTGGGCAAACTGGTAGTCTAACCTTCTGGAAAAAGAATTATGTTCCTCATTAGAGGTTCAATTCTACCTTCATTTTTCACTCATTGTTCACGTTAGAATCGATGTTCTGTCCAGCACTGTACATGAAAAAAGTAAGAGAAACAGAATGAAGCTTTTAATTTAAAAATCCTCACTGCTGGGCTTTATTTTAAACTGGTAATTTAAAAGCAATAAATATTTTAATTTTATACTTTGTAGAAGTATAGTGCATGTCCTTTGTTTTAAAGGCCGAACCAACTGAATAATTTAGAAACAGCAAGTTTCTAATTGACAAGATGATGAGACATACATAAAGTAAAAAGAACAAAATCAAGATTTTAAAAGATGTAAGAGGTAGGATTTAGTATGGTGTGAATGTGACATGCAAGTACATTTATACAACTTAGTTTGGATTGATTTGATTATTTCTACAACAAAATTTCTACCCTTACTGCTGAGAACTATTTAAAATTACATATATATAATTATATATTTATATATATATTTATAATTATATATATAATATATATAATTAAAAGTGGGTATATGAATGTGTGTTTATGTGGGTTTATTTACGTTTAACTCATACATGTTTTTAGTCCTTTTTTGTCCTTGTAGTAACATTATTGGCTTTTAAGGTATTTTTCGTTTTTCTTTTTTCTCTTTAGTACTTGAATTTTTCCTTTATAAACATTCATAAGCTATAATATTCTTGTGGTGGCTGTCATTTAACTAGCTTTTTTCACTCCTTTGATTCTAGTTTCCTAATTGAATTTAGCAGAGTCTATAGAAGATGAGATTTAACCTGCTTGGAGCCCTTCAGAAAAGTAGATATTGCAACTCCCTTTATTCCCCTCACCCTTACCCCATTACCACTCCCTTTAGTAATTCATATCTTTAACAATTCTGACTCAGTAAAATTTCCCTCATTTCTTAACTAAAGCTCAAATAGGAATCAATTAGCCTTTGTCCATAAATCAATTATCTTCTCCAATTTTTTGGATTTCTTTTGTGGAGTCTCTCCAAAATAATCCTTTAATGAAATGTGAAAATAAATAAAACAAATGAATGCAGAAGAATCACCCTCCAATTCTTCAGAAATCTTCTTCTCTTTGGTATATCACAAACATGGGGGTTCGAAGGGTGAGATCTGAGGTCAAATGGACTAAACGCCCAATTCCAGGTTAGTCTTTTACTATGGGTGATCATGACTTTGTTAAGTCTCAGTTTTCTTATCTGGAAAATGGGGAGAATAATTTTTTTCCCCATTTGAATGAGTATTAAATGAAGTAATGCTTATCATACTACTGGGAACTTCATAAGTGCTCAAAATAAATTAGATAAAAATCCTAGTTCAGATTTTGACTTAGAGTATATAATAGTATTTAATTTAGTTTGGGGATAAAATATCTGTGTAGAGAAATAAGAAGTTCTTATTTAACATGCTTCTGTGTGAATAAGTTGAATGTAGGGGATTTTAACTGATTAGTTCATTTTCAGATAAAGCCTTTGCAAACTACTAGGAATTACAAAACAAAACAATACTCCCAAATGAAAAACTATACTCCATATATAAACTATATATTGCAGAAGCTACCCAGAAGTGTTGTATAAAGATATTCACTTTTCTAAAGCTTATTCAACTACAATTGTGACACTATACAGAACTTGAGTTCTCACTCTTAGGCAATAATATTTTCATTTATATAACATTTTACGAGGCATTTTTACATACATTAGCTCATTTTATCTTCACAAAATTCTTGTAAGACAGAGGAAATCCAAACTTATTATCTGCAAGATATCATCTTATTTTGCAGGTGAGGAAAACCAAACTCTGGAGAAGGTAAGTAACTTGCCTTAGGACACAGAGTTCCTAAGGAAGAAGAATTTACTTTCTGTCACTAGTTCTTGGATTCTCCCTCCTCCCCACCTCCACCTTCATGTTGCCTCTGCCAGCCTCAGCAATGACAAGGTTCAGACTTAAGTACAAGAGGTCAGCAAACGAAAGGTGTTTGATCTTACTCTTACCATCTTCCAGGCCCTGTGCTTGGAAGGGGTCATGAGACAGGCAACCCTCTAATTTCCTACCTCTCTGGACTATACTTATATATAGAAATGGTTCAAGATGGTACATGAGACAGAAATGGGAGTGCTCAGGGGTGGGAAAGAGGGGGCAAGATAGAGTTTTGACATAGAGAGCGAGGAGGGCCAGGGTTTAGAGAAGGGGAGGTAACAGTAATGAGAACATGTCTACCCTGCTTTGTTGGTTTTTTTTTCCTAGCCATGAAAGAATCTCCATGCCTGCTAATTCTGAAGCTTCTGCTTCAGAATTATTACTATAGCAACTAGCAAGTAATAATGACTTGCTCCATCTTAGAGAGCTGATTTTTTTCCCAGGATCCGTAGGAGTGAATAAAATCTTATAATAAAATCTTTACCTAACCCAACAACAAAAGGATGAATAACCCAATTAAACAATGGGCAGTGATATGATTAGACGGTTCTCCTAAGAAAGTATACTAATGGCCAAACACATGAGAAGATGCTCAATATTATCATTATGGAAATGCAAATTAAAACCACAATGAGATACCACTTCATACTCACTAGGATGGCTAAACTAAAAAAAAACTAAAAAACACAATAATAAATGTTTGTGAGGATGTGGGGAAATTGGAATCCTCATGCATTGCTGGTGGAAATGTAAAATGGTGCAATGGTTTTAGGAAAAGTTTGGCAGTTCCCCAAAAAGTTAAACATAGAGTTGACATTTGTTCCAGCAATTCTGCTCCTAGGTATATACTCAAGAGAACTGGAAACATGTCTATACAAAACCTGTACACTAATACTTATAGCAGCATTATTCATAAAAGCCAAAAACTATAAACAACCCAAATGTCTATCAACTGATAAATGGATAAACAAAATGTATATGGTATAACCACACAATGGAATACTATTTGGCCATAAAAAGGAAAGAAGTACTGATACATGCTATAACATGTATGAAATTTGAAAACATTATGTTAAGTGAAAGAAGTCAGACACAGAAGGCCACATATTATATGATTCTGCTTATATGAAGTGTCCAGAATACACAAATCTATAGAGACAGAAAGTAGATCAGTGGTTGCCATGGACTATGGAAAGGAAGAATGGAGAATGACTCCTAATAGGTATGGGGTTTCTTTGGGGGAAGACAAAATGTTCTGGAATTAGATAGTGGTGATGGTTGCACAACTATATGTCTATACTGAAACCACTAAATTGCACACTTTAAAGGGGTGAATTTGATGATATGTGAATTATATCTCAATAAAAAAAATCCTTTCCAATAGCTAACATTTATTAAGGGGTAGTGCTAGAGACTATGCTATGAATTTTATGGATTATTTTATTTAATTCTCATAACAACCACAGGAATATGTACTTTTACTATTTCCCTCTTACAGAGGAGGAAGCTGAGGCTTACATAGACTCAATAATTTGCCTCATGTCACATGAATTTTGATGGCAGACACTGGTTTTACCACATAGTGCTTCTGTGATAAGCATGGCTAGACCTTATATATTTCCTGTTCTCTCTGTACTGCAGTCACTGGTTTCAACTTTGGTGTTTTTAAACTTTTGCTATTTTATTCTTTCAGGACTCTACAATTGGATGTTCTACTAGTCAGGAATAGGAATAGGTCTGAATAGTGTTCCACCTCCCACCCCAATAAAGGATTTTATTGAAGGCTGGCTTTATCCCTCATTTGTTCAAATGTCATTCCCTTGGAGCAGCCATCTTGATTCCCCAATCTAAATGAAAGGCCTCCCATCAGAGGCTTTCACTGAACTGTGCACTTCTTTTTTATAGCACCTATCACAGCTCAGAGGAGATTTAATATTTGTATCTCCTTCCCTAGATTATGAACCTCATGATGTCAAGGACCATGTCTATTTTGCTCACTCAGCAAGTAGCACCAAGCGCACAGAGTAGGCGCTCAATAAGTATCACCCGAATGACTAAACACCATCACTGTAAGAAGACTCCTACAATCTTCACACTCCTCTACTGTCTCCCACTGTACAGAGTCCCTCTTCAGAAATTTTATATATCATTCCTCGGGCTTCTGGATCCAGTGCTTGAACTTGGCGTGGGAGTGCTTCAGAACCACATCTGGCTCACGCTATTGGAAAGTGATGCACTAGTGGAAAGCTTTGGCTTCGGTTCTAACCTCAGGGGCTTCACTAAAACATTTCCTATGTGTCGTGCTCCTCCACTCTGACTGGGATTTTGGCTTTTACCTCATTTCTTGCCTCCGCTAGCCCTCATGACTGTTCGTAACAGCATTTCGCATTAACTCCCTCATGATCCTAAACAATTTGACTCCTAAAAATCTACGACCACCACTAAGTGGTTAAATATGTACATTGCACTATTCCTAAGATATAAATAAGCAAAGTATTGCAGAAATGTTAATTGCTTTAGGTTATACAGCAAATAAGTGATAAAAACTAGAGTAGGAAACTACTAGATTCTAAATATTTTAAGCCCTCTGTTTTATATAGTTAAGTTTTCCTAATCATGCCCAGCACAGTGCCTGGCACATATTAAGAGCTCATTAAATATTTGTTGAATGAGAACCCCAAATTCTTGCTGGAAGGGACTCACACTCCTTTCTACATCAGCTGATTCCTAAACTCCCAATATATTCCCCTCTACTAAACTTTCTAAGCTGTATGAGTTTTTGGGTTGGAGTGTCCAAATGTTAAATGTACCTAACTAAACCCATCAAACCAACCCCACTTTCTCATTTTTTTGTATCACTAATATTGGCACCACCATTTTTTTATCCATCTTTGGTTGAAATCCATCTTTTCAATTCTCCATTCTCATTACTACACACAAGCAATGGTCAAGTGCTATAGATGTTTTTTTTTTTTTTTTTTTGCCTCACCGTGGGGCTTGTTGGATCTTAGTTCCCCAACCAGGGATTGAACCTGGGCCCTCAGCAGTGAAAGTGTGGCGTCCTAACCACTGGACCGCCAGGGAATTCCTAAGTCCTATAGATTCTGCTTGCACAATACCTCTGTGTTTTCATTTCAGTTCCCACTGCCATCCAGGGCAGATTCTCATTACCTTTCAACCAGACTTATCTTAATAAATGTTTCTGACTCCCTATCCCTAAACTCTCCCAACTCCAGTAGTGTCTACATACCGTTTCTAGATTAATTTTTTTATTCTGATATATTCTTTTGAAAAACTTTCAATAACTCCTTACACTATTTTGTCCAACTTTAAATTTCATGTAATTCAAAGTTGTTCAAAAAATAATCCCAACTTACCTTTCTACCCTTATTTTTCCCTTCTACGTACACAAATTTCTCTGAGCAAGCCAAAAGAAATGCTTCAGTATTCCCTGGACATAACTCATTTCCTCTCTCCATGCTACCTATGATTTATTCCTTATGTTCAAATACCTGCACCTTGACCTGAACATCTCAAACGAAAGCTCTTTCAGGAATTTTTTTTTGATTCCTGTCACCAGATGAAGTTTTGCCATTTTTGACTCTTCTATAGATCTTTTTATGCCTCTTCTGCGGCTTATCTACCTGATGTTATAGTTTGGTGCAAGTGTCATCATCTCTAGTAGATAATGAGGTCAGAGTCCATAACTTATACAACTTTGTAACCTGTACACCAAGCTAGTGTCTTGTATAGAGTGAGCAATTATGGAATTCAAATAGCTCTCTTTCTTTTATGATCCATTTCTTCTATTTACATACCAGAAAAATCTATTTCCTTGTATTCAACTTGTTAGAAAGCTGATAAATCCACCTCATATATCTAAAGCTCACCGCTCAGCTCACTCACATACTCCATGTATACGAAACTGTCTACTAGCTTCATGTAATTGAGTAATAATTAGAAAATATCAACTTTTAAAGAGGGCATAGCATATGGTGACTAAAAACTTTAGTTATTCCTAGTTCCAATTAATTTTTAACAGGAAAATAATGAGAGGAAAACGTAAACATTTAAGGGCACAATGGAGGAGCCAATAGACTAGCCTCAGTCTATCCAACGGAATGCAAGTTTCTGGCTCCAAAAAATATTTACAGTTATCTTTTTGCTGCTTTTGAGCAGCAGTGACTGGCATTAGTGGGATTCTCCTCTTTTGGGGATGAAAAATGAAGTTTGAAAGAATGTTCATTACCATTCAGGTATGTGGTGACCAAACTGATTTTTCATCTGCCAAAATGTGTATACTGGCTTCTGTCTCATCTACAGACTTCTGGAACTAAAAGTAGTTGATCAAATTAGCTCAACTATAATCCCCCACTAGTTCTTTCATGATTGCAGCTTGTTAACCTTACTACACTGTTTATTTAAACCATGTGGATGACATCATGAAAACCACCCCCATTTCATCAAAGCATGATGCAGACTATGAGAAACAATTTGGTTTCAAACCACTCTAAGATTTCGTCTTTTTTCTTTTCTTCTCTATATTGAAAGATAAAGTGTAAAAGTTCTAAGTTCTTAGTCATTTGATTCTTACTCCAGCTGGCCCTCCCCCAGTTAAATGGAAGCATTTTCATGTCATTTAGAATGAAGAAAACTAAAATATTAAACAAGTTTGCTTCAGCCCTAGAAAAGCAGAATTGATGACAGAAATTATTTTGATATTCCTCTTATCCTTTATTTGCCAAGTTCACTTTTCCATGCTGTGTAATGGTTTCCTGTACCACTGCCTGCAAGATAATGCCCAGCAAGGTACTTATGCTAGAATTAGTCATGGGACTAATAAGCTCTTTTCCTTGGGCTAGGAAATATATTCTCTCTTGGTGTCCTTATGTTCCTCTATAAGCTCTGATCCACTTTGATTAGAACGGTTGGTGTATGTATATACCATTCTCACCTCCAAGGCATGCTACGTTCCTTGTCTTCTATGGTGTTTCTGCTGTCACAGTTCTAACATTATTCCAACACACAGTTCCAACATTATTCCACAACACACCTTCCTCCTTAGCATAAATATCAGCACTTAAGAAGCCTACTTTTTGAACACTGGTAGGAGACAAATGGATTGGTAATTCAGAAGTGAACTGTTGCTTTACTGGCGGCACCAGTATGAGCCAAGACTCCAAAAGTAGACAAGAAATACAAATAAGTAATGCAGTCAATGATAGATTTGCTCTGTGGGTACTTGCAATTTTAATCATCTTGGATGATAAATCTACCCTTTAGATGTTGAGAATTTGTTAAACTAACTAACCTTATATGGGTTATTAAAATTGTTTTAGGTAGTATGAGGGGTTAAAAATGTATAAAGTCATGGTTATTGTCAATAAGATATTGATAATTTAGGCCAGCATTTCCAAAACTGTGTTCTTTGGACCACTAGTTCTAAGACATGCTCTGTGAAAAAAGAATTCCACGTACAAAGAAGTTTGGATTCCCTCTTGAAAAATCATAACATATTAAAGGCCCTGAGAAATCCTGAAGTGAAGAAATATGTTAAATCTGTTTAACCTAGAGTTTATCACATTTATTTGACCATGAATCACTGTTTTCATGCAATACCTCTAGACATCTCATGGAATGTGTTTTGGGAAATGCTAGCTCAGTACACTTGAGTACAGAGTATTTCTTTGGTATTACCCATAGAAATAACCACAATAAGATTTTAGAAATATATGGTTAAATGAATATATTGTCAAACCCAGGCAGTTAGAGAAAAGGCTCCTATATTCCAGTCCAGAGACAGGTGTCTGCTGTCTGCATTAGTATTTCTTGGGGAAAGTGTTACAAATACAAATTCCTAGGCTCTGTTCCTAAAGTTTCTAATTCAGTAGGTTTGAGGTTGGGTCTGAGAATCTACATTAAAAATTTCTCAAGTGATTCTCAGTCATGGATAGTTTAGGAACCTCTAGTAAGTATGTGAAAAAAAAATGAGGCCCAAGTTGAGCATTTAGTGTCTCTTAACTAAGGTTGTCCATTCTGTGGTCACAAACTAAGTCCTTTCTTTGAAAATATATGTCCATTGTAATCCATCTAGAATGTGAATGAACCTGGCCAAGTCCAAAACACTGAGCCAGCAGGTAAGTCAAGTTACCTTCACATATAGAAAAATTTCATATTTAGCACAGACCCGGGGTTTTGAAGAACTTGGATTGGGCCAGGAGAAAATGGAAATAATAGTAATTATTTATTTATTTAAGGTTGATCATCCCCTCCCCACTGTGGATTAATAATGCTGTAAGTTGCATCATTGCTATCTATAATGACTGGTAAACGCAGAAAGAACTAATGAAAAAGGGATGTGAAATACTTCTGGAATTGGGAGTTTTTTGGATTGGTCTTTAAGATTGCTACAATGATATTGCTGGCCATATATATCCTCTCCAGACTGCAAGAAGGTGACTTTAAAACTTAGAAGTCTGGGACTTCCCTGGTGGTGCGGTGGTTAAGAATCTGCCTGCTAATGCAGAGGACACGGGTTCGAGCACTGGTCCGGGAAGATCCCACATGCTGTGGACCAACTAAGCCCATGCACCACAACTACTGAGCCTGCGCTCTAGAGCCTGCGAGCCACAACTACTGAGCCTGCGTGCCACAACTACTGAAGCCCGAGCGCCTAGAGCCCATGCTCCGCAACAAGAGGAGCCACCATCACGAAAAGCCCACGTACCACAACGAAGAATAGCCCCCGCTCGCCGCAACTAGAGAAAGCCTGTGCGCAGCAACGAAGACCCAACGCAGCCAAAATAAATTAAAAACAAAACAAAACAAAATAACTCAAAAAAACTTAGAAGTCTGACCTGACTGTGAAATCAAACCTTGGGTGTTAAGACTAAGAAGATAAGATGATTCTTTTTTCAACATCTGCATTGTAAACATTATAAAACAGAAAACAGCAATAAAAATTTCTATAAGACCATAAACTTTATAGTGTCCCATAACCAAAAAAAGTTCTATATAGAAATATGTACTGAAATGGTCTCTATATTTTATAGACAAATATCTGATGTCATTCCTGATTTGGATTTCTTATTAAAATCTTAGTTATTTTTCATAATTGTTGATAATCAGAGTTAATTGATAGTTCACCTTCTGAAACAATCTAAAGCAAGATCTTATGGGTGGTCAAACCAACCAAAACTAATCTAAATTTTTTTGATAGCCTTTAAGGTTATTTCCCAAGGATAAACAATAAAGAACATTATAAGGATTGCATATTAGTGGGTTTTTTAAAAAGTTTTTTTTGTGTGATCATTATGTGCTACCACCTCCCCTCCCCCTTATTTTTCTTACATTAGTTTTAAAAGTCAGCTTTAAAAAACTTTAAAGATTTATTAGCAGGCTACAATTTTACTTTTTTTGGCTTATTAACTTAATTTGGACCTTTATCATGAGATTATATCATGGTAGAATAGATCCTTTAGAATTGCTTCCTTTGATTGTTTCAATAATTTGATTATTCCATACAACTGAATGCTATGTAGTGATTAAAAGTGATTATATGGCTCTATATTAATTGACATGGAAAGATATTCATGAAATAAAAGGAAAAGGAAAAGATGTTCGAGGTATATGGTTAAGTGAAAAAGCAGAATACAAAACAGTATGATTCCACACGTTTAGATTCTACGTATTTAATGTATAAATTTAAAAAAGGAAATAATAGCTAAAGTTTGTTAACCTGAGATGATGTGCCAGGCATTGTTCTAAGCACTTCGTATACATTAACCTATTTAATTCTCACAACCACCTATTAAGGTGCCCTCTCGTATGCCTTCCCCCTGCTTTGAGAAACTGAAGCATGGAGATGCTAAGTCGCTTGCTCAAGGTCACAAAGCTAGTAAATGGTTGATCTGTGTTTTGAACCCAGGCAGTCTGTTTCCACAGCTCACATTCTTAACCTCTTGGCTATAAGAAATGTACCAAATAGTAATGTTGTTAGTTGAGCTATTTTCATTTTTATTCCTTTATGGACTGTCACAATTTCTTCTTCAGTCAGAGTGTATTACTTTCAAATTAGAAAAAAACAAAGTTTTGAATGAAAATGAAGAACTCCTCCTCCCCCACCTAAAGAACATAGTAATAAATACAACAGATCCTTGAATGACATCATACTATTTAAGGTTCAGTCTAGCATTCTAAACTAAACTCTTCAAGCATTACATATTATCTTAACACTACAGATAAGGATATAAAAACTTAGCAAAGTAGTGAGTTCTCTAGTTAAAGATGAGTCAGTGGCAAAGAATTGCAATATAATCCAGTATCTCTAAGGACCTGAATTATACTTTAAAACTTGGATAGTGATGAATGGATGATACAATTTTTTGAATTTATTATGTTAAAAGGTCCTAGGGCACAAGTCTACAAGATGAATGTGCCATGCTCTGCTCAACTCCTGTGAACTAAAAACTCTGCCTTCTACCTTACCTGCTGAGTGGGCTCCTGCCTACCGATCTGTGATAGCCTCTCACTGGACGACAAGAAAAGGTCTTTAAGAGTACTCTGAACTCAACCCCCAAGTCATATACCAACTCTAGTAGGAGGTTCTTATAAAATGCACCCTAAATTCACATTGTCATGCTTCATAATTGCTTAGTAATGTAGAAAAATAACTGTCCTATCAGTTTGATGACTCTTCTGTTTTATTATTTTCAAATGAGAGAAATCCCTTCCTCCTACACATTATAGTTTAGCTCTAATTAGTTCGATCTAGAAGAAACCTCAGGGAAATATAGTTTCATTCTTTAGATAATCCAATTTAGCCCTTAAATAGATATCAGATTACCATGTACAGCACTGAAAAGCTTCCAGGGTCCTTGAGAAACTACAATTGAAGCAATATTTATTGAGTAAATACTATATGTATTTGTACCAGAACTGTGCTAGGAGTGTTAGGAAAAGAAAAGAATCAACTATTCTACCACTCTAGTTGATTTCTTGTGGTCACAGATCAAGGGACAGCTAGAAATTGCAATTTAGAAATTGGATGATTCTAAATAGAGAGAAGGGAATGGTTAAGGTGACAAGTGATAACTGGGAGGCTCAGTATTAGACAACTTGACTTGTACAGTCATGGTGTTTGCTATTCCTTAAGTTGGGGAAGAATATGAAAATATGATAAAGTTAGCTATTTTTCTAATTGTAAGCATAATATATACATTGCAAAAAATTTAAACTATATAGAAAGATAGAAAAAAATCATACAAAAATTTTCACTGCTCAGAGATAAAAATGTTTTTTTAGTGTAACTTCAGACGTTTTGTTATGCATATTTCTTGCAAAAAAAGAAAAACAAGACCAAAACTGTTTTAAAAATTGGTTACTGGACTTCCCTGGTGGTGCAGTGGTTAAGAATCTGCCTGCCAATGCAGGGGACCTGGGTTTGATCCCTGGTCCGGGAAGATCCCATGTGCCGCGGAGCAACTAAGCCCGTGCGCCGTAACTACTGAGCCTGCGCTCTAGAGCCCGCGAGCCACAACTGCTAAAGCCTGCGTGCCTGGAGCCTGCGTTCTGCAGAAGCCACCGCAGTGAGAAGCCTGCGCACCTCAACGAAAAGTAGCCCCTGCTCGCCACAACTAGGGAAAGCCCGCACGCAGCAACGAAGACCCAATGCAGCTTAAAAAAAAAAAAAAAAAAAAAGGATTAGTTACTCACTTAATAGCACTTGGAGTTTTCCTGTTAATAAATATAACTCTACATTATTATTTTTTAAATAGTTGTTTATTTCATTGTAAGAAAGGGTCATAATAAATTATTTAATTGATCTTGTCTTTTTGGAGATTTGGGTTATTCCAACATTATTGGGACATTATATACAATGCCACTGCATGCATACAAACATACATATACACACTCATAGAAATATGCATCTACATATGTATACGTTGATATTTATATGATATGTATATGCATACTTTTTGCTCTTTCATTTAATTATTTCCTTAAGAATTTCCTTGGAATTGTGGCTTCTGAGGGTAAGCACATTTACATCTTGATAATATTGCTGGATTGCTCTCCAAAAAGGTAGAACCAGTTTATCCCCTGGCCCACAAAATTAGAGTGCCTGTATTGAGACAAATCACCAATCCTTGGTGTTATCAGTTTCTAAACACTCGGGGTTGTTCTAGGTAAGAAAATTAGCTTTATTTTGGTTACAACTAAGGTTGAATATCTTTTTACATGTTTATTGGCTATTTATATTCTTTCTTTTGTGACTTGCCTGCTCCTGGCCTTTGCCCACATTTCTACTGAGATATTTATCTTTTCCCAATAGATTTTAAATTATTTATATATTTATTATTTAATTTTAATTTGTCATATACATCAAGTTTTCCCAGTTCATTTTATCTTTACTTACGTGCTTTCTTTCTCTTTTTATTTTCAGACAGAATTTTAAAATTTCTAATTAAAAAAAAGATGACTACAGATAAGTTTTCCCAGGGAGCCTATGTTGTTATTATTCTTTCTTGATTTAATTAACAGAAAACAAATCTAAGACCATTAATGAAATGTAGGAGTGCTTATGCGGGTTGAATAATAAATGTATTCAGTATTTTATTGTTGTAAGCAGATGATATTTTCTAAGTATTTAGCCATTATTTAAAGTTTGAACTAGAATGTCTTTTCCCTGTATGTGTATTATAAGACACACACTTTTATACTTTTCTAATTTAGTATGTATTTATATATACATATATCTAGCTTTACATTTTACGTACTTGTGAAGAGTAATACTTACGTGGAAACACACACACAGATTTTTAAAAATTTGATACTTTGTATACTTCTGCATATATTCATAGATATACATGTATTACGGCTTAGCATTGTCAGGGAGCATTTATCCGGCTCCCAGAACGTAGGAACTATAGAAAGTAACACGGCCCTAATGTGGTTACAGAAATGGAAGTGTGTTACAAGCAGTTATTGCTAATAGAACTTGCATTTGCACTATTTTTTAAGTATAAAGAAACTGACCCTTTTACTTTGGTAACTGAAAGGTAGCAGAAAGGACAATAATTCAGCTGTGGGCCAATGAAAGAAGTTTTGGTGAATGCTTGCCAAATACCTACATGCACCCACTTGCAAAGCAAATAGTGATCTTGTTGCATGGCCCAGCTCCATGTGTTCAGTCAAATTTCCTCTGAAGAAATCATGAAGTGAGCTGCCACCCACAATTCAAGTCGGTTGTATTTTACCTCTGGCTTTTAATGAAAATGTAAAACCCATGGGCCCAATTCTCCCTACTTGGCTATGTATGTGTAAAGGGTGAGTTGAATAGAAATAATTAAGGACAGATTGGGAACTTTCAGAAAAACTAAACTAGGGATTAACTCAGATGCACTAGGGGTTGTTTAAATTCTTTTTGACCCTCTCTTATAAACATAGCCTGTTTTAGAAACCTTGACTGCCTTGCAAAGTTGAGTGGTCAACATAGCATCTCCCTGTGAGGTAGGTTCCTAAGCATTCAATCAAATACGAGACCAAGAGATAGAAGTAATAGTATGTTTAGTATTTGAATTATTACTTTCAGGACATGTTATATAGACTCTTTAAAAGAAAAAGGGTTTCATGCGCACAATTCTGATTCAGTTGGGGGCCATACTTTTATTGCCACATGGACTTTAAGAGACTCCAAGCTCATTTCAATTGCTGGTGCAAGGGTGTAATATATTTTAGTGATTTGGCATTTGTTTATTATTACTGTCACCGAATCTGCACATGTGAAATTTATTTTTAGTTAATGAATGTTGTTGTACATGAGTGGGCCTCTCAGATGCCAGTAGGATACACCAAGACCCCAGTGTCAATTAAAATTTGAATAATGGTTTCTGTACTTTATTTATTTTTTCTTCTGGGTAAATTTTATAGAATTTTGGGTAAATTCTTTCACCAATCTAAGGTATAATCTTTTTGAGGGTATATGCAAGATACTAGCAACTGGTAAAATATAAAATATAAATAAAATTAAATAATTTTTTGTTACAGATTTTATGAGAGATTAGAATAATGACATAATCTTTTTTTTTTAATAATAAATTGATGTTTTAAAATCTTAAAAACAAAGTATGGTCCATAAGATAATAGACTGAATTTAAGAAATTTGAAGAAGGTGATAATTCTGCATCCATAATACCTTGCATGGGTGTGAGATTAGAAGGCATTAGGTTTTCAATAGTGCTTAGTGAAACTGTGCACAGAGAAGGCTGTCCTCTTGGTTCTATGTTTAAATTGGATCTCATGAGGTTTCTGTGTGGATTTAATGAAATTACACATAATGTTTTTAGCATATTGCCTTACTGGCATAGAGCAGGGGCTCAAGAAATGTTCTCTTAAGTTAATAACCCAGGCTTACCTGATACTGGCACCTCACCACTAGCAATTATTTCCCCCATATTACAGATGAAGAAACAGGTTTAGAGACATTAAGGAACTTTCTCAATTCACATAGTAAGTTATAGATCTGGGATTCAAACTCAAGCTTGCTGACACTTGAACTTACCCTCTATGATATTCAGCAATGTTCCCCAAACTTTGGTACCTTAACTTCTGGTAGTACATATGAAATTATTCTAGGCGGGACACAAATACAGCTTTTAAATGCAATTGTATGTATGTGTAGATCTATATCTATCTATATATTCTTTTTTACTAGCCTCACCATCCATTTATTTTGTGTTTTGTTTCAGTGGAAAAGCATCAGAGAAATTCTTATTTGAAAAGAAAAGTAGTTCTTTATAAACAAAATATTTGCAGTATCCCTGAAGCACCTTTACCATTTTTGCTATTTATTTTTAAACAGTGGCTTTATTGAGATATAATTCACATATCATCAGGTTCACCCTTTTAAAATGCACGATTTTTATTATATTCACAAAGTGTTCTTATCACTACTATCTAGTTCCAGAACATCTTCATTTTCCCAAAAAGAAATTCCACAGGCATTAAGCAGTCACTTGTCATTCTCCCCTTTGCCCAGCCCCCGAAAACCACAAATTTAATTTTTGTCTCTATGGATTTACCTATTTTGGATATTTCTTAAGAATGGAATCATACAATACACCTTTTGTGTCTGGCTTCGTTCAGTTTGCATAATGTTTTCAGCGTTCATACATTTTGCATTATGTGCCAATAACTGATCCCTTTTTGTGGCCAAATAATATACCACTGTGTGGATGTACCACATTTTGTTTATCCATCCAACAGTTGATGGCCATTTGGGTTGTTTCTGCTTTTTGGCTTTTATGAACTATGCTGCTATGAACATCCATGTGCAAGTATTTGTTTGAGTGTCTGTTTTCAAATCTTTTGGGTAATATACCTAGCAGTGGGATTCTTGGTCTTATGGTAATTATATGCTTAACTTTTTGAGGAGTTGCCAAACTGTTTTTCACAATGGCTACACCATTTTACATTCTTATCAGCAGTATATGAAACTTCCGATTTCTCCATATCCTCACCAACACTTGTTACTTTCCATTTAAAAAAATTATAGCCACACTAATGAGTATGAAGTGGCATATGTATTTATCTTCAAATATATTTGAAAGTATAATTATCACATTAGACTCATAGTATTGTTTGTTTCCCATTTATGCACTGATAAGATTTCTTAAATACACTTTCATTTAAGTGGAAAAAAGTGAATAATTTGAAGAAAATAAGTAGGTAAATAATGTATGAATGAGATGTAGATATGGCAAAATTTGTGAAGGTGTAACCTGGGGCAATTACTTAATTTCTTTGGGCCTCAGTTTCAACATCTGTCATAAAAGGGGGCTCTGGACTGGTAAGTGGATTAAATGGGCTAATATTCATAAAGTGCTTAAAATGGTGCCTCTATAAAAGTATGCTAAATAAACAGAGAAAGTGGTATTGAATGACTGAAGTTTGAGAAACACCTGTGTAACTTATACTACACTCTTTATTAACCGGGACTGGCTTCTTCCATAGGGGGTATTCAGTCAATGTTTAATAAAATGAACGGCAGAGCGAATTTAATTGTGGCGTTGAATTTCCCTGCTCACCCTGGGCTTATGTGATAAAAGGTGCTGCAGAAATGGAGAATTTTCTCAGGGTGGGAGTGGCGTGGTCCACAGGCACCGACTAGCCACTGCTGACATTCTGCCCCAGAAAAACCCAAGCTATCTACCAGCACCAGCCATCACTCAAAATGCTGGTGCTTGCAGGGAGGGGTCAAAAACACCCATCTCTTTTCCTCCTGGATTCTTGGCTTCTTTCTCTTTTTCTTCTTTTCTTCCCCCTTCCTTTCTTCCTGTCT
This sequence comes from Eschrichtius robustus, assembly GCF_028021215.1. Classification (NCBI taxonomy): domain Eukaryota; kingdom Metazoa; phylum Chordata; class Mammalia; order Artiodactyla; family Eschrichtiidae; genus Eschrichtius; species Eschrichtius robustus. The sequence goes on along the minus strand of NC_090825.1, from coordinate 101,343,706 downwards.
AACAATTTTCTAATTAATTGGTGGGGCTAGAATTCAATTCTCCCTCCTTTTGGCCATGACAGAAAGGCAAGTACACTGTGACAAAAAATTATGATATTTCAGAGTCTTTATCATGGGATTCAGCCTAGATATTGTTCTCTGGAAAGATCATGGTTGCAGTCAATGGTAGCCACTTGACCCTTTGGGAAGTGAAACATTCCAAACAACTCCCTTCTCTTACCAAATTCATCCTCTCACACTTGGATTTTAGAATTTAAACATTCATGAGTTAAATGGCCGAAAAGTGATTGTTCTACTTGAGATCAGACATAAAGACTTTCCTTGAGTAAAGCAAGAGAGCTAATGAAGAAAAATATTTCCCTGATATAAAAAACACTTTAATTTTCATTTATAGAATTATGAGCAGTGTAATGTTCTCTGCTCAGCAGTGCCACTGTTTTATGCATCTTTACAGTTAATAACTTATTCTAGGTATTAAATCTGTCACATTCCTTTTACTTGGACCTGCAGTGAAGAATTTACAGCAGGAGACCCAGAACTGACCCAGCAATTTGAAAACATAACACAGATATGAATCCAATTATTCTCCATCTAAATGCTGACACTTATGCCCTGCATCAATATGTGACATCTGGACCAGTCATACTTAATATCTAACTCATCAAAGCCAACCCAGAAATAAAAACAAAAGGATTAGTTCACACCCACCTTCAGAAGAGTTTGAATAATAAAAATAAAAAAATACCAGCCTGCGCTATGTAATTTAGATACTGACGTAAAACATATTTTTAAAAGTTGGTTAAAGAACAGAATATGTGCTCCCTCCTGGTGCGCTGGTCTTTTCCCCTTTACTGACTATTTTGCTGTGAAAAAGAAAGAGTTGCTTGTCCAAGTTCATAAAGCAAAACAAATCATTTGTGCAGCAGGAATATATCAGTGGCTTACTCTGCAGGTCTAAGTGTTCCTGCCAAATGTAGCGACCATTTCTGTTTTTACTCTTTGTAAAATCAGCAACCGGAGCTGCTGAAAATATTTTCCATATAAAAATGTAACTAGATCAAACAGTGGCCTTGTGAAGGGAAGGGGGTGGCCAGGGGCGATTCTTTCAGAAAAAAATTTTGAACTTCAAGGGCTGTGGTATAAATAAAAATTACTTTTAAGAGGTGTAAAATGAGGTATTTTATTTTACCCCTCTTTAATGGAGAGAAAGGGAGACATTCTAGAACAGGCTAAAAAGTGACAAATAAAAAGATTGTGAATTAGTGCTTCAACCAAGGAGGAAAAGAACCTTTTTTCTAGCTCAGTGAAGGAAGCAGAAGATGAAGAGATATCAGCATCAGGAGAGAGAGAGCACGCACGCGTGCATCTGCACACACTCAAAACATGCTCACTTCCTTTCGTAAAGGTTAAAGTAAAAGTCAAAGCACAGGAAGCAAGTTGATCACAAGACCTAGTTTCATATGTTTGATCAAGACGACTTTCTACGTGGAGGAAAAAACAAAATCTTTTCAGGATCTGTTTGACTTCTAATGGATGATAATGACAATGAAGGGACAGATTATCCAACAACCCTCATGATAAAATTTCTTAGTCATCTTTTTACAATATGTGAATTAGACTTTGAGTTTTTATTCTGTTATATTTATGTTATGAGAGACTAATTCCCAATCTATCATAGTCACAAAGGGGCACAAAGCCAACACAATATGTAACAATCCAGAATCTCCAGAAGTTCAAGTAGAAACAAACAAAAAGCCTTAACATCAAAACTCAAAATGACAGCAAGAGCGATCCTCTTCCACCAAACACACAAACTCTATATTTTATGTGTTCGTATTTTAACCCATAGAAAAATATGATCTGGAGAAACACCAAAATCTTAGCAGTGATTATTACAATTTAGGGAAGCAGTGGGATTGGAGGATGGGGAAGGGGGCTTTTATTTTATTTTTATTAAAACTTTTTTTTAATTGGAGTATAGTTGCTTTACACTGCTGTGTCAGTTTCTGCTGTACAGCAAAGTGAATCAGCCATACATATACTTATATACCGTCTTTTTGGATTTCCTTCCCATTTAGGTCACCACAGAGCACCGAGCAGAGTTCCCTGTGCTATACAGTAGGTTCTCATTAGTCATCTATTTTATAATACATAGTAGTGTATCTATGTCAATCCCAATCTCCCAATTCATCCCACCCCTGCTTTCCCAGGAAGGGGGTCTTTCAAATATAGTGCAGAAGGGAGTGAAACAAGCATTCATGTACATACCACTGAGGCTGAATAACTGTTAGTATATTGTGGCCTTTGTTTTAGATTCCCCACTCCTCCCCCTGCCCCCTTTTTAAAAAAGAAATAAAACATTACAGATACCATAGTGCATTGATCTATGTTTTTTGAAAATGATCTTGGAACCCACCCTAGGTTGCTTGGGCAACAGTCCAGCTAAGACTAGTGGCACCCCCATCTCCTTGCTGGAGAGTCTACACCCAAGTTCAGCTTCCCACAGCACTCATGGTCTCTTAACCCGGGCAGCGGTTCGGCAAATTTCTGTGGGCCCCAGGATCTTCAAGTGAAGGGCAGCTAATTTTCCCAGACAACTCTGTAAACAGCTAACATCCAAAATCCTGACCTCCTGGCACCAGGCAGCCAGTGTATTCCATAATTAATAAGGCAGCTTTCTTGCCTTACCTTATAAAAAAGCAGAAAAACAGAAGGGCAATGTCCCTCTAACAGCCCATAGACTCACCGATCTCTGTAGGATGGTAGAGCGATGGAGACGCGGTGTCTTCTCTTGCAGATCATGATTTCCACACGAGTTTTCTCTTTAAGCAATAAAGCCCATTTCTTAACACACTCCAGGTGACATTGTAGAATCGGTTTTCAACCTTGGTATAGGACAGTTGGTCATCCAGATGGGACTCACCTGACATGGCAGGTAATAACCATGAAAGAACCTAAACTGCAAAACAGAGAGTGTTTTTCTCTTTTGCACACATCTCAAAAATAAATCCCATTTCCACTCCCCCCCCAGAGGTGAGTAGCAACCTGAAGTAGATGTGTGCTCATGTTTTCATACTCCTAGTACATATGAATATATTTATAGACTATATATAGAATTGTTTTTTGAGTTTTAAAAATTTACATTAATTTTCTTTCTGTAACTTCCTCTTTTTAGTCAACATTATATAAGACCTATCCATGTGGATTTTGTACTTCATTCAATCTGAGAGTCTCTGTGTCTTAATAAGCAAATTTAATCTAGTGACATTTATTGAGGTTATTGATATTTATGATGATGACGATGATGTTTTCAAATTTCTTTTCTTTTTTTTTTCCTTTGCTTTACTTCTCTTTTTTGTCTGGTTTAAGTGAATTTTCTCTAATCTGCTCTTTTAGAAGTAATCCAAAACTCGTTCTTTTAAGTGGCTACCCCTCAATTTTTAAATGCATACTTAATAAGGCTAAGGTTGTTAATACAAGAAACTTAGAGCATTTTTACTCAATGTCCCTCATATTTTCTATGTATTGCTGTCTAGTATTTTATTGTCCTTCCTTTTTAAACAGTCAATATTTATTTATATTTGTCAGCATGTTACTGTTTTTCTGATTTTTGGTTTTTTCTCCTTATTGTCCGTGTAATAGTGTAATCCATCCCTTATTTCTGGGTTTTTTGTCCTTATCAAAGTATAACTTTTAATACATGACTTTTTAGTGTAGGTCTATGTATTAGTCAGGGTTCTCCACAGAAACAGAAGAGAGGGAGGGAGAGAAAGAAAGGAGAAGGGAGGTGAGGGGAGGGAAGGGGAAGGAAAGGGACGGGGAAGAGAATTGGGAGGGGAGGGAGGGAGAGAAAGATTGAAGTGGTTCATGAGATCATGAGATTGTGGAGGAAACCCAGGGAAGAGCTGCAGTTTGAGTTGGAAGGTTATCTACTGGCAGAACTCTCTTACTCTATCAGGGAGGTCAGTTTTTTTCTATTAAGACCGACTGATCAGATGAGGCTCACCCACATCTTGGTGAGTAATATGCTCTACTCAAAATCTACTGGTTTAAATGTTAATCTCACCTGAAAAATAGCTTCATGGAAACATCTAGAATAATGTGTGACCAAATATCTGGGTATCATGGCCTAGCCAAATTGACACATAAAATTAACCATTGCAGTCTCTAGGTAAAATAATCTCTTGGTCTTTGAAAATGATTTTTTAAAAATTCTTGAATAATAGTTTGGCTATTTATAGAATTCTGATTTGAGAATATTTTCATTCACCTCTGAAGATATTATTTTATTATCTTTTATTGCTGCTAACTAGAATTCTTCTCTAAATCTGATTGCCATTCTAAGTAATGTCTTCTCTTTTCAGATTTTCACTTTTATCTTTGATTTTCCATAATTTATTTATGTGTCTAGGCATCAATTTGCTTTTATATTTTTCTTGGGATTTTCCATGTTTCTTCAATCTCAGACTATGTCTTTCTTCAATTCTAGAATATTCTCAGCCCTTTTTATTCAAAAAATTTCCTCCCCCATTTGTTATAACAATATTTTCTTTTTTGGAAGTCTTCTCAAAGTTCTTCATCTACCCTCTACGTCTCTTAGCTTCTCTTTCATATTTTCCATTTATTTCTATCTCTCTGTGCTGCATTATGGTGATTTTCCTCAAACTCCATCTGTTAATTTACTAAATCTCTCTTCAGTTCTCTCTCTGTGGTTTACAGACTTGTAAGTTCAAAGGCCATTTCTTTTAATTTCTAGAATATTGATTTTTCAAATCCACTGTCTCTCTTTTTTCTGAACTGTCCTGTTCTTGTCTTTTGACTTCTATTTCTTTACAGTATCTTTTTGAGTATATCTAACATACTTTCGAGCCTCTTTTAGAACAAATGATTATTTACAGTTTAGGATGTGTCAGTCCTTTTGTTTGTTCTGTCTACTAAATATTCCTCTTGTGTTTGGTTTCCTTGTGTGATTTATAAATCCTCAGCTAGGGGCTCCACTTTACTTTGCATTTGCCTTTGTCAGAGTCTTATTGGTTTCACTGATTCCAAACTAGTTTTTATGTTAATTTCTTGGTGTATAAACAAGTTGTACTACATGGGTTGTATAAATGAGAACCTCACACATATATCTATTAAAGCTTGGGATTCTGACTTCTCAAGAGTGACTCTTTCATAGTTCTTAGTGTATATCAGGTTTCTTTACTGTTTCTCTAGACAGTTATTAGAAATCTTCTGGTTCTTATCTCACAGACAGAGAAGTCTGCCTTCACTCCTGGCTTTAAGTAGATATCTCAGTTCCAGCTTCCCATTTGCATAGACTGTAAGCATGGATTCTCTGCCAGGTGTGGGCTTTAGAAGCTCTAGGTCCTAGCCAATAAGAGATTTAATTGTTTATGATTCTTCTGTAAAACACTCTCTGCAACTTCTCAATCTCTGACTCTGAGTTCCCTCTTCAGATCTGTTACCTGGGGTATTTGTTTGTTTGTTTTAAAATTGGCTAATAGAAAATGTTTTGCTATATCTTCTCTCACTCATTTTGTCAAATTGATTAGTAGGAGTCCACAATGTATTGTTTTCAAGTAGATGATTTATAAACCACTGGAAGCCAGTTAGAGCTTGATATTAATTACCACCTGACCTCCTATATGGAGTGTGAATGTTAGACACGGAGATTCTAGGAGTAGGTGGGCTCAGAGGAGGGCCAGGAAGATCCCTAGCCCACAACTGGTCAACTTCTTGACTTTACTTACTTCAAGTCTTTATTCACCTTGGAAACCAGACTATAATTTTTTTTTCCTCTTCCTTTAAAAAAATTGTACTGACTCTCTACCCCTGAAGGAATTTTTTCCCCCCAAATGTTTTTTTCTAAATCTGTCTGCTAATTTTAATGGGCAATTATCATCAACAAGCTAATATGTAATATTAGCCAGGATCTGCCTAACATTCAATTTGGTGAAGAACAAAAGAAGATCACAGTGCTGACACCCTAGGATCTGTAGAAAACATAAAAAATTTTAAGACAATAGGGCAGAAACTTTTGCTGGTTTCCAGAGATTGCAGACAATCCTTGTCTAAAATTCAAATGATCTCCATTGAATTTTAAGGGTTGTTTTTTTGTTGTTGTTTTGGGGTTTTTTTTGGTGAGCAGGATTGTATTTTACTCGTGTTTATATTCCCTAATAGTGTGTGATTCATAAATTATGCTCAACTTATCTGTGGACTTGAATCTCAGATAAATAAATTTGCCAAAGTTGGGAAATTTTTTTCCTCTATGGTTCTGATTTTTATGTTTAGGCAGCAGTTTTTTGGTAGTGAATGCATTAGTACAGATTTGTTCTTCATCAGTGGAATTCCAACTCTACATTTTTCCATTCAAAAAAGGAAAACTTTTTCAACAGTCAGAGGAGGAACCAGTTAATATAGTCTGTCTGTCTATCTATCTATCTATCTATCTATCTATCTATCTATCTATCTACCTACCTACCTACCTACCTACCTATCTACCTACCTTTCTTTCTCTATCCCCTCTGTATTTGTCATTTTTGGCTGCCTGCCTTTCATTTTCTTCTTCCTAATAACACTGTAAATTTTGGGGGGTGAATTTCTCTCTCCGTTCTTACCACTGTGATTTAAGTAGGATATAATTGACTTATTTCATGAAGCCAATTCCATCATCTGGGGCACAATGACTAGTTAAGTATGGGTGTGTAACCTAGTCATAGGCAGTGAGATGGGAGAAAATGTTTGCAGTGCTTACATTAGAACCTTTCCACATTGGAAGGACCAGCAATTCATACTGACAGGAACAGACTTACATCTAGGTATGAATTTACCTTTCCTCTAGTACCACTCTCTGGGGACTTATTGTGTTTGATCAACTGGCACTGAATTTCACATAATATTACATCAGAACAGGGACACACTTTATAGAAATAAAAGGTAGGAAGTGGGCCCATGACCATGATATCCACTGGACCTATCATATTCTATGCTACCAAGCAGTTGCTGGCCTGATAAGGAGTTAGAAAGACCTGGTAACAGGAGAACTGAAGAGCCAGCTTGCAGGCAATACTTTATAAGGATTAAATGCCATCCCTCAGGACACAGTATATAATTTGAATCAAATATCTTTTATTTATTTATTTTTTTAAATTAATTTATTTTATTTTTGGCTGCACTGGGTTTTTGTTGCTGTGCGTGGGTTTTCTCTAGCTGTGGTGAGCGGGGGTTACTCTTCGTTGCGGTGCGCAGGCTTCTCATTGTGGTGGCTTCTCTTGTTGCGCAGCACGGGCTCTAGGTGTGCAGCACGGGCTCTAGGTGCGCGGGCTTCAGTAGTTGTGGCACGTGGGCTCAGTAGTTGTGGCTCGCAGGCTCTAGAGAGCAGGCTCAGTAGTTGTGGCGCATGGGCTTAGTTGCTCCGCAGCATGTGGGATCTTCCAGGACCAGGGTTTGAACCTGTGTCCCCTTCGTTGGCAGGCTGATTCTTAACCACTGCGCCACCAGGGAATCCCCCAAATCAAAGATCTTTTAAATGGTACTCTTTCTCAATAGGAAGATCACATGAATCTGGGAACCAAAGGTGGAAACGGGAGTGGTTCCACTTATATCACTGTTAGCGATGTAAAATATACAATATAGTGGTTTTATCAGATTCACAGAGTTGTACAACCATTGCTACTATCTAATTACAGAACATTTTCACCACTCCAAAAAGAAACTCCTTACCCATTAGCAGTCACTTTCCATTTCCCCCTGCTTCCATCTCTTGGCAATGACTAAGATGTGTTCTGTCTCCATAGTTTTCCCTATTCTGGACATTTCATATAAACAGTATCATATAATATGTGGCATTTTGTAGCTGACTTCATTCATATAGCATAATGATTTCAAAGTGCAAATGTTAAAGCATGTGTCAGTATTTCATTCCTTTTCATGGCTGAATAATATTCAGTTGGGTAGATATAGCACTTATTGTCTATCTGTTCAACAGTTGATGGACGTTTGGGTTGTTTCTACTTTTTGGCTATTATAAATAATGCTGCTATAAACATTAGTGTATACGTTTTCATGAGGACATATGTTTTCAATTCTGTTGGTGTATACCTAGGAATGGAAATTGTGGGGTCATGGAAATTGTGGAGTAACTCCATGTTACTCTTTGAAGTACTGTCAAACTGTTTTCCAAACAGACAAATGTTATAAAACATTTTATTTTTTTGTAATTAACTTGGAACTTAGTTACACTGTGGTCAAACAATGTTATTTGTTCTTTGAATCTTGTTTTGCGACCTGGTTTCGAGATAATTGTCACAAATATTCTGTCTACTTAAGAAGATTGTGTATTTTTTGATTGTTGTATGTAAAGGTCTTTATATCTTTGTTAATTCATACTCATATTCATTAGTGAATTTTTTCTGATAGAATTATCAGTAATTGAGAAAGGTTGTGGATTTGTCAACTTCCTTCTGAAATCACATCAATTTTGCTTTTTATATTTTTAGATTGTTTTATTAGGTACATATACATTTTGAATGTACTGCACTTCTGGTGAACTGAAATTTTTATCAAGATGTTCTGTCTTAAACCTATGTTATCTACCATTGAAACAGCTCTTCCAGCTTCCTTTTTGTTAGTAGTTACCTGGGATATAGTTCTCCATCTTTTCACTTTCAACCTTTCTGTGTTCTTATACTTACATGTATTCTTCTCAGCAGGATATATTTGGATTTAAAAATATGTTCTCTCATAACCTCTGTCTTTTAACTATTGAGTTTAATCCATTTAAATTTTTTGTTGAGTTTTGTTTATTTTTGTGTAGTTTCATGTTTTTATCTTTCCTTGTTTGGGACTTATACACTACAATTCTACTCCATTCTTTTAGTCACTAGTCTTGAAATATTATCTATCACACATGTTTGGCTTAAGAGTTTGAAACTAAATAATATCTCAACCTCTCTCTCAAAATATACAAAGATCCTAGACAATTTTAACTTTGATCACTCCTCTTATAACTTAAATCTATTATTTTCTAGTAATTTAACACTGCTTGTATTATTATTTTATACAATGTTTGGGTTTATAAACATGTTTACCAATAAAAAAATAATTCTTCTTGTATCTCAAGTTATCATCCTGTAAACGTTCTCCATCTTGAAGTATATCATTTAGAGATTCATTCAGCTGGTTCTTTTGTGGGAAACGATTTCCACTTGTTTATTAAAAATATCTTTATTACACCCTCATTCTTTCGAAAGGTAGTTCTTCTAGGTGTACATTTCTTTCCTTCTGTTATTGTTAAACAGAAGTCTGCTGTAATTCTTATCGTGATTCCTTTGAAGATAGTCTGTTATTTTCCTCTGACTGCTATTAAGGTTGTTTTCCTGTGTTTGGAGATATACACTTTCATTAGACTGTGTCTTTTGGATCTCATTTTTCTTCTTCTTCTGCTTTCTCTTTATTCTCTGCTGTTGGGATTCTTACTAGATATATGATAGATCTTCTCATTTTATCTTCTACTTCATTTAATATTTCTTTTATATTTTTCTATATCTCTTTGTGCTATATGCTAGATGATTTTTTTTTTTCAGATATATATTCTGGTTTATTATTTCTCTCTTATAATATGTCTAATCCACTGTTTAGTTGTAGATTGAATTTTTTATTTCAACAATTCTATTTTTTCATTTCTAAAGGCTACATTTATTTCTTCTTAAAATCTGTTGGAATTATTCCCAGTTTTTGTGATGCATCCTTAATTTTTTAAAATATCACCTACATAAAAAGGCAACTCTGTGTTCTATATCTGACCATCCTAATAACTGCCATATTTGAGAAGAGGGTCTAAAATTGTTGCTTGTGTTCACTGTCCCTCAGACATAGTAGATTGCTTTCTTTTGTCTGGGCTGTTGGACTGTGAGCTCATGGATTGATTTTATTCAGTGGGAGTCCCTTGTTCCCAAACTGGTAAGTGGGGAAGCTTTCCTCTAGAAGAGACTCATTTTGCCTCTGCCAGTAGCCAGGCGGAACCATCAACCTTGGGGCAATATCAGCCACCCTTGATGGTGGCAACTTGGTGCGGGAAACCCTGACACTGCTTCCCTACTTCACTGCTAGACCATCGTTCATTTTTCCTAGACTAATTTTTCAGATGGTATTGCTAATATTAACAACTGCTGTAATGCTTACTCATCCCTTTCCACTGCCTATTGTTTTGGCTCTGGCCCTGGACTTAGCTCATTTTGTTTCTTTTTAGAAAGAGAGGTGGCTTTGCGGAGAAGTAGTGTCTAAGACCAGAAATTAGTTGTTTTGCAGTTGAAGAGCTTCTCAGGGCGTCTTGGCACTTCTAGCGCCGGAAGTGGTACCCCAACATCCTGTTAAGAAACTTCTTTTCTGTCTAATTGTCAAAGTCAGATTCTGCTGTTTGCACCTAAGAAATAGGAAACTGATACAATCCACTATTTTCTATACTGAGGAAAAAAATGATTTCACGTTCACAGTTACATAAACATAGTTGGAATTTTATAAAAACATAATCCCCGTAATCACAGAGGAATATCTGTCTTCCCTCCTGATGGATAAAACTGACTAAGCTAAAACTTTTTCTATTGAATCTCTGTTACTAGAAATTTGCTTTGGAGAAAATATCTATTTCATCTAGGTGGCTTTTTTTTTTTTTTTTTTAAAGTAGTAAGTCAAGGATAAATATGACCAAAAAAGTTGATAAGAATTGCGTTTTTAGTTAATGGAATCACAAACATTCATCTTTTGGTTATCTTGTCTTCCTTTAAACATTAGTATTTATGTAATTGCAAACCATTCATAAGAAGTCTTCCTATTCATAAGAATAAGAAAAATTCTCTTAATAAGAAGAACTCGGTTTATCTTTCTGAGGATTTTCACCATCTTTTATTAACATTATAATCAAACATTATATTTGATTAGTGCTGCCAACTTCCAGGATTTATAAAAAGTGGTTACAGAAAATGGAGAAGAAATACGGAGGTGTCTTTATTTAATATTAACTCATTCAATATTTACTGAGCATCCACTTAATCCAGGAATAGTACTAGAGATTACACTGATGAGTAGAAAGATGGTCCCTATATTCTTGGAGCTTGCAGTTCATCAGGGGGAGGGAGCAGATAAAATATTGATCAAAAAACTGCACAAATAAGTGAAAAATTTTAACCATGTTAACTGCAATGAGATAGAGAGACATGGTACTGTCAGTGTGTGAGACAGGTGAACTTGACCTAGTCAGGGAGACTGGGCTTCTCTCAGGAAGTGACAACTGAGTTGGCAGCTGAAGGATGAATAAGAGCTTACCAAATGAGGGAAAATGGTAAGCGAACGCCAAGCAGAAGAACTCACTGATGAGTGGGAACATGGCTGAAATAAGGTACTGAAAAATTGTGTTCTTGTGCCAAAAGCACAGTCATGAAGTAAGATGCAGCTAGAGAGGGAATCCAGATCAAGCCATGGGAAGGAGTTTTGAATTTTTCTTAAGAGCAAGAGGAAATGACTCAGATGTTAAAACTTGTAAGTGTTTCTAAGTGCATTTGCACTTAGAAAAGCATGGAGGATAGACTGATGGGAGCCAAAATGGATGCAGGTAGAACAATTAAGAGGCAATTCTAGTAGTGAAGGTGCTTAGATTAGTTACTTTTGACTAGTTATTTTAGACTAGAGTGTCCTGTAGCTATCAACTTGGTTTAAAAAAAATTTCATGCCCCCCAAATCAGGATTTTAGGGTTTTTTAACTGATCAAATGTTTCAAAGTGTACAGACACAGGTACACAAGTTTCGCCAGAACAGTATGTTTAAGAGTAGTTATGCTTGTTCTGCTCCAATTGATCTAGGTGCATCAAGTTTCTGTCATTGAATTACTTAATTGAATTAGGCAGCTCTGTTGATTGTATTCACCCATTTACAACCATGCACAACTCTTTTTATTGTCCTGTGTAGACCTCGCGTGTGCAGTGTTTTATATTGACCCTCACATCTATCAAGGGAAAATGCCTACTAGCCAGTTCACTCGTCAATTGTTCTAAAGGACCATGGAAGTTTTATCATCAATGAATGTATAGATTAAGTCTGTAAGTTGGTAAGATCATATTTCTTTGACTTGAGATGCTATTGATTATAAGATTCACCATTATTTTGTATACTACTAAAAAAAGTGCTGCCTTTAAAACTATTATGCTGCTTTCTAATCACTTAGAATTTTTATTTTACACTTACTGAAAGGGCTTTTAAACTTATTTATGCTCCTAGGTCTCTGTAGAGACTCATTTAGCATTGACAGTCTAATTCTGAGGCATGTTAAAGAACACTCAGCTTTTTTTCAGCATTTCCTATTTGACTAGACTTGCTTTTGTATTTTTATGACTTAAGTCACATGACATTGTCACAACAGCTTTTCCTCAGTGCATAAAATTTCTTGGCTCTAGTCTCAGGGATTTTAAAATTTTCTCTTACATACATTACTGCCATGTGATAGTCTTTTTGTGGTTATCTCAGGAATAAAATACAGCATGACTTCATGCATGTGTGGTGACTATCCTTTCCTAGGTCCTATATTCTCGAGAAAATATAGTTTGGGTCATTTACTGCAATGGCAATTCTTTGCTGCACTAACATCAAATATGCACCCCCCCTGTTCTGTTTCTGTGCTGTTCACATCTATAATATCTTTTTGTTTCCAAGTTGAATCATAGTATATATTTTTGAAGATATTTTAAAGTTAATATGAAAAGTCCCAACACTGCACATAATTCATTTGAAGTGCTGATAATATGAGCAGCAATGACTACGTTGGTGTATGCACAGGTAATGACTGCTATGTCAGGGCTGTCACCTGGCCAACAGGCATTTTAAGATCCCACTGATTTTGATTTTTTATTAGTAAACTTATATTTTAGAAAATGTTTACGTTCACAGCAAAATTGAGTGGAAAGTACAGAGGCCCCATATACCCCTAGTTGCCCCCATATACATAGCCTCCCTCATTGTTGACCTCCCATACTAGCATGGTACATTTGTTAAAATAGATAAACCTACATTGACACGTTATTATCACCCAAAGTCTATAGTTTACATTAGGGTTCATGCTTGGTGTTGTACATTCTATGGGATTGAGCAAATGTATAATGACATGTATCCACTATTGTAGTACCATCCGGAGTAGTTTCACTGTCCTAAAAATCTGTGGTCTACCTTTTCATCCTTCTTTACTCCCAACCCCTGGCAACCACTAATCTTTTTTACTGTCTCCAGAGTTTTGTGTTTTCCAGATGATATAGTTTGAGTCACACACTATGTAGCCTTTTCAGACTGGCTTCTTTTACTTAATAATATGCATTTAAGGTTCCTCCATTCTTTTCATGGCTTGATAGCTCATTTCTTTTTACTGCTGAATAATATTCCATTGATTGGATGTACCACAGTTTATCCACTCACCTACTGAAGGGTATCTTGGCTGCTTCTAAGTTTTGGCAATCATGAATAAAGCTGCTATAAATATCTGTGTGCAGATTTTTGTGTGGATAAAAGTTTTCAATTCAAGGAGACTGATTACTGGATCATAAGGTCAGAGTATGTTTAGTTATGTAAGAAACCACCAAACTGTCTTCCAAAGTAGCTGTATCATTTTGCATTCCCACCAGCAATGAATGAGAGTTCCTGTTGCTCCACATCCTCACCAGCATTTGGTGTTGTCAGTGTTCTGGATTTTGGCCATTCTAATAGTTCCATAGTGGTATCTCATTGTTGTCTTAATTTTCAATTTCCTGATTACATATAATATTGAACATATTTTCATATGCTTACTTGCCATCTGAGTCTTCTTTGGTGAGATGTCTATTAAGATTTTGGCCCACTTTTAATTGGATTATTCATTTTCTTCTTATTAAGTTTCAAGAGTTCTTTGTATATTTTAGATAATAGTCCTTTATGAGGTGTGTCTTTTGCAAATATTTTCTCTTAGTCTATGGCTTGTCTCCTTGTCTCTTGATGATCTCACTGATTTTAAGACATAATTTCAAAGATGTAAAAGTGTGGAAAAATGTGCATTTGTAGAATCAGTGAAATATAGTTCATGCAAACGTCTTAATGAATCTCTAATGGTAACCAAAAAGGAGGGGTCAGGCCTTGGCTTATCATGGATACTGGACGACATAAGGCTGAGTATAATAGCAATTTGATCCCACAAAGCAATCATCTGTAATGATGAGTCAAATAAAATAGGAAGAAATAGGGCTTCCCTGGTGGTGCAGTGGTTGAGAATCTGCCTGCCAATGCAGGGGACATGGGTTCGAGCCCTGGTCTAGGAAGATCCCACATGCCGCAGAGCAACTAGGCCCGTGAGCCACAACTACTGAGCCTGTGCGTCTGGAGCCTGTGCCCTGCAACAAGAGAGGCCACGATAGTGAGAGGCCCGTGCACCGCGATGAAGAGTGGCCCCCACTTGCCACAACTAGAGAAAGCCCTCGCACAGAAACGAAGACCCAACACAGCCAAAAATAAATAAATAAATTAATTAATTTAAAAAAAAAAGAGAAACCAAAAGAAAAAAAATAGTTTAAAAAAAATAGGAAGAAATATACTAGGAATTAAACATAAAATTCTATACTTAGGTTCAAACAAAATAAAACAACTCTAAAAGTATAATATAGAGTAAAATTGATTTAACAAGCATTTGGTGATGTTAAAAATTGCCTATAAGTTAAAAAATGTGAGGTTACTGCCAAGAAAAAAGAGATATACAGAAGAGTTGCATCTTACATGGTTATCAAAAGTCAAAAAAAGACAAGATTTTCACTGAGTCAAATACCTTGAAAATCTAAAATTTCCCATAAAGAGTGGCAATGTATTTAGGGGTGAGGAAAAACACCCATCTTTAAACTCTTGAATCATATTTAGCCCTGACTATAGGAAATATTAAATTTATGACCCATGAGTGTCCAGATTCACATTCTCATCTCATGTTTACTCAGAGGCATGTTTAGTGGGTGGGCAAGGTTCCTTTTTATTTGTTTTTGCTGAAACGTATAGTAGTATTACTGTAAGTTACATGAATGCGTGATGTAGCTTCACTATAATCTTAGACTTGATAAATACAAAAATAACTTGCACAGGGCAGGTGAAGGTCCTACACCCTTCTATGCTAGCCATTCTACATCTGGCATCCCATCCAATCCTGTGTGACACATTTACAAAGAGTTGTTGACAAATGTGCAGAGAGCGGTGTTATTAACAAGGAATTGTCCTGATGACACAACACCTTGTTCTATTAAGAAGAGCAATACTTAGCTTGGAAGAGGCAGCTTGAAAGCTGTCTTCAAATATTTGAAATTCTGTCATGTTGACGATGGATTAGATTTAAGATGTGTTCCCTTGAAGTCAATACAATACTCCACGTGTGGTCAATTAGTATGCAGCTCAGTGGGAAGATAACCTCCCATTTTCTTGGGGGCTGGAAATGTAACCAAAGACTGCAGTTGTTTTCTTGGCAGATATTTCACACGATTGGCTCATGTTACACCTTCAATCAACAAAAAAGTCTAGTTCTTTCCACAAGCTCTGTACTTAAGACAGATCTGCCTAATTCTGTGCATGCAAAGTTAAGATTTGTACTCAGTGATGATCTTTACATTTCTTCTTAGTAAATGAAGTTTTATAAGCTTTGCTCTTCAAATTGTTTACTGAGGATTTTTTTGGTAATACTAATTTTCTGAAATTGCTCTCCTGTCTAGCTTTTTGTAATTCACAAACAAGATATAATTGCTCTACACTTTTCATCCAAGATATTAAAGAAAAATATTGGACAAGATGAAACTCAGTGCAAATTAGTGAAGGACTTGACTAAAAGCTCCCTCTCATTTGATGGCAATTCATAAGTTAATGTTATTCTTCATTTTTCCCATTAGAATATAATAAATTAAGATATACCATCTTTATGGCTTTTCCTTAAAAAGCAGTGGAAGAATATGATAGAATAAAGAAATTAGCTTTCCTTGTTATGAATTATTCTTAGTGCAACCGTGCTGGCTGATTGTAATCATTTCCTAAATGCTTCCAAATGATTTAAATATCCTGAAATTCCTTTTTGTTGCTAGAGATCAGTGTCAAATGAGTTTTATAGTTTTAATTTCTGGAATATATCTTTATCCTCCTTTTGCAAATTGGTACATTTTGCTATTTCTTACTCCTCTGGCATCTCTTCCATTTTCTGTGATTCCTCAAAAATCTCTGACAGACTTTGCATGAATGCACATGCAGGGTCTTTCATTTACAGCAGCTATGATTTGTGTGAGCTTAGGCACCAAAACTTAACCAAAACAGCATAATTATTACACTGATCATATATGGGGATTAATTTGTCGAGTCAGTGTGTAAAGTAAAAGTTGAGTAGAGCCAAAAGTACTCTTGAAATCTCTTAAATTGCCCATATAGAACATGATTTTGGTATACCATTCTTTACATATATGATATGAATAGGTATACGGTGAATGTAGTACACTGAAATATACATATGTAAAATGTACATAGTAATAGATAAAATAAAATAAAGAGTATCTATGAAAACATACAGAGCACACAGTACAAGGGCACATAGGACTGAAATTTACTAAGGGGGCAAAAAATTCCAGTGTTTCATGGCAGGCAGACTGTGGAGCTTAAAGTGAATTCAATAAATGAGTGGGAAAGAAACTTTCAATTTTTCTGACTCTGAGTTCCTATAGTTGCATTCTCACAAATAAAATACCCCTTCATGCCATTGCTCTGTCACTTGTCCTCTATCTTGGGCTTTATTTCTTCCTCAAGCATGTTTTATTCTGCTCTGATGGAGTGGTAGAAAAATCTCAAAGGGTAGAAAGTCAGAATATTTGGTAACCTTGAGTCAAAAAAGAATCCTGCCTGTCATGTGTGGCAGATTTTATTTCCCACTGCATTTCATCCCTCCCCACCCCGCCCTTAAAATCTGTTAAGAATTATTATATGAAGGCTTCATCATTACGGTATCACGTTGGTCTGTGCCTTGACATCATTTAACCTGTTATTCACACTCCAGATCCTTTCTATTAAAAGGAATTCCCTCCAGCTGGAAGATAACATGAAAAAAGAATCTGTATCCCCAACCACTTAAATTTCCTGGTGGTGGGACTAAGTGATACAAAAAAAGTCCTGAAATTTTGTTTAAAGAAAAGAACCAATTGTTAGAAACTTCCAGATTCAGAGAGCCCATATATCAAATTCTATCTGTTTGGGCAAAGCAATGTGAAACTTTGAGAGACTGCACAGATAATTCAGGTAAACATTTTCTTATGTGCCCTCGCTCCACCCAAGCTACTGAAAATAATATTTGAAACCAAACCAAACCTGAGTTGTTTTCATTTCCTCTATTCACTGTCCACTCTTCACAGAAGTGAGTGTAGCTGCTCACTCAATTCTTAACACAAATACAAAACAAAAAATGTGAACTGTCTACCTTAAACACTGTCCTGGAGACACAGAACAATATCATATGATGAAAAACCTGGCCAGGGCCAGTGAACATGGCACCAGGTGAACATGGCACCAGTGTGGACTTGAGACGTATTTGATCTTCTTTGGTAAATAAGATACAGTGAAATTAAGGCAGTTCTGTTCGGAGGAGGTGGGGATAAGGTGGCTGTGGACGAGGTAAAGCATCACTTTAAAGGGGTCAGTATAGCAGGAAAGAGGCAACAGAGAAAAACCCGCTGTGAAGTATTTCATTTTTGTGATTCTTTAACAATTTACAAAAGCAGTGGCACATAAGGGAAATTTCTTTCTCTTTGGGGAATCATAAATAAAATCGTGGTGTAATCAAAGGACAGAAAAAAAAAAGAGACTTAAGGTATTTAATTCTTATTTGCCTCCTTCTCAATTATGTATGACTCCTGGGCAGGCGGGAGGGTTACAGAAAACAATAACTCAGCCTGCCCCACTTACCAGAGGCTTCCAAATTCTGAGTCTGCTGCTCTAATTTACTGCTTTCTACTCAGTGACTAGAGAAGGATTTGAAAAGGTCTTCAGGAAAAAAAAAGGTGGTGAGGTTTCTACTGGATTTGCTATCAGGGCTTGTTCCTCTCTCTGATCGATAGTGCTTTCCACAGTTTAGGTCTCCCCCCACGGTCTCCAGAGAGCATGTGCTTCTGCTGGGGGAACTTCCAGAAGCTTCTACTTGACTCGAGGGCTGAGAGTCCAAAATGGAGACGGTGCTTCAACTGGCTGGGGAGGTGTGAGGAGCATTAAGACAACCCCTGAGCATGGGGAGGCCCTTTTTCTCCCACCCCTTAGCCTGGGATCCTGGCTGTAACTGACAATTTCTTTAAACCTGTACATAAACACAATGCGCAATGAATGCCATGTGCTAGTACCTTAGCAGCATTCACTGTGCATGATAAGGAAGAATATAATGTGGTGAAGAGAAAGGTTAGCCAGGATTCTGCAGATAAGGACAGATGACTGCGACTCAGCTATATCCCCCAAACCAGAGATGGACAAACCCTTGCTTCACGTTGTCAAGTCCACTCTTGTGAAGTGCAATTCTAAATTCTTCCTATGGGAAGATAGCCATTGCTCCCCTAGTCTTTTTGAAATGCTTCAGAAACAGACTTCCAAACATTTCTCTCCGCAAGATCCTTTACTCATAAAGATACTGACTGGGCCTTATGCTTTGATTGGAAAGCAATGACTTACTACATAAGCAATTGCCAGAGGTCCTTTCTAGGACTCTGCAATGATATCACCAATACATTTTCAAACCACAAATTGATATGTATTATTAAAATCAAACACAATATTTTAGGATTAAGTCATATTTTTCTAAATGCTCTTGTTATTACCTATCATCTTGTTACAGCAAAAGATCTTAGCTTTTCATAGACTTATCACTATTTGATAACACAAATAATGTACAGAAGAATTGTCACTTGCCTGAGGTAATTCAACGCTAGAGATAAATCTGAAAAGTATGTTTCAATGTTAAAAGCAAGGAACAAATGTGGATCAATGAAAGAATTTGTAAGAAGACATGGTATTGTAATTTGCTTCAATCACAATCAGTGATGGGAAAAACTGATCATGAATCTTATGGTCAAAGTTTCAGCTTTTGACATAAACCATATATTTCTCCAAGTCATTAGGAAAACAGGATCACGCAACAATTTGCACCCAAGATATTTTCCACACAATATTAAGAACAAAGTTGTCTTAGTAAAACAGGATGAGTTTTCTTTCCATATAAAATAGAAATTAATCGTATAATTCTTAGACTGCAATTAGAATTTGAAGCCAGTTATTTATTATCTTTCACTTGGATGGAGAGTTAGGAAGCAAATATGACCAGATGCTTGTGACTGGACAAAATAACAGCTATATGAATGTGAATTTAGCAGATTGGCTGTGACTCATGTGGGACTGGGACCAATAGGGCCAGGGCTAAGGTGAGGCAAGTAAGGCACCCAGGGGGCAACGCTGAAGTGCGTTCACTCGACTCTGAGAGAGCCTGTCTCCTCAAATTTTGTGCTCCTCCCCTCAGTCCCAGCCCTGGGGGAAAGATCAGTTGTATGAGTAAGTGTACTGTATATGCTGAAAAATGATTATATGTCAAAAACTAAAAGAAAGCATAGCCTTGGAAATCGTAATTCATTATTCTCTATTATCCTGCACTTATGTTAAATTTCCCTCTCCATCCTATAAAAGTCTCAGGTAAAATAAATTAAATTAATAATAAAAATAAAATAATGCTGTTTTGGGAGCATTGAAGTAGAACCAATGGTAGAAAAATGACCGTCTGACATGGTTATTTAAACTTTCTTCCAAAGAACTATTTTGTTAGCATTTTCATAATTGCCACGTATTGTGGGGTGAGAGCAAGCTGATTTCAAGTCACACTTCTGTAGGTAGAAATCTTACCTATTTAATCTACTTTATCAATTCTTACCATAATAGTATAAGCAAGTCAGTTACTGAAGAACTAATTTTTGAAGTGATTGAAAATTTCTTCCTTAAGATCATGCAGTGTTGGGATATAAATTGATCAAGGATCTCCTCAATGTCTTTCCAATGGTCTAAGAAGGAATAAGTCAGACATAGATTATTTCATAGTGAAAGGTTGATGGAAAACATTTGAGGATCTTGTGAAGGTAAAAAAATGTTTTCTTGCAAATGGCTGATTTTGCATTCACCAACTGCACCCACAGCTATATGCCAGAGCTACATTGGCACAACTGACTTACACCCATAAATTCCCTTTCATCAGGACAATTGTCACAACTGTCCCTGAAGCACAAAGATGCAGGTCCAAGTTTACAGATGGTCTCAGCATTTTTCTTTCCTTTCTGATTCTTTCTTTTTTCTTCCTTTGGGGATATGCTTAGCCTTAAACCAAGGATTGTCTACTTTTCTTTGGAGCAGCAAAGATGTCTGAGATATATATATAGATATATATATATATATATATATATATATATATATATATATAAACTTTAACCTGTTAAGTTAGAATACTTACCTCTGATGGTAGTTTCTTAAAATAAAAAATAAATTGATAATTGCAAACATTTTAAGTCAGCTTACTTATCAGTTTGCTAATTTTCTTCTCATTAAGTTTACAAAGAAAGATGTTCTGCTTTCTAGAAAGCTACAAACAACCATGAATCCCTATGTTTCAGCAAGCCCCAGGCAAATTACAAATATTGTAACTACATATAAGCAAATTGTTTCAATGTCAAAGGCTCAATACTAAGGGGGAGCAATGTGCTGATGGCAGCAATAATTCAAATTATCCAAGTACGCCTGCCATCTTTTCTCTGCAGACAGATTTCTTCCGAGCCACCAGTGGAAGCTTCCCAGGGAGATGCGGTTTTATTCCCTCATGGCAGACAGGAGGAGGACGCTGTGAGGAAGCCGATGCCACCTGGCAGCAATGGTCGCACAGACTGCTGGAGAGGCACAGATTGGAACCCAAACTTCAGCAGAGGGCAGCTGTGACAGTGCCATATTTCAAAAATGTATTGCTAATTTCACACAAGGGGTCTTTAAAATAATTTGAAAGTCTCCTTGGATTTCATAGACTTTTAAGAGTAAACACCTCTTTGGAAAGCAAAGCACTACTTGCCTATTTTATGTATTTGAAGGCAGATAAGAACTTACAGTCACATTGTTTTTTTAAAATCTGCCGTTGATTATGCTGTTTTCAAATAGGCTATCGATAATTGACTTTCTCTTAAGAAACAAAAACAAAGCTAAAACAAACAAAACCTGGGCATTTGGGCACTTCACAACTGAAAAAAAAAAGAATGTAAGTTAAATGACATTGAAGACATTCCCCCTAAGGTCAGCTTTCTTAAACCACTTAGAATCTTAGCAGCCAGTTTGAGTATTTGTCTTGTGCTTACCATGATGTTAGCAAAGGAAAGGGCAGTGCTAATGGAAGAAGTATATCTTTTGGAATCCCACATGAAAATCTGAGAAATACCCATCTTCCCTGTTACCTTTATTAGCTATCCTCTTCCAGAGATTGTTTCTGCATCAGGCTTGATCTGCAACAGAGAAGGATCAATGGGGATGGCACTTCAGGCCATAGAATCACAGATGTAGCAGAAATTCTGAGAAGCATCCACTCTCAATTTCAGCCTCCATGTAAATTCATATTTACGATGAACATGAATTATGGCCTCTGTAGCTTATTAGGGGTAAGAATATCTACTTCTTTGCCTCAGTGACTTTGTTCTTGCCACAGGTGGGTCTGGATTTTGTGGAACCTGAAGTTTACACAATTTGGGGGGCCTTTTTTTTTTTTAATAAATTTATTTATTTTTGGCTGCGTTGGGTCTTTGTTGCTGTGCGCTGGCTTTCTCTAGTGGCGGCGAGCCGGGGCTACCCTTCGTTGTGGTGCGCGGGTGTCTCACTGTGGTGGCTTCTCTTGTTGTTGAGCATGGGCTCTAGGTGCACAGGCTTCAGTAGTTGCAGCACGCAGGCTCAGCAGTTGTGGCACATGGGTTTAGTTGCTCTGCAGCACATGCGATCTTCCCGGACCAGGGCTTGAACCCGTGTCCCCTGCATTGGCAGGTGGATTCTTAACCACTGCGCCACCAGAGAAGTTCCGGGGGGCCTTCTTTTAGCAAAATACTAAGGAATTATAAATAAAAAATTAAGTCCAGGGTCTTGAGGTTCTAAAGCTTAAGCTTCATCAACTTCATGGTCAAGCCGCCTCAGGGTCTCACAAAAAATGTCAAGGCCCCCTTCTGATGGCAGTGCAGTGGGCTGGATTGTTTTTTACATTATAGAGAGAGCAGACGGGGTTTTGTCTGCATGTGATTCCTAACAGTGTCAGGAAGACAGTAAAGCTTCTTCACCACAGGAGTAAGATCTAAAGCCCATGACGTCAACATTTAGGGAAATGGAGAGTAGCTGGTCAAGTAAGAATAGATGACTAGATTTTTACTCCTTTCCATACTGTCTCTGCAAAATGCAGTTTTGAAAAGTCTATGAAGCCAAAGAAATAAAGAATTCTGAGAGCACATTTGACCCTTTTTTAACCATTCATATGGCTACTTGTTTTATCCTTTTCTAATGTGCTAATCAGCCACTCTAATCTGAAAGGGCAATTTCCAATTTTAGTTACAAGGCTGTGAACTGAGTTTGAAGCAGATGGTTAAACTCGATCATTACAGGTTGACAGCCTATCTATAAATTACTCTGATGGTCACTGCATAGTAGTGCCATCTCCACACAAGGACTCTCAAAAGCCTAGCATCACGCAAGGGGGTCCATCTCCCAGGGGGTGATTACAAGTCCGTTTAGGGCCTGACATACTCAGACACTGTCTTAATCAATTCAAAATCACTATGTCTAAAGTTTATAGCTAAAGTTGACTCATAGTTCAGAAGTGGTAGAAATAGCCTCCAGAATTGGCAGATACAGAGTATATTAAACTTCAGCCAGGATGGGGTCAGTACCAGGACATTATGTATAGGAAGAAAGAGTTCTATTCACCAGCATTTAACTGGTTCCCTTGATGGCTCAGTGGAATTTGACAGTTCTGTGTTTTTAGTTCTTTTACCCACACTTCCTGCCCCTTTGCGTTTTCTTAGGGGGCTCTTTTATACCAGTCTCTCTCAATCTCTTGCCCTCTCTTATAAAATAAATACATAATAAAATATGTGTGCAAATATTCCTTTTCTTTAATGTTTTCCTAGAAGAATAAAAACCCCACAAGGATTGTAACATTGCTCTGAACATTATTCGCTAAATACCATATTTTAGCACTTTATAGTAGACATGATCAGTACCAATTGGCTAGATTCAAAAATAGGATCAGGGGCATATGGATGGTAAGGGAATATAAATTAACACTCATACTTTATAGAACACTGTCAGGAATAAGTTCTGGCTGATGTCAGACACAGGTCAATGTTGAGGTTATCCAGGGATCTGCTAATACTAACCAGCCCTGGAACAGTATAAGGAACAAAGCTGTACTTTGCCAAAATGAAAGACCAGGAAGAGAAAAGCAGGACAGGGTCACTCTAAATCTGTAGGATCCCTCTTACCTCACAGAATTGTTATGAGGATTAATTGAGATTATCTACATGACTGTCTTTTATAAACTATAATTCCTTACTTAAAACTTAGAAATTATAATTGTCTGAGGCTGGGACATGTTGAATGGGTCATGGGAGAAGATGAGGGGAAGACCTGTCCTTAAACTTGAATCCCATTGTGAGAGTGATTTCTTCAAACAAACGTTGCCTTGCCTACAGACAGGATCCATGAGAAAACTTCTGCTGTGGGTGGCGGGTGAATTTGGGTGATGAATAAGATGCAGGGTGGATTAAGCAGTGAGTTGTACAATGTGCTTGGATGTGGATCTCACATATGGGTCACACATGACATTCTTTGATCCATTTCAAGTAGATATTAAGGACTCAGGACAGACTTTTACCATCACAGGTCTAAGCATACGGTGGGGGTACAGTTATATTTGTTAAACAAACGAATATATACCTGCAGTCTGGCCCGCCCTACTCTCCAAGTAGGGAGTAGTCACAAAAAAGTCCAAAAAACATTAAAATTAAACAAAACAGTTTCTCTAAAAGGCAGATTTCTCCCCAATGAGAGGCTATCATAAGATCCTTAGCTTGGTTGAGGTAAAGAACATTAAAAGAGCTTTTTCATATCACCTCTCCATCTGTCCGTCCATCCATCCATCCATCCATCCAGTCCTCCACCCATTTACTCAATAAATAATTATTGAGTAATTGCTACATCTCAGGCTCTCAGTTATATTCAGGAGATGAATGAGACATGATTCCTGCCCTTTGTTCCCTCACAGAGTACCTAGTTTTGCTGCAACCATCACCACCACTATGATGAAGGCAGTGGAAAGAGAACACGCAAGGTACTATGGGAGCACAGAGTAAGCAGGCCTCACACAGTGCCAGACCCTGTAAGTGCTGGTAGCTGAAGTCAAATGCAATAGACACACCCAACAGGGTCATTAATTAGTGGTGTCACACATGACGGAAGGTTTGACTTTGGATGTGAGCTTTATTGCAAAGAGGAAATATGGTTAAGTCACACATGCATACATGCACGCACACACTATGTGAAAAAGGGTGGGGGCAAAACCAGAGACAGGCAAAGAGAGTAAGCATTTCAGGCTCATTCTCTTCCTTTCAATCTATGGGTAGACAGTAGGGCTAGAGAGTGATGGCCTATTCCCTTCACACTACCGTAGGGATCTCCCATTAGAAGGATCTTAAATCCTACTGAGTATCCTGGTCTACTGCTAAACAGGCATATAAAGTCTCTCACATGGTAGGAATTTTATCCTTCATGCCACACATTTTTACTTATTCCATGGACTTAGCATCCATCAGCAGCCTCAATACTACTGAGCAAGCAAGGTATGTGTATTGGGAGATGGGTGGGTGGGTGGTTAGATTAGGATTATTTTTAAACCACAGGTGGTAAACCATGGAGTCTTAAAATCAACTTAGTGGGTCAAAACCAGTAACTGAAAAATCAAATAGAATAAAATAAAAATTAAAAGTGGGGTACAGTGCATGTTGTAAATATAATTTTTTTGTGTGTGAAATTTTTTTTCAGTTTTATGACTCTGTGTGTTTGTGTGTGTGTGTATAGTGAATTGTGATGTAAAGTATTTCTTACTGAATTACTGAGTCAAGGTAAAAACAAATTGAAAGACCCCCGTGTTGACCCTCCTGGTGAAGCCCCCAGAGCAGGTCTGGGGCTTCTCTCTGCCTGCCATCTGGCCTCATGGTTTGGCCCACGCCAAAGTCATGCCACAACTGCTGCTGCAGGCTGTAGGCTGAACAACAGGATGGTAGGAAACCTGAGCTGGAAGCCACGTGACGGGAGCACTATGCAAACATCCTAATCACAGTATTGTGAACTCTTGAGAATTATGATTAGAAATTGTAGAATTTTGCAAGAAGAGTAGGGTGGCCACGGTTTCTTGGAATGATAGTTTAATCAAGGATTGAACTGTGCGAATAGTAATGCATGGGTAATTTCACTTGTTTCTCCTTTGGCATCTTGTGGTGGGGCAGGGTGGCTCTGAGAGCCTGGCTTCCAGCTGCCCAGGAGGGCCTCAGGATTCATTCAGCAGCAAAGCTCACAAGAGCCTGCTTTCCTACGGTGGCCTACGCTCTCCATCCGAGTCACTCCCCGCTTACGCGTCTTTGGGTTAATGCATTGGACTGGAGTTATGCTCTTAGTGGGTGAGTTGGAGTGAAGCCAAACTGGGTGGTGATGTACCCACTCCTTGCTTGAATCTTCTAGTTCAAAGAATTGGGTTCACTGGGAGGACCAAACCAAAAAACCTCTTTGTTTTCTAGCTTAGCTGTTACCACTGTGTGCTTCTAAGACTGCTTTGTTGCTGTTAGAAACCATGATAAATGATTATATCCTCGTAGACAAAACATGTTGGAATGGAGAGCACAATGGTAAAAGAAAGAAGATAATGTATGTCTCCCACCTCCTTCTCTCCAACAATTTTTGCTCTGAAGGAGGTAGAAATCTTTTAGTGCAGCACCCTTAGCACATACCTCTAAGTAACTGATAATTCTATAGACTTTGAGAGGCTCACAGAATCTTTCCCATTATTATGCTTTCCTGTACTATGTTGCGCAAGCGCTTCAAACCTGCTTTAAAGAAGGAAGACTGGATAGATCTAAAAAAGACTCCTTTCTTCTTCTCTTTCTTCCACCCTCTTCCAAGGCATCCCCACAGCATATTGAATTATTACATTACTCAAAAGTGCTGAGTTTAGCTGGAGTAGTTCAAATGTGAGGTCTCTGTAGAAATTATGGGAATATGAGATGCTATTAAGCAGAAATAGAATACGTTGTGAGTGCTTTGTGTGTGGGGTGTCCTTTTATAGCTATGAAAGCAATTCATGCACTTTGGTGAGCTTCTAGATCCGGCCCGCATAGCCGTCTTTGGGCTCTTCCTTCCTGAAGGCAGCACCTCTGGCTTATTTGATTTTATACTCCTAGCACAGTGCCTGACACCTAATAATTGTCTGATGAATGAATGTTTCATCAACTCCAATGGAGAAAAATATTTTGATTACACAATGTCTGTTAAAAAAAAATGCCTACAAGCTAAATAAGCCACTATGTAATAGAGATTGGCAAGCTTTTGACTTGAATATCTTCACTTTGGATTCATCACACAAGTAATAAATATTTGAGAGTGCATTACTGGGATGTAATTTGTTCTTTTTTTCCCATTTATAAAAGAACATAGTTTTTCAAGATGTAACAAATGATATGTATGGGAAAAAGAAAACAAATGATCTAGCCAAAGAAGTGAAGCCTTAACTTCTTAATAATTGTGTTTGTGTGTGGGGGGGGCTGTGTGTGTGAGAAAGGGTGAAAAAAATTCTACAAATGGCTGAAAGGAGAGATAAATAAGGAGACAGACAATGTCTCATTTACATCAAGCTGTGAGACCAGATATCTGTTATTGAATCCGTGGAATAAGAGCGCAGCTCTTGTTTATTTACATTTGTTCTCAGTTTGAAAGACAGCCCAAGAGGTAAAATAAAATGAGAGTGCCTCAAATGCCTTCTAAATTTCCCCTTAAATTGAATTTCTTGTTTTATCAGGGAACAATACTTGTACTGATGTTAGCCAGACAGCTAAAAGGTCAACAAGTTCCCTTGGTTGCCTTTTGTCAAGGGTTTTTGACTTGTCTGTGAATAAAGATCTCCCAGGAGGAAGGCAGACCTGCATTTCCTGTCATCTGGAAGACAGCAATGAATTTGAAAATGTTACAAAAAGCATAAGGGACTTCAGGCACACCTTCAGACCCACTGCGGATGCCAATCGCTGCACATGTAAACATGTACACAGAAATGTTTTGGATTTGTTCTGTCAACTTTTGGTTGTGAAACAAATGTTCTACAGGAGCCCACCCTGAATACAGAATGAACCTGAGGGGTTTTTTGTTATTGTTTTTACCGCCTCACATCTGATCTGAAGATAGCATTCTCTCTGTTCCCTCACCATGCGAGAAGCATGCTCTGCTTTGAGGAACGAGGGCATTTTGACTAGCAAAGCCCCATTTTCCTGATCACGTTTCTGTTACTTGAACCTCCTCAGATCTTTTTCATGTATTTTTTAAGCGTCTGAGATTTCTGTATGTGTGGTACCAGGTAAGTCTTAACTATTAGCATCTAGACAAAAATAAATGAATTTCTCCTGTTAGTCATTCTTTGAAACGAGTGAATTATTTTTCTCCAAAACAGCCTCCATAAGAAATATTTTCCCTCTAGCTTTCTTTATGGAAGGTTGTTCTTAGAAAATGTAAAGGGATTTTTTTCACTCCTTTTCAAGCTGGCAATTGATTATCATCCGCCCTGAACCCTATTTAGGTACCTGGAAATATCAACTGGGAAAGGAGATTAGGCTGAGTGGTCCTGCAATTTCCTTTAGGCTATTGACAAAGTACACAGTTCACTTCCTGCATTAATTCCAGTATGATCACAAATGGATTAAAGAGAATTTAAATTCCTTATTTCAAATGTCACTGATCAAAACATGATTATACATTCACTAGACAAATATTTATTGAGTGCCTTCATGTAAAAGAAGTTGAACCAGGTGTTACAGACAATGATAGCAACAACAACTAGTATAATTTGAATGTTAACCCTGTGCTAGGCGACGTGCTAAGTACTTTATATATAGTCTCTTTAATCTCTGAGAAACCCTACAAAAAGGATTTTTCTAGGAGGAAATTGAAGCTCAGAGAGATTAATTCTATGTTCCATGATTATATCACTACAAGGAGATGGACCTGGGATTTGAACATAGGACATTCTAAAACAAACTCCTGCATGAATTAGTAGACATTCTTATCAAAAAGAAAGATTTAGCAATTTCAAGTTCATGTTTTATCATGGCTCACACAGAGCTGCCACAAATACTGAGTTATATTATGTGGGGAGTTATACTAGGTGGGGAGATTCAATATCATAAACAAGCCTCAATTTATCCCCTTTTATGGTTAACCAATAGGTTTTGTTGTTGATTTTTTTTTTTTTTTTTTTTTGCAGTTTTAGTAAATTTTCTATTTTGAGGGAGAGGCAGCAAAGAAATTCTAAAGCTCATCACAAAGAGTAAGCACAAAGAAATGGCCAAGGAATTAAAAAATGCAGCAATGAGAGAATTGTCTTACTGGATAATGAAATATATTATAAATCTATCATATTTAAATCATTTAGTATCAATACAAGGTTAGACTAAACAAGCCCAGAAACAGCCCCAAGAAAAAATAAAATTTTAGGGTGGGAGAAATATGACATTTCAAATCAGCAAAGAATATTTAGTTAATGTGCTGAAACAGTTGCTTCACTCATTGGAAAAAAGTTCAATTAAATCTTTACCTCACATCCTATGTTAAATTAATTGCAACTAGATTTAAGAAGTTTTCTTTAATTTCCATCAATAATATTTTATAGATTTCTGTGTGCAAGATTTTATATCTTTCAATACATCTATTTCTAGGTATATAGGAATTTTTGATGCTATTATTTATGGTATCTTAAAATGTAAAAAAATTTTTCTAACTGCTTGTTCCAGGTCTATAGGAATAAAATTGCATTTCACATATTGATCTTTTATCCAGTAACCTTGCAAACTTACTAATGCTGAAATTTTATCTACAGATTTCTTTTTATTTTTTATATTCACAAGTATGTTAGATTAAGTAAGCTCCCTCCTATTTCTAGTTTGCTAATAACTTTTAGCATAAACGGGTTTTTCTGCATCTACTGAGATGCTTAAATTATTTGTCTCCTTTATTCTATGAATGTGACGAATTGCACAGATTGATTTTCAAATTTTAAACCAACTTTGCATTCCTGAAATAAACTCAACTTTGTTGTGTTCTATTGTATTAACTTTTTTATATATCACTGGATTCAGTTTGCTAAATCTTTTTTAAGATTTTTGTGGTTATGGTTTTCGTGACATGGGTCCACAATTATCCTTTCTTGTAATGTTCTTGTCAAGTTTTATAGAATGAAAATGAGAAAGTATTTGCTCTATTTTAGTTCTCTGGAAGAGTTTTGAGCAAGAATAGCATTATTTCTTTCTTAAACATTTGGTACAATTCAGCAAATGAAGTTTTCCAGCTCAAGATTTTGGTAAGAAGGTTTTAAACTACAAATAATTATAATTAAACTAATAAATAATTGTAAGACTATTCATATATTCCTATATTCTCTTTCTCCTCATGTCAGTTTGTATAAGTTGTGCTTTTCTAGGAATCTGTCCATTTTATCAAAATTTATAATTTATTTGTATTATATTGTTCATAATATCCTCTTATAATTTTTCTTTAATAAAAATTTTAGAATAGCTTTAAATTTACAAAAAAGTTGCAAGATAATACAAAGAATTCCCATAATATCTCACACTCGCTATTCCTAACATCTTACATCATTATCGTACATTTGTCACAACTAGTAAACCAATATTGATATATTATTATTAAATAAACTTCATACTTTATTTGGATTTCATTAGTTTTTCCCTAATACCTTTTTATCTGTTTTAGGATCTCATCCAGAGTATCTCATTACCTGTAGTTGTCATATTCCAATTTCTTAGACTTTGTTTTTGATGACCTTGACTATTTTGAGGAGTACTGGTCAGTATTTTGTAGAGTATCCCTCAGTTTGAGTTTTCTAATGTTTTCCTGTGGTTAAGCTGGGGTTTTGTGTTTTGGGGAGGAAGACTAGAGAAGTGAAGTGCCATTCTCATCACATCATATTACATTTTATAATTTTTAAAATATCTGCAGTATTTGTAATAATGTCTCTCTTTTCGTCCTTGATATTGGTTATTTCTTTAATTTTTTTCTTGACAGCTTTTATAGGATTTTTTTTTCAATTTTTTTGTCTTTTCAAAGAACTTTGAGGATTCCGTCTATTGTATATTTGTTTTAGCTATCTGCCTGTCTGTCTGTCTATTTATTTCCTTTTCCTGTTTGGGGGTTTAATTCCCTCCTCTTTTTCTAACTTCTTGAGATGAATTCTTAGCTATCTGATTTTTACCTTTTCTTCATTTCTGATATTTTTAATATTCTACATTAAAGGCTACAAATTTCTCTCTAAGTGATGGGTTAGCGGCATCTACACACTTTGATATGTAGTATTTTATTACCATCATTAAAAAAAATCATCTAATTTTCCTTTTTGACCCACTGGTAATTTAGAAGTTATTTTTCTTATTATTGAAAAATATGGGGATTTCATGGTTTTGTTTTGGTTATAGATTTCTACCTTAATTCTGCTGTATTCAGACAACATATTCTGTAAGATTTAAATACTTTGAAATTTACTGAGAGTTGTTTAATGGGCTAGCATACTGTCAAAACTAGTCAATGTTCCACGTACATTTGCCCAGATGGGGATCTCATGACCAGCTACCTGCTTTACATGGACTGTATACCATTCCTGTGGGCCTTTAGTGGTGGTTAAAAGTCTATCTTCCTCCCTGAGCTGACAGGCCATATGCCCCACTAGGTCCTCTTAGAGGATTATACCCTCCCTAGGCCTCCACAGTGTCAGTTAAAATCACTGTGTTTGCTTTTCATTTCTAGCACATTAGATTTCCCTTTTTTTTTTTTTAGATTTCCCTTTTTATTCAACCTCAGATATATATGAAAAAGTGTTTTCTATTCTACTCTACGTGGAATTTCTATGTTCTTTTGGTGGAGAGGCTTCTCTGCTACATTGCCACAAACTCTTACCTCTTCCTTCCACGAAAACATATCGTCTTGTATGCAAATATTGATTTAGGCTGAATTCTGAATTTGGGGGGGTTCAGACGGAATGAGGTCTCACTGTACATATAAATGATTGCCACCTCCTCTAAAATGCTTGGGTGCTAGCATATGTTAACATCAGCATTTAAAAATGGAACTTTCCTGTCAAAAAAAGAGTTTTGGACCTTTCAGGAGGCAGGTAAATATGAAATGTAGAACCACCACCACCAATGGGATCTTGGAAGGGAAATGGGAATTTGATTCATTTCACCTCAATGAACGTGAGGGAAAAGGATCCTTAATGTCAACACATTTCTGAATTGACAGCTGAAAGTCTGAAATAGAACTGTGTCCCTTTTAAGCTGGCAAAGGTTCTTCTTTCACGTATACCGGAAAGGTATACTTCCCTGAGGGAAATGAAAATATGTAATAGAGAAAGCTGAAAAGGACAGGTGCTTAAACAGATCTATATTTCAAAGTAATAGTCTGAACATCAGTTGTGATAATAGCATGGTGACTCCGAAAGGGCTTAATCAATACTGTGTTAAGGGCTTTACCTGGATTATCGTATTCATTTCTCACAGGAAACCTAAAGTTCTTAGGATTTAAGATGTTAAGTGGGAACATGTAACTGAAATACCAATATACAATAGGTGCTGTCTTCCCTAGGAGGGTATAAAAAGGAAAGAGAGATTGAGAATTTGGGAAAGCCAAGCTATGACTCCTAGTTTCACTTCAAAGAGGAGGGGTGGAGATTACCTCTCACCTTCATTTTGGTGAAAGGGGCTTAAGGAAGCCCCTGGAGAGCTCAATGTGTTCCTAGGGGTTGGAAGGTACATTGGAGTGAGGCAGAGACACAGGCTTGAGAAATCTAAGGGCAAAATCTGTGTCTAGCACCTGAGGTGGCAGAGAGCGAGGACACAGGCACTCTCCTGCCCATGGCAGGCAGCAAGAATGCCTGAGCTCTCTTACAGACCAGATGCGGGCCGGGTGGAGAGAAAGCTGGGCTAAAGCTCCTTTACATCTTGTTTAAGAAGACTGCCTGGAAATGCAACGGGATCCCAGTAGTTTGTAGTGAGTGGAATGTGGACAAACCAGGGACTAAGGCAGAGCAGCAGCAGTGCAGTAGCAGACGCTCCATGGAGACCTCAGAAGAAGACATGAAAGTGCTTGAGAGAGTAACGGTCATCTTTAAATATGTGCTAGGCAGACATTCAGATGATATGAAGCCACTTCATAATGGTACAGTCAAGAAAGACCTTTTGTCCTCCCTTTTCTATCTCTCCTTTCCTCAACCTATGTTGGAGTCAAAACCAATGTTTGCTAAGGTGGGAAATGGAAGGCAAGAGGTAAGTCAGACAGTAAGAAAAGGCCCATGTCCTTACAATCCACTAAAGGAAGTTCATAGAAGTCTAGGCTTTGTAGCTGCAGATCACTGGGAAGATGCCGTTTCTTCACGGTGCAAATACCCACTCTAGTGTCCTGCCTCCTTTCTATCCCATGCTATCATCCCATGCTAGGGGATCATACAGTTAGGATGGAAGGCAAACAGTTTCTTCCAGAATCAGAGGCTGAAATTCTGATCTATGGCACTCCCTTGGACCACTAGTTCATTCTTATGGTACTTGACCCCTTGGCTTGGATCCCTTGTTTGCCTAGATCCACAGAATACTCAATTCACCAAATATTAATTGTTGCTTACCAGCTATCAGACAATGGGGGCCACCAGATGAATAAGACAGTTTCTGAACTCAAGGAGATTACAGTCTAATAGGGGAGGCAGATGTCTATAGAGTGCAGTGTGATAAGAGCTAAATAGAGGCAGATAAAAGTTGAGGGACAAGGGAGAAAATGGTTCACTCTATGAGGAAAGGTCAAGTCAACCCCTTTTGTACTGTGTCTTAAAGGATGAGAGGGCATTTGTGAAACGTAAGGGCTTTTGAGGAGGGCTGTGCTATGTATAGGAGCACAGGGCATGGAACCATCAAGGCACCAAATATTTGGATCTGGCTGGAGTGCTGGGTGCCAGAGTGGAAGTGGTGGGAGCTGAAGCTTAAGATATGGCAGGAACAGACCATGGGGCTCCTTGAACCATGTTTTGAACTTCTCACTATAGACGTTGGGAGCCGTGATTACAAGGTTTCAAGAAGAGTATAT
Source organism: Eschrichtius robustus (assembly GCF_028021215.1). Classification (NCBI taxonomy): domain Eukaryota; kingdom Metazoa; phylum Chordata; class Mammalia; order Artiodactyla; family Eschrichtiidae; genus Eschrichtius; species Eschrichtius robustus. The sequence goes on along the minus strand of NC_090825.1, from coordinate 101,310,214 downwards.
TATTTTATCAGATATTTGTTTTAAGAAGGTGGCTCTGGCGGTTCTGTGAAGAATTGGGGGTATTTGGGGAGTGACCACTTCACACCATGTTCTACCCATCGTAAGTAGGTGGAAGACAGATGTGAAATTCAGATGTTCATTTTTTCCTTGCCTCATTTCTAACAGCAGCAGAAGTGCCATAGAAATTAACCCATCAATTCCTGATATGCTGTTGTATTTCAGGAATGGATCTCTATGCTACTCTTGGGGTTGATTCAGCTTTTTACATTAACTTCTGAGAATTATTTGAATGCAATTAACTCATCATGCATAGCGTGCTAGATGGTTGATTGAAGGTCTCCCTGGATTCTCAAACAAGATGAATTATGCCAGAAACTAGAGCTCCATGGGTCTTAAATTTTTTTGAGCATAGATTCATTTGAGAATCTCCTGAAAATTGCATATGCATGTGTATGCATGCACACACAAAATTTTTATGTTCTCAGGGTTCATAGACCCACTTAAGATCATCTGTTGATTTCCTATGGACTATGGTCCCTGTTCTGAAACCATTCAATAAACTGGAGGTTAAAACCTTGAGATGGTGATCAAGCTCAAAAGGGTTAAATGTTATACTTCTTCTAGGAATGTTTACAGTTCAATAGATGTCTCCTTGTAGCCCAAAGCTGAAAACAGAGGCAGGGCTTTATGTATGGGAGATTTTCATCAACTGCCGTCAACTTTAAGTGTCAATATTGCTGGCTTGACTGTCTTCCTGCTACTTTGGGTAGGGGTAGATGTAGGGGTAGATGTAGGCAGGTTGAGTGCTTCCAAGGAAAGGCTGTGAACTCTCAAGTGAAGGCTGATCTTCTGTGGCTAAAGTGGCAATAGCATTCATGACAGCTTACTGATGTGGAGCTGAGGGATATACCAAGGGGTATTTTATGTCTTCTACCAATGCTGGCCTTCTGAACCATTTTTGTATAAGACAAGCCAATATAATTCCCACACACTTTATTTTCTCCTTTCATTATCACCAATTTTTTTATAGCCCCAAATATGTATTACTTGACTCATAAAAGAGCAGTGTGGAGAAGAAAAGTAGAAAAGAAAACATGTCTAATCTCACATAACTGCCTGCCTGTTATCTGAGACCCAAGAGCCACTGGAAACTCTACTTTAAGTGTCTTGCTGAGTTACTCTGTAACTTTAATTTGTGTGTATTTTTGGCACAGTGTTTGTTTTAGTAAGTATTTTTGGCACCTTGGTTTTGGCATTTCAAAATACAACTCATAGACTTTTACAATTTTTCAAAAGTTGCCCTCTCATGTACTAGCCCTCTGTAGCTGCCTAAGAAATCCAGATGCAATGAGCTTTTTAACGCTGTGCAAAAGACTGATTCTGTGTATACGTGCTTTAGAAAACATCTAGCATCAATATAGTACAAACATTTTTTCTTAAGGACAGAGCAAAACTGCATTTCTTTTAGCATAAGGGACATATCTCTTATGTCTCCAAAGATCTACAGAAAGAGAAACTTTTAAAAACAATTCTGCCATTTTGGTAAATAATAACAATTATAAAGACAACAAAAAAGAATCTTGCCAGTGTGTAATCTTATCTGTTAGGCGGGCTAGACTTATGATATTAATATATGCTGAGACTTTAAAAAACAGTGATCTTCTGTAATCTGTAGGGACTTGATTTTTATCACGGTTCCACTGTAGGGCCAAATAGAATGTGGCTCTCAAAAATGTGGGTCTCAGAAACCAACATAGAGTAGACCTTACCCAGACTATGAGACTGACGGACATTATCTATCACTTGTTTATTTGTTTAATTTTTAAGAGTGAATTGAAGTCAACTTTCCCAAAGAATGGAAAGTCCTCAGTACACAGTCATATTTATTTCTATACAATAAAGAGTGCTTCCTTAGACCCTGAGACCACTGTGTTCAGTGGTACGATCCTTGTTATTGTGATGGACCACAGCCCCATTCCTTCCACTTTTAAGTTTTCATTTTGTAAAGGAATGCTATTTTGCACTAGTCCTGACACTAGAGTTTAAATTTGTAACAACTTCCCCTGGCTAAATCCTAAATTGTTCTTAAAACTCAGTTTAGGCATCCTTCCTCTGGAAAATCATCTTTGTGTTTGGGACAAGCATTTTTGGTGTATCATAAATAAATGGGCAATAAATTCAATGATAATAAATTCAAAAAGTACGACAGTAGGAAAGGATGATGCAAAGTTGAATAAGATGTAGTTCACAGTTAAAACTATTAATCCTTTTGATATTTCCTCTAGGTTTCCTACTTCTACAAAGCATTCAACATTTTTCTTAATAACAGTGCCATATAATTACATATAAATCTCTATAATTTTTAAAAATAATTGGAGTGAGCGAGAATACAGCCTTTGAGGGAACCCTCCTACACTTTTGGTGGGAATGTAAGTTGGTGCAGCCACTATGGAGAACAGTATGGAGGTTCCTCAAAAAACTAAAAATAGAGTTTCCATATGATTCAACAATCCCACTCGTGGGCATATATCCAGAAAAAACTACAATTCAAAAAGATACATGCACCCCTATGTTCATAGCAGCACTATTCACAATAGCCAAGGCATGGAAACAACCTAAATGTCCATTAGCAGATGAATGGATAAAGAAGATGTGGCACATATATACAATGGAATATTACTCAGCCATAAAAAGAAACAAAGCTGAGTTATTTGTAGTGAGGTGGATGGACCTAGAGTCTGTCATACAGAGTGAAGTAAGTCAGAAAGAGAAAAACAAATACCGTGTGCTAACACATATGTATGGAATCTAAAAGAAAAAAATGGTCTTGAAGAACATAGGGGCAGGACAGGAATAAAGACGCGGATGTAGAGAATGGACTTGAGGACACGGGGAGGGGGAAGGGTAAACTGGGACGAAGTGAGAGAGTAGCATTGACACATATACACTACCAAATGTAAAATAGATAGCTAGTGGGAAGCAGCCACAGAGCACAGGGAGATCAGCTCGGTGCTTTGTGACCACTTAGAGGGGTGGGATAGGGAGGGTGGGAGGGAGACGCAAGAGGGAGGGGATATGGGGATATATGTATACGTATAGCTGATTCACTTTGTTATACAGCAGCAACTAACACAACCTTGTAAAGCAATTATACTCCAATAAAGATGTTAAAAAAAAAAGAAGATGTGGTACATATATACCATGGAATATTATTCAGCCATAAAAAAAGAATGAAATGTTGCCATTTGCAGCAACATGGATGCAACTAGAGATTATCATACTAAGCAAGGTAAGTCAGAAAGAGAAAGACAAATACCATATGATTTATACATATCACTTATACGTGGAGCCTAGAATATGACACAAGTGAACTTACCTACAAAACAGAAACAGACTCACAGACATAGAGAAGAGACTTGTGGTTGCCAAGGGGGAGGGGGTTGGGGGAGGGAGGGACAAGGAGTTTGGGATTAGCAGATGCAAACTATTATATATAGAATGGATAAACAACAAAGTCCTACTCTATAGCACACAGAACTATATTCAATATCCTGTGATAAACCATAATGGAAAAGAATATGTAAAAGAATGCAAATATATGGATAACTCAATCACTCTGCTGTACAGCAAAAACTAACACAACATTGTAAATCAACTATACTTCAATAAAATAAATTTAAAAAGAAAGAATACAGCCTTTGTGGACAGACTGCCTGGGTGTGACCCTTGGCTCTTCTTGTTAAAAGCTGGCCAACTTGGCCAACTTATTTAACGTCTCTTAGCCTTGGTTTCTTTCTTTATAAAATAGTAGCGACAGTATTTACTTCCTAGGTTTTTTGTGAGTATCTGATGCAATAATATACATAATTTCGCTTGCCACCGATTAAGTGCTCAAATACCTTTGGTTATTACTATTATTGTCATTTTCACTCTTGGCTATGCAGGCCACTGTGTCCCTCTCTCTTCTCACTGCTCTTTGTGATTTTTCCTAAAGTTCAATTTAAATGGACCATCTCCTCATTCAGAAAAGAACTAATTTTTAGGCACAATTGTGTTAGCATTCACAATATTCCTTTAGGTGACACCAAATACATGGGCTGCAGAGCAGTAAGTTCTGGTGTCACTCGTGCCTCAATTTGAAGGATCTGAGAGCAGCATATCCTTTTCTTCCTTTGCATCATGAGACTAAGAGCCGAAAATGTCCTGCCTGGCTGAGTGCTGGAGAGTGAAGGCTGTGTACTAACCACTGTGTACCTTTCACACCAGAGCATGCGGAGGGGAGGAAGGGAAGGGTGGACGCGGACTCACGCCCACAGCATCTGGCAGTAACAAAGCAGAAGAAAGAAGGAAGTAGAAACAGCTCGGTGGTGGTCTGGATTAAAGGGAGCGGTCATTGTGACCCATCATTTGGTGCCTGCAGCTGAAGAAGAGAATGTTCCAGGCCATAATCCAGTGCCCCCAGCCATTTCTAGGAATAAGCCTAAGGAACCAGAGCTGGGAGACTGCCCTATCTTTCTCTCTGGGAAGCAGACAAGCAGACATATAACAGGAAGGAAAACTTCATCCACCCAGGAACTCAAAAGAATTCAGTTTCCTTTGTTCCCAGGGAGTGATTTCAGGTGCAAAACCTCTGCCTGCAGTTGCTTTCTGAGGCCAGAAATTTCATTTGAAAGTGTTTGAGCTCAGACAAATGTAAACGCCTAGAAGAGGTAATGTTTATACTGAAACACATTCAGACATAAAACAATAGTTATTTACTCATTCTTCACAAAGTAGCAAAATAATGTTTACAAAAAATATAACTCATATTGCATCACCTCCCTACATAAAGCCCTCCAATGGCTTCTCACTGCATTTAGAGTAAAATTCAGTCAACAAACTCTTGACCCTTAACTACATGGGTCTGGGAAAAGTGTCCTTGCCTCTCTATCCAGCCTCATCTTGCGCCAATTCTTGCCACTGTATGTTTCTGTTTCCTCAGAGCACCATCTATTTCTTGCCCCAGAGCCTTGGCACTTGATGCTTCCCAAGGCCTTTGAATGGCTGTGTCCTCCTTCAGATTTCAGTTTGAATAGCACGCACTTAGAGAGACCCATGTATCCCAACTGAACTGGTGTCTACCCTGCCCTCCCTTACTCTTCATTCTGTCATTTCCATCCTAAAACTTGTCATGAACTATGACCATCTTCTTTGTTTATTTACATATTTTCACCTCTCCCCACCCCATCATACACATTAGAATTAAGTTCCAGAAGAGCAAGGATTTTATTGTCTTAGTCACTATTGTCTTCTGTATCTAGAACATGTGTTACACATAGTAGATATTCAATGAATGTTGGTTGAATAGATAAGTGAACATGTTATTATGAGGTTTCAGAAAATACTAGTCTCTTACAATAAGGTAGCGGCATTGTAAAAGCAGAGGAGTAGAAGGCCATAAAACTAAAATGCTAAAGTCAAATTTCATTTTATGTTTTTCTTAATTATTGACGCTGTATACCTTTGTGAGACCGTGATAGAATAGGAGATTTGTGTACAGGTATCTTTGCAGTTGTCACTTTGATGAAAAACACAGTTTCATGGCTCTCTTTTTCTAAATATAACATGTTTGGATGCATTATTAATAATAGCAGCACTTACTATGTGTGCCCAACACTAACATAAGGGCTCTATGTGCATTAAATTATATACCTTCACAATAGCCCTATGTGGTAAGAAGCATTATTTCCCCTATTTTACAGATGAGAAAACTGAAGTATAAAAAGTTTCAACTATTACCCAAGGTCATAAAGATTAGAAACAGCAGAGCTGAGATTTCAACCCAGAATCCATGCTCTTTACTTCTGTGATGTACTAATCTTTGGTACTTTGATTAGACTTGTACTTGAAGAACTCTGAGAAACATTTATTTGCTACCATTCAGGTACATGGCATCTTCTTTCTAATTCATTTCTATAGGTCTAATCAGCTATTTGAGTTACGAAGCCGTTGCTTATGTAATGACATTAAGCCTTACTCCAATCAAGAATACAGTATTGCAGAGCTAGCCTCAAGAATTTTACCAGAGCCCTGATTTTGTAGAAAAGTATAAAAATGCCCATTTCCCCATGGGTTACAGAATAATAAGGTTTTTTCCCTCTTTGTTATCCTTTCTGTTAGTTATTTCAGCATATCACAGCATTAAAACGCTTCCATAGAAAAGGTCACTCTTTCTCTGATCAAAACATTTCTTTGCTGTTCTGTTCCCAGAGGTGCACATGGGAACAACAATCAATAAGAGAAGCTCATGGAACATTTTGACTTACCTTTGAGAAATTGCCATTAGGTCAACATATTTTGTGGTGGTTTTACAACCAATAATTTCTCTCATAATAGCACTTTCTAATCACTGGGCGAAAATAGCTATAGTGGCAGTAATAGGGCTCCATCAGAATCTTTAGGATCTTTTCCAGAACTTTGACTTTCACATTTTCTTTTCATTTTGACATTTTTTCATAATGTTATAAAAACGATTTCCGATGTTTCAGACTAAAGGGATAAAACATTTTCTATTACGATATCAGCTGCAAAATAATTAACCATTGTTAACCCATATTTCTTTTTCTATATTTTTTACTTTTTAATGTTTATGCATTTCAACTACATATATGAGGAATGGAGATGAATTTATTATTATAATTCCTCATGACTTTGAATAGTGCCTTTCTCTGGGGTTCAAAACCTTGAACACATATAATTTTTACAAGCTTTCTATCTCACTGATAAATAAAAATAGGTTATAGAATCCTATTTTGAAGTAGAATAAAATAGCAAAGAGTTTTCAAAAGAGAGCTACTGTGGGAATTTATCAGCATTTAAACTGTAGGGTTATTATTATGAAAATCTCCTTAGTAAATGTGACCCTTAGAAGTTCATTCATGAGCTACAATAGATGTGAAAAAAGGCCTATAAATAACATGGGCAAATTTAAAGCAAGAGTTGCAGATAAACTCTGAAATAGTACTGTGTGTTGTATCCTCATCACGTCTACTCATGTATGTCTCCATTGTTGGGTGCTCAGAAATTATCTCTCAGGATGAGGTCTATGTATATATGGTTTGGTCTGCACTCCACTAAGATTTTGTTTTAGGTAAGATTTTTAAATTTTTATTTTAAAAGTTTTTTTAATGGCTTTTTTCCTTTTTATTTTTATTTATTATTATTATTATTATTATTATAATATTTTGGCCATGCCACATGGCATGCGGGATCTTAGTTTCCTGACCAGGGATCGAACCCATGCCCCCTGCAGTGGAAGTGTGGAGTCCTAAGCACTGGGCCTCCAGGGAATTCCCTAGGTAAGATTCTTTTAAATGGAATTTTTTATCATGTGAATATTTCATACACACAAAAGAATATATGTAAATCATGTGGCATAGGAATAAAATTATTATTAGCATACCTACTACTCAACTGAAGACCACAAAAATTACTAATACTGTTGTTACTACTAAGGTACTCCTCCCTACACCTATACCATCCTGGAGGTAAATACTATTTTAGATTTTGTTTTTCGATGGTTTTCAGCTTTATAAAAAAATAGTATCTTACCTGTATATGTATATATTATATACTTTTGACTTGTTTTTTTCATATCCCATTATGTTGTTAATATTGCTGTTGCATGAAGATAGGATTTATTTAGTTTCATTGCTTTGCAACAATCCATTGTGTGAAAATACTGCAGTTTATTTATTCATTCTCCTGTCAGACACTTGGAGAGTTCTCAGTTTTTGTTATTAAAAACAATGCTGCGAAGGTGTTTCTTATACAGTTCTTTGGGTGCACAAAGGCAACAAAGTCTCCATGGTGTATACCTGGGAGTGGAATTAGGTACCTACCTGAGTCATGCAGACGTTGAATGATAAGAAAGTAACACCAAATTATTTTACAAGGGATTGTACCAATATGCTGTCTCCCGCTGGTGACCCACTTTGCCACCTGGGATATGGGGGTGCTGAGGTAACCTTCTTTGTACTTCCTTTGGAACAACTTCACTTTTACACTTTACTCAGATCCTATGGCTAAAAGAAAAATTAAACTTCTCCATGGTGTTACTTCCTGTAATAAGTGAGCCGAGAGAGGAGGCCTTTTAGAGAAAGGATATACAGCTGGCCTGTGAATAATCCGGCGTATTACAAAGAAGGCAAGGCCCCTAGATAGCCAGATGCTTGAGCATACCTCAAGATCCCTTACTCAGCAGTTTGAGGTGGAGTGACCAAGCTGAAGTCTTTGAGAAACAAATGGGTGCCCAGGAGAGTGGTGGTGGGCATCTATCTCCTCTTCTTCTTTCTCAGGTAAGACTAGACTGTTAAAGTGGGACAAAAGTCACCCATCAAAATCATAAACGTCCTACCTCCTATGTACCCTGCTTAAATATGTTCAAAACCAAATATTAAATGTGTCTAGGTATCTAACTTATTTTTGTAAATTCTTCTTTCCCTAAGCATACTTGTAGAACTGCATCTTCTCAAGCCAAGAGGCTTATGTTTAGTCCAGTCAAAACCTATTAGGACAGAGTTGATACCTTGATTGAAACCGAATTCATTTATGCCCATGTGAAACATGGCAAATAGCAACCCATAATAAATTTTCCCGACCTTAACTGAATGAAAATAGGTTTTTATAAGTGAATTTCTTTGATGTTTCTCACATTTACATCTTGAGGAAATGGAAAGATTTATTATAGGCGTGATATTAATTGCCAATCCGTAAAAAATATTTTAATAACAGGGGTTGCTACAATGCCTGGAAAGGATCGAGAGATAAAGAGGGGTCTGTCAGCCTTCCTCTGTGGTGAATTCAATTAAGAAAAGATACAATATTATTTTTATATTAATGGTATTAGGACCTCCCTGGTGGTCCAGTGGTTAAGAATCCTCCTTCCGATGCAGGGGACACGAGTTTGATCCCTGGTCAGGGAACTAAGATCCCAGCAACTACTCAGCCTGTGTGTTCTGGAGCCCGCACGCCACAACTAGAGAGAAGCCTGCATGCTGCAACAAACAGCCTGCATGCCACAACAAAGATCCCGCATGCTGCAACTAAGACCCAATGCAGCCAAAGAAAGAAAGAAAGAAAGAAAGAAAGAAAGAAAGAAAGAAAGAAAGAAAGAAAGAAAGAAAGATAGATGGTATTGGTGAAGGTGAAAAAAAAATAAAAGCAAAAATAAACAAAGGGGATCTAATCAAACTTATAAGCTTTTGCCTAGCAAAGGAAACCAACAACAAAACGAAAAGACAATCTACAGAATTGGAAAAAATGTTTGCAAATGATGTGACTGACAAGGGCTTAATTTCCAAAATATACAAACAGCTCATACAACTCAATATCAAGAAAACAAACAATCTAATTAAAAAATGAGCAGAAGACCTAAATAGACATTTTTCCAAAGAAGACATACAGATGGCCAACAGGCACATGAAAAGATACTCAACATCGTTAATTATTAGAGAAATGCAAATCAAAATTACAAAGAGGCATCACCTCACACTGGTCAGAATGGCCATCACCAAAAAGTCTACAAATAATAAATGCTGCAGAAGGTGTGGAGAAAAGGGAGCCCTCCTACCCCTTTAGTAGGAATGTGATTAGATGCAGCCATTATGGAGAACAATATGGAGGTTCCTTAAAAAACTAAAAATAGAGTTATCATATGATCCAGCAATCTCACTCCTGGGCATATACCCAGAAAAGATGAAAACTCTAATTCAAAAAGATATATGTACCCCAATGTTCATAGCAGAACTATTTACAATAGCCAAGACATGGAAACAACTTAAGTGTCCATTGACAGATGACTGGATAAAGAAGATGTGGTGTGTGTATTTTATATATATATACATATATATATATATATATATATATATATATGTATATATATAGTATATATAATGGAATATTACTCAGCCATAAAAAAGAATGAAACAATGCCATTTGCAGCAACATGGATGGACCTAGAGATTATCATACTAAGTAAGTAAGAAAGAGAGACAAATATCATACAATATCACTTTTATGTGGAATCTAAAATATGATACACATGAACTTATTTATAAAACAGAAACAGACTCACAGACATTGAAAACAAACTTATGCTTACCAAAGGGAAAGGGGGAGAGGGCTAAATTAAGAGTTTGGGATTAACAGATACACACACTATATATAAAACAGATGAAAAACAAGGACCTACTCTATAGCACAGGGAACTATACTCAATATCTTGTAATAACCTAATAACCTATAAAGGAAAAGTACATATATACACACACACACACAACTGAATCACTTTGCTGTATATCTGAAACTAACACACATTGTAAATCAACAATATTTCAATTTTTAAAAAAGATGGTATTGGTGGAAATTTAAAGAAATTTAGATAAATCTATAGGAATGGAGTGAGTTTTTGGACCAAAAAGTCTGAATCATCTGATTTAGTGGATTTCCCAAGATGGATAGAATCCAGAACTTCCCCACCCCTTTGAACACCTATCAGGAGATTTCATATGAACTTGAGGACCGAAGTTTTCAGTTGTAACTCTAACTCTCATGACTATTTAGCTGGAGTATTTGCCATCTCTCTTGTCATTTCTCAAAATGCTTGTACATGGTAGACACTCAATATACATTGGTGGAAATAATAAATGAATGTAGTCAACTGCTCCACCCTTATTCTGCTACTACCATGATCTATGATGGAAAGTTAAAGAAAAAGACAGTGAGAAAGTGTCTGCCAATATTTTATACACAGTCTATTCTGGGGTTTCACAAATCAAACTTACATGAATCTAATAATAGTGAAAACAAAAAAAATAACAGTAGGTATTTATTTAGTGCCTATGAATGTTCTAGGTACTGGGTTAGACACCTCATATGCAATCTTTATAACTGGCTTACAATAGAAATCTCATTATTTCCATTTTATAGATGAGTAAACTGAGACTCGACAGGAAAATGACAAGAGACAGCTATGAAATCCAGATCCAATTCACTGTGCTGCACTGCCTCCCATGAAAAACATTAAAAAATCATTTCCAATGTTGTGTTTATAATTGAATTTTAAAGGTAATTTTTGAAAAGTTAAAGACATGATTTGGTTCAAAGCAAAGACTATTTCATACATTTTATAGATTACATGGAGCTTCTAAAAGTGAAGGGGGTCATTCTGAAATAAATAGACATCAGAAATGAACATTAAGTTGCATTTATTGCCAGAATACATAGAAAAACCCAGACTACTTAGGGAATTTAGGGTACTTAGACTCCTTACACTATGGCCATGGGCTGGTAAAAACTGCACTGTCTGTATGTCATCTCTGAAATATGTTTAAATTATTTTGTCCATTGTCTGCGCTGGAATAGAGTTATGCTGTCTGTCTGACCACTCACAGCTCTCTGTGTGGAGCAGGGAATTTTGTCCATTGCAAGGATTCAGTAAACCATTGGTTTAAGGACTCAGCGCCCATCCAACTACTTCATGAGGTTTTCCCTCATTGAAAACGACACAACCAAGCACAACGTCCTACAGTTCTCCTTTTATTACCCACCTTTACCATTCATGTATTCTTTTCTCTTTTTAAAACATAGTTAATCCCTTACTGGTTTAACTAACTTTTTTGATATTGACTCTTCCTGAGGCAAGGCTGATTTTTGTCAGAATGTAAGCAGCTGGAGGTTCTGCGCGGTTCAGCTCTGACTGGGGCAGATTCTCTAGAGATAATTGCTTAACACTATAAGCGCTTTCTGAGATTTAACAGACCTCGGCTCTTACCTTTATACCATAGGACCACATACCCCAAAATTCGAGACATTAGTACCGCCCCCCATTTGGTTCCATGCCCTATATCTGGGACAAATAAATGGCAAAGTAAAGGACAGATATAGGGTAATTCTACACTGCAGCAAAATTTAGCTTGCTATCTTGAAAATAGTCATACTATTTTGGGATTTTACAGTAAACAGAATTCAGACAGCAGACCAGAGGGGCCATTTACGAGTTATAAAATTGCCTGGGTGAGATAAGGCAACTCATAAATGATTCAGTGAAGTGCACAGGATAAATCTTACTTCTCATACACATGAATTCAAGGAAGATTCTGTGATGTTCTTAGCCGCTGATAATGTAAGAGAGGAACATATGTCGCATTAAGAACCTGACATGGCATTAGAGTGCTATAAAATGTTCAATTAAACATGGCAACTGCAGGACAAATGGTACCCAGGATACAGTTCTTTGTTTGCCTTTAAGAACTTTAATGTGTCTTATTTATTGAGGGCAAAGAACATAAGGATAGTAAAGTGACAGACTCTAACCCGTCTGAAAATATTTGTGTTAGTGTCAAGACAAATAATAAATGGGGCTGCCTCAGGATCTTAGCCTTTTCAAAAGATGGACAGAGTTGCATTTGGTGGATTGCACCTTATGGAATTAGAGCCGACTTAAGGAAAACTGCTCCAGCATCTGTCTTCTTTCAAGCAGATTGTCAAGAGGGAAAAGTACTGGGGAGGAGGGGGTAATGGAGGAGGGGATGGAAGAAGAGCGAGAGTGGTGGGTGGGGGAGGAGAGAAGCAAGCAGGGACATCTTGCATGTTTTAAACCCTCAAGATAAGCTGTCGCTTAGAACCTTGACAGCTCCAGAACTTGACACACGCAAGCGCTCTCTGGGGGACCTTTCTTGCTGCTCTGCGGGCAGATCACGGCCACTGAGCTGTGACGCCCCGGCACTTGCCTGACCTGATATAATGGGCAGCTATTTACTGCAAACAAGGTAGATGGAAGAACATAGGCTTAAATGATGCTCTGGTGTAAGCAGGAATCCACTGGGATCCCTTGCAAGCCAGTCAATCTTCTGTTTTTTTTCTCCTTCCTCCCCACCCCAACCTTTCTTCTAGTCTGGGACTATTTATTTCTTTCCCTCAGGACCAAACCACAGATGCCTGACTCTGAGCAATGCTTGTCTTCCATCCAACCCCCTCTTCCTCCCACTCAAGATCAATAGAGTGGGTTAAAGAAGCAAATGCATGACAATAAATAAAAAAGAAAACAAAGTTTGGATACGACCACTTCCAACTGACTGTTTTCTGGGCTTGTTTTTTTATCTATTACTATGGAAAAAAAAGAAAAAAAGAACAGCCCCAGGAGGCCTCCTGGTTAGGCTGTCAGATCGCTTCAATGAGAAACCCAATCAAACTTGATTTGTGAAGAGTGTCAAAAGCTGTAGTGAATCATGCAAGCTGAAGCCTCCTCATGCGTGTTTCTGAAGCTTGTGGATGTTTATTTCTGCTGCATCTAAGAACACACATTTGAACTCTACATTTTCTGATCAACGGGAACAGTCAAAATGGGAAGCCTTGGGAAGTGAACTCGAGTGAACGCACAATCAGGGGTACTGGCAGCCTTTGCTTCTATCTCCCAGACCTAAGCCCATTGCAGTAGAGGAAATTATCTAAAAAGTCTTCCTTCCATGGCATCTTGCTTTTCAAAGAGCCAAAGGGATTTTATTTCTTTTACTGAATTTATTTCCTGTTAAGTGAGGTAAGACAGGCAGGTACACAGAGAGAAATCTGAGGCTCAGCGATGTTGGGCTTACTTGTCAAGGCCATGGTGTCAGTAGCACAATGGTGTCCACGTTTTCTGGCTTCCAAAATTGGTCTGTTTCTCCCATGAACTTAAAAAAGAGAAGGCAAATCCTTTTCTTGAATCTTCTAAAGGTTTAAGTGACACAAATAGGTTGAAAAACCCTTAGTTTGGTCTGAGTACCCCACGTCCCCGCCAGACGCAATGTATACCCTCCTGTCTGTGAATTTCTTTACATAATATAAGAAGCTCAAACCAAGAGGCTCTGTACCCTGGATCTCTGCCAGGAATGGAAGCCAGGTTCCTATTCGAAACTGATTCTGTTTTTTTTCTTGTTAAGTAAAGCCTACATTACCTAGAGAGGAGAGAGACATTCTATAATTTTATTATCAGATTATAATAGCTGAGTTGAACCTTTACTCTCTATGTTAAGTATAAGGCCATACCTGCTTCTCAAACAATTTCACAAACCAAGAAGAGTCATCTTATAACTCTGCCGACTCTCCTGATTCATTCTTTTAGATACTTGTACAAAACTTTCCTGTCACTTGATAATTATTTACAATAAAGTGGAACAAGAGTGAAACAGACACTTGAAATGCACAGATAACCTCCACCTTCAATTCAGTTGATCCTTTCCAACTCATCTTTCCCCAGAACTATTTACTGGCAGGGAAATTGCTTTGCCTCAGTCTAATCCACTGTTCCTTCTGGAGAATGTGGGCATCAGTGCAGGCCAGAGGCAGGGGATTGAACAGGTTTTTCTTTCCTTTTGTTTCTTTTTTTCTTTTGAAAATTTCTCTGTACCTGATGTCTTCCTGCAACCTTCAGCTGAGCTCTTGGAAGGCTGATCCTGGTTTTGCACATTATGAGCACAATAGTCAATTTTATTTCTTTTTTTAGGCTGCCAAGAGTGATCTCATGTTCTGGGTTACTTTCATATTTTCAAGTAAATTATTTCCAAGACTCTCATTCTCATATCTTCTCTGAGAAACTCCACTCTTGGCCGTGAGTGTGTTCCATCAGTGGACTGAACAGAGTACATTTTCACAGCTACAGTTTCACCCTGGAGAAACGGAATAAAGGAGACACTGTTTGGGCTCCTTTATAGGAAAGGAAATGGGGGTTTTGTTATCCCCACCCATAACTAAAACTTGTTAAACAATTATGTTTTCAATTAGAATGGTAACTGAATGAGGAACACTGCATGTGTTACTTAAAAATGTACAGTTTGGGGCCACTTTCTTCTCTTCTGACAAAAAAGATCGTCATTCCTCAACCCTGCCATGAGAACAATATTTGGTACTCAGTTACCAACAGCTGGTAGATGAAGCAGGACTCCTGGGTGTATGTGGCATTCTGTCTTCATACCGTCTTTGCAATATGTGTGTGTGATTTATTTCATAGACTATACACACTGAAGTAGGAAATGAGCAAGATTTGAAGGTGGAATTTTGGGTTCACAGTGCTCTCCGATGTGCCATGATGCGTCCCATGTGTATCGGCTTCCCCACGCTCACCACCTTGCATTCTTTTACAAATGTGGTGGATAATTTTTTCAATTAGTTATAAAGCAGGTTTCCCTCACCCTGAGCATTATTGGTATTTTAAACTAGATAATTCTTCATTGTAGAGGGCTGCCCTGTGCATTGGAGGATATTTAGCAGCATATTTGGCCTCTACTTGCTGGATGCCCCTTCCCCCCCAAGATATGACTGTCAAAAATATCTCCAGACATTGCCAAATATCCCCCAGGGGGCAAAACTGCCCTCAGTTGGGAAACACTGAGGTAAAGTAATATATGACATGTATTTAAGGTCCCCTCTTCCCAGTAGATTGGCATCCTGAGTCTCATTTACAAAGAAGTTCTGAAGCCACTGCGTAAGCCATAGAGGTGGGCCACTCAGGTCTCCCTTCCAGAGGGAACCTTCTGGGAGGAGTCTCCAGCTGCCACAGCAGTCAGGCCGAGGCCATGCTTTCCTCATGCTGCTCTCAGCTAATGACTCAACACAGCAGGGGCACTAGAGCTGGGACATTTCTGCCCAAAATGGAACCCTTCAGATGAGCCATATTGATTCCAGCTCCCTGTGGCCTGGCTGAAACTTCCTCAGAGCTGCACTGTAATCTGAGGCTCTTTGTACCTAATCCTCCTTCCTTCTGCCTCTCCTTTCCCAGCTCTCATGACCTAGAGATCTCACGGCCTTTACCTGCTTCTTCTCCCCTCTATATTTCACAGGCATTTTACCAATAAATTTCTTGCATTTCTACTTTGGTCTTGGATCTACTTCCCGGATTACCTGACCTGATGCCCCAGCCATCATGTATGTGCAATCCTGGCTTTACTGCTGTTCCTCAAACACTCTGAAACTGTATCTACAGTAGCGCCTTCACAAAAGTGGTTGTTTCTTGATGAAATGTGCTTTTCACAGCTCTTTGAATAGCTGGTTCCACGATTCAGGTCTCAGATTAAATGTTACATCCTTAGTGAAGCCTTTTCTGACACACAACCTAGGACGGCCTCCAGGCAGTGTCCAGCACATCACCCACTTTGATGTTCTTCATAGAATTTTTAGTTGACTTTTTTGTATGTATCTGTTTCCTTCCTTTAGAATGAGCTCTTGACAGACAGGGACTATGTGTGCTGCTCAACATTGCACTTCTGATGTCTACAACAACTGAAAAATGGAAGGAAACTAGACTCCAAAGCTCTGGCTCTCAGCCCCCTCCACCTAGAAAGTTTGTTTTGAAATAATGATTTCAAAACTGGTTGGTTCTCCCTGGCTTAGAGGAGATTCCCAGCTTGTTTCTTTGCCAAAGATTTAGATGTGGTGGTAGATGAATCATAAACTTATTGAGAATCCAAACTATTTCACAGCACTGGACAAAGGGATGCATAAAACACAATTCCTGCCAGCACGTACACAGGAATTAAGGAGTTATGCAGCAGAAGCCAATGAAACAACAAGTGGGCAATTTCAGCCACGATGCTGGAAGGAGGGGAAGTGGGGAGGGGTATTTGAGGGACAGGGTACGCATCAAGTAAAGAACCAACCCCTGATGGGTAGGGCACCTTTGCACAGCATCTAGACCAGAAATATTTATTATTTTGTTAAAAGCTATGCGGAAACTGGTAAATGGATGGTTTTTGGCATGTGCAGGGACCTGGGACAGGCATATCTGCAGAACCTCAGAGGAGCCACGATTCTGATTTTTCTCCGCCTTTATGGATTAGCGTGATTTTTATAGCAGTAGTGAGGAGTCATAGCTAATTAGATGAAGACTTCATAATAGAGTCTGAACGTTGATTAATAACAAATAGAAAGGTATAGAATTTTTAGTTGTTATAAGAAAGTGACTATTTTGATGTGACTTAACAGGAATCAGCACATCATGGGCTGGCCTGAAACAGAGAAGAGGATGGCAGATGATCTGGGTAAAAGCTAGAGACAGAAGGGGACTCACAGCATTTCCCAACAGCCGTACCTGAGGGAAGTTGAAGTTGACATAACTGCCTTGATGTTATATCTATTTATTATCTGTGTCCATTTTATATACATGTATGTACACATATGTGGCCAACAGCATGAAGGAGAAGTGACAGGGTCCAAGCCATGCCCAGGACTTGTTCTCTTAGGACTCCTGCCTTCACCAGGTGAATAAGCCCTCCAGCCCTGCTAGAGCTTGAGAGCCCTCATGCCAGAGTCCAAGCAGCCAGTTGTTCCAACCAGGGCCACAGAGATGTGAGAGAGCCCAGCTAAGATCATCAGATCCATCTGCCTATCCCACAACAGACTGTTCTGAGTCCAGCTGAGATCAGCCTAGCCTGGCCCAGATCAGCAGAACCATACCCCTGACCTGCAGACTTGTGAACAATGGTAAATGGTTGTTGTTTAAGTCACTAAATTTGGGGGTGAGTTGTTACACAGCAATAGGTAAAAATTTGCTATTCATGTGTACACTTACAATCTTGTTGGGGAGGTCAAATGAACACACTAAACCACAATTCTGACTAGGAAGGAGAAAGTATTTAGAGTCAGCTGTGGTAGTAAAAGGAGACACCAAAGAGAAAGGGATCTGGGGTGGACCTTAGCATCCATGCAGGCTCTAACTGAGCAGGAGGATATGGGTGAAGCCATTCCAGGCAGAGGAAAAACACATGTCAATGTGTGAAGAAGAGAATGAGAGCATAATGTGGGTAGTGGACAAGACAGGCCTTCCCTGTAATTGGTGGCTTCAGGAGAACACCCTAGTGGAGTGTAAGGTGGTGTGTGCGTGTGTGTGTGTGTGTGTGTGTGTGTGTGTGTGTGTGTATAGGGGAACAAAGGAAACTTGACCAATCATATATAAAACCATGTGGGGTTTTTTGCCAAAAGTGTATTGTAGATTTAATCTCTGTTGATGCTGGATTCTGATAATTGAGTCTTCTTCTAAAATGTCTTATCAAGGGGACTTGTGAAGTGTCAGTTCTGTGCTCACCGGTTGGAGGGTGTGTAGGAGCTCAGGCCCAGCTCAGCATGCTCTCTCTCAAGCGTAGACATGGTTCCTTGTGCCAGAAGCATCTCTACCATGAGGATTAAATTCATGTTCAGTTTTGTTCCAGTATCTGATTGTATGTCAGAGACACCTTGATGCCTTTATGTTTTGCTTTTCTGTAGGAATTCACAGGTGAAAGTGGGCAAGGGGCTGCTGGTGCTAACGAGCATCTTCTCTACAAGGTCCTTGGACCGTCCACTGCGTCTGCTTTTCTGTCACTGCTGTTGCCATAGCCAAGGTGCCAGCAACGAGTGATGGCCAAGGCTTGTTCCTTTGCCAATGGAGCCTCTCTAGAAAGATTGTGGCAGCAAGAACTTTTTAAAAATCTAACTTTTACATCACTTAAAAAAAGTATTTTGCTCTCTAATGGTATTATGAACACAATCCAAGATGGCTCCATGTTACTGCAGTATAATCCCACCGCTCCAGCAAATTCCTTCATTGTCAAATCATCTGAATCTTTTTCCAAGTTGAAGTTGGTGCAGAGAGTCAATGCTGTCCAATAACAAACATTCATTTAACTCCAGACATAAATAGGAAGAGCTGATACATGACTATCCAGGCTTCTCGTAGCCACAGAGAGCCTACCCAGCTCCTCTCACCCTATCTACTTGCTCTGCCTCTTACTGCAGCAAGAGTTTTTAGGAATCTGTGCAAGAGGCAGTCACCAGACTTTTGCCATTATTTTGATAACCTATTACCACTAGTCTGAGATCTCAAAAATAAAAATGGCAAAAGGTTAATAAGGAGGTAAGTTTGGTGGAGGAGGACAGTATACCTGCGTGGTATCTGGATTTTAAAGCTGTTTGTCCCAGGTCGTTGTAGCCCCATCTAACCCACCTGGAGCTCACCTCCTCCCACGCTCCCTGCTGCTCTCTGTGTATCAGTCACTCTGGCTTATTGGAGTTCCTAGAACTGCATTAGTCCCTCTTGCCATGTGCAGATAACTGACTTGTTCTCCCTTTCCTCTCTACCCTCCCTGCCCTTCGTGTGTCAGTAACTCAGTTTTTCAGATCTCAGCTCAGTCATTACTTCCTTAGTGAAGTCCTCCCTGAACTTTTAGTTAAAAACCTGACAGTCCCATTTACCTCTCATTCAGAGCATGTGCCATATTCCACATTTATTTGGGTTTATCATCTGATTAATGCCTGTCCCTCATATTAGACTTAATAACCCAGGAGGGCAGAGATGCCATTTTTTTTCTCATTGTTACATCTCCAGTGTCTACAACATAGCAGGTGCTTAGTAAATATGTATTGAATGAATGAACTGAGGATTTTCTCTAAGAGCATGAGATACCCAGTGACTAGACCTTCTAAAGATTTCTCCTGTATACTTGCCATGACTATCTACTGATGCCGAAAAATATAGTATGGGTAGATGAATTTGTTCTGGAAAATGGAGTTTCACTATTTGCTCAGGATGTATTGTGGAAATTCTTCTGTGATGAGGTTTATAAAATGCTTTCTTGAAATATTTAGGGAACAAAATCAAGTCTGGGCTTTCACCTTCCTTGAACTGTGCATTTAGCTACTGATTTTTCCCTGGAGGATTTTGGATAATGGACATTTTTCTTTAATCTTTACTCCAGCCCTCCCTCAAAATTTCCTAATATTGAATGATGCAATTCAAAATTTAAATGCCAAACAATAGAAATTATGGACAGCACTTGATAAGTGAACTTCATAAACTAATGAAATTAAATGTTTTAATTAAAGGAGCTTTCATAGTGTGATTGAAAACACATTTGCACTGTGAATTTAGGATAAATGCAAACTCAAGGTGATTTATACATTAGAGATGATCCAAAGAAGACTCAAGATGCTATGGCACAATTGTGGGTACCTCAATTGACCACAGATTTTATTCTTGCAACCGTTGGGAGACTTGGGCAGACAAAAAATGGACTCCTTCCTCTATCCTCCCCTTTTAAGTATTCAAGGCCTTCTTTAAATAGCTCTATCCATGAGTAGTCAAAGTCATTTCAGCCCTGGCACTGTCTTGCTAAGCCATGTGGCTTCCTCTAACACATCACTGCCACTGACTCTGACTGAGAAATGAGCATCCCCAAACCTCTAGCTCCCCTAGCCTGAATCACCCTAGCCCCAGCACCAGTAGCCTTCCCTCAGTCTTTTGTCCTGGCGCTTAAGCAGTTAGGACATTAAGAAAACTCTGAGAAATCATTTGTACCTCTGAGCAAATGATTAAAAAATTGGGGCAGAACCTCTTTAAAGACCACAGGTCTAGGGGAGTAGGTGTGAAGTTCAAAGTCTTTGAACTAAATGCCCATCTCCAGTGTGGCTTTGGTACCCTTATGTAACCGACCAATGCCCTTTCCTCTCAGGTGCATATGGCGGGTAAGCTGCTGCCTTATTTCTTCTTTTGTTCTGTCTGGCTGCTCTCCACTCCTTGTACAAACAAGTGCTTATGCTAATAGCGAGATATAGCCCAATCTTAAAAAAGGGTGTAGTGATCAGTATCCATCATCTTTTCAAGTGCCTTGTCACTACATCAATTAATACAATTGAGCAAAAAATGTCACGGGCTCTGTGGAAAAACCTTTTCACAGCCTTTCAGGGGGAAGTTTACTTGCAGCTTTTTTCCCTTGCATTAGCTCCTGTCATCTACAAAACAACAGAACCCAGTGGTGTCAATTATATTTGATTGACTGAGTAAAGCACACACACAAATAAGCGAAAACAATGGACACAAAAATCTATAGATGACTCCCCTTGTCAGAGAGAATGCTTGTCTTCTCCATTTTCATGCGGCACGGTGTCCTGCTGCTCCTGGCTTAAATGTTTCCTTCAGCCCCCAAACTATCACCAATTAAGTTAGCATGGTCTTCAAAGGTGTCAAACGACTCCCTAGGCAATCGGCTCTAACTGCTGTTCAATAAATGAGGTCTAATTTATCAGTTTAACTTCACTTCTAAAAACCTAATGCTTCACAGTGCTGGGCGCTATTTACCTAGACTGAGGCTCAGCCAGAGCCGGCAGCATGGGCGAAAGTTATGGCACGTCTCCTAATGACTGCACATTTTGTTGGGTGCATATTATTTTCCCCTTTTCCTAATTTCAATGTGCACTTTCCAACTCTGGACTTTTTTTTGCACTTATCACCTTGCACACACACGCACATGAGAAATCCCCATGGGCCAACATCAAACCCGAGTCTGGACTATCTTTGGTGCCGACAGTTAATAATGGGGGAGGAGAAGCAGAACCCTTCTTTCTTTTTTATGTTCTGCCCTTGTGTTGTCACTCTGTAGAGACTCACATTTTTAAAAACTCCAGGAGGTTAACTTTGGCAGCAGAACAGGAAATGAATGTATGGGCTCTTGTTCCTAAGTAAATTAAACAGGTACAGATTTGGTACAGGACTGTTTAAGTAGAAAGTCTTATGAATAAATGGGCCAGAAATTTTCATTAACAGCTCATGAGTGAAAATCATTCAAACCCATTGATGAGACAAAGAAAGCGGTAATTTAAAGCTCAAACATACCAATCACATTAGAATTGCTCATATTTACTTTATCTGAATATCAAATAAAGACAATGAGCAAGATAGATTAAAAATATTTCTTGATGGGTTTGGACATGGACTTAGATGGAGACTGAATGGGTATATATGTACATATAGCCTTGTAAAGTATGAGATTATTTGCAGAGTAAGGATACATATAAAAGTTGGGCTGAGGTGAATGGGCAGTACCATGTATTATATCAAGAAAGTGTGCCTGAATATATGAGACTGTGGAGGTATTTTCATTTTAATGGGAAGACATGATATTTGCAAATACTCCTAAATTTGCAGCTCTATCCCAGGCAAGGGGTAACTGGAATTTGGATAAAAATCACATTTGTAAGTAAATTTATGTCATTCTGGAGACTCAACATTTTCCACGATCCTTCTTAAAGACACACTGCACATGATATGTAACTGGGGGCAATATTTTATTATTAATATGCTTTCTCTGGTGCCTCTGTGAGCACATTAACTTTGCCCTAATCCACCCGAGGAATTCATTTGCCTAGAGGAAAATTAAGATTTGGTTACAGAAAGAAAGCTTGTAGAAATAACATATTCTTTAGCTCCAGACATGTACTATAGAATTTTATAGTAGGAAGAATAACCATATAAACTAGGCTTGGGATGGTATTTTACAGATTCCTTTGTTTCTCCTTTAGCATATCAAAAGCCAGAAGTACCCAGCTCACAGAGTTCTCTGGGGATATAGACATCCCATAATATTGTTATGGTATACATAGAAGACAAAGAAAAGTTTCTCTCTCCCTCCAACTGCCCTCACTTTCCAACTTCAGTACCACACTATGTGGGATTGATTGTTCCAACATGTAAAGACTCCCATCACTACCTACCACCTCCAATTCCTCTTGCTCTTACCGTCAAGATCACGGAATGTGAGGCTTTTACTTTCCACTTGCTTTATGTATGGTAGACCTTTAGCTTGTTAATTTATCCATATCAGGGATATTTTATTTGCTAGAGAAGCACAGACTGTAGAGTCAAACAGATCTGTGTTTGCGTCCATACTCTGCCAAGTGTTAGCTGTGAAACATTGAACCTGTTTGTTCAACTGGAAATGGGTATAATATTATCCCATAGAGTTGTTTTGAGAATAGAATTAACTTACGTAATGGGCTTAACCCAGGAACTGATACTTTACCCTGCTCAAAAATATTTGATGGCTTCTCCTTCACCCAAAGGAAGGAAGTCCCAAAACATTAACATGGGTGGTCTAGCCCCTGCCCACGGCTCCAGTGCCATCTGCCTGCCTCACCTCACAAAACTAAATTCCAAGCTAGCCCTTACAATTTTGTAATCGACATTTCCATAAAACGTAAGTAAAAGCAAAGTAAAAAGAATTGTTGAGAGTTTAGTCTGACTGAAATCTGGCATTCTATCTATGAAAGTAGTCACTATTGTTATCCTGCCCAGCAAAGCCTTACGTTGTGTGTCTGCATGCCTATCTATACCAAGGTCTAGCTTTCAAACATCTCACAGTTAATTAAGAACGAGCAAGGAGGGGGAGGGATAAATTAGGAGTCTGGGATTAACAGATACACACTACTACGTATAAAACAGAAACAACAAGGACCTACTGTAGAGTACAGGGAACTATACTCAATATCTTGTAATAACCTATAATGGAAAAGAATCTGAAAACGAATACATATATAACTGAGTCACTTTGCTGTACACCTGAAACTAACACAACATTGTAAATCAACTATACTTCAATAAAAACTTGTTTTGAGAAAAAAAGGATGTTAAGTGTATTCTTTCTTTTTTTTTTTATTGCCCAATAACTTTTTTATATTTGTGTATTATCTTTTGTGAAGTGACTGTTAAAGTCTTTTATTCATTTTTCTATTGAGTTGTCTACTTTTTTATACTGATTTGTTGAAGATCTTTATATAGTCTTTTTTTTTAACATCTTTATTGGAGTATAATTGCTTTACAATGGTGTATTAGTTTCTGCTTTATAACAAAGTGAATCAGCTATACATATACATATATCCCCATATCTCTTCCCTCTTGTGTCTCCCTCCCTCCCACCCTCCCTATCCCACCCCTCTAGGTGTTCACAATGCACCGAGCTGATCTCCCTGTGCTATGCGGCTGCTTCCCACTAGCTATTGATTTTACATTTAGTAGTGTATATATGTCCAAGTGTATTCTTTCTTAAAAAGGAAGAGTGATCTAAGGAAGGGTTAGCAAAATATGAAATCTATTATATTTGTATGTTTGATCCACTGTACAACATTATTTTTGTACAATAACAGTGGTACATAAAATTATTTTTTATTTTATGATGAATTTCTGAAATATTTTATGTTGTCATTTTGAAAAAAAAAAACTGAATTGCAAGCATATTGAACTTCCCACAGGTCTCTGAATGTAACAGGCAGTGTCATGCTTCCTTTCCTTTGCTGTTCTAACCCCTCTGCCTGAAAGATCCTTTGAGTATTGCCTTTATAAAACTGCGGCCTCCCCAAGACAGAACTGATCCTCCTCCTTGAGAGCATTCCTGTAGCCCGCAAATGCTCCACAGAACTTGATCACATTCCTTTTGTTTACATGCCTTGCTCTGGTAGGTCGTAAACTCTTCGAGGGCAGGGACAGTGTCTTACTCATTTTTATATCATGAGTACACAATATCCGACACATAGTAGGTTTTTAGTAAATGTTAACTGAAAAATGGTCATTCCGCATAGAGCAAACAGAATATAGTAAGTTCTCAGTTAATATTTGATTGACAGGCAGATAACCCTTTTTCATTAAACTTGAAACCGAGCTATGTAATCAAGAGATATAATCAGACAACTTTTAACACCTCAAATTTCAATTTTTTTTTTTTTTTTTTTTGGCTGCACCGCGTGGCTTGTGGGATCTTAGTTCCTCCACCAGGGATCGAACCTGGGCACCCTGCAGTGGAAGCGTGGAGTTCTAACCACTGGACCGCCAGGGAATTCCCTCAATTTCTTAATATTTACCCATTATCAGTATTTCAAGTACTTCAAGGATATGTACTTCACTCCTCCATAGATTAAGTAGTACTATTTGAGTAAATTCTTACAGGAAATTGTTAACCAAATATGTTTTTCATTTGGAATTTTAACTTAGTATCAACATTAATAATTTTTGGTGCTATAGTTCTCTATATCCTGAACTGTATATACGTATAAACTGACTATTACTTAGCATTGGACTATGAGCTGCAAAGCACGGTTTTCATGCCTTTCTTGAATGACTTGAGATGATGTCTTCTATTTCATAAAAGGGAGAGCATCTAACAGATGGCATTTTAAACAAATAGCTGTCCTCAGAATGTTCTGCATATTTAACAGTGTGTTCCTGCTGCAAGGCTAGTGAGGCCCAGCTATAAATAATCCTCTTGGAGACAGTTTGGAGGGGGTCCACGTTGGCATGAGGAATTTTTGCAGGCAGGCAGCAGGGCCCAAAGCAGCAGCTCAGCTTTAAGGTTGAGACTCCAACCTTTCTCGATTGAAGAATTGGGCAGGATCCTGGAGGGACTCAGAACTGTACAGATTTTCAGGCAAAGACACTAGCCCAGAAGGACATGACTAGGTCTAACTTCTAAGAATCGACTTGGAAGCTATCAAAGATGGAGAGAGAGAGCAGAGCTTCCCAACCTTTAATGCGCCTACAAATACAGTGGGGCTCTTGTTAAAATGCAGATTCTGATTCAGTAATGGGTGGGTGCTACCAATCATGCGGGTGACGCCAATGCTCCTTTGAGGAGCAAGAAAATAGATGCTTCAGGTTGGGGAAACCCGATTTACTCACTTGCCTTAATTCATAAGGCTAATCAGAAAGTCAGAGAAAGACTCTGCTGAGAATCCTCAGTAAAACAGACTTGTGCCAGTTCTAGACTTGCTCCGGGTCCTGTAATCTTTTTCTGATGGCAAGAGTAGGTGTCAGTGGAAGAGAGAATTTGCTGCAGGTTCTTTCTGGGTTTTTTTTGCTAGTACGTTGCACTATAGGTGGAGCTTTTTAAAACACAGATTCTCCTAGACCAGGAATCAGAATACATAGGGGAGAATATACATGTTTATTGATATATAGTTCCACCCATAACTCTGATCATCAGCCAGATTGTGCCAGAAGCCCTCTCTGAGTGGAGACAGCTGGAGCTGATTGTTTGGTCTCTGTGCTGGGGGGAAACGGCGTGGGCAAGAGAGTGAAGGGGAGCTTGGTGTTGTTGTTTTGATCTTGTACTTTTACTTTATGCACACTGTCATTTCATGCCTGCAAAAGAATTACTAACACTTGGATTTAATTGGATTTTAAGAATTAGTATTTCCTGTTTTAGTTTCCTTTAGCCCTGGTTGGTGTGTGTGTGTGTGTGCGTACGTGCGTGCTATATAACCTCACCTGTGCTCGATTTCGAGTCCTAGCAACAAGATACCAGAAGCTTCTGATTTATAGCTTAAGTGAGCATTCTAAAAACTTAGAACTTACCTCACCAGAACTCTTAAAGACGAAACCACTGACCCAAAGAAGTCCCAGGCAAAAGCGTGATGTGTCTTGTTTCTTACCTGCTATTTACTCCCATTTAGTCCAGAGACTGATTTCCTGGGTCATAATTGAGGTCTAATTGAATAAAGAAAAAAAGCCCATTACTCTGAGGGAATTACTCTGTGAACTGAGGATAAGTTGGGGTCCAGGAGGCATTTTCTCTGGACTTCTTCTTATGAAGCTATTACTCAATTTTTCACATTAAAAGACATCCCCTAGACAGAATCAGCAGAGATAGGATAGGACGAAGAAAAATGACACTGCAGTTCTCTAAGAAAACAAAACCAATTCCAAATGCTGCCCATCAGCTCAAGCCATTCATCTTCTCTGTGCTTTCATGTCATCTTATTTTATTTCAATCGAAAATCCACAGGCAGGGATATACCTTTTGAATGATCTGGATAGCACCGTAGATCCAACTGCTGTTCAGTGATTCTAAGCTTGGAAACTCTAAATAAAACTGAAGGAAAAGGAAGTTCCAAAAGGGAATTAGGAGAAATTTCACCAGATGCTTATTGAAGCAAATAGAAATAGTAGAAAAAGAAGTAGAAGTTGAGGGACTTCCCTGGTGGTGCAGTGGTTAAGAATCCGCCTACCAATGCAGGGGACACGGTTTCGAGCCCTGGTCCGAAAAGATCCCACATGCTGCGGAGCAACTAAGCCCATGCACCACAACCACTGAGCCTGCGCTCTGGGGCCTTCAAGCCACAACTACCGAGCCCATGTGCCACAACTACTGAAGCCCGTGCGCCTAGAGCCCGTGCTCCACAAGAGAAGCCACCGCGAAGAGATGCCCACACACTGCAACAAAGAATAGCCCCTGCTCTTCGCAGCTAGAGAAAGCCCAAAGACTCCATGCAGCCAAGAATAAAATAAATAACTAAATTAAAAAAAGAAGAAATTGAATTACTAGATCAAGATATTTATATTTTTAATCAAAAATGTGATATGTTTCAGATATTACATTTTAGTGCTTCAGTTGGAATTCAGGTGAAAATAATTAAAAACAGGATATGTAAAATCCATATTTATCAATCAAATAAATTGAAGAGAATCTCTACTTAGTTTTCTCATCTTTAAAATGAGAGCTGTAAGTGTAGTTTCAAGAATTAAGCCGGGTATATATAGCACTTAGCATGGTGCCTGGTTCAGAATATGGGCTCAGTAACTGTTAGCTATTATCAAAACTATTTAAAAGGATTGCCTCAGGGCACAAAAATAATTAACAGAAGATTAAATTGTGAATCTTTTCAGTATTAGAAAGTATAACTATGCAAAATTAGATATATTCTTATTTTTAGGACCTAGGGAGCTAAGTTGTAAATCTGTAGGCAATTATTCATTCGAAACTCATATTTTGAGCATGTTATTTCATGAAGTTTCTACTCAAAATTCATTGTGTCTATCTAATGTAATGCCCGGTGAGTGAATGAGATTAATAAACTAAGACTAAAAATACAGTGAGATAAAGGCAAGGAAAGAAGTATGCTAAGAGGATCACTGAGAAAGGGCAACTTACTCAAATATTTCTTACAGTAGAGAAAACTTAGAGAAGTAAAGTCTTAACAGGAAGAAGACTTACAGGCTGAAGAATCAGCATGTGGAAAATGCAGAAGCATGAAATGCACCATGCATTCCAGGAAGCTAAGTATCTGAGCATGGCGAAGGCAAAGCTGCATGTGGGGTAACACTGGAGAAGTAGGGAGCATTGGGATTCCTCAACAAAGTCAAGGGATTTGATCCCTTTAAATCATAAACATGACACCCTCAGATTTGCATTTTAGTAAGATCACCCTGGTGGCAGTATGCAGGATGGGTTGGTGGTGTCAGTCTCTGGTACAAGCACCTAACAATTATGTATGTGTGAAGTGCCATGCCTTTGTATTGTGGCTCAATACAAAAGAATCAGAATGAAGGTTTCCAAGTTGATTCTTCAGCACTATACCCAAGGGCATCCAGATAATCTAACTGAATTCATCTGCAGACAAATACCTGCTGTCTGGGTGGAGTTTGAGGAAATTCTTACCCAATAGTCTCTATTCTCTGAGAAGGAGGCATCAAGGTCATTTATTGAGTGAGGCAGGTAGAGTTTGGGTTCTTGTTTCAGGGTTTAAAAATCTGCCGAGGTCACTGAATTAATCACACCAGGAAAGTGTGCTATTATCCGTGGTAACATAGAATTACTGAGGATTTCAGTGACCAGGGCATCAGGGTTATTCTTCGGTCCTCTGAGGACAACCTGAACCCTAAGGCTTTTAGGTGCACCCTGGGGGTTTCCCAACCCTGAAGTCTTTTTTTTTTTTTTTTTTAACAATCTAAAACAGAAAATTTATTTGACTGAAAAAAAGTAGACAAACTAGTGATTCAGGTGGGGGAATACAGGTGACGAATGAACAGCACTGTGAATGAGACATTGAAATGACTACATATTTAAATTTAAAAGGACACTATCTTTCTGGGTGATTAAAATTTTCTGGGATTAGTGGTGGTGTACAACTTTGTGAATATACTAAAAACCACTGAACAGTATACTTTAAAAGGGGGGTGAATATTACGGTATATGAATTTTATCTCAAAAAACTTAAGTTAGTACTATAGACATTTTTATAATATATCTGAAAATCTGGACAAAGTGTCTGATTTTTATAAAGAAATGGGATTGACTTGATATCAGAATTGACTAGAGAAGAAGTGTAAAATCTTAATAGACTCCTTTCCAAAAGGAACATTTTAAAATTAAACCAAAAAAATAAATGTCATGGGAATTCCCTGGTGGTCCACTGGTTAGGACTCTGCTCTTCCACTGCTGGGGGCCAGGGTTCAATCCCTGGTTGGGGAACTAAGACCCCGCAAGCCAAAAATAAAAATAAAGTAAATTAAAAAAACAATGTCACACAGCTACACTAGAGACACCAATTAGATATATTTATAGATGAAACTATGAAATGTTTTAGGAACTCTTCCAGGACATAGACTGAGGTAGCAAGTTACCTGTTTTTATGAATCTGTCACAATCCTAAAGATAAAACTTACTAGGAGAACACAAAAAGATAATATGCCCAAAATCAGTTATGAGAATATGCAATGTTAAAAATTAGCAAATCAAATCTAGTAATCTATTGAAAGGAGATAAATGTTTGTCACAATCTGAATTTTGGAACAAAACATTTCTAATAAATCCTTATTCAAACTTGTTACTCACTTTCTGAAACTTGGAAATCAAATTGATTTAGTTAACATAGTATTCCTTAGTATTTTAACTCAGGAACCAAATAGATTTGGATAGCAAGGCATTCTTGGAATACAACACAAGATAATTCACATGGAATTTCTAGAGTTTAAATAACTAAAGCACTGTAAATGAAAATATACTATCAAGCCTCAATATATTCTAGCTGCACCCTTCGTTTCTTATCAGTATTTGACAGAACGGGATATGTTTTACAAATAAACTTGAGTTATCCTACCTGCTGTAATATCATTCATTTATACCCTGCATTCATTCATTCATTTATTTATACCCTGTCTACTTGTCACTTGAAGAGTCTTTAAACAGCTAATGAATCCAATCATTGCCATGCATTTAGTATGAGGATGTAGTGGGAGGTGGGAAGGAGGTTGTTAAAACAATCACAGAATTTCAACTCTCATGGCAATTTGAATATAGAGTATGAAAGGTGTTCATTCCCATGATAGCAGGAAAACCTGGACAAGATAAAAATCATACTTTCCTATGGGACTATCTAGGAGTGGTAATAGGGAGTTCCCTGGCGGTCCAGTGGCTAGTACTCCACGCTTCCACTGCAGGGGGCACAGGTCTGATCCCTGGTCAGGGAACTAAGATCCCACATGCCGTGTGGCAAAAAAAAAAAAAGTGGTAGAAGCAGGGAACTGAATTCCTGATAAAAATAAGCCCTTGATAGGTAAACAGATTGCTGCATGACTTTGCATTCTTGGATGCAGTGCATGGTATGGGTATGGATATGGATGGATGAAGGTGTAGGCCTGACAGATGAAGAAACTTTGCAGAGATAAAAAGAATTAGTAGAGCCTAAAGATACTTAGGACTTTTTGGATGGATAAGAATCAGGAAAAAACCCAAATGCAAAAGATTTTAAACAATACTATCAACCTACTTTACCTAATTGACATTTATTTAACCCTGAAGTCTTTACTGCCTGACATTGAAAATGCAAAGTGCCCAAGGAACCTATTCTTCCCTTCAGAATTAAGTTGAACCATATGAAACTGCTGATTTTGACAGATTTTTTACTTCAAAACTGACAGGTTTATATGGTTCAAACTAATAACGTTTTACATACATTGAGAGAGTTTCAAATATTTTGAAAAATGAATTTAGAGGCAAATTCACAGAAAGAGATAGCTACAAGACAATCTTCCCAGCCAGAAAACGCGCGGGTTTCTGAGTTTCCAGTGTCCCCTCTCATTCTGAGGCTGCTGAAGATGTTTCTACTGACAAAGATTGTCACCTCGACCAAACTCTAATCAGGCTCTTCTGCGCTCTTTTTCAACTAGGCCTCGATTTTTGACTCCCATGTTCCTCTCTGCATTGTCCACTTTTAGCAAGAACCCTGCTAAATTAGTTGAGGCAGTCTCACCATTTCGATATCTGATCACCCCGCATCTCTGAACCTGATGCTCGCCCCCCCCACTCCCCGCAGGTGATGTCTGATCACCCTGGCCTACCTTCAGCAAGAATTCTGCTAGGTCAGTGTAGCCAGAATCCCTCCTCACCCCTGATGCTTTCCGGGTAATTTTCCATCCACTGGCTCCCACTCTGCTCCTTGACTATAAATCCCCAATTCTCCTTGTGGTATTCAGAGTGGAGCCTAATCTCTGTCCTGCTGCAACACCCCATTGCAGTGGTCCCTACACCTACGGCAACAATCCCCTGACTAAAGTCAGCCTTACCGTTCTTTAACAAGTGTCGCGAATAATTTTTCTTTAACCTGAGAACCGTGAGGAAGGGCAACCCAGCCCAGCCGGAAGCTGCGGCGACCCTCAGGGAAAATTACGCGCTCCTGGCGTAATGGGGCGGGGCGGGCACGGACGGGCACGCCCTCTTACCACGCGGCCGTAATTGCTAGACCCTTAGCGCAATGCTTAGAGGTCCCGCTCTGTGGTCAGGCTCACCGTGGTCCTCCCAGCAGAGAGAGGAGAGAGAGGAGAATCAGGTGGATCTCCGCCTTCTCCCTGGGATCCTCCGGGCCCTTCCGCCTTGGGCTGGTGGGTGAGCTGGGGGGCCGGGCGCAGGCTGAGGGCTGTGTCCCGCAGGGCTCCACAGCCCTCGCCGCGGCTGCCCACGGACCCGGCCGGGGCCCTGAAGCGGCAGCGAGCCTCTCCCCCATCCCCGCCTCCGAGACCTAATGGCAGCGGCAGTCTCCATGGGTCGCGGTCCTCGGGACCGACCCCCGTTTGGGCGGCCTGAGGAGCCTGAGGGCCGGCTGGGTCCTGGGCACCTGGCTCCCTCAGTGATGACGGCTGGGTGGGGTCTGGGGGGGGACCTGGTCCTGGGGTTGCCGCCAGCTGAGATCTGCCTCCTCAGCCGGGCCTGGGCACTGGCGGGAGGACCCGGGCTGGTTGCTGGATGAACACTCCCGGGCAGGGTAATGGTCCAGCCCAGGGACCCCCTCCTCTTAGCCAAGCCTGGACCTTGGAGGTCGAAAGTTGAGCCGTGGGACCTTGCCCTTTCGTGTCAGAACAGAGAATAACATTTTTTTTTGGTAGAAGTTTACAGGAACTTCGTGACCTGACTGTGACCTCAAGAACAAAGGATCTGACACCCAGAAGTTTGCAACAACTAACCACGCCCCTCCCTTACCTTTCCTATAAAAGGGTTTTGCTGAAAGCTTTTGGGGAGTTGGGGGATTTTAACGCATGAGCCACACGTCTCCTTGCATGGCCCTGCAATAAACCTTTCTCTGCTTCAAACTCCGAAGTTTTGGAATTGTTTGGTCTCACTGTGCATCAGGCACATGGACTTGCATACCACTGGTTAATTGCTCCCTGCTGTTGACTATTACTGACCCTCCTCAATTACCTGTGAGCTCAGAACCAGGGCTCCTGCCTGCCCTCAGCTGGACTCTCTCAGGCCTGTGTGTAAAGCTCTGATTTTTGTCAGAATCAAGGCCAAATCCATTCTGCCTCTGATTTCTGTTTCCGCAGTTGCCCGCAAGCCTCTCAGGTCATCTGTCATTCCCCAAACTCTTGACCTCTCACATGTCTGCCCTCCCTCCCCGTACAGCCACATCTCTCTCCCCCCTTCCCTCCCAAACCCTTCCAGGGGGCTCTTGGGAACTCCCTCTCAGATCAGCCCCCTTTCAAGTGGATGGGCAAGTCAGTCTGAATCAGGATGGATGTAGTTTTAAGCAACCTCGCTGTGGCTGTAATTCTAAGCTGTGCTTCCCAACCCAGCTTTATCAGAAATTGTTGTAGAGTTTCTAGAATTTTAACATGTTCTAGAATTTCAATTTCAACAATAGAGCAAGGTCTATTTATGGGTCTGATTCCCCCTGCAGGGGAAGGGTTAAGACTGGCATGTCAGTGACTCCAGCAAAAACAGCTAGCCCATTAATATCCCCTCACCTCCTGCCATGTTCTATCCTAAAACCCCTCAGACTTCATTTCCCTTCTTGTTCTGCTTAAAGTCCATGGTACATCATTATATTCTCTCAAAAATGTCTTTGTCCCTTGCATTAAAAATATAATTTGATCGAAATAATAATCCTGTTATTATCCAGCTAGGAAAGATTAAATCTAGGAATCCAATTTCTGCCTCATTTGAGAAAGAGAAAAATAGGCAGACAATCAGAGACACAAATGGTAGCTGAAAAGTAACTTTTTCTGCCAGAGTCTTGTATTTTTAGATAATATTCTCCATCTTCACACCATCTACTTAACGACGGGTGGTTTCACAATTTCCTGAGGTATTGCCTTTCACTTGAACACCAAGCCCCACAGCCAAGCCTTACTTTCTTCTTTCCCAGTGGTTTCTCCACTTTCAAAGTAGTTTGTGGCTAAGTCAGGGATCACCTTCCAGAATGATGAGAAAAGTAGGGGCATAACTTAAATTGGTTTGGGTCCCTGAGGTCTCAATGTCTAGAGTTCCTAAAACTCTCTGTGGTTGAAAATTATGCAATTGCAAATCATTGCCAAGGTGTCAAATGAAAACTTCTAGGAAGCCTAAGGATTTCAGGGTACCATATAGGTTACAGGGAAGGGATCTGCCCATATTCTGGCCAAAGACTTTTCTCTAAAGCTACCACAAGGCCAGCATGGCTTAAACCAATCTCTTTTAACTATTAGTAAAATATTAGACATAAAGAATTTGACACAAGGCAGTAACTCTCTGCCCCTTGTTCACACTTTGTCAGCTTTATAAGGAACTGGGCATTCTTTGGGGCACCATGTAGGATGGGGAAAGCTGCGAATGGAAGGTGGGTCATTTCATGTCCTATTTCCCTTCTTGGTCTTACTTCCACTCCACTGTCGGTCCTGGCACAGAACTGACGTAACTAGAAATCTTATCTATAGCAGAGAACACTAGCTGTTTATCAAAATCCATGCTCTTCTTTTCTTCCCAATTAGAACCTGCCTCCTAGACTCTTTTGGAGTTGGGTGTGGCCATGAGCTTGAGTTCTAGACAGTCAGATCAGAGGACAAGCTGTGCTGTGCCTGGGCCATGGCTTTGTGAGAAGCTGTGCTTCCTCCAGACTTTTTTGCCTTTTCCCTGGCTGGATGCAACTGATGGTGAGGATGTAGGGGAGGGCAGAGCCACAGAGTCCACAATCCACTGTGTGCAGAAGAACACCCACCAACCAGGAGCACTTGGTTGGATTCCTCCATGAACAACAGGTAAACGTCTATCATATTTGTCCTTACGCATTTTTGTCTCTGAGGCCTATCTTACCTGAACTCATTCAATATGTTCACCAGATTCACTTAACTCCTTATAAAGTTTTAACAGATCTCTTGTATATATTCAAGAATATATACACAATGGTACGTTACTCAGCCATAAAAAAAGAAATAATGCCATTTGACGCAACATGGATGGACCTAGAGATTATCATACTAAGTGAAGTAAGTCAGGCAGAGAAAGACAAATATCGTATGATATCACTTATATGTGGAATCTGATTTAAAAAATGATACAAATGAACTTATTTACAAAACAGAAACATACTTACAGATATTGAAAACAAACTTATGGTTACCAAAGGAGAAACATGGGTGGGGGAGGGATAAATCAGGAGCTTGGGATTAACATACACACACTACTATATATAAAATAGATAACCAACAAGGACCTACTGTACAACACAGGGAACTCTACTCAATATTCTGTGGTAACCTATATGAGAAAAGAATCTGAAAGAGAATGAATATTTCTATATGTATAACTGAATCACTTTGCTGTACACCTGAATCTAACACAACATTGTAAATCAACTATACTCCAATAAAAATTTTTTAAAAGATAGTTTATTCAAAGAGAAAAAATGCATCTTGAACTCCTAAAGAAAAAAGAATATGTTTTCCAGCTTGAAAACAAAATCACTGGCCCATCTGTATAGGAGAACTTTTCACGACTCCAGTTCTTACCATTTTAGTGCTGCCTTTCACAGCACTCACGCTAGACTATTTATCCTGTATAACCACGTGCATTTTAAAATCTCAGATTTCACTCTCAGCTTTATATTCCTCGTTTCAAATGTGTTTAGTTGTTTCAGAACAACTGTTGCTGAACCTGTTTAGGTTTGTAGTAATCCAATCCAAAAAGGGAAGACGTTTGTGTAACAATGGTACATATTATTTTTTTATAGATATGGCCTCCTCAACCCAAACCAGTGTGTGTAAAGCTCTATTTTTTGTCAATTGCCTAACTACCATGTTTTATTTGTATTTAATTTGGTGAATTTTGAGGGATGAGAGAAGGGAGGAATATGAGAGCTATAAAACCCTAATCAGTATCCCTTTTATTCAACTCAAAAGGGCATGGAAACTTCTTGCTATAACTTCGTGGTAACATTAGACCTTTTTGCTTAGAACATGGGCTAAGTTAATGAATGTATTACCAACAATTACATCTGCAAAGCCCTTTATAGCTTGCATGATTTTATTTAATCTTCACAATAATCCTGGGAGATAGTAGGGAGGGTATTTTGATTTTGGGATTCCTTTTGAAGGAACCGAGGAAAGAGAAAATAAGTGATGAACCTGAGGAACTGTGCCTATAACATAGGTGGCCTGTGTCCACATCCTTTGTTTTTTGCATTATATGATACAGTGATTCTCAGCCTCAAAGTGTACCGTTCACATTTATGTCCTGTGGCATCATTTTCTCTAAGACGGGGGATCTGTATGAGCTGATTTCCAAGGTTCCTTCAGTTTATGTGTTTTATGACTACATTCTGCTATCTGCTTTCATATAAAAATTTTTCTAGGTTTCCATTATGCCGAAGGCCTAGGGTTTTCTCTTCTGCTAATTCTGTCTTCACAATGTTGAAAAGGGTTCAAGTTTTATTTACTGAAGAGCCCATTCTTCATTTCTCTTCACTCAACGTTGATTTCATGCCCTTAAATACATTATGTTTGAAACTGTGATTTTCCCCTGGAATTAAGCCAGGGAACGAAGTTAATCTCAGCCCATTATGCTACTAATGCTTAGCTTTACCTCAGGATGTTTTCCAAAGTACTTAGAAATCATTATCCCTTATAGGACTAGCAGTTTACCTAGTTTCTACTTTGTTTAAAATTAGTGTGACTATATAATTTATTATCTTAACCAGGATACTTTCAGTGGGAAAGGAGGCTCTATTAATAATTATGCTGGGACAACTGGCATTAACTAGGACTGTCCCAGTCAAATGGGTACATATGTTCACCCAGTTAAAAGGCATCTCTTGGGGAGGAGGAGGGTGTGCTCTGGCTCTAAAATCTAACACTAGTTCTCTCCCTTGTTATTATCTACTTTAGCAACCAATTATTTTTTCTCATGTCTTTTATCACAATGTATAAGGAAACGTTTATTTATGTACTTAAAAATAGCTGTATTCCTCGCTAGAGTTTTTGTTCCATAAGGCAGGAACTAACACCTAGGATGGCATTTAACACATAGAAGGTGCTCAATAAATGTTTGTTAGATGAAGGAATAAATAAACAAGTCTCCTACTCAAAGGCATCTGATGGATTATTAAGAAGATCTCAAAATAAAGAAGGTTTTTGCAAAGGAAAGAAAATGCCAGAGATTGGGCTACTTTAGTAGATTTCAGACCTAAACACAGCTGCTTTGTATTTTTGTTGTCTGAAGTAAGTCCCACCAGCTACCTCACCAACAGCAGAAGGTTTTATGCTGAGAAACATTCAAGTTCAGTGGCATCTCAAAATGAATTAATAGCAAATGTAAAGGTGTAATGAGGTTGTTTTCCTCTTCAAGGGGAATGGAGGCAAAGAGTGGTTTTCTGGCTGCTCTGGGATCTCCCCCCAACCCGGGGAGTGGGGCAGGGCTTTGGGTGCAGAACAAAGGCTTCAGGGGCCATTCATCACCTGCCAATGATCAGCAACAAAATTCTACCAGATCAACAAAAATTGGTAAGGTTTTAGAGGACTGACTCATGTAAACTGAACTCAGAAGAGCTCAATTAATAAACTGGAATGCCAACTTGAAAATTTACAAAGAAAATTAGGCCAAGAAAACCAGAATACTCATGTGTATTGGTCAGTACAATCTCTCCTATGGAGAAATGTGAATTAGTGCCCAAAGGCTGCTTAGGAATATAGACTCCAGGTAGGTAGTTGCATGATCTTAATGCTGTTGGAATCAAGCTTTGAGAGTGTGGATTGTTAGGTCTCCAGGAATGTAAATAATGTCAGGTACTTGGAGAGCCAACTTGCAGACATACTCTTGTCTGCTCTTTGGAGGACCCTCTCTCCTGTACAGAGCCAGATAGTAGGAATGTTTATAATTTTAATATGTGATTTAAAATTGTTTGTAATAATACACACAATAAACTATTGTAAGACTTTTAACATTTTAAATAAGAAAGTGATATGCTTATCAAAGGGGAAAGACAGGGGGAGGGATAAATTAGGAGTTTGGGATTAATAAGTACACACTACTATATATAAAATAGATAAACAACAAGGACCTACTGTATAGCACAAGGAACTATATTCAATATCTTGTAATAACCTATAATGGAAAAGAATCTGAAAAAGAATATATACGTACATATATATATATTACTGAATCATTTTGCTGTAAACCTGAAATATTGTAAATCAACCATACTTCAATTAAAAAAAAATAAGAAAGTGGGATACAATAAAGAAAAAAAAGGTGGAGAGAACTTGATGTTTGCATGGAAAATTCAGGTCTGTTAAATCCTGTATGCTTGACAGAGGTGGGTTTTAAATTTTAGCCTGAGCTTTCCAGTAGCCAGGATGGAGAAAAAAACTGATCGATTCTTCCTCTCCAGTTCCCATTTATCATCTCCTCATGCCTGACATATTACCAAATAACTGACTAATTAAGGTATATCCTGGTTTGGGAGAGTGGATTGGATTGGAAGACTAGCTAGTTTTTCCAGGTACACGTTTACATATCATCTCCTTGGGAAGGTTCTTCTACACATGGATGACTTAATCCCAACTTCAGTTCAGAGGGTGTTTGTTTCTTAAGATTAGTTCTAAACTCTGTAAAATGTGTCCTACTTGGAAACAGAGCCCTATGTACTGACTCTAATAAATCACTTAATAATAATTACAAAGACATGATGTATTCTTAGGTGAAGTATGATCAACTAAGCTTTCTGATATGTAAACCAAAGATCTTTTTTTAAGGAAGAAACACTTTTATCCCCCTACCACGTGTATATCATGGCCTACAATAACTGAGGCAATACCCTGATTCATTTCTTTTTCTACATGGTGATAGAGTGCAATTCCTTTCATGATTAGCCAATACCTTCAGCTCATTCTTAAAACATGGTATGGACCACGAGAAAATATCATTTTACTGGAGTAGTGGTTCTCAACTCTGGCCCTCCTCCTCTGTTCTCCCCCATCTTCCTGCCAGATGAGCTGCACTGCTGTGATTTGGGCATGTGCCATGTTCCTCAGGTGTGTTGGAGTCCTACTAGGTTGAAAATCGCTGCCATAGACAACACTATTTGGGTAAAGACTGACATTTTTAATAATGAAGTCACCTTAACTTGGCCATTAGCTGAGACTTGGTAATGTTTTAGTTTTAATGAGTTTGTTCTTAGAAACGTATTTGTGTTACTGTGATCTAAACTATGTTTGAAAAGAAAATTACCAAAAATTTACATTTGTCCAAGCTTTGATACTGAATTTTAAAGCTGGGTATGTACAGATACAGACAAAGAACCAGGAAAAGTCCAGCAGCAAAATAAAGAAACTCTATGTCATAAACGTATTTGAAAAACTTAATAATATGTCATGTAGAAGGTGACATATTGCTAACTTCCCAAGCTAAGGATGGGTAACAATCTTCATAATGTTCGGGGAGTGCATTCAATTAGGCATTTGATAATTCCGTCCCTCATTAGAGATAATCGGTGTCTAGAGACTAGATTGATAGATGTTTCTAAAATTTTGCCTAGAATTATATAGAAGAAATTAGACAAGAATTATAGAAAAATCATGAACAAATTATGTAGTAAAACATTCACAAGCAGCTTACACATAAAAATACCTCTTTCCTCCTACGTCATTCCAGCATTAGGTCTTATTTATGAGGATTTTTGACTCTAAAACATATTCGTACTGGGGGCAACATGTAATGCAAAAGATCTTATTTATTAAAAATTTAACCAGTGCATAGGCCCATACAGGTTTTTATAAGTTTAATATCCTGATTTAGCAAATGAGGACATTACAGCTTGTAAGGGATGAAGCATGAACTTCTCCAAAGCCTAAACTCTGAACTATTCTGTTATATGGCTATAATAAATGCAGCTATGTGTGTGTGTCTGTGTATTTTCCTAGGACTAGGGTCTTTGGCTTTTATCGGATTCTCACAGGGTTTGTAACTTTCAAACGGGTACGATTTATTGTTTTACTGGCCAATTTGGAAATTTATATATAGTCACAGGGTTAATAGGGTAAGATTAGGACAAATATAATTAAAATTCAGAGGCTTAGCTTACTAGTAATAG
Organism: Eschrichtius robustus; assembly: GCF_028021215.1. Classification (NCBI taxonomy): domain Eukaryota; kingdom Metazoa; phylum Chordata; class Mammalia; order Artiodactyla; family Eschrichtiidae; genus Eschrichtius; species Eschrichtius robustus. The sequence continues at coordinate 101,270,794 of NC_090825.1, read as the reverse complement.
AGGAAGATGTTTATTGTGTAAAAAAGAAAGCACAGCACTGACTTAGCAAATAAAACTTAACAAGAAGTCCCTGGTAACAATTTTATTAAGCCAAAACAAGAAATTAATGAGTGAGAATTAGTTGCAGAATTTCCAAGTTTCAAAGTAAAGAATTGTAGGGATTAGTTGGTGACAACATATTGGTCAGATGCCACAGTATGTCGTAGTTTGGAAAGTTTCAGTTCATGACAATATTTAGCATTATTCTTGTTTAGATTGGGATTTGCATGCACCCTTATTGACATCTGGGTAGATATTAAGAAAATCAAGACCTCAGAAACTTGTCAAATTATTTATGTTTCAGCCTCCTTTGAAATTATTTGAAACTCAAAAATCTGAAAATATTTATTGGTCTCTAATTTAGGTACCACATACAAGGACTAACATTTTCACAACCATTTCCCTAAGTGAAGAGTACTGGGCTTATACTGTTACGCACCTGCAGCATTTGACCTTGCTGATGAAAGAAGCAACAGGAATTTGGTGCCAGAGGAATTAGGCCTAGAATATTCATTAACTAACTATGTCTTTGATCTATAGACTCATATCTCCCACCTCTGTTAATTTTAAGTATAAGTAGCATTAAGGAAACAGGAGCTAACTGTGATTTGGGGAATAAGTACTGGTGAGCTACTCACATAAAGAGACAGGGATAGGGTTGAAACTAGAATTCCAAACCTGAGACCCTGTACTGGTTATTCACCTCATGGTAGCCACATTTCCTTCTCATAGATTCAAGGCGGTCCAAAGAGGTTGATGTGTTAACAGTTCACAGCAAAGACGGGCAGCATGAAATGTTCATCTGATGGCTGATGGTATGAGGCCAAACTGCCCCACAGCAATTTGTGGGGAAATCCGATACTGCATTAATTCATCAGCAAATCAGTTTCCTTAGCTGAGACTTCTCTTTCTAGCTCATAAGAATCTGACGTGTTATACTCTCTTCCCCTGCAGGGCTTCCCTCTTTAGGGAGGGAAAAGTAGACCTCCTAGGAAAATTTTTTAAAAAGGCTGAGAACTGCCAGGGAAAGTGTGACTTAAAGCAAAGAAGAAGGGGGGAGAATCGCACTTGCATAGATCTGTATGCATACATATAGCCTATGTGTGAATTGTTTGCCTATAAAAGTACAATATATGAATACATAACTTTTAAAATAGTTATTTTTCATTAAAATTGAAGTCAACTTTTAATTCTAATTTTTTGGACGTCTTTTTCATTCTGTAGTTGTGATTCCAGCATTTCTGAAGGATTACTTTGATCATTATTTACCATAAAGGTAAGCTTGAAAATGATAATTAACTAAATGTGTGCTTTATCAAACTTAAAAATAGCTGATATTTTTAATAAGCATATTCAAGAGCTACAGATATACAGAGCAATAAACAAACTGAATGTTTTATCTCCAAGATTTTAAACACACACCCCCTTTTTCTTTGCTCCTGGCTGGGGTCACTCCTGTCCCCGTGAGAGTCATCCTGCTTGTCCTCTCTCAGAGCCATATAGTAGGCTATAGATATGATTTACATGTGAATAAAGAAACAGGTGCTATTTTTAAAGAAAAGGCTTTGTATTTTTTTTTTCAAAAACAAATTGACTTGAGTCATGAGTCACAAAATTTTGTGTGATTTTTTTTAATGATGTGTAAAAAAAAGACACGATGAGTTTGTGTCAATTATACACTGGTAGACTTATACAATAAAATTAGTGAAGATGGAGTGAAATAATCATCATGGTGCTGGAGAGCCTATTAAAGCTTAGTTCACTAAACTCAATTTCCTACTAGAAACACGTTAAAACAAATATAATTTCCTAAAAAACATGTAGTGCATTAATATAATTTTATGCTTCAAAGGATAACATAAGGTCTGAGTTTAAGGTTACTATCCATAGTAGATAAAATTAACTCTTTCTATTTAAAAAAAAGCAGAAAACACAGGAAAGCTTGTCATCCTTTTCAGCAAACAGACTAAAGACCAAATTTGTGGTGACAAAATATAGAAAATGTTTAGAAATCACTTAAACAGGACTTTCTTCCCACCTGGCTAACAACCTTTGATCTTTACGCTTTTATGGTAGTTGATTTATAAATAATTACCAACCTTTGGTCTCACATTTACAAAATAGGTTAATGACTAGACCAATGCTTTGTGTTGTTAAAATACGTAAGTCTTCCAAAGTTGTTCATTAAATATGTGGTGGCTTGGGGAATATGGTTTTACATACAATTTTAACCCAAACAGAATAAAATACTTGGGGCTTACTTTTTTTTTTTACACTATCTATCTTATAGTAACCCCAAAGAGCGGGAATTAATCCTCAGGTGATACTGGTATTTGTAATACAAAATCTGCCATCATAACCCTGCCTGAGCAGGTTTCAGAAGCAACTCAGCAGTTACAAAGGACTTATACTAGTTTCCTATTGCTGCTTTAACAAATTACAACAAATCTGATGGCTTAAAATGACACAAATTCGTTATTTTACAATTCAAGAAGGCAGAATTCTGAAATGGTTTCACTTGCCTAAGATCAAGCCTGTAGCTCGGGATGCCATTCCTTCTGAAGCCTCTAGGGGGAGAATCTGTTCCCTTGATTATTCAATCTTGTAGAGGCTTCCTGATTTCTTGGCTCATTGCGCCCTCCTCCATCTTCAAAGCCTGCTGTGTAGCATCTTCGCATCTCTGACTCCAACTGCCCTGCCTCTGTCTTTCACTTTAGCATGGAGTGTTGACAGTGTTTTATTAGTTTTTAAATTAAAATAAATATAACTTTGTACTAATAATATACAAATACATTTACTTATTTAAAAGACTAGATAAATCTAAATTTCTTCACTTTCTCTTCCCATCCAGTCATCTCAGAACTAACCACTGTTGCTCATTTAGTTTATGACTTTTACTTTTTTTCTTTCTTTTTTTTTTTTTTTAACATCTTTATTGGAGTATAACTGCTTTACAATGGTGTGTTAGTTTCTGCTTTATAACAAAGTGAATCAGCTATACATATACATATATCCCCATATCTGTCCCTCTTGCGTCTCCCTCCCACCCTCCCTATCCAACCTCTCTAGGTGGTCACAAAGTACTGAGCTGATTTCCCTGAGCTATGTGGCTGCTTCCCACTAGCTATCTACTTTATATTTGGTAGTATATATAAGTCGATGCCACTCTCTCACTTCGTCCCAGCTTACCCTTCCCCCTCCCCACGTCCTCAAGTGCATTCTCTACGTCTGTGTCTTTATTCCTGTCCTGCCCCTAGGTTCTTCAGAACCTTTTTTTTTCTTTTTTATATTCCATACATATGTGTTAGCATACAGTATTTATTTTTCTCTTTCTGACTTACTTCACTCTGTATGACAGTCTCTAGGTCCATCTACCTCACTACAAATAAATCAATTTTGTTTCTTTTTATGGCTGACTAATATTCCATTGTATATATGTGCCACATCTTCTTTATCCATTCATCTATCAATGGACACTTAGGTTTCGTCCATGTCCTGGCTATTGTAAATAGAGCTGCAATGAACATTGTGGTACATAATTCTTTTAGAATTATGGTTTTCTCAGGGTATATGCCCAGTAGTGGGATTGCTGGGTCATATGGTAGTTCTATTTTTAGTTTTTTAAGGCACCTCCATACTGTTCTCCATAGTGGCTGTATCAGTTTACATTCCCACCAACAGTGCAGGAGGGTTCCCTTTTCTCCACAGCCTCTCCAGCATTTATTGTTTGTAGATTTTCTGATGATGGCCATTCTGACTGGTGTGATACCTCATTGTAGTTTTGATTTGCATTGCTCTAATGATTAGTGATGTTGAGCATACTTTCATATGTTTGTTGGCAATCTGTATACCTTCTCTGAAGAAATGTCTATTAAGGTCTTCTGCCCATTTTTGGATTGGGTTGTTTGATTTTTTGATATTGAGCTGCATGAGCAGCCTGTATATTTTGGAAATTAACCCTTTGTCAGTTGCTTCATTTGCAAACATTTTCTCCCATTCTGAGGAATGTCTTCTCGTCTTGTTTATGGTTTCCTTTGCTTTGCAAAAACTTTTACATTTCATTAGGTCCCATTTGTTTATTTTTGGTTTTATTTCCATTTCTCTAGGAGGTGGGTCAAAAATGATCTTGCTGTGATGTATGTCATAGAGTGTTCTGCCTATGTTTTCCTCTAAGAGTTTTATTGTGTCTGGCCTTACATTTAGGTCTTTAATCCATTTTGAGTTTATTTTTGTGTATGGTATTAAGGAGTGTTCTAATTTCATTCTTTTACATGTAGCTGTCCAGTTTTCCAAGCACCACTTATTGAAGAGGCTGTCGTTTCTCCATTGTATATTCTTGCCTCCTTATCAAAAATAAGGTGACCATATGTGTGTGGGTTTATCTCTGGGCTTTCTATCCAGTTGTATTGATATATATTTCTGTTCTTGTGCCAGTACCATACTGTCTTGATTACTGTAGCTTTCTAGTATTGTCTGAAGTCTGAGAGCCCGATTCCTCCAGCTCCGTTTTTCTTTCTCAAGATTGCTTTGGCTATTCGGGGTCTTTTGTGTTTCCATACAAATTGTGAAATTTTTTGTTCTAGTTCTGTGAAAAATGCCATTGGTAGTTTGATAGGGATTGCATTGAATCTGTAGATTGCCTTGGGTAGTGTAGTCATTTTCACAATGTTGATTCTTCCAATCCAAGAACATGGTATATCTCTCCATCTGTTTGTATCATCTTTAATTTCTTTCATCAGTGTCTTATAGTTTTCTGCATACAGGTCTTTTGTCTCCTTAGGTAGGTTTATTCCTAGGTATTTTATTCTTTTTGTTGCAATGGTAAATGGGAGTGTTTCCTTAATTTCTCTTTCAGATTTTTCATCATTAGTGTATAGAAATGCAAGAGATTTCTGTGCATTAATTTTATATCCTGCTACTTTACCAAATTCATTGATTAGCTCTAGAAGTTTTCTGGTAGCATCTTTAGGATTCTCTCTGTATAGAATCATGTCATCTGGAAACAGTGACAGCTTTACTTCTTCTTTTCTGATTTGGATTCCTTTTATTTCTTTTTCTTCTCTGATTACTGTGGCTAAAACTTCCAAAACTATGTTGAATAATAGTGGTGAGAGTGGACAACCTTGTCTTGTTCCTGATCTTAGAGGAAAAGGTTTTAGTTTTTCACTATTGAGAACGATGTTGCCTGTGGGTTTGTCATATATGGGCTTTATTATGTTCAGGTAAGTTCCCTCTATGCCTACTTTCTGGAGAGTTTTTACCATAAATGGGTGTTGAATTTTTTCAAAAGCTTTTTCTGCATCTATTGAGATGATCTTATGGTTTTTCTCCTTCAATTTGTTAATATGGTTTATCACATTGATTGATTTGAGTATATTGAAGAATCCTTGCATTCCTGGGAGAAAACCCCCTTAATCATGGTGTATGATCCTTTTAATGTGCTGTTAGATTCTGTCTGCTAGTATTTTGTTGAGGAGTTTTGCATCTATGTTCATCAGTGATATTGACCCGTAGATTTCTTTCTTTCTGACACCTTTGTCTGGTTTTGTTATCAGGGTGATGGTGGCCTTGTAGAATGAGTTTGGGAGTGTTCCAAACTCTGCTATATTTTGGAAGAGTTGAGAAGGATAGGTGTTAGCTCTTCTCTAAATGTTTGATGGAATTCAACTGTGAAGCCTTGGAGTCCTGGGCTTTTGTTTGTTAGAAGATTTTAAATCACAGTCTCAATTTCAGTGCTTGTGATTGGTCTGTTTATATTTTCTATTTCTTCCTGATTCAGTTTCGGAAGGTAGAGTTTTTCTAAGAATTTCTCCATTTCTTCCAGGTGGTCCATTTTAATGGCACATAGTTGCTTGCAGTAATCTCACATGATCCTTTGTATTTCTGCAGTGTCAGTTGTTCCTTCTCCTTTTTCATTTCTAATTCTATTGATTTGAGGCTTCTCCCTTTTTTTCTCAATGAGTCTGGCTAGTGGTTTATCAATTTTGTTTATCATTTTGTTCAGCGTTTATTGTAAAGCTGGTTTGGTGGTGCTGAATTCTCTTAGCTTTTGCTTGTCTGTAAAGGTTTTAATTTTTCCGCCGAATCTGAATGAGATCCCTGCTGGGTAGAGTAATCTTGGTTGTAGGTTTTTCTCTTTCATCACTTTAAATATGTCTTGCCACTCCCTTCTGGCTTGCAGAATTTCTGCTGAAAGATCAGCTGTTAACCTTATAGGGATTCCCTTGTATGTTATTCGTTGCTTTTCCCTTGCTGCTTTTAATATTTTTTCTTTGTATTTAATTTTTGATAGTTTGATTAATATGTGTTGTGGCATGTTTCTCCTTGGATTTATCCTGTATGGGACTCTCTGCACTTCCTGGACTTGACTGACTATTTTCTTTCCCATATTCAGGAAGTTGTCAACTCTAATCTCTTCAAATATTTTCTCAGTCCCTTTCTTTCTCTCTTCTTCTTCTGGGACCCCTATTATTCGAATGTTTGTGCATTTAATGTTGTCCCAGAGGTCTCTGGGACTGTCCTCAGTTCTTTTCATTCTTTTTTCTTTATTCTGCTCTGCGGTAGTTATTTCCAGTATTTTATCTTCCAGGTCACTTATCTGTTCTTCTGCCTCAGTTATGCTGCTATTGATTCCTTCTAGAGAACTTTTAATTTCATTTATTATGTTGTTCATCATTGTTTGTTTGCTCTTTAGTTCTTCTAGGTCCTTGTTAAACGTTTCTTGTATTTTCTCCATTCTACTTCCAAGATTTTGGATCATCTTTACTATCATTCCTCTGAATTCTTTTTCAGGTAGACTACCTATTTCCTCTTCATTTGTTTGGTCTGGTGGGTTCTTACCTCTCTCCTTCATCTCTGTGTGTTTCTCTGTCTTCTCATTTTGCTTAACTTACTGTGTTTGGGGTCTCATTGTCACAGGCTGCAGGTTCGTAGTTCCCATTGTTTTTGGTGTTTACCCCCAGTGGCTAAGGTTGGTTCAGTGGGTTGTGTAGGCTTCCTGGTGGAGGGGAGTAGTGTTCTGGTGGATGAGGCTGGATGTTGTCTTTCTTGTGGGCCAGACCATATCTGGTGGTGTGTTTTGGGGTTTCTGTGAGCTTATTATGATTTTACGCAGCCTCTCTGCTAATGGGTGGGGTTGTGTTCCTATCTTTCTAGTTTTTTGGCATAGGGTGTCCAGCACTGGCGCTTGCTGGTTGTTGAGTGGAGCTGGGTCTTAGCTTTGAGATGGTGATCTCTGGGAGAGCTTTTGCCGTTTGATATTACGTGGAGCTGGGAGGTCTCTGGTGGACCAATGTCCTGAACTCAGCTCTCCCACCTCAGAGGCACTGGCCTGACACCTAGTCAGAGCACAAGACCCTGTCAGCCACACTGCGAGGGGGGAGAGTTGAGAAGGTGGGACAGTGCACCACGGGGGCTGACTTGGGGTTTCATCTGTGGCTTCCTTCCACCCTTGGCTACTGAGCTTCAGAGAAGGCAGGAGCTTCTGCCCCATCTTTCCTCTTCCTCTTTTCCTAGACTTTTTCTATTTTTTGTTTTTAATGTGTTCACATACATTTATATGTAGTTAAAGAAGTATAGTTTGGTTTGTGGTTTTCCTTTCTTTTCTTTTCTTTTTTTTTTTTTTACAAATCCTTTGGGATTTTAATATAATGACTTTGGGGTTAGAAATGAGTTCCCTCAGTGACATTAATGCATTGACAATATTTAGTCTTCCTATCCTGGAACATGGTTTATTGTTCCATTTATTTAAGCTCTTATTTTAAGGACATCAGCAAAGTTTTACTTGTTTTTTTTTTCTTTGAGGACTTTTTGGTTAGCTATATTTTGTGTTTTTTTTTGTCGTTGTTGACATGGTGAATGTAATTATTTTTTTCTATTGCATTTTCTAATGAATTATTACTGAATTGCTGGAAAGCTATTGATTTTTTTGTGTGCATTGTTCCAGTATCTAGCCATCTTGATGAATTCTGTAGGTTCTAAATGTTAAAATTTATTTCCTTGGGTACCTGGAAACCTCGGGCCTGGGGGCCATTTCTTGCTGGGAACGCATGCCTGGGCAGCCACGGGAAGCCAAGGATACAGCATTACATTTAGTCTTCATGTCTCCATAGGCTCCTCTTGGCTGTGACAATTTCTCATACTTTCCTCATTTTTGATGACCTCGACAATGTTGAGGAGTAATGCCCTGTTCTAAAGTCTCAGAGTCTTCTGCTTCAGTTTGCAGATATTGAAAGAGACAGTGGAGGAGCCACTTCAGATTCATAAAAACCCAGCTTAGAGCTCTCACAGGAGATGGAGACATTCAGATGCCTTTTACAGCAGGGAACTGATGTGTTCAGGTGGTTCTAATGTTTCCCAAGCCATCTCTATCACTGGGGATGGCAGGGGCAGTGCCCTGAAATTTTCCCTGGAGGAACAGAATTTAACTTTGCAACATGGATAAGAAGTAAAAATCAATATTCTCCATATGACTAGCCAATTATTTCTCTGCTATTTGTTGAAAAGACTTTCCTTCCCCCAATTGAATTGATTTTTTGCCTTTGTCAGAAGTCTTTAGAACATAGAGGGAGCTGTCCATCCTTTTTTACTTCTGGTATGGAGCGCTGGAGATCTCCTCTAGCACCCAGTGCTAAGGCAACATTTCTAATTTGAATATTCCATTGGTCAGGCTGCTGCAGGCGGCCTGGCTTTAGGAAGACTACCCGGATGGCTGAAAGAGTCTTGGTGCTCCAGCCAGGTGTCAGGACTGAGCCTCTGAGGTGGGAGAGCGGAGTTCAGGAAATTGGTCCACCAGAGACCTCCCAGCCCCACATAATATCAAACAGCGAAAGCTCTCTCAGAGATCTCCTTCTCAATGCTAAGACCCAGCTCCACTCAATGACCAGCAAGCTACAGTGCTGGACACCCTATGCCAAACAACTAGCAAGATAGGAACACAACCCCACCCATTAGCAGAGAAGCTGCCTAAAATATAATAAGTCCACAGACACCCCAAAACACACCACTGGATGCAGTCCTGCCCACCAGAAAGACAAGATCCGGCATCATCCACCAGAATACAGGCACCAGTTCCCTCCACCAGGAAGCCTACACAACCCACTGAGCCAACTTTACCCACTGGGGGCAGACACCAAAAACAATGGGAACTACGAACCTGCATCCTGCAAAAAAGAGACACCAAACACATTAAGTTAAGCAAAATGAGAAGACAAAGATACACAGCAGATGACGGAGCAAGGTAAAAACCCACCAGACCAAAAAAATGAAGAGGAAATAAGCAGGCTACGTGAAAAAGATTTCAAAGTAATGGTAGTAAACGTGATCCAAAATCTTGGAAATAGAATGGAGAAAATAAAAGAACTATTTAAGAAGGACCTAGAAGAACTAAAGAGCAAACAAAAAATGATGAATAACATAATAAATGAAATTAAAAGTTCTCTAGAAGGAATCAATAGCAGAATAACTGAGGCAGAAGAACAGATAAGTGACCTGGAAAATAAAATTGTAGAAATAACTACCACAGAGCAGAATAAAGATAAAAGAATGAAAGGAATTGAGGACAGTCTCAAAGACCTCTGGGACAACATTAAACGCACCAACATTTGAATAATAGGGGTCCCAGAAGAAGAAGAGAAAAAGAAAGGGACTGAGAAAATATTTGAAGGATTATAGTTGACAACTTCCCTAATATGGGAATGGAAATAGTCAATCAAGTCCAGGAGGTGCAGAGAGTCCCATACAGGATAAATCCAAGGAGAAACACGCCAAGACACATATTAATCAAACTATCAAAATTTAAATACAAAGAAAAAATATTAAAAGCAGCAAGGGAAAAGCAACGAATAACATACAAGGGAATCCCCATAAGGTTAACAGCTGATCTTTCAGCAGAAACTCTGCAAGCCAGAAGGGAGTGGCAGGACATATTTAAAGTGATGAAAGAGAAAAGCCTACAACCAAGATTACTCTACCCAGCAAGGATCTCATTCAGATTCGGCAGAAAAATTAAAACCTTTACAGACAAGTAAAAGCTTAGAGGTTTCAGCACCACTAAACCAGCTTTACAACAGATGATAAAGGAACTTTTCTAGGCAGGAAACACAAGAGAAGGAAAAGACCTACAATAACAAACCCAAAAGAATTAAAAAAAATAGTAATAGGAGCATACATGTTGATAATTACCTTAAATGTAAATGGATTAATGCTCCAACCAAAAGACATAGACTGGCTGAATGGATACAAAAACAAGACCCGTATAGATGCTGTCTCCAAAAGACGCACTTCAGACCTAGGGACAGATACAGACTGAAAGTGGGGGGATGGAAAAAGTTATTCCATGCAAATGCAAATCAAAGGAAAGCTGGAGTAGCAATTCTCCTATCAGAAAAAATAGACTGTAAAATAAAGACTACTACAAGAGACAAAGAAAGACACTACATAATGATCAAGGGATTAATCCAAAAAGAAGATAAAACAATTATAAATATTTATGCACCCAACATAGGATCACCTGAATACATAAGGCAAATGCTAACAACCATAAAAAGGGGACATCGACAGTAACACAGTCATAGTAGTGGACTTTATCACCCCACTTTCACCAATGGACAGATCATCCAAAATGACAATAAATAAGGAAACACAAGCTTTAAATGATACATTAAACAAGATGGAGTTAATTGATATGTAATGGACATTCCATCCAAAAAGAACAGAATACACATTCTTCTCAAATGCTCATGGAACACTGTCCAGGATAGATCATATCTTGGGTCACAAATCAAGCCTCGATAATGTTAAGAAAATTGAAATTGTATCAAGTATCTTTTCCGACCACAACACTATGAGACTAGATGTCAATTACAGGAAAAAAACTGTAAAAAGTACAGACACATGGAGGCTAAATAATACCCTACTAAATAACCAAGAGATCACTGAAGAAATCAAAGAGGAAATCAAAAAATGCTTAGAAATAAATGACAATGAAAGCACGATGACCCAAAACCTATGGGATGCAGCAAAAGCAGTTCTAAGAGGGAAGTTTATAGCAATACAATGCTACCTCAAGAAACAAAAAATATCTCAAGTAAACAACCTAACTTGACACCTAAAGCAATTAGAAAAAGAAGAACAAAAAAACCCCCAAAGTTAGCAGAAGGAAAGAAACCATAAAGATCAGATCAGAAATAAATGAAAAAAATTGAAGGAAACAATAGCTAAGATCAATAAAACTAAAAGCTGATTCTTTGAAAAGATAAAAAAAATTATTAAACCACTAGTCAGACTCATCAAGAAAAAAAGGGAGAAGACTCATATCAACAGAATTAGATATGAAAAGAGAGAAGTAACAGCTGACACTGCAGAAATACAAAGGATCATGAGAGATTACTGCAAGCAAGTCTATGCCATTAAAATGGACCACCTGGAAGAAATGGAGAAATTCTTAGAAAAACACAACCTTCCGAAACTGAACCAGGAAGAAATAGAAAATATAAACAGACCAATCACAAGCACTGAAATTGAGACTGTGATTAAAAATCTTCCAACAAACAAAAGCCCAGGACCACATGACTTCACAGTTGAACTCTATCGAAAATTTAGAGAAGAGCTAACACATATCCTTCTCAACTCTTCCAAAATATAACAGAGTTTGGAACACTCCCAAACTCATTCTACAAGGCCACCATCACCCTGATAACAAAACCAGACAAAGGTGTCAGAAAGAAAGAAATCTACAGGCCAATATCACTGATGAACATAGATGCAAAACTCCTCAACAAAATACTAGCAAACAGAATCCAACAGCACATTAAAAGGATCATACATTATGATCAAGTGGGGTTTCTCCCAGGAATGCAAGGATTCTTCAATATACTCAAATCAATCAATGTGATAAACCATATTAACAAATTGAAGGAGAAAAACCATAAGATCATCTCAATAGATGCAGAAAAAACTTTTGACAAAATTCAACACCCATTTATGATAAAAACTCTCGAGAAAGTAGGCATAGAGGGAACTTATCTCAACATATTAAAACCCATATATGAATAACCCACAGGCGCCATCATTTTCAATAGTGAAAAACTAAAACCTTTTCCTCTAAGATCAGGAACAAGACAAGGTTGTCCACTCTCACAGCTGTTATTCAACATAGTTTTGGAAGTTTTAGCCACAGCAATCAGAGAAGAAAAAGAAATAAAAGGAATCCAAATCAGAAAAGAAGAAGTAAAACTGTCACTGTTTGCAGATGACATGATACTATACATAGAGAATCCCAAAGATGCTATCAGAAAACTACTGGAGCTAATCAATGAATTTAGTAAAGTAGCAGGATATAAAATTAATGCACAGAAATCTCTTGCATTTCTATACACTAATGATGAAAAATCTGAAAGAGAAATTAAGGAAACACTCCCATTTACCATTGCAACAAAAAGAATAAAATACCTAGGAATAAACCTACCTAAGGAGACAAAAGACCTGTATGCAGAAAACTATAAGACACTGATGAAAGAAATTAAAGATGATACAAACAGATGGAGAGATATACCATGTTCTTGGATTGGAAGAATCAACATTGTGAAAATGACTATACTACCCAAAGCAATCTACAGATTCAATGCAATCTCTATCAAACTAACAATGGAAATTTTCACAGAACAAAAAATTTCACAATTTGTATGGAAACACAAAAGACCCCGAATAGCCAAAGCAATCTTGAGAAAGAAAAACGGAGCTGGAGGAATAGGGCTCCCAGACTTCAGACTATACTACAAAGCTAGAGTAATCAGGACAGTATGGTACTGGCACAAAAACAGAAATATAGATCCATGGTACAGGATAGAAAGCCTGGAGATAAACCCACACACATATGGTCACCTTATTTTTGATAAGGAGGCAAGAATATACAATGGAGAAACGACAGCCTCTTCAATAAGTGGTGCTTGGAAAACTGGACAGCTACATGTAGAAGAATGAAATTAGAACACTCCCTAACATCATACACAAAAATAAACTCAAAATGGATTAAAGACCTAAATGTAAGGCCAAACACTATAAAACTCTTAGAGGAAAACATAGGCAGAACACTCTATGACATACATCACAGCAAGATCATTTTTGACCCACCTCCTAGAGAAATGGAAATAAAACCAAAAATAAACAAATGGGACCTAATGAAACGTAAAAGCTTTTGCACAGCAAAGCAAACCATAAACAAGATGAAAAGACAACCCTCAGAATGGGAGAAAATGTCTGCAAATGAAGCAACTGACAAAGGGTTAATTTCCAAAATATACAGGCTGCTCATGCAGCTCAATATCAAAAAATCAAACAACCCAATCCAAAAATGGGCAGAAGACCTTAATAGACTTTTCTTCAGAGAAGGTATACAGATTGCCAACAAACATATGAAAGGATGCTCAACATCAGTAATCATTAGAGAAATACAAATCAAAACTACAATGAAGTATCACCTCACACCAGTTAGAATGGCCTTCATCAAAATATCTGCAAACAATAAATGCTGGAGAGGGTGTGGAGATAGGAAACCCTCTTGCACTGTTGTTGGGAAGGTAAATTGATACAGCCACTATGGAGAACAGTATGGAGGTTCCTTAAAAAACTAAAAATAGAACTACCATACGACCCAGCAATCCCACTACTGGGCATATACCCTGAGAAAACCATAATTCAAAAAGAGTCATGTACCACAATATTCACTGCATCTCTCTTTACAATAGCCAGGACATGGACGAAACCTAAGTGTCCATTGATAGATGAATGGATAAAGAAGATGTGGCACATATATACAATGGAATATTAGTCAGCCATAAAAAGAAACAAAATTGATTTATTTGTAGTGAGGTAGATGGACCTAGAGACTGTCATACAGAGTGAAGTAAGTCAGAAAGAGAAAAACAAATACCATATGCAAACACATATATATGGAATCTAAAAAAAAAGAAAATGGTTCTGAAGAACCTAGGGGCAGGAGAGGAATAAAGATGCAGATGTAGAGAATGGACTTGAGGACACAGGGAGGGGGAAGGGTAAACTGGGATGAAGTGAGAGAGTGGCATGGACATATACACTACCAAATGTAAAATAAATAGCTAGTGGGAAGCAGCCACATAGCACAGGGAGATCAGCTTGGTGCTTTGTGACCACCTAGAGGGGTGGGATAGGGTGGGTGGGAGGGAGATGCAAGAGGGAGGAGATATGGGGATATATGTTTACGTATAACTGATTCACTTTGTTATACAGCAGAAACTAACACACCATTGTAAATCAATTATACTCCAATAAAGATGTTTAAAAAAATAAATAAATAAATAAAAATAAAGATGTTAAAAAAAATAAAATTTATTTTCTTAGTTGTTTTATAGAGGCAATTAATTTATCTGAAAATGATGAGAATTTTACCATGAACCATCCTTTACCAGAACTATATACTTTCATCAATGCATTTAAGGCTGTAAATTTACTCCTGGGTTCCATATTAGCTGCATCTAACAAGTTTTGATATGTAGTATTTGTTTGTTGTTCAGTTCTAAATATTGCAGTCCACTTTTTTTTTTATTGTGATAAGAACAGATACCATGAGATCTACCCTCAACAATTTTAAAAGTATACGGTGCAGTATTGTTAAGTGTAAGCACAATGTTGTACGGCAGATCTCTAGAAATTTTTCATCTTGTTTAACCGAAACTTTATATCTGTTGAACAGCGACTCCCCAATTTCCCCTTCCCTCAGCCCCTGGAAACCACCATTCCACTTTCTGCTTCTGTGAATTTGACTAGTTTATCTGCCTCATATAAATGGAATCATGCAGTATTTTTCCTTCTGTGACTGGTTTATTTCACTTAGCATAATATTCTCAAGGTTCATCCATGTTGTCATATAAGGCAGGGTTTCTTCCTTTTTTATGGTTGAATGATATTCCATTGTATGTATATTTCACATTTTCTTTATCCATTAATTGGTAAATGGACATTTAGGTTGTTTCCACGTCTTGGCTATTGTAAATAATACTGCAATGAACATGAGAGTGCATACATATTTTTGAGATTCTTGTTTCAATTTTTTTGGATAAATACCCCAAAGTGGGATTGCTGGATCATATGGTACTTCTATTTTTAATTTTTTGAGGAGCCTCCACATTGTTTTCCATAGCAGCTGCACCATTTTACATTCCAATTAACAGAGTACAAGGATTCCAATTTCTCCACATTCTTGTCAACACCTACTTTTTTTTGGTAATGGAAATCCTAACAGACATGAGATGATATCTCATGTGGTTTTCATTTGCATTTCACTAATGATTACTGGTGTTGAGCGTTTTTTCATATACATGTTGGCTATCTGCATCTTCTTTCAAGAAATGTCTGTTAAAATTCTTTGCCCATTTTTAAATTAGTTTATTTGATTTGTCCTTTTTAAAATTAATTAATCAATTTTAATTAATTTATTTATCTTGCCTTTGTGATGTAGGAATTCCTTATATATTTTGGATATTAACCCCTTATCAAATACATGGTTTGCAAATATTATCTCCCACTCCATTGGTTGTCTTTTCACTCTGTTGTTTGTTTCCCCTGCAGAGCAGAAGGTTTTTAGTTTGCTATAGTCCCACTTGTCTATATTTGCTTTTGTTACATTCTATTTTGAATGGGATCTCTCCCTCTCCCTGTTAAATATTCCCCCCTATCTCTCTTAGATTTATAATTACCCCTTCCAGGCCCCCTAGGGTTCTTATTCTAGAAACAGGTGGTGTTTTAGGACTCCTTTTCTGTGGCGACATTGAAAGTATCAGAGATGCTGTCACCCAACCAGCAATTCCTGTGTCTTGGCCTAGGTCGTTGTCCTCCCACCTCCTTCCTTAGTTGCAACTCTAAATAGGGCACATCTGTAGCATTTTTAGCTTCCTTTGCCTCTTTAGATGAGCCCCATCATAGCCACTGATTTTAAGGAATAAGTCTTATTTTGATTACATGGAAAACTTTCAGTTCCAAGTACCTCATAGGAGCTGAACTTCTACCACCTATATCCGATTTTGGATTTTAACACCAGCAAACCTGCACCATCAGCCCTGCTCAATGCTGTGTTTCTGGTTTGTGAAGTTGTTAATATTGTTTTTGAATGTAGCTGGTTTTGCTTATTTTTTCTGTTTATGTTTTATCTGTCACTGGAGCAGAGAGATTCCATTAAATTATGGCCTTCCCCTCTGCTTCTCTTGGTCAGAGACTGCTCCTCCTGCGTGCCCTGTTGGCTTCACTGCTCACTGTGTCACCATCACTCTGTACCTTCAGGGTTGCTTGTTTCTGGTTTTCAGAGGAAGACCAGCTCCTACTCAGAGAGGCAGAAAGGCTGACTCACTACCATTACATCTAAACCTAGTTCTTTAAGGTGTTCCCAGATCTTGCTCTTTCAATTACCCTCTGGTCTTTGAGTTCTCTTTCTCTGCTGCTTCCCTTTCTGAATGAAAATGTGCTAAAGCCTCCTTTTGATAAGAGAAAACAAACAAAAACCAAGAACAAACAAATATTTCTTTCCTTAACCCTGCTACTCCCTTGAAAGATATGGCTCTTTCTTTCTCTTTAGTGTTAAACATCTTAGAGGAATATTGCGTAGTAGCTAAGTCTAATTCTTTTACTCCCATCTCATTATGCTGTTTGCAATCTGGCTTCTATTATAAGCAAACTTCCCTCTCAAAAGTCATTAATAAATCCTTATAGACCAAACACAGTGGCCATTTCTTGGTTTTCATCTTTCTTAACCTCTCTGTAGGACACAAAGGAGCTGTTCACCCCTTTCTGCTTATAACTCATCCCTACTTCTATATGTCTTCCCCTGAGGTCCTTTGCTCACCCTTAGTCATTCTCTATCTATACTTTTCCCCTTGGCATCTTCAGTTGCTGCCATTTTTACCTTTTAAACACATGACCTAAAAAATTTCTTTGTAAGCAACTGTTTCACATCTTTTCAGAAGTAGTGGGTAGTGACTAGCAGTAGTCTTAGAAAGAGTTTTGGAGCCAGATAGAGCCTAACTCTGCCACTGAGCAATGTTCTCACTGAAAATGTGGCTAATATTTAATACATGTTGGTGGATTTTTGTCACAATTAAGTGAGATAACATGTAAAGAGTAAAGGCACTGAATTGGAGCTCACAATATTAGTTCCTTTTTCTCTTCTTCCTTACAGAAAGAGGCATATCTTATATAAATTCAATAAGCACAAAAATGTCCAGTCCCATATATTATATACCCTTATCTCTATCTAGTACTTCTTACTCTCTGTTGAGACATCTCTAACTAGGTGCCCAAACAGGGCAGGCTCAATTTCAGTGTCCCAAAGTGAATTTATTATCTTCCCCACTCTTTGTCTTTACCTGAAGTTATGTTTCTAGTAACCATGGCAAACTTCTGTTATGTGATCTGTCTTGGCCCCATTGTGTAATTTGGTCTTGATTCTATACCCACAGTGTATCTTGCATCCATCCACTATTTTACTGCCTGAAATCACTATCCTAGCTTAGAACTTTATAGCCACTTTTGAAGGCTAATGCAAGTAGATTCAAACTATGCTTTAGAAAGATGAATCTGGCAACAGGGCTTGAAATTAAAATTGACCCTTGAACAACACAGTTTTGAACTGCATGGGTCCACTTATACAGAGATTTTTTTTTTTTTCCAAGGTCAAATACCACAGAACTACATGATCCTCGGATGGTTGAATCCATGGATACAGAGTGCTGACTATAAAGCTATATGCAGATTTTCAACCACGTAGAGTATGGGTGCCCCTAGCTCCTACATTGTTCAAGGGTCAACTACATAAGTATATATACACAGATATATGAAAATATCTGAAAAATATCAGAAACTATAAAAATTTCAGAAGTAATTATTTATCTATAATAGGTTCACCATTAGAATTATCTTTAAAAGAAAAATTTTAATCTAAATAAAGGGAAAAAACCAAAAATGATACCCTACCTTCACAGTTTATTCAGTGAATGACCCCATTTTTGTTCAAGTAGCCAATTGGATCATATGCCCAAGGGCCTCTTGATGGTACTTTTATTTTGGTGAGTCAGCAATGCTTGATCCTATATTCAGAGGGCTTAGTTGCAGCCCCAATTATCAAGAGTGTTGATGTTTCATAAGAACTCCCAGTTGATGGTATTCTGACTCTGTGGTGACAGAGCCTTCTTCAGAGAAAAGGCTTAACAGCTTATTAACTACTACATATTTGAAAAATCACTTTTAGCAGTATATTTGATTACACGTCTACCTTAAGAATTGTTTTGCTTTTTAAAAAATACAATCAATGTTGAGCTGCTTTTAATGCACAACCCATAGTTATTTTAGCAAAATGTAGTAAAAATAACTTAGCCTGCCACCAAAAAATACTGTTTTAAGGATACTGAGGTGCTCATTTTTGATTCTCTCATTCCCCCACCCCCAACATATACATGAAAATAAGTTCAAAGTGGCTGCCTGAATCCCCAAAGTCTCTCAGAAAAAAATGAAATCTTCTTTTCCCAGACCACAGTGTAGTGAAATAAATTAGTATAATGATTTATGTTTACTGTTTTAGTCAATTCTGATAAAGATTATAGAGACAAAATGACAAACTGCCTTAGTGGTAAACTTAAATCATGTCAGCCAGTCTTTAGTTTTTCCTTACCCTAATTGCTCCTCCTGTTCATTTATCTTCCCAGGCAATCTTGGGAAGAAATACTAGTTCAATCAGTGCATGTGCAAACCACTGGAGATAAAAAAAGTTTAGTCTAATTTGTCTCACTAAATTGTAATGCCTCTAGTAAACAAATCTTGGTTTGAAAGGAGACTAGAGAAATCTGAATAATTATGGTGCAAAATGCTCTCTTTTTGAATTTCGAAAGATACCGTTTATATACATGTTGTTGTCTCTCCACTCCTACCTCTATACTTCTTTCCTTGTTGTTTTTGAAAGCATGTCCTATTTCCAAATTAGAACCAAGAATTGCATGCAGTATCTTTACTCACACAGCTCAGGACCTGCTCACTATAAAAGTAAAAGATATAGACTTAAAAAAAAAATCCAGCTGTGTTCTACACTGAAAAAGTCTAGGTTGAGAAGTGACTTTTATAGGGATAATAAAGAGATTCCAGTTTAAAGTGGAGATAAAACCTCTAGCTACAGGAAGATGACTTTGAAGCATGGAAGCTCTTAGGTGATGAGAACGGGGTTATGAGTGTGTGTTCTTTGTTTCAACAGCAAATCTTTATAATGGGCTTATTCGGTGCCAAAAAGTGGGCTACATCACTTTTCATTTGGGGGAACTATGGAATCCAGGGAAATTGGCTTTTTCTCTTTCTGTTTTTTATTGAAGTGTCACAGAATATCATCTCCATGTTAGAAAACATATCAAATGAGGGTGATTATGATGAAAGTATTTTAATTATTTTTTTTTCTCTTCACACAGAACAAGCTGACTTCTCTGAGTTCTCTCTGGGTCTATCAGAGAGAAGACTGAATCTGAGCTGTTAAGTGCTGCTGAAGACAAGGTGGGTGGCCTTGTCAACAACACTGGGGTAGAAATTACTAGAATGCAGCAGCCTCCACTCGCATAAGGAGGAGAAAGTCTCTAAAGCCCAGGGTGGTGTGTGGAAGTCACAGCATTTGTTTGCTGCCCCCCACAGAAGTTCCGGGTGTGACTCCCTAGGATCTTCAGATGAGGGTCGCTTATCAGGCCAAGCTCGGCAGCATACCCCAAATCAGCAAGATGGGTTTTCATGCTTGTCATAAACTGTTAGAACTAAGGGATCTTAGATGCCATCTTTAAAATGAGAACATTGGATATAAAGGAGACGCTAGTCTAGAAAAGATTAGGGAATTTCTTAAGGTCATATGGGAAATAAGGTAGAGAGCTAGGACAGAAACTGGGGTCCTACCAAACCAGGAGGACTGACCCCAGGCTCTCTAGACCCACCCTTAGGATGGAACAAGAACGAAGCAAACCAGAGAAGCACATTTAAAGAAAGAGAAGGCTTGAAATATTAAAGCAAACTTTACTCTTTCCTGACTACAAGAGTCATTTTCATGCCAACATACTTGGACTTGGATGACTAACACGTTTGCTTTGAGTTTTCTCTTTCAGAGGACTGACAGAGTGATTAATTAACCACTGGGTACAAATCACTCTGGCAGGAGCTTTGGGGAAAACAGAGAAGGCCATGGCAGGACCTCAGGAAGCTCACAGTCTAGCAGACAAGATGGACTGGACATGTAATTAACCAGCCACGGTGCTGAGTCAAAGAAATCAAGGGGATAACTACAAGTTATTTGTAGAACTATTGTGAGATAATGGATTATTGGACATAAAATTTCTCTTTATTAGTGGATCTTCACTGTGCAGGAAGAAAAGTTAATGGCTTATATATTGGTGAATAACACACCCAGGGTGAGGTGATGTAATTCACATGACTATCAGTGAAGTTGCACTAGTGCTTGCCTGTCCCTATTTTTCTAGCTCAAAAGATAAAAGAATGTGCAATTTGTACAGACAAGAAACGAACAGACCCATTGCCTTCTTATATTTTACAATTTAAATGGTCAGTTTAATATACATGTAATAGTGTTATCATATTTCTCCTTTGCAGGTCTTTGTTGCAGAGAGATGCATGGCCCTGCCAATGCAATGTTTATGGGGGAGCTACCATTGATCAAATACTGCTATGTGCCAGGCATTGTCATGGGCACTTTGATGTATTTTATCTCATGTACTCATCACAGCAGTCCTATAAATAATTGTTACTATCTCCATTTTACAGATGAGAAAATTGGATTTTAGAGAGGGTAAGTAATGTGCCCAAGATCACATAGCTAATAAATACCAGAGCAGGAATTTTAACCAGATCTGAAGACCCCCATATCCATGCTCTTCTCCCTCATCCCATTGTTAAAGCATCATGCTTTGGAGAATAGAGAAGGAAATCAATCATCTAAACCAACAAAGAAGGAAAGATCTTTCACAGAAGAGTGAACAGGAGGGAGTATGATTTTGACAGTCAGCAGTCAGAAGGAAGCAGGAATGAGGAAAGAGTGTGTGGCACTCAGAGGCACAGACACTACAAATGACCATGCACCTGTCTTCTGTCTTATTCTGCTAAGATACCTGGGCCAGAGCAGCATTTACTATCTGAGAATAAAGATGAGTACATGTGGATTTGTACCCTTTCCTTCTGCATGCTCAAGCAGAAGAGGGGAAGACTGAGGGGGTAGGTTTGAGTTAGAACCCACATTTGTGTACAAGCTGAGGACTTTGGCAGTGAGACCAGAGGCAATGAACATACTATGCAACCAGGCTAGGTTAGAGGGAGAAAGGAAGGGACCAGCTTGGAATCTTTACATATGCAACATTATATCCTTCCGCTCAGGTTGGATGGTAAATTTTGCTTGTTTGCTATTTCAGCAACAAAGTGTTTCTATTAAAGGAAAACAACTTCAATATTTAATAGGGGATGTTATCTTTTATTAAAGACCCTATCAACAACAACGAAACAAACAACCACAACAAAAACTTGAACAAAGAAAGGATCTGAAAGCAAAGTATTTTAGTATCAGACAACAGTCACAAAATGTTTTGAGAACTTTCTGTGTTTAGATAGGAAATCTTTTTTTGTAATTAAGAAATTAAAGAGGAAAGATAAAAGAATCTTCGCTTCTGCATGAGTGAGGACATAACTCATGCCAAACCTCTGAATTCTTATCACTTTCCCAGGATACCCATTTATCATGGTCATCTATCTAGTTATCAGGCCTGTGAGAGGAAAACATCAAAAAGCATGAGCAATCTTGATCCCTTGAAAAACCCCGATATTGGGCATGACCCTTCAAAAGGCATTATCATCAAACAGAAGCTATGTCAACTCCCTCACATGGCCAGAGGTTATAATGCTAAAGATTAAAGACTTGATGCTACAGGGAAAACAGGAGAAGCTACATTTGAAAAAAAGATAAATTTCCTCTTCTTTCCGAGCTCTTTTCATGATTGTTCTCTGCAACTTACTTCATACAGAATTTCTTGGCAGCAGTTTTCTGAAGGAAAAAGCTTAAGGAAAAAATATGTTGTCAAAAATTTAAAGAATTATTTATTTATGTTATTTTATCCAGGATCTCAAAGCCTATCTTCCTCCCTTCAATGCTAAAATTCAAAGACACCAGAATGAGAAAGAACTGAAGACTTGGTTGGTAGAAAAGGTGTGGAATAGGATTCCACATGGCATCGTTGGATGCACCATTATAAAATTTCAACGCCTCAAACCAGTCCTAATGTCAATGCATTTTACAGAAACTGATGGGCTAGGTAGCTGGGATTCTCAGCTTTTATTGCAGGGAGCACCTATCTGAAGTGTAACCACCACCTGTGTATCATCCTGATGCATGCTGAGTAGAGAGTAACTGAGCAACCACGTTTGAGCTCTTGCTACCAGAGGAACGTTCTACAGCATTATCCGGGAAGTCCACTGGTGTCCACAGATCTATCCCTAGCAGAGAAGATGAAATCTTCTCTGTGTGCTGGCCCGTGGAGGAACGCTCATCCTATAGTGAGAAATGGTGGGCACAGCCTTGCAGGTGCGAGGGCTGGAGTTAGGCAGCAGCACGGCACAGCCGCATTTGCAGTGCCCACTGGAAAGAAGCGTAGCCTTCTGTGGATAACACCTGGAGGAGCTGAGAGTATGTCTTGACTAAGTGCACAGAAAAGGTGAATAGTGTGAAACAGAAAGCAGGGAGACTAAACCTCAGAGAACACAAAGGAAGATCCTGGTTTAACCAGACTAACTCAGAACTATCCACTTAGTCACACTAGGTAAAGGTTCATTTGCAGGTTCTTTAGTGGGGAGAAAAAGAAATCTGACCTCAGCGCCTCTGTATCGTTTTTTTAGAGCATGGGGTCTACACCTGAGACATGTGAACCTGAGGTTCCTCAGATGGCCTCAGGGGGACCAGGAACCTTTAAAGTTGTTTGAAGAACCTGTGATGTTGTTGTATAAATGTGCCTTTCCTTCTGAGGAAACAATTTTCAAATGTGACTAGAACCCAAAAAACGTTGACTGCTGCTTTAATACTTATTGTATATATAGGTAAGTACATTGTTCTTACACAGGGTGGGTTAGCCATAACGCAGTAATCATTCTCAACACATCTTTTCCTGTCTTAGTTTTCATAGTCTTGAATTCAAAGACTCTTCTAAGTTTTTCCGCATTGTTATATGAAATAGGGGAACTGCCTTGTTATGGGCAACAACAGTTTGATTCTCTGGACAAAACCAGAGAAGCAGCCCCCTTACTGAAGTGGCCTAATGAAGTTTGATTCCATCTGAATATGCAATAATTAACAGCCAAAGCTTGCAAACTCAGATGCAGCCTGCAGAAGGTCAAGCCGTAAGGTAATAAAAGGCAGTGAAAACTCACCTTTTGTCTTGGGAGACTATGAGGAACTGGGCAGCACATGCCAGGGGCAGCCAAGACTCAGCTCCAGAGGTTACTATGATGGGATGCTTGTCCAGTGTTGCCTGATCTTCCAGATTTCCAAGGAGATCTAGAGACGTGGATTTTTAACAGAATTTCTGTTATATTAAAGCTACCCAGGAAAAGCGTTATAAAGATGTATGAATCTTTACTTGATGCGTGACTGAGCTATAAATCTTAGTTTTGGATAACGTGGATTAAATGCTTTTAAAAGACTTCTGAAATTTATCTTTAAGATTTATAAAACTCTACAAATACTTTAACTTAAAATGACAATATGTGAGAACAGGTAGACGGGTGGAAGCCCATTTCTCTCTGAAGATGTAGTCGATGATATTGTCTGCATGATAGAGAATGTCACTAGGAAGAAGCCCAAGAAGAGCAAGCCTTCAGGTGCTTGGGGGAGATGTGAACTTGATCCATGTTGTCTGCAGTGGACAGATATAACCTGTGATGTTACTAATTCTGAAGAGTAGCTGATATTATTTTAGAGGGAAGTTTTACTGTATCTGGCTAGAGAAATTACACAGCAATGAGGCAGCAAAGAAGGGACAAAAAGGAAACTGAAACTGTAGAGAGCCCATGCTGCAGGCCTTTTCCTTCCCTCCTGAGAGGGGAAGAACCGGGAATCACAAGCCTGAGCAGCAGCAGCCAGGTGTAGAGGGCTCGATACCTAGTGAATAGGAAAGCAGGGGGTGCTCATTTTGGCAATAGAGGTGCCTCTACTACACATGAGGGTTGAGTTTCTAGTTTGCCCTGGGATACTTACCAAGCCTAGAGACTCAGCATATCACACCTGACTCAGACACACCCAGGAGACATTTATTCTCCCAAGCCCAGTATCTAATGGGCAATGTTAGAGGAGACCCTTAGAGATCATATGAGGTTTGCATTCTGTTCTTGCAGAAATTCAATGCTTAAAAAAGGCTGATTTCACAGTTGGCTAACCTGTAATCCCTTTGCTTTAGTTCCAGCCTGAAGACTCGTAGTGTGTTTAGTGTGTTCTAAAAGGCTTCTCTTTGTGGAAGGAAATATGGCATTATTTTATATGCACTGGGACTCCATTCTAAAGGACACTCATAGGTGTCCATTGTGAGGGCCATGCCTAAGAGAAGGACACTATATCATCTTTGGTGAACTGACTGTTCAAATATTTTGTCCATTTTTTTATTCCAACAGGGGTTTTAAATGTCCTTTCCTCACCCTGACCTGCAGAATGTGGTTACCCTGCACTGGCAGGGTGGTATCAAGAGAGATGGCAAACATAAAATGTTCACAAAGAGTGGTATAGGGTTGCCCAGTAGCCAGCCACTAACAGCAATGATGTACAAGATAGGGAGATACTGGTAAATGAAATCTTTGTTCTTTTAGAATTTGCAATTGACTTGTCACCCAAGGAGCCTTTAGTAGAATCTGATTATGGTGCTGGTATCTGGGTACAGGGATAATATCCAGTTCAGTGGCTAGGTTGAGAGGAGTGGCTTCCAGCATTATAGACAAAGAGACACCTGCTTTGACCTCTAATAGTGTCAGATCTTAGTTACTCTGATGGTCTTTTTGATGTATTAAGTTGGCTAAGCTACAGACCCCAGTTATTCAATCAAACACTAATCTAGGTGTTGCTCAGAAGGTATTTTGAAGATGTGATTAAAGTCCATAATCAGTTGACTCTAAAAGAGATTATCCTAGTTAATCTGAGTGGCCTGATTCAATCAATTGAAAGGTCTCAAAGGCAGAGCTGAGGATTTCCTGAAGTAGAAGAAATTGCCCCTGCGGACAGTGTATGCCCAGGAGTTGCCCTTCCTGATGGCCTGCCATATGGATTTTGGACTTGCCTGGCAGTTGCCTAAACCAACTCCTTGCAATAAATCTCTTAATATATACCTTCCACTGGTTCTGCTTTCCTAGTTGAACTTTTTTTTTTTTAAATTAATTAATATATTTATTTTTGGCTGCGTTTGTTCTTCATTGCTGGGCTTTCTCTAGTTGCAGTGAGCGGGGGCTACTCTTCGTTGCAGTGCAGGGGTTTCTCATCACGGTGGCTTCTCTTGTTGTGGAGCACAGGCTCTAGGCACACAGGCTTCAGTAGTTGTGGCATGCGGGCTTCAGTAGTTGTGGCTCGTGGGCTCTAGAGAGCAGGCTCAGTAGTTGTGGCGCACGGGCTTAGTTGCTCCGCGGCATGTGGGATCTTCCCAGACCAGGGATCAAACCCATGTCCCCTGCATTGGCAGGCGGATTCTTAACCACTGCGCCACCAGGGAAGTCCTTCTAGTTGAACTTTGACTGATAGAGTCACCTACTGACTAACTTCCTCTTGGACTGTGTAGCTTTGGCCTCATTTTTCATAAACATGTCTTAGCCCACAAAACTTTTAAAAAACAAACTAGTTTCAAGTTGTTTCTTTTAATCAAGATATAGCTGAATTAGAAAAAACTTTAATAAATTGTCACTTAATAGAGTCAATAACATTTTTGAATTTTTGTGACTAGTGATCTATTTGTACTTATTTACACCATCTAATTTTGTGTTTTCTGTTGACACATTTATTTTTTATTTGCTTCCCCTTCCCCTCTTTTTTCTGCATTTTATTGGATTGTTAAAAAATTTCAAAATTTCTCCTACTGTTTTGCTGGTTTGAAATCTATGCAATGCATCTACCTTCTTTCAGTGGTCACTATTATTTTATATCTATATTTATTTATATTTTTAGTAACAAAAGATTAAGTTATTCATTATTTATAGACTTTTCCCAAACATGCCGTGGAACTTATTCAGTTTTAAATACCATCAAACAATCCCAAACCAATTATTGTTATTTTTTTCTAGAGCTTTAGTTTTATTATCAATATTTTTATATATGCTAATACTTGTTTTGATTAATTTTCAGAGTAAACTATTAATTCTTTTCCCCATACATGAATGAAGGCCATCTAGGTCTTGAATTTAACTTTCTATTATAGATTTTTCAATATTTGACATGATCTCAACGATTAAAATTCTCAAGATATGTCTTAAACAGTGTAACCCAGAAATGCTCTAAAATTTCACAAAACACAACCAAAAGATGAGTAAACTAGAATTGCAAGCTTAATTCATTACATTTTCCAAGGGGCATTCTGTCCCTTTTCATGAATTTCTAGAATCTTGCACCCATAGAATCAGAAACGAATAGAAAAGAATAATGAGGCATCCACAAATGCCTTCAAAATATCTGGAAGCAAAAGGTTAACCTTAGTGGTGTTAGACAAAATTTTAACACGACTTACATATGGAGTTACAGGTTATATAGTATAAGACAGCATTTAATATGCAAAAAGAAGTTCCTTTTCCTTAAACTTTTTTTTTCAGAGACATAAAATTGTTCCTTAATTAAGAGTCAAATTTTTAAACCACTACTAATTAAACCAATGTTATTATTGAGAAAGATTGCATATCTCAATCCATTGATTCACACAAAGTAACAGCCATTATTACACTGAATTCAAACCTTCTGGGAAAGCAGAACACAGACCCTGAACTTAAATAAGATTCAGAGTTATCCTAAAAATGGTGTAAGTCAATATTTAATCAATCAGAACAAATCTGTTTTTGTATAAAAATTTAAACACACAAAATGAACACCTTGAGACACTTTCGGAATATATGAAAGCAAAGAATTTCCAAATAGACACAGTCTTAGCTTATGAGTAAAGCCCTCCGTTGTTGTGGGCTTCAGAAGAGCAGCGCAGTGTAGACAAAGCATGATAGGGCCATAGATCACAGTAATAACATTTGCAATAAACAATAACAGAACAAAGCAGACATCTATAAGAATCCCACTAGGAATTTACGTTATCCATAATTTTTCTTTACATTTGAGAAACTATGGCAGGAAAGGCCATTACATTCAATGGCACCAATTAATTTCTGCAACTTTTAATGACATCTTTCTGAGTAAAAACCTCACATAATGCCCTGCGCACATGATTGATAGCAGCTTATGTTTGATTTGTACTGGATTCCTGAATTTTTTTAGTATTTTTAAAGAGTCCCTCTGCAGCCAATCAAGCAATCAACATGAAATACTCAGATTCTCTCTTGAAAAGTACAAGAAAAAAGAAAAGACAATGTGGCTTCTTTCCTGGGCCAACAGAGCACTAGTGATGTTATTTAAGTAGTTTTCTGGATGATGGATTACAGAGATTTTTATTCCAAGAGAAAATGATAGTCAAAGAAAACCATTTAATTCTTGTTCTTTGCAGGATATCAGAGTATAACACTACTCTTAAACATGGGTTTGTAATACACAATTTCCCTTTATTGACTTCCCTAGACTTTAGCAAAAAGTATTTCTTAATATCTTAGAAAATATTCCAAGTTTGTAATATCAGTGAAAGGATTTAAACTGAACAAAGAGGACCACACAAGAACTCACATATGTTTTTAGTGGGCATGATCATGGGAAATGAATCCTTGATTAGCATGGGGTTTGGAATAGAAATTCTCTTTCCTTTAACCATAAAAGCTCCAGTCAAACTTTGGTTGAGTAGTTTAAAAAATAATCTAAGATAGTGAGTATATCTAGTGGTGTGCTGGTAAGCTCAAGGATCCTATTCACGAGGTATGTATTCTTTAGAAGGCTCTTCTGAATGAGAAACAGAGAAGCCTAGAAAGAGCCTACGTAGCATGTGTGCCAGTGACAACCTGAGAAGCAAAAATGGCCTGATGAAGACCAAATACTGCCCAGAACCATTTACCGGTGATGACCATGAGGGGCATATTAGAGTGTCTAGGAGGGACAAAACATGCACTTATTCCATAAATGTTCATTGTCTATTTTAGTCTAAATACTGAGACAAGTTTAGAAAGACTAAATGGCTTGGCCAAGGGCACAAAGAAGATAGTATAGAGATGGGGTCATTCAAAATTAAAATTTGTAAACAATATGTTTTAGTATGTCATGAAAATAATACAAGCAAAAGGACAGTGGATTTCATGATTTAGTAAATTAAAATGAAAATTAGAGTAAAATTCTCCTACTAATTGGTGGTTTAGATATTTCTGAACTATTTCAACCATAGATTTAAATCATATAAGAAAATCAGGGCTTCCCTGGTGGCGCAGTGGTTGAGAATCTGCCTGCCAATGCAGGGGGCATGGGTTCGAGCCCTGGTCCGGGAAGATCCCACATGCCACGGAGCGACTAGGCCCGTGAGCCACAATTACTGAGCCTGCGCATCCGGAGTCTGTGCTCCGCAACGAGAGGCCGCGATAATAAGAGGCCCGCGCACCGCAATGAAGAGTGGCCCCCACTTGCCGCAACTAGAGAAAGCCCTCGCGCAGAAACGAAGATCCAACACAGCCATAAATAAATAAATAAATAAATAAAATTAAAAAAAAAAAAAAAGAAAATCATACTTCTTGTTCAAGGGACTCTATTTAAACTGCCAGCAGTCTTGGGCTCGTGGTTAAGGAAGAATCAATTCTTAGGTACTTGTGGAATAAACACACCCAGACCTTTAAATTTCTATAACTTTTCTATAATTATCCAAGTTTCCTGGTATGTTCATTAACCAAGAATTCCAGATAACCCGGCAGTCACTCAAATCCCACAACCTCTGCTGACAAATAGAGCTTTGGATGACAGAGATCTAGACGAAAGATGATAAAATTCAGATTTTTCCATGACCACCAATATTGTCATGAAAGAGTTCTGTGGTTTTATACCAAAGCAAGCTATGGGCTATGTTCTGATGTGTGCTTTATGTAATCTTTCTTTCAATCCACAGAAACTTACATAAAATGGAATCCACAGAAAGTTAAATAAAATGGAATAATTTTTTTTCTAATGAATGGACTCATCCAGTTTTATTTTCTACATTGCTTTTACTTACAAGATTGCTGCCTAACTCTTTACTTCTAAAATGTCATCCCTGTAGATAACTACTGAGGATTATTGCATATTAAAGGGGACCCCAGAACTAGAAGTGACCTCAGAGGTAATAAACTCTTACATCCCCATTTTACAAATCTAGAAATAGAAGCTTTGAAAGTACTTGCCCAAGACCTCTGAGAAAGTTTGCAGCAAAGCCAGGGTTAGAACCCTAGTGACCAGATGCCTAATAAAATACAGTGATGCTCCCTGATTATTTTTTTTGTAACATCAAAATCAGAGTAACAAGAAATAGGATATTGTACTGTGTTCCCTAAAAACCTTCTGTGAGCCCTGTTAGAGACTGGCATATTCTTTTGCCTCCCCCTCTTAAGGAGACACAAACTAAACCTTGCCCAGAAAGATCAAGATAAACTTAAAATTACTCCCCCAAGTATATGTGCTAGTATTCTGAAGAGTCAATATTGGTCATTGTTATTCCTCTTAGCAGAGGCTGAGAGTCTTATTAATTGCCATGTACCTTTTTTTCCCTGTAAAACAAAATGTACTCCTTGTATATGAAAAGCTTATTGTCTTATTCAACTAAAGAAAGGAGGAGAAATGGGAAAGAAGTGTTGGGAAAATTAAGGAAAGCGAAAAAAGGTAAAATGGGGAAAGAGGACAAAAGAGAGTGAGAAGTTTAATTAAACAATACTAAGGGGTCACTTCACACGCATTGGGATGGTTATTACAAAAACAAACAGGAAATGACAAGCGTTGGCCAGCATGTGGAGAAATTGGAAGCCTTTGTGCGTTGTTGGTAGGGATATAAAATTGTGTAGCATCTGTGAACAACTATATGGTAATTTTTTTAAAAAGTAAACATAGAATTACAATACGATCCAGCAATTCCACTTCTGGGTATATAGCCAAAGAAGTGAAATCAGGGACTCGAACAGATATTTGTACACTTATATTCATAGCAGCACTGTTCACAAGAGCCAAAACATGGAGGCAACTCAAGTGTGCATTGATGGATGAATGGATAAAACAAATGTAGTATATACATACAATGGAATGTTATTCAGCCTTAAAAAGGAAGGAATTTCTGACACATGCTATAATATGAATGAACCTTGAAGACATTATGCTAAATAAGCCAGTCACAAAAAGATAAATACTGTGTGATTTCATTTATATGTGGTGCTTAGAGTGGTTGAATTCATAGAGGCAGAAAGTAGAACAGTGGTTGCCAGGGCTTGGTGGGGAGTGGAGAACAGGTAGCTGTTGTTTAATGGATATACAGTTCAAGCTGGGAAAAACGAAAAAGTTCTGATGATGGTTGCACATCAATGTGAATGTACTTAATGCCACGGAACTGTACATTTACAAATGGTTAAAATGGTCAATTTTATGTTAAGTATATTTTACCACAATTGAAAAAAAGAGAGTACTGGGAGAAATTTATGAAAGGCAAAAATATAAATGAGCCTTATACTTCAGTATGCACTAGAAAAATAATCTCTCTGAAGTAATATTCATTATTTTTAGCAAAGGTAATTCTTTTTGTTTCCAAAACAAGAAATCGTTTTTCAAAGACAAGGGGCCTGGGGGCAATTCCACTTTCTTTCCCCACAGACAGTGTTTAAAGGCAGGTAAACTAGTGCACTCTTTCTACCTTAGAAAAGGTATCACAGATTTCAGAAGTGTACCCTCTACGGAGCCAGTATGTTTTTTCCCTTGTGCAATACAATATTTGCTTTGATTATTCCTATTTGAAAATAAATAGCCAAGTCTTTCTGATCAATCCAAAGGCAGCAGAAATGAAATATTTGTTCTTTCTACTCCTTTACAGTTAGTTTTTCTTTAATTACAGGAAATTCTCATTATAAATATGTTCTTTGTTATCAAGCAGCATCAGCAATTGGATACTTAGCCTGGTTGCCAAGTTTATTTTAGTCTTTACAGCTCCTACCTTGCAAGGACATTTCAGCTTCTCCCATATCCTTTTAGAGATTGGGCAATGGCCAAACTGCAAAGGATTGTTATTTATTAAACAATAGAATAGCTTCCCATGAGCATAGATGATATGAAGCAACTCATTTAAGATATGTAAAGTGGTGCTCATTTTTATTGGCAAAATATGTAGTATCTTGAGATGAAGGTTTGCTTAATCATCACTGCAAGAATATCATATTATTATTACTCTCAGAGACTTTAAGGAAGCTACTACTGTGTGCTAGATCATTTACTATGCCTCTGTGACACAAAGGGTTGACAGATACGGTTCTGGCCCCAAAGGATCTTACTACTCATTACAGGCACCATATGGGTAGATCTTGGTTAACTTGCTTTATACAATTTTGTGATTGAAATTGTTCAGGAGCAGTTCTGTTCCCAATATTGCCAGAAAATGCATCCTTTTTACGGATCTCCATCTTTCGTGGTATGAGAACCATATCACATAGCTTACTGTCTACATTAAAATGACTTTACTATTCCATTGTTGTCAGTAGCATAACTCAACTATTTCAAGAGTCTCTTGCCCAAGTAAATAACTGGATTTATTATTACAGAACTTTCCCGAAAGATCCATCAACTCTTCAATCGAAAGCATCAACAGGCAGTTCACATCCCAAGACTCTTTGAGCCTTTGCCTAAAGACGTTTGCCATTTCTATCAATCCTAAACTATTATATAATGATCCTTAACCAGTCCTACTGAAGTCTAGGCTTTAAAAGACCATCTTTGAATCCAGACTTCAAAATTCTAATAAGTCAGAACTTGCCCTTCTCTCAAGTCTATGGTATTCACAATAGCCAAAAAATGAAAAAAATAACAACAAAAAACCAAAATGTCCATCAGCAGAAGGGTGGATAAACAAAGTGTGGTATATCCATATACTGAAATACTATTCAGTCATTAAAAAAAGATCCAAGTACTGATACATGCTACAATGTGGATAAACTTTAGAAACATTATGCTAAGTGAAAGAAGTCAGACACAAAAGGTCACACACCTATTGTACTGTTCCATTTATATGAAATATCCAGAATAGGTGAACGCATAGATACAGAAAGCACATTAGCAGTTGCCAGGGATTTGGAGTGGTGGAAGGAGAATGGAGAGTGACTGCTTACTAGGTATGAGATTTCCTTTTGGGGCAATAAAAATGCTTTGGAATTAGGTAGAGGTGATGAACGCACAACGTTGTGAATTTACTAAATGCTACTGAACTGTACACTTTAAAAGGGTATATTTTATGTTATGTGAATTTCACCTCAATTAAAAAAATATTTTTAAGTCTGCGGAGCTGATGTTTTCCCCTACCTTGATAAGAAATAAACTCTTTTGTATGATTAACAGTTTGTTTGAATGATATTTGGGGAGCCATCATTCAATAGCTATAATTTAAATCAGAGACATGTCTGTGATCCTGTGTGGGTTTTGAAATTAGATCACACTCCCCTTGGTTTTGACCCTCAATGACTCCCAAAGCTGGAGTTCAATTTCCCCTCAGTTTTCTCTCCCTGTGAGTAAATGGTCCCCTTTTGGCCACTGTGTTTTATCCTCTTATGTCTTATCTTCCTACACTTCAGTAATCTTTAAGATGTCATTGATTATGAGATACTCTTATTTGCAAATTCTAATCCCTGTTTGGCTAGCTCTAAATTACTGTATATGGTCTGCTTTTCATTATGATGTCTTAATCTGTAAAAAATTGTAGTATTTATACATATTCACCTTTTGGGTTGTTTTTGCTTGTTTGTAACCTTTTTTTAAGTTGTTATTTTTTTTTAAGTTCTTCTATTGAAACCACAGAGACTCTCTAAAGACATCTTGAGCAAGGAGGTCTATTACGAGGACCCTACATTCAGTTGTACCAGAACAGGATGGGAATGGCAGCAGCTGGGCCTGAGCTAGTCTCCATCTGTTTCCCTAAATACAAATATGAGAGGTGTGAGCATGTAGGAGATATTCCCCATTCCTGTCTCATTTGCCTGGGCTTTTTGTTTCTATTCAGATATGCTTTTCCTGACTGACTCTTATTCCAATTTTTTCCTCATGGCTTCTCAACTTGTAACATAGCCAGAAACGAGTTCTCTGAACAAGTGTACCGTGAGGATGCCTACGCCTCTTGCTTTGCCATTCTATTGTCCATCCTTTCCCACGTTGCAAAATGTACACGGATCTAAACACGTCTAAGTCGTGGGTTATTTGTATGAGTATGTATCTGCTTTGCTCAAAGACAACTGTTTCACCCTAAAGGCCAATTCAGTAGATTTATCTTCAACAAATACTGGGCTTTGATCACCCTAGAATAGGTGGTATCGTGTGGTATGTAGCTGTCCTTTTCCAGGGCACTTCCCTTATCAGGATACATGTCTGTTGATTTGTGGGAAGCTGGCTGTTTTTCGTTCCTGACAAACGCCAGTGATTAAAATGTAGTGGCTTGCTCTTGTTCCCCTGATAAAGGTGACAGCTGCAGACTTTCCAGTGGTGGTGGATATCATCCATGCAGATTGCTTTTTAATGAAAGCAATATATTATCTTACCTAGAGACCCTGAAGCCTTACCTTGTTAATGTACTCTAGCTTGGCACCACATTTATCTATAAATTAGTTGTATTAAACACTCTCCTTACTATTTATCCAGCCTTTAAAGAGTTTTTCTAGTGAGAGGATTTTGCCCTCTTTCCTCACCTTAAGTATTGTTATACCCAAGGACAACCCCACCAATATTTTTAAGTGTAGTTTGGTAAAAAACATTCCCAGGCTGGAAAAGTATTACAACTACACTCAATAACTTGATCATCCTTCCCCACATTTAGCCCCTAAAATAAGAGAGAAAAGATGGAATCGTTTAGAGCTCCAGCCTTTCAGTTGAGTCTCCTAAAAATCTGCGATAATTCTGACAGCAAGGCTCACTAAATAGCATGACTGAATAAACCAAAGAGAAGAAATCAACTTAAAACTTAGCTTGTAAAGATTTAAAATATGAGATTAGAGGAACCCTCTTATTCATATGTAGAAAAAGAAAAAGAAAATGCTGTCAGAGTTTAAAACTCAAATAATCCCCCCAACATGCAACTCTTTGTTATCCCCATGTCTCACACGGGGTGTATATCATCAGGTCTTCTATGAACGGTCACAGTTCTGCTGGGAGTGAATGGCATCTATTGTCCTCAAGGAGGAAGACGCCACAGCGAGGTGCAAACTTCATGCTGTGGCTCTGGAAACAGTTACAACACCAAGGCCTTGTAATGACCCATGAACCAAAATTGGAAACAAACAACTATTTTGCTGAATGTGTCCTCTCTGACCTAAACCCAATATTAAACTTTTTACAGAACTATAAATCAAATCCATTAAAAACAAAAAAAACCCAGTGAACCAGTCTGAACTAAATCCAAACCTACATATTTTCTAAAACAACTGAACTGTAACAAAACTAAAACATCAAAATATTCTCCACCCTGAATCGATATTTCATTTGGTTCAAGTCTCTGAACCATATTTTCTATTTCGAGACAGGATTATTGTTGTTAACCATCCCTTTAAAGGGGAAATACAGAAGGGGAGTTAATGTCATAGTTAGCACTGAGTATAAATAAGAAAAGCATGTGGTAAAATGAGTGAAAAATACCCATTTTATAAACAATTTTAGTAAACACACAATCATTCAAAGAGAAGCAAGAAGAAAAATTGTCAAAAAGAAGGAAAATACAATAATCAAATTTGTGAACAATTGAGAAAATATAGGGAAACCAATGCAGATCACCCTTAGGAAGTGGTAAATTCCATGTGGAGTGAATTAATTCCTTGGTATGGTAGAGGAAGCAAGCAAGCAAATACGTATTAAGTACTGCTAACATCATTATAGTTTAGATTACAGGGAATTACATTCACTCTCATTAGAATTTTCCTTACTTATTGGTTAATTTTGTTATTATGAATGGTAGAGAAATAAGTAGTAAATAAAAAAATTGGGAACTAACTTTTGGTCTGTGTGAATAAGAAATTACAAAATTCAAAAGTATATTATTTGAATTTTTAAGTTTTCCAGACAGATTAAAATTTGGATGATTTTCAGAAGAAATTTATGCTTAAGAAAATGATTTTCTAACATCAAAAATTTTGTAAATTTTTTTTTGTTGTGTAGAAACATGAATACGTCTCTAAAAATAACTAAAGCATATTTATTTGAGTATTATATTTAGTTATGCTCTGGCATATACATACATAAGTATGCACACACATTCATCTAAAGAAGTCTAGCTTTTTATGAATGTCATATCATTAGGGAAATGATCACAGGGCAGACAGTCTATGAATTCATGATTTTTTCCAACAAGTTCAAGTAAACCAAGGTTCCTGATAGGAATACTAACATATTCAACCTTTGTACCTCTTAGAGCTGTGATGAAAAGTTAGAAGTCTTTTGTCTAGACATCTAGAAGACATGTGTTCTAAATACTTAGAAAAAAATAAAATTATTCTCTATTTCTAGAAATTTCTCTTAAAGAAATAATCATGAATGTGAGAAGATCTACCCAAAAGGATTATCTACAATTACCATAGAGCAGGAACTATTAACTAATCACCAAACCCCTTTCCTCATCTTCCAGGGCACACAGCTAACACATATTTCCCAGCTTCCTTTGTAGTTAGAGGTGGACGTTTGATTAATTCTATCCAATGGAATGTGAGCAGAAGTGATGTGTGATGTGTGTCACTTCCAGTCTCACTGGTAATTTTTTTTTTTTTTAAATAAAGTTTTGTTTGTTTGTTTGTTTGTTTTGGTTTTTTAATTAATTAATTAATTAATTTTTAAATTTTTGACTGTATTGGGTCTTCGTTTCTGTGCGAGGGCTTTTTCTAGTTGTGGCAAGCGGGGGCCACTCTTCATCGCGGTGCGCGGGCCTCTCACTATCGTGGCCTCTCTTGTTGCAGAGCACAGGTTCCAGACGCACAGGCTCAGTAGTTGTGGCTCACGGGCCCAGTTGCTCCATGGCATGTGGGACCTTCCCAGACCAGGGCTCGAACCTGTGTGCCCTGCATTGGCAGGCAGATTCTCA
This sequence comes from Eschrichtius robustus, assembly GCF_028021215.1. NCBI lineage: Eukaryota > Metazoa > Chordata > Mammalia > Artiodactyla > Eschrichtiidae > Eschrichtius > Eschrichtius robustus. The sequence continues at coordinate 101,234,303 of NC_090825.1, read as the reverse complement.
ACCACTGCGCCACCAGGGAAGCCCTCACTGGTAATTTTTTATGCTCTTTTCTTTTCCATGGTGACCTTGGAAGTCACATGTTAAAGATGGTGGAGCCATAACATCTAAGGATATTTTATTCCTGAATCACCATTTGAAGGAAAGCTACTCAGTAGCAGAAACACTGGTTTGCACTCCACATGAGCAATAAATAAGCACTATTGTGTGAAATCTGTTGAGAATTAAGGGGTTTATCTGTTATACTGCTACCTTAATATGCAACTTTTTAAACAATAGCAAATAACTGGAAACAACCTAAATATCTAACAAAGTTGCAGTGACCATTCTATTTGGTGGACATCATTGATGATTTTAATTTCCTTCTTTGAATTGTTCTGGATAGTCTTCATTTTCTACAATTTGTACATAAAATACTTGTAATTAGTACCTAAAATTTATAATTTTGATATTATACGAATCAAATTAAATGTGTAGAGTTTCATGGTGAATAACGTTGATGGCATACAAAAGTGATAGACACTTTTATTTTATTATTTATTTATTTATTTGGCTGCATTGGAATCCCCATCTATTTTCCAAAGAGAGCGTCTCATCAAAGAGGATGAGAGCTACGTGATGTCCAGAACCATATTACCCAAGTTTCTCAGGGGTTTCCTTTCAGAAACCACTTCTCCTCTCTCAGAAGAAAAATCAACACCTTTTCAGGTTTTGCAGGTATAATGGGTATAATGACCTAGCTACCATAAGACCTAGCTTCCAGTTTATGAAACACTCACGAGAAAACATTTGTGGACAACATGACAATTTCTAGATAAAAAGGCCACCACAAATTAAGAAGGAAGAAGGAGTCGTAGTAGCTATAGTATGTATCATAATCCAGTGATTTATGAGATGTTTTTCCAGAGTTTTTCATGAAGTACCAGCTGCCTTTGACTAAGCTGTTGTTTTTAATCTCAGACAGTTGATATTGAGGTTCACACCTATCCTGCATGTGGCTTGAAGCCTGCAATTGAGAAAAGGGGGTGTGGATGGCCACATGTGAAGAGTCCCAAGCCACAGACGTAAGTATGATTGAATTTTATGAGCACCTCAACTATGGCAAAGGTTCTTGTATTTCATGAGCCCAGAGGACTCCTAACAGGGCAGTAGGCCCATAAACACAGTGGCACATTCACACTAATAAAATTCAAAGATTTTTAAACTTATCTAGTGAACTATAGAGAAGTGACTTGGAAATAGCTTACTCTCAATTCTTATTGAAAACAAATTGTGTTGAAAAGGTCACAACCCAATCTAAGTTTGGAAAATTAGTGTTTGACCTGAATTTATATTATATTAAGAAATATTGGGAGAGAAAAGGGTTTTGTGAGGGAAAATAATTGGCCATGACTTTTTCCTACAATCACAGAATTCCATAAAACACATGCAAACAAACCCTTTAAAGCTCTGACTAGCCCATTTATTCTGCACCCAGAACACCAGTTCCTGCTTTGTAAACTCTTAACATTTTTGGGCTTCCCTTTCTTCTCCTCCTTTTTTTAGGCTTAGTTCCTGTTGCATCCTGATACTGTGATTGACAAAAAAGACCTCCTGATGAAAAAAAAAAAAAAGCAAACCATTTTCAGATTTAGATTACTAGGGAAAAGAAAGAGATTATCAAAGATCTAAATAATGCAACCAGTAGCAAAACATCCTAGTAAATCATACTAACCCAGCTAAATTAGACACCAATGTCCATATACAATTACACTGTTGTGCTCCCATGACAGCCTTTAAATGTGACATGTTATTTGGCATGTTTGCAATTAGGGCTTAGAAAAAAAAATCAATTTTTTTTCTATTCCACTTAAAATAAAAAATGTGCTGTTTTCCAATGAAATGCACCTTTTTTAAAAAAAATTTGAGACAGACAAAAAAGTAATACCAGAGCAAACATATCACAGCTGCATTATGAAGATAGACGTTTAAAGTCCGACTTTATTAGATATTATCAAAGGGCAGCACCTAGAAGTAATTACCAGCGTGTTGTGTTTACTTTCACATTGTTATCCTTACTCACTCTGCCCCAGGACTGTGAACAGGCAGTGAGGTCCACAGTAACTGGTGGTCCTGGGTGAGCTTCTGAGAAGCTCTGTGAGAATTGCATGTGTTCCTGACCACCCAGCAGGACATGTTCCTTTCACTAAGGACCCGAGCAACTTATTCTCTGTCCCTCCACCTTCTGTTTTCCTTCAGTGTTGGTTCCAAACTGCTCTGCATAATCCATATACATTAGATATGGATAAATATTCAAAGGTGAGATTCTTAACTGAATAAAATGCTTCCAACCTATTGTCGTTCTTCCCTTCTCATAGTCCCTTATTACTTCTTATATCCTCTGAAAATCTATAATAAACAGCTGACATTTCTTCTCTTTCAGAAAGATATTTTGACCTTTACTATAGTTTGCCCCATCATCACATCAGATATATACATAAGAACAATAATAGCAATAATAGTAGCAATGAAATAACATTATTTGTATAGTTTCTAGGCACCAGGCACTGTTTTCAGTGGTTTACATGAATTGTTTCAGCTGATCTTCACAGTGACCCTACAGTTATTATTATTATCACCAATAAATATATCTGCCGTTATCAATACAGTAAGGGATCTCAGCTATAATTCTGCAGTAAATCATTATAATTCTTGCATTAATAACAAAAATCAATACAAATAGGAGACTTATAATAGTTAAATAAATCTTGAGAGAAATTTTTGATAAAACAAATCAAGCATCATTGTAGGCAAAATAATACCCCCCTCCAAGACATTAATGTTCTAATTCCCCAAACCTGTGAATACGTTACCTTACATGGCAAAAAAGACATTGCAGATGTGATTAAGTTAAGAATCTTGAGATAGGAAGGCTATCCTGGATCATCTGTGTAGGTGCCCCCAAATCACAAGAGTCCTTATAGGAGGGTGGCAGGATTGTGAGAAGAGAAGAGAAACAGGAAGATGCTATGCTCCTGGCTTTGAAAATGAAGGAAGGGGCCACAAGCTAAGGAATGTAGGTAGCCTTGAGAAGCAGGAAAAGGCCAAGTAACAGATTGTCTTCAGTAGCCTCTGGAAGAAACACAGCCCAGCTGACATCTTGATTTTAGCCTGATGAAACTTATGTTGGAATTCTGACCTCCATAACTATAAGATAATAAATGTGTTTCTTTAAGTAACTAAATTTATGGTAATTTGTTACAGTAGCCATGGGATCAGGCATGGATCAGGCATGAATCAGGCATGAATCCTGATTTAATGTATTAAGTGTTATTATATGGTATGAAAAAATATGGAACCTGTGAGGCAGGGCTTGGAGGAGTCAAGAGAGTCTCCTTGGAGGAGCCCACTCTGTCGGAACTGTCAATAATGAAGTTAGAGGGAGCGCCATCCACACAAGAGCTCACTTCTGACACAACTGTAAGTTCAGGGAGTTCCCCACACCACCCTGAGTTTTGATAATTCTCCAGAAGGACTCACAGAACTCCTGAGAGCTGTTGTACTCATGGTTATAGCTTATTACAGAGAAAAGGCACAGATTAAAATCAGCCAAGGGAAGAAGCACTAGGGAAGAGTTTGGAGAAGTACCAAACATGACATTCCATTTTTCCTTCCCTGCTGAGTTGTAGACAGCCTCACTCTCTCGGCGTTGGTGTGCGACAATATTGATGTGTGGTGTGGACTACTGCCTTGGCAGAGTTTTTATTAAGGCTCCGTCATGTAGGTTTGATTGACTGATTGGTCAGTTGCTCACATGGTTGATCTCAGTTTCCAAGGCAACTGATACCACTTTACTCAAAAACTCCACTCTACCTTCTATTGTTGGTCTTTCTGGTCAGTCCCCACTCTTAATACTATCTGGTGTGGCCAACCTCCACCCTAAATCATAACCTTAGACTATGTGGCCTGATCTAAAAGCCTCAGGCAAACAAAGATGCTCTTACGAAGCATGACACTTACTAGGGCCCAGAGATTATCTCTGAGAAGCTGAGGCTTTCAGACTTTCTCTTTGGACAAGGCTAAATTCTTTACTACACATATACACCAAGCTGTATTTAAAGGGTGAGTGGGATTGTTGCCACTGTAGCAAAGAAAGGGGGAGAAGACATAGAAAGCAGCATGAACAAAGACAAAAATGTTTGTGGTATTTCTAAAGAAAAAAACTAGTAATGGACGGCAATTTGAATACAGGATACTGGGCACTGGGAGATGGGAGTCCTGGAGAAAACTCTGATTGCAAAGGCCCTAATGCCAGATAAAGGAGTTTTGTATCAAGAGCAAGGGGCATTTGGAAGACTTTTCTGAAGGGAGTGATGTAAACAATGAATCCTTTTGTAATGTGAATAGTCGTCTCCCACTTTATGTTTTATGAGTTCATGCTTTTGTCTACTGGAGTTATTTTTTAATAGGGCAATTTGTATTTATAAGCAAGGAGGAAATTCTCTTTTTCTGCAGTAATGCTGACAACAGAGACAGTCTGCATGGACCAGACCAGGACAAGTCCTAGAGTGCAGGACAGAAACTCTGGCAGGGACAGGCCAGCAGGACTCCTTTCCCCGACTTCTTATCATCATCTAGAAAATGTAGTGTAACTGGAAGAAACCCCAGTGATGCTGAGACAGGGCTGGATTGCAAGTGGACTTCTGGCAAACAGCCCAATCAGCACATGGCTAGACTTAAAAGAACCTTACCCTAAACTTATTTAATCTTTATTTTATTCCCCACAGAGGTCTCATGTTCCAATGCTGTGATGGTCAAGACCCAGAGGTAATCAGAAACTCACTGCCTTAGCAGCTTCGGCTGCTACAACGAAATAGACTGCGTGACTTGAATAACAGACTTTTTTTTCTCATAGTCCTAGAAGCTGGGTCATCCAAGATCAAGATGCGGGCAGATTCAGTTCTTGGTGAGGAACTTTTTCCTGGCTTTCAGACCACCACCTTCTCACTCTATCCTCATATGGTAGAGAGAGAGGGAGAGAGAGCACGTGCACTTTGGTGTCTCTTCCTCTTCTAATGAGAGCACTAATCCCATCATGGGGCCCCCACCCTTATGTCCTCATCCAAAACTAATTACCTCCCAAGGGCCCACCTCCTAATACCATCACAGTGAGGGCTTAGGGCTTCAACATATGAATTTGGAAGGGACGCAATTAGTCCATAACACTCACCATTTTTCTTCACTCAGTTTAGAAGTGCCCATGGGGGTTTACCACACAAAGGAACACTATTTTCTGTCATTTCCTTTTCACAACAGGCTTGTGTCTACACCTAAGCTAACTTACAGGCATCTTTCAATTGAGAAAATTATGTTACGTGCTTCCTGTAGAAAGGACTGAAGGATTACAATGCCTAAGAATGTGGCTTAAATGATCTTATGCATAACTTCCATTTATGATCTTTTATATGACCTTATGCATAACTTCCATTTAATTTTAACCTGTAAAATGAGAAGAGCAATACTTTTTTCTGAGGAGCCTTCACAGCGTTTTGTGGCAACCAAGGAGTACTGAGATGGTCATAAACAATGGTACATGTGAATTTTTGTCTACATGACACAAAACGTTGCTTTCATTTTCTGGGAGGCTTGTGGGCCTGCTGGAACTGTTTAAGGACCCCTCAGTTAGAAAGCACTGCTCCCTGAGGAGCCTCTGGGGAAACAAAGAATTCTAAGACCTGGGGTACATAGTCACAAGAATCTTATGATCTACTTGAAGAAGCAAGTTAGGCACAAAGATGACCCCAGGAGGAATTTTCTAGATTTAGCAAATTTTTAAAAAGTTCGGGTTTTCAATTAAATGTGAATTTCAGATAAACAAGGAATGATTTATGTTAGTATAAGTATGTTCCAAATGTTGCATGACATACTTATACTTAAACAATTATTTGTTGTTTATCTGAAATTCACATTTAACTGGGTGTCCTGTATTTTATTTGGCAATGCTACTCTTAAGCCAGATGAGAACATGAACTGTCTTGGAACTCAAAAGAGGGAATGCCTCAGTGGTTCTCAAGGAAGCAGATGCTGAGGCAGAGTTAGGAGGCCAAAGGTTTATTACACAGTAAGATCTGTGAAAGGAAAAGGGAGAAAGCAGGGTTCGACGGGTAACCATCGGACAGTGATGCCGGCCTGACCAAGTCTCTCCAGCACAACAGGGAGCTCTGACAGAGGAGTACCCCCTAGGGGAGTCCGTGCTGGGTAGAAATGACTAGATTTCTATACCACTGAGCTGCTCGTTTCCTCCCAACTCCACCCAAAGTAGCTTCCTTCTAGGCCAGTCACTGATGCGGAAAATTCTATCATTATAATGCCATTGGTGTACAACAAGAGAGAATTGGCTAGATTCTCTACCTTTCACAATACTATGCTTTCATTAAATATAGTTGTAGAAAAATGTTTACCAAAAATTGGTTAAAACTCAGGTTATAAAACAGTATATAGGGTACAATCTTATTTTGTTAACACATGTATTTGTATCCATGTTTATACACACATCTGCACATACACACACACATTAGGGGGATAGAGAGAGAAGGGGAGATAAGGGGGAAGAGAGAGAGAAACTGATAGAATATGCACTCAAATGTTCACAATAGGGCTTCCCTGGTGGTGCAGTGGTTGAGAGTCCGCCTGCCAATGCAGGGGACACGGGTTCGAGCCCTGGTCTGGGAGGATCCCACATGCCGCGGAGCAACTAGGCCCGTGAGCCACAATTACTGAGCCTGCGCGTCTGGAGCCTGTGCTCCGCAACAAGAGAGGCCGCGATAGTGAGAGGCCCGCGCACCGCGATGAAGAGTGGCCCCCGCTCGCCCCAACTACAGAAAGCCCTCGCACAGAAACGAAGACCCCACACAGCCATAAATAAATAAATAAATAAACCCAAAAGTTAAAAAAAAAAAAAAATGTTCACAATAATTATCTCTGAGTGGTGGGATTATGGGAGATTTTTCTTGTTTGTTGTTATTAATATTTTCTAAAATTTCTACAGTGAGTTAGTGTTATTTTTAATACAAAGGTTAAGTTATTATAATTTTTAAAAAGCCACTATTACACTTCTTGCCCTTTCCTCCTCTTCTCACAAGAATTAAATATTTTTCTACATATTGTATTTAAAGTATAGTTGGAACTCAGCATAGGCAAAGATGTCAGCCCTTATTTCATCCTACTGGAGAAAGTGGTCTAAGCAGTTTCCTGGGATTCTCCTCTTTAAAACCCTATACATCATTGTAGTGACAGCAGGCAAATCTGATAAATGCTTGTGGTCACAGCAGAGATGATTTTTACTTTCATTTTTTTTTTCCCTATAGAAGAGGAAAGGAAATGGCAGCTTCCATGCTACCATCTTTTCCCTTCTATTTTTTACATTTAGTCTCCATTCTGGAGAGCAAAAACATCATTTTACTATTAAAACACCTTGATTTTGCCAGGAACACTTTTAGATTAAAGAGCTACTTATGGAATCTTAAAGCTTATGAAAGTTTTATTTATCAGAGATATAGATGGCTAGTTCATAAAATATGAAAACATCTACATTTACCTTGAAGAAATGCTATGGTTTTCTCGGACCATATAAAATACTGCCTTCAGCAACATTATAAGAAGAAATTAAATATGCACAAGAAGAGAAGAGAGAAAAGAAAATCTTATTTAGTTTGGATGCTTGCAGTTGATACTGTGAAGCCTGGGATTTGTTTTGTTTTGTTTTTTTCTTCTCATTTTAGGCAGAAGACATAAAATAAGACAAAACTGGAAAGAAGGAAGAAAGAAAATGGCTGAGTCTTTCACGAATTATGATTTCATTGGAGAAATCAGTAAGGGAAAACTGAAGATCTTTTAGAAGCCAAAAAATCTGCTTCTCTCCTTTAACACTGGTGGAGAGGGGTATGTCTTCTCAGGGGTCCAAAGAGAAAGTTCTCAACCTGCCTACTTCTGGATTCCAACCAGGTTGACAACTGTTACGGTTTCTAAAACCATGACATCCAGATTTGGCTGGAAAAGTCTGGACATTTATTTAATTAAACAGCATTCTGTACACCTACTATATACCAGGCACTGAGGTGCTAAGGATACAGACTATGAGACGCTCGCTTTAGAAGATGAGCAGATTACATGATTGTTGAGGTTCCTTCCAGCTTTAAAGTTCCGTGTAACATAATTTCCTCCGAGCGATCAGAATTGGAAGGTAGCTAAAATCAAAGCAAACTAATGGTTTGGCCAAATATAAGAAAAAATGAGCAAAAACTCAAATGAAGGCCCCCTACTCAGGCTGGGGGAAGAGACACCGGGAAGGCTTCCTGGGGGAGGGAATTGCTTAGCTGAGTCGTGTAGGACAGGGAGGAGGTGGGCAGACAAGGGAGAGAGGAAGGAGCAGTGCTCAGAAGGGCCCTGCAGCGTAGAAGAGTCTGCAGGGACCTTGGGGAACTGGAAACGGGTTTATGTAGTTTGGGAGCTTGGGGAACTGGAAACAGGTTGATGTAGTTTGAGAGTAAAGGTGGGTCTGCCGGGGTGATCAATGTTAAGAGTGGAGGTGGAGAAGGAACCCATGTAGAGGGCTTGGCACAGCAAATGCGGGAACTTGAGGAGCCAGTGAAGGGTTTTCAGCAGAAGAGTATCTTGCTCAGATCTGAATTTTAGAGAAAGAAACTGAGAGCAGCTCAGGGCATGGGTTTGAGGTTGGGGGTTGGTGAAGAGCGGGAAGTCGAACAAGGAGAGAGACGGGGCCTAATTTGATGTCCCGAACTGAGGCTATGGGGATAAAAGGAGGAAATGGGTTCCAGACATAATGAGAAGGCAAAATTGGAAGAACTGGGTAAGAAATTAAGTGAGCTTAGATGAGGGATTTGTGTGATGGGTAAGCTAGGATTCTAGATTGACTCCCAAGTTTCTGGCTTAAGCAACTGAGGGATAGTAGTGTTATCTGCTAAGGTAAAGAATTAAGACAAGGTAGGTTTGGAGAGCAGGAAAGGCGGTGATTTTGATTTTGAACATACTGTGTTTCTGTTGTGTGGTAGATCATATTTCCAGAGATGGTCCCAACCTTATCTTACCTACGACATGCTCTTAGAACAATGTGACTTTGATACATTCACCACTGAGATATGGGGGTCTATGTTCCTTCCCCCTAAATAGGGTGGGCCTTTGTGACTGCCATGACCAACAGATTATGATGGAGTTGATGCCATGTGACTTCTAAGGCTACATCGTAAAAATTTCATGCATTTTTACCTTGCTCTCTTGGGATGCTTATTCTCAGAACCCAGCTGCCATATTGTAAGGAAGTCCACCCTGGCACCAGCTGGAGAGACCACATGGAGAGCCGCTGTGCAGGTCATCTAGACAGCAGCCCAGCCGAAGTCCTAGCCAACAGGAACATCAACCACTAGACATGTGAGTGAAAGTGTATCCAGATGATTCCAGGTCCAAATTGTCAAGTTGTCCCAACCTTGAATCTTCCCAGTTGAGGTCCCTGACGTCGTTCATTACAGATCAGCTATCCCTATGGTGTCCCCTTTGAAATCCTGACCCACAAAAATCTATGAGCATAGTAAAACGGTTGTTTTACACCGCTACGTTTTAGGCTGGTTTGCTATAAAACAATAGTACCTGGAACAAGATGCATGGGAGATATTCACGTGAACATGTCCAGTACAGATCTGGCTGTGTGTGCTGGAGCTCACAGTTCAGGTCTGGCTGGAAATGCTGAACAGGGCATCAGCAGCTTATAGATTATAACTGAAGCCATAGATATAAGTGCTCTCTTAGGAAGTGTCTTAAGTAAGAAGACAAGAAGGGTGGATCTGTAATCTAAGAGTATACTTATATTTAGGGAGAAGAAAAGAAGTATGCAGAAGAAGCGAAGAATAATACTGGTCAGGGTAAAGACTGGAAGTGAGATATAAAGTATCGATATTTCAAGCAGAGATTTAGGTTCTTATGAAATTATTGGAAAGGCTAGGCATCTGCTCCTAGCTTCCATAGCTGTGGTCCGGAGTCAGAGAGCTGTTGCCACCACCCGGAGGACAAGGATCTGCAGGAAACAGTTAGCAACCTCGCCGATCCACCTCAGCATAGAGATGGTGATTGGTAAGGGGGCGTGGATGCTGGTGCAAAGCTTCTTCTCTGTGCAGCCCATGCCTCTTTTGCCACCGCAGGGGGGAGAAGAATAACGTCCACTTTCTAAATCCAATGACTGCATCTCACTGCATCCAGAGTGCAATTGTTATCCAGGACACTGGAACAAGGGAATCTAAAGAAATGTGTCCCAGGCTTCTTCTAAGCATAAAGCATAAGGATGGGGGGATGAGAATGTACGCTGATTACAAAAAACCAAATCAAACTGAAGCAAATACAACCCAATGACTGTCCAAAGGAATAGGGTAGCTGGAGGTTCAGAATAGACTTCACTTCCAAGGTCAAGTCAGGAAGTGAAATTGAGGGTTGGAAGGGCAGTAAATTAGGGAGTCCAGCATCTAGAGTTCAAATCTCCAATTCAGTCGCTTACTTACGGGGCTCACTACTTTTCCCAACTTCTGTTTCCTCAACTATCAAACAGGGGTGAAAATATATACATTGCAGGGTTGGTTGTTGGGAGAATTCAAAACAATATGTGTTGGGTGCTGAACACAGAGGTTGGAACATGGCAGCAGGCATAAATGGTGGCCTTTATTGTTCCTGAGGTGAGGAGTCAGGCACGACTCCATCCAACAGTGGGGAGGTCCTGCCCTTGTGGGAGGTTCCAGCTACCTCGGTGGGTGAAGAGCAAATGGCAAGTCCATTGGTGGAGCAGAAACTTCCTGAATGGCATTTTGTCAGACTTTATCCAATAGTCCTCGAGTTAACACAGCTCCTTCAGAGATCTTTAGGAAGAAGGTGGTTTACATCCTCTTTGAGAGTTAGTTTCAACACAGACTTGGAAGGGTGAAAGAAAGTGGGCCAAAACAAGAAAAAGCTGCTAAGAGCTCAGTTTACAGCAGCTGATAACAAATCGCAAGTTTCAGCACCAACCCCAATCCTTCCATCATAAGCTTGTCTGATCCTGGGGGGGTGGCAAGGCTTACTCAGCTTTTTACATCTTGTGAATGCCAGTGAGTCTCTGCTTCCATCTAGGCTATTTCCACCGTTGACTTATACTCCAAAAGATGGAACAGCAGAAATACAGCGTGTAATATCTGAGAATGCTTGGCATAGTGTAGTAGAAAGAGCACAGCTGGATTTAGATCCAGGTGACACTACTTTTCAGCTGGGTCAACACAGCTACATTCTGAACCTCTCTGAGCCTCAGTTTCCTTACTGATATATTAAAAGAAAATGTACTAAGTACCTGGCAGGACTGCTGTGAAGATGGAATGAAATTAGTAAATCATGATAGCTGCCATTTATTGACAGGTATGTGTCAGATGCTGTGCTAAGTGCTTTACACACATTTACTTAATTTAATCCTCAGAATAATCCTATGACGATTTGTTATCCCTAATTTGTAGGTAAGGAAACTGAGGTTTAAAGAGATTAAGTAACTTGTCCCAAATCATCCAGATACTAAATGTGCTGCAGAGGCAGGATTTGAACCCCTGCTGATGGAAAGGTCTAGCAGGGGTCTGGCATGCTGGCAGTACTCAGAAATGGAAATGTACTAGTCTAGCCCATCCCTCATTTGATAGACCCCAAACGGATTCATAGAGAGTGACTTGCCAAGGGGCAGGGTGGGGTTGAAACTTAAATCTCCTGATTCTGAGTCTAGTGCTTTTTCCATTAACCTAAACTGTCCTCACTGTATCAAATCTTTTTCTAGGAAGACTAAACTTGAAGCTTAGATAGGTTGGACATGAACCATCACATGTGCATGACAACAGCTCTCTCTGCTGGCCTCAAAGAGAACTGAAAGCGGCTGCCTGGCAGCTGCTAAAAGTTTCTTTACCGTTAGACTTTCTGTATCAGCAGAGTTTGATTACCCACCTCCTCCTCCTTTATTTAAAAAAAAGAAAGAAAAGGGCACCCTTGTGTCCTTATGTCTCTCATTTACATTTTATTAGAAAGTCATCCTTGGTCTTTGAAAACCTTGTGACCCTACCCAAGGTAAGACAGGGGAGGACACAGACTTAGGGGCTTCTAGCATGTTCTTCCCCAGGCCCCCCCTTACTGAGAATCACTACCTCTGTGAGTACTGTAGCCCAGGCCATACGCTTTGGGGGTGCTAGTGAATGGGAGGGTGAAAGGGGTATGAACACATACAGAGAGATCTTTCCGGCGTGAGTCCCTCTCATCTCAGCTCTGCTGGAGTCAATCGGAGCCCTTGACACCACATCTGACCCCACCCAAGCTTTGTGTTTCTACATATACCATGGTAACCAGATGTATTCTCTAGGGGAGAAACCCAGCAGCTCTTGGCATCTAACTCCAGAGGTCAAATAGACAGGGTTCAGTGACCACTACATATTCAGTGTCTAATATTATGAGCAAATGTTGGTGTTTCTAAATGATGAAAACATTGATTGTCAAATCCCTGCCCCCACTGAGGGTTTAAGGAGACATCACATGTAATGTAGACAGCAAGTAATAAAGAGTTGCTAGAGCAAAAAACAAAACTAAGCCATTATGTTCTCAGGACCATTACAAGCTCTCTAATCTCCTAACTTGCTTCCACAGATTAGGCATTGGCAGGCTTTTTGGCACGAGAATCTGATTGCCCAGCATTTCATCCCCTGTGCCAATCACCTGCCCTTGGTGATGCTGGAATCATCAGCCTTCTCCTGGCATCAGAAACAAGCCTGTCATTTTAAATATTTTTCCCATCAATCCTCTTGCAATTACCAAGAGAGTTTGCTTTTCTGCCCTTTATTTTCAAATTAGAGAAAATTCACCAAAACTTTTCCTTGATAGCTCTCTTCCTGAAAAGGAGAGAAGATAGGGCTCCAGAGAGGAGAGGAACTCAATTACAGGCCTGACAGGATCTGCCAGTACTGGCCTGGTTTTCTATCTTATTTAGGTGGCATTTTCACCAATGGGGACCAGGTAAAGTCCTACTGATATATACATTTTGACAGGAGTTTCTGGAACTACCTCAAGGCTGACTGAATTTGTATAATCATTTCATTCAAAGAGGTCAATTGGTTAAGGGCACAGACTGAGACAGGAACATCCCCATGAGTCACTTACTCGCTAGGCAGGGTTAGATAATTTGTTAACTTCTTTGAGTTCTTCAACCCTAAAACAGGGATAATGATAACCAGATCTCTCCTGCCAACTCTTGTGGAGGTTATAGAAGATATTGTATGGAAACTGCTGGTCACTGTGTCTGGCACAGAATAAGCAATTAAAGCACTCACTTATTTAACATAAAGCAATCACACACCTACTATGTGCCAGGCACTGATCCGCATTCTGGGGATTCAGGATCGAATGAAAGAGCTCCCAGCTCTCAGAGAGCCCACAGTCTAGTTGGGAAAGACAGATGCTAAACTTGTAAGATACAATATATCTGGAGGAATGTGCTGTGAAGACAAAGCAGAGTAAACACTTTGAGACAGTGACAGGGGCACTGTTTTTAACAGAGGGCAAGCTTCTCTTTTTCTTTTTGACAGGGAAGTCTTTTCTGGGAAAATGGCATTTGGGAGGAGACCTGAGTGAAGTACAGGAGATGAGCCCTGGGATACCGCAGGGAGAGTGTTCTAAACAGGAAGATCAGCGAACACCAGGCTTTGAGCACACTTGGACTTTGGAGCAGTGGCAGGCGAGACTGGAGTGTGGGTGCGGCTGGGAGCCCGAAGGGTCTGGGAGCCAGCGCGTGTGCGCTGGGACCGCAAGGCATCGGAAGGACCAGTCAATGAGTGGGGAAGGTGTGCATCGGGAAGAGCCAGTTTTCTCCTCCTCGGCTCCTTCTCCTGAGCCCTGCTTGACACCCGTATCCAGTAGCAACCTTGAAAATCATTCCGTTTCATGACCATCGATTGCCCTCTCCCTGATTCTGGAAAACTTAAGACTCAGGGGAACTGAAACTTGGAATATCTGGTTGAGAGAAGGCATTTGAACAAATTCCAACCCAGCACTCATTCTGCCTTCTCCATTCAGTACTATTACTAACATTATTAATATTAAGTACTTCCTAAGAGCAGCTTGCTTTCTTTACTGCCCAGCAAGGTTTTATAATTATTCACTTGAAAAACTCACTGTTAAGACTTGGAGAAAATGAACCCAGATTGTTTGCTTATGTAACAAATATGAAGGTCGCATTTCATCTTTCCCAGGAACAAAAACTAAAGTTATTGATTGCCTGTTTCCTTCAGTACACAGAAGTAAATATTTTATTTTCAAACTTGAGAAAAATCTCAAAGCAGAAAGTCCTCCTAAAAACATAAACCTGTCTATCAAGAATGTGTTTGATGACATCTAACAGACTGCTGAAGCTACAGGGATCATCTTCTTGTATCAGAGGTGGAATCTTGTTTTGGAGGATATTTAAATCTAACCCCTGTGTCTGCATGTGTGTGTGTGTGTGTGTGTGTGTGTGTGTAGGCATACATAGGTATGTGTGTATATACATATATATACACACATATGTGTGTATGTGTATATGTATAGATGTGTGTATATATATGTATATGTATATACCCACACTCACACACACCTACATCTAACCTGTGGTAGGCAGCCTTTATGATGGGCTCCCAATGAACCCCCTTCCCCAGAATTCTTGCCCTTGTGTAAATTCCCTCCTCTTCAGGGTGAGCTAGACCTAGTGACTTGATTCTAACAAGCAGAAAAGTAAGATGTCACTTCTGAGATTGGTTTCCAAAAAGACTGTGGCTTCTGTCCTGTGTACTTTCTCATTCTCTTTCTCGTTCTCTCTGAGGGTTCCTCTGAGGGAAGCCAGCTGCCATGTTGTGAGCTGCCCTGTGGAGAGGCCCACGTGGTAAGGAACCAATGTCTTCAGCCAACAGTCAGCCAGGATCTGAGGTGCCTACTCAAGCCTTGAGGTGGCTAATGTCTCAGCCCACAGCTTGATTTCAGTCTAGTGAGGGCCAATGAGCCAGAAGCAACCAGGTGGGCTGTGCCTGGATTCCTGACTCACAGAATCTGTGAGATAAGATTCGTTGTTTTAAGTCATTAAGTTATTCATAGAGAACTAATCAGTTGCTCACTGAAGAAACTTTTTTTTATCTTTTCCTCCATATACTGGTTCAAAGACATACTTTAGGCGTAAAATTCTTACTAAAAGCACTAGGTTTACTTTATAAGATGACTCCAGAAATGTAAGCTCAAAGACTAAAGGACTAGGTTTTTTCTTACTATAGAAACTGTAAAGCAAGGAAATAGTCAAAGCCTTTTGAACTGAAATAATAAAACAAATGTTTTAAAATTCTCTCCACTATTATTCACCCCTCTGAAATATATTAAAACGTAATTGAAGAACATAGCCAGTTCAGCACACAGTGGCATGTATACCACATGCCAGTCCTGGGGCTCAGGTGCAGAGGGTGCAAGACAGTAGCATAGATCCCTGCCACCAGTAGCTTGCAGTCAGGTTCACAGTCATCACTACCTGTTATTTCCACAGAGCTAACACCACCATCTCACAGGCCTGGAGAAAGTTCCTGATCCCCTCTAGGAAAGGTTTTCCAGTTTGGATTAAAACTTCATCAGTTCCAGTATTGGCCTTTGCTCTTACAAAAAGTCAGATAAGCAGGATGATAAACCATGAATTGGGTCTAGAGTATGGATCTGAAGCAAAATAAGGATGTAGAAATCATTCCTTTCATTTACCTGAAAAATTCCACCAGGTGCAAAGGAATTATAAATGTTCTTTAAGATCCCAGAGCTAAGTAGCTATATGAGACTATAGAGAAAGGTTTACTCCAGGGCAGGCACTTGCCTACCTATTGATACAGAGCTGGAGATAAAACAAAAAATATCCCCAGAAACACTGAAATGGCAGCAAAGCAAATAGCTCTGTTTATAGAGGACAAACGGCCTCAGATAAACATATAAATAACCCAAAATAAGAAGCTCTGACATTATCGTGAGCACTGCTGGCATAAAGAGACTTGGATATCTGCAAATGATATTTAGTTAGCTAAATGCGAATGCAATATTGCTAAGGCTTATCTGTAGAGTCAGAAAGCAAATGAGACTAGAATTAAATCAGATGTGCTGGGTAGAATGTCTTTAAAACTTGTTTTCAGAGTCATAAAAATTCTTTGGAAAAGCCAATGATCTAATAACTATGGAAAACGAAAGCTCATAATAAATATTGGTTTATCACTAGTTTCAGCTCTTAGTCTGTGATATACGTACACATACCTTGTGAGTATCTCAGCAATGAGGATTTATTCCTTAACAGACAGACCTCCATAACTTCCCTGGAGCATTTACTGCTCTATAATGTATCCTTTTCCTTTCTAAACTATGAACCCTCTGAGAGCAGTCTAGATCACTTTTTTTAATCCTCAAAGAACCCAATTCCTGGCACACAGTAGATGATCAACATTTTTAGTTGAACAAATAAATGATAAAGTGAAGGAGCTGAAGGAGGACCTGTGTGAAGACAATGCCATAATCCCTCAACAGAGAATGGTCTCACTGGACCTTCACTTCATCCCAGAGAACCACCATCTACAATGTGAACTGAAGTGGGTCCCCCCTTGGATGGGAACTCTACTCTAAAGCTGCTACCATCACCTTGAATCTAGTACTTCTGTTTCTACCCCATCTCCTTAATTCACTTTTTCTATCTACCCTTCTCTGCTGGAGTGGGGTTTCCAACCTAGCATTTTCATGACAGGGTGAGCAGACAGAGCAGAGAGACAGAGGCTGCCCACCCATCCATCCAGCTGTTACCCAGCGTTATTTTTATCTTTTGTCATGACTTGAGAAAAATAATCAGAGCCCAATAAACTCAACAAGATATAAACATTTATCTAGCTTATCCTGTTTAACCTAGTATGTTCGGAAGTCTTCATTGTTGCAGAACATTTGTAATATTGTCATGAGCAGGATGTCCTGACTGAGGAGGAAAAGATTGACTGTGAGATCATTTTAAAAGGATGGCCTATAAGTATCTATGGCGTTATTGACACGTGAGCACTTTCCCAAAGCACAGTGTCATGGCCATGGCTAGAGCTATCTTACTACCATTCCATTTTATATACATATATATATGTGTATATATATATATATATATATATACACATATATAGTCTTTTTATATATATTCCTTATATATATATATATATATTATATATATATATATTCTTTTTAAGATTCTTTGCCATTATAGGTTATTACAAGATATTAAATATAGTTCCCAGGGCCATACAGTAGGTCCTTATTGTTTATCTATTTTATATATAGTAATGTGTATCTGTTAATCTCAAACTCCTAATTTATCCCTCCCCCACCTCTCTCCTTTTTGGTAACCATAAGTCTGTTTTTTATGTCTGTGAGTCTATTTCTGTTTCAAAGTCTTAAAGCATTATCTACTGATTCTCATGTGACCTCTGAAGGAGAAAGCTACCACTTTACAAAATGGGAAACTGAACTGCTACAAGTGTTTTCTTAGTCTGGCACAGAGATGGCAAATAAATGACTTCTTCATGGCAGATAGTTGTTAGTCAATCACAGAGCTCACTTCTGTTGGGCCTGGGCATGATGCGGAATACTCTTCAATACAGCAAAGTATAGGTACACCATTTGGTGGCATGAGAAGGTACATACTTGCCATCCCTCCAGACACAGGGGCAAAAGCTAGTTGTGGCCACGGAGAGATTGTTCTGTAGATATCTTAGTAACTGGGGCATGAAAAATGTTCAGATGAGCATCCTGAAACTCAGTGAGATTGTCAGTTGACCAAGATCATGCAGCAAGGGGAAGGCAGAACACAGTTTGAAGATGGAATGTCTAGCCTGAAACTCTTCAGCAATATTGGGTGGCTCTTCTTTTTACCTCGATATTGGGTTCCATCCTTCTAACAGAGAGCATCTGAGGGGGACAAGCGAAGCTAGAACCTCAATACCTTTCCTGATTATAAATCACCCTTCTCCAACCGTCTGCCAAACTATGGTTAGATGGCCATCACTTTTTGTTCAAACTCCTTGCTATCTAGAGCCTGAAGTTCATAGTCTTATATATATATATCATTCCCCACTGTTGGCATGTGGTTTTCTCTACTTTCTGAACTATGAATCTGCAAAAGTATTTCCATCACAAAGCCTTTTATAATAAACTCTAGGTTTTGACTTAGAGAATACATCTGAAAAATATAAAAGACTAAAATTAAGAAGTAAACATGTGAATCAAGAAATAAGTTGGGAAACAGATGAAAACGTAGTGCAAGCCCTAGTAGTTTTATAGGAGAAATCTTATAACCAAACATGGATTTTTACAACGATGCTAGAGAAAAAGAAAAAAATGGAAAGCTTCTCACTTCATTCTGCGAGGCTAGGCAAGATTCCTGATGCCAAACTGGAGAAAGAGCAAAAGGAACAAGCAAACAAATAAGCGAAAACCACCACAAAACAAAAGCAAACCAAGAAGCTCCTAACACTTTCATCTTGCCCCCTTCCTGAGCACAACACGGTTTAGTGCTTCAGAGTTTAGGGCAGTCACACATCTCATCAGTGGGCTGAGCCTGCTTTGGGGTTTGGTGGTTCACTTGGGGGGCTGTGGTGATGAAAGGGAAGGGGATCAGAGCTCAGCCAGCATCTCTGATCATCAAAGAAAATGAGTTATTGTTTTAATGCGGAGTGTTGTCTCTGCCAGAAAAATAATTCAATTGCTGATAGACAGAGCCTCTTCTTCCCAACAGGAATTAGCTCAAGACACCAAGTAAGTGTTCTCTATGTAGCAACACATGCATTTATTTACACTAGGACGTCTTCAGCTTAGGAGGGCCTTGTCATTTTAGCAAGCTGACAACCAGAAGGTCATATTAGATTTGTGGATTAGGAGCAAGAACACTGAACCAGGAGGAGTCAGAAAGCCAAGTGCGGCCCTAACTCTGTCTCTTACTAACTCTCAGAGCCTTGGGAAGCCATTTAACATCTGGGATCCCATCTCTTTATCTGTAAAAAGATGAGGTTACCTAAGGCCAGCCTTATGGAATATTGAGAATCCAAGAAGACAATGGGAAAGGACTTTAGAATTTGTAATATGATATTAAAGAGGACTGTTTGGGGAGGGGAACCTTCAAAAATATTGTCTACTTCCATTATTTATTAAACCATCCACTAGCTTGTAACCTTGGGCATGTTACTTAAACTTTCTGGACCTCAGTTTTTCTCATCTGCTAAATAGGATTAATAACACTACCCATCTAATAAGGCTGTTGTGAAGATTGTTATTGTTTTTTAAATGCTGAGAAATATAAATATTTATTAAATAAAATAAAAATTATTGAGATATCTCAAAACTTGTTTCTCATAATATTATGCCTTACTGGGTGATAAATAAAACAACAATGAAACAAGATTTTATGCAAATTATAGCTCATGATTTTTGATGATTATGAACTACTTTGCTACAGGCATTTGAATCTTGTGACGGTACCCTATCCTTGGGTTTGGTGATGAAGGACTTGCAAAATCCTGTCTTGAAACACCATTCACACAGAAAAGTGGCCATAAGACAACATACCACTGGCATAAGGTCTAGGCTACAAGACGGGCTACAGAAATTTGGCCTTTATTTTATTCCTGAATGTACACCTGGGTCAAATTTTCAGTGATCTAGGTCATTGTCATTGGACTTGTATGTTCATCAAATTGGGTGACAGTGTTTTAGGACTCCTAGTTCTCTGGGGTTCATTGTGACATTTGTGCATAACCACGTAGAGGAGGTTTATAGTGCAGAATCCATTCAGTGTTAACCAAACGTATGCCATCACCTTGAACCTGGATCTCATCAAACCACCATCAAAGATCTGTTTTGTTTGGCTTTGCTGCACTTCACGTATTTTACAACTGTTGCTTTCTCACTCAAGCCTTCCCACCCCCAGAAGAAATACACACCTTCTGAAATGGTAATTTTGTGATCACACGTTCTGGATGCTGCAGAAATGAAATATGCACAAGAGATATAGAGTCACAGGCAACTTGAAACATGCCTCCAGATATTGCCAAATATGTTCATATGCAATTGAATTTCACACTGCAAAATTAGCATCAACCATACCATCTGTTTACAGGAATGAAATTTTGAGCCACCCTTGTAATTCAAATACAGGAGCTTCCATCGGAGACACTTAGAATCATTGAATCCTTTTCCTTAGTGTTTTAACACTATTCCATCAAGGTTCACTAGACCAGAGTGAAGTGTAGCCTTTAGGTCCATGGGCCAGCAGCGTCTCCTCATGGGAGGCCCGTGGACATGGTCAGCTGTCCTTAAGGGGGGGGGGTGCCCCTGAATGAGTAGAAGGGGAAATAATCTCACTCATCGGGCCACAGCTGTTTAGATCAAAGGTGAGCACGTGATCCAACCTGGGCCAGATTCTCTGTTTGGGGACACAGTGACAGTCAGGACCTTGATTTCAGGGGACATGTAGGATTGTTTAGGGCAGTTGTTTTTCTACAAATACAGTGGAGCACATAAAGCTTCACTTTAGAAAAGAGAAAGGAAAGAGAGAAGGAAAGAGAGAAGCAGATGTGTCATGAGAAGACAGATCATTTGGCAGGAGGGTGAGAAGCAGGGGCCAGTTTGAGGTTGCTTTGGTTCCTAACTGCTTTGTGGTCCCTACTTCCTGCCCTTGAGTCTGTGAAAGATCCTTGAGTCCTTCCAGGGTAATCTCCTTCTTCCCCTTTAGCCTAGGTTGAGTGGGTTTTTTGCTATGTTTAACCAAGTAACACTTGACTAGGACAAGTGGGTAGGTAAACATAGTGAGAGGAAGAACTACTGCGCCAGCTACTGTCTGGGTTCTTTATTGCGGCCTCTGTATGACTGAGTCCTGCTCTCGCAAACCTGTCTTCTCAGATGGGCCACCTGGTGGCGTGGCAGGAATCAGCCTTTCTTTTTAGGTGTGGGGTCTGTGCTGAAGAAACCAGGTAATCATGACTCTCTCCTTCATTAATCAATTGCATAAATATTTAGAGAGCACCTTTCTCATGCTAACACACTTGGAAATGCTCTGCAGATGTCTAGGGAATAAAACCAAGTCTCTCCTCTCTAGGAGCTTGGGGTCAACATGCTAAATATCTTCTTTAATCAGATCTGTGAATCAAGAGTAAATTTTATTTTAATTCTATCAATGAAAAAAAATTTTCCTTTCTATTGTATGGCAAATAGAGAGAAGGCTTAAGAAAGTTTAAAATTTAGAAATTAGATAATCACATCTTTAAAAAGAAGATTTCTGATGTTATGGGTATAGTTTCACATACCTGTTATTTATATAGAATTTTTGGGTATTTGAAAATCCAACTTAAAGTTTAATGGCAAAAAAAAAAAAAAAATTCCTACAGTTTAATTGCACATCAAACTCTCCTTTGCCTTGGCAGTGTTCAATTTCTTTCCTCAAAAAGAATTATCTAGTGTTGCTTTTGTTTTTCGGTCAAGAGCCCCAGGATTTGACACAGGAGCTATGGAAACTCTCTATACTGGTGCCTTTTAACTCAGAAAGCAGTGTGTTTTCTCAGACATCAGGTGCTGAGGCTCCGGGCAGAGGGAAGAGATTGACCCCCTTGGATTGTACACTCTGGTAAAGCTGTTTCTTACCACTTAGAAACAGGCGAGGAAATGGAGAGGGGGGAGGAGGGGGAAAAAAGGAAGCGGTCGCAGAAGAAGATATTATACCCCAAACAAAGGGTTCCATCAGCAGCTGTTTTCCTCCCGGTTCAGCACTTTGCTGAGTTCAGTGCTGAAATGGAAGAGCCCGTTATGTCTCAAGCTCTGTCTCCCCCTGGTGACCACTCTTACTATCTCCAGATTCCTGCAAAGGCTGTGGCCATCCCTATTTTTCTGAGAAGCTGAACCTCCACTAATTAAAATGCTCACACTTTCCCTTCGAAGACTCAGACGGGAGCTTCAGCTGGGGCAGCCGTGGAATGCCCTTAATGAACAGCACACACCTCGGGTTGAATGTCAGCTCCATGGTCTACTGTGAAGTATCCTGTGCATCACTGAAACTCTCCGTGTCTGTGTCCTTGTCTGTACCATGAGGGTGAGAGCTGCATGAACCAGAGGTCCTTATGAGGAGTGGATGAGACATTCCCCATCAGCACTCGCACTGTGCCTGGCACAGAGACCATATATGCTGCTGAAGTTCTGGTCAGAGGACACTGGGCTGGGATTAATGAGGGAGATGGCTTTCCCGACAAGCCAAAGGCATCTGCAAAGGAGACATTAGCTATGAAAGGATGAGGGTGTGTATATCAGGAGTCAGTTTCCTTGTAGGAATTCACAGCACATATTTTAAAGTCAGATCCTGGGTGGCACAAAGCATACAAAAAACATATAAAAAAATTCCCCAGATCTTAGTCACTAGAAGAATTTAGAAAATTTGGACTCTAACTCTTTGGGTCAAATCCTGATTCCGTCACTTTTCAGTTTGTTTGACTTTGGGCAAATTATTTGACTTTTCTGAGCCTTAGTCTCCTCTTCTGTAAAAAAGGAGTAAGATCACTCTCCCCCCGCCACTGTGTTCTTGGGACTATTAAATGAGACCATCAGCAGGAAGCACCTAGTAAGTACTTATGCAGGGGAAGCCCTCAGTCTATGTTACATATTATCAACCCCAGTCCAAGCTGAGCTTTTCACCCTCAGAGGAAGATTGAGCCCAGCCTCAAGGCAGAAAGCTTGCGAAGCCTGCTTTCCTTACAAAAAACGTGGTTTTCAGAATTAGCTGCATATTGGAATTGCTTGGGGAGCTTTAAAAAATGTCAAAACCTGGGCTCCACCCTTTGAGGTCCTGATGTAATTGACCTGGGGTGTGGCTTGATACTGAGGTTTATAAAAGCTCCCCAGATGATGGTCGTGTGCAGCCAAGGCTGGGAGCCACTGCCTTAAGAGTATCTCGACACACCTGCATGATGTTGGATTTTTCTTTTTCTTTTCTTTTTTTTTTTGCACCTCTAAGGTGTACAAGCTAAAAAGCAATTTAAGAACCAAGAATGTTTGAAGTCAGAGCAGCGTGACTGAATTTCAAGGATCAGGAAAACAATGGGAAAGGACTTTTAAGTCCCACCAAGTGTTTTTGTCAATCGTGATGCTCTTCAGGACCGTAAACCTGCCTCCGTTCTCACTGAAATCCCCTTCGCTTACTTACAAAGAGGGCAGAAGTTCCTGGCCATCCCTCAGAGATCCAAAACCTGGGGTCAGTTGTACACACATGTACACACATGAACCCAAGTCAACAGCCAACATCAAGGGAAGCTTTAAAAGGGAAGAGTCTTTGTGAAATATATGAAGCAACTCATAGGGAAGAGGTGGGGTGGGGGTCACTGGGAAGAATCTGCCTCTTTATTTGTGGCAAAGGACTTTACTGGGAAGCCACTGGTGTTCTGTTTGTTCAAGGCCCAGAGCCCATCTGGGAATAAAAGGGTCAGGCAGTGGCCATTGGCCAGACCTTGGGGATGAGCGTCTCTGGCGAGCGGGGGTTTGGGGATGGTGAGGGGAGTACAGCAAGCAAGGGCTCCCTTGCCAACTGTGGAGGTGCAGGCACACAGAGACGTCACCCTAACGGGAGAGAGGGAGAACATATCTAGTGAGTCTAGGGACAGTAATTAGCAATTAGATGGAGGGAAGCTTTTGACTATAACCTGCAGTGTCACTTGTCTCATGTTTTAGTCCAGAGCATGGACTCTGGAGACAGATGACCCGAGTTTGAATCCCAGCTTTGCCACTTACTATGTGACTTTGTGACTCAACCTGTCAATGCCTCAGTTTTCCCATCTGTAAAATGGCAATGATAACAGATAGCGCTCACTTCACGGAGTTGTTGAGAGGCTTAAAAACAGTAATCAATGTCAAGGGCTTTGAATTAGTGTTTGAGACTCACTGAGGAACATATTCAGTGTTAATATTTTCATTATTTCTGATCCATTTCTGAAGAGACATTTTTAGGTCTCAAAAAAGTAAAATTTAATTAAAACAAAAGTGGCTAGAATCAAAAGGGGTTGTACAAAAAATGAAGAGAGTGATCTTTGGTTTGGGAGAGTTCTTATACTCCTGCAGTGAGGACCCTTCCTTTAATTTCACCAGTAGAAATGTTGGAAGAATGCAGTGGCTGAGATCAAGCTAGGAAAAGAATGCCAAGTCAGGCCAAAGCCAGCTGGTGTCCTCCTAAGTGACAGCAGGGGATGCTGCAGGAAAAACGCATGCAGAGTTGCAAGCTTTCTGCCTCAGAGGAGAACTTTATGTGCCATAAGGTGAACGCCTCAGCCACCCTGGGTTCCAGGGGTAGGAATTAACTTCTAGCAATTTTGTTGTAGGGGTGACTAAAAATGACTGTCTCCATTGTTAGGTCCTGTAACTCCTTTTTCCACTTAGATGGACCTGACTTACTGACCAGCTTGTCTCCAGATGGTCCCTGAAGCATGAGACCCATTAAACCTGGAGGCAGAGAGATTGCTCCCATTATACCATCTTCGGGGGCAATTCTGCTGCGCAGATTCTCAAGGGCAACTCCAGGGATCTTGAGAACTTTTGGAACACAGAAAAGATAAAACCCCTAAGGAGAGACCCAGGCCCTCATCATTTACTGTGACAAACCCACAGACTCTCTGGCTTTTCCTTACATTGTTCTGGGGGGGCGGGGATGGGAGTGGTGGTGGGGAGGTCCCTGTTGCTCAGCAGAGTCAGGACAGTAGACATTTGGTCAAAGATTCCAGAGTAACCGATTCCAGGTCCACTTGGCCAAGATTTAAGAGTTAATAAATTCCTCAAACAACTTCAGTCCAGAGAAAAGCCCAGCAATGGTAAGAATCAGATTCAAAAGGTAGCATGATAAAAGAAAAAGCTATTTCAGGGTCTGTGTGAATGAGGACATCACACAAAGCTTTCTCAGAAAAGGTTTTTCCAGAGGCTTTACAGTTTTTTAAAATTAATTAACATTTTACATTCAGCATCCCACGGATTTCACATCTGCCACTGATTTTCTTACTAATTGGAAAAGCTGTTGGTGGAGGAATTGTTGTATGTTTGCACTGTCCAAATTAGGGCATAATTAGAAGGCGGAGTATATACTAAAGAGCGGCAAGGCTGATAAGGCAGTGCTTACAGCAACAGAAGAATCTTCCGTCTCATAGATGCTTGAGCTCCTTTCTACTAGAATCCTATGTGAGTGTAGGTACAAATCCCTTCTGACAGTTGGCTGGTCGTTGTTTGAAACCGTACAATCTTCAGCGAGAAGACTTGCCCTCTGAAGTCTTTTAGCCTCAAAATCCCATGGAGAATATTGCAGCCATGCAATATCTGTTCTCAGGTGTAATCAGGTGAGACCTCGTACCATTTCCATTACTGTCTAATAGTACTTTGGAATGCTTCTAGATATGCATCTTAAAGGGTCTCTTCTCTCTGTGGACCCTCCAGCCTGGCA
Organism: Eschrichtius robustus; assembly: GCF_028021215.1. Taxonomy (NCBI): domain Eukaryota; kingdom Metazoa; phylum Chordata; class Mammalia; order Artiodactyla; family Eschrichtiidae; genus Eschrichtius; species Eschrichtius robustus. The sequence goes on along the minus strand of NC_090825.1, from coordinate 101,208,754 downwards.
GGGGCCAAACAGGTCCAGGCTATCATGGAGACCAAGGCAGGGGCCAAGCTGACTGTCATATGACCCCAGTGTAGTTCCTGCCATGATTGCTCAGCCATTTTGTCTTTATGATCTCACTTAGGCACTGAAGACAGTCTGCTGATTCAATTTAGAACAAATAAAGAGTATGAGCCCTTTGGCTAACACATAGTCGTTCGTCCTAGAAGGTAACAAGGGGAATGTAAAGTGTTTCCCTTGTCCACAGAAAGTAACTATCTTACTGAAGAAATAAAGCAGATACTGAAAGCCAATACAAGATAGGATAGGAGTAGTTGGTCAAAATGAGGCCACTGTGAGGTTTCGGAAGCCAGAGCCCCTGCCTCTGCCTTGGAAGATAGCAGCGACACTGCTGAGAACTTGTAGACCTTGAAGAAAGGTGGAACTCCTGTGGGATCCCTGCTTCCATGTGGTTCTGGTCCCTTTATAGAAGGAGATCGCCATGGCATAGACTGTCACAGTCATGACGTGTGGGTCCCAGGTGATACCAGCATGTTGTTAAATATGGTAATTGCCATTGCCCCCTCTTGGGGAATCCCCGTCCACTGTCAACCAAAGCAACCTATAGCCATCTGCAATCTCCATAGCAACACCCTGATCCTCTAAGCCTGTGGACCTGTCCTTCAGCTTCACGGCTTTGACCACATTCACAAGCAGATTCTTTGATCCAATGACCTCTGCCTGCTTACCCACACTGAATGGGTTTGTACAGTGTCACGTACACCTGGCCATTCTTTAGGCTGGCATATTCAAAGTCCACCAGGACTAGAGACAAGTGATTGTGGAGACACTGGCAAACCACAGGGCACAGGCTCCTTCTATAGAAAGAAGCCACCACTCAGCTCCAACCACATGGAAATGTGGATTGAGCACTGCCAGACCTTTCTGATTTCTCAAGAGAAATTGGAACACTGGATTTATACAGGAAATTTGCCAATTTTGGAAATGTTCACAACAAATTCAAAACTTTCAAAAACCACAAGTCAAACAAAAGAACACACACACAAAACTCGTTCTGTATTCATCCTCCATGTGGCCCAGATGGAATCTGCCTTGGGCTGATGATCCCAGTCTCAACAGACACAAACAGAAAGTGCCAACAGAATTTAGAGGTGGGTGATTTTGACATGAGCTGGGAGAATCATGGGAGACTGGAAGAAGAAGTACCACGATAATCCTGTTGCTTTGTACATGATCTCTGGTGTTCTGTTCTGTTTTGTTTTTTTAAAGAAAACATAGGGTTTGTTTTTTTTGTTTTTTACTTTATATATTTATTTATTTTTGGCTGCGTTGGGTCTTTGTTGCCGTGCTCGGGCTTTCTCTAATTGTGGCGAGCGGGGGCTACTCTTGGTTGCGGTGAGCGGGCTTCTCATTGCGGTGGCTTCTCTTGTTGCGGAGCATGGGCTCTAGGTGCGCGGGCTTCAGTAGTTGTGGCACGTGGGCTCTAGAGCGCAGGCTCTGTAGTTGTGGCACACAGGCTTAGTTGCTCTGCGGCACGTGGGATCTTCCCGGACCAGGGCTCGAACCCGTGGCCCCTGCATTGGCAGGTGGATTCTTAACCACTGCACCACCAGGGAAGTCCCTGGTGTTCTGTTTATTATTCACTTTGCCCATTCTTAAGTTGGGGATTTTTTGAAAATTATGAAATATTTGTAATTTTGAAAATATTCTGTTATTATAGTGCCTATTAAGTCTCTGTTCCTAGAAAACTGTTCCTGGCAGTTCATGCATGTTACTTTATGCTGTAATATGTTGGGACAGAGGTAAACAAATCCATGAGGCAAAGCATAATTTTTAAAACTCAGGAATTTTAGCACATATCATTTAAAAACTCTGCTAGAGTGACAACTGCTAAAAGAACATTTACTCTCTTAAGATGTATCTGTAGCTGAATGTTGCCTTAAGGAACTGGAAATGCCTCATTTTTACCAAGATTTTGAATATGAAATAAGATTACATTGACATTCCAAAGGTAGTTATGAAATGTTCTTTTATACAACGATGAAGTCATGCTTCTATAATAACCTGCATCTTTCTTTTTGTATAATATTTTTAAGGGAGAAAGCTGCTTTTAAATTTTTATAATGGTCATAATTACATACTAGACAAAAAGGATTCATTTTCTGTGGTATATTTTAAATTTTATTTTTCACTAAAAACAATTTATACAGAGTAAAATTCACCGTGTTTTGTGTATAGCTCTATGAGTTTTGATAAACACACATAGCTATGTAACCTCTGGTGCCATTTTGATGTCATAAGTCAAATATAAAGACAGTCTCACATACAGATGTCCAACAGACACATGAAAAGATGCTCAACGTCATTAATTATTAGAGAAATGCAAATCAAAACTACAAGATACCACCTTACACCAGACAGAATGGCCATCACTAAAAAGTCTACAAATAACAGACGCTGGAGAGGGTGTGGAGAAAAAGGAACCCTCCTACACTGCTGGTGGGAATGTAAGCTGGTGTAGCCACTATGGAAAACAGTATGAAGGTTCCTCAAAAAAACTAAAAATAGAGTTGTCATATGATCCAGCAATCCCACTCCTGGGCATATATCCAGATAAAACTATAATTCAAAAAGATACGTGCACCCCTATGTTCACATCAGCACTATTCACGATAGCCAAGACAGGGAAGCAACCTAAATGTCCATCGACACATGAATGAATAAAGACGATGTGGTACATATATACAATGGAATACTACTCAGCCATAAAAAAGAATGACATTTTGCCATTTGCAGCAACATGGATGGGCCTAGAGATTGTCATACTGAGTGGAGTAAGTCAAAAAGGGAAAGACAAATACCATATAGTATCACCTATATGTGGAATCTAAAATATGACACAAATGAACCTATCTACAAAACAGAAACAGATTCACAGACAAAGAGAACAGACTTGTGGTTGCCAAGGTTGGGGGTGGTAGGGGAGGGCTGGAGTGGGAGTTTGGGGTTAGCAGATGCAAACTATTACATATAGAATGGATAAACAACAAGGTCCTACTGTATAGCAGAGGGAACTATATTCAGTATCCTGTGATAAACCATAATGGAAAAGAATATAAAAAATAATGTATATATCTGTATAACCGAATCACTTTGCTGTGCAGCAGAAATTAACACAACATTGTAAATCAACTATACTTCAAAAAAAAAGACAGTCGCAAACCTTGATTCATTAACTGATTCAATTAATTCTTTTCTCTCATACAATCAGTTAGCTCCTCAAATGGACCAGGCATTGGGAATATAAAGAAGCACAGACATGGCCACGGCTTTCTGTTTTTAGATGAGCCAGATATCTAAAAGTGACAATGCAGTAAATAAAATAAACTGCTGTAAAGGATATCTATACAGATAGCATCCCATTTATTCACTTAACTAATAGAATCTGATCCACCGGAACGTAACTGTGGGCAGGAGAGTCCGGAGCAAGCTCAGACGCCAGCCAGGGAGTGACTAGATACAGAGAGGTGAGTGCCGTGCTGGGGAAGGGCGGAGATCTGTGGGAGGAGCCTGGGGCCTGGACAGAGCTACATCTCATGCTGGGAGCAGAGGGGAGGGTGTGCTGGGGAAGGCATAAAGGCTCTTACTGAATTCCTTGTGCAGTTCCTCCAGCACAGCCCAGTTCTGGTGGGGTTGAGGAAATCTTCACTGAGAGGTATAGACACTGCTTGGTAGATTGATTTATCACTGGTTAATATGTGTGAGAAAATGTGTGAGAGAGCATTTCCACTAAACTACAATTCAAGAAAGCTTCTGTTTCTCATGCTCCAATCTGGCATAGAAGAATGGCTGTCTTGCCGACAGGAAGCCCCTGATCCATGCCCTGGCAGAGCCCGGAAAGCCATTTATTAGTAGGGGGAGGACAGAGGACAGACCTGGGTGTCTGGTACCAGCCGCCCTGCCCAGCCCCCTGCTGGCCCAGCTCCAGGTGCTGATAGCCTGAGACTGGGCCCGTGATGAAGCAGACATTGGCAGGGTTCACTCCCAGCCAACCATGGGGTGCTGAGATAAGAGGGCCTAATGGGCTGCCTTGGCTACTCTAACAATCTCAAGGCAGGCAGACAAGGGTCAGAAGGCAGCCAGGGTTCAAGGTTCCCTGGACTGGGGTGCTTGGTTTTGTCCAGAGCCATTGGCAGGGTCTTTGGTATCTTCCACCATGCGGGGTAGTGTTCATCAGCTGACACAGGGGACAGTTACTTTAAATGATGGGAAGTTTATTGACTCCCCATCTCTCTATATTACACATGAGTGGAAATCTCCACCCCAAGCCGATGACTTGCCTTCATCCTCTTTTGCCCCCAGCCACAGCTTTGCAATTTCATCTGTGTTGCCCTGTATATCCGGATGCTGCACGCTTTGCAAAGCATGAAGTCAGCCTTAGAGTCAGACAGATGGGGAGTCGGGGGTTGGGATGTGCGGATTCTCAGCCTCGGCACTACTGACATTCGGGGCTGGGTAGTTCTGCGTGGTGAAGGCTGTCCTGTGTATTACAGGAGGTTTAGCAGCGTCCCTGACCTCTACCCACTGGTTGACAGTAGCACTCCCTCTAGTTATAGCAACCAAAAATGACTCCAGACATTATCAAATGTTCCCTAGGGTCAATATTGCCCCTTGTTGGGAAACACTCAGACCCGGGTTCTAATTCCGGCTCTGCCACTTGTTAAGTTTCTTCGCCTCTCTGAATCCCAATATCCTTGTCCATAAAATATTTTCTATGGTTGTTATAATAACTGGAAAACTATAAGGTTGATTAATTCCTGGCATGAGGAATATCTTCCAAAGGCAGCTATTATTACCATTTCAGTACTCTGTGAATTTTCCTAATTTTATTTTGTTGTAATTCCAGATTTCTGGTGACCAAAGTGTTCAAGAAGAACTGTGGAACTGACAGAAATTTTCTTGGCTCTGCCTCTGGCCGTGTAAAGAAGCTTGGCCTGGATTGCATCACCTAAAAGTATAGTTTGGGGTCTCTCTCTGGGAAAGCTGCTGTTTTCAACATTCCTGTAGAATGGGATCAGCAGCCCTGTGAGTATAAAGAGACTTTGGCCTTGTTACTGCTGGCTCTAGGATTTGAACCGCCTCCTTCACTTCCCATTATGAGCATAGAGGTCACTGATGGTTCCTGAAGCCAAGGTCTGAATCCCCAGCCTTTGGGATTCAGGGCTTAGGACAGACGCAAACTGATTTAGTAGTAGCGTTTGTAAAGGGTTTGTGAAGAGGGAACTATTTCTTGGAATAAGTTATAATTTTGGGAAAATGACTGTTTAGCATTGCTGATCAGGGTTTAAGGAATGTTCCCCCTTTCCCTCCACCACTCCATCCCATATTCTCTTCTCTTTCTCTCTCACTCTGAGATTATGAACATTTTTATACAATTACATTGAAAAGCATTCTTCAAGAAATTAATGTTCTTCTCTTGGCTGATTTATAAGAAAAGGAAAAGGGGAAGAGGCATAGACAGAGGAGACCTATTTTGTGGTTCATCGAAAGTATGAGGTAACATGTGACTCATTCTCCTCCCTCTTCTCTCTCTCCCCACCCACACTTTTCCTTTCTATAAACACCTTTTTATTTGCTCCATGACAGGCCATGCATAATGATATGTACAGACCTAGGACATAATAACTGAACTAAATAAGAATGGTGAAATCAATTACTCAGTTACATTGGAGTGAGCCACGTGTCAAACATAAGTGTACACTTCAGTTGCACACAGATTTTGGTTAAAGTTTTATTTCTTTGGAAGAATATGAGTGTGAGGTACCTAGGACCCAAACAGGAATAGGACAATCTGGGTACCCAAGAAGTAGAGAAACTAATTGGGAGAGAATAAATAATAGAGTTATTGATAAGATTAAATTAGAAAATTGACTGAAAAGAGATTAGAACAGTGCTCACAAAGAGTAAGTGGTTAATAGATTTTAGGAGAAGGAGAAGAGGAAGCAGAGGGGGAAGGAAGGAAGGAAGCAAGGATCCTATAAATTAGTACACACTAAGTGACAAATGAGGGGCATAGGTAATTCTTTAGGAATTTAGAGAAAACTCCAGGGCATGGGTTATTCAGAGAAAGCTCCTTGAGGTAAACTTGGAGAGACATACGAAATGTCAAGTAGTGAGTAGAAAGAGAGGTCTCAGCTTAGCCAATAACTTAAATATTTCTAAGAGATAAACACTCATCAGGAAATATTCTACTAAACATGAATTCTTTTGAATTGCTACAATTCTCTTCTGAGCTCCTTGAACTATCAAGCTAATGAAGGACAATAAAAACCACTGCCTCTTAGTGTCTTAAACTGTGTATTTTTAGAACACAGGCATAAGATTTGCCTATGTAGTGAGTATTCCGTGTCTGATGGAAAGACCAAGGCATGTGTAAGAAAGGGGCACAGCTATCTTCCCTAAAGGCAACCAAAAAGAGCTGAGACATGCCGTTATTTACCCACCCTAAGCTGGGGGCCATGAATTTCTCTCGGTGTAGGGTTGTAAGTTCTTTAAGTCACTACCTGCTATGTAAGTAGTAGCTCCTTATATTGTTCCTAACTTTACCTCTTTTGGACTCTCAGATTCATATCTGAATCCCTAAACATTCCAGTTCCCATATAAAGAAAAATATCTCCAAGTCTTTCATTTCCCTATTGGCTGGAATGGTTGCTTCTTGCCCAAATATGTTTTTAGAATCAATTGAGATCAAGTCTTCATTTCTATTTAGGGCAAGAGGAAGGGGGATGTTCCTAGACCTTGGCACATTTGAGAAAATGAGATGATAGCAAGCCTGGACCCAGCAATATGAGGCTCTGTGTAAGGTCAATAATTTGGAGTTCCGTCAACTGATATATTCTTCTTGTATTTATTTGACCTTTACTTAGAAGGGTGAGGAAATATTGATTTTTTTTATTAATAAAAGTTGTATACCTTTTTTTAGTGCTCAAAATTAAGACCTGATTATATACGAAGTATGTAAAATTACTTATTTTCTTTTTAATTATTTGTAATTGCCTTGGAATTTCCCCTTTCTGGACTAATTTCTTGGGAAGCACGTTATCTAAACTTTAAATAATAAAATTACCACTTATTCTCAGTAACCAGCTCTCTGGTGCAGTTGTGATGGGCATATAGCCCTTTGGGAGGAATGGTATTTATAGTTCTGCTTGAGAAGTTGTGTACTTTGTGGAAAGCAGGACCTATTTATATTTTACCAACGTGATCTGTGATCTAGACAGCAATCCCAATTAATAGGTGCCATGTTTTCAACGTCTTCTGCCTAGTTGGCCTGCCACTGGACCCAGCTCTGGATGACCAACTGGGCCGGACTCTGGAGGTCCCAGTGCCAGTTACTCTGGGCTCCTCTCTGGCCATTCCTTGAGTGCTCACTATTTGGGAATTGCTCACAAGTGACCGGCCCCTCTCAATGATAAATAATTCCACTGTGACCCTATCACATCTTCCATGGTTTCAAAAATTCAAGTTGCTTCTCTCATCGTGTACTTTTCCCTTCAAAGTGTATTAGTCATCCTATTCATTCTGGAGGTTACTCGTCCTGCTCACAATCTGCTTTTACTCTGGTGGTCTACTTTATAATGTTTGATACTGGGACAATAGGAGGTAATAAAGACAGTCTTTGACTTTATAAACTTAGGGTGATTCTAAGTTACCTTTAAAACCTTCTGTGGAGTATGGTGGGGGCAGGACAAATTATACCTCTGCCCTTGGAAAATCACTTAAATTGTTCCTACATCCCCTTCAAAGCCCTATAACTCTACATGATTTGTCCCCTGTTTATCTTTGACCTCTTGTCCCATCACTCTGCCTCATTCACTCTATGTTAGCCAAAGGGGTTTTCTTTCCATTCCTTAAAAATGGCAAGCTCATTTTCAACTCAGAGGTTTTTTCTTTTTTGGTCTGGAACATTGTTCCCAGATTTCTACCTTGTTCATTCTCTTACTTCATTTAGATGTCTATTTAGCTATCACCACCTCAGAGAAGCCTTTCCTAACCACTCTGTCTAAGCAAGTCACCAGCCTCACACTCATTCACTGGTCCAATGTCTTACTGGTCTTCTACGACCTGAAATATCATCTTGACTTTTTCTTCTTTCATTATCACTATTTGATGTTATAGTATATATTTATTTTTTTTGACTGCTTTCTCTTCTAGAATATAATCTCACCTGGGGCAGGATTTTTATCTGTTTTACCTACTACTGTGTCTCTAGTATTATATTTCTAGAAGCCAAAAGAGGTAAAGTTAGGAACAATTTAAGGAATTAAAAAGAATATAGTAGGTAGTTACCTAAAGAACTTACAACCTCACAATGAGAAAAATTATGGCCACCAGCTTAGAGTAGGTAAACAAAGGAGACTGTGGTATTTCAGGGTGCGTTTCTGGCTCTTTCTGATTCCTGGCTTACAGTAGGTGCTTAACAATATCTATTTTCGCATAAATGATTAAATGCTTCAAATTAAGAGTTGGAACTAGATAATTTCTAACGTCTTCTCTAATTCTAAAATTTTATGTGTCTTTAAAATCTTAGAAGTGTCATCAATTTAGTGAAATAGGATGTCTTTGGAATTCCTATGAGATCCTAGACTAGAGGAATTCCATCAATTTCATATTGACAAGAGAGAATGCTTAGGGAAGTAATAAGCTTGTGTCTCTTTTTTTCTTTTCCAGGAAGACATAAAAAAAGAGTCAGGAAGACATAAAAAAGAGTCAGAGTGTTTTAATAGTGGAAACTGGGCTAAAACATAGGTGTGCTCTATACTCTTCAAAGTGCCCGTGTTGGCAAACACGTAGAGAAGTTTGAGAGTTAACAGCTGTCACCAGGGCCCCAGGCAGAGTTGCAGAGAAGGTCAGGCTTGTGTTCTGCATTCCAACCCACCTTTTTCTTTCTGAGTCCACTTTTCTCCCCATTTATTGTACTCTAGCTACTGAATTTCCTTGTGCTGCATTTGCCTTCTAAATCTTTCCCCTCCCTGACTGCTCTACTGCTCTGCACAGAGATTTATTTTGTTTCTTTCTCACCCAGCTATAGTTCCAATCCCCTGATTCTCATGGTAGCCCAACTGATTAAAAACATTTATATTAAAGGGTCAATTGGACCTAAAGAAAATTTGCAGTTTGAAAAAATGGTCCAATGTCTTACTGGTCCTCTAGGACCTGAAATTCATGGAATTAGGATTGCAACCTGACATACACGTGTAAACACACACACACACACACACACACACACACACACACACACAAACATCCTATTCTGCTGTTAAAGTTACCCTGCAGGCTAGGCGACAACAAAGGCTCGCCTTGGTAGAAAGCCTAAGTGAGCAGTCATGGTTGTCTACATGCTAAGAGTAGCATATGCATGCTCATGTGTATCCTGATATTCCTGGGTTTGAAGGTATAATCTTTGACATTTTTCTAATCAGACCAAACTAGCAAATAATGGTTTTCAGAAAAAGGGATTTCGTAACCATTGCAATTTTTATGGTCTTATGGAACAGACTACAGAAAAAAATGTACTCTGTGATTTAACAAAATAATTTAGTAACAATCCCTTAGAAGTCACCTTGACATGAAGCCAGAGCAGAGACCCTCATTCTCTCTTTGCCATTAAAGGATTTTATCCCTAATCCTGGATCCCAGGGACAAGTGGTGACAATGAGTAGGACATATTTCAGCATCTATGCAACCTTTCCTGGAGAGTTTTGAGATGACCGAGGGGAGAGGGCCTACAAAAAGACTGGGCTTTTAATTTGTCTCAGGGCCCTCATAATTTGGTGTATAAATGATAAACGTGACATCACTTTTTCTCTCAAGATGCTTACATTTGAAAAAGGCAGTTATTTAAAAAGTGAGGCCAGTGTCCAGTGGCAGCCCTGGACGTGAGTGGGAATTGAGTTTCAGTACAGAGCCTTGTAGCAGTGACTCAAAATCTAGTGCAGTTGGGGTGTGAGCAGTGAACACAGGACAAAGCACTATGGCATTTCCCTTGGATTTAAAGTAGACCTAAGATCAGAATTTCTAGGGAAAAGACCCAGAAATCTACATTTTTAATGAACACCCCAGGTGATTGTGATGCACAGTCAGATCTAAGATTACTTCCAGTAAGCACCTCTTCTCGTGGAGCAGACAAAGGCTGGGGAATACGTGTACTGATTCCTAGAATCATAGGGAATATGATCCCTAGAAAATAGGGAAAGGCTCTGCATGAGTTTGCAGCAGGGGATTATAGTACACAAGAGGTCTTGCATAGCTGTGGGGCAGGAGTGGGACTATCTTTAGAAAATGTTTTTTAAAAATCAGCTTATTGAATTTATTGAGGTGTAATTTACATGCAATAAAATACATAAATTTTACTATACAGTTCGGTGAGTTTTGAAAAAAATATTTATATTCATCTGTATAACAGCTACCCTAATGATGCTCTGGAACAGTTCCAACACACGTAAAATTTCCTACATGCTACTATGCAGTCAATCCCCTTACCACGTGGATCCACACTCCAGGCAACCACCATTCTTGTTTGCATCAGTTTAGATTAGTTTTGTCTGTTCTTGAAATCTGTATATATTCACAGTATATATTCTTTTGTGTCAGGCTCTTTTTCCTCAGCATAATGTTTTTGAAATTAAACTATGTTGCATCCATGAGTAGTTTGTTCCTTTTTATATCTGAGTAGTATTCCATTGTATGAATGTGGATGGACATGTGGGATTTTCCAGTTTTGTGCTATTATGAATAAAGTTTCTATAAGTATTTTATATGCTTTTTCAAGCTTTTTGTGGACACATGTTTTCATTTCTCTTGAGTAAATACCTAACAGTAGTACTGCTGGATCATGCAATTGGTACATGTTTAACATTGTAAGAAATTGCCAATTTTCTGTACCTTTTTGCATTCCCACCACCAGTGTAAGAGAGTTTCAGATGCTTGACGTTATTGACAACACTTGGTATTGTCATCCTTTTTAATTTTAGCCTTTCTAGTGACTATACGGTATCTTGTTTTGTTGTAATTTGTATTTCCCTAATGACTAACGGTGTTGAGGATTTATTTTCAAGTGTCTGCCATGTGTATATCTTCTTTTGTGAAATACTGGTTCAAACATTTTGCCTATTTATTTTTGGGGTTGTTTGTCTTCTTATAATTGAGTAGAGTCCTTTATATATTCAGGATATAAATCCCTTGTCAGAAATACCTGCTGTGAATATTTTATGCTGTCTGTGGCTTGCCTTTTATTTTCTTAATGTTATCTTTTTTTAAGAGCAAAAGATTTTTGCTTAAATCCAAGTTAGCTTTTTTTCTTTTAGTGTTTGGGAATTTTGTGTCCTAACTACAAAAATCTTTGCTTACAATCCAAGGTCACAAATATTTTTATCATAAGCTTTATTCTAGAAGTTTCATATATTAGACTTTTATGTATAGGTCTATGATCCAGCTTGAATTAACTTTTATTATGATCTAACAATTTCTTTTATCCACAGTTTTAGTCCGGATTCTCCAGAGAAATAGAACGAACAGGATAGCTATACCTTTATCTATATCTCTATCTAAATCTATATCTATATATCTAGATCTAGATTTATTTTAAGACATGGCTCATGTGATTGTGGAGGCTTGGTGAGTTAAAAATCTGATGGGGGAGGCTGGCAGGCTGGAGACTCAGAGAAGAGTTTCAGTTCAAGTCCAAAGACTGCTGGCTGAATTCTTCTTGCTCAGGGGAGGTCAGTCTTCATTCTATTAAGGCCTTCAACTGATTGGATGAGGCCCACCTACATTATGGAGGGCAATCTGCTTCACTAAAATTCCATGGATTTAAATCTTATTCTCATGCAAAAAACACCCTCACAGAAACATCTAGAGTAATGTTTGACCACATACCTGGGTACCATGGCCTAGCCAAGTTGACACATAAAAATAACCATTACATCCACACAGATATCCAGTTGTTTTAGGGCCACTTGTTGAAAATACTATTCTTTTCCCACTGAATTACTTTGGGAAATTTGTCAAAAATCAATTGGCCATATATGTGTGTGGGTCTATTTTTGGACTCTATTCTGCTCCATTGATCCATAAATCTATCCTTAAACCAATACAACTGTCTTGATTTCTGTAGTTTTGCAGCAAATCATGAACTCAAGAGGTGTAACTCTTCCAATTTTTTTCCTCTTTTTAAAAATTATTTTAGCTTTTTTAGATCCTTTGCATTTCTATATACATTTTCAAATCAGCATGCTACTGTCTTAAAAAATAAAATCCTGTCAGGAATTTGACTGGGATTGTACTGAAGCTACAGGTAAATTTGGGACAAGTGACATCGTAACAATATTGAATTTTTCAATCCATAAAAATGGTTTACTTCTCTGTTTTTTAGGTCTTCTTCAATTTCTCTCAGTGATAACATAAGAAAATGGAATTATACTTTATTTGCATACATTTCCTGCTTTTTAACAAAAATATCAAGAACATCTTTCTATTAAATAATTTCTGCAACATTATTTTAAATTATTTTTTAAATTAATTTTTTAAATTTAATTTATTTATTTTTGGCTGTGTTGGGTCTTCGTTGCTGCACATGGACTTTCTCTAGTTGTGGTGAGCGGGGGTTACTCTTTGTTGCGGTGCACGGGCTTCTCATTGAGGTGGCTTCTCTTGTTGTGGAGCATGGGCTCTAGTCACGCAGGCTTCAGTAGTTGTGGCTCATGGGCTCTAGAGCGCAGGCTCAGTAGTTGTGGTGCACGGGCTTAGTTGCTCCACGGTATGTGGGATCTTCCCGGACCAGGGCTTGAACCCGTGTCCCCTGCATTGGCAGGCAGATTCTTAACCACTGCACTACCAGAAAAGTCCCTTAAATTATTTTTAATGTGCATAGTTTTGCACATTATGGATATATCATACAAAATTTATTTAAACCAAGCTCCTATTATTGGATAACTTGGTTGTTTCACATTTTTCAGTTGAAAATTGTTGTGATAGTCTCATATATTAATCTTTGTGCAACTAAGAAATTTTTTCTTTGTATTATTTTCTACAAGTGGAACTGTTGGGTAAGGGTGTCCTCTTTCAAGGCAGCTTCCTGTTTTCGTAATGACTTCTTCTTGGGCCTAAGCCTACAGGTTTTTACATGATTGAACCAATTTATTTGGCAAAATTGCCACTTGTTTGATTTCCTCTAAGTGTGTTTTTAATCTGTTGGTGGATATATTTTGCAGAAAATTCTATTAAATATTCATATTGAATCAGGTAAAGACACCAAATATTATATTTGTTGGTATATTTGTTGCTTCTTGGTTAATTTTTTTTTCAGAGTTGATGTGGTCTGTGGGCTGCATCAGCCCATATGCATGGCTATTTGTCATTCATAGTGATGAAAAATATTAAACTGCCAACATCTAAAATTTGGGGGGTATCCCAGATAGCATATGGATTTTCAGGCTCTCTTGGAAAACTGGGAATTTGGGCCAGCATTCCTACATGATAGGAATTAGTGGGAAGGGGGTAATTACTTTAGATAGAACATCCCCTTTCTATTTTGTCATAGTTCTCACTCAGCCAGTGTCACTTGATTAGGACACAGCTTGACTCTTATAGGTATTTGGATTCACAACCCCTGATTTGGTAGGATAGAACCTATTAGAAAACTAACGCTAGCCATGTATAGGCATACCCTGATTTACTACCCCAAACCATTGTCACGTGGTCTCTGCATGCAGACATTGAAATTTCCCAGTGTCTATGACTAATATTTTGTCTCCTGCTTCCTTCTCCAAGAAATTCTAGACCTCCATCTGGTAACCTATCAGATTTATACTTCCAAAAGGAAACTCCACTCTTCTGAGATACAGAACAGAGATTTTCTCTGTGCTTTAATGAACAAGTTTTCTAGGTTCTTCTAGTTTCTCTAGAACTATACAAACATAATGTATCTATATAATGTCGCTCAGATTTTTTAGGTCTCAGTTTTAAGGGTATATTGAAGATACAGCTCTCACTTCTCAGTACTTTTTCACTCATGATACAATTGTTAGGATCAAATGATTAATGTGGGATGTTCTCTATTTCCATACCCTACCCAGCCAAAGAGAATTCTCTAATTACCAGATCAATTTCCCTATTCTTTTATTCCTACAAATAGGGATTCTTTTCTGCTAGGAGAGAGGTAAGGTCAATCTACATCATAAAGTGATGCAGAAAAGAGAGGGTGAGGAAAGCCAGAGAAAGGAGAATGAAGTGTTGAGAGACGTTATGGGGAATTGTGGATTGAAATGCTCTGGATTGGCAGTAAGTATGAGGGGGAGGGGTAGAAGAAAGGGAGTTTTAATAACTATTGTCATGGTCTTTGAATTTGGATACCCTTTATGGTTTTTAAGAAACATAAGGGTTTGAGTTCTTTTGAAATTACTTTTGGCTGTGGGAATATATTTCTTGACTGCAACCCTGCTCTGAGACCAAACTGTGTCTGCTCCAGGTTTATAAAGGTTATACAGGCTTATGAATAGGTTTTTCTTGTTCATATCCTTCTAAAATTGTGGTATGACTGTATTAATTTGCTGTTCATGAGATGGTAAGTACTGGACACCTGTTTAAACAGATTTAAGATTGTTCCTTCTGGCCAATAGTTTTGTTGCATACTCTCTTTAAAAAAAATCCAAGACCAAGACAATTGAGACATAAATTTCTGTTCTCCTTTTCTGTTTATATTTCTCATTCTATGGTTTTTCTGAGATAGGGAGTCCACATTAAAGGTCATAATGCTTCTGGCTCTAGGGCTTAATTTCTTAAACACATCCCAGGTCAACTAGAGTGCTAGAGTTTATTACTTTTTAAAAACAAAACCCCTGCCAAGTGAAAGGAGAGAAGGGCATGTTTAGATGAAAGTGCTTGATGTTCACATTCTGCAGTTTGTTGACATTTTATTGCTCAGTGCAATTTTTCCTACCCTTCAGGGCATTCTGCTTAATGGTTTCACAAGAACAGTACGATGAGGCTTCAAAGCAAGCCCCAGGTTTTAGCAACAATGCTCTTATTCCAGTTTATATGAGTCACATGTGCAAAACCTTGTATAAATCTGAAGTTTTTCTCATAAACACTAATGCCTAGAAAATACGGTAAGCCATGTTAACAAGTCGTATTAGGTATCACACACTAACATGGAAATAAACCAGGTAGTTCCAAGGTAATAACAGATTTTTGCAGAGGCTGTGGGGGAAGAGAGGTGTACCTAAACTAGATTTTAGATGTACCGTAGTAAATTCATTCTGGGCTTTCTGTCACCAGTGGTCTGATAGTGCTGGCTTTCGGGTATGAATTTGTCATTAAGAATTGGCTATGTTGGTGTGATACCTTAAACGTCGAATTATTACAAATACACCAACAAGATGATATAACCCCAGGAAGTCTGTCCTTCATGAGTCTTTATTCCATAGGTCAAGGGAAATATGAGCAATTTCTTACCTTTAAAGTGGTTCTCGTCTTATTAAACCACATACATACCAATAAAACATGGCTTTATGAGGGGATCTACAGTTTTATGGTTAAAAAATAAAGTGCCAGTTCTTACTCTTAGCACTTGAAGTGCTATCTAATCCCTCTTTTACTATTATCTGCTTCGGGAGCTGACTCTTCTGCCCTCTTTCTATATTTGTATTGGATTGAATTCTTGTCATGGTCAACAGGGTTAGTCCTAAAACGAGCATTTCTGAGAAGGTGGGCCCACAGAAACGAGTAGGCTTGGAGGAAGAAAGGCCTGGCATTAATGGTCGTCCCAACCTAAAAAATGTGGAATCTCATTCTCTGGAGGTTTATTAAAGAAAGTACATGCTTTCCTCTATCTGGAATGGGACCCATGTGCTACTTCTTGCAACCTATGAGAGGCAACGGATCTCTCAGGTCTCTGCCCAGCATACCATGCTTTTCTTTTTGATGTGTTTATTACTGAAAAGCAGGAGAAAGTGCTCTCTTACCTTACAATAAGAAGATCTAACAGCAGGCGGAGTGGGTAGAGTCACCTCATGGCTGACGGTTTCCAACAGGGTAATCCTCCAGGAACTAATGTCAGCCAAACCTGCAACATTTAGGAGACTGTGGGGTCTGAACTCATGTTTAGGAAAATGTTAATACGTATTTGAAACTCCATCTGACAGCCATTCTGCAATACTCATTGCACAACAGAGGAAATTTTCAGCCCTGGTTTTAAATTTTCTTCTCTCTTGCGGGCTTAGGGATGGACCTCAGTGCTATTTTGACTTAGTTTCCTCCAGGCAAGGAGATTTACTTAATTAGGTAGCCAATCAAGAAACCCTGTGACTGAGCACTTGGTATCCTGCAGTCGATGTGCTCCTTATGGTTTGTGGTGCGTCTGGAAAACAAAAGGGGCACACAAGGGGACGCTCAGCCGCTTAAAATGTCTAGGAGGAGGCTGAAGGATATGCAAATAAAGTAAGAATTTTAAGTGCCAAGATATATTCTGGTAAAATGGTCCTAAAATCAGAGGTGTGATTTTGCTTCGCTGTCAGAGTTTAAGTCCGGGAAGAAACAATGGCCAGGGATTCACTTGGAATGCTGCTTTTGGACATACAGGCAGAAAGAAACACTTTCCATTCCCTTCTGATCACTCTGAAGCTTAAGGATGAATTGCTTCCTCCTGGGGACATCATTACAACCCAGCAATTGTTCGGAATATGAAATCATGGGATTCTTCTTGCAGATGTGTCTGCAGATCCAGATAAACAGGGAGGTTTGCAGCCATGTCAGGAATCCATTCAGACAGGCTACAATAGAATGGTTCCTTTCTCCTTGAAGGTTTTAGAAATTGGCTGTGACAATAAATCCTGCACAAAAAAGGTGGGCCTCCCCAAAAGCAACCACCATTAATAACATAATGACAAGTAATTTCAATCTAACTTGTTATTTATTCCCTGTACCTACTACTCATTGCCTGTAACAAATTTATGAAAATTTAAAATATCTTTATATTTAAAAGTACATCTCTTGGCTGGCACTGTCATTGGAAAGATGTGGATGGACTAAGAAACTTTTAAGAGGTAAAACAGAACTTAGTGATGGATTGGATATGAGGGAGAGGGGTTGCAAAAAAAGAAAAAAAAATAAAAGTACATCTCTTTCAAAAAAGATGAATATAAGGGAAATAAATGCTATAAATAACAAGAGATAACTTGAGTAATTTGTTAACATGTTCTTAATTTATTAAGTCAAATATGGAAAATATGAAGGAGAGACCTGGGGTGAGAGAAGGGATGTGTGAATTATTCACCTGTGAGCAGCAAAATTTTTGCATAAGGGACAAGAAATGCAAGAAAATGGGAGGGGGTGGGTGGAGCTTAATGTAGAATGAAAGCTCCCTTCCATCTCTTATTGAGCATGTTTTTCTTTGAACTCAGGTGGCATGTTTTACCTGTGTTACAGGGTGAGTTTTTCTCAATCACATACTGCCTCTCCCTGCCCCACCAGCTTAAGGGAACAGAATATGGCTTTTTGTGATATAACTCAAGGCGGGGAAGGAAATAGATTCTTTTGGCACAAGTTACAGGAGACATACACACTAGCACCAAGTTCATCTTTGCCAGGAGAAGACCCATACCCCTACCCTCCTCTACCCACAGGATCCTAAGCACCATCCTGACCCCAGCCTCCCACCTGGGGGGAAGGCTGGGTGGGAAGTAGAGCCTCCCACCCAGCCTCTACTTTCTAAGGAAAGTAGAGAGAAAAGGATAACCCATGCTGAATGCTTTACCCCAAGAGGAGGCTGAACCTTGAAGAGGGTGAAAGACTAAAAGGAGGCGGGTCCAAGGATGAAGGTCAAGGAGTGTGTCAGTTAAGGTCATCTGACAAGCAGCCGTCAACATGGGACTAGAGGTGCAAGAGAGCTATTGAGGGACAGGCGTTGGGAAGGATGAAGGGGGAGGGAGCAGGAGTAGCATGAAGAGCCTTCAGACTGGCACACAGGGCCGACACCTGTGCAGGGAGGTGGGGGGGAAGAGCTTCCGACTGCAGCACCTTTTGGAGAAAGATTCGGCCAGGTGAGGGGAGTCCTGGGCCACCACCTGCCCTGAGAGGAGTTCCCTAGCAGGAAGCTATGCCCTGACTCTGATGCCTCTGCTGTGCTCAGTCAGCAGCTAAGAAAGCTCAGGGAAGTGGGTCACAGCAGAGCTGAGGGTGCCCCCCACTGCAGGTCATCTTCAGTGGAGCCGGGCAGGGTTATCTGCACAGTCAACACGAGCGGGAGTCCACGGGGCTGGCCCCGGAGGGCTTGCGATGAAGCCTCTGAGAGGCTAGGACTAAGGCCCTGGCAGGTGAATAAAATAGAGAACCCATTTCTGAATCTCTTCCTACCTGTCTCTGTGTTAGAAAATACGCATTGCTTGGCCAAGTTAAGGCTGACTGAACATTTGCCAAGAGTCTGTGAGTTGGACAATCTACCAGTTAAGGCCATTTGGCTGTGGACACGCAGCTCCGTGTTCAGATGTGATCCTCACTTGGACGCTGGGTTACACTCCGTGGGGACTGGGTAGCCAGTCACCGTGTCTGAGGATATTTGTTTGCCTCTATTAAATGGGAAACTCACAGGGCACATGCCTGGCCTCAGCCAGACCAAGAGTGAGTTCCCCCTCCTGTCAACAACACTGGCCCTGAAGCCCACACCACACACACTGCTCCTTGTCTTGCACTTTATATACGTGTGTATGTGATCTCTCCCATCCCGGATAGACAGTGAGCAACTCGAGGTAACAGTTCTCTTACACTTTGAATCAGCATTGCCTTGCACACACGGTTGTGAGTTTCAACATCAGTTAGATAAAATGAATGGACAGGATTGGGGAGGCAGGGGGTAAGGTGGGGAAAAGATAATAGGATCATTTATATTTATTTCAGCCTACTTATTTTCAGAAGGTCTAGGAGTGGCTTATAATACAGATGTGGCACAACTATTGAAAAAGCATAAAGAAGTAAGAATAAAGAAAGGGGGTGAAGGTGAGAAAGACTGGTATACAGCCAGCCCTCCGTATCCGCGGATCCTGTCAGCTGCAGCTCGTGTATTCTGTTACCATTGCGGTTGAATGAATCTGCAAATGTGGAGCCCAAGGACATAGAGGGGCAACTATGGGACTTTAGCATTTTGGACTTTGGTATCCGTGGCGGGTCCAGTAACCAATCCTAAATGGATACCCACGAAAGAACGTACTAGAAAAAACTAAGCTAAGGATTGCTACTGAGATGGAATGCAAACTTTACTTTTGACCTTTTCCTAGCAGGCAAGACAAAAAGGAAAACACGAGTTATATAAGGTTCTTATTAGCTAATAAAAAGAAGCATGCCAGTTTTTCTATAGAAGCAGATTTTTTCCTAGCACTAACTCTAAGAAGAATTTATTTTATGGCTCCTAATAGAACCATTGGCTTTTTAAACATATGATGGTTCCAATAAGAGTTTTATAAAAAATATATAGAAACTTTTTTTCTTTATGGCTATTCTTATATTGATTTTTGAGAAATTCCATAGTTCAGAGATGACATTTCTTTGGGGACTTAGGATGTAGTTCAGCCATCAGCAGTGAAATGAGGTTGATGGATTACATCTGGGTCTATAGCCTATGGAAGGACCCTGAGAAAGGTGTGTTACAATAATAATGACCACAGGCTACTACATTAAGTATCAATTTGATATTATTAGCAAACAAAGTTGTATTCCAATAGAGTATAACTTTGGTTGCATTTCTTTGAAGTTTGGCTAAATAGTTCTGCCGTGGCCACATGCATTTTGATTTGACACTGGACCTTTGTCGTAATAGTCTAAATTCCATATTTGTACAATGATCTAAAATTGATTCCAGTAGCTCCCAAACTCATATTAAGGGAAACCACTCTGGGGGATGTGAAAAGTGTTCTAAAAGTCCTCTGGTTTACAAATCAGTTTAAACACCTAACACAATTAAACGTTTCTTTCGTGCTCTGAGATTGTTCAAGACTTGAGCATGCTAATATGCTGTCCTAGTTTGAGTTCCCTGGTAAGTGGGCTCTGACCTGGAGATTAGTGTACAGGAAGTTTATTATAAACGGTTCCTGGGATCAACAGGGGAGGGGAGGGGAGGGGAGGGAAGCAGGATAAGGCAGAGGAAGAAGTTGGGCCAAGCCCAGGGGGAGCTCTGGAGCTAGGATGGCTTTCTGGAGTTGTCTCGAGTTGGGTGAGGGGCGGAGCGTGTCGACCCCCTACACTGACCAGTCGTTGGATACAGGCTGCCCTGGGAAGGGGCATGCTCTTAGGCAAGGCGCCTCTCTCCAGCCAAGGGCAATACCTGGAGAAGGCTAACACTGGGGGTTCTGGGGCTAGAAGCCCTGCCAGCAGCTGGGAGAGTTAAGTCCTTTGTTTCTGAAGGTGGTACATCACAATGCGCTATGGGATTCTGTATGCACTGTTTACCAAAATAGCAAAACCTACTTTAATCGTAAAGCACAGCCAAACATCTAGAGCCACTGGTGGATGGAACACAATTTGTGAAATGTACCTTTACCCCAATGAACTATGGGATGTGCACTACTCATTCTGTATGATGAGTACATCAATTAGGTTTTATATTTGGCTACTCCTACCAGAAGCCGGGTATCAGTGACTTGGTCAATGAAAAGAACTTATTTTACTCACTTAGATAATATGCAGGACAGTCCAGGGCTTACACAGCAGCTGCTTATGGAACCAGTTGCCTTCTCTTTCCTTTTCTTCCTTTTTCAGCATGTGGCTTTGTTCTTATGGCTGCAAGAGGCACTGCTCTACCCCAGAGGGAAAAGTACAGGGGCAAAGACAAGTGCTAGGTAAGCTTCTTCCTCTACAAAATTCTCTAAAGCACCACTTCATGATTTCAACTGACTTTTCATTGGCCAGAACTGAGTCACATGGGCATTCCTAATTTCAAGAGCATCTGGGAAAGTAATTTTACCTGAGAACATTTAACTGACTTCTCTCAATTAGGAAGAAAGGAAGAAAGGGTATTGAGAAGGGAATAGCACTGCCTACCACAAATAATAGAATTTAACTCCTTCCTTCCTTGTTCCTAACTGGCTGAACAACTCCAAGAACGCACTCCACAGAAAGAATAGATAAAATATATTTATAAAATACAAATATAAGTAAGACCACAACGTCACAACAGACTGCTATACTTTTCAAATTTATTTTAACTCACACTTTCCACATTCCATCAAAAGCACTATGCTCTCATTACCATAGATTTTCAGTTGTATTTCCACCACTAGGGACAGAGTTGTGCACGTGATAGGCATTCAGTGTGTGTGTGTGTGTGTGTGTGTGTGTATGTCATGTAAACAAAGGAACATATCTGGCACACAGTATAGCACTGTACTGTGTAATGAGGTCATAAAATACATTGTGCATCTTGCTGGCATATTATGGGGAGCCCCTGCAGTGGTGTTTGGGGAGTGGGTTTTAGTCTTTGTTTCGGTGTGCTTTATCTTGGTTATTGCCACTGACTGATGGGTAGTTTTCTGATGACTTGACTTCTATGGATTTTAGGAAACTTGGGGAAATAACAATTGAAAATCTAGCCCCATTATGATTAAACATAAAAGTGCAGTGACCCCATCCTTTATGGAAAAATTATTGTTCTGTCTTCTATCCCATCCAGAAAAGAAGCCTCACTTTCTATAATTATATAATTTATAAATTTCCTACATATGAAACTATAGTATTGAATATGATTTTCAGTTTATAGGCACATTATACATAAGAGTATTATGTGACACTTCCCAATGACACTTCCCTAGAACACCTAGTAGTCTTTTCTCCATACCCTATCCCAGGTTTAAGAGGTACATCATTCTTCCCCTCTCCTTGAGGAAGGGTGTTTTTCTGTCACGCTATCTTCTCAAATATTGTCTCAATAGATCGTAGCATCACAAAGTTAAAAATGGAGGCTACGGTAACTGCCAGAAGGAAGATTTTGCATTTCTAATACACTCCCAGCTGAGGCCAATGCTGACAGTGCCCGAACACACTTTGAGGCACTGGTTTTAAAACTTGACTGTGCATTGGAGTCCAGGGGCAGTTTTTATAAATGCTGATGTTGGTTTTATCCAGAAAGTTGGATGTATTTGTTATGAGGTTTGGCTTGGGCATCGGATTTGGAAAAGATTCCCCAGGTGATTCTAATGTGCAGCAAAATTTGAGAACCACTGCTATAAACCAATTAGAAGACTTTTTTTTTCCATAAGTCCCTCCAAATACACAATTTGGTAGACCTCTCTCTCCTTGTATGCCCCTCTACCGTTGATACTGACTTCTGGGTCTCTTTTTTTCAAGGAGAGTACCTAGCACAGGGCTTGATTCTTGGCATGGATCAATCATGGGTTATTGACCACATCCGCTTATAGAAAAATCAGTGTTCTATTGACATGCTTTGGCAAGAAGGGAGAGGTGATTTACTTTTCATTGAAAACACGGGTCCAACACATTTCTACTTACTGCAATTCCTTTGCCAGGTTTCTTCCAAGGCAGATCCATATAAAGGGCTTAGAGATCTTGAGAATTGAGAGTAGACAAGAGAGAAGAAAAGGGAGAGAAGATGACAGCAAACAGGAAGGAGAGAGAGCAAGGGAGGAAACGGAGAGAAAAAGAGGAAGAAGAAGGGGTGGAAGAAGATGAATGGGGAAGACATGAGAAGAAAACGAGATGGATATAAGAATATTGAAAAAATTGCTAGTAGATATTCACTAACCACCATCTATGAGAGGTGGTTCTATTGAGATCAACAACAAAGACTGTTGAGATCAACAAACTTATGGTCTCATTAGGAGACACGAATCAAGTGCTTGAAAAGTTATATAAAACCATGCAATAGTTAAAGAATAATGTGTTACCAGAGATAACATAGGACACATAGATAGATCAACAAATCAGAGTTATGGGCAATAGACAGCATGAAGTCCATTTTTATCTGGGGAAATGGTATCAACCCTGTTGTAATGAATTCCTTATTCTTACTTTGCTTTATCAACTTAACATTAAGCACATAGGAGGCTACTGAAGAAATAACATTTAACCCATTTTGTGTCAAGGAGTCTTTCAGGGAATTATTCAAATATTTCTTTTATGGTCATTTCCTCCAGCTTGTACGTTTCAGTATGTGGCTTATGAATATACACTTTGAGAAAAAAAAAAAAAAAAAAACTTGTAAAAATTTGCTTCTTGAAGGTACCTTTCAGAGTCTCATCCACACTCCCGACCCCATGATGTACCTCTAGAACTTTCTTATTAGGGTTGAGGTCTTGATACTAATAATGGGAATTAAAACCATTCATAGCGGTGAAGCTTTTGTATCTTATCTTTTTTAAGAAACATTCTTAATTTGATGTGTTGAACTTTGGCAATACAAGTCCCTTTAGTGACATAAAAACAGCCAGACTTTAAAAGATGCTGACAGATGTTGTGATAGTTTTTTGTAGCGGAGCTGAGTTCCCTGCTCTGCTGCATGTAATTAGGCATGCAGATATAGCTTCACTCGTTTTACTAGCCCGATGGGAGGGAGTGAGGGCCGGGACCCCAAAGCTGGGCTTACTAAAAGGAAACATACTCTTTCTTTAACATGTAAATGAGTCTTGTTTTCTATAAAGAAGTAAGAGTTTGTGTTTTCATTTTTAAAATTCTGCACAAAACTAAGTTTGTGGTAAGGAAAACATCATTTCTATTAATTTCAAGCACATATAATTCATCCATGTCATAAGGAACTTGGACGGTAAAGATGTACATGTGTGATTTAAGAACCAGCATTTTTAGTGTCCTAGCAACATCATTAAACATAGAATGCATTGTCATGTGGTCTGGCTCATCTGAATCCACTCGACTTCCCTATTTTACCTTTTTAAAAAATTCTTTGTTCTTCTGTGCTTAGTACTGTGGTATCTAAAATGATAGTGTCAATAAACAAATTGCCAGAGTTTTCTAGGTCAAGGCACATCTCTTTCTTTCAAACTCTTCACATTTTCTTTGCTGTGTTTAATTGGGAATTCTGTGTCTGGCTCATAAAATCCCTGCAGAATGCCCAGCTCCCTTCAACTTTCAAGTTTAAAAACACAGCCTGTCGAAGAACAAAACTGGGGCCTCTGGGGGACAGAGAGAGCACTCTCTGGGCCTCCGTCCTTTGCAGACCCCATTCTAGGGCTAAGTTCCAAAGGCTGGCTCACATGTGACTCCCGTGTAACCTCCTCTGCACCAAGCAAGAAACACAGGAATCCACATTTCACATATGCTTGCCATATATTCTCTATTAGAATCTCAAACACTAGGACAGAGCAGTGAGATGTGAGGAAGCAATCAAAGAGGGCATAGGAAGCCAAGGCGCCACAATCAGAATAGGGCATCTCATTGGAGGAAAAGACAATGTGAGAAACGCAGAACCTCACACGGCACCAGGCTCTGCTGACAGGAACTCACAGGACCTGAACAAGGACAGAGCAACGTGGCCGAAATTCATAGACACGTTGCTCTGTAAGTTGGAAGGAACCTACCTCCTAGATGTGTAGGCAAGCCAGCCTCCCCATTTCCCAGATTTATCAGAGAGGCAGTGTCCCTTGCCTAAGACCAAAGAGTTGTCCAGGAGTAGAGCCAACACCACAACCCACCCTTCCTGTGTGCTAGTCTACACACTAAGGAGATAGTGTCGTGCAGGACAGATGGATAGTGTCGTGAGGATAACGAGCAAACTTGTACCAAAGCCAATTCTGCTATTGCTAGTGGTAGTACCTTGGACACAGGATTTACACTTTCTGAAGTTTAATTTTCTAATCTATACAATGGAAGTAATAATACCTACAAATAAGCATGGCTGGTACATAAAAGGCACTTTAATATTAGCTCCTTCATCTATACGTCACTGCATTTCATCAAGCCTCAGTTTGTCAGATGATCCACCTATGCAAGATCGCCTCCTAATTCAGTACCTTCACCTATTTTGTCCACCAGGATACAGAATGGCCCACGTTTGACTGCAGTAACATTGCTAGTAACTGTTAATAGCATACACTGCTCCCTCCTACTGATAAGAATACATTCTACTTTCAAACTAAAATTTGACAGGCCTCTTACAGGCCATGGCAACCCTTTGAAAATGAAACTCTTGAAGTTGCAACAGAAATATATTTTTACATGATAGGACAAAACCATCTGGAACTTACTCTTACATGGATTCAAAGAGCTGCATCAACAATAGAGCTGTTATGAACTCAGGCTCCACACTGTCTCCTAAAGGAATCAGACAGGCCTCGTCATGTGTTAGAGGCAGAAAAAAGTGACCCAGGAAAGGGGCTAAATCCTTAGCTGTCATTAGTATTTTCTCATGTCAACGCTGCGATCTGAGGAGACAGAAGGAACTGACTTACTTTATATACTTGTCTGATCCTTTAGTACTTAGTGAAAACTAGAATGTTTTATTTGACCCCTATGGGAAGGCAGCTCAACTGGGCAGTTTGTTCCTGAGATAAAATATCAGCAGTCAAAATACTCTTAAAGCCCCTTAGAAATTAGAACATCACAGATTTATTAGAAGGTAAGTGGCCCAAGCTTATAGGTGGCTGTTAACATTGTTTTATTTCCTTTACACAAAAGGTAGAAATGACAGAAAAAACACTCGTAACAGAAAACAATAGCACTGACCTGGTCTCATTGAGAAGCTGAGCCCAAACTGCCCATGTTATGGGGAAAGGGAAGTTCAACCAACATCAGCAAACACCCATGCGGTTGATGAAATACAAAATGGTGACAGTGGCTTGGTGAATGTCCTGTGGGGAGGCTGAATCAATCTTAAAAAACATACATTTGCCCAACCATGCTTTTAAACAGCATCTCTTTAAAAACAAGTTATATATACAAATATCACCCAAAAATGTGTCTTATATACTCTAGTGCTATAAATTTAAGGCATCCCGATAGTCTATTCTTCTGCTGGTGAGGCACTGTTCTCGTGATTCTATTTCCGCAGAGGACAGTCCAGACGTTTCCAATGGTGTCCAAAGGGCAGCAATGAGAGATAAGAAAAAAGTGATTTATAAGAAGAATTCTTTTGACTCTAGCTCAGCGATGTGCTTTATGCTGCAGGATTTCTTCATTTTTCTGTTGATGTCATCATGCCTAAGCGGAAGAAAAACCATAGGCCAAAATTAGATAAAACTATGGTCAAGTTACAATACAACGCCACTAAACAGCTCACCCAAAATGGAAATTATCCTCACACAAACCATACTGAAGAATACTTCATTCCAGTAGGCAAATTATTTTCTTTTCATATAAACCACTCTTTAACCAATAAATAGTCATGTAATAACATACTTTGTGGACACCTTTAAATTTGGCCCTGGAAGTAATTTCTCAATTATGCTGATTGGAATCCAGGCAAAATTCTACAGTCAAGTGAATTTTATCAGAGTCAAACAAAATAGGAAGCATAGTACTGCTGGTTGAGTGGAAACAAGAGATTTTTATATTTTATTCACTGGATCCACTGGTGACACCTTTTATTCTCCAGTAGGCTTCAGTGTTAGTGATTTAAAGGAAATGCTTTTTCTTTGGGTGTGTGATTACTGAGTAGTAGCATGTTGGATGACCACAAGTAGGTAAATCTATGGGAAAAAGAAGCACCTAGGGAAAAATAATGCTGTTTTCCCCTCAATACTTGATACCTCATAAGCCTATGGAAAGAAGTACCAGCTCAAGCCTGGGAACAGTTTTGCTTTTTAAGTGACTTTCCCTCTGGGTAGAAGCATTCATTTTCATGAGATATTAGTCCCCATTCTGAGCATAAAATCTTCCAGAGAGGAGTTATCTTCTGAGTTTGAGCAAGCCTACATATTACTAAATTCCTTCTTGTTGCTATACCAGACAAAAACAAACTATTTCTGGGAATGGTACTCGCTCACGTGAAGACACATTTGGATGGAGAACCCCAAGTGGCTTGGGGTTTTTATGGCCTCAAAATCGTACTTGCTTACAAAGACCATGTAGTCTATTAATTCTTATTTTTATTAATTCATCTGAACAGAACTTCAGAGAGTTGTTCATGGGCAAGGAAGGGAGGAGGGTGGAAGAAAAACCTGGCTGGTTAAAAAATGTTTTAGGAACGTCCAATTAAACACGATGGATTAAAAACATAGATTTATCATCCCTTTCTTACAAAACAACACTAAAATGAAAGTAAAGAAATAAAAAAGCATCAACCTAAATGAATGAAGGGAAATGAGAGAGGAGATGATAACACACAAAATGCCAATAATATTTCAGAAACAGGAGGATGGATCGAAATGTGGAACTGACTTAGCAGAGCAGGCAGGAGAAGGAGAAATCTAAGCCTATAGTCAGGGAACCCAGTAAACTGATGTGCACTGCGAGACTCGGGAACTAGAAGTGCCATGAATTTCTGAAAGTGAGAGTGGGGCTGTGTGAGTGCTGAAAATGGGAAGATTATTTGAAACTGTTTGGAAGTAGCAGTTCATACCCCAGATTACCTTCCTGACCCAGTGCAGCCAGGTGACTGTCCCTTTCCCAATGTGAAGAAAGACTGGAGGTTACAGTTTGCAAGGCATGGACCAGAGAGACTCTGATTTCAGCTAAAGGGGCTGGAAACTATGGGATTAAGTGAAAGTCCCTATAGAACACAATTATTAACCCATCTCCTGCTGGTTTGACCTACAGATTCCTGGCAATCAGGTTAATAGGCCCTAGAAGGAGACTGGAGTTTCCTTATCTTGAGAAATGAACTGCCAAAAGAAAAGTCCTACAAATACTGACAATTAGTGAGTTTCCCAGCAAAACAGCCTAGTACTTAACCAGTCTGTGTGAAGAAACATCTACCAGTCAACAAGCCTCATCCATAAAGTCAGAGCTTCTAATTGAGCTTTAGTGTCTTGTTCCTAAATATGAATGAGTCAGGGATCGCCAGACTTTTGAGGGAAGTGCTACTATGACAGACAAAAACCAAAATAAACAGAGAAACAGAATTCAAAGTGAATAGAGGTAATATAGGGAGGTGATGAGAACTTCAAAAAGTTGTAACAAGAAGAAAAGAAAAAACAGGGAAAATGTTTGCAATTCATATCACAAAGGGTCAGTTTTTATAATGTGTAATATATAAAGAGCTGCTACAAATCAACGAGACCAGACTCTCAATAAAAATGTAGAAAGGATTAAAAATAGTACATTCATACAGTGAAATAATATGTAGCTATGTAAAACAATAAAGAAGCTCTCTCTATACTAATACATAAAGACCTCCAATGTGTTAGGTGGAAAAAAGCAAGAAGACAGACTGTTTGTACAGTATGCCACCTTTATTGAAAAAAGGAAGAAAAGATAAAAATATACACTTGTATTTGATTGTAAAATTTAAATAAATTCTGCATATATAATGCCATGAAAAAGGAACAAAGAGAAAACCAACAAAGTCCTATTAGAAATTAACACTATAATAGCCAAAATAAAAAATTTGAAAGGTTGGAAGGTAAAGTTCAGTAAATATTCTAGAAAGAACTTTTAGGGAAAGCCAAAGTATGGATAAATACAGCAGAATGGTTAGAAAATAGTTAGAAAAGTAGAAAAAAATAGTTAGAAAAGGATTAGTCCAATGGGTTGAACATTAGAATAATAGTATTTCCAGAAAAGTGAACAGAGAAATTGGAGGGGATAAAATTTTCAAAGATATTGTACAAAACACCTCCCAGAATTGAAGTGTGTATGTTTCCAGATTTAAAAAGCGGGCTGAGTGCCCACACCCCAGGAATGAGAATGGAATCATGGCAAAATATCATGAAATCAAAACAGTGGGGATAAAGAGAAAATCGTAAACGCTTTCAAGGGATTAGCAATTACAGAGGAATTGAGCTTCTTGACAGACACATTGAGGAAAATGAAATAATGTGTTCAAGATTCTAAGGGAAAATGGTTTCCTACCCAGAATTCTATACCCAGCCAAATATTCCTAATCCATATGAGGGCAAACCAGAGATATTTCAGCCAGGCAAGGCCTCAAAAATTTTAGCACCCCCTTCACCTCCATAGGATGGGAAGATATATTTACCAAAGTAAGAGAATAAACCAAAAAAAGGGGAAAAGATAGATTCAGGAAATAGGGCTCTACACAGGAGAGAAGCAAAAGGAATTCCCAGAATGATGTATGTGGGAAACTGCAGATGACAGCTGTGTGATGGCACTGCCAGATAGCCGCAGTCCAGACTTGGGTAAGAGGAAAGACGGTGTCTCTGTGAACAGACTGAAACACCAGAGGTACCTGATTTGTCTGAATGCACCGAAAGAAGGGTTCTGTCTCCAGCAGAGTGTTTGGAAATAAACTGTAAACTTAAAAATCAAAATTATTATCTCCAAGGAAAACATAAAAGTTACATGAATAAGGAAATGTAACAACAGTATGCTGCATGGATCCACTGTGATTAATATTTAGATAGTCATAATAATAATAAACACCAAATACTAATTTATAACCCCAAAAAGTGATACAACTATATTGATGGTGGGAAGACGAAGCAGGTATGTGTGTGTGTGTGTGTGTGTGTGTGTGTGTGTGTGTTGGAGTGGGGGGCAGTGTTGGTTGCCAAAATAGAGCTGGATAAATTTGGTTCATTGTTGAGAACATGGATTTTGGAACCAGACTGACTGAGTTGAAACCCTGGCTACATAATTTATTACCACTGTTACTGTGTAACCTCGGGCAAGATAGATAATCTCTCTGTGCCTTGGTTTCCAATCTGCAAAACTTGGATAATAATAGTATCTACCATATTGTGTCATTCATTGTGAAAATTAAAACAGTCAATATGCATGAAGAACCTGGAATATTCTTTGGTACATAGTAAGTGCTTTATAAGTGGTAGCTATCATTTTTATCTTCTATAGTAGGATGCCAATAGACAGTAGAGATAATATCTAAAATTGAAAGTCTGTATGAGCATGTTATTTAGAAATACAGGGAATTCCCTGGTGGCACAGTGGTTAAGAATCCACCTGCCTATGCAGGGGACATGGGTTTGAGCCCTGGTCCGGGAAGATCCCACGTGCCAGGCAGCAACTAAGCCCATGTGCCACAACTACTGAGCCTGTGCTCTAGAGCCTGTGAGCCACAACTACTGAGCCCTCGTGCCACAATTATTGAAGCCCGCGTGCCTAGAGCCCGCGCTCTGCAACAAGAGAAGCCACCGCAATGAGAAGCACGCGCACCGTGATGAAGAGTAGCCCCCGCTCGCTGCAACTAGAGAAAGCCCATGTGCAGCAACAAACACCCATTGCAGCCAAAAATAAATAAAAAAAAAAAGAAAAAGAAAAAGAAATAACAGAATACTAGAGCAAACACCTAAAGACAAGCAAGCGGTTGACTCATGAGAGTAGGAATAGAGAACAGAGTAGGCTGGGCACAGGGACAGCCAGTTTTTGTTATAAGACTACATTACTATCACATGTACCTATAGCACTTTGACAAAAAATTAAACTACAAATAAATAAAACTTAAAAAAACTTAGGTTGTAGTCTAAGAATATCATCATCATTTAGACATGGATGGAGTATTTCTACTTTAATATAAGGGGTGTTGTGCTCAAAAACACTAAAATCACTTTCTGCAGGACAAAACTCAGCATAATTAGAGTTGAGTCAATACCAAGTAAAATGTTAATTTGAGGCATTTATCTGAATAATAGCAGGATGATTCAAGTCTCCCTGAACCCTTCAATTACTTAGTCCTGAATTACCAGTATTCAAAAAAAAAAAAAAAAAAAAAAAAAAGAAAAAAGGCAAAAGTGTTTGGGTAATTCTGGCATGAATTATTCAGATAATTTGCTGCTCCTTGATTTCATTTTTGGATATGAAATCACATTCTCTGTGACCAAAATTGGAAAGAAGGCTTACATTTAAGTAAAACAGTTTTTCAAGTAATCTAACTTGCTGACTCATCTAGGCATGGATTCCATATTTCTACAGACCAGGGTGACCAGATGGCAAGTTATTTTAGAGACTCTGCCTAAAACGGCCCACGGGTAGGCACTACATTTTCCACTGATAGCCAAAACAGGTAGACTTACTTAGCTACTTTTGTGATCTCCTTCAGAGCTTCATTGAGAGCATATCTATAAATCCCATCTACTAAAAAAAAAATGAGATTCTGGTTCAAAGAATAAAAACGTATACTTGAAATACCCAATATGAAACCCACTGTAGGAGGGTAGACTTGTAATCAAAAGGCCTAGATTTCTACAGAGCATACCATTCTTTCTGTGGGATGACAGGCTTGGTCCTTTTTAGTTTTCCTTTCTCTCTTCTTCCTCCTTTTCCTCTCTCTAGCTCTCCCTCTCTCTCCAAATATTCTGAAATCCTTACCATGTGCCAGGCACCAAGCTAGACATTGGGGTACAGACTTGGATATGATGGTGCCACCAAGGGTCACCAGTGTCAGGAAGTTATACCTTTCATCGAGTTGACCATGTTTTAACTGTATCCTCTCTTAATTTTCTCTTGATTATGATCTTGCTGAATGAAGGGACATGCCTTATTCTGGCACAGCAAAATGCGTGGCTTATTGCTAAGGACATCACTGAAACAAGGGCACTGGCAATCCAGGGATCTGACATCCAGGAGAGTCATATAGCTGCACTGTTCTCAGAGTGGGAAGGAAAATCCCAACTGGCTGTGGTTGGAGCAGAGATTCTCAGTGAAGGTACTGGAAGGCGTTTGGGTAAAGTCTCTACCTGATACTTTTAAACCTCAAATGACTTGCTGCTTCTTTAAAAGTCCAGCCTTAAGAAAGTTTATAGACAGACCCAGCTCTTTTAATGTGCAGACACTCTAGTGGTGGCAGACATGTGGTGCAAATATGACACGGGTTCTATATTCATCCCCTTTGGAATTACACAATTCAAAACCAGACTGGGAAGGGGGAGGAAAGGAAGCTGGAGGTGGAAGAAGGGAGTTCTTTGTTCATAACTTTTGCGACTACACTTAAACCAGGATTAGCATGCGGAAGGAATGTATTTCTAGTGGGATAATTTTGGTTTCCAAGGCAGATCTCCCCCCTGTACCCTCCTACCTATAGCTCATGGGTGTTCTACACGTTTATTTCTTGCCTTCCAAGGGCAGTGCTTTAAGGTAGAACATGGGGTCTTAGTTGCAATAGCTTTTTCTATGTCTCAACTCATTATATTTTGATACTAAACCTTGTTCTACTGTCTTCCTGTGATGGAACACGCATTCTCCTTTCCCCAGAGGGTATAAGGAACTTATGAATAGAAAATCCATTTGTGAATTATGCTCTCATGAATCTTGCAAACTCTGGCAGCTTTTATAAAGTTTGCTAAGTTGTGCCCAGACACTGGAAATATCTGAATATTTTAACAATCCCCCATAACATGGGCATTTTTCTCCACACATAAGATCCTCCTATGCAACAGCCAAGGACAATGCAAAATTGTGACCCATTTCAAAGGAGAAGCTGTCACTTAATGAATGTAATATGGAGAAATGGTTCAAGATTGGGATCTCCTTCCTCCACGTCATAGGAACAAAGCTTCCATATGAAATAAGGGTTTTCTCTCTGAAATGAATGTGAACCCTAGGGAGGCAGAGGTGGGGTGGGCGGGACAAGAGTTGGGCAGGAGAAACAGACAACACCGGGGAAACATGGGGAAGGGTGCAGGGGAAGGAGACCAGACAGGCTCTAGGGGTTTCTGGAGCAGAGGTGGTCACCCCAGGTACACCATGGTACTCCCCCTGACTCATTGGCTCTGGACCCCAGAGCTAGAATATTAGACACGAAAACACAGAAAAACATACTTCCGATCAGAGATTAGAACTTGAAAGTACAGTTTGGGGGCAGAAACTCTAATGTCTATAGTGTTACTAAGTGCTTTTAGTACTAGCATTCTAACAAACTTTTCTGAACTGTTACATTGGTAAGATTCAGTCTGCTCCAGGGGATTCACTCTAGAACTATGCAATCAACATACTCTCAGCTAGCTTGGTAACATACCTATGACTAGGTAATTATATAATTATCCCTTCAAGATCCTTAAAAAGCCCATGAAAATACTTTAAGATCAAAAATTTAATATTAAAATGTGGTTATTTGATTATATCCAGAGAAATGATGGCAAAGATGCCTTTGTTTACCAGGGATTCCTTTTTGTGCTGACTGCATTTTCCATCATGATTCTGGAAATGGTGTTCAGTGGGGCTGAGGGTATGCTCTACTCAGGACAGGTTTCAGCCAGGGCCTCACCTCTACCTTCCCCATGTCTTCCATGTCTTTGCTCATTTTTCTGTTTAGTAATATGTCCTGACAATAGGGACAGAAATGTGTGTGTGTGCGTGTGTGTGTGTGTGTGCGTGTGTGCACGCGCACTGGTGGTAGAGGTGCCCTGAACTCTGACCTCCAATTGGGCACAGCAGATGACCACTGACATACCCTCACATCAACTCAGGCCAAACTTACCACTCTCTTTGAAGTGGCTGTTGAATAATCTTGACATCTATGTAAAATATGGGCTACTAGCTCTTGGGTCCGGATGTATAATTCCCAGTGTGGCTAATTCCTTGGCAGTAAAACCCGCACTAATGGTGTTTATTGCTTAATGTCTTTTTAAGGAGTCTACTCTCATGTTGGTGCTAGGATTAGGGGTTTCCTGATGCTAGCCCCTCAGGCTACAGTGCCTCTGTGGTCAAAGGCGATGTGACCAGTGGTGGCCAGGGGTTAATGCCCTCTGCCTATCAGTAACTAGAATCAATGCTCACTTCAAGTGTTACAGATCTTGGATAGACTTAAACTCTGGGAAATGAATGTCTTACTGGCATTTTAAAATAAGTAACTGCAAACATTCCTTTGGAGTTGTAATAATTCAAGACCAACTTGTCCTTTATAAGAAAAAGGAAAGATAAATCTGCTTATTATAAACAAAGTCATCCTCCGCAGTTGAAACACACTGGAAAAGCTATTCAGAGTAATAGAGTTGAATCTAATTTTAAAGGGCATTGAAAAGAAATTTAGATTCTTTGCTATCAAGCTGTGACCAATTTGGAAAAATAAATAGCAAACAGAACCCCCTCACGCAGCTGACATTCTTTTAAATGTTGTATTTATTGTCCCTATTTTTCCTTTACTAGGGAAAAAAAAAAATCTTAGGAACTAAAATGTGATTCCACTATAGGCCTGGAACAAGGGTCCACTGCCCCGCTCTTTAGGAACTAAAATGTGATTCCAGTATAGACCTGGAACAAGGGTCCACTGCCCTACTCTTTCTCCCAGGGCTATACTGATAGGGCCACCAGCAGCATAATGCTTAGAGCCAACTCCAACCCAATGACTGCCATTGCTTTCCAAAGTTATATGATCCCGGGCAGTCCCTGCTCCCAGGAGGAACCAGGTGGCCTTCAAGTAAATTCTTGGGCCAAGATTTAAAGGCATCACTGACAGATGGACACTTGGGTTCCTTTCTTTCTTGCATCTTTCTGTGGGATGCCCTTTCTATGGGTCCCACAGGCAAAATGAAGCAGGCACCAGAATCACTTAGGTATTTTTCATGTCCACATTCCCATGTTATTTCATCTCTCTGAGGAATCTTTATCTCAACTAGATACATCTACCCTTGCTTTATCTAAGGAGTGGACTGAGCTGGTTCTCCCTGCCTCTGTGTGATGATGAATCAGAGAAACCTTCCCCATATGCCATGAACAAACTAGTGGGTTTTCACTTTCCATAGAACACATGCCAAACTACAGCCACGATAAGGGATAAGTTAATTTATAAGGTAGGGAGGGGAAGGGGTCTGGATGTTTATTTAGCTACATTGAATATCATAGTTTTGGGGTTTCTGTTTATCACTGAAGGAAAACTCTGTTAATACATAAAGCCAGTGAACCTGACAGGTTCAAAACTAAGCCTTCAGAAGGACTGTTCCTTAAACTGAGTAGGAAAGTGTTAACCCAGTTGTAGGATGTCTGAGTAGCCTCATAACCTCCTTTTGTGT
Source organism: Eschrichtius robustus (assembly GCF_028021215.1). Lineage (NCBI taxonomy): Eukaryota > Metazoa > Chordata > Mammalia > Artiodactyla > Eschrichtiidae > Eschrichtius > Eschrichtius robustus. Next base: position 101,173,664 of record NC_090825.1, on the reverse strand, counting down.
TCTGATTTTTGTAATCCTATTACAGTAGATTGTTAGCTTTGTTCCCTTACTTGTAAGAAGACAGGATGAAATATATCTGGCAGGAGAATCTACTGGGATACTAATTGTCTTGTTTCCAGGTGCTGTAGGAACCTGGAAGAAATGAGAGTTTTTCTCCTTCCCCCTCCCAAGGAGTTTGCCAAGCCTTTGTGCTTCCTTACCTCAGGGTATTTTTGGTGACTTTTGCTTAAGGACAAAAGCAGAATTTTCCAGGCACCAGAAGACAGAACCTAAGATGGGGACGCAGAGGGGTGGGGAAGATAGGTTGGAAGAAATAGAAGTGGACCTATACCAATGTCTGGGAAGGCAAGGGTTATTTTTTTCTATCTCCTTCCCACCCCAGGCATTGGGCTTTTAGCACTGGCCAAGATGCCCTGCCCCAGTGTGGCAGGAAGCAGCCGAGACTTAGGCAGCATGTTGAGCCTGACCCAAGCAGAATGCTGGTGAGCAGTAAATACCGAAGCTCCAAGGTGCTTCCTTCAACTCATGGAATTAATGAGACCCCAGGGGAACCCCCTAAAATGACTGAGATTTACTTTTCCTCTAGCCTGAATGGAGACCTGGAGCAGATTAAACGTGATTTAGAGGGGAAAAAAAGGGGAGTGACATTTCTTACACCTTAGAATTCTGAACTAACATTTACACTCACAACACATTCACTTGTATTTGTGTACCTGTAATTATTATATACATACACACACACACATCCACACAAATGTTTTGGAGGATTTTGGAAGGGTGCTGAAAGGCGTGCCACAGCTTTCTTTTAACTTAAATGATTAGTCTCTTTTAAAAGGGTGTTGGGGGTTTAACTCCTCTGAAATAAACCTGTCAAGAGGCACTGACTGACTTAACTCCCCATCAACTGCCCTCTTCTTAGCCCTCTCCTCTTCCCTGCTCTGTTAGGGAGTTGTATGTATCCCTGGGGGAAGAAGGAAAGCTATGCTGAAGAAGGACTTTGCTCAAGGAGGAGACTGAGCCACTGGGGACCTTGGAGATGATCCTTTTATATACACCCTCCGTACATTTTGAATCACAAACATTCTGTCTGAGAAAGGCCATTGTTTTGTTGGTGGGAGCTCAGAGACCGGCTTATGGACCAGCATTGCGGTTCCAAACGCTGAGGTAGAGCAACTACAGCGTGGCAGGACCTCACTTCTCCTGAGGGCAGCAGACTGCTGACTAAAGGAGCTTTCAGTCTATAACCAGCAATGAAGGAAAACCTCAGCTCTGTTTCAAAGTTCTGATTCTGATCAGAGGTTGACTCATTCTACCCATGGCAGGAAATTTCATTTCTATACTTACTTGGTACTTGACTCCATTAAAACAAAGACTGAAAGCCAAGGTCAGTTGGGAAGCACAGCATGTTTGTGATCTGAGTAGATTCCTCTGCCCTCTGCTGCTGGACTGAAGCCCCTCCAATAGGGTACTTGCTCCCTTTCTAAGGCCCAGTTACAAGTCTGCCTTCTTCTATTTGGGGAAAGAGTTGTAATTTTCTACTTCCTTGGTGTCAGCCCCTGGGAAAGGTGCTCCAGGACTGCCACGTAAAAGATCATGCAATTCACAGCGAAGGCATGGCACTGCTGAGCAATACACCCCTAGCACCACGTACCGTGCATAGTCACACAGATGCTCTTCAATCAGCGTGTTAGAGGAAAGATTGAGGCAGCTGTCGTACATCTCCTAGAGAGGTGCAATTAAAAATCATCTGAACACATGCAACAAGCTCAGCACATGCACAAGTCTCAATAAACAGGAGGCATGCAGGAGACAGATTAAAGGGTAGAAGCTTCAGACATACTTTAAGGAGCCTGGGGAACTGCTGAGATCTTTGACTTGAGCGAGAGGAACCCTTAAGTCACCTGGAAAAGTTTTATTCCAGCAATGTTAAGTTTGGACATATTTAATCCAAAAGGCCTGGTGTTTGGGGCACAAGTGTGACTTTTCTAGCTGAAGCAAATACATGCTAAAGTCTTTTATAACAAAGACAACTCGGTGGAAATCAGTGTAATTAAAATTTTTGTTCAGTTAATTCGAGTGATACTAACTAAAACTTGATTTTGGTATTGCAAAAAAGAATTTGCACAGTTCTTAGACCTCACTGGAATGGGATTTTACCTTATAGCAAATAATAAATGATGCAGGTGTGACTCTCTGGTTAGCAGGATGGATATTCTGGATGCTTCTATTCCTCAGAGAGTTTCACATTTTGGCTGCTATACCATGTTTTTTAAGGGCATGGCATGCACAGAGCATGCAGGAAATGTTGCCTAAAAAGATGTTTGTATCTCTTATTCACTGGATTTAAATCCAGATTATAGTGCATGGTTTTACAACAAATGCAATTACACAATGTAGTTCATGGCATACTCTGCTGTCCCCTGGGCGCTGGCAAGCACTTCACACCACTAGAGCTTCCTTAGGGGCTTGTGTCGTAAAACGCCAACGTGGGGGTCCCTGTGGTGTATTCATTCTAAAGGTCCTTCCAAAGTTGAGTAGTTTAGAAACAGAGTTTCTATTTATGTGTTGTTTAATTGGGCTGGAGAATAAACTATCCAGTCACATGAGGAGAACTAACTCTTCCTGAGGCAGAGTCAGTGCCAAAGAAGGGCCTGATTTCACAACAATTAGTAGTCTAATCTTGTAGAAATGCCTCCGGGTCTATGACTCCTAATTCTCAAGGATCAAAACTACTTAGCAGAAACTAACACACCATTGTAAAGCAATTATACTCCAATAAAGATCTTAGAAAAAAAAAAAAAAAACTACTTAGGGAAATTTAGGGACCAGAATACAATCTCCTGTGATTTGTTTAATCTTTCTCTCTTAGAGCATTTTCAGAATGTACTCTAACACGACATATCTCATTAGAAACGCATGAATTTGGCTTTTCATGAATCCTTCGGAATTCTCCTGGGGATTCCCTCAAGGTGGCCAAGGGCAACAATCTGTAGTGTTAGGAACAATATAATTAATTTAAAGGAATAAAAGGGATATTCTCCAAATAGCACTCACCGCCTTATTCTTTCCTTTGCTAGCAGAGCTCCCGGGATTTCCCTTACCGTCTGTGGTCTTCCTCCCAAGTGAGGTTAAGGGCAGGGTGGAGGTCTTCAGCTGGTTGGATGCCTGATAGTTATTATTATTGTTCTGGTTGCCACTTAGCGTCTCCATGATGGATCGGAAGGTTCCAAAAGGCCTTTTCAGTTGATCCCCTGGCTCGCCGCTTGCGGAGGTCCGCTGGAGGGTCCTGCCCTTATCTCGGTCCTTCTCGCCGTTCAGTTCAAGGCTACTTTGCTCCATCTGCACCACAGGTTCCTCAAAGGTAACTCTGAGTTTCAGGTTCTGCGACGTCCGGCGCTTGGAAGATGGGGACTTGAGGGCGCTCTTGGGACTCGTGGCCACTTTCTGGGCAGCTGTGCTGTCGGGGCTGGGCTGAGGGGGTTCTCCAGAGGGCAGGCTTGGGGGAGTGGTTCCCGAGCCTGGACCCTGGGATTCCGAGTCTGGCTCGCTGCTCTCTGAGGTGGGGGATGGGCTGTGGCCCTCCAGAGATTTGGAGGCCTTGATACTGAAAGGAAACCTGCGTCCCGATGCCAAGCTGTGCTTCTTTATCACCAAGTGTAAGCTCTCTGCGCCGTCCATACTCTCCACGCTTTCCACGACAGGCTGTGGTCTGGGCCTGTCGGCCTTTCTCACGGGCGTGCCCTTGGGCTCCTCAGAGTTATTGGAGTCTGTGTCGGACTCACTCAGTGACCGCTGCATCAGCTGCTTCAGCCTGGCTAACTTCAGTTCCCTCTTCTCCAGTGGGGTCTTTTTTGCATTTCTAGAAGAAGCCTGAGCATCCTGGAATTCCAAGGACAGCTTTTCCTGGGTGCAGACATTCTCTGAAATATCTTTTCCTAATAACTGGCGTAGGATTTTATCCGAATCTTCGTCTTTAGCTTTGGCCCTAGCCCGGCTGGATGCGGACAGGCTTCCAAGAACTTGAATCCCCTCTTGGATTCCTGGTTTGCTTTTGCCTATAGGCTCATCGTCTGCATCTGGGGATTTCCATTGGGACTTTCTGGAAGCTGGGGAGGACGGTGAACTGAAAGAGGATGAAGGACATACGAGATGACTTCCTACTGGGTTAAAATAACTCAGCCACAAATCACTGCGTGGCTTAAATGCCACTAATAACTTACAAATCACTAAGACTGAAATAAGGATAATGAATGTCTGTTTCAAGCAATCTACAAACATTCCATGGTGGCAACCATAACCAGTATAGTATGCCTCATACCTTATGCTTTGACTACAAAATTTATCTACTGTTTTATTGTTTATACATTAATTTTGCACAAATTTTCTCAATTAATTCCATCTTCAACAACCTTATGAACCTACATACCCTTATTTCCATTTCATAGATGAAGAAATAAAAGACTCTGAAAGAGTAAGTGCCTTGTTTATAGTCCTGGAAAGAAGAAATGGCACAGCCAGAGATAAACTCAAGTCTTCTGACCCTAGGTCCAGTGCCTTTTTCCATGTGATAGCTCATTTTTATTCCTCTTTATAAGAATAAAATGTTTTCTGTTATCTTCTTAAAAGATATTAAAAGAAAGTCCAAAAGAAGGCTCACACATTAAAGACAGTTAAGAATTCTAACCACCAACGTTCCTGGTATTTATTACCTGGGCGAAGAAAGGAGTGATTTGCCCTCTGATTTCTGGGCTTCTAGAAGTTGTTGGAGCTGGTTCTGCAGTGTGACACGTTGCATTGTCTGTCTGGGAAAAACAAACCAAAATATATAAGCTCTCTGACACATGGCTACTATCATAAATTAACAGGTATAAATTTTTTTCATGATAATTTGCGATAAGTTGCAATAAATCTAAAAATCTTACAAATGAGCCTAATCTTCATCCTTATAATTCAGAAATTTTCCTGAGGATGCAATCAAAAGTACCCAAAAAGATATTTATTATTCACATTAGTAAAAAAACTATAACCTAAATGATCATCAATAAGACTGAGTAAATAATTTAGAATTATTTCTATAAAGGCAGCTATTAAGAATAATATATTTGAATATCTATGACATAGAAAAAGTTTCCCTAATATATGTGTATATAAGTAGAAAGTATACAGTATGAGATGTCCTTGTGAAAAGGGAAAATTTGGACACAGAGACAGACACACACAGGGAGAGCATCACGTGAGCATGAAGGCAAAGATCAGGGTAATTCATTTACAAGCCAAAGAATGCCAAAGATTGGCAGCAAACCACCAAAAACTAGGAGGGAGGCACAGAATAGATTCTCCCTCACAGCCCTCAGAAGGAACCAACCCTGTCAACACCTTGATTTCAGACTTCTAGCCTCCAGAACTGTGAGAAAATAAATTTCTGTTGTTTAAGCCAGGCAGTTTGTGGTACTTTGTTACAGCAGCCCTAGCAGACTAGTATACTAGACATATGCTCACATATTTTTATATATTCATATTTCACATGCTCATATATTATACTTAAAGTTGATTAGTCCTTTCTGAGGGCTTTTTTAGAATCTAGAGAATAGAGTCCTTTTTTTCTCCATTCATACTTGGGATTTCTGTCATCAGTCAATCTAACTGCCTCCAAATAGTTTTCTTGACTGTGTCATAATTCACTCTGACACCTAAAAACCCTATAAAAGGAGTTTAATCTCCTTTTAATCTTTCTTCATCTGTTTTAACCCCTCACTAAATGTTTTTCTAAAAAACTTGACACGCAGTTCCAAATTTCAAAGTGGGAAAAGTAGAGTGCTCTTACGTATTTTTATTTTTTATTCATTCTTTAGATTAGGGTCAGCAAACTATAGACTATAGACTGTGGGCCAAATCCAGCCCATCACCTGTTTTTGTAAATAAAGTTTTATTGAAACAGAGCCATACACATTCATTTACATATTATCAGGTGCTGATTTCACGCTACAAAAGCAGAGTTGAGTAATTATGACACAGAACATGTGGTGCACAAGCCTAAAATATTTACTATCTGACCTTTTAGGGAAAAGATTGCTGGCTCCTCCTTTAGACAATTAAGTTTTCAGTATGTGAGTCACAAAATGCGTGAGATAAAATGAGATCACAGACTTCTTAGGTCTTAGGGATGAAATGTTAGGACTAAGACTGACCACTTCTGAGAAAAGGAGAGTATTTGGGGCTGATGGAAGGTTATTATACAAATCTGTTCTCACAGAATTAAATTTAGGCAGCCGACAGCTGTTGAGTATATGCAGTGACATTTGGCAAGGAGAAGACTTGGGCTTCCTCAAGCCAGGATCTAAGACTCGGCAGTCCTTTTAAGAACACTTGTAACTAATTTGTTTAGTTCCTCATCCCTGCTCACGAGAGCTGCTACCAGTTTTGATGCTAAGTGTATTAGTTTTCTACTCCTGTTAACAAATTATTACATGCCTAGTGATTTAAAACAACACATGTGTATCTTACAGTTCTGTAGGTCAGAAGACCAGAATGGGTCTCTCCAGATTAAAATCGAGGTATCCACAGTCTGCATTCCTTTCTGGAGGCTCTAGGATGAAAGTCTATGTCCTGCTTATTCAAATCAGGTGCAGAATCGGTTCCTTGCCGTTGTAGGACTGAGGTCTCTGTTTTCTTGCTGACCGTCAGTTGAGGGTCATTGCCAGCTCCTAGAGGTTACTGCACTTCTTGGCTCACAGCCCCTTCCTCCCTCATCAAAGTCTGCAAGAGCAGATTGAGTCCTTCTCACACTTTGAGTCTCTCTGATCTCCTTTTCTGCTTTCTCTTTACTGTTACTCCTGTGATGAGATTGGACCAACCCCAATAATCCAGGGTGAACTTAACTCCGTCTGCAACCTTAATTCCCTTTTTGTCATGTAAGGTAACATACTCATACCTTCCAGGGATTAGGATGTGATAGACATCTTTGGGGGACAGTTTGCGGGGGTGGGGGGTACCACACTAATACTGCAGAGTTCGGTAAATACTGCTTACTCCTCTAAAATCAGAATCAGTTTTCCTTTTTCCAAGTTCTGTAATAATTAATGTGTTTTCTAAACAGATTTCACTTTCTGTAACCTATGGCTTTTAACCTGTTTTCTTAACTTTAACGCACATTCTGATAATATGCTTCTATGTCCAGAGTAAATCGAGTGTTACCATACATTCTTTTCTCTTTATTGAAAAAATACCAAGTTATTTAATTGTTTTTACCCAACATGGAAAGAGTTTGCTTGCTTTGTTTAATTTATTTTTTTTCTGATGGCTAAATTAATACAATTACTTAAAAAATTCAAACCATTTAGAAAGAGTGAGTAACATTTTGGAGTGTATCATACCAGCTTGGGGCGGCAGGGAGAGCGGTGGGGAGAGAGAGGGATTTCTTAGAAATGAGATAATGAGATTATACTGCACACTGTATTTTGTAATTTTCTTTTTTTACTTACGGAAAGTAAAATACACTGTGTGTGTGTGTGTGTGTGTTTGACTTCATTTTAACTTGATGACTTTTGTAAAGACCGTATCTCCAAATAAGCTCACATTCCGAGGTACTAGGGGTTAGGACCCCAACACATCATTTTATGCGGCCACAATTCAACCCATAATACCTACGCCTGTAGATCAGGATCTCTAAGAGAGCTGAAGCTTGCCATTTCTAAATAATAGCTATGTTTATTAACTCTAAAGGGTTGGTGAATATTCTAGTAGGAAAAGGCACTCAAGACTGTCTCCCACTCACAATTTTGGGCTGAAAAACTAGTGTTTTCCATCCTTCTTCCTACACCTTTCGATGTTATTGATGCCCTAGAGCCTGAAGGGTACATTGTACTGAGGCTAGACTAAGTGAATTTCTTTGTTCATTTCTAGTTTTGCCAACCTCACTGAGACACAGAGTAAGTACAAGACTAGGGTCTACAATGTAACCTCTCATATTTCATATTGTCATTGGCCTAACTACAACTGTCTACAGCATTCAGTTTGGAGACAGTGGAAGAACTGCTGTCTATTAGCATACATGTGTGTTTTATCCCAGGATCATCAACAGAGAGAGCAGCCAAGACCCTGATCTTGAAGAGTTCTACCAATAAAACAGATACTATAACTCACGAAAGCTTCTCTGACTCCGTGGTAAGAGACAGGGGAAGGTTTTGTGATCTTTTCTCTGAGTACGAACCTTAAGAAAAAACATTCCATTGGACCATTTTAAAGTTCCTCTTGATGGATATGTCCATATACTACTAGGGGGAGTGTCCACTGGTACAACAGTTCTGGAAGGACAGTAGGCAACATCTATCCACATTTTAAATACGTATGCACTTTGTTCTGGCAATTCCCTTTCTAGGAACTTCTTTTCAGAAACACCAATACATGTACATAAAGACATGTGTACAAGTATGTTCGCTGTGGCAAGATAACTTACTGAGTTATAAATCTGTGTGCATTTTCCCCAGACCTTCAAGCTCGCTTAGCTCACCTGCCCCGGGGGAGTCTTGTATAACTGGGCAGAGGATTCTTGGAGGGAAAGGAACCGTTCTAATTTTTAAGTTTAAATTTTATTTTATTTTTTTTCCTAGTAAAAGCCTAAATTCATTAAAGAGAGTATTCTAGGTACTGGCGGGGGAGGAGCAGAGGAGTACAGAGACTCTTACCTCTAAGGCAAGAGACTAGAAGCAGAGAGAGAAAACAATTCCCCGAGCTTAGCGAGGAGCCAGGGGATCTAAGGACTCGTCATATTGTTGCATGAACTACACTTCTGATCAGTTAAGGCCTCCTACCAACCACAGGTCTTTTTTCGCAAGGAAAGAATGAAAAAAAATATTTTTTATAATTTTAAAGTAAAACTTCATTTTTTTTCCTTAAAGTTTAATTTTTAAGGTTTGTCCTCCTAATCTGTCACCATTACTTTGAGTACTATTTTTGATGTTCAGTGATTCCCTTCCTAGTATGGCAGCTGTCATTTGGCTGATGTGTTTTGCAAGGGCTGACCTCGGTCCCCTCAGACAAGCATCAGCTCCTTAATCCTTCAACCTGCTGGAGACCCCTCGGACAGCCTCTTCTCTGGTCCTCCTTTCTTCAAGCATATCATGGCAGCCTCCCAGAAATGCTTCCCTGGCATCTAGGTACGCAGTGTGTACCAGCTGAATCATCTCATCAAAAAAGAACTGATTTTAGCTAGACAAAGAGTGTTTTAAGTAACATCACGCTAAGTTTACATGCTGAGGATTTTAAATTCTGAGGATTCATCAATTGTCTGCTTAATTTTTATAATAAATTTGCCAGTGATATTTACCAGGTGACCTGTCTGTAATTTCCCAAATATACATTTTTCTTTTTGAGAAAACTGAGAAACTGGCCCATCTCTAGCCCTTCTCTCTCTCTCTTGCTTTTGATGATTTGCTAGACTGTTAAGGACAGAAGTTTGGAATGATGCCCACGTGTGCTTTCTGCGCCTGCTACGTCATCTGACCCTGAGATGTGAACACAGAGAGAGGCTCCCTCCCCTTGTCCACTGTGGCTTAAGTTCTCTGCTTAGGAAGCTAGCTCTGCATTTTTTTTTTTTGTTTAAATATCATTTTGCCTCTGCAGAAATGGCATGAATGCTGGCCATGAGGACTTGGGATGGAGGAAGAAAAGAAGATGAGGAGGATACTAGGGAATTCCTGTAAGACCAGCATGAGGGAGCCTTCCAAAGACCTGGCTGAAACCTAAGCACAACGATGAGCAGCCAGACTTGGTTCTCATGGAACGAACAGGTCACTCACTCCTTCAGCTGCTTGGTTAGCTTCACCACCTGGGAGGCCAGCGACATGCAGGTCTCCACCACCACCAGGTACCGGGAGCACAGGGTGTGTCCGTGGCGCTCAGCACTCTGGGAGGGCTTTTCCCCCGCATGGTTCTGCATGGTGACATTTGCTCCATATTCAACCAGGGTCTGTCAGAGAATGCAGAGACAAGTGATCGTATCAGAACCTCCCTGTAAACATTATTTATTTTTTATTTTTAATTTTTTTGAATTGAAGTATAGCTGATTTACAATATTGCTAGTTTCAGGTGTGCGGCAAAGTGATTCAGTTGTATTTATATACATTTTTTTCAGATTCTTTTTCATCATAGGTTATTACAAGATACTGAATATAGTTCCCCATGCTATACAGCAGGTCTTTGTTGTTTATCTATTTGATGCGTAGTAGTTAGTATCTGTTAATCCCATGCTCCTAATTTATCCCTCCCCCCGCCTCCCTCTCCCCTTTGGTAACCATAAATTTGTTTCCTATGTCTGTGAGTCTGTTTCTGTTTTGTATGTAGATTCATTTGTATTATTTTTCAGATTCCACATACGAGTGATACCATATAGTATTTGTCTTTCTCTGTCTGACTTAACTTAGTATGATATTCTCTAGGTCCATCTGTAAACATCCGTATTTTTTAATGACTGTTACAGAAGGTTGAATGGAACTTTTCCTGTTGTTCCAAAACCAGTCACCAGAGCCCACAGTGGGACACGGTGGGGGTGAGGAGTACCATCACACACAAAGGACAGCCTCTGGTGAGCTTTCAGTGGTCAGTATCAGATGCCTCTTTTCGGAGCCTACAATGATGCAGCCAACGAATCCCACTACTATCAATCTCACACCAGCCTCAGAAGGAGACTGGGAAGGGGTGGAGGTTCCTTCCTCCTTAGAGTCCTTTCCTTTATGAGGTGTGCAGGGCAGTGTCTGTGGTGAGAGGCTTTGTCCCTTTCAGTGGGTGGGCCCTTGAAGATGGGGATGCCCATAAGAAAAAGAAGGAATTTTGTTTACTTTTTCCTATTTACTTGGGCAGCGCACATGATCTGTTGCTGAACCTACCCAATCAGGAATAAAAAGAACAGGAGAGAATTGTCATGACAGGGCCCACATTCCCACCACGTGCCATGGCAAGGGTATGTCCCATATATCGAGCAGATGTTGTAGAAGGGAGCTTGCTGTGAGCTTGTTATCACCCAATTAAAAAGGAAAGCGTTCTTGGGTGACTTCCCTGGTGGCGCAGTGGTTAAGAATCCACCTGCCAATGCAGGGGACACGGGTTCGATCCCTGGTCCAGGAAGATGCCACATGCAGCGGAGCAACAAAGCCTGTGCATCACAACTACTGAGCCTGCACTCTAGAGCCCACGAGCCACAACTACTGAGCCCGTGCGCCTAGAGCCCATGCTCTGCAACAAGAGAAGACACTACAATGAGGAGCCCATGCACCGCAACGAAGACCCAATGCAACCAAAAGAATAAATCAATAAAATAAATTTAAAAATTAAAAAAAAAAAGGAGAGGGCTCTTTAGCAACAGGAGACAGTGGGGTGCAACACAGGTGGAGGGGACTGTATGGCGGAGGAGGGTGTGAGGTCGGGGCCAGATCTCCTGTCTCAGGTATCAGTGGGAAGGCTCTAGAGGACCCTCTGAAGTCCCCACCCACCGTGCCCACCAGAGATTCAGCCTCTGAAGGCTGCCCCAGAGGGCACCAGTGGCAAACCATAGTGAGCTAAAGAAGCAAGACAACTTTCAGGGAGATGCCATGACCTCTGCCAGTAAAGCAAAGAGACAGTTGACTTTTTCTCTCCATACCTTCTCTTTGTCCCCAACACTGGAGCCCAGAAGAGAGAGGGGAATAGGAGCTAAGGTGGTGTGTAAAAAGCCAGTCATGCCTCAGTCCCATATCAAGTCCCTTTCACCCTGAGTGTGATCTGCATTGGGGAGGAGAATGCTTTGAACCAGAAATAAGACTGAGATTTTTAAACTGGTTTGAAGTAACTGTTAATAGTCAAACAAAAGCAAAAAGTTAAGGAATCTGGCCAGGGTACTGTTAGTAGACGGGAGAGAGATTTGATGAAGCATGGTTGACATCGTTAATTATTTTTTTTTAATTTTTTTTTTATTTTTATTTATTTATTTATTTTTTAAACTTTGGGTTTATTTATTTATTTTATTTATGGCTGTGTTGGGTCTTCGTTTCTGTGCGAGGGCTTTCTCTAGTTGCGGCAAGAGGGGGCCACTCTTCATCGCGGTGCGCAGGCCTCTCATTATCGCGGCCTCTCTTTTTGCGGAGCACGGGGCTCCAGACGCGCAGGCTCAGTAATTGTGGCTCACGGGACTAGTTGCTCCGCGGCATGTGGGATCTTCCCAGACCAGGGCTCGAACCCGTGTCCCCTGCATTGGCAGGCAGATTCTCAACCACTGCGCCACCAGGGAAGCCCGACATCGTTAATTATTATTATTATTTTTTCCGGCTGCACCTCGTCTTGTGGGATCTTAGGTCCCTGACCAGGGACTGAATCCTTGCCCTTGGCAATGAAAGCCCGGAGTCCTAACCATTGGACCGCCAGGGAATTCCCTGACATTGTTAATTTAAAAAAAATCAAAACTCTCTTGTTTTTATGCTGTGATGACAACAGACCCCACAGAAAGCTGTTACATCAATATTAATCAACTGTCATAGTCTGCCGTATTTTTTGACACTATCAAGATCAGTCTGTAGACCTCTGGATTTATTTTAGTAATAGAAAATGTTTTTTCCACAAGAAATACTTGTAATTTTTAAATTCCTAGACTACTTAGACTCAGAAGTCATTAAGGAGCTTCACTTTCCTCTCAGTTTAGGATCACTCACCACGAAAGGTGCCATAAGGCCACTGCCACCCATGTCACAGGGTGTCCCAGAGATCACCTCACCCTGAGCTCTCAGAGACTCAGCATAAACACACTGTTATCACTCCCCTTGACTCTGGCCTCTGCAGTTATCTTTCCAATGTTTTCCATACTCAGTCCCCTCTTCACTTCATAAAGGTCCTCGCTCACCCCCTTTTCTACTTTCAATCTCTTTGTACCTATTTTTTTTATTCTCACACCCAGTGGATAGACCCGCTTCCAAGATTATTCAAGTTTCCACATCCATGGTGTCTAGCGCCAAAAATATCATTTGTGTTAAGTGGAGAGAAGAACACTCTGAAAAGACAGACCGCCTCTCCCCACATATTAAGAAGGAAAATAACTAAGATCTCAAACAGAACTAGTGATATCAGCTGGTTTTCTTTGGGTTGCAGTCATTTATTGGCTGATAAAAACAGTCTACTTCAAAAAAAAAAGTCTACTTCAATACTATTAAATATGATAGTGTTTTGTCAAATGGAAAAATGAAGTTTTCAGTCTTCATTCAATTATTTTTCCTCCACAAAAACTAATGCTACTCCTTTCATCTTTCTGCAGATCCTGGTAATAATTTAAATTTCTCTCTTTTCTCATCACTCCTTTTACAAGTTGGTGTCTTAAATTAGAAGATGCACGCTTTGCCAACAATAGTGGGGAAACTTCCCAGACACTTGAAATATTTCCTATCAGTGTGGCTTTCCACAGAGTGGTTGCATGTGAGGAGACGCTGCAGAGAGCTTTTTGCTGTGACCTCTGCTTTCCGGTTTTATGAATCTTTTGCCTCTTACATTTACTGCTTTTCCATATCGTCTGAATTCCCTGAGTCCTCTCTACCTTCCCGAGCAAGTTCTCACTTCCCAGTTTTCTCTCTGAGATACAGTCTACCTTGCTCACAGTAGGACCTCAGTAAGTACCTGTTGAGTTTGGAATAAAAGATACAATACCTAATAAGGCTGAAAAAGAGTGTTGTTTTCTTAGAGTTCTTACATACACATATTTTGAACTGTATAAATCTGGTGAGGTAAAAGTATTTTCTTTAATCATGGCCTTCAGCCATACATTGTCAATCGCCTTTTCCTACGTCTCAGGCAGATGTGGGAACAAATCCATAGATGCTGGGTCATTTTCAATGATGAGAATGGGGTGATTGGTTGGACTCTGGTAATTATGATTTATGTTCATAAATTAAATTCCAGGTCAATTCTAAACTTTGTTTCCAATTCAAAGCTTTTCCTCTCCTCACACTGTCACTCTCCCTCCTTCTCTTCAGCTCTCTTCTCTCTTTGTTTTGTCAGTCAGGGCCTTACATTTTCTAGGTAAAAAAGCCTATCCAGTTTTTAAAAAAAAATTTTTTAATTGAAGTATAGCTGATTTACAATTGATTGGCAATGCTGTGCCAATCTCTGCTGTACAGCAAAGTGACTCAGTTATACACATAGAGACATTTTTAATTTAATATTCTTTTCCATTATGGTTTATCACAGGATATTGAATATAGTTCCCTGTGCCATACAGGGGGGGTGGGAGAGGGAAGGACTGGGAGTTTGGGATTAGCAGATGTAAACTATTATATATAATAAATACCCAGTTTTCACATTCATGTGTGCCCCAAGCTTCTGAGGACTCTCGCAGGGCCTCCCACTATGTGCTGTTAGGATGGCGGCACCGGGTGTGGCTCAGCTTTGTGCAGCTCTGCATTCAGCCGTGGGACGAGAGGCCAACCCTTCTTTCTGTAGGAACCCTGTGCTCTCTAAGCAGCCCTCCTGGATGTACCTCCAGGTGGCCTGGGGCAGGGGGAAGGGCCTCCCCACCTCCTGTGGCTCTGCTCCCCAACCTCTCTACATCACTGCACACAAAGGACATGGTAATATTCGCAAGGTATGTTGGGCTAAAAGGATGAGGCCACCGGAGGCTCTTGGGTGGAGCGGCTGGCCAGCTGAGGCCCTGCTGAGCCTGCCCACGGGCAGAGGGGACCAATATCGAGGGCCTCCTGTAATCAGTTCTGGGACTTTTTGAATGCCTTTGGGAAGCTCGGTCCTACTACAGAGAACGGGAGAAGAAAACCACACCACTCTCTCTCCTAAGCCTCCTGCTTGCTACTCGGAGGAATTCTTCTAATTCTTTCTTAAAAATTCGGTCCTGTGTTTCAGACATTTGGGAAGGCGAAGTGTGCTAATGACAGCAGGAACGGTGCACCCTCCATATGACGGACTCAGCGATGTCAGTCTGGTAGTGGTCTCCTGCTGTCTTGAGAACATGGGGGTACTTCATTTCTATTGTCCTCAGCATTGGGGTTTTAAGGTAATGCTGCAAGGGCAAGAAGTGTCCCCTTCAACATCCTGTGACACTCCAGGAGAAACCCAGACAGCTACTTATGCCAATGTTTGTGTGCATTTCTGGAAATACAAATATATCAGTTTGACTCCTCATTATCCACTATAAGAGGAAAAGCTGATTTAATCCAGACATTCTCCCAGTGAACAAAATTCCCATGTTTTGTTTTATTACTTGATGCACTCATTTCTCTCTCCAGAGCAGCAGGGCCTGTGTACCTGTATGCACCCGAGGTAGCCATGCTGGGAAGCCACATGAACGGCGCTGTTGCCCTCCTGGTCCACTTCATCCAGTGAGATGCCCTGCTCTTGCATGAACTGAAGAAGCCACAGCAGAATCTTTTCCTAGTAAACACAAGGACAGGCTGGAATTAACAGACTGTCATGTAGTGAAGTCTAATATAAGGACAGAGGAAAACAAAACTCCAACATGTGAAGCTTAGATATAGCCAAGCTTACCTTATGAGGAGAACATTTCCATTCAGTATGAACTGAAAATTCATGCATCTCTGACTAAAGTTAATGAAAGAAGAATGCTCTGAGAATTCGAAGAGCAGAAAGTTATCTCAGAAATGCTCTTGTTTTGCTTACTTATTCTACAGGTGGGAAAAATGATTCACAGAAAGTTTGAGTACCTCCTCAGAGTCACACAGTGAGACAGTCAACGTTGGAACCAGTCCAAGTCTTTTGAGTCCAAGGCAATGTTTTTCTTACTTTGTTATATTATCTGGAGGCTTCAAGAATATTATTATAAAACCTTGGACTATTGAGATACCTAGCTTCTACTTTAAGTTTATCATGCTTCAACCATGCCTTCCTAATCCCATACTGTACAATCAATAGGCTTACAAAAAAGAGGCAACATCTTAAGTTGCTAAGTATAAGATAACCACACTGAAATAAAACTGGGACCCTCTTGATTTTTCTGACCAAATGTTGGTGTTTTTTTTTAAACAGATAAATCTTTCTCTTCTTCTGTGTTAAAGGAAGGGGACCCAAAGCTTTGAACACAATCTTTCAAAAGCAAAGACACAGAACAGTCAGTGTGTGTTGTCGTAATCTGTTTGCATTTTACCCACTGAGTCTTTCGTGGTATTTACATGTTATGTTTGGCCTCAGGAGAAAGCAGGGGGATGGGAATTCACTGTTTTAAAATAGAAAAATTAAATATAATGTTAAAAAAATATGAGAGTGGTAAAAACAACAGCATGAAGTTTAGTGGGTGGAATTTGACATTTAAAAAGATGATCATGCGTTTGAAATAGGCTTGAACCTCTCCTTAGCCTTTTAAAGGATTTTCTTTTCCAGTTATTTGCTTGGACTGGTCATGAACTTTTATATTTTTCTGGATTAAATTTGCCTTCACCTTCTGAACATGCCAACTAATCTGCTAAAGGAATGCTGGATAAAAACAGCCAACTCTTTTCATGTTTCTCCCCTCATGTGGGGAACAGGGCACTGTTTATAAAGGCATCTCTGACATCAGGGAGAGACTGAATATTTGCACCACACCTTTTTCACACGAGCAAGCAGGGCGTAAGCCCTCTAAAGAGCAAGAAGAGAAAATGTAATCAATACCTACAACCGACCAAGAATGCACCCCGGGAAAGCAGGGTGAGTGTTAGTTGCAAAAGCAGACAGACCTTGTAGGAAGTGAAACCCTCCACGTCCCTAGAGAATGAGGTGGAGCAAAGCCTGGAGGTCAGGGTTGGGAGGTAGGAGTGGGATAAGATAGGCTGATATGTTTAATCCTCTCCTTCACAGGCAAACTTGGAGGAAGCTGGGACTGACATTTGGACCAGAGCAAGTGATGTTTCGAATGCATAAGGTACAACAACTTCCTTTATTTTTCCTAATTAGGTAGGGAAAAAACCGAAATATTTTTATCTGGAGACTGATGATCGAACCATGTGATCTTAACTCCTGAAAAGATCTGGATGAGTGCGTGTATCTCAAGATCAATGACATGACCAACTGGTTAGAAGTCAATGCCTAAGACACAGAAACATCAAGAGGGCAGGTTGCTGTGCCCCTACTGGTGAAAAGGACAGTCCTGCCATCTTCAATGGTCATTGTCAAGCTTGTGGTGACCTGGCTTGCTCCATGATATTAAATGTTAAAAATGCGGAGTGGGAGAGATTTTAGGGAATTATCCAATTCAATTATTTTACAAATCAGAAAGCTGAAGAAGACAACTGGATATTCTCTGACACTCTAGCAGCTTCTCTCTTTAGCAAGTAAAGTTCAGAGGAGTTCAAGATACTCAGAAACGTTTTATATGTACCTTCTTGTCAGGCATACTTTCACGTTTTTCAGACTCAATTAAATATTATAGTGGATATGTCTATTCCACATGCACAGAAAATGCCCTTTATTATAATTCAGTGTTTCAAATAACTGAATATAACTGAATAACTTTTAGTAATGGAGTTATAGGAAATAGAATACTATTCATAAGACTAGGAATTTTCCCTTTGTAGAAATCTGGGAAGAATCTAGAGACCTGGACTTTGCAGGGGCTTGATGACCTGGGAGAACAGGACAAGGTCTGTGTGAGGCAGGAGTTGCCTTGGCTCCTGACTCTCCCAGTCAGGTGCAGTCCATACTGTTACAATAACCTGCCTGCTTTTCTTATGATGGCATGGATAATTCTTTCCTATAATTAAGGCTCTTACCCAATTCAACATGCAAGACTTACATAAAGGAAGAATGCTTATCCTATTGTTCAGAACAAGGCACGTCTTTGCCCAGCCCCTCCAATTCAGTTTTGTGTTCTGCAGTGGACAATTTACTTTAATAAGAAGCTATGCAATTGGCCTGTTCACTGAGAAATCGATGGAAATGACAATCTCCCCTACGCTACGGTGCAGAGAAGCCCTGCTCAAAGGGATGGGCTGGCTGTCCACTTAGGATTTAGGATTTCTGAGAGGGACATGGAGATGGCTAGAATCCCTTGGTTTGGGTAAAAGCATGTTTAGCATCCAGTCTCTAAGAAATGCTTTCTGCTCTGATTCTGGAGAACTTTCCAGCAGAGATCCACAGTCCTACAATTTAAACAGTGACTTATTTGACAAATATCTAGTAAGAAGAACAGAACAAATATAGCTATTTTCTCCAATTAAGAAGGCCCTTGTAAATGCATACGTGTTATAGATATATATGCAATGATGACCACCTCTTCTTTTATCTTTTAGACATTCTGCGGGTTCTCTCCTCTGCCCCCCACCAGTGTGTGTGTGTGTGTGTGTGTGTGTGTGTGTGTGTGTGTGTGTGTGTCAGGAAGAAGATGTTAAAGGAAGAATGTAACTTCAGATCTTCATTTTCCCATAGGTATTGCTTTCAGAGACCATCCAATGCAGTCCCATGGATGGGGTGGCTCTTCTGTATTATTTCTGTTTTACAGAATGCCTCTCCAACTGACATTCCAGCCAATCACCCACACACCCACCTACTCATTCAACTTACATCTAACGACTTGAAACTTACTTCATGTACTAGTTTCCTCTTCTCGAGATTTTCTGCTCTTTTGGTAACCTGTTTTAATGTTGTATTTTGCATGTTCTTAAAGGCAATGCAATTTATTTAAAGTGGCAATTAATGCATGTAATTTATGAGATTTGCTGGACAGTCTAATTAAAAATGTAATTGAAAAGTATGCCACAGGTTTATTACTGGTATCAATAAAATGTCTACAGTGTTGTTACAACCATAAGTTCTAAAGGAAGCAGCTTTGTCTGTGATCATAGGTTATCAAATCTAACGTGCCATCAGTTACAAGATTCACTCCAGTTTTTGACATGTTCAAATGTAAAAAGATGGCCAGCAATAATCTCATATTGTCATTTACTGTAAGATAAATGTAGAATCTAGAGACAGTAAAATGTAAAAAAAAAATACATCTAAGAATTGATTAAACAGGTTAAGGCCTAAATAATTCTTTGCCAAATTTCTCTGACACTTCACTCATAGTGAAATAAATATATTAAATAATATTTATAGAAACAAAAATAATAAAGTGGAAGGTATCCAATAACCATAAGAGCCAACATTTACCTAGTGTCTAATATGTGCTGGCAGCGGGCAGTGCTTCATGTGGCTTTTCTCATCTGGACCTCAGAGCAACCCTGTAAAGAAGGTTCTATTATCTCCATTTTAAAGATGAGGAAACTGAGGTCCAGGGAGATCTTTTCCTTTTTTTAAAAAAGTAAACGTATGCAAGGCTACTGAGCTAGTAAGGGTAGGACTAGGATTTAAACTCAGACTCAGGAGCTAATGTTCTCTGTCTTCTGACTATGAATATCCACCATGACCCCTGACTCCATAAAGGAAACACTCCCTTTCCAACCCTTGGGTCACAGAAATCACATTAACTGTCAGTCTGTGGGTTGTGGAGCTCTGTGTTGGTTAAGCTTATTCAAAGGTCCTTGGAGAGCAGATGAATGCTTGTGCCATTCAAAGATTTTTCAGTTTGCTTTCATCTGCTATCGTAACCTTTTCAGTGTTGTTTACTTATTTCTACCCCATGACAATGAAACAATAAAGTCAACAGAATATTTCCCCTTTTTAAAGTAAACCGTGGAAAAACAATAACACAGCTTGTGGAAGGAACCCCCTCACCAGCATGCCTATCGCTGTTCATGACCATTCGTAGGAACTGCTGAGCTTTTTCTTTCTTGAAAAAGTGTCTTTTTTTTTTTTTTTTTGATCCGTATCAGGGCAAACATTTAAAATGGAGAATGAACATAGTGTAGGCAAATGTGGTCTTTCTTGGTAAATGCATAATGCTATGATTCCTGTTGTTTCTGTAGCAAAACTCCTTGATCAAAAGTCACATGAAAGATTCAGAAACAAAATGATAAGTTTGATGTTGAAAGTATCAGAGAGCTCACTGAACCAGTGACCAATGCAAAACAGGCCGGAGCGCCCAAGCACCTGAGGGCAAGAGCTTTGCTGGGATCCTGGACGAGACCATCTGAACCGTCATGTTCGAATAAAACAGCCCAAGTTACACAGGCGGTGACTTTGACTTGAGACAATTCTGTCTCAATTGTTTCGCCAGCAAGCATCTCTCTCAAGGGACAGCAAAGCAGGCCCATCCGAGGACACACCTGCTCGTTCCCTGAGCGTCCCTCACACTTTCACCTTCATGCTCCCTGTGGCCGGTTCTGCTAGGTACAATCAGGGAATGAAATAACTGCACCCTCCGAGACCTGGTGTGTCAAGAGGAGGAAAATCAATTCCTATCACCCAAAGATCTATCACTCCAGGAGACCACTAAAAACTGCTGGCTACCCTGTGGTTCTGGAGCCCTTAAAGGTAATTTTAACCAGAAAAAGGACACAAATTGCGAGTCAAATGGAGCTCATTCTTTAAGAATCTATAGGAGGGGCAGAGGGCAACTAAAATAAACCAAGAGAGGAATTTTCCCCTGTACTATCCTTTCCAAAGGTATTTACTGAAGAAACAAAACCAGAACACACTCAAGTGCCTGCTTGCTGTAGAAAAACCTGCATGTGCTGAATCCACTAGAAAACTGTTCAATAACAGTCTTCCTTGTGAAAATATTAGCCTTGTAATGGTTCCAAGTTCAGCATCTCCACAGGTTATCTGTTACATAAGTGGTCGCGGCGGATGTAGGATGGCTGGGCAGAATTTGCAGTCCTAATGGGCTTCTACATTTTCTACGTAGTTAGGAATGCTCTCCTGAAGGCACTGCTGGAGTGCCTTGCTCAAAGCTGTACTTGAGGTCATTAAAAATGCTTATCAGCTTGAAATAACAATCTGAAGACTGATACTAGCATGAAGCAAATGTTCGACGTGGCTCTTCACATAGGTCACCGATTGCCATATCTTCCTCTAGGCCAGCCAAGCAAACTACACTATCACCCCACCAGTCCCAGAAATGGCACTTTCTTTTGTTCTGTCCCAATAGCTTCAAAATTATGAGAAGCCTGCTGTGAGAGCTGAAGAGAGAAACTGGCACATATAAGCAACATTGCTCAGGACAAAGAAGGCCGGATGCCCAATTATTGACTTAAAGTGTCAGAACAGCAATGCAATCCTTTCCTCGTTTTCTTTGGCAAGCTCTTCCAAAAGTGCAGTCAGCCTTCTCACTGATATCTGAAATTCCTCTTTAGGCTTTACATGAGCAAATGAAATCAGGGGTATGAAACACTTACTCAGACAATTTGAGAATAAATAAAATTTTGTTTTATACTGAGAATGATTTATGAAGACTATTGTCTTAATGATTCTTTTGGTCATTTGAAAATACTATTCTCCCCTTTGCCAGTCTAAGCAAAATAAGGGCATCTTAACAAATCTCATTAATTCTCACGGTTGTTTGTAGAGCACCATGACTGGGGCTCATAAGTGCAATACACAAAGAAAATGGAGTCATTGTTTCAAAGACAGTGGCTTTTACAAATTTTAAATGTTCTTCCTGCTCCTTTCTTCATTCCATAAATTTCGTACGAGCTGTGTTAAGATACTCCAAATATCACAACGTATTGTTAGATAAAATTGTAAAAAAAGACTTCTGCAGCTGTATCAGTGCCACTGTAAACAAGCTATACAAATTATCTACACAAATGGAGGAAAAACAGAATCTGGTCCCAAAGCCAAAGGACCTGAGTTGAGATCCAGCCTTTGCTCTTACTAGCCATTAGACCACATGCAAGCCACTTAAGATTTCTTTTTTCAGTCTCCTCATCTATAGAATGGGGATAAAAACAACAGAATCCAATAAGGTTGTTTTAAGGCATAAGCCAGATAATGTACACAAAATCCAATGGCATGGTGCTTGGTACATATAGGAAACATTACATATATATTAATTGAAGTTACCATGGCACAAAATAAACTATCACCTAACATGACTCCCCCTGAAGAAAGGCTGTGGTAATATTCTAGGAGTCTATTTTTAAAATTTGAGATTGTCATGCTTGAAAAAGCATAATCTCTTGTTGACAATACCGCAATTTACTGCCACTGGGAAAGTTTATGAAGCCAAAGGGATAAGGTTATATGCATGAGAAGCAATTTTCTTTGCCACAAACAAATGTGATTAAATCTATTTTAATACAGTGCTGACTTTATTTATATTTTTTTAAGACTGAGATTGGCATTTTGTGGTTCCAATTTTTTTAAAAAAGATAATTTATACTCACCCTTCTCAAAGGGAGTTAATGATGATTTTTTACTGCATACACTGGATTGTGATCTGTGTACATCAATGACTCACACTGGGATTTCCTAACGCAGAAACTGGTTGTAACTGAGACTCATTTAGTTAGTGTGATTGCTTATCTTTAATGGACGGAGACTTCCTCGATTAATGTCATACTAAAGATTTTCTTCTTAATTTTGGTTTCAAGTAAATCTATCATTTTTTCCTTTTGACAAAAGTTAAATTTGTTTATTGTAGGAAATTTGGAAAAAAGTGAAAAATATAAAAAAGAAAATAAAAGCCACTTATAATTCTACCCTGAGTGATAATTGCTATAAAAACAAGTTGTGACATAGTTTTTTCTAGTTTTGTTATCCATTTCTCTTTCTCTCTCTCCAAAATTCAAAGTTGGTACCAAATTACAGGAACAGTTTTGTATCATACATTTTAATTCAATATTATATAATGAATATTTTTCTGTAAAATTCCATCATATGGATGTTGCTTCATTATTTATCCAATATCCTAGCTGGAATATTTAGGTTGTTTAAAACATTTCTTTCATATAAAAAATGCTGCAATGAATATCACTGCTTATAAATCTTTGAATACATTTTTGATGATTTTTCATGTTTCGATTTTGATGGACTAAAAATTTAAAAAGAGATAGATTACATAGCATGCAAATAGAAGATAATTAAAAATTTCTTCATACCTGGCCGAAGCAACCTGCGTAATGAATAAGGCTTGGAAAATCCTTAGAACAACTCAATTCAGCAATGGCTTCTGTTTCACTCACCATCCAGCGTACACACTCCAATTGACCATTCTAGATTAAAAATAAAAAAAAAAGAAATTTAAGGTAATTCAGGTTTGAAAAAATACCTCACAGATGGTAATTTTACCAAAAGAAAAATTACATGAATTCTGGCTTTTATATCTGGCTTAATTCATTTACAATAAATGTATATCACCTATTATATTTCTGATCAGTAATTTTGACTATAAATCAACTGCATAATTTTTACTTAATACATTTTCGTAATTTCATCAGTTATTTTAAAATCAATTTATTGAGGTATAATTTGCGAACTATAAAATATACTCTTTTTAAAGTACAGTTTCATGAATTTTGACAAATATATTCTCTTGTTAACTACAACTCCAATCAAGATGTAGAACATTTCCACCGCACGCCCACATTTCTAGTACTCCTTTGCTCTCATATCCCTCACCTTTACCCAGGCGACCACTATGATTCCTATCACAGCAGAATAGAGTATGTACTCTTTTGCATCTGGCTTCTTTCACCCAACATAATGCTTCTGAGATTCACCCAAGCTAGTGCTTGGAAATAGTTTATTCCTTTTTATTGCTGAGAAGTATTCCATTGTATAAATATATCACAATTTGTTTATCCATTAACTCTGCTTTTTCTCTTGATAAGTTAGCATGTTAGGAGTCCAAAATAAAGAAAAGGAAAATAATCCCATTACACTGGCTCAAATGCTACTTTCGCTGAAGCCTTCTCTGATTTCATGCCCACAGTAGCCCTGTTCTCCTGTGCTCGGATCCCACACTGTGCAAACCAGGAAGGCAGTCGTGACATATGTAACCTAGCGATTAAGACCCAGACTTTGGAATGGATTTAAACCCTTAATCCACCACTTAGTTACGAGACTTTGAACAACTTACCTCACCTCTCTGATACTCAATTTTCTCATCTATGAAATAGCAGGGGTTAGTAGCAGCTACCTCATGGAGTTACTGTAAAGATCAAATGAGGCGATGCATGTCAGCTTACTAAGCACATAATACGTCACCTTACACTGTATTAGAACGCTCTCTTAGATCCTCACAATAACTCCATAAGACAGATGAGACATTCAACTGCTTTCCTGGTTTGCATGGTGTGGGACCTTAGCACAGGAGAAAAGAACTACTGTGGGCATGAAGTCAGGGAAGCCTATTCTAAAAACAAGACAGGGCGGGTAATCTGCTCATTCTTCATTTACTCCTATTTGGATAATGGAATTTCAAGTAGTCGACTTCCAACTATTCACACGCAGAATAGTTCTCTCTGACTGGGGCATCTAGCATGATCAGGTGTGTGCTGAATTAGCTTCCAGGTGCCCCATTCAGATCTATCTCCTCCTGTTTCTGCCCTCCTTCCTGCCCAGGGAGGCTGATCTGTATGGGTTGGCTCCCTTGCCCCCTGCCTTCTGACTGGGTTTGGCTAATGGAAAGCAGTAACAGGAGACCAGGAAAAGAGAGTGAGTGTGAGGTCCCCTTTGTTTTCAACTCCCCCTTTATGGAGGTGCCACTGGTCTGCTGAGTCCCGCCACCAGTCAAAGGTCAAAAGTCAGCAGTTCTACTCAACCCTCTCTAGCTCAAGGTCCTTCCCCTGCCCTTTCAGGCTCTGGGTAACTGTGCTCTGGGTGTTATTGACCCTAATATGCTGCACTTTCCTTCATGGGATCCCTAGACCCTGTCCACCCACCCTCCTTTTGTATATAAATCATTCATTACAGACTTTCCTTAAATTACACAATTTGAGCATGCAGTGTTTCCTAGGAGAATTTAAAAAACCCCACTGACACAACGTGCTTCATTCCCTCTGAATAAAGAAAGGTGTAGGAACCATACTGAGCGTCTATGAGGCAAGACAATTTACATCAATGGGTATTTACACAGAACACAAAAATATGAGGCAATAGTTCTGATTTTAGTAATCTGAGTCTTCTCTCTCTTTCTTTCTCTCTCTCTCTTTTTTGGTCAGTCTAACTAAAGGCTTGCTAATTTTTAAAAATCTTTTTATGAGACCAAATTTGCTTTTGTTGATTTTCTCTATTATTTTTCTATTCTCTATTTCATTTATTTTTGCTTGAAAAAATGTTAATTTTCTTCCTTCTGCTTGTTTTGAATTTAGTTTGCTTTATTTTTCTAGTTTCTTGAGATAGATTAGGCTAATAATTTGAGACCTTCCTCCTCCTCCTCGTCCTCCTCCTTCTTTTTTAAACATATGCATTTACAACTATAAATTTCCCTCTAAGCATTGCTTTAGCTGCATGCTAAAATGTTGGTATATTGCATGTTCATTCATCTCTAAATATCTTACAATTTCCGTTGTAATTTCTCTTTTGACACAATTATTATTTTGAGGTGTGTTAATTCTGTATACTAGTGAATATCTTAAATTCCCTTCTGTTATTAATACCTAATTGTATTTCATTATGGTGGAAGGACGTACTTTGTATGATTTTAATCCTTTTAAATTTATTGAGATCTGTCTTATGACTTAGCATATGGTCTATCATGGAGACTATTTCATGTGCACTTGAGAAAAATGCACTATTTCATGTGCACTTGCTGCTGGGGAGAACGCTCTGTTAGATGTGTGTTAGGTTTAGTTACTCAAGGAAACACTTAAACAAATAAAAAGTTGCTAGAGAGGGAAAAGGAAATATTATATCACTACTATGAGTTTGAAAGCAGTATCACTTGCCATTAATAGAAATACCAAGAAAACAAAAAATGTTAGTAAATTCTAGTGGGAGATTTTTGCCTGTTGAAGTCCCTGAGCCTTGGGTCACTCACTGTATGTTAAAAAGGAATATCAGTAGGTTATATGTTTTCTCACCAGACCAGCATTTTGTCTTTGGGCTTACTCAGAAATAAAAAGAGAATCAAGGTTATTTCATTCCAAATCCGTTTAGATTCTAAAGTAATTTCTTGTGCTGGCTCCATTTTAGAAAACAGACTGTTCTCACCTTTTAGAAATCTTTCTTTACAATTATTTTGCTTAACTGTTCCCAAAGCGCACTTAATAATGCCTGTGGAACTCCCACAGTATCTAGTGTTGGGTTCCCAGAAAGCACTCAATAAATGCTGCATGTAGCTGGCAAGAACTTATGATGTTCAATATTTAAGGAGTTTAACAGTGTGGGGAGATGTTCTTAAGCCTTGGTATGACTTCAGAGCCCCTTTTCTAATGTAATCTTTTTATTTGATACCTTGTCTCTGACTCTGCTTCCTGTCAGCCAAGACATATTATCTGAGCAACTTCTGCCCATTCGTACCAAGTTTGTTTTCTTTAATGACAGCAGGGTTCTCAGAACTGTGCTTAAGGAGGTGAAATACCACCAGTTAGTTACTAGTGTTGAAAACAAGGTCCTAAAACAGAAGAATGATGACTTCTTAGCACTCCCTGAGTTTCATCAATGTCCATCACAATACACTAATGGACTGAGGCAGGACATGTGTCAGGACAGACTGCCAAAGAGGGTGGCATACATTATAAAATATTTGTATTTACTGCTTTTGTAAATTCTAGATTAAATAAAGGAATAAAAGAATACTTCCATTTCTCAGATCATTGTCCAGAAGTAAAGTATGAAAAGCCTGAGACTGCAAAACTATAAGAGCTTTTGAGTCCTGTGGGCTTGATGTATGTTCTTCATTAAAGCAAAGAAAAATTTATTGTTTAAGTTTGCATGCTGATTGTATGATGGGGATCCTATGTTGACTGGAGCAGTTTAAGAATGAATTAACACTTAATATGGATACCACAGAAGGAGTTTACCCAGGGTTGGCTTAATGACCACTAAATTTCTTATGTACCTTCCTACTCTGAAGATCCTTACCCTATCAGAACAAGTACTCGGGCATATAAATTAACAAAAAAATTTCATCCAACTATGTAGTTAGAATATATTCAAAATGCACCATTAGTCAGGAAAACTAATGAGAACTGTATTTTATAAATACTAAAACGGCAAGGCGAATGTCAACAATCACTGGCATTGCAAGAATATTTTAGTCATCACTGACACATGCCCACTGATTACCAAACCCAACTCCTGCCTTCCCACAGGATTCTGACATGGGACTAGATCCTGAATTCGCCATCCTGCACTTGTATTACTGATAATTTACCTGCCTTATCCACCAGGCTATCAGTTCCTTAAGAAAAGGGACTATGTCTCATTTAAATTTGTGTTGCCAGCAGCTTAACACAGTACCTGGTGGACTCGTACACATTGCTGAACTCCACTATGCTTGACTTTGACTTCACATTTCATTTCTCTTTCTTCTTGATGGCTGCCTGCAGTTCAGCTCTTAATCTGACATAGCATCATTTACAACTAAAGGAAAATGATATCCACTGGGGTCATGGATTTCTTATTTGATCAAAAAAGCTGATCACTGAGTAACATTAAATAAAACAGAAAACAACTTTTTAATCTTTGCTGAATGATAAATTGCAGACACAAAAATTCAGATTTGCATAAGAGGTATACTGGGGAAGGAAAATGCTTGTTTTTCAAATATAACACATTCTTCAGTGAATTCACAAGTAGACTTCTTTAACTAGCAAGTTCCCCTAGTAAATCTCAGTATAATTCCATTTATAAAAATTATGATTATTCAGCTTTTAGAAGACATAACTATTAAGTAAAGTAAAGTACATATGCAGAAGCACAAGATGTATTATATTTCCCTAAACTTCACTTCTGGCTTATTAATAAATGTGACTGAATTCCATATTTATTTACCAAAGATCTTAAAAGTAATTTTAGCTTAATAGCTAACCTTCTAGTGATGTGTTATATTTTACAGAGGCACTCACTGCAGTGCTATAAAAGACCATGTTTTCCTGTACCACAGTTTCTAGGTTTTAACTCTATCCCAGTCGGCATTAATTTGTGGAGTTTTTGACAGATAACATACTGTGGTCTGCAAGAGCCAAACGCAAACTCGGCACCGATATTCTAAACAACTCCTGATACTGCAGACGTTTAAACTTCAGATGTAATCCATTAGAAGTCCACTTTACTGTCTGAAATACTCCTGAGTGCTAGCGTCCCTTATAATACACCTTTTCCTCATTTGTCTTGCTCATTACACTCACATTAGGAAAAAATGAAACAGCCTCACACAGATCCAGGGGTGGTTAAGAATAACAAAAATTCTCAGAATGGCAACAGATCATTTTCCTTTCTCTTTATTAGCTGATTTGAAGCTTACCCTAAATTGGAATATAGTCTCAAAATCTCAAAGCAGCTAGTGACTGAAATGATTAACCTTTTAAATACAATAGGTTCATTTGCTGTTGGCTTGGTATATCACTCTTCTCTCCCTCCATTCTAACACTGAAGCTTACTAGGAATCTTCAAAGATAGAAACCCAACTTTCAGCTGTGGAGGGCCCAGCCCCCAACCAGTCACCTTGATGGCCAGGCCCGCTGGAGTCAACTTCTCCACATTTCGCTCGTTGAGGCAATCTTCTCCCATCAAAGACGTGAGGTGCTGCAGACATTCCGCATGTCCCTGCGCTGCGGCAACGTGTAAGAGATTGTTTCCGCTTTCATCATGAATTTTGTCTAGATTGTCGGCAGCTAGGTGTGGCTGAACACAGAGTAAGAGGAGAAAACTTAAGTCAATAAATCACAAGGAGATGCTATGGGGGTTTTGCTCTGGGCACTGGGAAGAAGAGATGAGCTTCCAGAAGCTCTGGTGGCAGCCATGGGGATCTAATAAGTCAGAACTCCTCGCAATTAATTAATTCTAATGATTTTCAGTGACACTTTTGTTATACTGCGCTTTAGAACATGAATGCTCAAGTGACTTATCTTCCTGGGAGACATGTGACAGACAGGAGTCAGCAAGCCTGTAGCGGTTCCAAGCTGGCTTTCTAACAACTGCGATGACACTTAACGGTAACTGGCAGGTTCCCTGTCTGTCTCCTCCACTCCTGCTAAGTTCTGAGGGCCAGGCTGTGTTTTATTCCCTGTTGTAGGTTTGTTAAATGAATGAACTACCTGTCTTAACCATCTGCGCTGCCTTGAACTATGGAGAGCTGGTTTTGACGGCAAGCTACATGATAAGTGCTGCAGCCAGTGTTCCCACGGGTACCCCTAGACACTTTCATCCCTAAACAAACTCCTGGGGCATCTGGAGGCAACCTGGCCTTTGGTTTCCTCAAATCTAGTGAAGTTCAGTCCCCTGAGTATAAACTCGTTGATAAAGACCGTTGGGTAAACTGAGAGGTGTTATCACTTGGGAAACATAAAAACACGGGAAAGACAAAAGAAAGGAATGAACCAAGGAGAAATAGAGAGGAAGAGCCAGGAGAAATGGAAAAGACATCTTCAGGAGATGAAAAAAATATTACTTTACTTAGTAAAATTGTTCAATCATATCATCCTATTATAACACTAAGATGTGTGATAACAGACCAAGCACATTATACTTATCTATGCATGGCTCTACCCTAAGTAGAATCACACTGCCAAGATGTGATGATTTTCTTGAATGAGACTTTAATTAACACCACAGTGTCAGCTCAGGCTTACTACTGT
The DNA here is from genome assembly GCF_028021215.1 of Eschrichtius robustus. NCBI lineage: Eukaryota > Metazoa > Chordata > Mammalia > Artiodactyla > Eschrichtiidae > Eschrichtius > Eschrichtius robustus. Next base: position 101,144,088 of record NC_090825.1, on the reverse strand, counting down.
TTGATCCAAGTCTGGAAGCCAGGAAAGAACAACGTAGGCAGATGGAATGTGACTGCAGTTTAGTTTTCCCTGAGCCTAAGCAGAACAGACTTTTCTTACATCATGTTACTCCGTGTCTAGAGTCTTTGGAAAAGCTTCTTCATTCTCCCTAGACATGCAGACCTGGAACTAAATAAAAACTCCATGTGGGTCAGAGGGCAGTCAAGCTCCAGGGTAAGTTTCTATCTGCAAATGCTTTCAAACATCCTGGTCCAAGTCTTCTGAATAATGATCAGGATAAAACAGAAGACCCTCTGTTCATGTGTCTGGCAGGTCCCCCATCAGCAAGGAACTGACATCCCCACAAATAACTGAGTGAGAGCATTGGGAACCATTTGAAAAGCAAAAAGAAAGACATTAAGATTCATATTAAAGAAAGTGCTGGGCTTTTTTCGTTTTGTTTATGTTTTAGACTCTGTGTCCTTCTTCCAGTTGAATTCAGGCAAAGTTCAAGTGAAATAACACTCCCCTCTATAGCCAATTGTTCTTCCTTGTGCTAACCACCTAACTTTTAATTTTAAAACTCAAAAGTCACATCTCCCAACTAAAGCCACAAGTAGAGATTAAACAAAAATTGGGACAGAAGCACCATCATTCTGTTACTAATGAATGGAGCTGATAAAACTGGAGTCTCTAGATTGTTAATATGTAGACGGAATTAATTCATACTTACCAGGAGAGATATTTGCCCTTCTTTAACGATGTTCAAGATGTTTTTTACTTTTTTCAGGTACTCACTCCTTTCTTCTGGGCCTTGGGAGCTGGTCCAGTTCATGCCACCGATCTGCTCCTCTAGTTTGGGGTCTGGTGCTGAGGACTGCGGATGGAAGGCCCTGAGCTGGCAGTCTGGCATCGCCTTGTCAACTTTCCGACCATGAGGATCACTAAAGGACTTATTTGGGAAGTCCTTACTCTGGTTTTCAGGCTCATATGCAGAGCCACATTTAAGCAGAGGAGGAGAACTCTCGGATTCTTCAGTGGAGAGCTTCTGCTGGTCACGGACGACAGAGGATGCTTTTCTCAAGTGAGGGCTTTTCACAGGAGACAGAACACAAAATGGTGTCATGCTGGACAGTGAGTTCTCAGCATTTCCTGTAGAGCAGGCTTTGCTAGAAAGGCCATTGATGCTTGTGCATAAACCCAAAATTCTTTTTTCTGAAGTCACCTTGGTAAAAGAGGCAAGCTGTTGACTGGATTTAATGTAAGGCACATCCAGAATCTCATCCATGTCGAGGTCATAATGCTCCAGTTCGCCCAGCAAGGGGCTGGGTTCCGTGCTCTTACTTGGAGGGCTGCTCTCTCCATCTCGGGGGCTGAGCTCCTCAGGTTGGGGGCCTGGGTCAGAATCACCCCCTTTCTGGTACTCTGCCTTCTGGTTCTTTTGGTCATCGCTTTCATTGTTCTCCAGAGTCTCTGGCTGATGTTTCAGTGGGGACACTCGCTTCACTGGGCGGAACTTACTGTGTACATCGGCGATTCCCGTGGGCTTCTGTGTGTTTGTAATAAGAGTTGAGACACCGCAATTCCAGCTAGAGCTAGAAACTGTTTTAAAATAAATTAAAAGAGGGGACTATTAAAAACTGTTTTAAAATAAATTAAAATAGGGGACTATCTGAAACACTGAAAATAGCGTGGCCATGCAGGCAGACATGGTCCACTCAAGTAATGCTCAAAGGAAGCCCGGGGACGAATTAAGGACGAAGCTCAAAGGGGACGAATTAAGAGAGAACGTATACCATAAAACAAACGGTTCATACTTACCATTGAAAAACAGTCAATGATAAAAGAACGTTATGACATATTGGCTCAAAATTAATTCAAGTAGTAATAATAGTGAAGGCAGACAGCTAAAGAAAACAAACCCAGACAGATACTCAGGTTTATTCCCTGGGTGGTGACACCTCCCTGATAGTATTTTGATACTTGCCATCACCCTGAAAAAGAGAACTGGAGGATAGGATCCTTTGTGTTAAACGAACTTCCAAACTAATCCAGGGAGAGAAGGGATGTATGTGCATATGTGCACACACGCACGGGTATACTCTGAAAGCTTACGACGACGTCTCAGAGAAGGAAGGGATAAATGGTTTAATATTGGGCAAACTTAAACTGATACCTACTGCGTGATTCCCTAGGTGATTTGTTAGGTGGATTAGGGAAAGAACAGGAAGGAATGAATTGGTCAGGACTGACTGGACCATGGGAGATAAGCCATGGTTGAGTTCATCCCACCGCAGACTGAGTATTCCAGTCAACCATCGCTCACGGGCATTCGAGAGTAATTTCTGGCATATGACACATCAACATAACGCACTAGCTTCACACGGGAATGTGCTCTTTAAGAGTCACTGCTGCCCTCGGTCATTTGGAAAGCAGGAAATGAACAAGAGGAGAAGGAAGGTGCAAAGGGAGGGTGAAGTAGGCAGACTATTTGTTTTTCTTCTCATTTCTTGCAAAGTTTAGATGAAGACTGTATAGTCTGCGTCCGAGTGCCTGGCTGAGACGGAGCGTAACGGGAGGTGAAAGGTAAGCACCACTTCCTCCCGCAGTGCGGCGGCCTCGTGTGACCGGCTGCCCCTTCCTCCCTCAGCCTCGAAGACACCGCCTCCTCTCTGGACACTCCCTTGACTACGAAGATGACCCCGCACTCTTGGTAGCTTGCAGCCCACCAGTTTACGGATTCCTACTCCCTTCCCACTGAGGTTACACCATCCCCCATCAAAGGGGTGAGGTTTCAGGACATGCCCTCTAACTAGGCATCTCCCATCGCTCCCTCCTCTTCTGGAACAACAGCAGGTGGGAAGTATTTAACCCCAAAGCATGTGTATGTGTCTGTTCTTTGCTATGGAGTACAACCAGGAAGTAAAGGAGCTAAGACGAGGGTATACTCAGGTCTGTAACTTCTGCAACAGTCCCTGGCTGCCATTGATTCTTGGGGTGAAAGTAGCATATAAATTATGAAACGTTCCCCAAATTTAGACCCTTGGTCATTCTTCGTCCTACTGCTATGTGTTCTAAAACGATTCAGATGAGTTCTGGAACCAAAATAAGGAGGTGAGAGTGAGTGTTCTAAGCCTAAATGCTATGTACCTATTTATTGGTGGGTGAGTTCTTTCCCCCAAATGGACCACAATTTTGCTTGTGGTTTCAGAGGGTCTGCACGAAGCGGTCCTTCTCTGAGGACTTTTGGGAATCTAAGAAAATACTGTGAGCTGTGGAGGGAGGCCTGGATTCTGTCCAGTAAGAAACAGGTATTAACAGAGAATGTTCCAGAAGGGAAGGAAGGTGTCTAGATGCTCTTAAGCTGCTGCTTCTCTTGCCTTCTGCTGGCTCTGGTTCTCAGTTGTATACAGTACTTGGCACAGAGCAGACAATTAACAAGTGCTCTATTTGAATTTGAATCTCACTTTGTCCAATGCATTAAATTTCTTTTTAAATGCCCAAAGAGCATCCTTCTCAGGGATTTATAGCTTAATTTCACAGGGGACAAAAGTCCTGTTAATAAACTCAGAGGAGTGGTAATCACCAATGAGAACGAGATTTTCTAGTTATTTATGAAATGTAAATAGGCAAAGGCAAAGACTAATTCCTGTGGGTCCATTATAAATTTAACAGTCTTTCTATCCTTTATATGTCCTTTTCTCCCTCAAAATGTAAAGCTAAAAAAAATTAAGGCCTGCCAGAAATTTTTGCCAGGGCTTTCTCTCTTCTTTTCAAGAATATATGGTTACTTACTTATTTAAACCAACAGAAAAATAGTGGACACAGAGTTTATAAATGTAAATATGCCTTAAATTTTATCCATCAATTTTCTGAAAACCTTAAAATATAGTAGGAAAAATATATATGTATTTCTTAACATTTCTGAGATACATACTTATTATTAGGGATAGTATTTGCTGGTATTTTCCAATTACCTTCATTTTTTGGAAACTTCTTGATAATGTGCATCTCAGAATGCAATAAAACATTTTTAAAGTCACATAACTTAGTGGGCCAATACAACGAGAGCATTGTACCAATATATTTATGTATCGTATAAGGTCGTGGGTTCAAAGGGCTACTCTTTTATGTTGGCTTTATTTACATGTGAAATTTTTTCCAAGTGATACAGGGAAATGGATACCATATGTTTCCCAGCTGTTTTGTTCTGACAGGAGCCATTAAGAATGCTCTATGGAAATGAATTCTGAGTCTTATGAAAACACTTCTTTCCACAGAAGAGCCTAGAAACTGAAGAAGGGGCATCAACATTAGGCTCGTTGTCCTCCTTATTCAAACCTATGACTCTTTTTTAGGCTGAGAGGGAAATCTGTGTTTTCCAGTCTGTGTCTTGACTCCCTGGAAAAAATCCCAGTTATGAAAAGTGGATTAGATAACAGGTTTTTGTGAGAATGCTCTAATTTTTTACTATATCATATACCTGTCTGAGGAGAAGGACAATTTTATATATATATATATATATATATATATATATATATATATATATATATATATATATAAAAGATAAAACGCAATTAGTTTATTTCTCCTAAGCTGGGAAAATGGGTATTTTAAGCACAACACAAGTAAAAGGGCCCTTAATGACAGGCAAGATTTTCACTTCCGATTCTGTAAGTCTACCAAAAATTCCACTTATACTGTTGTTCTACCCCGACCCCATGATACACTTCTTATAATGCATGGAAACAAAGATCAGACTAACTAGGGCTTATAGGCAGATTTTGAGGCTAAATTTGTTTCCCGGAAATCATGAATAAATACTTCACATGTTAAACTTTAGATCGCTGAAAATTTTATCGATTATTTTATGAGATCTTTACAAGCTCTGTGAGAACAGTCAGTGTCTAATTTACCTCTCTATCCCTCAAAGCACCCAGCAAATTGCTTTACATGTGTAGGTTCTCAGTGACTTTTTTGGGTGAGTGGATTCATTTTTAACATCTTATGAACATAAACATGCCCAATATACCTTAAACCTGTCTACCTGATTACGGCACAAAGTTTCTAAAATGGTCAGTAGGTAAATGGAAATGCATTTGAGGTTGATTTGTAGACCACAGTTCCCTCTTCCAATCTAACTGGCATTTGGAATGTCTCTGATCTCCAGCAGGGTATTTCCAGTTGCCTGCTGACCATCCACAGGTCATCATTTATTCAACAAGCATTTAATGTGAGCCTGGGATGTGCACGTTATGTGTAACAGGTAGCATGTTCTGATCCAGGGGTCTTATCACCCCTACCCTCACCTGCTTCTTGCCTTCCCCCTCCTCATCCAAAACACACACACACGCATATGCACACACACACACACACACGCATATGCACACACACACACACACGCATATGCGCACACACACTCTACTCTGTCTTCCTTAAACGTATTCCTCATATACCTGGCCTGAATCACATGACCATATATGCAGCCTCCCATGCAATCCATCTCCAAGGCATCCCTGCCCCGCATCCCTTAGGCACCAAGTCCTACGTAGCCTGATCCTAAATCCTTCTTTAATCTGGTCCCTCTATTCATCTTATTATACTGACTAGACCCTTCCACAGCCCCTGCAGGGTTTCTTTTCTTCTTTGGTTTCCCTTTTGATCCTGATTAATCCCCTCTTTAGATAAGTCTGATTTTGTCACTTCTTAGCTCAAAAACCTCGAAGAGGCCTTGTACTGCCTAAAACAGTATTTCCCCCTATGTGGGACACATACCCCTGCAGTATCTAAGATGGTGCACAAGAACCATAAATTCCCCTGACTTAGAGAGTAAGCAAGCTATATACCTTTCAACTCTTTCTTCCTCTTAATTAATTTAAGGACTCTCAGTTTGGAGCTACAGTGACTTTAACTCCTCTCCAAAACTTACAAACTCCCTTCAGAATAATGAAACTGTGGGCCTTTAGCTCAGAGACTTTCATAAGCAAAGAGTTAGCAGAAATGCTTTATTTTCATCACATTCATTTTAATGATGTCCTTGAAGTTACTGCAAGTGACATTGGTTTTTTACTTACAACACTGACATAAAGTTTCTTCCAAAAACAAATATGCTTAAAAGTAAATGGTTTCAGAAAAATAAGTTAAAAATAATAGTACAAGTGGTTTACAGGTCAAACAAAAATAAGAGAGGTTGTGGAAATAATACTTAAACAACTAAGCTTTGGGAAACCCTGACTTTCAGGATAGTAGCTAAATTCTTTATCATGGTAGGTATCAGCTCTTTTATTTATTTTCTAATCTATCTTTCCATCTCAGCGCCACCATTCCCACGTCATTAATTTTTCTCTGCATTTCCATTGCTAAACTCACCCCCTTCTGGATACCCCAGGTCTTTCCTTCTCTTCTCCTGCCTTTGGGCAAGTTCGCCCTCTCCTATGACGCCTTTCCTGCCTTCTCTGCCTGAGATGGAAGCTCATCTGCCAGGGTTCCCCTCAGGTGTTACCTCCTTGGTGCATTTCCTCTGACTTTCCCAGGGAATCGTTGTCCTTTGCTTCTCAGTGTCCTGAGATACATCTGCCCATACCTAGAGTCACGCATTTATAAAGCTCTGTTTCAACAATTCACTCATGCATCTGTCTCGCCTTCTCTCTTGAGAGTCCCTCAAGGGCAAAGACTGCTCGTGAACCTCCTTGTGTTTATAACCAGCCCTCTGTCTAGCACAGCATCTCATAGATATTGGGGCTCAAGGGCTAAACCTTTTAAAGAATAAATGAATGAAGGGGGAGGGAGGGAGCAGGAGGGGGGAAGAAGGAACAAAGGAATATGCTAGACCAAAGATGCAAAGTATACTAAATACATATGAGTCTTGTCACAATGAGTCACTCTCGCCACATTTTGGACACACTGAGTGTGCTGAATATTTCAAAGACAGTCTTGGTAAAGCTATTGAAGATGTGCTGCATATTAAAGTATTTTCATATATTTCCAAAGTTCTAAGCCAAAACTTCTTCATCTGTAAAATAAAGGGGTTAGACACATGATTGCTAAGACCTGACCCACCTCTAAATTTCTATGACTGTATGGAATGTCTACAAATAACAGGGCTCTTTATTCTGAATGACTCACTATGAAACACTATAATTCTTCTGGATCCACGTATTTCAACAGATCCTCACAAATTTATAATTATGAGGCTAAGCTGATTGCTGACACAGAACAACTCTTTGGCTCTTGGGACTGATAAATTAGTATTTTCTTAGGAAGATAATGTACAGTTTGCTATTGCAACGGTGGATCCAATTTTCAAGACTGAACGTCAGTGCTGGCTCCCAAAATGCCTATTTTACTTCTAAATATGGAGTTTTGTGTCCATATTAGAAAATTAGCTTTAGATATCAAGAAGAGAAAGAAAAGGATGTGTCTTTAGGATAAAATACTCTTTTCCTACTATCTATTGTTAGAAGTGAAAGGAATACTATTTTCCTTGAGAAACAAAATGGTCAGCTTTAGCTGTAATTGCCTTAAAATGTACACAACAATGAACTTCCCATCTACAGCTACTGGAAACCTAGGCACCTTCAAGGACATGACTTCTAAGTTCTCCAAGATTCCATTTCCTTCCATTTTTATACCTAAGAGAGGGACGTTGTGAAAGATTAGGAGGGTCAATGCTAGAGTCAAGAGTTTCCTTAATCCGATGTAAATGAAATCCATCGTGGGCTTACTCATCACAAACACTCCAGGTTCTGAGGCGTGGTGACAGGTATACTTATCTCATGACAACAAGAAGAAGGGTATGGAGCCTGAGTGAAGGCTACTTGCTCGGTGCTCTTCTGTACCACCCTTGGAGACTAGATTGGAACCTGATCCAAGAAAGGGCTGGGTTAACTCTGAATCTGCAGTACTGTGTCAGGCCATGATGTTGGGAAGAGCGAGTGGGTGTGAGAAATGTTCCCATGGAGTTGTTTACTCATCCCTTTCATTGGTGTCACAGAACCTTTATTGATGGTGTTGTGAGGCTGAAGGGCAAGTACAGAGGACTTTCTTATAAAAATATCAACCAATGATTTATTCACATTGAGATGTTAAAATATTATTGGAAAAGATTCATTGATTTGGTTCTAAACTTCCTAAGTGGCTACTGATATAAAGCAGCTGTAGAAAGTCAGGTTTCCCATTTTCCCAATTTCATAATTTCCCAAGTTTCCTGATTCCCAGCCCAGCCCAGAACTGTCAAGACCTGCTCATGTCACTTTGTACCTCATGTGCACCCATTTCTTTATTGTGTAAAAACTCACAGAAATACTCAAAGGCCCTTACTACCTTGGGTAGAAAAGATACTTCTTCACCAAAGACGCATGTTCTATCATGAAATCAGACTCAATATTTTGACAACTTTAAACCTTTGGGCCTTGAAGGTATGGTTCCCACAGAAGACAAATGAGTGATTCTGAAGAAAGCACATGGTTTCAGAGTTATTCTGTTGCCTAAAAAGCATGGCCGACCTTCACTCTGACATCAGCAAAACCTCCTGAGTGGATTAAGTCTTACATCCACTCCAGGCCCATTACCAGATTTCCTTTCTGTTTTTTCCTCTCTCAGTGCTGAATTATAGAGAGAGATACACATCCAAGGATGGTGCAGAGGCTCATCAAGCAGAGAAGTGTGGAAACAGGGGAGAACTTGCTCAGTGTAGTTTCTGGAAAGTGTTAGCAAACTCAGTGTAGTTTCTGGAAAGTGCAGAACCACGCTTACCAGTTTTAACTGAAGGTGGCAATGTTCTACAGTGCTGATCTGTCAAGGGCAGGAAACACCAAGACACTGCTCCTTGCTAAGGGAACAAGAGGCAGATGGGGGAGGTTTGAAAAATCCCTATCCTCTACCCTCTACTAGCCAACTCCAACAGATGGCCCCCAGAATGCCGTCAGTAAAATGTTTATTTTCCTTCTTGATGTGAAGTCATGTATCCACATTAGGAATACAACTTTAGACACAAGAAGGGAAAGGGGGGTATATATCTTTAGGGTGCATGAGTGTTTTTTTGTTTTTGTTTTTTTTTAACGAAACATTAAATGAATTCTATTTTCCAGAAACAAAGTGGTAAGTGTATGAAACCTAGTCCCACTTTGAGAGGGACGCGCCTCAAGGACTGGAGGGGAGGAGAAATGGGAGGAAGAACTAGACCAGCCTGCAGCCTCCTCTTCCTCTGGGCAGCCCCGTGGGGTCCGCCCAAGCAAGCTGGTGGCCGGGTGGAGTTCTCCGTTACAGGCTGCAGAGAGGACAGGGCAGGTGCAGGGACGCAGCAAAGTGCAGACAGAGGCCCCTGCAGGACAGAGACTGGCAGAGCCGCGCTGCCTCCTTTCCTACTGCTGTTCGGTACACACTTCTCAGGCACTGTTACAAACAATGAAAAAAACCAAAACACTTACGTGTGTTTTAAAACTTCCTCCAAATGCTATTTCTTAATTAGAATTTTCCTAAAATGTCCTCCATCGTTAAAATTACGAATACAATATATTTGTGTAAAACTTCCTATGTTTCTGAGCACAAGTCAAGTGTATGACGTCACTAGACGTTTTTACAACAACTCCGGAGGATGGGTGAGCAGTGCTTCCGTATTCTCACTTGAAAATAAATGCGAACTGAGGGAGTTTCAAGTGTTATGTGGAAAATTACATACTATGCTGACTGCTCAACCAGGACTGAGGTTCCCTGACTCCAACTTTCTCTCCATAACACCGCAGAACTGCCTTATCAGAATTAAAATTATTCCCTAACCATGCAATTCACATTTTCTCTATTTGGGTCACATGAAGGCAATGGAATTCCAGAAACCAGTAGTAAAACCTGGTTGTACTCATTTCAGATTCATTTTAAGCTAAATCCCAAACTGTACTCTCTGCCTAGATTTTGGTAACCACTGACTATGAAGTAGCATTAGGAAAATGGTTTTTAATAACAACTTTTCTGAGAAACAGTTGAGTGGAAGAATTTCCCTACTTTGTTTATCTTTAGTGGCATCAGCCTAAATTTAGAGTCATCTTATCACTGAAAATTTGTTCTGTGAATTTCAGCTGCCAATTTTTTCAACTGGTTAAAGGTGGCAATTTCTTTCCAATATAAGCAAGAGATATAGGAATATAATAGAGCTTGTTCAGAAGTGCTAAAGTAATTGGCAGAATGCTAAAAGACTCTTACAGGGTCCACTCATTCCACAAACATCTGCTGAATGTTCTCTGTGCACATGGCTGTAGGGGTACAGCGGGGAATGAAATAGACATAATCACTGTCCTTATGGGGCAAGCAGACAGTCAAGCAAGTATACAGATGAATGAGAAATTACAAAATGCAGAGCGCTTTGATGGAAACAAGTAGGGTCCTGGAATAGAGAACAGCTGAGAAGCCTTATCATGGAGATGACGTTTAAGCCAAGACCTGAGGATGAGAAGAAGACAATTATGTGAGGATCTGGGGGAAAATACAAGAGAAAAGATGATTCTGTGAAGATCTGGGTAGAAGGAAGCCCATTCTCAAATGCCTAATGCAGGAGAGAATCTGGCAGGTTCCATAGTTCTTCTATCTAGAGCAGAGTGAGCTAGGGCGAAGGAGATCAAAGATGAAGTTGGGGGAGGTTGTCAGGGGCCAACTCATTTGAGGGTTTTATTGACCACAAAAAGGAGTTTGGGTTATATTTTAAGTGAAATGGGGTATTCTTAGGGGGGCTTCACAGAGAATGAAATGGTCTGCTTTACGTTTAAAAATATATCCTTGTGCCTCCTCTGGGGGAAATATGGGGTGGCAAGGATTGATGGTGAAGAAGGAAGTCAAAGTATTAGCTCATGGTTGTTAACCCAATGAAACATAAAGGTGGCCCGGCCTGGCTGGGGGCTGTTGAGATGGAGATAAGTGGACAGATGGGGATAGCCTTTAAGCACAGATGACTCAGGACCTGCTGATAGATGGAGGTGGAGATGAGGGAGAGGCAGAATCCTGGCTTCGGCCACCGAGTGGGTGTTTCAGTAAACTGAACGCTGATTGCTGAGGGGGGTCTGAGGAGGAACAGGTTGGGGATGGGGATTCAAGAATTCCTCTTCAGAATTCCACAAGGCATCCAATGGAGATATCGAGTGGGTCATGAATTAGGAGGCTAGAGTGATGAGGTGAGGAGCAGCAGCAAGTACGGGGCATCTTAAGCCATGAGAACGAATGAGCTATCAACCCAGAGAGACTTAGAGATTGAGAGGAGAAAGGATCCTACTGAATACTTCCATACCACTTGGATATGTAAAGGTCAAGTAGAGGAAGGAGAGGAGTTGCAAAGGAGACTAAGGAGATGTCAGAGCGTTAGAAGAAAAACAAGGAGAGAGGTGGGATCACAAAGCCATGGGAGGAGAACGTTTCCAGAAAGGCACAGCCAGTAGCCTCAAATAACACAGCAATGCCAAACAAGATGAGAACATCAGTGCCAACGGATTTGACCAACTGGAAGTTGTGACCTTCCCAAAAGAGGTGGAAGCCATACTGGAGACATTTAAGGTGAACAGGAGGTAGAGGGCTAGAGATCGAGGTTCCGTTAACTCTTTAAAGCATGTTGGCTACAAGTGGGGCCTGGGGTGGGAAGAAAAAGGAGCAGAGAATTAGGGTGGAGCCACCAGAGCAGTACTGTTTGCTCGTTTTTTAAGACAGGAAATAATTAGAGAGTGCTTGTATGGCGCAGATAAAAGAGGAATCAAATATCCAGAGACTATCAAAGTGTCAAACCAAATGAAGAGAAGCAAAGCAGCTGTCCCAAACCTCAATTATGATACAAAACCCAAAGAAGTCGTCTTCCTTTTCACCTCTTTACACATTCAATCATCCATCCTACCTCAGAGGTATATGTAGCACCAGCAGTAGGCACTGGAGATACCATAATGAACAAAATTACCCAAAAGAGATTTTATTTAGTCTACTAGAGAAAACTGATATTAAACGACATTACCAATAATTTTTAAAACACAGATATTTAAAGAGGTGGAAAAGTACAGGGAGCTGGGAGATAATACAGTAAGTTGGGAGAGGGGTTTTAATATAATCTAGGCTTGCACTGTCCAAATAGGAGCCACTAGACACCTGTGGCTATTAGGCACTTAAAATGTGGCTGGTGGTACATATCAAAGTGATAATAGCTTTGATTTATTGGGATAAATATAAGGTATTATTAAATTAATCTCATCTACTTATATTTTTTAATATAACTACTAGAAGAAGTTTAAATTATGGAAACGGCCTACACTACATTTCTACTGAACAGCGGTGGTCGCAGGAGTAGGGTGAAGGGCTGTGAGGAGGTGACCTTGGAGGCGAAAGGCGAGAAGGAAGGACGTGTCACGTGAAAGAACACAGCACATTTTAGGAACCGAAGGAAGTCCCTTGATGAGACTGGCAGGCAGAAAGCAGGAGGAGAGCGGCAGGCGAGGAAGCTTGCGGATCCAGGAGAAGAGTGCTTGAAGACCACATAAGAGTTTCCCACTAAGAGAGTTTCCCACTGTGTATCCTGAGAACCATCTTGGGGAACTATTGCTTGATTCTGAGCACAGAGTGACATGATACCTCATCAGGGACGATGGATTAGCACCAAAGGTGGCCTAAGTCAGCGCTTCTCAAACTCGAATATACACAAATGAGTCACCTGGAGAGCTTGTCAAGATACAGATTCTGATGCTGGAGTCTGGAGTAAGGCCTCGGGGTCTGCATTTCTAACAGGCTTCCCCGTGATGCTGGTGGCGCTGGTTCCGGTCTCGGAGTGCACTTGTGAGATGCAAGGGCCCGAGCAATCGATGCCACAGAAGGGTCTGGACTTTTGGAGATGATTCTTTACTCTCTCCGAGGATCCTTCAACTATGAGATTCTAGGATTCTGTTTCTATTACTTGAGTTTTTTAGTGATTTTTTTTTTTTAGGGGAAGAGTCAGGGCAAAGAAGGTATGTGGACAAAGCACGCTCATTTTAAATGGGAAGAAATTGCCCACTGGGAGACAAAAGAAAAAGGATACCCTTTCAGCAGCAAGTGGGGTGCTCTCAGAGACTCTATGAAGATCCCAAACCAGTAACAACCCTCCCTCTCCCCAGTCTTACTGTTGCCTTGATTGGGAACATGGGGCAGGGAAAACCGCTTCTCCCTAACGACAGGATTGACTTCTGAGAAGGAAGTCACTGCGGGGCCACACAAGGTGAAAGGCACTTTGCTTCCGTACCGGTTTTTCCTTGTCCCTGTGCTTCATTTCTTCCCCTTCCTGCCTCCACGATGCTTTTCTCTCTACTTCTGAGTTCTCATCCTTCCTTACTGCCGATTCCCTTGAACTCATTTCTACCAAGAGGTTTCCCCACCAGTTTTGAGGGGGGGGAGGTATGTTTCTTAGAGTCCAATAAAACCAAAGCATGGGAAAGGAGACTGGGTCTCTTCCCCAGAGTTTTCTCTCCCTCTAGTACTGCCTCGTTCCTGACTTTGTTAACTCCACAACCTTCCAGAAAGTCAGGGAGCTAGGGGACTTATATCTATGATTAAACAAAGAGAAGAAATGTTCAAGGAGAGAAGAGGGGACAAAGATGCACTGTATTTAAGCTCTGCCGCTGCCAGCCCTTTACATTATTTTTGACACTACTAGAGTTTTATTTTTAATTTTTCTATCACTCCCTGCTCCTATCTTTCCCCACATTGACTTCATATCCTTTCTTTCAGAGACATTAGCAAAGTGTTAATGGATTAAAAGCAGACAGAGGGGGCGGCTCTGCTTTCCTAAGTTCTGTGGTTCATTCAAAGTGTTGGCCATACACATTCTGCAACAGCAGAAAAAAGCAGTGGAAAAAACTGCCCTTATGAAAACGAAAAATAGAACTACCCTACGAACCAGCAATCCCACTACTGGGCATATACCCTGAGAAAACCATAATTCAAAAAGAGTCATGTACCACAATGTTCATTGCAGCTCTATGTACAATAGCCAGGACATGGAAGCAACCTAAGTGTCCATCATCGGATGAATGGATAAAGAAGATGTGGCACATATATACAATGGAATATTAGTCAGCCATAAAAAGAAACAAAATTGAGTTATCTGTAGTGAGGTGGATGGACCTAGAGTCTGTCATACAGAGTGAAGTAAGTCAGAAAGAGAAAAACAAATACCGTATGCTAACACATATATATGGAATCTAAAAAAAAAAAATGGTTATGAAGAACCTATGGGCAGGATAGGAATAAAGACGCAGATGTAGAGCATGGACTTGAGGACATGGGGAGGGGGAAGAGTAAGCGGGGACAAAGTGAGATAGTGGCATGGACTTATATACACTACCAAATGTAAAATAGATAGCTAGTGGGAAGCAGCCGCATAGCACAGGGAGATCAGCTCGGTGCTTTGTGACCACCTAGAGGGGTGGGATAGGGAGGGTGAGAGGGAGACGCAAGAGGGAGGAGATACGGGGATATATGTATGTGTATAGCTGATTCACTTTGTTATACAGCAGAAACTAACACACCATTGTAAAGCAATTATACTCCAATAAAGATGTTTAAAAAAAAATTTTGCCCTTATGTTATGATGACAACCATACAAAAAATATGCCTCATGAAAAAAATACTAGAAAGAAATACAGCAATTTTGTTTTGGTAGCATGGTTAATTGTAGTTTTTACTTACCACTTTAAAAAAATGAATTATGTCACCTTTATAATTATAATTTTGTTAAACAAGAAGCAAAAATAATTATTTGACTAACATTCTCATCTACATGCTTTACTGTATGTAAATTTTTACTGTAGTTAAATAGATTTTTGTCATAAATGTTAGATTCTTTGCTGCATCAGGGTGAAGTGTTCATTTTCTTGATTGAGATCTTAGCAAATGTGTTTCCCGAATCTTTGAGTCCATTTTATATTAGATCATGTGAAATGGATTAATCAGCAGGTTTTTCAATTTAAACTGCTATACCAACTTTCATGCTTTTAGCATGAAACCTTAATAAAATTGAAAACAGGAGGTTTGTATATTTAACATCATCAGCTATGTCACAGCAGCTTCAAGAGGATAAATTTCATGTCAATGTATTATTTTCGGTGTTGGCCAAAATCCTTGAAAATCTTAGAAAACCATACATTTTCAGGGTTTATCACAAAATTTGCGGGCACAGGGCTAAAAATATAGCAAATCTGCAATGTTTCTAAATATACATCCAAAACAGCTTTTACCAGATACTGAGTTTAAAAAGTATGATTTTCCTTTACTCACTGTCACACAAGTGATCTTCTCTACTAATTAGGTATTGAAAACCCTTCAGGATCTCTTCTCGAACACACCCCAGGGCCATTTATTACTGTTACGTAACCGAGTTTCCCAACCTCAACACATCTAAGTTCTCAGATGCAAAGCTGCATTAATATTTATATGCCTTCTTTCATAAGAAAATTATACAATGAGCTGAGCAGATACATATTTTGAAAGAATCACAAGACATTTAAAGCACCATGAACTGAAACAAATGTGTATTTGAATGTCCAATTAATTAAGAGAAGCTCGAAGTCAATGAAATTGAATATGTTTGATTTGAATACCATATGTCGATTTAGTATTAGTCCTCATATGTATTTAGTCCTCATATGGAGAAAATATAGAGCGGAGTTAACACGCCCTGCCTCGTCCTCCTTTCCTACATGAGGAGCAGGGATTAAGCAGAGAGAACACGCCAACATTTCATAAATAACTCCCTTTTAGAGGTGCAAATTTTTCACCCGTAACTTCCCTAATGCTAATCCTTGCCCCACTCCACTAGCCGCGCATGGTTCCTCGGACTACAACTGCTCTTCAGTTGCTCAACTTCATAGGGACTCTGTGGTCAGCAGAACTGGTTTCAAATGCAGAACTCTGGACAAATTATTTGCCTTCTGTGGGCCTCAGTTTCCTCATCCATAAAATGGGTATAATAATGGTCCTCCCTCAGAGAATTATTTTGAGGACAAATAAGCTGTGCACAGAAGACTTGGCCTAATGCCTGGTACGCTGAGCACCTAAGAAATAACTGGGAGATCTCAGTAGCACCTGTGCAGCTCTAAGCACCAGCAAAGTTTGTTCTCAAGCTTCTAATTCCTAGTTCTTCCCCTCTCTCCTGCCTTCCTATGGTATCTGCAAGTCCTTCACACTTCTTTTCAAAAGTTCTTTTTCTCACAAAAATTCAGTTTAGGCATAGTGTAGTGTAATTGATGGCAAAGAGTTTAAAATATTACCCTTGTCAGGGGAAATACAGATTTTAATAGGAATCCGTGCTTTCGGCTAAAGGAAGGGCAATCCCAGGGCAGACTCGTGGGCGTTGGTGAGCGAGTGGAAGGTGCAGGAATGCTGCCCCAGGCCTCTGACAAAACACCCTGCCATCTGCCTTTCTCAGAGCCCACTGTGGAGCTGACCCAGGGCCCAGGGATGAAGTGGGTGAGCCCTGGGCTCTATGTCTCATAGAGAGGCTCCCAAGGGCCAACAACCGGGCTCATTTGCACTCCTGTTCCTCTCAGAACACTTTAAAAATAACAGGCAGGAAGGGGAGCCACCAGTCTTGTCTTTGTAGCCCAGGAGCGAAGGCAGGAAAGGTGTGTGGTAAGTCCTGAGGTTGATCTGTGTGCTTGGTTGACAGGTTCTGATCAGACCATACGGGGAGCAACCTCGGGTGGAGTTCTGGGTGCGCCACTTTTAAGAGGGATGCTGGTAAATGCAACAGCCGCCAGAAAGCAAGAAGCATGAGCAGGATACACTCAAAACTGTGGAGGGAAATTTTAGTTTGGAGAAGACAAAACCAAGGGTGACTGCCATCTCCAAACACTCAGTGGCACCCTTGCCCAGGAGGAACTGTCCTTCTCTAAGGTTCCCTAGGAAAAAGCCAGGTGTAAGGGGATGGACATCTGAGGGACACTGATTTTGGCTGAACAAAAATTAACCTTTATGAATAGGCAGCTTTGTGAGACTGTGAGATCCCTGTCACTCACGTGACGAAGTACAGGCTGATGACTCCATCAGGATAATAAGAGTCACTCCAAGATCTGATGGACTTTGGACTACATTGTTATTATTATTGGCCTTTAAAAATTCACTTATAATTAAAACATTTTCATTTAAATTTATAGGATAGTTGAAAGAATAAAAACAGTACAAAGAACACCTGTATACCCTTCACCCACATCCATCCCCTGTCAACACCGTACCCTTCTGCTTTTATTATTTGCACTTTCTCACTTTCTCTCCCTCTTAAACTAGAGGGAGAGAAACTGTGGAGGGAAACTTTAGTTTGGAGAAGAGTTTAGTTTTTAGGGTCCCTTCTTCTACTGAGAGTTATGATTTTCGGCTTCTTTCCAGGTAATAAATAGCATTTTAGAAAAATTGGGATCCTGCTATCAGCGCTTTTCACATAACTTAGCGTAAAATCTGAACTCTGCGTACCATGACCCTCAGGGCCCTGTAGAGTCTGACCCTGACCGGCTCCCTGACCTCACCCTCGTTTTGATTGCCCCATGCAGCCACATTGGTTTTCCTTTTCTTCCTCATCCATGCTAAGCTCATTTCTGACTCAGGGGCGCTGCGCTCGCTAGTTCCTCTGCCTTCACTGTTCTTCACTGGCTTTCCCATGGCTGGGCCCTAAGAACGCTCCCTGATCCCCCAAACCCCCCTCCCTCCCCAGCCACTGTAAGTTACTCTATCACATGCCTCATGTCACCTCTTATCACTACCTGGAAAAATCTGGTTTATGTCTTCATTTGCCTGCCTTTTGTCTGTCACCCCGCAGAATGTAAGTGCTGTGAGAACAGGGCCTTGTCTACCCCTTGCTTGTTACCCTGTCTTCAGTGCATAGGACAGAAAACACAAAAGTTATTTGAGGAATGAATAAGTAAAAGAACACTGGGTCCAAGAACATCTATCTAGTCAAAGACCCGTTAGTACAGGATGGGTGTTGACATTTGACAACCTACACAAAACAGAAAGTGCCTAACAAACTTTAGAAAGGTAAAGAGACACATCTTTATCCGGTAGAGTATGTTCTAAGTCACAGGAGGTTTAGGGAAAAGTTCCCCCAGAGGGTGTCCCATCCAGAAGAAGATGTGGACCCTTCTCAGAAGCCAATGTGTCTTCTGCCGCCATCTGTTCGAAAAGACTACCATAAAGATGGAAATTGTGCAAGTGCTCCTGGAGCAAACGCCTCCTAGGTTGTTGAAACAGGAAAGACTAAGGAGATGTGTTGGGGGTGGAGGGTTATTTCCACATCTGCATGCCCATGAAACTAACTGAGATTGCCTCAGTTCTTTCAGAAATGGAGGGTGAAAACTTTACTATGTTGAGATTTCTTTCGAAGCAGCTCACAGATAATTCTACAGCAGTGCTTTGGAGAGAGTGATTTTTCATGTGTTTCTTTTTCTAGGATCCCTCTTGCTCTATTAGAAAGTGGTTTACCAGCCTCCAAATGGTCCATCAAATTGGAGGTGTACATGGGATTCCATTAAAGAGGCCTGAGTCTTTCCCTCATATATCCATTTCCTGTCAGGTCTAATTATTGGTGATTACCTTGAGCACTGGATATTTGCTCTGGGTGAGTTTAAAGGCTTCTGAACTTGAAATTGGCCTCCTTCTCAACCACAGAAGGAATGTCTAACATCACCTACTGTGGAAGTGACTACAAGTCACAAGACCTGGAGAAAATGGAATAAACCAGCCCCAGGAAAATTCTTTTTAAAAGCTTCGGTTAATTCACTTAACTTGGTAAGCAAGAGAAGCTATTTAACAGAGAAAAGAAATTTTCCACTTCATCGGTGAGGGAAAATGCTAGCTTTTAAAGTTTTAAAAGGAAAATATCTTAAAATTAAATTACTATCCCTAAGTCTAGCTATATGACAGTATATGTAATGGATAAGACAACAGACTCCAGAGGCAAACTTCCTGGGGTTTGGGTCCCAGCTCTGTAACGCAACTGCTGTGTGACTCTGGGCGAGATAATTTACTTCTCTGCTCTGTGCCTCAGTTTGCCCATCTATATAATATAAACATCTTAATAGTACAATACTTAGCTCACAAGGATTTTAGGATTAATTGAGTTAATACGAGTAAAGGGCTTCCAGCAATACCTAGCACATTAAGCACTACTGAAGTGTTTGCTATTATGTCTTCTCTCTTGCCCCATCTCCAATTAAAAAAAAAAGAAAAGAAAAAAGAAAATCTTGTAACTACAAAGTACCTTCAGATACATCACCTAATTTTGATCCTAACAGTAGCCTGGCAACATTGGCAGAACAAGTTTCTTTTTTATTTAATAGATAATGAGTCACAGGCTCAGGGTCGTATAACCGATAGATGTCTGAATGTTGACTCAGACGGAGGTCTTCGGACTCTGAGGCCGAGGGCCCGTCCACTGCGTCTGCTGCCCTTGTCACTGATCACAGAGGTTTAACTTTGAACCTGGTGATGCCTTTTAAGGAGGCACATCCTGATAAGCCTTATGGCCAAAGCCTCTGTTAACCCCATAGATACTTGAGTGCATTTGAAATAAGAAAAAATTTTTTTAAATGGAGGTAAATGAAAACTTTTATTTGAACTTCAAACTATCTTCTATGATGTTTCTGACCCAAACATTGAAGCATTACTTTCACTCATACAAAAAAACAAAAACAAACAAAAAAACAAAGATAAACAAACCTAGATAGACTAATTATTTTCCCCATCTCATCTAAACAAAATGTTGAAAGAAAACAAATGGCCCAAGAGAAAAGTAAATTAGCTTTGCACAGTCCTTTCAGTTCAAAAGGCCTAGAGTTCTAGCAGCTGCATAGGTAAGGACGATCTATTTATTTTCAAACACGATACACATAATTCTAGGGTTATCTTAAGTCTTCCATCATCCGTGGTTCTCAGGATTCTAGTTACTATCAGAGGTCCAGCTTTGGCAAGGTTAATGGTGATGCCTTAGAGTAATTACTTGGAAAAATAATAAACATCATTTCACAGTTTAATGCTATGGTATCATTCCCATCAATATCCTTTTTTATTTTCATTTTTGCCCATCACAGAGAGAAAAGTAGAGAGGCTTAATTTGATTTACAGAGGGAAAAACAACCCTGAATGTACTTTTTTTGTCAAGGGTCGGGGGTGTGCAGGGAGAAAAGGTCAGCCAGCTGGTTTTCATCTATACGCCATAATTCTCTGTTTAGTTTACACTATTAAACTCCAAAGCTTTGCTTTAATCTTAACTGTTACAGTATGCCTTACTGCAGATTCTATCATGTCGCATCCCTGATAGGGTTTCAGACTTTGGCAAAGCACCATCCCCCAAGCTGGTCCTTGCCATATGGGTAGTAAATGCATCCAACATTTTTTCATTGGCGCCTGCATCATTATGTTTTGTCACCAATGGTTTCTCGGGTTTGCAGTAAATTGCTGCGTATACTGTGGTTTGGAGCTGCCGCGATGATCGCCTACATTTATTTGTATACAGCTGAGTCCTCATTAGGGCCTCCCTGTCCGGTTAGTCTTTGGAGGATGACCTAACATCTGTTTGTTGAGGGTCGGGGGTAAGTGGAGAAGCCATAAAAGGAAAAGAAAACAGAAAGCAGGAGCAACCAATGTGAGGGGGAAGGGATGCCAGGAGGATTCCCCCCCCCACACACACACACTCTAAAAGGCAGGATAAGGAGAAGAGGTGGGGAGCAAAGCTTACCTGATCTGTCTTCGTTTTGCGAATCACATCTTCGGCACAGTTCTGGGATGGTCTTGAGTGACGTGACTGAATACTGAATGGGAAGCCAGAGGAGGAAAAAGTGTAAAGTAGCAATTTAAAATAAGAGCATTACATTCACTCAGTTGGCCAGAAAATCAAAACACAAGAAGTGATACTTGAGTACAACATATATCTCTAGAAAGTCTATCTAATTTTACCCTAAATGGGCTGCTTGGTGATCTGGCAGCATCCCAGACTCTACCTATAAGCATGTAAGTAGATGCAGATTAAAAAGAGGGCTGGACAGTCCTTTAACAAATAAGGTGGGGTGTATCCAGCAGACATTCTATCCCTTCTGCTACTTGTAGAAGATGGAAGGATTTTCTGTCCTTGACATTTTCCAGAAGATGGCCATAATATTTGCATTCTGAATCCTAAGAATGAATCTATGTGTGGAAAAAAAAAAAAAAAAAAAAAAAAAAGCCAAGAGGAGGAGCACACAGCTTCCTGCAGCACCCAGGGCAGCCAGGAGCTATACCTCCTGGACTACAGAAATGTCCCTAATGTTGCTACTTGCCACAAATTTTACTGTAATCTCCATGGGAAACACCAGGATAATGCTATGAAAAGTGAGAAGAGCATAGTTCTGTGTTTGAAAGCTCATCTGTTTCATGGACAGATTAGTCTGAACTGAAAGAAGCCACCTTGTAGGCTCAGTCCCAGCACCAACTCAGGGGCCGGCTATCAGGATAACAAATTGTGACACAAAGGGGCATAAAATCAGCAGAGCAACAACAAATGTAAAATCAATAGCTATGATGTATGGGGACGAAGTTTGATCCCAATCAAGCTTTCTTTGGAGAAGGGTGTTTTAAAACAAAATAAATAGGATGAACTCTGTCTTTAATCAAAGGCCAAGTCAGGTCCTGTCTTCAGTCATACTTTAATTCATAAAATACAGCTTTCTAAAAATAGTTTGCTCTGTACCTTTATGGAACAATGCTCTTATGTAAATGAGCGTGGATTCTGAATGACTTCACTGTTACAAAACTGGAAGGGGGATTGAGAAAAAACATTTAATCTAAAAGAAAAATGATCATGGGAAACTCATGAGGATTATTCTAGCATTACAAGTGAGGAATGTGTAATTAGGACACATTTGTCAGTACGAAGGTGCTTTAGTTAGCTTGATGTTGACAGATGAAGCGAAGTGTCTACATCGAGACCGCCCCACACTCCCCACCCCTGTGCTTTCCACCCAGCATCAGGACAGCAAGACAGAGGGAGGCGCAGTGGGAGCTACTGTCAGTTCGCCAATTGCACATCACAAACAAATTAAATTTCCAGTACTTCCAAGTGAAAAATGAAATCTCAGATGACTAATTAGAGAAATTACTCTTACCTGTCTGATGCAGTAACATCCTGTTTATGTCAGCCATTCCTCAGAGACTACAGGTGCTTTAGCAAACCCATTCACATACTCGAGGGCGCGAGGACTGCCTCTTAAGCCAAAAATGAACTCCAGGGATTTTATTCCCCTTTTATATTATGCTCTTTGAGAGTGGGGGCTGGTAACATAGGTATAGAAGGCAGTTTTCTTGTTCCTAATAAGTTACCTTATGTTTCTGGCCAAGTACAAACTCTCTAAGGAAATCTGGTAGCTTCTTGAGACCAGCTGGTACAGGTTAAATAATTACACAGTTTGTAATTCAATCAAAATTGGGCCTTTTGTTTTGGTTGCCATGTGCCCCATGAAAGCACCCTTTGGCAAAATCTTACCCTCGTTCCGTTTTTTTTTTCCTTTTCTTCCAAGGCAAAATTTTAGAAAGAGGAAATTTCAGATTGATTGTGCTTTTAAATATAGTTAATGATAAGTTCAATAAGTTGCTCAGCGGGCTTAATGATATGTATTTGACTAAACCGGGTATGCTGCTATCTGCATTTCCAGCCACGTGCATCCTGTCACCTCCCACCCCAAAGTCAGACATGTCACAATCTACAATTTATTAGCTGCACTTCAGCTCCTCCAATGTGACCTCCAAGGTCCACAGTATGCAATCACTTTTAATTTGATGAGGTTTAAATTTGAACAACCCAGGCTGCCTGGCTGGTGTAGGGACTGAGCTCCAGGCAGAGACTAGCCTGGCTGAGCCCCATCTACTGCCTCAACCTGCATCACACCTGGCAGCTCTGCCTCTTGATCCATGGTCACACAGGAAGCCACTTTTGTGCGGGCATTCATGTTAGTAATTTGGGAATAAAGCCATTGAAGAAAAAGTCAGGTGCTGCTCCCGGTCAGGGAAATAAAGAGTATAATAATCTAAGAAAAAGATGATGTGTAGGCCAGAAAATCAAAGTTTTGGATAACTGCAAGGGTATATGGAATGTCAAATTCAGCAATGACTCCAGTCTACACTGTGAACAAATCTACCATTCTTTACAAGGACACACAAGGAAAAAAATCAATTTGTAGATTTCTTTCAGAAAGTACACTGCTCTTTGCGTAGAAGATAAAGCTTAAGAGAGTGCTGTATAGATGGTTAAGTTGTGATATGAAGCGATACAGTGGAAACACACAATTCACAAAACGAACACACACAAAAAATTTCATATCTGCAAATCTGGGAATAAGCAAATGACCCAGGAAGTCTCTTTCACAAGTGCATTGTGATACCATCTGGGAGCTGAAAGGGAAGACTTCCCAGGCTTTCATCCCAGTTCACAGGACAGATGGCCTTTGATAAGGAGCTGTTAGGTCGCCAGCCCACCGCATTCTCGGGACAATGGCCAGCTCCCAGGGTAGCAACTACTGTTATTTTGGCCCTAACAGAACCAAAGACCCACGTACCTTCCCTGTCTCTTGATCCCAACCCAAGCCTTTATATTCTGTTCCCTTGATTCCTATTATCCTTGGGTGATAAGAGAGGAGAGGGGCTTGCAGATGGCTGAGAAGTATTATATTTCCTACCTCTATGTTGCTCTCTAATTTATTTTTTTTCTAAACATCTTTCAGTGGAAACACCCTTTTTGATCCAAACTTCTTTTCCACTCCACCATCATGCCTCAAGAAAAGCCCCTGCCAAAGGTTGAACAGTTGTCTCCGCTTCTTCAATGTCCCTGTGCATTCAAAGTTCAGTTCCCCTTCAGTTCCTTTACTCCGGGGGCCTCCTTGCCTGCAGTGCCTTCCTCTGGCCAGGCAAATGCCACTGCTCTGCAAGGCCAGCTTGAGTTCTGCATTTTCTGTGAGACCCTGGCTGATTGCTTCAGCTCTTACTGACTTCTTTTTTTTTTTTAATTAATTAATTAAATTTTTAATTGAAGTATAGTTGATTTACAATGTTGTGTTAATTACCGCTTACAGCAAAGTGACTCAGTTATACACACACACACACACACACACACACACACACACATTCTTTTTCATATTCCTTTTTTTTTTTTTTTTAGAGAAAAGAAATTTATTCCCTCACAATTCTGGAGGCTAGAACTCCAAAGTCAAAGTGTCTTTAGGGCCATTCTCCCTCTGAGGGCACTAGGGAAGAAGGTTTCCTTGCCTCTTCTAGCTTTGGGTGGTTGTCAGCAATCCTTGGTTTTCCTTGACTTGTAGACACACCAGTCCAATCTCTGCCTCTATCATCACATGGCATTCTCCCTGGGTATCTGTGTCTAAATTTCCTCTTTTTTTTTTTTTAATTGGAGTATAGTTGCTTACGATGTTGTGTTACTTTTTGCTGTGCAGCAAAGTGAATCGCCACACATATACATATATCCCCTCTTCCTTGGATTTCCTTCCCATTTAGGTCACCACAGAGCATTGAGTAGAGTTCCCTGTGCTATCATATTCTTTTCCATTATGGTTTATCACAGGATATTGAATACAGTTCCCTGTGCTGTACAGTAGGACCTTGTTGTTTATCCATTCTCTATACACCAGTTTGCATCTGCTAACCCCAAACTCCCACTCCCTCCCTCTCCCACCCCCCATCCCCTTGGCAACCACCAGTCTGTTCCCTAGGTCCATGATTCTGTTTCTGTTTCATAGATAGGTTCATTTGTGTCACATTTCAGATGGATGCAACTAGAGATTATCATGCTAAGTGAAGTAAGTCAGAAAGAGAAAGACTCTTTTCTGCCCTTGATAAAAAAGCACCTTGCCTTGTGAAAGACAAGGCAAGGTGTTGTTCCCTTGGGCTGTGCTGTTGTTCCCTTGGGCTGTGCTGGCTCCCACAAGTGTCTAAGGGAAAGGATGATATCCTTGACTTGTACATATGCATGGCACACAATGACTTATTAACTATTCGACTAAAATACTAAGCTGTACACACATTTGATTAATCCCTGGGCATAATATTATAGACGGTCAAAGGAGTTCTTTCATATTTAGGTCGTAAGTGGCAATTTCTTCCATGCTTCCATACTTGCTCTAAAATTAATTAGCTTTCTAAAATGCAAATTTGACTAGGGTGCTTCTCTATTTCGGATCTTTCAGTGGCTCTGCACTGCCTATAGGAGAAAGGCCACATGCCTTAGCATGGCACATGCAGCCCTCCACGAGCTCAGACATCTCTCCCCACGGTCTTCTTCTTTTTTTTTTTTTTTGAATCTGCTGTTCTTCATCTATTTAAAAATCTTTATCCAAGTATAACTGATAAACTTTAAAGAAACTTCACATATTTAAAGTGTACAGTTTAATGTGTCAGCATATGTATACACCTATAAAATTATCACAATCAATATAATGAACCTATCTATCAATTCCAACAATTTCCTTGTGCTTCCTTGTAATTCCTCTTCTCTACTTCTCCATGACATTTTTCCATCCTCAGGCTACTTTAGTAACAGTAAATTTCTTGTGGCTCCCCCACTGTATCTTCTCTGAGCCTCCCGGATGGAGCTTATCTCAGCTTCCAAAGTATGGTGTCCAGACCAGTGGCATTAACACCATCTAAGAACTTTGTTAGGAATTCACATTCTTGGGCCCCATCCCAGAAACTTTAAGGGCAGGGACCGGCAATCTGTGTTTTCACACACCGTTCAGGTGATTCTGATGCATAGCGAAGTTCAAGAACCACTGCTCTTTATTTCCTTATCTTGGGCATATGTCCATTAAAGAATCCATCATGTGACATTTCATCTATATGTTTACCTAATTTCTTTCTCTGCTTCCTGAGGGTGAGGACAATATTCTAGTTACCAAAGAAACTAGGTACTTGTTGAACTGAATGAAATGAATTCTCCTATGTAGCCCATGATTTGGGTGGCAATAATAACACTAATAATGGTAGTACTTAATATTTATAAAGCACTAATCTTCTTAGAAAATTCCATAACTACCCGTCTAGCAATGTAATCACACTATATTTAAAAGAATAAACACTTCTCATATATTAACAGCATGAATGCTGGCTGATGTCTTAGCTTTTTGTATAAAGACAATGGATTTGGAGCCAGAAGCTCTGGATTCGAGTCCTACTTCTGACATTTATTAACTCTGTAGTTCTGGACGAAAAAATCATTTCCTATCTTTGGGGCTCAGTTTCTTTATCTAGAAAACACAGGTAATCATAAGAGATAATGTAAGTGAAGTCAATTTGCAAGCTGTAAAACGATGTTAAATGCTCTGGTCTCTTCTCTCTAACTCATTTTTCATGTGTGTTCCTCATCTTCGTGCCTCTCATGATTTGCAGCTCAGTATATCAAGATGTGAGAACTGATGAGGCAGGAAGAAGGGAGCCAGGTTCGGACTGGAAAGGAAAAAATGAAGGACAGCCCAGCCTGTCTCAGCACCTTATTTGGCTTCTTTGGTCTTTCCTCATCCAAGAGAACCCACGGCCAAGAGCAGACATTGAAACTTAGCTTCACAAACTACACAGAGTTGCTATGACGTAAGACAGTCCCACACGTCCCAGCTTACATCAACGTTGACACTCTGCCATGCAAAATAGTTTGAACATGCGTGGGATTCATAATAACAGACTGTGATTTCTACATTGGGCTTTGGGGATCTCTGACCACCCTACATACTATTCGGGACTGAAAAGCTTTGGCCCTTGCACCTGAGAAGTGCAGCCAGTTGGGTGAACAAGCAGGCATTACTCAAATGGTCATGGGCCACAGAAAATGAAAGAACTAAAATCCCAACACCTTTTCAAGCTAGAGACTTTTAAACAACTAAGGTCGCATTAAGTTTCCAAAAGAAACAATTAGGCCAGTCATCCAAACAACTATACTAAAATTCATGGTTTCTCACGTAGCTTTCCAAAATTCAAGCAGGCCTCTCCATAGTCACACAATAAAATGACAGAAATGTGTACATGCAAAGCTGGTAGTGAAAGCAAAGACACGCAGCTGAGGTGAGTTTTTCAGAAGCACAATATTTTCCTAAAATTGTGACCTCCTCTCCAATGGCCTGACCTCCCAATTCAGGAAGGGGTGTCCTGACTTCGTGCCCTCCCTAACAGATCAGGCTCTGTTTTCCCTTCTCTGAGGATGTGGTACCCACAGTGCACGCCTTCATCCTGCCAGCCCGCTGCTTGCCCTCAGATCTCCTCTCCCATCTCAGACTCATGCTCTGCCATCGTCCCCTCTTCTTCTCTTCAGCTACTCTCTCAACTGCAGCTCTCTCCTCTGATCCCATAAAATTAAAGAAGCACCCCTGCCACCTCAAGACACGCTGCCTCCTCAGTTGGCTGTGGGTGGAGTTTCCTGCTCTTGGGTTCACAGCCATCTGTTTTGAAAGAACTGCCTTGCTTCTTGTCTCCACTTCCTCACCTCTGCATTCACTCCTCCAGCCACGACGACCCGCCATCTGTGCCATCACCCACAGGCATTGCTCTTATTATGGCCACCAAAGAGTTTTAACTGGAAAATCCAGTGGCACTTTTCAAACCCTTCTCTTTCTAATGACCTATCTCCCACTCTGGACCACTTCCTTTTTTAAATTCTTTAAATCATCCCTCCCCCTCTTCTTAATCTCCCTTAGTTTTCCTCCTGTATCTTTGAAAACTCCTTTCCAGTCTCTTTTGTAGAAGCCTCTTTTTCCTCCCACCTCATAGGACATACATCTGCACAGTTCCTTCCCTGGAACATTCTTCCCTTTCCACATTCCATGTTTCACAGGTGACCTTACGGACTCCCACAGTTTCAACCGCCACCTCTACATAGTACAGATATTGGTGATCTGCATGTTCATATAAGTATCCCAGTCTGATTTAAATATATTTCTTTCCACCATTCAGGCTCTATTAAAGAAAATTATTATGAATAATCCTCTTTTCAAATGCATTTGATTTTTGCTCTTGTTCCTTGTTTTTATCCTATGTTCCAAGAGGTACTTAAAAAATTAATAATCATCAAATTCTTTTATGCTAAAACATTGCTTGTGGTTGGTATTTGGGAAAATTCAGTAATTCGTTCTGACCATATTGAGAGTATGCCAGGAATGACTCTATTGTAATGCTAATATGTGTAATCAGGCAAAAGATTAAGATCCACATTGGTGAAGGTGATGAGAGCACAGTATTGAATGATCCCCACCTGCTGTGAGAAGTGGTCATGGATGGAAAAAGACGGGGGTGAATGAGAGGGGTCACAGGTGACCAAGGGACTGGGCAGAAGTCATTTTCAACACAGTGGTTATATACATGGATTCTAGAGCTAGACTGCACGTTATAGACTGGCTTCACCATTTTCTAGCTAATTAAACTTAGTTACTCCATCTCTGTCTATCATCAGTTTCTTCATCTGTAAACAGGTACTCATGGTATCTACATCAGAATGTGGCTGTGAAGATTATGAGCTAATAATGTAAAACATCAGGAATAGTGTCTGATGCATAGTTATGTGTTCAATAAATGTTAGTTACTATTATCATTTAATTAAAAAGTATCAAAAATGAGCATTTAGAAATGAAGCCAAAATAATGGTAACTATTGAGGCAAAATCACAAATTACAAAAGACTTAGAAAAGAAAGTTATCTCGCAGTAGGGCAGATGGCTGGCTTTACATCTTGTTTGACCTCAATGATTGCTTGGTTTTAATTGTGAGCCAATAATTAATCACTACCAAAATATAAAGACTGACTGTCAAGAATGGAGATTGATATTATGATTAAATGTAACCTACTATAAAGTTAATCTGGCATTTCATAATATGCTCAATTGTTATCACAGGGTATTGTAAACTCTGTGAGAGCACAGAACAAGTCTGTGTCATTCGCGCCAAGCCTAGAACCACGCCTGGTGCACTGTAAATGTTTAATACATGCCTGTTGAGTAGACTGACATAAAATCTAGTTGTTCATAAATGATAAATAGTTTGTATAAATAACCTGCATAGTCAATCTAGTAAATGCCATGACTATTGGGCAAGATGAGAAGGTTCAGGGCTATCTGCAGAGTGACAGGACAGCAAATTAAAAAATCAGGCAGCTGCTCATTCTTCTTGGAAATCACTCTATCCATAAGGTTGCTCTCTACCACCTCAGGTAGAGGTATCAGTCAGGTCCAAGATTCAGAGTCTGAGGACCTGGGTTCTAGACCTGGACTCTAACAGCAGTTATGGGACGTGAATTTACAATTCATTTTGCCTGGATTAGATTATTCCTAATTCCTTTCCTGGCAGGTATTCAGAAAATGGTAACACATATATAATACTAGAACAAGTGTGAGGTTTTGGATAGCGGGGAGCTGGAGAGGGGACCCATGAGAGGTAATTGAGACTTGAATACAAGATATTGCAAAAAGAACACTGAAAAATGTTGGGTCATTTTGAAAAGCTGATGAAACTAGATCCTACTGAGAAGCACTAAGAAAAGTTTAAATATAAGTAAGTTTAAAGTAAGCACGGCAGGGCTGATTGACGGGGACAGCGAAGAAGGGATGGAGGCAATCGGAGGCCACCTAAACGTCTTGGTCACATTCTAGGAAGCAAAGAGGAAAGGATAATAGGATCTTAGACAGATTCCTTGCTAGAGAGGAGGGGCAAGCCAGGTTCTCTGCACCTTGAATATCTTTCTAGTCTTTTTCACACCTAAAACTGGAACAAAAGCTGTATTCTTTACCCTCCCTAACTCAGTGCCTAAGTCCACGTGATAAGCCTTACACACACTTTCTTAAGGTCTCCCACTGCTGTGAAGCAGCTCTTGGACAGAATGTAATGAAATCTGGGAAGTGTTAGTGGAATGTAGTGCACACAAAAGAGAGGGGGTCAGGTATTTTAGTGCAAGTGATGCCCAGTCTGTTGGATGGGAAAATGTAACTCACTGAGAGTGAGATTTATTTGCTGTAAGAATTTATTTTTCTACCAGTGATTTAAGCACCTTAGGAAAATGAATCCACGTAAGTCTGTGCTATTACTCTGGGTTGCAAGGCCTTGGGTCAAAGGGGATAATAAAGTGGAAGGACACTTATTTATCTTGATCTCACTTGATTTGCACAAAACATAGGCTATGCAATTTCCACAAATGTCAACTTTCACCAAAGCTGCAGTCATGGCGACACAGAAAGGCAACAAAATTTCCTGTGCTGAGGAATACAGCATTGCACTTCTATTTATGTGTGTGTGCACATATGTGTGTGTGTCTATTTACATGTACATGTTTATATGTACATGTAGGTGTTTGTATACAGATGCGCATATACATATATATGTATTTGTGTCTGTATATAAATATGGGTGTGTGTGTTTACATATGTACATATATATAAATTTTCATATCTTCTCCATAAAATCCAGGATGCTAGGTAGAGATGGATTATTATCGTTTTACAGATGGAAAAGTTGAGGAACAATAAAATTGAGAGACTCGCTTAAGTTCTCTTAGCTTGTTTTTATTTTATTTATTTACACTATATACCAACTCCCTTACTTCCAAAAAGCACTTTGCAATTGCTTCAATGACAGTTGGGGATAGTGATGGGTGAGATGACTGGTCCAGAGATGATTCTACTCAACCAAGTTGCTCAGAAGAGAAAGAGTAACACAGTCAAACAGTTCTGTATTGAAATCCTAGCCCTGCCACTTACCTACTTGTAACCTTGTGAAAGTCAGACTCTCTCTCTAAGCCTCATTTTTTCATCTGCCAAACAGGGGATAAAAATAGGGCTTGCCTTGTAGACTTGATGTGAGGCTTAAACAGGACCAGTGCTTAAAGAGTTCAGTCGGTGCGTGGCATGGCCAACATTTGATGGCTCACGAGTGGAGCACTGCAGTGGATCTGTGGTTTGGCCTCTGCTTTATTCAGTCTTGTGTATAATCCTATTTTTGAGGACAGCAAATTGGTCTCTCTTCATAAAATAAATACATCACGGGGGACTTTCCTGGTGGCGCAGTGGTTAAGAATCCGCCTGCCAATGCAGGGGACACGGGTTCGAGCCCTGGTCCGGGAAGATCCCACATGTCGCGGAGCAATTAAGCCAATGCGCCACTACTACTGAGCCTGTGCTCTAGAGCCCGCGAGCCACAACTACTGAAGGCTGCTATGCCTACAGCCCGCGCTCCACAACGAAGAGTAGCCCCCGCTTGCTGCGAGAAAGCTTGCGGGCTTTCTCTTGTTCGTGCAGCAATGAAGACCCAACGCAGCCAAAAATAAATATAAATAAATAAATAAATTAGAAAAAAATACATCATGTCTACTAAGAACCCTATGGTAAAATAATATTCCAGAGCATTTCTCTTTTTTAAGACAGAGAGATCTGGCTTCCATAGGAATAAAGAAGGAAATCTGTAAACACATTTGCAGTGACAGAAAAGCCCAACTTTGAACTCGTATGTTTATGTGTGTCGTCATCTCTCCTTCACAGATCCTCAGTTATTGCACAATGTTCTGCCCTTTTAGATGGCAGGGTTACAAGAATGTATAGTTTAAACTCTGCATTTTGCAAAAGATGAGCATTATTTTTGAGTCTGGGAAACTTCAAAATAATTTGATTGCCTTCTGTGTTTTGTTTCATTAGGTAAAGGCAAAAAAACAGTTCTAGCTGTTTTTCTGTACCAATATACAGCTTGTGTTTAAATTAAAACAAGAGCCAGGCTCACGACCAGAGGGGAAAATCATGAAACAGAAACCCTGTAATATGTAAAAGGGCTATGGCTGGAGAGTAAGAAGAGGAGTTTTAAGCTCGGGCATCTTTTTTGTAAACATCTTTTTCAAATGTATTGTGCATTTTCCTTCCCCCTTCCTGCCACTAAACCAGGAAAGAAGCTTAAGGGCTGTCAGAAAAGGAGGTTTACAGAATCCTAACAATACAGGCATGTTTATGGGAGACTACATTTCTTGTTACGCCAGTGAATTAGCAAACTGAACACATCATGGCGTGTTGTTTTTTTTTTTTTCCCCAGTGTTAGCATCTGAATTGTCTCCGTTTAGCTCCTAAAGCAGTTGTAAATTTATTGTTCCTAGGTTACCTAAACAGGCTGAGAACAATCATTTCAATATTCTAGAGGTTATCTCTACTGCTTTTCCCATGAAGACATTATATAGAGCAATATGATTCTGGCACATTTAAGGTGTTGAACCTGGATGAGATGGAACTATTATAAAATAATCTACCATGTTACAGAGGTTGCCAGGTAAAGTAGAGTTTCTTTAGTTTTAAGTGGATTAAAATAGACCAGGATTGCTCATCCTCAGTACTGCCCACATTTTAGGCCAGATAATTCTTCGTTGTAGGGGATTTTCTTGGGCATTGCAGGATGTTTAGATCCATCCCTGCTCTCTACCCACCAGTTGCCAGGAATACCTCCCCAGTTATGACAATCAAAAGTGTCTCCAGGTATTGCCAAATGTTCCCCAGGGGCGATGGGTAAAGCCGACCCACATACTGGGGCTAAAAGTTGATATTCCAAAGACAGTGCTTCTAAGTAGGTGGGTGAGCCCGGACAAGTTATGTAACATCTCCACACCTCAGTTTCCTCATCTGTAAAAGGAAGATAATAATATTCCCTACTTCACAGGATTGTTGTGAGGATTAAATAAGATAATGCCTATCCCCTGGGAAGTGCTCAATGTTAACCATTAGCATTATTTTAACAATTCTATGCAATTTCATTTTTTTTCCTTTCTGATTTCAGTTTAAATGCAGGTTAAAGACACAAACAATAGGAATCTATTTAAAGGGGGGAAGTTTGAGTGCAGTTACACAACTACAGATGGAGATCTTTACTTATGTTTGAGTGGTCAGGTTATAGAAGCTCAACTATTGCATAATTTTGAATCCCAATTTGCTAAACAGCTTCAGTTATTGCTTAACATATTTTATTATCTTGCAAGTGGAGATTCCTAATTCATCTAAATTAAGGGCTGCTGCCAAATGATTCTTCTGTAAATATAACTGCTCTATTGTGTTTTTTTAAAGTCTTGACGTGATGCCTGGTCTTTTCCCTGGAGTTCTTTCTTCACCATTGGTCATATAAATATTATTGTAGTATTCATTGAAATAATAACAAAAGCTACCATTTTTAAGAGCAACTTACTGTGTGCCAAGATAAGTGCTTTCCATATATTATTATTTCACTCAGTCCTCAAAACAATCTTAAAAATGAGGTGGGTATCTCAGAGAGACGAAGTTACTGTGTTCCAGCCAGCAAAGGTCAGAACGAGGCTGGAGCCCGGACTGGTGCCTTCAAAGCCTATGCTCTTAAAATGCAACTTTATTATCAAGGCTCAGAGAGCTACCCTGAATTGATAATCATAACATATGCCCCTTTCTGAAACACATTCCACCCCACCCCCACCTCTCACATCATCATTCACTTTTCTTGCTTTTCCCCAGCCAGCTCAAAATACCTGGAGGGGAGTGGTTATAAAAGAACCATGCTCTGATCCACATTTAAGTCAAGCACAGTGATTTAAAAAGGGAGGGAGGGAGGGAGGGAGGGAGAGAGAGACAGAGAGAGAGAGAGAGATACCACTCATTTCACATTAGTCTTAATGACACTCACTTTACATTAGCCTTAATGAGGACTAATAAAAGTTGTCTGGAAGCTGAAGGAGGGAAAGGCTGAATTCACAAATAGGGAAAGGTAGGAAGATTCATCCATTAAATAGGTGATTCTTCAAACGCATCCCAGGAATCCAATTCTTGCATAGAGTATGCATATTTTACTTCAAGGTAAGGAGTAAATTAGAAGAATAACACTGCTGCCAGAGGCGCCTTAAAGCTTATACTTTTGAGACAATTGCCAGTGGTGACCAAAAACTGAGAAATCAATGGAAAGTAAGGTGAGAAAGTGCACCCTTGGAGGTCCTGGGAAGAAAACTTACATCGCTAGTCCAGAAACAGCAACCTTCCCATCACACAGTCTGAGAGTCAGCCCAACTGGGCTAGGGTTTGAGAGGCCAGTAGGTTTGCTGGTTGGCCTTTGGCAGAAGAGATCACGTGGCCCAGGGTAAGTCACAAGCAGCTCTGAGCAAAGGGCAGGCAGACCATCCACTCATAGCTGCCAGGAGTTAGGCTGGAGGCAGCAGGAAGTCTGTGAGTGTTGTGGGAACTAAGAAGCTCATCAGCCCACAGCATTACAGTATTAAGCGGGGCCTCAGTGGTCAGCCCGTCCTGCCCTTTATCAACACATGACTCTTCCTCAGTATTCCCAGGTGTCCAACCTGTGTTTTGAAAGCTCCAGTGACTGGAAGCTCTTATTGTTCATAAATTAATAACTTGGCCGTCCTTCAGTCTGTGTCCTTGTGAACGCTAGAGCATGCTGGCTGTGGCACAGCCAGTCATATAAAAGAGATTAACATTGATAGGGTTAATTATGTACATAAGTAAATTTATGAAGGTGCCTACCATATGCAGGCACTTTATAAATTTACTCAATGAATAATTTTGACAACAATGAAACAGATTAGGAAGGGGAGGCCCAGTGAGGTTAAATGATGTCTTTCTCACCCAAGCTCACACAAAATTAAGTGGGATTCACTCCTGGTCCAGGAGGCCCCCAACCCACACTTTGTCTGCCATAGCAGGATTTCTGCTGTCGATTTCTAAACGTGGTTGGAAAAGTTTAGGATATACAGACTACGACAGAGAAAGGAGCCCATACAGAGGAAGGCAGAATCTCCTGAAAGCATTGCTTGCAAGTAGCGATACTTACAGAGATGTCATCACTGAAGTCAATTTCATCCAAATCAAGGTATTCAGGGGCTTCCATCATTCTTCTTTGCACATTTTGAGTAAGGTCAAATCCTTATAAAGTCCTGGACCCGACAGAAGCACAAAAGAAAAGCAAAACGGTTAGCTGTTTTATAACCAAAAATTATATTTATATTTAGACAAAGTGAGAAAAGTCATTGGGTGCAAGGGCTGCCTTTGAGCACACTTCCTCCCTTTGAATGTCCCCAGCCGGGCTCTCCAGAAGCAGTAAGCACAGCTCCTCCAGGCTCCCCAGGGGGCTCCCTAGGGAGCAGCCTTGGTCCTTTGCTGTATTGCATTTGTGCCTGTTTGTCTTTGCCAGAGCAGTAACTCAGGTCAGACTCTCCCCTTGTGATCAATATTAAGATTGACCCAGCCCACATCTACCACTACACCTTGGGTGAATGCAGGGGCTTCGAGGATGGGGAGCAAACCTTGAAATCTTAGGACAACCATATTTAAATGTTTATGTGGGCATATCTTTGGATCCTGGGCATGGGGTAATGAATACTGGATCTCCATGGTAATAACACAAGGACAAGGCAGATACTAACTTACCAACAATAATGGATATTTCAGAATTTGTAGTACAACCTCCAGTTCACCCCTTCAAAAAAAGGATCTAAGTAGAGATTTAAACCACAGAGTTATTGCATTGCCCCCTGCTTCTAACAGCTTTGCCTGCCGATGCCAGAGTGACCCGACACAGGCGCCAGAATGTCCTCAGTCAGCACTTGCCTTGGGGCTGCCTGTGGCAGTTCTTTAAATCTGTCAAGGAAGATATATCACCTCCCAGTTCATTTTCCCATCACTTATCCTCATCACCATTGGCAGTGGCAGTGGTACCTACAGATGTCAGGAACAGAAATATAGATCTCCTGGCAGTGCCTTGGCGAGCAGTTATCTTCCGCAGAGCAAACTCCCAGATATCGAAAAAGATTCCATTTCCCGTAACTTGTCTTTCTTATTATAGAAACTGTCTTATGTACTCAGACTCGAGTATCTGAAATAATTTGTTTTTTTTTTCTTTCGGATCTCTAATGAAGGGGTACCTTGCCAAAGAGGAAGGGGTACCTTGACAAAGAGTAAGGAGTACATTATTGGGAAGGGAAAATAAATCTAGGCTGATGAAAATGAGCTTATCGATATAAGATCAAGAATGTAAAAATACCTAGTTTTTAAAAGGAAACTCTAACTCTGAAGGCACTGATTTCTCATTTTGAGGTTTTTAAAAAATTTACAAAAATAGCATAATTGCAACAAAGGGGGAAAACCACTCTCCATTCCATACCTCAAACCCATGACTTGACTCAATTTCCAGTGCTTCCCTTCCTTCCCTTCCCACACGCATATACCATTTTTACATATTTTTAATTATAGTGGATACGGAGTTGATCCAAAAAAGAACTAGGATGCTACTACCATGTACAAATGTGATTATCCATTTAGAATAAATACTAAACATTCTTCTGAAATCACAGTAAAGTTTAAAATAAAAAGAAAACCAATTTGTATTTGATGGCTAAATTAAATTTTATTATTTATAGAAATATAAAAATTGGTTCTTAAACAAACTTCTTGGTGCAAAAATATATCACTTTTCCTCTAAGCCTCACAAAGCTTTTCAGAGAAAAACATGGACACTCATACTTGCAAATTACTCAAAATAACTTTCTCTTCCATTCTGGTGGATTCTGAGACAATCCAGACTCTGGATTCCAACTTGTCAACTAACAGACTTTCTTCCAATCCAATTTCTTTTCACTAAATCTGTACTCCACAATGAACTGTTGATTTACAGACTGTTCCCAAGGCTTTGGTGAACACAAAGATGATTCTGGGTGTCAGGATGGGGTAGAGACAAGCGCAGTATCACCACAAACATGGAAACACGAGATGAAGTAGAAAAACATGAGTCAAAGCTGGGGACCAAGCGGATCTCTAAATATATGGAAATACAAAACTAAATACAAAATGCAAATGGACACATCTTAACTAAGCATATTAACAAGTAATCGTTGAGTCCCTGTTTGAGGTGTGTTGAACAACATGAAGAGCAATTTCCCTTTGAGCATAGACATTCTAATGGAACATATCCAGTGGATAATATAAATCATGACACCAAGGCACAGAATCTTTATATTTGGACTTGGAGGTTGGTAGTGAGATTGTTTATTCTACAGAACAGAATATAAGAGTTACAGCAGTGCCAGCCCATTATAGGAAGGTCATATTTATCTCAGTGGGTTGGATGGTCCAGCCTCAGACTAAGTGGTCCAAGGCATACAGGATTCTCCTTTACTTCCCAATGGACCCCCATATGTGGCCATCTCCTTTAACATGCCTTATTCTATCTACAACACAATTCCGTTTGTCTAGTTTCAATGCTTCTTTCTTTCAACGTGCCACCTTGAAAGTATTACATCCTTGTTTATAACGTACAGAAATCCCTGTGGTTCACCAATCCTGGCCACATTCCCAACATCAATTGCTTCTTTTCACTGGAGGGTGAGTCCATGGTTGTCCCAGGGATCCTTATATTGCCTCTTCCTTCCCCATCTGCCCTTCCACTGAGCACATAGCACCCTCGAGCACTCACTTCTGAGGAATTGGGATGTGACTGGAGGGGATGAGGTCAGGTTTAGAGCAGCTGCTGCAATTAATCCAACATGATAAGAAAACTGAGCTGGGCTGTGGGTGCTTTTCTTATTGTGCTCTTCAGGCACTGCCTCACCCCACACACCCACTGGGACCCAGCGAGTGGGACCCAGCGAGCCCCCGTTTCTGACTGACACACAGGCGCCGATGGAATGCACAGCTACAGAGGGCACAGACCAGAGGCCCAGGGGCCAAGGCTGGCCCACAGACGTGATCTGTTTGGCCTTAGCAGTGTTTCCAAAAAATTGACTCTGTTGCCAACTTGTAGACCTTTGGTGCTTTCACATAAGATTCTAGATTTCTGGCTTCACTTAAAAAATATCTGGAGCTCTGGGAGCACAGGTCTGCATTCCCCATGATAACAATTGGCTATAGCTGAGCTGCAGCTGCCCTGTCTACAGGGCGTGTGCTCCCAGCTCCCCCCCACTCCCACCCCCCATCGGCTCTCCTCATCCACACATCCTGCCTGGCTCTGGGGGCATTTGAGTCTTTGACCCTTCAAAGGAATCCAGTATTAAACATGAAGTGCCATCCTCCTCCCTTTCCTTATTAGTGCCTTCTGCCAAACGCTATTTCCTTCATTTGTATTCTAACGTTGAATTTGTATGCTACAATTGTTTTAAATTCTCATACCACAACAGCAGTAAAACGAAATTTCTTACCAATAAACGACCAGCATGTTACAATTTGTGCTTTTCCACAACCTCCATTTTATCTCTTAGTATTAGAAAAAGAAAACCTTCAACAAACATAGTAAAATGCTACGAGGTGGGGATTACATTTCCTTCACTTTACAACCGGAGGAAGAAGAGAGGTCCTTGCCTTGTTGTCATTGGCGCTGTGCAGTCACACGGTGCCACTTCACTATTGTGACTGGGGGGAGGGCGGAAGCTGTGCCAGTGACAAGCCCAGAAAAAGACTGAGACCGTCCTCCATGTGGCCAGCCGGGCAGCTTGGATGCGAGAAGGCCGACCCTGCTCAAGGTCGATGAGAGCGGGTGGACACCTCAGTGGAAAATATTTTTCAGCCTCCCCAGAAAGGGCAGTCCAGCTTAAAAGCCTTTACATGAGATTTTTACTGCTACACATCATAGTTGCCCTGGACCCCTCTGGGACCTCAGAGCCCAGTCATTTATAAATTTGTACTGCACCCTCATGCCACCAGCCCTGTGCCTGCAAGCTGCAGTCACTGGTCCCAGGTCCTCTGAGGACTTTCTCCTGTATTGCCACACCTCTCCCCTCAGCACACATCTTACAAGAGCCGTGCACCTCAGGTACTGTTGACCGGTTGAAATCATTCCATTTCAAGCTCAGTTGGGCTTTTAATTTCTCTTCATTGACACTGGCAAGTTTTAATTTGTTATGCACTGAAGTAGGTATGTCATGCGTTTAAGCTGTTTCTAAGTGTGGGGAGAGGTGAAGGTAGAGATTGGGCAGGGGGTGGGAAAGCAGAGAAAGGGAAAGGAAACATTTTCCAATGGCTTAGCTCTACTCCTTTGGGTAGGAAAAATTATAGGGAGGCAAAGAATACAAATATTAGAATGTGAGGACACAGGGCTAGGTGGTTAGGACCCAAATGCCATGTAGAAGCTATTGGTGACACATCGCACCCCTTCTCTTGATGTGCCCAAGGCACTGGGAGAAACTTTACCCAAACTCCAAATTGAGGTCAGCTAGAGCGGGAAAAGACCAAAGAAGTAATGAGCGTCAACTGTGCATAATGCCTGTAGGATTTTTCCTACTCTCAGAGTTTTGATAAATTGCCAAGAACAGAAGTCCCTCTAGTGTCTATTAAAATGTACAGTAGAGGCTCTGGCCCTAATAGGTCTATCAACACCATGTCACCTTCTCATGGGTGACCTCAGTGATGGCCCGACTGCTTCCTTCAAGAGAAGACTCAATTTAGGAAAAAGCTTCAAGTAACTAGGAGTCCAACTGAATAATAAAAAGTAGGCATCGATTTAAAAAATAGCCTCCCCTCTCCAGTATTAGGATTTTCAGGTGACATTTAAAAATTTTTTTTATAGTGACTTGAAAACTGACTCTGAAAATAATTCCGAATGAAGACTTACAAAAATCTGTTGGGTAATGGCTTGGAGTGGCCGACAAAATTTCTTTGAGAAACTACCCTCATTTAATGTACACAGTCTGGTGTGCTTGGCTCATAAAAGGCTCACTGATTTGTAACTACAGTCACAGATCACATAAATTGCTCTACTGAAATTCTTCTTAAAATGAATTGCCTCACTCCAATTTATAAAGAGTCAGCATGGACTCATTCTGATGGCTCATGTTACACAGATTTCTCCTTTTCTGCCAAAGTCACTATTGCTACATTTACCAGTGTACTAGGAGGCCTGGTAATTAAAAGTAAGTTGGGCTTGTCAAAATAAATGAGCAGGGTACATTCGGTGATGAGGTAACCTCGGTCGATTTGCATTACAACTTCTTTCTTTACTCTTTAATCCACCAATACTTGGGAAAACACAGCAGCTGTGTACACCCTCACACACACACTTGGCCAAATTTGTACTGGGATACATTTTCAGTTTGAAAGCCTACGCATAGATACTGAACTTTCTTTCATATAACGAGAGTTCAAAAAAAAAAAAAAATCACAAACTACGTACTGGAAGGCTTGGGTGGAAAAAAGTGGAATATACGAAATGTTGTCCTCAGTTGGCTCAGTAGCTTGGCTGGCAAGAAAGCAACTCATTCCAAATGTTGGACTCAGTTTCTTTCACTCTTTGATTCAACAGTGGCCAGAAGCATGGCAGTCACTAAATGCCTAGTCTTGAAGCAGAAAAATGATAGAGGCAAGAAATTTCTACTGGAAAGAGGTAACTGAAGGAGAGCCAAGAAGTACATATGAGGAGAAAAGGGAAAAGCACAAGCTGTGTAGATTTCATCCCCTTCTTCATTTATGGAATATTCCCGCATGTACGTGCTGGGTAAGACCAACACTACTCTCCACGCCAGGATGCAGCATTCAGTACAAGGCGGAAATAGACAAGAAAACAAGCCATTACAATATACTGTGGTCCTACCTAGGGGGGTGGGATAGGGAGGGTGGGAGGGAGATGCAAGTGGGAGGGGATATGGGGATATATGTATACGTATAGCTGACTCGCTTTGTTATACAGCAGCGACTAACACAACAGTATAAAGCAATTATACGCCAATAAAGATGTTAAAAAAATGCTAAAAGAAAAAAACGTGGAGAAGAATGAAATCAATATTTAAATAATAAAAGAGACAATGTATGTTTTCTAGGAATTCAAAAAAAAATGTATACTGTGGTCCCTGCTGAGACAAATAAATACACAGGAACCTGAGTCACTTAACCTAGAACTTGGAGATGAGGGAAGTGTGACTGGTCCAGGTGAGGTCTAAGCGGAAAGCTGAAGGGTGAGGATACAAATGATGAGGGAGTCAAAGGGGCAGGACGAAGTGTTCCAGGTAGAGTTACAGCACGGGCAAAGGCCTGGAGGTGAGAATTCTGAAGCAGGATTTCCAGAAGAATGGGTAACATTGATTTAACACCCGTTGCTGTTTTTGCTTCAAAAAAGGGGTCTTAAAGGGTGATGGCCAGCGTGGATGGGTAAGCACAGCCGTCAGGAGAGTATTTCCAAAGCCAGAGTGTAAACAGAGCACGTGTTGGAATACCAAATTTTCTGGCGTGTTTGGAGAAAGTACAAGTGAGTATTTGCTATCAAACAGGAGACTCCAATGTACAGTAATATGTTGAGCTTGCTCCAGCTTGGGGGCAAGGGGAGCTGCATTTCCTGTTTGAATGCTCACAAACAATTGTGACGCAAAACTTCATAGCAGGGGCTGGGTCTGGGCGCCTTTACGCATACTCTCTCCTGTGTGTCTCACAAAGACTGGGAGACAAATATCTTTACAATCTCCTTTGTGGAGGTAAGGAAACCAAGGCTCAGTGAGGTTCTGTGGTCGCCTCACACACAGGGCTTCTGGTGATACGCCTGCCTTGCTCCCTTATTTCAGCTTGCCAAAACTGCAGGGGTAAGGTAACACTTTGCCCGTATCAAACATTTTATTTTTTTCAAATCACCTTAAATATTTGTTTTTAACCTTTCTTAAGTACAACTCTGTGAGAGGGAAGCAGAGGGTGTCTATCGCAGTTTGCAATCATATCTTTCCTGTTTTGAAGACAGCAAAACTCAGGAATGTGTCGGCCAAGGTTATGTACTCCTAAATAGGGGCAAAGCCAGCTCAGACAAACCACTTCCCGATAGCAAGTCCAGAGCTCTTCTGATTTACCCCCTGGACTATTCTGAAACATGGCCGTGGCTCCGAACCATCTAGGCCAGAATTCCATAGGCATCCTCAGTCCTGAATTGTACTGCTGTGGGTGTTCACGGACCATAACTCCAAACAAATTGCTCTTTCCTCTCTCCAGCAGAGTCTAAAGAGAATGGTAGGCATGAGGATCATTAAAGAAAAGTGTATAGACCTTTGTGAACCTAATATACCTTATCCACAGGTGTCCCTGAACTGGCCAATAAAGCATTGTATTCCATAGTCAATTGATTTAATACCTCAACTTCATCTTCAAAGAAAATTTGATTATGACCATCTTTCCTCATGTCTTATTGAAAAGGCAAGTAAGTAAGGGCTTCCCTGGTGGCACAGTGGTTGAGAATCTGCCTGCCAATGCAGGGGACGCGGGTTCGAGCCCTGGTCTGGGAAGATCCCACATGCCGCGGAGCAACTGGGCCCGTGAGCCACAACTACTGAGCCTGTGCGTCTGGAGCCTGTGCTCCGCAACAAGAGAGGCCGCGATAGTGAGAGGCCCGCGCACCGTGATGAAGAGCGGCCCCCACTCGCCGCAACTAGAGAAAGCCCTCGCACAGAAACGAAGACCCAACACAGTCAAAAATAAAAAAAAAAATAAATTTTTTTTTTTAAAAAAAAGAAAAGGCAAGTAAAATACCACTGTACTAGGGAACTTCATTCTAGAGATCAGGAATGTTCTGACAAAACCCTCTAAAGGTTGGTCTTTTTGTAGTTTTTCAAAAAATTGAAGTATATTTGGTTTAAAATATGATCTTTTTTTAGTTGTGAGCCCTAGCTTGTAGTTTAAAATTCTTGCAAATGATTTGGGGTTATTTCATTATTTCTAAAATCTGACACTGAGAATGAACTAACTTATACCAGAACTTTAGAGCCTGAAAGGACCTTAGTTTTTAAGCCCTGAGGCAAAGGTACTTTTAAATTTGTATTTGTGTGTGTGTGTGTGTGTGTGTGTGTGAGAGTGATGTAAACTGAGTTTAATATTTAAAATTATTTTCGGAAGAGGAAGGGAAGAATCCATGCTCACAGTACCTGAACAAAAGAAGATAAAAGAATGTAGAATAGAAAAAAATATAAACACATGTAAATACACGGAAATATGTATTGTGTTCAGTTCTGGATGCCACTACTTAAGAAGGCCACAGGCAAACCAGAATATGCCAAGACAGAGCAAGGAAGTCAAGACAGCCAGTGGCTGGCAAACTCTGCCTCATGTGACATAGCTAAGGAAATATCCAACTTGGAGAAAAGCACTCCTCTCTCTCTAAGAGTCTAAAAAGCCATCGGGTAAAAGGAGGATTTG
Organism: Eschrichtius robustus; assembly: GCF_028021215.1. Classification (NCBI taxonomy): domain Eukaryota; kingdom Metazoa; phylum Chordata; class Mammalia; order Artiodactyla; family Eschrichtiidae; genus Eschrichtius; species Eschrichtius robustus. The sequence continues at coordinate 101,100,983 of NC_090825.1, read as the reverse complement.
CCTTCAAGGGTAGGAAACTTTTTGGAGGAAGTTTCAGGGATGCCAGTCTCAGCAAATACTTCTTAATAATGGCATAAATGGAATGGGCTCCTTGATAAGATCACAACCACCCCAGCAAGAAACTGTTCCTTTAGAGGTTTGGAGAGATATTCTGAGGGAGAAAGATGAGAATCCTGCATTGGAAAGGAGGAACAGATGACCTTCTAAGTCAGAGATTCTGTGCGGTCCTGATCCAGGACCTCACGACCGTCCTGACCAACTCTGACCCCTCTCCAAGGCGCTACCATGACAACCTTTGTCGAACTTCCTTTATCCTATTTCATCTGCCATCCTGATCCCACCAGGAATGCGAATGAAATATGGAGGTTAAGGGAGAGGAAAAGAGAGAGAGAGAGAGCCAGAGGGTTAAAGTGAGAATAATTTTAAAAAGCGAACTGGAATGTTGTTCATTCAGTGAGAATACAATTTACTCTCTGTTGTAGATGAAAACTTATCAGTTCCACAAGGACAAAACTATGACCTAACGAGGCCCAAACAAAAAGAAAATATCTGGGAAGGAAAAGGAAACATTTTTAGCACTGGGAAGTTGAGCCTGGGCGTATGCCAACCATGTCCTGCACTGGCTTCTGGAAAGGAGCTATGGAACTGGATCCCTTACCCAGTTATGTACCGGACACTCTCCAAATCCAAGTTCCAGATTTTCGGCGCACCTGAAGTGGTCATGCTTTACTCTTGATTTTGCAAAGATTGCTTGATTTCTACAGTGGATGTGTTTGGCAATTATTATTGAGAATGTATGCAGCACAGATGAGAATCCTGATTCTCCTTTTAGAGAGAAGTAGACAAAACAGCACTGTGCACGGGAGCATTAAAGACTACATCAGGAGTCGGTGATCTTGGCTTCGTTCTCATACCTCTCATCGTTTGTGAGCATTAAACTTCTGGGTAACCCTAGACCAGTGGTTCTCAAAGTTCAGCCTGCAAAAGAATCAACCAGAAGGCTTATTAAAACAAAATTGCTGGGTCCAACCCCGAGAGCTCCTGGTTCAGTAGGCCTGGGTTGGGGCCTGAGAGTTTACATGTCTAACAAGTTCCCAGATGATGTTGATTCTGCTGGTCCCAGAACCCCATTTGAGAACTACTACCTAAGAGCAATGGCTGATCCCAGCCCTGGCTACATCTGCACTTAATTAAAAGATGGTGACCTCTTCCCCACATCCTCCATCTCCACAGATGTTAACTTCATTAGACAGGATCCATGCCTAGTGCCCTTCTGATTAAACTTCCTCAGAGGACTCAACTAAGCATTTCCCATGAAGACCACCCAGAAACCTCAGAAGGTCTTAAGTCTGTGTGTGTGTGTGTGTGTGTGTGTGTGTGTGTGTGTGTATTTTAATTCCCAGTGCTATACAAGGGACAGACATTGGCCTACCAAACCCTACAAAATTTGGGCCTTGGTTACTTTAAAAATTCCCTTCTCGGTAGCACTTCATGGTAACAAAGATGTTCTAAGTTTCTCCTGTTAATGAGATCCAGGTTTATAATTCTAGATGCAGCCTTTTCAGAGCAAGAATCTCTATTTAGGAATATCCATTCACTAGAACTACAATATAGTAAATCCTATGTCTACTGATAAAAGGAAAATGAAAAAATACAAGAATTGAATAAGAATTAGCTTAAAAATTCAATGCTTATACAACATGTATGCAACATAAGATATTTAAAATTATTAATCATTGAATCTGAAGCAGTTCAAATGGCTACACTGGCTAACTGCAAAAAATAAAATCCTGGTTATGTGTTTTAAATTATAATTATAATGTGCTTATTTTTATTAAAACCAAATTCAGAAAACAGATTATTATGGATATTTTATCAATTCTTCCAATTAAAATGTACCAATTTAATAACCAAAACAGGAAATAAACTCTTTGTAAAATAAATATCCCTTTTTTTCTGAAGAGGAGTATAGCTTGATATTTAGGTGATTAAGTAAGAAGAGTAGGCTAAATGTCTGTAGTAACCAAATATTTGCACATCTGTACATACACACAGGTATGATTTGGCAAGCACTAATTCCTTCATCCAATTCTTTTATCTAGCCCGAATTTACTAAAGATTCTCAGAGGAAGGAAAATGATCAAAATCTATTTCTGGCTTAGATGAGGTACCACAATTGACAGTGCAAAAACTGAACATTGCATACTTAACTAATACATTTCCAATATGTGTCAAAACATTTCAAGAAAAACATAAGATGAAAACACAAGATTACTGTTAAGTACCTTTAGGAATTCAGCTGGGACGTACGATCCTCAGTTTCCACAATATGCTATTTTTTAACACAGTATCTTAACTCAGAGTAAATACTTAATCAATTGTTTGTTGAGTTCACTTCCAGATTGTGATCACTGTTGAGTCAGTCAAGAACCTCTACACTAAAAACTGTGGTATTGTCTAGAAAAACAAACGTTGAGATGACTGTTCTTTCTTCCACTTACAATAACCTTGTGTTCATATGTCTTCTTCTTGCACAGTTTCCCTCAGAAGTTTTTTTCTGAGGAGGTGTCAATCTTCTAGTCCCTCTTTCAGAAACTATAATAGCTATTGATGAGGCCTATGGGGACATCAGCTGAACCTTCCATTGATAGGGTCTGTTTCCCAAAGATTAAAACAGAGTTTTTTGCCAGTAAGCATATGGAGAGAGAATAACATTTGCAGGCTGTGGTGTGGGTTTTTCCTCTTTGGCATCACAGAAGGACATCAACTTCATTTTGTAATTCACCAGCATAAGCAGGAAAGGACTGAGAGCAGAGAAGCCTGAAGAGAGGGCTGTGAGAACAGCTGGAAAAAGGGCACAGGCTGCCAAGTCTTTCATGAAATAGACTAAGACAAAGTGAGAAATCCAAAGTGGAGTGATCAGCCACATTAATAAAATACTAAACTTGGCCCCTCTTAGGATTTCAATTGCTGAATCACCATCTCCAATCCAGATGTCACCATATGTCATCTTCTTTCTTTCCGAAAGCAGAAAAGACATCCAGAAACAGACAAAGACTAAGATGGCTAAAGGAAGACTATCAATTAGAACCAGAAATACTTTCCCATAGTAAAACTCTACTTGCTTGCTTCCAAAGTCAGTTAGGCAATCCACGTTAGGAATCCTGTTAGTAGACAAGGGGTCTGTATCATTTCCTGCATTCAGGTATTCTGATTTTCTAGTATAAGGTAAAACTGGGAGGTACACTGCCACGCCAGCCATCCAAAGTGCAGAAACCACCTTCAAGGAATGCTTCTGATGGTCCGGGTTTGGAGGCTCACTCAAGTGCTGGGCAGTCTGGTAAAGCTTCTGGTAGTACAGCAATGCAAAGTGTAACATCTATGGCCAGGAAGTCGTCAGGGCTGCCATGAAGTGTAGAACTTTGCAGCCAGCTGAATCCGACATGAAACCAGAAGAATAAACTATTTTTATGACATTCACCACCAAGTTTTTAATGAGGTGGACAAATATAAGACTGAAAATCAGAAGAAAGGACGTCTCTAAACGCCCAGTCATACATTTCCTTGTAGAATAGAATAAACACACGTTTCCAACAAAGCTCACAAGGATTAGAAGGGTGCAAGCCATGATCTCAAGCACATCTGCAGAGGGCTTCATGGTAAATGGCAAATCAGTGAGCTCAGACGTCTTCCTCTTCAGTTTGAGTCACTAGGCACTTGAAAAACTTTTAAGAAGTCTTTAGTGAGAAGACTTGGGTTTTTCTAATTCACTACGTTGACACAACCCTCACCCTAAGAGTTCGGAGATGGTTTGTAACAGAATTCTGCTTGCTCCAGCGCTGAGCTGCTGGAAACAAAACAGCTTCTCAAGAGGATTCTGTTTTATCATCTCTGGGGATGTAACTATAACGAGAAAGTGCTAGGTATCGTCACTTCATTAAAAGTTCTCAGAAATGTATTTATAGCACTGTAATGAGGGAGAGAACAAAGTTAAATTTGTGACAGCAAAAGAAAGGTAGCCAGAGGCTGAAATGACCCTCTCCACTCATAAAAAATATTAAAGAAGTGAGGGTGTCTGAATAACAATGAAGATTTCCAAATAACAAAATTACATATATTGTTATTATAAAATATTTTGTTATTATATATGACATTATTTAATGTCAAAATTATATATTTTGACATTAATAACATGATAGAGATTTATGAAGTATAGCAGTTTTCTAATTCCTCTACCATTTTTGCAAAGCAGATATACTATGACCTGTTCTGATGATCTCTTGGGGTTGTTAGGATTACAAAAGAGACGATAGAAAATACTGTGCTGCCACAGGGAAGGGAATAAAGAACACAGGGAGGGAGAGAGGGAGGAAGGAAAGAAGGAAGGAAGGAAGCAAGGGAGGGAAAAGGGAAGGGAGGAAGGAAGACATTTTTATAAACATGGGCATTACATCTGAGACCAAATCTTTAAACTACTGGTTAAAGAAACAGTCTGATAATTTGGAAGTCATTAGGGAGACCCCACCCAACCGCCAAGTGAGCACAAGAGGCTAGGAAAAGATTTCTGTCCTAAGTATGACTGCAGAGTACAAAGTAAGGACAGAAAAACGTCATTGAAACACGCTGCTCAAGTAATTGCTTTCTGGATGAATTCTGTTGCCCATACTGAAGACAAACACTTTTCCCTCTACTCTATTTGCTTGTAAGTTTCTCTGTCAATCATCGTATCCTGTACTGTCACAACACAGGCTTCACTCTGACCCAGTGGTGTTCTGGAGCCAGCTTGCCCTGACTTGAGCAACTGGGCGCATCTCTTCCCAACTCTGTGCTCAGTGACTGCACGTTGGAAGCTTGAAATTGGGTATGCTGAGAGTATTTACACCATGGAAATTAGCAAACGCTGCACCTCAGGGCTTTTGGTGGGGGAAGAGTTGTTCTAATTGGACAATACTGGCCTGACCAAAAAGTACAGATTAGAGTGATAAGAAATTAGCTGGTGTTTTACCTACATAAGGATGAGATCAGTATTAGGTACCCACCAACCCTTTTAATAAGGGTATGTGTAAGAGGTTTATAGCAGTGTTAACAAGTAGGATAGCTGGACCTTGCAATTCCACTGAGGGGAGGTGGAGTTTGGGAGCTGACACTTCCTATTAAACCCCTTAACCCCAGTTGCCTCTTAAGACAGGTAGCCAACTCAGAGTCCCCCCACCACATTTTTCTTCCCTAAGAAACATCCATAACCTCAGTGTCAACTGCAGTCAGTCAAACAGGCACCCTTGAGTTTATACTAATAACAGTAATAATAATATAGTAATAACACAATAATAATGCTCATACTGGTTACCGTTTAACACCAGTTTGAACCAGACATTGTTTTGGTGTTTTGCTTTAATAAATGTAACCTCATTTAATCCTTAATATCATTTTTATGTCACTGATGAGAAAACAAGACCAGAGACAAAAGTAAATTGCTCAAAGCTGCTAAGTAATGGAGACAGGAATCAAAGCCAGGTATGAGTGATTCTGAAACTACTGCCTCTCCACGCTGCGGAGATTGTGGATTTTCTGTTGACTGTTCTCGATCTTTCCCTAATCATTTACAATTGGTACACCCAATTCTATAGGCTATAGAGCCTATAATACGCTCCTCTTGAGAAGAGTTTTCTCGGGTTTATAATACACAAGTCATGCAGATTTTTGGATAGCAATTAGTCTTCTCCATTCTCCTTCAATAATAATAATACCCATTATGGGCATTTACACTTCTGCATCTCAGAAAGATCTTTAAACATTCTGTACACCAGTTCAAGATGCCTTACTTGAAACAGAAAAGGGCTGTTCCCAGCAGTAGTGAGACCCCCATTCCTGACTATGTTTAAGCAGAGGCACAATGCCTGGAGTGAGTTTGTAGATCAGTGAAACACAACCCTAAATAGCAGACAACATACAGCCCACCCTAATGTGAGATTTAATTGGGGGTAATGAATTAAGAAATTATGTGATGCTATCTCTTAAACATGCCCTAACAGTAACAATTTGTGGCAAATACTACTGACTTAGAGCTGACGGCTAAGGGTAAAAAACGTTTTTTAAACTTCCCTCTCTAAAGGCTTACATAAACGTTTGTTTTTCAGAGGATTAGCAAACATGTAATATGTTCCTTTGCATTAGAGCAAAAGTGTGAAACATAAATGTCATTGTTTTCCTTCAGGGTTATTTATATACTAGAAAAATAGCACACATTAAAATATAAGGGGAGTAAAATTAATTTTCCTGAATGTTGGCTTGACTGATGGATAGTACTTTTGTTAACTAAGGCACAGTATGGCTAAAGAGGAACCTTCGTAAGACTGCCTCAACTGGTTGTCTGCTGAGAACCTATCTGGTGCTCAGCACAGCGCTGGACTCCAAGGATAATGCACAGGAGTGGAAGCCACTGTCCCTGCTTTCAAGAGGCATGTGGTCTAGTTGTAAGAACACAGTGATGCATAATACATATGTTATATATATTATGTAACATGTATGTATACATACACGTATATATCATTTCTTATAAGATATATTTAAATAAATTATTTACTAATAATCAATAAATCATGAAGAATACCATGTAATGTAATAAACTGTGTGGTCACGAGCACAAGAATAAAACACTCAGAGAAGAGAGGGACCCATGTGGGCAGAACTATTTTTAATCTCCAGTTCACAGGAAAGGAAACTGAAGCTTGGAGAAGCTAAGCCACTTGCCCTAACCAGCAGGAAGAGGTGGCAGTGAACTCCAGACCTCCTGCTTTCGACAGGTCTTTTTGAAAGGGAAAGGGAAGGGGAAAAGTGAAGCTGCCTGACTGGTGAAGCAGAGGTGCTAAGAAACCTGGAGGCCGACTCCAAGCCTCCCCAAGAAGGGCAGTGCTGAGCTCCCGACGGTGGCAGAAAGCTCATTTCTGAGAGGCACAAACACGGCCCAGGGCAGGGGGACCCAGGAAGCCCTCCTGCGTCCTCCTCCTCCAAGGACTGCATCCTCCCCCAAGGAAGGTAACTGTCACGTGTACACTTCGAGAAGGAAAGAAAAAAATTCTTCCTTTGGAAACTCAACTTTGGTTCTGCCAATCCAACTTCACTGGGGTCATTTGAGAACTGAGGCGTTCAAAGGTTCTCTACGGCTTCCATTTACTTTGGCATAAGATTTAACAGAAAAAGAACTAAGGGAGAATTTATATGGCCCAGGCTGTTTTCCAAATCGCAAACAGCTAAAGTTATTTAGAATTTACTTTAACTCGCAATCACAAGTAAAGTGGTACAGATGTAAATGCTTTCCGTGTGGCTTAAGGCAATCTAGGTTCCCTCAAATGCACGTGTGCGGTTCTAATAGTAAAGATTTGGATTCGAAATCTCAAAGTACTTCGGGTTCCTCTTGATTAGAGGCTGCTGTTACTTTATGCAACGTTGGGTCGGAGGAGAAGAAATAAAACACACTGCTTTCCTTTGGGCGTTAAGTTCTCACAGTAGCGCTAAGATAAACAAATCTTGCAGGCTGAGGGAAGGGCATTTACTCCTTTAAATTGAGTATGTAATATAAATAAATGTCTTTTAAGAAGAGATGCTTGAAACTTGATTCTAAGTCTGAATCTACACGAGGGCACTAGTTTATTTTAATGATCAGTATAGCGCGTATCGGGGAGGGCACGCCTTCTGGAGAGCAGCGCTGCTCTAACCAAGCAGGATAGTTCACTAAGTCACAGAAAGATGCTGCTTGAAATTGTCCGATTTGTTCACCGGCCAGGAACAAACTGATATTTGCATTTTTATGTACAACAAAACGGAGGGAATCACCAAATCTTTTCTCTTGTAATCAATGGCTGCCTGAAGGTTTTTTTCAATTCTCTCTTAAGGCAGTGATTTTGTGACTGGCCTGGGTAGCACTGAAAACCCCCTGGCTCCAAATTAGAAGTGAATAGAGAGGAACTTCAGGCTGGCTGGGGCCAGAGCAATTAAACGGTAATTGCCTTTTAGATATACTAATGTTGCTAATTATATTAGTGTGCTGAGTGCTGGGAAATGTGGATAAGAGCTCCAAGCCACTCTGGTGAGGAAAGGGAGCTAAGATTGATTAAGCCTGGCACCGAGCTGGACCCTTCACATACGTTCTCTCCTAAAATCCTCACAGTAAGCTATGAGGAATTATTAGCTTCAGTAAAGCTGAGTAACTTGCCCACTGGTTCCAGTCGTACGTGACTGAATCAGGAGGCCCACCAGGGTTATGTGGCTCCGAAGAGCAGTGGGTTGGCAGGGCCTTGAGCAAGAATGGGGAGAAATACTGGATTCAAAACTGGAAAAAATGTGGTAGCAGAGAAAGCCGAGAGAATCTGAGAACGAGGCCGTGAAGAAAAAGTCTGCAAGTATGAGGGCCCTGGTGGTGTCTTTCCTTGCTGTATGTGGAAAGGAAGGGCCCAGGATGGGGTAGCTTTGTGGGCAGAATTTGGGGAAGCCTCTCCATTAGAATACAGGAGGGCAGAAGGGGAAGACCTGCCACTGGAAGAAGAAGAGTGGCCCCCGGATGTCTGAGGCTGAAAGGCCGGGGAACCAGGAAGTAAAGTAGAGGGCAGTACCTATACATGACACTCTCTAGGCCAATCTATGAGAATGACAAAGTCTGTCCCTAGGAACCTGAAGCCAGAAGACCTGGGTTAAATCATGTATGGATTGTGAAAGGTTTGTCAGGTCATATCTGCTCTGAGCCTCAGATTCCTAATAAGGGGTTTCCCAGAGACAATGAAATATATGTAGCCATGTGTGTACGTGTGTGTGTGTGTGTGTATAAACAAGCACACACATATGTACACACATATATGTTTGTATGCATGTATATGTTTATGTTTATACACTCACAGTGAGGTGTATGTAAGGTGTGTGTAACAAGGTGATCACAGGTCAAATGAAATCGTGAACCCAGTCGGAAGGCTGCAAAGTGTTATATAACTGCTAGTTTTCTGTGACTAGTTCCTAAAATCCTAAGACAGTCATAGAGGTGTTTTCTGCTTGTAACTGGAAGGTGCTACGTGGCTCTTTGCCAAAGGCTGGAATTCTAAACGCACTGTCTTTGCAGCATAAGCTCAGTTCCTTGGCAGGAAGTTGTGGAAAATTGCCCCCACCTTCTCCAGGCGTGACTCCAGCCCTGAGCCCCTTGGTCTCCATCTCTACTCTATCCTCTAAAGATTAAACCCATCTCTGGCTTTCTGCAGCTGACCACACACATCCTCAAGTCTCACCAACCCTACAAATAAAACCCATCCCAACTTTGGATTCCATCCCATCTTTTCTCTCCTTCTACCCAAACATCTCAAGAGGGACAGCTACATACATTCACTGTTACCACTTTCATGTCTCCTTTTGCTTCTTAACCCACCATAATTTTCTACTTCTTTATCCTTTGAAAATTATTTAGAACAAGATCAGCTCCTACCACTAAATCCAGTAACACCTGGACCTGTCCAACATTCTTTCTCTTTTTAAGAGTCTAATTTTTTCCTTCCTATAGGTCAAAGGTCTTGGTCCACTGCTCTTCCCACTCAACCACTGACCCCCATATGTACAGGTATCCACCTGCTCCTTGATATCACTACTTGGATGCCCGGAGGCTCCCCAACTCAAACTTGACCTTACATGGCAACACCATCATCCTCCATTCGGCTGAGGTTAGAGACTTGGGTATTATTCCTGAGCCTTCCCTCGCCCTCATCCCCTCTCCCTCGCCTGCACATTCAAACATCGCATCAATTAAAATTTTATCCTTTCCATCCTTCTTACCATTTTTTAACTTACAGCTTCCCATTGTTTCTTGCTTGAATGAATTTGAGGACAAAACTAAAGGCAGGGAAACTGGTACATTTTGGCTTCTTCAAAATCATTCTCTGAGTCTACACAACTCGTAACACAAAAATGGCCTTGACACTTTCCTACTGAAAACGCTTTGGTGTCTTCCCACAGCCCACAGGGCAGAGAGCCAGTTCCTCCACCAGGCACATGAAGGCCCTCACGGGGGTTGCCTGCCTACTGTTCAGCTCCTCCGGATGTCTGACTCACACCGGAAACTGACATGACACTGGCATCCTGTGCACACTCCATGCTGTTCCTTGTCCCGGGTTTCAGCTTAGGCTGATGTCTCTGTGTACACCCTTTTCCTCTCATGACCACCACCCCAAACCATCCAAACCCCTACCTTTGGCTATTCATTTACCAATCAGTGGTGCAATCTCTTGCCTATTTACTTTAGATCCACTCTCTCAGGTAACTGGACTTCCTAAGCACCGTTGCCAGCTGACTGGCTTCCTGGTAGGTCCTGCTAAGGGCAGATTCGGGCAGAAGATTAGAGGGCAGCACTCTCTCTCTCTCCCCCTTTCTCTTTCTCACACACACACCCCCTTGCCCTGCTACAGGCGGTGTCTCCTGCATATCATCAGCTCCCACAAGGCAGCACCACTAGCAGCATTCTTATTATTCTCAATTGTGCTAGAAGGCCTTAATTTGTGGGTGGTAATGGACCTCTTTCCTTTATCCTCTCAGCCCTTGGGGTGGTAGTGGCATTCCTGCTTTTGCTAATCTCAGGATTGCCTTATCGTGCTTACTCTGGTGTCTCAACTCTTCCAGCACCAGAGTAACTAGTGCCCTATTTTAATTTCCCTCTGTTTGAAGTACCTACAGTGGTTTCTGTTTATTCTGACTTGACCCTGACTAGTTCACTTTGTTTACTCTTTAAGCTTATTCTTTAAAGACTCAACTGAGGGATTACTTAGGAAGTAACTCCTAAGGAAGCATTCAAACCTACACCTGACTTCGAGCTTAGATTATTTCCCGCCCCTTCCTTCTCTGCAAAGTTCCTGAGCAAATTACATTCAGTGTATACAGCATAACTTAATATTATTATCTGCTCCCACATCTGCCTCCCCCATGATAAGATCCTTTGTGTTGTTCACCATAATCCACAGTGCTCAGCAGAGTTTGGCATATGGAAGGCACTCGAAAATTTGTTGAATGAATGAAAAAGTTCACTGAATGAAGCAAGAGAACCAAACAAAGATTTTTTTATAAGAAGTTAACTTCAGCTTAGCCACAAAAGGTATCCAAAATTTTCCACACCAGTACTGTAGAAAAGTCTTATCACAAAACAAATCATACTTTTATATTTTAAAATAAATATAGGACATACTGCATTTGGGGGAATGACGTGTATCATAAAATCAAAGTCATAACTCCAAAAAATTTAGAGTTCATAGTTCCAAAAAGTTCAGACAGGGAGTTGGGGAAAGTAAGAAAAAGACAGACATCTGACAACATGAACACTGCAAACAAGACTGACCAAGGGTCAGGGAGGGCAACAAAGCAGGCAGGAACCCAAGGGGAAAAAACCCCACCACTAATACAAATGACAGGTTCTTCTGAGATTGATTTTATGTTCAAACTGATTTCATGTTCAAACTCTAGCCTTACCCGAATGTCTTATATGTACCTCTTTTTACTACTATTCTCCTCTGTGTTTCCTTTCACTAGAGAGAGCCATTGAAGGCTACTATTTAAAAAATTATTGAATAGAAGGGAACTTCCTCAACTAAATAGAGAATATTTACAAAACCTTATAGCTAGTACCATAATTAAGGGTGAGAAACTCAAAGCCTTCCCACTAAGATCAAGAACAAGGAAAGGATGTCCCCTCTCACTGCTCATTTTCAACATTGTACCGGAAGTCCTAGATAATGCAATTAGACAAAAGGAAATAAAAGGTTACACAAATTGAGAAAGAAGAAATAAAACTCTCTTTGTTTGTAGAGGACATGATTGTCTATTTAGAAAATCTGAAAAATTGACAAAAATCTCCTGGAACTAGTAAGTGATTACAGCAAGGTTGCCAGGATACAACGTTAATATACAAATATCAATTGCTTTCCTATATACCAGCAATTAACAAGTGGAGTTTGATACTAAAAGCACATGATTTACATTAATACTCCAAAAAATGAAATGCTTAGATATAAACCTAACAAAATACGTACAATATCTATGTGAGGAAAATTACAAAACTCTGATGAATTAAATTGAGGAAGAACTAGATAAATGGAGAGCAATTTCATTTTCATGGCTAGGAAGACTCAATATTGCCAAGATAGCAGTTCTTCCCAACTTGATCTATAGATTCAATGCGGTCCCAAAGTCCCAACAAGTTATTTCATGGATACTAACAAACTGATTCTAAAATTTATATGGAAAGGCAAAAGACCCAGAATAGCCAATACAATATTGAAAAGAACAGCAAAGTTGGAGGACTACCTAATACGTACTATAAAGCTATAGTAATAAGACAGAGGAGTATTGGTGAAAAAATAAACAGATCAATGGAACAGAATAGGGAGCCCAGAAGCAGGCTCATCTAAATATACTCATCTGATATTTGACAAAGGAGCAAAGGCAATACAATGGAGCAAACACAGTCTTTTCCACAGATGGTGCCGGAACAGCCACATGCAAAAAAAAGCAATCTTGATATAGACCGTACACCCTTCATAAAAATTAATGCAAAATTGATCATAGATCTAAATGTAAAATGCAAAACTATAAAACCCCTAGATGATAGCATAGGGGAAACCTAGATGACCTTGAGTATGGTGATGACTTTTTAGCTAACACCAAAGGCACAATGGTGAAAGAAATAATTGATAAACTGGACTTCATTAAAATCAAAAATTTCTCCTCTGTGAAAGACAATGTCAAAAGAATGAGAAGACAAGCCACAGACTGTGAGAAAATAGTTGTGAAAGACACATATGATAGAAGACTGTCATCCAAAATATACAAAGAACTCTTAAAACTCAACAATAAAAAAGTGAACAACCGATTAAAAAAATGAACCAAAGATCTTAACAGACACCTCACCAAATCAGAAATACAAATGGCAAATAAGCATATGAAAAGATGTGCCATATCATATGTTATCAGAGAAACTGATAGAAACTGATATTAAAATGATAAGATACCACCACACGTCTATTAGAATGACCAAAATCCAGAACACTGACAACACCAAATGCTGACAAAAATGTGGAACAGAAGGAACTTTCATTCACTGCCACTGGGAATGTAAAATGGTACAGCCATATTGGAAGACAGTTTGGCAGTTTCTTACAGAAGTAAACATACACTTAGCATGCAATCCAGAAATTGTGCTCCTTGGTATTTACCAAAAGGAGCTGAAAACTTACGCCCACATGAAAATCTGCACACACATGTTTACAGCAGCTTTATTCATAACTGCCCAAACTTGGACGCAATGATGACCTTCAGTAGGTGAATGGATAAATAAGCTGGAGTACATCCAGATAATGGAGTATAATTCGGCGCTAAAAAGAAATGAGCTATAAAACCATCAAAAGATATTAGAACCTTAAAGTCATATTACTAAATGAAAGAAGTCAATCTGAAAAGGCTACATACTGTAGTGATTCCAACTACGTGACATTCTGGGAAAGGCAAAACTAGAGAAAGAGTAAAATGGGAACAGTGGTTGCCAGGGGTTTGGAGGAGGAGGGAGAGGGATGAGTAGGCATAACACAGATGATTTATAGGGCAGTGAAAATACTCTGTACAATACTATAATGTTGGATATGTGTCATTATACATTTGTCCAAAAGCATAAACTATACAACACCAAGAGTGAACTCTAAAGTAAACTATGGGCTTTGAGTGAAAATGATGTGCAAACGTAGACTCATCAGCTGTAACAAATGTACCACTCTGCCGGGGGATCTTGATAATGGGGGAGGCTGTGCACATGTGGGGACAGGAGGTCTACAGGAAATCTCTGTACTTCCTCTCAATTTTGCTGTGAACCTAAAACTTCCTCATAAAATAAAGTCCTCAAAAAATACTGATTATCTAGCACGATCCTATCAGTGTGCAAATTAAGGAAATTAAATCTAGGAGGGACAAGTGACTTGCTTAAGGCTGCATAGTTTTCCAACTGCAGAGTTGAGAAGAGGACACAGGTCTCCTCAGTTGTTCTGCCTGCGACACGTTTCACATTTGTTAAAAAATAAAAAATATAAGTAAATAATAGTACTAAAAATAACTGAAATGAAATTAGTGAAAAAAAACTTATTTTTTTTGACATGAAGGCAACTTGACCTCGGGTGGGCCACTGCCCACGTATTCATACCAAAGCACCCAGTCCAAATGACTTCACTAGTGAGACATGCATAAACACAGGGTGCCACACTTTTTCTACAAGCAGGCAAAGGTCATGGTGGTACAAATGATATATCTGTCTTAAATACAACATTTTAAGACTATGCACCAAAAGTCCGTACACCAGAAACTAACACAACATTGTAAATCAACAATACTTCAATGAAAAAATGAGTCTCACAACTACGTCAAATAACTGAACAATAAGCAGCTGAACACAGACGCTTATTTTTTCAGAGGAATTATATGTGGTGGCTTGTTTTAAGATATTTTTCAGCTTTGAACCATTTAAAATCAACCAAGAGATGCTTTATGAGTCCTCACCAGTTTCTAGCACTGTTCTAGGTGCTAGGGCAAATAGGGATTATGTTTTCTTTCTTCCTTTTTCCCTTTGTATTTAAGTCATGTTGGGTCCACAGTTTAAACACTCAGGTTTACTTCTAGTTGTACATTCATTTCCCCTTTTCCTGGACCTAACTGTTTCAGATGAGGTATGGCGAAGTGAGCAAAACTCAACCATCAGGGCCCTGGTCAATCTCAGCCACCTTACACAGGGTTTCCCAGAGAAGGAACTCTGTCACTTCAGACCAAGACCCTCCTGGGAAGCAACGCCAACTTGTAGAACAAGAGTTCAACTCCTTGAACTCTCGGCATTAAGAGCAACAAAGTCAGTGAGACAACAGAAGCCACGGTACCTGGAAACTCAATGTTTTATACATAGATTCTTTCCCTCTTGACCATATGTTTCGTCTGTGACTCAAAACCTTATCAAACTTTTCAAACTCCATCCTCCAAGTGGAAGCTAGCTGGAGCACATGTTGCTACATTATTCAATTCATTTGCATGTGTTTGTTATCGTTATATCATTATTGGGCGGGATGGGCATTGCCAAGGCCTCTGAGTGGTTCATACTCAGTTCAGCCTCAGTTTGCCCTCTGTTTCATTTGTCAAACTCCAATTGAGTTCTTGGCTTGTTTCACTCTTGTTATCTAGTGAAATGTAGACATTCTCCAGTTTCCTCCTCCTCCATTTAATCTGATCCTGCGCTTGCTAACCAGTACACATTCCTATGAGTGCTCTGACTTCAAACATTCCATTTCTACTGATAAGCCTTAAAATTTCTCTGTTCTAATCCACTATAGTTCTCTTCAAGTCAATACTGTAGTTTTCCTGCACATCTTTGAGCTTAACAGAGGACAAACCTGGCTCTCCACCATTATTCTTTCCATTTGTTCCATTCCTGGGTTCAAAAACACCCAGATTCCTGAATTTCCAACACACACCCGGTGGTGATTTATACTGGTGATCTTTGTACCTCAGCGGGCAACGACATTTGTATTCATCTCACACTCCTGACAGATCTCTATCATCCAATGATCACAGGCATTTAAGTGATAGAGACTCAGAATCTTCATCTGTAAAATAGGAACATTTGACCTCTGAGTGTTGTTTAAAAATTTTTTTTATTGAAGTATAGTTGATTTAGAATGTTAATTTCAGGTGTACAGCAAAGTGATTCAGTTCTATATACCTATATCTGAATATATATATTCTTTTTCAGATTCTTTTCCATTATAGGTTATTATAAAATTTTGAATGTAGTTCCCTGCACTGTATAGTAGGTCCTTGTTGTTTATCTATTTTATATATAGTAGTGTGTACATGTTAATCCCAAACTCCTAATTTATCCCTCCCCCTTTCCCGCTTTGGTAACCGTAAATTTGTTTAGTAACTCGAAATCTGTGAGTCTATTTCTGGTTTATAAGTTCATTTGTATCTTTTTTTTTTAATATTCCACATATAAGTGATATCATGATATTTTTCTTTCTGTGCCTGACTTACTTCACTTAGTACGGTATTCTCTAGGTCCATCCATGTTGCTACAAATGGCATTATTTCATTCCTTTTATGGCTGAGAAATATTCCATTGTATATATGAATATATACCACATCTTCTTTATCCATTCATCTATTCATGGACATTTAGGTTGCTTACATGTCTTGGCTATTGTAATCAGTGCTGCTATGAACACTGGGGTGCATGTATCTTTTCACATTAGAGTTTTCTCCAGATACATGCCCAGGAGTGGGATTGCTGGATCATAAGGTAACCCTGAGGGTTTTATGGAGATTAAATGAGTTCATGTAGGCAAAGTCCTTAGAATAGCGCTCAATAGATGTTAGTTGTTACTGCTTTTATTATTATTTTCACTACAAATCTACTACAATATCCCCAATGATAATCAAAAATTACTCAATGTACCAAGGTCAGTGACAATTAGGAAATCAGGATTCTGCAGCTGGAATTTAAAACATTCACACGTTTTCTTCCATTTTTAGTTGTTCCCAAACTGCATCCATAGTCCAGTAGTAGAAAATTACAAGGGTCACTCTTTCAAAATCATTACTGGCCAGTGTTATGGATGGTTAAAAGATGATTGTGCTGACACAGGTCTGAGGAAGCATGAAAGATCTCCCCCCCCCCCATTTCTGTGTCCGGTCTGTCATTAGAAACTGATTATGTGGAAGCAGAAGATCAAATGATACTGATGGAAAAGCTGATGTGGAAAGCCCAGGGGACAGCATGAGCAAACATGCTGAAAAAGATCATGCTGAGGACCTTAAGGTCAGTGATACAGCTCTTCCTCAAGGGATGAAAATAATTCTATTCAGGGAGGCCTGGTTATCCAACTTCCCACAGTTTCAAGGTTGCGTAGGGATAGAAAAGTCATCATAATATGAAAATTTTCATGAATTGGCTGTTTTAGCCCCTCTGCCCCCAACATCCCACCCTGCTTACAAGCAGCATCTCTCTGTATCCATTAAATCAACATCTGTGGAAATCAGTCCCACACTGACTGTGGGATGTTTCAAACCTTCCTTCAATGCAACACAAATACAATGCAAGTGGATTGGAAGCAAAATTGCAAAGCTTGCAAAAGATGCAGGATCCATGAAGTCAGAAATAGTGATGTTGATTAACTGCTTAAAATACACATCAGGTCACTGGAAAAAGTTGGAGCAGTTAGTAATTTCAGAAACATATCAACAAGGATAATGATGTAACAGATGTTTCACAAGAGAATGACTTGACTATTAAAAGAAAAAGACAAGGCTTTAGATAACTTGATGAAGCACAAGGACATTTGGTTTTTTTTTGCAAAAATGACCATCATTATGTACTGCAAAGACGAACACAAAATAAAGGATGTCATGTAATATGAATGTATAATTTTGTTGAAAGAATTAACGGCCAATTCATTCTAAAGATCTAACCTAAATCTCATTAAATATAGGCATAGATGCACTTATTTTCATAATTTCAATTTAACTTTTCAAGACAAATTCCAATGACATGAATTTTGTTTGTGTGTTTTACTGTTCACTATGAAAACATGTTCTAGTGTTTACTGACTTGACTTTTTAAGTGGGCTTTTATTCCTCTCATGATTACTCTCAGATAATGAGGACCTCTGGTACACATAATCATACTTTTTTTCATGGAGAATACTTGGAGACATTACAAAATAAAACTTAAGTGCTAAGTGAAAGCTATCCAAAAAATTTCTCTTCTCCACGTAGAGTTCCAGCTAATGAATTTCATGAAGCTAAAGAGACAGTACTGCTCTTTGAGCAGCTACCACATGCCTAACTTCTAAAACTTACAACCACCCTGCAAAGTTGTTATAACCATCCCCACTTTAGAGACAGGAAAACTGAGACACGGGATAAGTACCAGTCATTAGTTCACAGAGCAGGTCATTGGTGGAGAAAGGATTGCAATCCACAGGGAATAAGATTCCTAATGTCCTGAGGAGACAGTATACAGGGGGCTGGATGCTGGAGTTGGTGGGAACCAGTAGTTTCCAGTTCAGTCGCTAATACAACCCTATTCATTACCAGTCTTCACAAGAAGGAAACTGCGATGTAGTTGCTGGGGATGGCTGTACATCCAGCCTGTCAGGAAGACAGAAGATCCAGAGTTCCAAAGCGGCTCCAGGAATTCTGTTCAACTGGTGCTGCTATAGAGAGCTGAAGAGCTTCCAGGCATTCTTACGTATTTGCTTGTTGTGGGATACTCTTTTGAGGGGAAAAGCTGGCTATGTTACTAAATATTTAGGTCTCAAGGAGCCAAAAGCAATTCTGACATCAAAATGTTAAAATCCAAAAAGAACTGTGGGAAAGTGGTTACAGGTGCTCCCTGGAACAATGTTTTCCCACTTCTGCATGAAACAGCCTGGCCACAAGTACAAATAATCAACCTTGACTGCATAAAAAGGTCCTTAAAATCCAGTAGGTTTTCCAAGATGTAGCATGTTCCATACACAGGAATCCTTGCAGTATAGATCCTCCTCTTGAGAAGCTGAAGGCATTATTATTTGTGGCTACAAATAACAGAAACAAATAATAGCAACGCATGCTAGAAACCTAGATCTTTATCTCTAAAACTACAGATTCACGGGCTGCTGAGCCCTTGGCTTTTAAAGACATATTATGCTCTACTTTTTCCAATAAAAATTAGTATGACTTTCCTCTAATAGCTATTATAGTTCTCTCATAAGATCTTATTAAATAAAGGTATTCACTAATTCATTAAGCTTTCTGGAGAAAGGCATAGTGAATCTGCAAAGTGTATTTGTTTTGTTCAAGATTTAAACATCCCATGTTGTTACTCATGGTAACAGAACATTCAACATGAAAGCTAGTCCAAAATTTAAATGTTCTGACATTATTTTGATAGTTCAAATCTAATGAGTTCCTAGAATCTAGACTTCAGAACATAATTTAGTAAATTATTCTGGGCTTAAATGATATATTTCTCTGGCTTAAAACCAAACAAAAGTGACAAATCACTGTTTTTAAAGCCATTCTTATTTGAAAATAATTTTCATATCAACTACACGGAATGATTTCCTATCTAGACAATTGTATATTAAGAACTGTTTTTTAAAAACCCTTTAGAGAGTGTATTTAAAAAGGTTTCAGATAATTTTTAAAATATTAAGTTAGAAGAAAACCTTAAAAAGCCAAGAATCAGACTTAGTTTTAATAGATGTGATTTGTTACAAGGAAGACACAAATTCTTAGCTCTGGATTACCTTACTTCTTATTACATATATCTAGAAGTTTCTCTGAGTTCAAAAGTTCACAGCGACAACTTATAGGGGTCTTAGCTCTGAAGCAAGCCAGAAGGAAAGTGCTGCTTTTAATCAACACTCAGCTATAATCCTTATGCTGAAACATCTCTCCAATCGGTGTGATGTAGAGTGCTGTGAGTTCTTACACTGCCAAGACACTTCTAAAAAGTGTGGTTTCCACCGGGTAAATGCAGAAAGGTTACACAAATAACCTGCAGGTACACACATTCCATATTTCTAACTTTTGGAAAGTGTAGCCTTAGAGAAAAAAAAAAAAACGTTGTGCATACATCCTAGAGATAAAGGGAGGAAAATGGTTTATCGTGTTAGACAGAGACCAGGAAAAATGTGCTTTTCTCCTGGAAGTCTGATAATGTCTTTATTTGAAGGTTGGAGTCCCCAAAGTGAGACTCTAAGCAGATGAGGTGAAAGACGGCAAATGGAGGGGAATTAAAAAGGATTCCATTATGAAGATTAAAGATCCCCCCCAAGTCTCCCCTTATATATTAAAAAACATATTTTTTAAGCCTGAAATTTAAGCCTATTTTGGGGTATGGAAGGATTGGAGACAAATACTAAAGTGATGAATATATCTCTTCCTGAAAGATATAAGGCTGTTCCTTCCCTCCTTCTTTCCTCCCTTCCTCCCTCTCTTCTTCCTTCCTGCCACCCATTTATTGAGCATCATGTGTCAGACACAGCCATTGAGCGTTCAGCAGTGAACAAGCAAGACAGGCTCACTGCCCTAAGAAAACTCATTTTTTACAATATAGTTCCTTGTGTTATACAGTAGGACCTTGTTTTTTATCTATTCTATATATAGTAGTATGTATCTGTTAATCCCAAACTCCTAATTTATCCCTCTCCCACGTTCCCATCTGGTAACCATAAGTTTGTTTTCTATGTCTATGAGTCTGTTTCTGGTTTGTAAATAAGTTTATTTGTATCATATTTTAGATTCCACATATAAGTGATATCATATGGTATTTGTCTTTCTCTGACTTAACTTCACTTAGTATGATAACCTCTAGGTCCATCCATGTTGCTGCAAATGGCATTATTTCATTCTTTTTTATGGCTGAGTAATATTCCATTGTGTGTGTATGTATATATATATACATGCATATATATGTGTGTGTGTATATATATATATATATATATATATATATACACACCACATCTTCTTAAAAGAAATGAGATAACTCATTTCTAATGCAGCATCATACAATAGAACTTTCCGTGATAATGGGAATGTTCTATACCTGCATTGTCTGATATGGTAGCCATGAGCAACAAGTGACTATTGAGCACTTGTAAGGTGGCCAGTGCAACTGAGGAACTCAGTTTTAGATTTTATTTCATTTTAATCTGTTACATTGAAATTTAGAGACTTCCCTGGTGGCACAGCGGATAAGACTCCACACTCCCAGTGCAGGGGGCCCAGGTTCGATCCCTGGTTAGGGAACTAGATCCTACATGCATGCCGCAACTAAGAGTTCGCATGCCACAACTAAGGAGCCCATGTGCTGCAACTAAGGAGCTGGTGAGCTGCAACTAAGGAGCCCTCCTGTTACCACTAAGGAGCCAGCGCTCCACACTAAGGAGCCCGCCTGCCACAACTAAGACCCGGTGCAACCAAAAAAAAAAAATTTTTTTTTAAATAGCCACATGTGGCTAATGGCTACCATGTTGGACAGCACAGTTCCAATGGATTAATCAGACAATAAACAAGTAAATAAATAAGTATATAAAGTATTTTCAGGTTTGGATAAGTGCAATAAAGAAAAACAGCAGGTTGAGGATGACTAGGGGGAGAAGGTTGGACTTTTTGAATTATGGTGGATAAAGAAAGGCCATTTTCTGTAAGACAAAAGGCAGCAAGGCACACATAATGTGGGGGAAGAGGATTCCAAGTAGAGGAAACTGCAAGTGCAAAAGGCCTGTGGTGAGAGGGAGTGCAGCAGAGAGAGCAGAAAGTTTGGTGTGGAAGAGAACAGGCATGAGTTTGAGGAGACCAAGTCTGAGAAGCAGGTGGAGGGGTGTGGGTGCATGGCCTTATGGCCCATGGAAAGGAGTTCAGAGTTTACTCTGATGTGGAGGGAAGCCAGCGAATGGTTCCAACTGGAGAGTATCATGAGTTAATTTATATTTAATGAGAGCTGACAACCAGCTGGTTGGAGACCAGACTGCAGAAGTGGAAGAGTGGAAACAGCAGTCAGGAGGGAACCATGTAGTCAGGCCTGATGCTCCAGTGGCTTGGCTAGGACCACGCCAGCGCCAGACTCCAATATCGCAGGAGGGTGGAGCCAACAGGCCTTGGTGATGGATGATGGGTGGTGAGAGTATATGTGTGTGAGAGAAAGGAAAGGAAGAGATCAAGGAGGACGATTCCAAAGAGAGTTGTAGAGCTAATCCCAGCATCACCAGACTCTGGGGAGGGAGTGCCATTTGAACCCTTGAACAGTGTGAGGAAAAATGGTGCTCAAACTCCCAGGAGTAGTCAAACCATAAATGCCTTTATCAATATGTCAGGAAGCCTGTGTGTGTGTGTGTGTGTGTGTGTGTGTAAAATTTTAAGTAAAATGTGCCCAATTATTTCAGTCCAGTCATAAAGAACTTCTTTAACTTTAGGCATATAAACTGTGTAATCACATTTTAAAAAGGAAGCCAACTCTTGCAACATCTATTGTTGCCAAAATACATTTTGGCATAGTATTAAACACAATCTACATATATTTAAACATGCATAAATGCCACCCACCTTCAAAACCAGTTATTCTAAACCATAATCATATGCTATCTAGTAGGAGAGCTGGGGTACAGACCACTTAAATCTCTCATTACTGTGTTGTTTTCAAGTGTTTAACCCTGGAATTGACAACATATGTTCCCTGACATGTCCATTGGTGTGTTATGCACAGAAAAGCCCTAGAGGGGCCTCATAGATACAATGGTGTCACTGTATGTATGCATTTAACTTAAATTCAACTCTACAGTGAGAGGGAGGAAGAAAGGAAAGCAATTGACATAGCGTGAGAAATTTCACTCCCTATTCCCCTCTACGAATCTAGGCCTGATAATGAACATGAGACTCAAGACAGGAAATTAGCTGTTCCACCCATTGATTTGGTTCCCATTTATTTCATGCTGTGGGGATCTTACCATGTCGGTGCCCTTCTAGTGTTACTTTTTCCTATAATGTGGCCCTACATCATCTGATGTGCAAAGACAAAGCAGTGTCTCCAACGTTGGAGGAAAAACTGACAGCACTGGGCCTATGGGAAGGTGGATTTTAAGGGCAATTTAATGGGCATTCAAGGGTCATTTTGACTAGACATAATTTCTGCCTCATGCCGTGAGTTTATAACCTAATCGCCTTTTAGGATGGGGCTTCACTCTATACCATTATTGGCAGAGAGTTGCTTCAACTTTACTCAGAAGGAAAATCATGAAGGATCTTAATATGACTATCTCTCGGTTTGAAAGAACTTGAAAATCAAGCTTTCTCAAGATTATTTTTAGGGGAGGCCATCCTATATATGAAGGACATTGACACAAACAAGAGAGAATATACAAATTTTGAGGGGTCTTACCTAATAAATTTATGGGCTATGAAACATGGTTTCAATGAGTTGAGTTTGTTGTGTGTTTATTTATATAACCTGTGGAGAAGTAACAGGAAAGTCCTTGCATGGAATTTGCTTACCTCTCTAGAAATGTCTATGGTATGAGGCTAAACTCTTGAACAAAGAATGTATGTACCCGCCTCACACACGAACTTTTATTCTACTAAAGATTTACATGATCTCAAAACCCAAACATTCCTTTGGAACATAAAACCAGAATTTATATCCCGGCACTTGCAAATTTGGGAGTGATGCCTAGAAAAACAAACATGTTTTCTTTAATTAGCCCTAAAGGAAAAGAAATACAACTGGAAATTAATATTGTTGGTTTTAAAATGCAATAGAAAACATGGTTCATAAACTCCAAAGGAAATCTGAATTTGTCCTATGCTTTACTCTGAAAAAAAAAAAAAAAGTATAAAAATAAATAAAAGGCCAGTTGATCTGCTTTAAAAGGGATGTTTCATTTACTGTTTTTGATTAGTTTGTGTTTTTGCTCATGTTTAAACTCCTACTAGGCTGATCATTGAAAATATCATATAACCCTAGTCACATAATGTTAACATGATTATTTCACTATATATCTGCTCCAAGACAATCAGCTCAGTCAGGGCAACTTTCCTTTCAATTGCCTTTGCTGAAAAGTTGCATAAACATCCAAGTCCAGTTAATTCTTTCCATGGGCTTTAAGCCTCATTGACATGCAGATGAGAGCCTGATCAAATGACAAGCCTGGGAGCCTAGTGCTATGAATGAGTTTACCCACACAGAAATGATGGGGACTCCAGTCTACAGGCCCAGAGGAGGATGCAGCAAGAATTCTCTCTGCTCTCATCAGAGCCTCTCTGGAAGACCAGTGTCTCTTGTAAAGAATAGTAAACTACACACAATTCTCAGAACGTTCTTCCTTGAACATAACAAAACATGCAACAAGTAGAAGTGGGAAGGAAATTCTAGCCTGTGCCTTAACGAAATGAAGTGGCCAGCTTTCTGTAATAGGAAGATTAACGTCAATCAAGGAAGCGCAAACTCAAATGTCTATTAGGCAGGGCAGGTCATGTATATGAGTCAGCTAGAAAGCCTGACTTCTAAACTCCACAGGGGCAGGGTCTGGCTGGGTCAATCTGGTTTCCAACTATATCCTAGCTTCCTGCCCCATAGCTGAGACACAGTACATGCTCAATATATATGCATTCAATAAGTTAATAAATGTTGTCATCAAGTAGTTGTGTAATTTGGGCAAATCACTGTCTCTAGGGGAGCCCTTCTTTTCTTCGCTGCAAAATATGGTGGTTGGGTCATACCAGTGGTTTTCACACTGGCTCTGCCTCACCTCACCCCCATCTTGGGCCCTCTGTACTTTTCCTGCTTTAACTTCAGCAGCTGTCTTTCCCCCCCCAGTTACCTTATAATTGTTATAACTATTTTAAGCTTTTGGTTGAAAAGTACACAAATCGTAACTGCACAGCTTAAAGGATTTTCACAAACTGAGTCCATCTCCCTCTTACCTCTTATCAGTCACTGCCCGCCCCAACCCTAGCTAACCACTGTCCTGAATTCTAACACAACAGATTGGTTGGCCTTGCTGACTTTATATAAATGGAATCACAAAGTACGTACTCTTGTGTCTGGTTTCTTTTGCTCAACAAGGTGTTTGGAATATTCATCCATACTGTTGTGTATAACTGTTAATTCCTTCCGCTCTAAAATTCTACCGATACTAACTACTAACCCCATACACAAGAAAAAAAAATACTTTTGAAAACATCCAGGGCAATATAACTGATCACAGTAATAAACAGAACCATAAGCAGATAGAACCTAGGCAATATCATCTTTGTCTATATGTGTGCTAAAGGATTTCCCATGTAGTTGGGGTTCTGTAGCCACAGGGGATGAGGAACTGGAAGCTGGTGATGATTCCAGAACTGTTCTAGATAAAGTTCCCAAGAGCCTACAGTTCTATTAACTGTTCAGTTAGAGCCATAGCATATCAACTATGGTTAACCATATACTTACCTGTAAAGCGAAGTGTAAAGTGAATAGCGTGTAACTCAATTGCATGAAGATAACAAAAGGAAATATTTGTTGAAATATGGACTAATATCCTCTCTTCAAGGAACTCAATGGTCCTTGTGGGCATTTGCCCACAATGATTTTTTTTCTTGGCTTATAACTATGAGGACTAAAAAGCCCAATTTTTTTTTTTTTTTGCCCCCAGAATGAAACTTTTATTTATTTATTTTTTATATACCTCTTTATTGGAGTGTAATTGCTTTACAATGTTGTGTTAGTTTCTGCTGTGCAACAAAGTGAATCAGCTATATGATTACATATATCTCGGAAGCTAAGCAGGGTCGGGCCTGGTTAGTACTCGGATGAGAGCCTGATTCTTTTTACAAGGTTCGTAGTGGGCAAGAAAAAGCTATCTGGAGAGAGGGAGGAATAGGCAGACACAGAGGATTTAAAGGGCAGTGAAACTACTCTGTATGATGCTGGAATGGTGGATACAGGCCATTATACATTTGTACAAACCCATAAACTGTAGTACACCAAGAGCAAACCCTAAGGTAAACTGTGGACTTTGGGTGATAATGATATGCAAATATAGGGTCATCAATTTTAACAAATGCACAGCTCTGGTGAGGGATGCTGATAATGGGGGAGGCTGTGCAGGTATGGGGGCAGGAAGTCTACAGGAAATCTCTGTATCTTCCCCTCAATTTTGCTGTGAATTAAAAATTGCTCTAAAAATAAAGTCTATTAAAAATATTGTGGAAAGTGGGAGAACTGACAAATTTCCAGGAACTTCCCATAAATCATACAATTCTGAAATATTTATATTAATAATTTATACAGTTGTAGCATGAGGAAGGTTGAGAGTCTATTTTTATTAGACAGCTCTTCCCATGAACTTTTACAATAATAACATTTCAAACAAAACTGCTTCTAGCACTTCTCTTTTTATAAGATGAAAGTATAAATCTTTGTGATAGTTCCAGTGTCTCTGAAATCTCAAAAATTGTTTTAGGTGTAAAAGATATCCTGGTAATTTATTTTATTTTATTTTTTCTCCATTTAGGTTCTGAATTTGGGAGGGCAAAATTCAAAAAGTTTTCAGAGAAAATGTAGGCACTTCATTGAGCTAGGATCATGGATGACTTTCAAACAATATTTGGTAACAAGGTAACAAGAAAACATTTAAAAATAATCAGAAATGATAAATAAAACTAAAAAGAAACTTAGTTCTTTCATAAGTGAGAAATTTTTGCCTTTTTTTCTTAGTAATCAAAGATATAATAAGGTCAAAATAAAGCACTTACTTAAGTTTTGCTATCTAGAAAAATAATGAAAAAGTAAATAATAATCTTTGATTTTGTATGTAAGAGCGTTAATTAGTAAACCAAAGAAACAAGGCCATCAAATTGAGCAAACTTTTTAAGATTTTAACAATTCTCATACCTTGTTTTCAGACACAGATATTATAAACCAGGGCAAATAATATTTACTTTCCAAGTTCAGTTCTTCTTTAGAACAGAGGACTTAGGATGTCTGTGAGGTCAAATCTTATCTCAAAATAATGGTATATGTTCTTTATACTAATATGCAATGCATTAATATCAAATCAATAAATATAAAAGCTATCTGAAATTTTTAAACGGTTAAAAAACTTTTAAAAACCTCCAAGAACCTTTTCTGTAAGGAGGAACTATTTTCTCATCCTTATATAGAACCATGAAGAACGGTTTCTAATGTTTATGATACCACAAAATATTGCAAATCAAAAAAAAAATCACTATAATTCCATATTTACAATTTGTCCTTCAGTAAGAGAAGTAGAAAGCTCAGTAATCAGAGAAGATAACTTAGCAAAAAATTGGATTTTAATCCTATTAATGAGAGCTCAATAGAAATTCCAATAATTTAAAAGAAGCTATTCAATCTATGGATGTTTTAAAAAAGACATCTTAATAAAAAACATAGTTTTAAAAAATCACTGGAAACTTTGTGAAGCCCTTTGAGATTTTTATGCAAGCAGTGGTGTAATCTTTGATGACAGTGTAGAACTGGTTATACAAGGAACTCATTTTTCTGGAAGGGATTAGATAAAATCCGATAAGAGGAGCAGAGACAAAAAGGTAATACGTGACTTTCATAGAAATTACCACATGTACCAACTTAATACATTTGGGAAAACATCATAAACAAACACTGAGCATCCAAGATTTTGAAGACTGCACTTTGCCAATCGTTCATAAGGCTTGCTGCTTCCCAAACAGCCATTAGCTCAATCAGACATGCCGGCCTCCTAGAGGATATCAGTGGGTGAGATCACAGTATCTTGCTTTTTGGGAAACAAGAGGTCATCATTGTTATAAATCCTTCCTTTTGAGCAAGGGCATCATCTGGCCTTCTGGTATAAAGCCCACATACTGTATACAAACTCTTTTGGTTTGGGATAGGGTTAGCCAAATTTGCTAAGCAGCCAGCCTTCCCCGATGAGGTCAGTACAACCATCCCAGTTAGAGAGCTGGGTCCAAACACAGACAGAGATGTTACATGCTGCTGATTAGTACCCTTTGTTCAGGGCTGTCTAGGTCCTAATGACATTAGACACAAAACAAAAAAGCTGCTTACTGGCTATGCCAAGTACACAACCATTACAGACGAAATAATGTCTTTAATCAGTCCACATTCTTAATTTTCCTCTGGAATCAAAAAGCACATCTATTAATGGGGGAAAAGATGTAAAATGAGGAGAGAGGACACCACAAAACAAAACTTAGGGCAAAAAAGCATGAAAAAGGATAATACTTTCATATCCAAGAGAACACAACAGTATATATGCTGAATCTATAGAAAAATGTTGGAGGTATAGCAGAGGTAAAATAAGATCTGGGTTACAGTAACTGATGCGCTAGGCACATAGTTAATGTTTCTAAAAAAGCTCTTTAGGAGTAAAGAAAGTAAACAGCACTCAACACTATAAGCAAGAATACTGAATTTCTTAGTTATTACATTGTCTTTGGTGCTCTGGCTTCAGTTAAGCCTCAAGAAATCCCTCAGCACCACCCCAATCTATTCTCCTTACTTCATTGTGAACACCCTGCTCTCATCTCCTCCCTTCTTTTCATCCCACCTTCTCATCTGGGACCCACCTTTTTGTCAGGCTTTGCCAGGAAGTAGTGTGACACTGGCTTGGAGACCTGTCTCATGACCCCATCATACACATTATGTGATCTCTGGCTTCGTTGCACACATAAGCACAAAAAAACTAAAATAACATGGTTTTTGCCCCCAAACCCTTGCAATTAAGGTTGGTCAACGCTGAGCTCAATGATGAGCTCAGAGTCTGAGCTAAAACACAGAAAGATGACTTATAAGACTTTCCTAGTAATCGACAATGATTCAGGCAAAACTCTTTAATCATTGTAAACACTTTGTGAGGCATTATTCTTTGTGCACAAAAGAAATGCACAAATCTAAACTGTGATATCTATTTAGTGTGTACTGAAATAAAATAATAATATTAAAAATTTTGTCATCCCAATTAAAAAAATATATTAGCTGAAACTAATTCTGGGAAACTGAATTAAGAAAAAAGAAGAAATTATCTCTATATTTGAAGGGGATTTACACAATTACCTCTCATATTTCTTTCCTCTAAAACATAAAAATCTGCAAACCTATTTATGTATTTGCAAGTCTTTTCAGGTGGGATGGACCTTTGAATTCAGGTATTGCCATGCTTAACTTATTCCAAATGTAGAAATGTGCCATGACCAAGAAAATGCAAATCTTGAAATACATCTGTACAGAATAAACTTTTATTACAGTTGAATGAAACATTGAGATTCTCCCTGCCATTAGATCCTTTCCATAATTTCCTAACCTAAGAGCTGAGTGTCTACCTAGTATGAGAAAATTGTCATATCCACATGGGGAGAAATATAAGACAGTGGCTCTTTCTAAAGAACATTCAGCTGATGGGGGAGCAAAGGGCTGTGGAAGTTCGGAGGTGATCTACAGGCTGGCCAGGAGGGGCCGTGACAGGTAGACAAACAGGACAGTCACAGGCAAGGCAGAGTTTCATTAGAAGTATTCCAGCTCAATGAAGCACCATAGGTTTAGGGAATACACGGTACACTTAGTGGCTACAGTAGGATGCCTCATGGGAAGGTAGAGCAGAGGAGATTAGAGAAAGTGAGGTATGACAAGTCTGAAGAGACCCTGCCTGCCAGGTCCTTGACCTCTCAGAAACACAAGTAGCACTAGGACGTTTTCTCTAAAGAGAGGAAATTACAGCAGGAAAAAAAAAAAAAATTAAAGAAATACATAGTTCAAAATACAGAAGTGAGTTATTTTGCTTAGGAGTATTCTCTTTCTTGTCAAGAAAGACCTAATGTGCTACCATTACTTTTTCAAATTTGACTTATTTAAGGAAAAACCTTAGAACTTTTTAATACATTAGAACAGTGTTAGTAGGAAGAAAATCATATCTATATTCATTTTTTGGTTGTAAAGCGAATTGTTGGCGGTTTTAATACCTTTTTGATGTACTATCAGTGGTACTCACTAGAATCTCATGGGAAGCCTTAAAAAAAAAGTTGCTCTCAAGCTCCAACCCTCAGAGATTCTGATTTAGCTGTTCTGGGACTGGAGCCGGAACATGAGTATTTTTAAAGACTCCTCAAGTAATTTTAAAGTCTGACCAGAGCTGAGAATTACTGTGCTAAATAAATATTTTAAGATGAGACGAATAAATAATTTGGGTTTTTAATGGAGGGAGCAACTGAGGCACACTCTACTCATAATTACTGGTGATGGATAATTCAGAGTGGTGGCTTAATATGACATTTTCATTATCAGAGAAAATCTGGTGACAGGAAAAGGCTAAGCCACTTTTTCATTGAAATAGTGAAAAACATCATGCTGGGTTATTATCTTAAATAAATCCATTAAATTTATATCATAAGGGAAAAGTTTTCGCTATAATTCTGGCTATGAACTGGAGTAAAGACTGAATCAAGTGGACATAATTTTTCTTTTCTGACAAAATTATACAGCAGTTCAGCCTAAACTAGAGCTATTATTTCAAAGAATACTCAAAAAAGTCATCAATTTTCCCAAGTGTTTCTCTTACCCTTTGATTCTAAAGTAATTCTCATATGAAACATCTACTTATGTCCTCATCCATTTTTGTTCTCTCATTTTAAATCGTTCGTTGGTCTCACTCTGCTGGATCCTCATCTATCAATGGATTTATATGTGATTCAGGCAGTTTTCCAACATCAGTTTTTTTGAATTAATGAATTCTTGCAATCAATTTGTTTTGTTATATGGATTGTATGTGCACTATATTTTTCGCATTGCATTTTTTGGCATTAAATTGTTGTAAGCATCTTACAATCAGTCCAAAACTGATTAATAAAAACATTAGCTTGATGAGGGTTTAGAAGGCTACTTTTATAACCAGTAATTTCATCAGTAACTTATTTTCCTCTTATGACAGCTTACCTTGTAACCAAACTGTGAGGACTTAGACAATGAAGACTCTTGTTATCACAACACTTATTTAAGAACATCAGGTAATGAACAACAGTAGTTCTCTAGACCATAATGTTCCAGAAAGTGAAAGCCAGGTTTATAAATCTTTTTTCCCTTTAATGAACAAATATATCTTAACAAATGTGAAGGCATAAACTTTATAAACAGTTATTTCTATGACCCACATTTCTTTAAGGAACATATAAAATACTTGGAAAATTTAAATTTTTCTATTTGTATACCAATTGTTAATATATTTTGAATGAAAGATATATGTCCCTCAGAATCTGAAATAATGGGGGAATCTCAGAAATTTGAGAAAAATATAAATAGAGTCAATATTTGTAGTATTTTTTACATTTGAAAATCACTTTTAATTTAAGAGGTAAAGACAAAATACATATAATTTGCTTTGCTCATAATATGCTTGGTTATGTTGAATAGTCAAAGGATGAGAAAAAGGGGAAATAGGAAGGGAAACATTTTTATTTTTAGTTTTTTAATCAAAATGGCACCAGAGGAAAAATCAGGATGAATGTTTTCCAAATTCAAACTCTTCCTCCCACAAAGAACTTCACAGTTCTATTTTAGATGAAAAAGCATTAAGTTATTTCTTTTCACAATATTCTACAAATATGATACAAACAGAACTGTCTGAATATAGAGCTCATCATTCCATGGTGTCACACTGAATGTGTTATTTTACTTAAAAACGTAAAGCATTTCTAGAAATTGATAACTAGAAATTGATAATCAGAAGGGAGACAAAGGAAAATCAATATTTATTTTTTTTTTCAAATTGAGGATATCTACACATATGTGAAAGTACCAAGGACTTTCAAATTACCTGGAGAAAAAAAATATCCTTATATGGCTAGGCTTATGATTTTAGCATGCTCTACACATGTGCGCACATGTGCACACACACACAAACACACACTATTGTTATCTTTGCAGTCTGTCCTCAAGCACAGAAGCCTGTCAAGAGACAAAAAAAAAAAAATCATTCCCTAAAGCACTCCTACAACCAAAGAAAGCAGAGCTGGTAAGCAGATGTTCTTTGCGGTAAAGATGCTATGATGACCACTTTATCCCAGCAAGCTTTGAAAAGCATTTCTCACACAGACCTTCCAGAAAGCTGTAATATATTACGGATGACAAAGAATTCATAGTCTATCTTTTCAAATAATCTGTGAGTAAAATGAAGAAAGTTAAACAACTTTGGCTTCCTGTAGGTCCTACTGAAGTATATGTCTTTTGCTCCAGCTGCATTAAAACATTGAGTTATCTCTAATCTAATGATAACAATTAGCTCACTCACATCTGGGAATCATTCCTGCAAAGCTTACCTCAAACTGTGTTCTAATTATTTGGTAATATTGTTAATGTGATTTTTAAAAAAAACCTACACAATCCATCGACAACTGCTCTCATTGTATCCATAATTATATCCATATCATTAGTGCCTCTCAACAATCCCACAGTTCATATATATCTCAGTAATCAATATTATTACTTTCTTTGTGGCTACTAAAAGGTTTTAGAATAGACTTCTCAGCTTTATGCTACTATGGACTGGACATGTCAAAAACAGATCAAATAGATCATTTCAACTCTACCTTCATTTACCCAAATCCCAGGAAGCTATCAGATAAGCAGATAAGAATGTGAAAGTCCTATTATTCAGTGGCTAGCAGGAAGATGTGTATTTAAGTGTCTACTAATTCAGCTGTCTCTGAGATTATCTCTAATAATTTTAGAGTTCTAAAACTCTGTTAGTCCATGAATCTATGCTTTGCAGAAGACAGAAGTTGAGTTCATTGGTCAAACTGCCTCCTACTTGAATGAAGAGAAAAGAGGAAGTTTTATTTTGACTCTGGAAAAATCATCAGCTATTTGAGACAAACTCTATCCCCTCATCTTTAACACTGGAATCCTACTTTTAGCCTCTTCTAGTGATGTTAAGGAGCTTAGAAAATATAAAGCCGCATAGAGCAAATCATGGGATAAATGAAATACATTTTTAAGTTTTAAAAAAGTCTTTGAGAGGATGAATTCTAAAGAACTACAAAAATGCTACCAAACCATACATTGTAAGCCATTCTATTGGATGTCCAAAAGTCACAGGAACATGATTTTCTTAAATCTCTAACACTTCCAGAAAGAGCTGTAGCTGCAGCTATGGGCTGCAGTGGACCATCTCAAGGAAGGAAATCATTAGAAGGTATGCTTTCCTGGAGGGCAGGTCTAGATCATATTCATCTTTGTATCCCCATATCACCTATCATGATGTTTGGCATGCAATGGAAACTTAATATGTCCACTGATTGAATATATTCCTAAAATGTTCTCCTATCAGACAGAATTTCAGAGAATGGCAGCCCTCTACTCTATTCCTTCTTCCTTTGTTCCCTGTCACCTCCACTCATCCTATTAACTTTACTATAGTTATAAAACTATACCAAAACCCCTGGCTCCAGACATCGAGCAATGTTATAACCCACGAGGGATAAGATATGGTCATGTTATACCACAAATGGAGGATGGGAATAACACCGGACAGAGAGCATCAGAGAAGGGTCCCAGGCAAGGATGTATCACCTATATCTCCAACATACTGTGTAAGACTGGGTGAGTCAACTCCTCTCCAAGCCACAGGAAAAAAAAAAAAAAAAAAAAGTAATAGGATAGATCACTTTGGTTCTTCTACTTCTGTAACTAATCTATGATAAACAGTGCCCAATCCACAGACCTAGGGCTGCCTTGGACTCTTCAGGACTTTACATATATCTCATGAAGCAGGTATGAAAAAAAGAAAAAAACAAAACAAAACAGTAATCTTATTAATTATATTGATCCTATGTTTAAAAGTAAGAAACATTAGGTTCTTTTAAAGAACTAAATGGCATTATAATTAAGAAACACGAGGGCACTCTAATCAACCTACAACAAATTTGATATTAACATTTTTTGAAAGATAAATTGTCACGGTCCTTTTGTTGACAATACTAGTGAATTCTGGCATCTGCCCATGGCCAGGTTGGTTATTCTTGTCATATAAAATTTCAAGTGGTGCTCAGTATACAGCCTGAAGGGGCTGCATTCTTCACCTTGCCTGGCACACATGTCCATAATTCTTCAAGACAAAGACACATTTGGTGGAATGTGTGTCTTTACTATTTGCTAAGCTGACAGCATTTTATCCCATTCATTTCTGGGCCTTATAACTAAGCCAAGGATGTTGTGTCCCATCTTTATGATGAAATGAAAATTTCCTATTAAAGGCAACTACTTCAATTCAAAAGATTGAGGGTAATGGTACTTAAAAACATTTGCAATTGGTTAAATTTAGGGAGCTGAAAAAATATAAAGAAAAATTTTGAAAATATAGAATACAAATTTTTAACTCAAAAGATAAATTATTTGCTTTAAATTCCAAACTTCAGTTGTTACTTCTCAAACTACAAAGCATTCCAAGAAATGCTGTACTTGTTCTTCCATACCTTCCAGTGAAACACATTTTCAGTGGTTGCTTGTACAAGAAATGTTGGTATTGTTTTCTGACTTCATGCATCATCTGGACTTTCTTTCCTCATTTCCTTACAGCCCAAAGCTTTCTCTTATCTGAAGCCATTGTTGCTTGACATGAAAAATGGACTCTAGTACAACTAATTCCATCAAATGAGGGAAAAACCTAAATCTCAATTATGAAGCAATTAATTATAAAATCATTAGGTAGAATTATTATACTTGAAGCTGTACTTCTTCATTAAAAATTCTCTCAATTTATTTTAAGTTGTATTTGTGATCTGTAATATCCTCACTCTACCTTTACACAGCAAGTGTCTCTAAATAATTGACTCATTTAGTCAACAATTACTCATGGATTGCAAATTATATGCCAGGCATTGATCTATGCTCTGCAGTTATGGTACTGAATAAAACCCAAATTTCCTGCACTCACGCAGCTTATTTTTTCTTTCTTTTTTTCTGATTTTTAAAAAGCAATTTAAAATTTTCTGCCTTAAGGGTAATGTAGCTTACATTTTGATACGGGAGAAGGACAACAAACAATACATAACTTCAGCTGAGACTGGTCCTAGGAAGATAAATAGAGCAGGTGAGGCTGACAGTCACAGGGCTGTGCTATTTTTCTGGTAAGATGACACTTGGGTAAAGGTGTCTGAAAAAACAAGAGAAAGAAACCCATCCTGGCCTTAGACGTTAGCCACATTATCCACTGTAGCTTGGTCAACACCAGAGCTGATATTTTCATCCCTCTCTAACTATGGTTTCTCATCTGAAGAACCACAGAGCAGTGGTTCTCAGCCTGGGGTGATTTTGCCCCTAGAGGACATTGGGCAATGTCTGGACATTTCTAACTGTCACATGCGGGAGGGGGTTGCTACCCACATGCAGTCGGTAGAGGCCAGAGATGCTGTCGAATATCCTTCAATGCACAGGCACAGCCCACACGGCAATAAGTGATCCGGCCCCAAATGTCAGTAGAACCAAGGATGAGAAGCCCTGCCATAGAGGATGGGGCATGCTTGGCCTCTCCCGAACACTCAATACCTACCAAACAGAAAACAAAAAAAATGGCATATCATTTTTAAAGAATATCTATGCAGAGCTTACTTACAGAACACTTTCAGTGACTCATTAAAGGAAGATATGATTACTAATATTTTATTTCAGTTTAAATAACTGCTTATATATAAAAGTCATCTGTTCCTTCAAATATCCTGTAATTAAAACTTGCACTAATTTCAACAGTCTCCAGTGAAAATTACTGAATTAGAAAAAAAAGTGTGCCTAATGTAATGATATGTCGCTGCTTGAGTGAAAGGTTTCAGACAGTACTGATTGTCAGGAGGACAGTGAGATGAAGGGGGGACATGAGAAAACTATTTGACTGGCAAGAGTTAAGCTCCATAAGTGAATATTTAGCTATCCACATCTAAGAGGCGAGCAGAAAATAATACTTGGTTGATTTAGTTTGACAGCTAAGTACCTAAGTAGGTTTCAACATGAAAATGTTCAGTTTTTATTGTGTCATCGGAAAACTGGTTGGTATGAAGGACGTGAACATATTTGTTAAAACTACTCTAAGATGCCATCTGCCATGGGATCCTTTCCAATGCAAGTGTAATCACAAGTTTAGGAGGAAAGGAAGAAAAAGACATTCTATTTTGTCCTTACTTAAGGCAAATACAGAGATAGAGTTTCACATATCAATTGCAAAAATCCCCTATACATCTCTAAGATAGGAACAATATATCTTAAACATTCTGCCACTGGAAAAAGAGCACTGCCTGCTTATCACGCTGTCACCATGAAAACAAGTGACAGATGCAGAAGCTAACATTGTGGAATGCATTATATACACTGCTGAGTGAAGAAGACAGTTGGGGGGACACAGGCTGTATTAAGGGCATGGGTTCGGGGCCAGGGTTGAGTCCTTTCACCACCAATGACCTGAAGAATAACCACGGCACGTTTCTTAGCCTCTCTATAAGCTCCATTTTCTTCATCTGTAAATTGGGGATAATGATCATCAAAGTGCCCCCCTAGAACTGCCATGAGAATTAAGTGAGACAATGACTGGGGTACTTGCACTTCACTGGACACTCCATAAGGATTCAATCATGACTGACAGCATTATTGATACAACTAGCTGCATCTGGACTGAAATGATCCTGCCTTTTCTTTAGCACCCAAATCCATATCCAGTGATCTGAATCATGTGAGAAATGCCAGCTCTTTGCTTGCCAGAGGCCACTGGATGCTTGCAGTTGCCACTCCCATAGACATTACCTGAGGACCTGAGCAATGGGAGCGGTGACTCCCACTGGGGGGACACAGAGCGGTGTTGATTCCATTCTTCCGTTCTCCAAACCACCCGGCTCAGTCTTCTCTACCCTCAGACTGAGTACTTGGAAAATAAGACAAGAGTGGATCAGCCACTGAGGAGAGGAGTAGAATAGGAGAAAAGGAGAAACCAAAAAGTTATAACTTGGAGTGTATTAATCTTGATGGCTAGCAATCAATATCCTGATTACTGTGAGAACATGCAGCTAATGGAGGAGCTGTGAGAACACAGCTAAAATGCAAAACATCCCATGCCTCACCATCCACGGAAGTTCTACTCTCCTAGAGAAAGGGGTGGCTAGATGACAAAAAGCATATTTTACTTATATTTGCTAGAGAAACTTTCCTAAAGTTTATTTTATACTCCCTTAATTTTTGTTTCTACGACATAATCAAGAAGTAAATTTACGAGTGACAAAGGATTTTAGAAAACGGGAAATTCAGCATGGGGTACTGTTTATTTTATGTGCTAGCTATTCCCACGACACCCCATGTACCTCCTATGCAGTATTTCCAAGATACTGGGGTGAATTTCAAATGGTGGAGCCTGCCTCAGAATAATGCAGTTTCCTCCAGAACCCCAAGAGACAAAGGTGCTTACTGCTCTTCTGAGGAGGCATTAGACAGACCCAAGTTTTAAACAGTGACAAGAGGCATAGACAATCCTACAGTTTTCCAAATAAAAGTGTTAAAAAACCTGCAGGTTCATTGCACTTGTCTGAATTTAGGCAGATTTCATTTAAAACTTGGGACTGGGTTAATTTCCAAAAGATTAATAAATCTGAATCTTTAAATGGTTTGCCTTCTTAAAATACTAAACAGTCGACAGCCTTACCAAACTGGGTAATAGATGGTTTCTATGTTTAAGGTACCATAAAACTATACAAAATCAGCATTCCTATGAATAATGTCAATTTTACATTTCAGAGTATGCACTACCACCTTTTATGCATTACGTAGAAAATGCCAATGATTAAGGGTAGCCAATTCATTTACTGACCATAGAGCGTTACCCTGACGACTGAAAATAAGTTTCAAAATCTTCATCGAGGCCAGGGAATTGAGGCTGCTCAACCTGTAACGTCTGTATACTTCTCTTTCAACACTTTAAAAAGGTACCCTGTCAGTTTTAAGGGAGACAAGGTGCTGATTATCCTCACTGGTTAGCCAAGACATAAAGTAGAAATTTCTGGCACCAGAGAATCTAACTTTAACTATGTCCTTCCTTATGGCAGGGCAGGCTCTTGGGGTTGAAAGAAAGGGAGGGGTTTCAGACCAAAAATGCATTAAAAATAGTTTTCTTCCCTCTCAGTCCATGATCGCTTGATTCAATTTATGAATGCCTAATCTCTATTTAAGCTTAAATCCTAAAGTACTAAAGCTAATTTATGAAAGCTCTCTTGTAAGAAGCCTGAAAATCAGCTTAATAAACAGGTATTACTCACCATCAGCAAGTACCTAATAAATTTGTCTAGACACAGGTGACGAGGCAGTAAAATTTACTCTAAAATTTCCATGGACCTGTGGGATCATGTGGTTCTCTCGAATAATGAAATATAAGGGTTCACATATTTTAATACAAAGGGTCATTGAAATGATTGTTTATGTTTGTAGCACTAAGTAATAGTAAATATTGAGGACATTATGCACAATTGACAAAGTTGAATACTTTAAGGGCAGATCAACTTTCTAAATTACTTTCATAGCTGCTGTAAATATTTTGAGAAACATTCCCTTGCTTCAAGGTGTCAACACTTCGAATCACTGGTCTTTTACTCGGTGATTCTTAGAATTTATTGATGAAGGAGAGGAACAGAAGCTTCCCTGGTGAGGGAAGGGAGAGGTTTGTGTTGGGAGGCACTGGAATATTTCATCACTCCCTCCACTAATTCCCATTCTCATCCCCCACTTAATTCTTACCAGGTATTCTAGTCCAAATGAGGGGAAAACAGGATGCTTCTCTGTATTCACATATACAGTCAAGGAACCATACTACAGAGTACTATTTACGTTTGGCTCCTCGGTATTTAAAATAACTCAACTGCAGCTTGACTCCTCCACACCCATCACATGTTTGAGAAGCACAGCAGAATTCCTATGTTCTCTACTGAACAACTGAAATGAAACTCAACACATGGAAAAAACACCTCAGGTGCAACAGGGAAAAGAATCTCCCCACTGTTTCCAACTCTTAAGTAGGCTTCGTACAGCAACTTTTTCTGAACTGCTTGTAAGGGCAATTTACGAGCTCCTGATTACTATAACATATTGTGCTCTCAAAAGGAAAAAGGTAATAGGAGTTTGGCTCCTTGTTGGCATTCCATTTTTTATAAGATTATTGTATTGTCGTCAAGCTGGGTTGAGCCTGAAATTAATATAATTAACCTCCTGCTCAGCTACATGCATTTATTTTCCATTTTCATTCATCTTTTCTCTCTGCCCCTGCAGACAGACTTGGAAAGGAAAGTAACCTGTGTTCAGTGGTCTAACACTCATTGTTAGTTCCCAGACTTCTGTTCTAGAAGCCAGTATCAGTCGAATGTGAAAACAACTTGAGAAATCACAAGAGACCCTTCACAGGCGACCAGCTTGCTTTCCACAAATAGCACTTACATTAACTGTTAAAAATGTTACAAAAACATACCAAGGATATCAGACAGACAAATGATCAGATAAAAAACGGGCCACAAAGGCTTAAATCAGGAAAGGAAATCTCATGCTGAGATATAAATGGGAAAGAGGTAATTGGGTGCTCAATTTTGGACCAATCAATAAAAGACAATACCCCAAATGAAACGAGATTCCAACTTCCCGCCCCCCCGCTTCTTTTGGGGCTTAAAAGTACATATACATGGCTTAAACCAAAACACTGGAGGATTTTTCACACTTGAAGAAGAAAACGTTATCCAAAGTTGGTTCTGATTCCATTTTGAAGATTCTATTAAGATAATTAGTTCCCTACTCAAACTGTATTGGCATTCCATGTATATACAATCCAAGACAACCCAGGACTCCAGTTTCCCATGACTTAGATGGGAATGTGAACATTGGAGGCCTTTGGGCCATATGTAGCCCACATCAGGGATTGATTTGGCCTACTCAGTGTTCTAAAATTAAGGAATTTTACAAAAACATCCATATTTTTGTCTTGTCTTGAACGTCAGACGTGGAGAAACTGGCACTACCTCCTGAATGATCACAAACCCAGCTGCCTCCTTCAGGCCAGGACGCCGCTCAATATGCGAGCTGCCACCACTCCCCTCTGTATAACACCCCAGCCCCCCTGCTGGTGTCCAAGTATCTCCCTGCCTCTGTATGCAGATGACTTATCATCCCTACCCTAGAAGCAGAGGTGCACCTGAATCCTTCTATAAACTCTTATGTTTAGCCCATAAAGAGGTTTTAGGAAATGAACATTCCCTTGAAGACTTAGGCCAAGAGACTCAAATGACATACGAAACCCCATTCAAATACTATGGGGATCTAAAATAACAGTGAAACCTGAAAGTCTTCGTTAAATCGTGTACATTATATATGAATTCTCAAGGTATTATATTACTACTTGATTTCTGACTTCACTGTGGGGGGAAAAAAGAGAACTCAAAGCCATCTTTAATTTGGTTCTCATTCATAAACCTTTATCAATTATAAGTGTCAGCATAACTTAATATATGCATGTATAGATATGAAACAGTATTACTGTAGTTCTGTGACCATTTTAATACTCAGAGCAATAAAAAATAATAGTAAATTCTTAGTTGGTCTTGACTGCAGCACTAGTACTGATAATTCAGTTTACAGACATTTAGATTAGTACTGATAACTTGTGGATGTGTATTTTTAAGCTGACTTGTGGTTGTTAATGAACACGCATGCATTCATGATGTATTCAAGTCTCTACACGTTTATATACCAATATCCTTCTTTCTGCATTTCAAAAAGCAAACATACTGTCATCTGTTTTCAATATTAAAGTTCCAAATAATTTATAATGCAGAGTTATACAGTATATATGGGACACTGCATCAATCATGCAGAAATATCTGTTCCATCCAACTGTTCCTGAAACCCTCCATTAAATTAAGATTTGAGCTGAAACCAAAGACATATGAATAAAGTAATAGTTGCTTGAGAAAAGACATAAACTACTTCAGATGGAGACTGTCATTTACTTCATTTTATTAAAGAATATATATGACTGAAAATATTACAATGACTTGCCTTATTCCTTTTTTTACTATAGAAGATGAAATATGATATGAAAATCTGACCAATGTCTTAAAGTCCTTCTGGATTATCTGACACAAGCAGTACCCTATTAAAATAAGCAAAGTAACAAGAGAACCTTGCCTACTTCAATTGTGCTGTCGAAAACAAATCAGAGGAAGCCAACTGTCATAGAGCAATGGAAATGTGTCATTTGTAACCTGATTCAAGTGTGGGGATCAGTCAACCGTATTTTCTCAAAATATTGAACACAGTGTAAAAGAACATAGTTGAGGCACTTTAATCAAATGAGAAGCCCACAGGAAGTTATTCTAATTTAAATGAGGTTTAAACTCATTTCAAAAGTCACATACTTCAAGTGTATATATTTATAGTTCTCCTAGTAGCCCCCTAAATGATTTCTTTCTACTGGTTCCAGAATCCCCTCATCATAAATGAAATGATTATAATGTAGGGTCATTCAAAGTTTGGTTTGTTTCTGTACTTACTATACACACACACAAACACACATCTCTTTCCCCATATTGATCTCACTGAAAGGGGAATCAAGCATGGGATTTGGAATCAGTACACCCAGCGTTACCTCTGACTCCTAACCATATTTTAGCATCATGAATTTCCTTTACCCACTAACACATCTAGTAAATGGGGGCAGAAGTACAGGGCAGAAATCATCCCAGAAGGGACCCGTTTTCACAGGATGCTGGTCCACTGTCATCGGCACCCCAGTCCTGATAAGTGGGGATAAAAATATTTGCCTTTTACCTACAGAAATTGTCTCAAGGGTCAAAAGCAATAAACACTCAGTTTAAATACCAGATTTCTGAGGTTTGTGAGGACAAAACCTGGGTAAGGAAACATGGTTAAAACTAGGGTAGAAAGTTATCCACTGAAGCAGAAAATCTTTGGCTAAGGTTCGACCACTAGAACCAACAATACAGCATGGGATCCTAAAAAGGGCTTTGATTTGGATGGACTTAGCTTAGAGTCATGACTGTACCACTAACTATCTGTGTGATCTCAGACAAGTCACTTAACCCATCCGAGTCTGTTTATTTATCAGCAGAATCAGAACAGTACCTCCCTCTCAGGGGAGATACACAGATTAAATGATAGGTTCAGCTCCTACTACAGTGCACAAGACTAAAAGTAGCTCATCCTATTTATCTATTACACACTCTTGCACACACATGTGCATTCTCTTGATAACCAGTATATAGCTAAATACACGACCTCTTCCCTTTCCTATGCAAAAAAAGACATTCAAATAAAATTTCTCTTAGCTTCATTTCCTTGTAAAATGAGGCTTCTGTGGTAACACTATATATAACTTAAATGTAAACAATAAGATGTAGATATTATTTTTTATTATTTCCATTTCCTTCTTAAAATTTCAAAATATTTTAGCCATTTATTATAGAGGGCACTGTTGTTCCCAGTTCAAGACTGAAGGACATCATTCCCAGTTGCAGGGAATGATGCTGCCGGACAGCTCTCCGCTGTCCTCTTCCCTGGGAATTTCCCCTGGCTAGAAAGCCTCTCCACTCTCCACGTATCGGCTGAGGCCTTTGGTAAGACTGCATCAGAGCCCAACTTCCTCTGCCCACTCCTGCTTCCTTCCCTTCCTTCCACAGGTGTTGATCCCAAAAGCACTCTCTAATAAACTTCCTGCATGGAGTCTATTTCCCAGAGGTCCCAACGTGCAACAGTTACAATCCAGAGTAACCGTTTGCCAAAACTAGTGTGCATTAAAGGTTACTGAGGTCAGGCTTCCTGCAACATCCTAAATGAAGCACCTTTTACTTTTCATAAGAACTGGCGCATCTGTTTTCTCTACAACTACAAATGGGGACTTTTGATTGAGGAAGATGAGAGAAAAAAAATGAAAACAGATTAATTTAGCCAAATTATTAGTTTTGCTTACTTGATCCCGGAATCAAACAGTTAATTGAACTGAGCAGTTGTTTCGGCATTGTAAAGACAAAGCCCTACATGTGGCATATAAAAAAGCCTATCTTTTGGGTCCTTGGCAATTGTTCAACTGAAACTTGTCTGTAAAACTGCTTCCCCCCAACAAATATATTCCACTAAAGATGAATCTAAAACATTAGGTTTTATTTTTATTTTAAAAAAGATTATATAGTACCTTGGCTGTCAAGGGAAAAAATGCTTGAAAATATGTATTTCAGTTGCCTAAAAGTCTTCCTCCCACCCTTTTAACTGTGTGAGTTGTTAAAAGTGAAGGCACTTTGCCAAAGGCATTTAAAAGTATATTCTGGCCAAATCTACACTGATTTAATACCTCTGGCAATTTAATAATATTTCCTAAAAACTGAAGTAACTAAATCCACACTTATAGGGTCAATATCATTTTTGCCTAAGGGTCCGAAATTGAAAGAACAATACACTAATTACTGGACACTTACCCAAATTCTGTGGTTAATTCATTTGCATAGTAGGGACAATGAAATGGTTCATATGCTGTTTAATCTAGGACTACTGTAAAGTTGCACAATATTAGCACGCTCTTTTTTTTTAATTTATTTTTTTTTTAATTTTATTTATTTATTTTTTGCTGCGTTGGGTCTTCATTGCTTCAAGCGGGCTTTCTCTAGCTGTGGCGAGCAGGGGCTACTCTTCATTGCAGTGCGCGGGCTTCTCATTGCGGTGGCTTCTCTTGTTGCGGAGCACAGGCTCTAGGCGCATGGGCTTCAGTAGTTGTGACTCGTGGGCTCTAAAGCGCAGGCTCGGTAGTTGTGGCGCACGGGCTTAGTTGCTCCGTGGCATGTGGGAGCCTCCCTGGCCAGGGCTCGAACCTGTGTCCCCTGCATTGGCAGGCGGATTAGTAACCACTGCGCCACCAGAAGCCCCAGCACGCTTTCTAATAAGGTATTTTTCAATTACAGAATAGAACTTTCAAAAGAAACAGTTTGTCTAATATGAACCCACAGTTCCCAGAGGAGGCTCTGCTATCACAATAATTTCTCTAATCCACCCTATGTTTTCGTCTCTCAATTTTACTACCTTATGTCCACTGACATGAACCTGTGTGCCCTCTTTTAATCATGGCCTCCCTGTGGGAACTCCCTCGAGTATGAATTAGTCAGGTGTTGACCTTGAACAAAGACCTGACTGCCAACTCATTCTTTTGTACAGTAAACAGTTAAACTTTTACAAATCATCTTAATTTGTCACCCATGTCTGAGAGACAATACACTATAATGGCCAAGAGTGAGGACTTGGATCTGAGGTTCCCAGGTTCAAATCCCAGCTGGGCATCTTGTTAGCTGTGTGACTTGAGCAAAGCACTTTAAAGCTTCCTATGCTTCATTTTTTTTTTTTTTCATCTGTATAGTGGAGATGTTAATCATTCCTAGCTCACTGGGCTACTGTGAAGATGAGTTAACATTTGTAAAGCATTTAGGACAGTGGCTGCACATGGTATAAATGTGTTTGCTATTATTAGCTTGCCTCTCTATTTTCATTTCCTTGAGTTCCTCTTCTTATAACCTCTTGGGAGGATGCAAGCCTGCTATGCCATCCTGTCATACTGTTACCTGACTCATCCACTTCATCCATTTCTCTGCTCGTCACAAAGCTCCGTTTTCCATACCAACTTGCTCCTTCTATCCACCATAACACATATTCCATTTCCCCATTACTTCTGACTTCTTATTGCCATCTGTCACCAAAAATTTCATTTGCGGCCTATGATAACATGAAAATGTAATTTACGAACATGACTAACCTGCAAGGCACACAAAATGCAGGACTGCTGCTCTCACGCAGTCTTGTACTGGTTTTTTAACAAGTTATACAGCCTTGGCTAAATCAGGCAGAGAGATACCATAATAGTTTGAGTGCTCAAGGGAAATGGTAAACAACTAGAATGTAAGATGTCAAGTTTCAAATTAAATATGAACTGGAATTTTGAAGAGCCCACTGCTTTTCTGTAAATGAGGTATGGTCTCTGTCAACAAAGTGCCTTTATTTTTATTTCATCTAATACCATCACAAACAATGTGAGCTCTGGTTCATACTGAGTTCCCGAAACTCTTCAGGGCTCTGTGAGGTAGAAAGAACTTTATCTTGCTTTTACAATAGCTACTGTGTATTGGCTACACAAGGCAGGCAGCAGTAAAACCTAGTGGGAGTCAATAAACTGAGTCGATGGGACTCGGAAAACACCTAACCAACAAATAGGTTCTGTGATAA
The DNA here is from genome assembly GCF_028021215.1 of Eschrichtius robustus. NCBI lineage: Eukaryota > Metazoa > Chordata > Mammalia > Artiodactyla > Eschrichtiidae > Eschrichtius > Eschrichtius robustus. The sequence goes on along the minus strand of NC_090825.1, from coordinate 101,056,126 downwards.
TGTGACATTTTTATAGTCACATTTTTTAACCACAACAGCTCTTGAATGGTACGCATTATGGTATTTCAATGTAGTCATTTATCTAAAAATGAGTTTTATCTCGGCTCATAAATAAACAGTGACATTCCCGCGTTTTGAAAAGCTCAGCTTCACCTTTTGCTGCAAAGCTCATTTTACAACTACAGAAACATGCCCTTTTGTGCCATGTTGCTTAATCTTTGATTTATGGCCCTTATCTTTGTGCTAACCTCTTTCTGTAAACTACATGAAGTTTGCACAAGCTCAGCTATTTCATTCTTATTTCTAATCTTAATGGGTTAGTTTCTCCCTAGTGGCCAAGTCTCTCTACCAAATTGAGAGATAAGGTGAAAGTATTCACTTTTTTAGTTCACCAAATATTATTCAGTGTCTCAGTCTGAAATAAGTAATGCGTTTCCCGAGAAGCCTTGGCTAGCTCTCCCAGAAAGCCTTTCTTTTCTGCTACCCCTGCTCCTCTCACTGCTTGCTCCAGTGGACCTTGCAGCAAAGCCCTGCAGGCAATGGCTGCCTTCCCTCCTTCCTTTCCACACTTCACTTCCAGCCAGTGGGCTGGGGACAAGAAAATTAAAGTGACACCTCAGAATGGCTTCTCCTCCAGTTCCATCTTGTCTGCCTTTCAGTGCTGACACTTGGCTGTTTACAGAGTCACTCCCAACTTCTCCTACAGTCTATCTATGGCTCTAGGTCTTGTCCCGTAATTCAGGGAACACTGGAGATGTCTTTTACAGCAGTGCACTTAATTTGAAGGAAATCTGCATCTTGCTCAAGGTCCAAGATGATAAGTGTAGGTTCTTATGCCTTCCTTCACCTGTATCCATACATTATAGACTTGGCTGGTGTACTTCAAGGTTTGTGCTCTGGGGTTGCTGCTAATGACTTGTTTCATTACAGATGGATTTTCTTCTCTGTTTTTTCATTATTTCTGTTGTTGTTTGGAGCTGGGGAGAAATGGACTTTTACTCCACCATTTAAAATAGAAGTCTTTATAAAAGTTTTGTAAAAAAATATAGGAAGATGCTGATGACACAATGCTAAATGAAAAAAAGTGCAGGGTACAAAATAATATATCCAGGATGGTGCATAATCATGATATCAAATACATGAAGGGGATAACACACCAAAATGTTAATCACTGTCTCAGAGTTGGAGAATGATTTTAAATTTTTCTATTGATATTTCTTTGTATTTTCCAAGTTCTGTTTTGTGTTTTCAGTGAATAAGCATTGCATTATACTCAGCAAACAATGTTTACAAAAACACATTCATGTAGCAGCACAATCTTATTTAGGACTCTCAGCTAAGCACAACCTTATATGTGTACACTTCTTCATTCAACAAATATCTACTGAATTTCTGCTATGGGCCAGGCACTATGCTAGGACTGAGGGATATAGCAGTAAACAAAGGAAAGTCTGGCACATAGCAGCTTATATTCAGGTAGGGGAGACAGATGATAAATAAGCAAATAAACCTAGGATGTGTTAAGTTGGGGTAAGTGCTATGACAGAAAAAAATAACACAAGGTAAAAGTACAGAGAATGACAGTGGATTGAGAGGAGGCACCAAACGTTTTGAATCTGTAGCGATCAAAGAAACCAAGGAAGGCAAAGAAGCTAAAAAAGCAGACACTCAGAAGAGACTCACTAAGTTAATACTACAGGTTCATTCATTCTTCATTATCAGTTACGTAGTCATTAAATCAATAAATATATATATATTTTTTATTTCTGGGCAATTCTCCTTAGGATATTTTTACCTTGAAATATATAGTGACTAATATGAGCATTTGGAAAGCAGATTTTAAAGATTCTTCCCGTGAAGATGTTTAATTAGCTAAAATAATGAATAGTAAAAGGGACTACTTAATGAACAGTCAACACCAATGAACTCGAGAATTCCCACCAAAAGGACATAACTAGGTATCATATTTTAATACATTGTGTGCATTAAATGATTGTTCACCACTAACGTGTTTTTCATCTCACTAATTCTTTTAAGGAATTGTGTGGGAAAACTAAACGCATTTAGGCTGTACCCTAGCAAACAAAGAGTTCCTTGAAGTGGATTTTAGTAAACAAAATTGTCATTTTAAATATAAAACAAGGCAATATTTTACCCACTATAACACATCTACAAAACATGATGAAAGCCAGTCAAAAACAAGAGTTGAAGTGCAAATGCAGTAACTGCTCCCTTTCCCACTTTTGCTAAGGAATGCGGTTGGTTATACACAGAGGCGAGCCCATACTTCACTGAGTGTTTGCTACATCCCACTATGCTATAGTAGCACATGCTTTTCTTTTTTCATTTAATCATTAAAACACCCCAACAAAGAAAGTACCTCCATTTTAGAGGTTAAGTAATATCCTCCAGGTCCTATGGCTAGTAAATGACTGAGCAAGAGTTCAAACCAGGCACTCTGATTCCAGGGTCCTCGTTTTTAACCATTACTCCCTACTGACAATCCCTAGGCTTACAATCACACCACTGGAAGCTTCACGTTTGATTGAAAGAATTCTGAATTATATAACATACTTCCACATTCGAACAATTAATTTTGGACTTAATAATATTATATGTACATGTAATTCTAAATATCTATTTTTAAAAACTGTCACATATTACTCTTATGATATCTCTGCTTTTAAGTTAGTCTCCTCTCAGGTTGCTGCCACATAGGTTGCTTCTGCACCTAGACAGTTGCTCCTCTCTTCCTAATAAACTTGCTGCAGCAAAGTTATTAAGACTTGTAAGGTAAACAAAGTAAGTTCCACAGCAAGTTCTAAGGAACACATGCTGGGTTCTCTATTCTTTCTTCCACCCATCCATCCATCCATCCATCCAACCATCCACCCATCTATTCAATATCTATAGGAATCACTATAATAAATTCTCTCCACTTGATTTCTACCGCCTCTACCCTAGTATGGATCTCTTTTCAATTCTCACTTGTTTTGATAAAATATTGTCCTTACTGTACTCCCTGTAACAAATCTCTTGCCCAATCTTCACTTTTTTGCCACATTCCCTTTCCAAATCATAGCTTGATTTTGTTTTTCCCCTTTAAAAGAGATAATATATGTAAACAAATTAGCACCTTGCCTGGTCTATATTAAGTGCTTTGTCAACACTATTATTTTTGCTACAACTGTGAGCCAGACATGAAGCTAAGCACTGAGAATATGGCCGACATGAATGAGACATGCTACCTGACATTGAGGAGGCTGAAATCTAGTGGAGAAAAGTAAACCACCTATCACAACACAGTGGTAGAAACACCTCACCCCAACTTGGGTGGAGGCAGAGGCGGGGAGGAATGAGCTGCCAGGGTAAGAAGGCTGGGAACAGGAACAGGAAAATTCCCAGGAGACTACAGACTGGCAATTACAGGAGTTCCACAACATTTAGTAAGTGGAGAAAGGCAGGGGATCGGTCACGGGACACAGGAGGCTGGACAAGTGGGCAGGGCCAAAATCCTAAGGGTTTGTATCAATATGTCACGCTAAGGATTTTGGATTTTATCCACAGGCGATGAGAACCTACTAAAAATTTACTAGCACAGTCACTGATTCAATCAATTGAAAGATCAACTTGGTAACCGTGAGATAACTGAGCAGAAAGGGACGGAGCCGGGTTAAGAGGCTGCTGTGGTAATCAAAGAGAAAGATGACGGCAACCTGAATAAAGATACTAGAAATGCACATGGAAAGGAGACAATAATGTTGAAAGTAACTGAATAAATAAGGCAACTTGTTGAGTGTTCGGATGTCGGGATATGCTGGGGGGGTTCAAGAGAAGGGAGTGTCATGGATAACTACCTTGGTAATTGGGGCCATTGATTAAACTAAGATATTGGGACAGAGCCAAGATTTTGAGGGAAAGGTGATGAGTTTACTTTGGGTGTGTAGGCTATGTGAGAGCTGATGAAACAGCAAAATGCAGATGAGCAGAAGACGAAGAGAATCTCTAGCCCAGGGCTAGAGATAAAAATTTGGAAGTCACAACACAGGTGATAGTATAAACCTTGAGCATGGATGACACAAGAATCTATGTAGGGTTATTTATTAATATCACTCATTGAAAAAGATACATAGGCTTCCTTTTTCCACACTGGGAAGCAGATTAAGGTTTGGCTCCAGTTTAACATTATCTCCTGCCACTCCACACCACATATCTTACTGTAAAGTCACATCAGAATACTTATAATTTCCCAAGTCTGTCAGACTCGAATACCCTCCCCTAAGTTTTCTGCCTGGTGAACCCCCACTTGGCCTTAAACTCTAAAGCAAATGTCACTTTTCCTGGGAAGCCCTTGATAACCTGGCCACCTTCCTCCCGATTTCAGGTAGAGTTCCTTGCGCCCTCCTCCTTCCTACTACAGCACTTGGTCCATGCCTCTACTATTGATGGACAATTTTACCCTCCACTAGATAGAAAGTTCAGAGAAGGAAAAGGCTGCATCTACACAGGAAAGGTATCAAAGCATGTTTACAAACTGACTGCATAAAGCAATGTGTCCTCCATCTGCAAACACCATCCATTACTCTAAAAAACCTATGACTACCCCTGTTTGGCAAGCAGCCACAGAAGGTTCTTGGGTATAGTGTGATATTTTGGGTATGATCTACTAAGAACTTTATTTTATTCCCACATTGCTCATATGTATGTCGACACAACTGATGTGCTGAAAAAAAACCAGTGCCATCATTTAGAATAATAATTACTATGAATATACTAGTTCCTCTCAGTGAATATGCCACTGTATTTCACTCAAGGCAAAAAATGGGAAGAGAGAAAATCTAAACAGAAGTAGACAGGTGGAAGGAAGCAACGGGAGGCTTCACTAGGATCAATTGGGAGATCACTATGGCACTCTGATGTAATATCTCCTCCAGAAAGGACAATTCAAAGACAATAAACAAACAAATAGCTGAGAAAGTTTACATTTGTTAAATGCCCAATATATGAAAGGCATGTTCTTTATAAAGAAAGACGACAGAAACCTTACCTGGATTTGACTTTGAAGAAAATGCTAAATAAAAAGAGATCCAAATGTTCAAATGACAATCATTCTTTCTAGAAGCATTAGCTCTTCTAGAAACAAGATATTTATTTTTGCCACTTAGCTCCTTGAATAGAAGGGACAATCTATAAAACCTTATTTGTACTGACATCAAAAGGCCTTTCAAATTGCTATACCTCCCTTGACTCTACATAATTGTAAAAAAGAGACATTTCTGAAATTCACTTTCTTTCTAGTTTCTTAGTGAATACTTATACAATTTTTCCAAGACACTGAAAGATACATCCATATGGTCTGAACTTTCAACAACTATGACAAATTTATTATTGAATGGAAAGACGTTGTAGGATGTTTCATTTTTCAAACTGACCACTACTTCTTCAGGGAATTCGTTAGTTTTCATTCTTGACAAACAGTTTAATGAGTGTACTATAAGTTAAAGATGAGATGGCACCAAATATCACAGAGTCACCTGTTTTATGTGACTTAAGAATGAGAAATCTTAGATGGAAGTTAGAAAACTGTGTGTGTGCAGAAAATCTACTATACAAGCATCATAACGCTGGTCTCCTATTCAGCTCTGAGTACAAATAAACGTATCTACCCTCAAGAGTCTGTAAGAAATTCAGTCCTAAAGATCATCTGTCTTGATACTATCAAGATGGTATAAATGTGAAAATGCTCAGCCTCAGCTCGTACATTAATTAAGGTGAAGATGCTGAGGTGTCCATGATTCAACCCAATTATTATTTAGTGGTCACAAATAGGATGTATTACATTTGGCATACCCATTTACTCCAAGTAGGTTATGTTTTAATTTACTAAATACTTTGAAGTTGTAGCTTTCTTTTCCAGACATGTTGTGACTGTGTACCCTGTGCAAAGAAACAAGGTCAAAAATCTTCAATTCATTTTTCAGTTCTAGAACTGAAGCACTGTGTGACTTTAGCCCTTGACTTCTCTGTTTCACTTTTTCCACTTTTAACATCTGCAACATGATAGCTGTTTTCTTCTCATCTTTTTAAAGATTTAAAACACTGTAATAACAATGAATATGACGAACTCAATATTTTGTAATAAAAAACAACTGATGACGATAATCATATTTAACCTCGTTGAATACTTACTGTGAGCCAATCATTGTTTTAAATTCTAGCTAAATCATGTCATTCTTACAATGACCTCTGAAACAGGTAACCACTTGTGTTAGGTTCCCACGAGGAAACAGGTGGCACAATCGAATGCAGTTTGAGGGTATTTTAATAAAGAGATCATTTGCAAAGGTGTGGGCAGGGTTTGGAAAAACTACAAGAGATGGTGCAGTACCCTGAGCTAGTAAGACTAAAGGGAAGCATTTATCAGTATGAAGTGTCTGGGGGAGGACACAGTTACCAGAATTCAGAAAGTGGCCTTAGGGAGGTGCTCGTGTGCCAAGAACAGTGGCCTATAGTCTAGGGAGGCAAGCTGATAAGGAGGGAGCCCAGGAATAAATAGTGCAAACTCTCTCTCCCCACCTGCTTGCTCATCTCTTGCTGATGCCTCCCATTGGCCAAACCCAACCAGAAGCCAGAGAACAAAGAAGCCTACTGATTCAGTCCAAATATCTCAGCACACAGAGCAGGTGGAGAAAGGAAGAGAGTGGATCAGATATCCATCATTCCCATTTTATCCTAATCATTCAAAACTTACCTTGAATAAATGAAGTAATCAATAGATACTTGTTAGAGAAAGAAAAAATAATATCAAAATATCAAGGGGCTCAGTAAGCTGTCCCAAATCACACACACAGTAAGAGGCTGAGCCAGCCTGTGCTCTGAGACTCATACCCCTGCCCATAACCAATGCAGCGGTCTCCTCCATCCACCATCTTTATCCCACACCATTTACAAGAGTGCTGTTGGGTGTTTCAGGTGACAGTAAGAATGACAGGAAATAATCACCACACCCTAAAAGCTAGTAATTTGTGTGCCAGTTTGGTTATCTCACCTTTCCATCTCATTACTGTCAAATCTCCAAATTCCCTTCGAGCATCAAAAGTTCTGTAACAGCAGGTCTCAGGCCTCTTACAATTCCCTCACCTATTCCAACTAGCGGCTGAGCAGTGCAACCTTCCATCACATGGCATTTTGCCCACTTGTTTGACAGTATTGCTGCTTCAGAGGGATGCTCTGAGTATAAATAACACAGGTTACACAATGATATCTTTTGAGAAGACAAGCCTTTAACCTCTATTTACTGCAGTGGAGTAAGCCTTAGGTCTTATATTATTGATACATTTACTTGCAAGACATGTTGAAGGATTCATTTACTCAGCCAACATGTATCGATCACATAGCATGTACCTGAAACTGCGCTAGCTACTTGCACAGACTGAGAAAACATTCTTACCAAAATCAACAAGTGGCTTTCTAAAGAAATGAGTCAATAATTACCCAGAAGGAAGTTTAAAGTGTGTTAATCACCAAGAGAGGTCATGGGCACATATCCTGGAGTGCAGTCAGAATCGTGCCCCTCAGCAGCGCCCTCCCCTTCTTCTTCCCAAGTTGTTCTGAGTTTGGATATAGGATAAAATCCTGTAATAAGCACAAGCCATCTAAAAGCTGATATTGTTCCTCAACACAATCAAGTATTCTGCTATTTTCCATCTTTTAGGAAGGGCCTCTGCTTTGAAATCTCAGCCCTGTGAACAAGGGCCTGACTCAAATAGATCAAACAGAAATTTGTCCCCGTGGGTTTTTTCTTAGTTCTGCTTTTGAGCTTGGGGAGGCCGCTCTTTCACGCCTGGTCCTGACTGAAATAGCACATAGAAATCTTTCGTCTTTTCCAGGGACAAGGCAAGTGAGCTGGCATAGCTACTCCCTTTCATGCTGTGCAAGCATTAGCTTTGCATTTTTAAAAACTATTGTACAATGTGTCACGCAGTGAGGTTTGCCAAAGGGAGGGAAAGGGAAAAAAGAATAGCAGAGTTGATTTCCTACATGCAAGTTTTAATGATTTTGGAAAACCATCAACCTGGATTAAATTTTGATACTAATTTGACAGTTTCCCACTAATGGCAAGAATGCAAAACCATTAATTAGCCTCGTGATAATCATACATTAAAGAACAATCTATTTTCTTGATAATTCTAACAAATGGACAAATTCATTTCATTAAAAACTCAAATACTTGATGAAGCTGATTTCATCCACGAGCTCTAGGTAAATTCACTCTTTCAAATATCCTCCAAACGTTTACTTAGGTGCACGTACCTGGGCTTTCTGTTACCAACAAAAGCTCTGAGTGTGCAGGACTTCTGGGGCATGAAATGCATTTACATACATTATGAAACACAAAGAAGAATCGATCAAGTCTGTTAGCGGGAGAAACTTACATCCCTCTTCTTACCAAATCAACCTGTAACTTGTGAAGAACTCTGTTATTTCCTAGCAACAGGAGTAAACACTGCGCTATATCCTGTGCCTAAGATGTGTAACCATGTTAATCTGCGAGTACTCAACTTAATTAAACATTAGACTTTTAAATTGTATTTTTAGTGCACAACAGTACTGCTAAATTATGATGATCAGCCGCGAAGTGTGCTTATGTCTGCAGAGCTCAGGGAATGAAAATGAATCATTATTTTCCATCTTGATATGACTGCTTTTCTCTGAGTTCACGGGCCTCAGAGTTCATTGGAACTATATGGCTAAAACATAGGTTGGAGACCTCATTTAGGAAAATTCCTTTAAACCTTTCACCACTTTGACAAACCCAGTCCAAGCTCACTGAGCCAGTTCAAAAGTAGCTCTCAGCCTTTTTATAGGTTTTCAATTACACCAACACAGCACACCAGAGCCATCATGTTGGACAAAGGACACTGCAGATACAGACAGGCACGAGTTCTTTTTAAGAGACTCACATGAAAGCAGCCTTCCCCAAACTGGAGCCAACAGATAAAAAGCACTCCCTGTCTTGAACCATCCTTGACTTATTAAAAAGAGATCTTCGAATTACTTAAACATGGTTAGTGTTTGGTTATCTACAATTGGATGTATGCTACGATTTTTCTGGCTTTTTAGAATTTAGTCTGCAAAAATATTGGCAGCTACTTTGCCCTCCAACTGTTCCAAATAGTTTTTTTGAGGAATTGTTCAAAACACTCTCTAGACTTCATTCATCCTCCTCCTACATAGTGTGTGACAGCAGGATTTACTTTTCCCTGTATGCACTCTGAGAAACAAAAACCTCAAGGAGGTCAAGGAGCTTTCCAGGTTGAAAATGGGAATCAACTGCAGAAAACGAAGGTTAGGCCTAATTCCACTTTCTATTTCAACGTACCTTTTGAGTGGGCCTGAGGTAACCATACTCTTTTCTGATACAAGAAGTCCTTCTTAAGATGCTTATATGACTTAACAGATCAAACACTAATGTTTTCTCCCCTTTGCAAACTTTGAATTTATTTGAATATGTGATTAGTATGGTTTTGTCGCAGTACCAATCTTTGAGGTTTGGTTGAATCAATTATTTTAAGTGGCATTTATCATTAGGGGTAAAGTAGACCAGCAAGCACATGCACATTAGTTGGTTAGAAGAACTTGCAAAATTTAAATACTGTACGTGCAAAGGCAAACTGACTCAGCCTATAAATCTCCCATTCTCTCAGGGGGCGTAGTGATGACTCTAAAACCACTGGAAACATAGAGAAAGCTCATCATTATGACTCTAACAGCTCCCTGATGCAGGCTATTCCTTCTTTGTGTAGTTAATGTTCTAGATGTCAGCTGGCCTTCTTTGTAATCTCGCTGGGAGGCTTGTCCAGTGGACAAGTTTTGTTTTGGTGTTTGGTCTGTCCTGCCTACGCCCCCTCCCCTACCGCCGTTAAATAAGACGTTACGGTTTAACATGCTAGACTGCAGATAAGTTCCCCTAGTATTCAGTATTAGAGGAGGTGAAGCTTCACACTCAACGAGACACATAGAAGCTCAGCACGATTCTAGGCTAGAATGTCCCTTTTAACTATCAAGGCCCCCTGTCCACTCAGTCTGACTCAAATGCAGTTCTGCGGCACCGGACAGAACCAGGGATCGCAAGGCAGGAGCCAGGGGTGGGGAGGTGAGCCCCCTCCCCAATACCAATCCCTTCCGCTCCTGAGGTTACAAATAACCCTCCCCCATCCTTTAACGCGTTCAATGTCCCAAATGCCAACTGTGGGCCTCCTAAACACTGCACTCTACACGAGGGACAGAGAGATGACCGACACGTTGCCTGCCCCCAAAGGCCCATGTTCGAGAGAGCAGACAGCCGAGTACAACACCTCCTGGTGGGGCGACGGCAGAGGCGCAAGCTAAGTGCTGCGGGGGACAGAGGTGGTGGTGGCTGAGTCTGCCCTTGGGACTCCCAGGGCCTCCTCAGAGCCCGAGCCTGCAGGCCACCACGGGAGCCACGAGCCACATGTGGTGACTGAGGATGGCAAGCGTGGCTGGTCTGTGTTAAGAATAAAATACACCCAACTGTACTCAATATCTTGTAATAACATATAATGGAAGATAATGTAAAAAAAGAATATATATATTTATATATATATGTATAACTGAATCACTTCGCTATCTACCTGAAACTAACACAGCATTATAAATCAACTATATTTCAATAAAAATTTTTTAAAATTAAAAAAATAAAATACATTCAAATTTCAAAGAGTTTGGGAAAAAAAGAATGCAAAGAATCGGTTAATGATTTTTTAAAATATTGGTCACATAGGGCGACGCTAATACTCTGGATATACTGGGTTAAGTAAAACATTATTAACATTAATTTCACCTGTTTCCTTCTACTTTTCTTACTGTGCCTACTGGAAGATCTGAAATGACCTATGGGGCTCGCATCCATGGATCCTATTTATTTCTAGCAGGCTGTTCTGGTCACAAGCAGACATTTGGGGAGAAAACCCAGGAGGCTGTCTCGGGGGCAGGTGGGCAAGAGGGGAGAAGTAGCCATGGAATGAGAGAAGAGGTGACACACGGGGAGCCCAGAGGGGCTACAAAGAGGGAACAGAGGCTGACGGTGTGTTTGTTCCCTGAAGAGTACTTACCCGCCGGATTCATTTGCAGCGGAGAGACTACAACATGAAGACCAAAACAAGGACAATAGTCACATCACCAATACCTGAGAAGCAGGCTGTGGTTTACAGGGAGCCAGACCGACCAGTCAGCCTTGTCTTCACTCCATCTGTGGCCTGTTGTCTGGTCACTCTGCCTTCTCACCTGCAAAGGGGGACCTGAGAGGAACTGCTCTGCTCGTGGGTCCCCCTTCCTCTGTCAAGCAAGTCTCTGGAAACCTGAAGCTCTCTAAACACCCTGAGAGGGAGGACGGAAAGGGCTAGAGAACTAGACATATTTGGGACTACAAAGAATGGAATGAATCCTTTATACTTCCTTTTTCATCCAACTTATCGCACTTTATTTAAATCCTTTGTTAGCCCCCTTCTCTGCTAGATGTGAGCCGGGCGTAAGCGCCAAGAGCTCAGGACCCACATCTGTGTGCTGCCGTGACCACAGCTCCGAGTGTGGAGCCGGGCAAACAGGCGCCCACAATAAACATCTGTGGACGGGCTCACATGGAGAACGTGCAGGCGCTTGTGTTGTGGAGGATGTGCTGAGTTAAAGTTTCCAGGTGTGTAAACGGCACTCCGGACCAAGTGCGGCGCTCACCCAGGGATGGTCTGGCAGTCGGGCCGCATCTCTCTAGGGATGTTATCTGCTCTGCGCGGCAGGCGACAGTGAGCTGAGACCTTCCCAGCCCTTGTCCACTCTGGCACTGGAAACTTTCCAGGAGGCTCCTGAGGCAGAAGCAGCCACTTGACTGACTTTCAACGGGGAAGCTGAAGGCTGAGGGCAGTCAGGACCAACAGAGGCTGGGAGTCTCCCTGACCGGGTCTCATGCCTCTCCTGGTAAGAAGAATGGAGTGAAGGAGCAGTGATGCAGATCTGGGTTCTGCGTTTAATTCCACGCTGACTGCTTGGCAGCTGGGAGACAAGTAAGTTCCTTCTCCGAACTTCACTCTCCACAGCTTAAAACAGGGCTCATCATGCACGTCTTAGGGGCTGGTTGGCTATGATGTGCTTTTCAGAAAGGACTGGCACATGGTGATCATGATAAATGGTTACATGTGATACACGGTAAACACTCAACAATGGCTGTTACCCTTCTTCCAGATTACAGCTTTTAAGCAAGGTTTTTAACCTGGAGGCCATGGAGCCCCAGGAAATCCACAGATGGAAACTCTTGAAATCAGATCCAAAGTGGTGTGTGTGTGAGTGTGCACATCTTTTTTCTCTAAGGAAAGAAACCATAGCTTTCATCAGAGCCTCAAAATGCTCTCAGACTGACAACAGGTTAAGAAACATTCTTAAGCTTCTGCGGCTTCCAAAGTGTTTAGCTCATTAGGTGTATCTTTGGTATAACTTTATGCGTGATTCTCAGAACTAAGCCTCTTCCATGCCTGTCCAAGAGGCCTACATTTTACACATGACAGTACAACCTCTGTAAGAGGCCTTTATTATCTGGCAACGGTAGATTCACGAGAACATAATCGGAATTTCTAAGGTAGACATTCATCTTAATTTCAACTACATAGAGTACTGGTGTCCTTACATCTTTAAACAACTTTTTCCATAGTGTTTTTGACATAATTGATGGCCAAGGAAGGCAGCTGGAATGTTTTATTCTTAGGAAGCGGTCACTTCGTTCTAGAACAACAACAAAAACATCATAATGGATGACTTGGGAGCCCAGTCAGGGATGGGGTCTCCTCCTCAACAACCCAGATGAGTGGCTGGCAGCTCTGCAGGCTCCAGGAAGAGGGAGCTTAGCGGCTTCAACTCTTTGAATCTTAGTTTTCTCACACGGAGAGGAAGGCTGAGAATGTAACATCTCTTTCCTGGGGCTGCTGTGAGGATTCCCTAAGAATAACTGCAACACAGAGAAAGTACCTCGGATATTAACTGTTAGATGCCCTCTCTACGGTAGGAAGAAAAAGTACTCCTCATCTGATCCCCGAGCCATAGAGTCTAGCCTTGAGATTAACTTTGGGCCACTGCTATTTTCCCACCTCTTTCTTAAGGCAGCTCTTAGTGACCAAGTAGGAAACGAGCAGTTGGGAGAACTGCTGCAAAAGTGTCTGAGCAGCAATTTCAAAGAGAACCTGTCTTCATGTCCAATGTTCCAAGACGCAAATATGAGAATCAAGTTAAACCTAGAAAAATCAAGTTAAACCCAGAAAAAACCTAAAAAATCACCTTAAAACCCCGAAGATTAACATTTCAGTACACATATTTCATTCACTCATTTAAAAATTATCATGCATCCCTGATGTGAGAGGTACTGTACTAAGCACAGGAATATACAAAGACGAGGAAGCACGGTGCCTCGCTAAAGACATTTACAGCAGAAGCAGAGACAGACTAGTATACCCAACGCCGACCACAGGGTCAAGTCCGAGGCAGGGGCTGGGTAGGAGGGGGTGTTCAGCAAAGGCTTCTTGAGAGAATAATACTTGGGTTGTACCCAGGAAGAGGAGTAGATGTCCACTAGGTCAAGAAAGGAGAAACAATATTCCACAGAGACAACAGCACATGCGAAAGTAGGAAAATGAGAGAGAAAATGGACATTTGGTGACCTTAGTGTTCGAGAGGTCAGCACAGCATGAGGATTATGTGGAGAGCTAAAAGAAGTGTGTTGCACGCCCTCACTCCCGTCCATCTGCTGTGTCCGACAGGAGGCAGGGCGTACATCATGGGGAATCCTGGAATTCACGGTTAAGAGCTTGGACTTCTTCCCCAGGGCCATGAAGTTTTGAATGGTTCTTCTTTTATGGAGATATAGCTGGCACGGAACATTGTATTAGTTTCAGGTGCAAAATATAATGATTTGATATTTGTATGTATTATGAAACGATCGCCACGATAAGTCTAGTTAACATCTATCACTACACATAGTTACAACTTTTTTCCTTATGATGAGAACTTTGAAGACCCGCTTTCTTAGCAACTTTCAAATATGCAATACATTATTTTTAACTATAGTCACCATGCTGTATATCACACCCCCATGACTTATTTATTTTACAGCTGGAAATTTGTACCTTTTGACCACGGATGCATGATTCGATTTTAACTATTCGTTCTTTAGAAAGAGCTCTCAGGCAGTGGTGAGGAGAATGGCCTGGTAGGGAGAGACGGGAGGCAGCATTTTAGAGGTGAGCTGTGAGGACTGAAACAGGGAGGGTCTAAACTAACATAGGGAAAAAGAGTAAGATTGAGAGATGGAACAGGAGGCCCTGGTGATTGATTAGGTGGAGGCAGAAAGGGAGACGGTCAGACCAGGACCATTCCCAGGTTTATGGCTCGGTGGCTTAGTGAGATATGCTATGTTCTCCGGGGAAAACAGATGGAACAGTAGATATCTGCTGTTTCTGTTTGCACAGCCTCCACTTTCTCTTCTTTTCAATATTTTCTCTTTAAAAACCACCCGTTCCCTGCTCTCAGGTCATTCGGTTTAGGAGGGCTTTGCTGACCACCCTCCCATGCACCTCTCCCACCTCCCACCCACTCCTCACACAGACTCCCTCCCGTTCCTGAAGGCTCCAGGACTGGACCCACTATCAAGGCCGAGCCAAGAAGCATGTTCCCAATCTCTGGCCATAAGAACTGGTTCAGGCATGAGCATATGATCAAAGCGGTCTAATTAGAGTAAATCCTGAATTATTCTCTTTTCCCACAGGGAGTAAGTTTAAAGCTGCTGATGAACATTTTACCACCATGAAGAAGACAAAAGCAGAATTGGATCCTTCCTGAACTTTTCCACTACAGGAGCCAGGATATGTCCCTTCCTACTTGAACACTGGGTTTCTGTGACTTGCTGACAAATACAAAAAGTAAAGACAATTGTGTTTCAAAAAAGAAAACCCAGAGTCTATTTTTGTAAGTGGTGGATTATAAAAACCTATATTACTGTGACACTAGCACCTTAGAACATTTCAATCTGCAAAACACATTTAGGGACTTTATAGCAAATTCTTTTGTGAATAATGAAAAGCCAGACCGGACTGCTTTAGAAAATGTTACTGCGGCAGATAATGGCACCTTCACTCATTAAGTTAACATTTGTTGAATACCTTCAGGGTTCTTAGACTTGTGCAACAGAAACCAGAAAAGCGTATGCTCAGGTTTGAGCTGGTCCATACGAGGCCCTTCCATAAAGAGCAGCTCTGTGTGCTGTTGCGACTGATCGTGTGATGTGAGCAAGGCCAGGTGTTTCGGGCTGGCCTGACAGCTGCACCCGATGGTAAGGACACCACCCGAATTTCAGCCTAGCCACCAAGAAAACAAGGCTGGCGAAGCAGCACCTCGACTGAGCCCTCAGGTGAAAGACGGCACAGAACGTGTTCTGCATTCCTCTCCCCTCTAATGAAATATCCACTGACGTTTATGGAGGAGCCTGGATGACGCATTGTGTCGGCTCTCTCCTTTCTCTACTCTCCCTCCATGAGAAAACCCTGCCACTAGCATGGGTTTAACTGTCATTAATGCGCTGACATCTCTATGTAAATGTGCCTGAATTGTCACCTCCTACCCTGCCTGCTTCCCCGTGGCTAGGCCCAAATAAATCTTCAAGTGTTCATCTCTGGCGGATACTGGCTGGTTTTGCCACCTTGTGTCCATTCCCAATTTTGATAGCATTGCTCCCATGTCCTTTGAGGAAGCACCCACCTATTCCCCATTGTGTGCTGTCTTAGCGGGGCTGTCAGTCAAGGCTTCTGGCTCAGCAGTGTGCCTGCCACTCAAACTAGGCCCAAGGATTTCTCTTTCCTGCTTCACTAAGTCCAAGGGCAGAGCCTTCCATGGGCAGACCTCCAGCTGCATGTGCCTCAGGAAAAAGAACTTCAGTTCCTACTCCCCAGCCTCCCAGAGAGGTTTTGTTTCTATCCTGAGAGTGGTTCTGACTTCCCTTTGACCCTTAGGATATCCTCCAGGTTGCATTTTGTTTTCTGTTGCTTTACAACTAGAGAAACTTAGCGGTATAGAATCCACTGCCATTTAAACACTAAGCAATAGTGACATTCATAGTATACTCTGCAGCTTATAAAGTACTTTCACATGCAATTCATCTCTTTTAATCAACCTTCCTGGAACTGAATTTTTCTCCTCCCCCCAAATAAATCACTTATTGATTTCTCTATTTCTCACAACAGCACAATCATTCTTTCAGTCACTTAAGCTTTTTTAATTCTCATAATGATTCTGACTGTAATCAGTCACCTAATGATATATACGGGCTCTCCCAGGTCGATCCCTCCCTTTCCATTCTCTCTGCCTCCACCTTTGTCAGAGCTTTCCTCACCTCCCACCAGGGACCGCTGACTCTGCTACCAGCCTACTGTTTCCAGACCATCCTAACGCCGCTGGGAGAGGCTATGGCTAAAATTTTATTACCGTTGTCACTCCTCCTCCTCTACCTGTGGTTTTCAGAACAAAGATGATAGCACAATGATTTATAGGGCAATTCCCTAGCCTCAATTCTGGGCTGTTTACAAGTATACTATCTTATAGTACACTATCCCTCAACACAAAACATTTGCTAGAACAAGTGTTTTCATACACGTACTAGATTGCAAAAAAAATTGCTACAATTTTTTGCAGCTCCCTCTGATCGTAAGTGGAGTCTTTCAATACCCCTTGAATCCGGGGTGACCTTGTGATTTGATTTGGCCAATGGGAAGGTAGCAAGTATAATACAGTACAAGCAGAGGCTTAAAAATCACCTTGAATTGGGGTTTGCTCTTTCACTGCTTTTGGAACACTGCTTGTCTGCCACATAAAGAAGCCCACACTAGTCAGCTGGAGAATGGGAGGCACATGCCCCAGTTACCTGTTAATGTGACCTAATAACTGCCAGACATAAATGGGGCCATCCTGGCTCATCCAAACTACCAGCTGACTGAAGATAACTGAGGAACTCAACCAAGACCAGCAGAAGAACCACCTAGCTGAACCCAACCTGAACTGCCAACCACAGAATTGCAAGCTATAGCATCATTTTAAGCAACTACATTTGGGGGTGATTTGCTACACATCAATGGATAACTGATAAAACATCTAAGCTGATTTGATTAATTTCTCCTGGGAATTCCTTTTCAATTACTACTCAGTGTCTTGGGCACTCAATCATAAAATATCTTCTTTCATCTTTTGTACCATTATTTTTCATGTGTCCTATTTCCCCCTTGTAAGTTCCTTGTGAAGAGACTGCATATTTTTATATCCCATGTATGTACAAAGTGTATACACAATGACTATTTAGGAATCAATCAGTACTTTTCCAGGGCCCAGCCATCAATCATATCAATTAACATTAATCATTTCAACACATATTTTGATCATTAATTTTAAAAGCTTAAAGAAAGAGCTGATAAGATACAAACCATAAAATACAAAATCTAGTTATCTAACTTATGTAAAGCAAAAAATCATGCATAGGGGGCTTCCCTGCTGGCACAGTGGTTGGGAGTCCGCCTGCCAATGCAGGGGACACGGGTTCGAGCCCTGGTCCGGGAAGATCCCACATGCCGCGGGGCGGCTGGGTCTGTGCGTCACAACTACTGAGCCTGCGCTCTAGAGACCGCGAGCCACAACTACTGAAGCCCGCGCGCCTGGAGCCCGTGCTCCGCAGCGGGAGAGGCCACCGCAGTGAGAAGCCTGCGCACCGCAGCGAAGAGCGGCCCCCGCTCGCCACAACTGGAGAGGGCCCGCGCGCAGTAGCAAAGACCCAGCACAGCCAAAAATAATAAATTTGAAAAAAAAAGAAAAAGTGCCTTGAGGTTTGCAAGTTACGGCATAACTCTTGATAATAACCATACATTTAAAACAAAGTCATGCATAGTATGTATCATATTAGTAACCATTTCACTGATTCATTTTCAGAAAATTAATTCTTGTAAGTGGAATCTGCACACCAGTCTAAGTGGCACAAGGAAACAAGTATATAAAGGTAAAAGCTTCACAGAAGCAAATGTCTGATTTTCACCAGGAAATTATTTTTCTCCCAAGACACTTATTTCTCCTATGTGGTTTGCAACCCTAATCTGACAGACTGCCAAAAACAAGCCTTCTATTCTAAGAGTGTCACTGATTCTCTTGCTGCTGTTCAATTAGATTTTGTATTTAAGAGAAATTCCCTTGTGTTTCTTATAATGATGTACCTGCTCCTTGGGAGGTTTCCTCTCTTGACAAGAAATGCCTTCGGTATGGCAAGAAAAACAGCTCCAGGCTTTCTCTGATAATATCAAAGATCATTTGTTTGTATTAGATGGTTATGTGGGTTTCCCTCCTCTTAAGAGCAGTAAAGTACCCTTACAATTCCTTCTAAGACAACAGCGCACACAAAGTTTCTTGGCCTCTGTTCTGCATTTCTACTATATACCTTCACAAGAACAACTACTTGGAAGTAGCAAAGCTGTGACATAGTAGACAGAGAAATGCATTTGCTTTAGTCCCTTCCTTTTGGATATCAATACACAATAAATGTCAAATCAATAAATGCAGCATCATTTCAAATCCACCATATTGTAACCTTTCCTCATGAAATGCTTGCTATAAATAAAATGAAGTTTATGTTCAAAATTGTATAGCTTATTTTTTATATTTAATTTCTAACTGAGATGTCCAAAGATCCTTAAGAGAACCACCACCTTTTTCTTCCTGTTTCTAGACCTGGAACTCCTACATGTTTGGTTTTGGGTAATCTTCAGTTAATACTGCCTTCAAGAGAGACTTCTGCTATGGTGATGAAAATGTCACACCTTTTCAAATAGTTTTAAGGACACCTTAAGGGTGTCTCCTTAGACTCTAACCAGGCTGAATGTAATTTAATATTGAGATGCATCAGAAATACCCAACAGACATTCTCTCCCAGATGTAAACACATTAACATACTGCTTTCCCACACCTTGTCCTCTTTGCCTTTTAAAATTTCAGTATGTACAAATGAAATACAGATTTCAACCCATTCACAACTGGGACATCTGCTCCATAATAAGAGAAATAGGTTTTTGCCTTCCTGCAGATTCAGCAAGGAAAGCCGTGCTTGAAAATGACGTGTTTAGAGTGACACCTTGGAGGACTGACATACTCTGCACACATGTAATCCTCATAAACCTCCCCAGACAGCCCTCATTTCATTTCACAAACTGCATCCTGGCTGGGCTCCACAGCACGTGGTGTGTGGTGAGACTGCCCTGCAGCGGTTCTCCCTTCCTCTGGGCTCTTTGATGGACACTTGTCAGTAACAGCCAAGAGGAGTGGGGCCCAGCCACCAGCAAGTGAAAAACGGCCACCGATAGTAAGCTTAATTAACTTTCCCAAGGAAAGCCTGTTCCCACAGGAAAAAACACCACGTTTCCCCCCTCCTAGCGGTCCATTGAAAATGAGCAACAATGCTGTTGCCTTTTTGTTTCCCAAAGACTTTCTTCCTTGCAAGCAGTAGCGTGTTCCTCAAAGAATGCTAGTATTTCCTGTGGAAACTGTATGGCTGCCAGTAATGGCTCATAATTTTCCCTCTTTTCTTTTCGTAAAAATGAAATAAACAAAACGTGGCATTTGACAATAGCCAAAATACCAGTTCACCTCACTTACCACCTGCAGATGAAAGTCATCACCACGAAAGAAGGCCAGGAGACAAACACTCCCGGCTAAAACTGACGCGGACGAGCCCGGGACGCAGGACGGCGCCCGAGGGTGGCGGTCGAAGCCCGGGCAGGACGGAGCAGCCAGTGGGTGCGGTGCGGCTGAGCGAGGGGCTCCCCTTGGGCCGTGGCAACCCTAGGCGTCCCTCTTCTGCGATTACTATTATTGTTGGTGGTGCTGTTGCTATTACTATTACTTCGCCCCTCATTATCTCAGCTCTTAGGAGCCGCGGCACTGCCCATCCCTGCCTCCGATACGATCCCAGGTGGCAGCAAGAATAATAATCACACGAAACCGGCAAATGAAAAGAACAATCCTTTGGAAATTGAGGCGGGGGCTGTTCCCCCCTCCCCCAAGGAGAGCAGCCGCTTGGCAGCCGCCGCCGCCGTTGCTGTAGAGACCTCCCCCCAAACCCTTTCTGCAGAGGCACCGCCGCTACTCGAGCAGCCGGGACTCGCGGCACAAAGGGGGCCCGGGGCTCAGTGGGAGCCAGGGCGACACCCGCCCAGGTCGCCCGGTGCAAACTTGGAAAGGCTCAGCCGCCCGCGGCGCCGCCCCCCGCCTCCCCGCGGCGCCCGCCCAGGACCTGGACTCACCGGGGGCGCCCGGCGCTGCGGCGGCTCGGGAGCGCGGACTACGGACGGACGGACGGATGGACGGACGGCGGCGGCGGGAGCAGGAACCGCCGCAGCCGGAGCGGGCGGCGGAGGCGCTGCCGCGGCCCCGCTACGTCACAATGCGGCCGGGCCTCCGGCGCCGCTCCCCGGGCCCCGCAACGGACGCGAGCGGGCGGAGGCAGCCCCGGGGCGGCGGGCGCGGAGCCGGCGCGGAGGGGCGCGGAGGGGCGCGGAGGGGCGCGGAGGGAAGCGGAGCGCGGCGCGGGCGCACCTCTGGGATGGGGGCGCGGTCACCGCCGCCCGGGCTGCAGGGGCCGCCGTGTCCCCCCGGCCCGCGAGCCCCCTCGGCCTGACTGACGGCGACCCTCCCCGCGGCGCTCCCCGCGCGGCCCGCGCCCCGGCCGCGCCGCCTCCTCGTCCCGGACCCCCGCCCGCCCTCCTGCCCGCGGCGGTCAGCGAACCTGCTCTTTCTTCTTTACCTTTCGCTCTGGTACCTCTGCTGCCTTTGCCGCCCCTCAACTGGCTTTCTCCGCTTCTCCCCTCCTACTTTTTGCCCCCGCTTCCCCCTTTCTCCTCCGCCTCCCTCCCCCGCTTGGCGGCCTCTCCCCCCGGAGATGAAATCGCCCCTCACCGTGATCCCTGCGTCGACTGCTGCCACCTCATTGGTCCCCAAACCATTCCAGGGTTCCAGCCTCAGCCGGGAAAAGAGACTCGGGGCGGGGGGGGGGGGGGAACGGAACATGGGCACTGTCCTGGGAAACTGCTGTGCTTCGGGAACCCCTGGCAGAGTCCTCAGGGGCTGGCACAGTCCTCAGCCCCCAATCCTCTCCCCCGCCACGCCAGGCTCGCCCACCCTAGAGGACTTCGCCAAGGAGGGAAGGGCAAGGGGGCTTTGCCCGGAATGTTCTGTGCTCAAGTGTGGGTGGTGGATGGAGGAGACTTTGGTCTAAGCGAATGGCTTTTTAATTCAACAACATTTAATACACCAACGGCCCTGCAATAATATTAACTTTACTTTTAGTGTCTCTTTCTTAATTGGGGGAGTCGGGTTGGGGAGCTGCTGGATGAGGCATCCGCAAGTCAGCAGTTGTGACTGCCTCTTTCCTTCCTTGTTTCCGAAATGAACTCAGGAGGAGTGGAAGCATTTATGCTAACCTTGGCTCCCGATCATCTCGCTTTCGCCCTCTGGAAAGCTTTCAATGGTTTTTAAGAAATCTCTTTCCCGGGAGAGATGTCTCAGAGAAGCTCACTCAGCAAAGCCATTGAGGGCCACACTCTTGCTCCTGGGTGTGGCTGTTTGCCTGATGCTATTCCAGAGAAAAGTGCGAGGAAGGTCTGTCCGCTTAGGGGCCTCCTCCTTCCCCTGCCAGTTCCAGAAGACAAGAGTGGCGCCACGGTCCTGGGAAATTCGGCCCTATCTGGGTTAGTGGCAATGGGGATGTAGAGCATGTGTAAGACCGACACTGAAAACATTATTACCAATAAAAAAGGAAGGGCCTTGTTGTTTAAAAACTGTGGTTCCTTGGATGACTAGCGAAATATTGCAAACAGTGCCTATGTAGTCCAGGGGCATTTCAGGAAAGAGGCCATTGTACTATTTGGAGGACATGGCCCAGCGATCCCTGCCCTGGACCTATTTGGACGAGTACAATAGTCACTGAAATAAGGACTACCTTGAAGGCCCGCAGAAGACATTTCACATGCTTTTAATTCCATTTCCTATTGAGAAACTAAATTTCTCTCTCTGCTTTTTGACATAAACAGCCAAAAGCATGTTCTGCAGTGTTGTAATTTGTTTATTGTAATTTATCATATATAAGACTTTAAGTACATACATGGAAAGTGGCTTCACAATTTAAAAAATACACATTATCCCTCAGAAGATATAAAATCAGATGACATCATATGGCACTAAAAATACTTGAAAATATTGGGTTTAATTCTTTCACATCTGGTTAAAATAAAAATGCCTCTTTTTTTTTTTTGCCTAGTATAAACTCTAAGAAAAGCACATCTTGCTTCCATCCAGTAGATATGGATGGAGTTGGTGTCACCCTTGATATGTTCTATACACAACATACTTTTATTGCCATCCTCTTAAATATTTTGACAGCCTGCTTTTTTAAAAATCAAACTTTAACTTATTGAACGAGTAATTTTTTGAAGAGTTATAAATGGCTATTTCCTTCCAACTGCCCTAAACATCTACTCTCTCTAACAGTAAGCCAGGTGTTAACCAGTGTAAATAGTTCAACAAGAAGGAGCTTGATTCTGTTGCATGGTCAGAAAATGGGTTGTCAGAGGAAAGAAAAATGTTGTTTTTGTGTAGCCAAGGAATAGCATGCCATAGTCTAAAAGAGCAACCTTTGAGATATTGTTTCAGATATTTTCCCCGTTTATTTTTTTAGTTCTTTTGTTATGGTTCATTCTGTTTCTAACATGTTTTTGATTACATGTTTACCATTGTTTCCATGTGATTATTTTTACACTGTAAAAATAAACCTGTGCTTATACACAGCTTCCCACATAGGTGATGAGTTTGCTTTTACTTGGACTGTTTGTTGGTTTGCTTCTCCTGTGCACAGGCTTGCCAAATCCTAAACCACAAATTGATATACCAAAGTGTGGAAGTAGTGAAGTAATTGGGGTTGAAACAGAGCTAGATTTTAGACTGGATGGCAAGAAAGCCAGCTTCCTCAAAATAACATTGACTTCTTATCAAGCTAATAAACTGTTCTGCCCACTCCTTCAGTGGCTTCTTACTACCAACTAGTCTCTAATACTCAGTTTTCTATTCCAGCAGCTGCCTCTACAGGCTAGTACTAACTATGGAATGGCTTACCAGCCATAGCTAGTAGATTATTTACCCATTTTTAGAATTCCCATGCCTGTCACAGCGTGGAGTATGCAACTCTTAGAGCATTTAGTATATTTCTGCTTCGTGTCCATCTCTACTCCCCTTCTATTCAATTGTCAGTTTCCATTAAATGCCAGGGAGTTCATACTACTCATAGTTGGATCTGTGACACTGAGCAGATTTTTATATTCAAGAGTTAGCTACCGAAAATAATTTGTACAGAAATTCATTTCACTGTATATCATCTGCCAAGGAGTTGCCATGGAATTATTCTTTCAATTATTACAATTAAACAGCTGCCTCTTTCTTTTTACAGTTTCCATAATATATCTTTATTGTGCTACAAAAATTGGATAAACCTGCTACAACACTGCCAGTGATCAAATAGACGCTATTTTTTTCCATCCTTTAAGTGTTGATTTGCTTAATAAAACATCCAACTCTGCATTAAAGGTTCAGATTTTTATTTCTCATTGCAAAGTCTGGATCACTGAAGAGAGCCCTGTTTGGGGTCCTTTCTGATTTCTGTTTGGGACCTATAATTCAGTTGGGCCAGACTGCTCTTTTATTCTGGAGTCAGGTTTGCTTTGTTTGCTGTACAAATGTATATGATTAATTATAAGATATGTATATCAAGAATCAGATCACACTTCATATGCAAATGTGATTGTATTAGTCATGATAAGTTAGGTTATGCTGTGGTAACAAACACTCATGCAACAACAACCCCAAACTTGCATAGATCATTAAAAATGTATTTCCTGCTCTCACTCTATGGCAATTTCAGGTCAGCTGCATCTATGATTCATATCTTTTTCACTTTAAGACTCCAGCCTAATGAAACAGCCACTAACAGCAATGTTGCTGGTCATTCTAGTGAGGGAAAGAGAACTTGAAAGTCTTATACAGGGAATTAAATGCTCCAGCTCAGAAGTTACACGCGTCACTTCTCACAACTCATTGGCCACAACTAATTATGTGGCTCCACTACTCACAAGAGGACAAGGAAGGGCATCCTACACTATACCCAGATATTTGGTAAATAATAAGATGAGGAGGTATGAACATATTACACTTTACTGTAGATCTTATAAAACAGGAGAAAAATCTCTGTGCGTTTTACAAAAAGCCATAGAACTGAAGTATGGAAATAGATGATGAACAGAAGTATAAATTCTATAGCAGTTTTAACTTCTGAAACAACCACAAAATCAAGAGCAAAGAAATGTGACTGATAAAGAATGATTAGGAGCCCAGTTTTTGAACATTTATGAGTTTCACAGAGAAAGGAATGGTTATAGAAACACATGGTTTTACCCAGTTTTCCACCTGGTTATAGGACATTCTCACATGTTCTCCCCACCTCCTTTTCCCAGTACACACCTCCTTATCTTTGACTTCTTTGGACAGAGCTCATCTTTGCTACACCCGTGGGTGTTTATGTGCCTGAGGTGAGAGTGGCTAGGAATTTAGCATTCTTCACCTGACCTGTTTTCTATGGTCATTTCTTCACTTTCCAGTGATTTTTTTTTCTTTCAATATTTCTTCTTTTCTCTCTTTTTGGAGCAAGTTTTAGCCTTTTGCTTCATCTTAGCACTCTAATAAAGTTAGAATTGGGGAGGGAGATGAAATTCAAGCCCAGGAGCTTAGCTGCTTATAATACTATAGCAACTTCAATAAAAGATTGGGTATAGAAGAAATTTTATGCATTGTTAACCTGATTCACTGAGATATTCCTGAGATTCCATTTAATCCTATTACTGTGCTTTACCTGTCCTTACAGATCATTGGCAATTTTGTTGTTGGTATTTTTAAATGGAAAAAATTAGACCATGTACAAAAATACAATCAGATGAATGTCTTGCCATGTGTTCTGAGGCAGCCTGGGGCAAAAACACAAAGAAAGTATCCATCAGGGATTAAGGGGTTTTGGATAAATCAACTGATTTGGGACCATGATTTTCCCCTGTGCTCCTCTTCCATAATGAACCACCAGCAGGAAGCAAATCTGCTATAAAACTGCTGGGATACCTAGAGGAACTCTGGATTCAAACTCTATACAAAGTTTTCATGGCTGGATTTAACTATACTTACTTTAACCCCGTAGTTGGATTTGTGCAGGTTCACACGTTATTCTACCTGAGGTTGACTTGGGCTCACTCTTCACCGTGGCCCTGAGAAACACTCTGCCCATTCTTAAGCTTCATCCACAAACCTTCAGTTGTGATTTAAAAGTGATATTTCTGCAGCAACCTGAGCCCAGTGGACTGGTCTCTTCTTCTAGGGGCTCCACCCACATCGTCTTTAGTAGGTCACTTTTTCCAGGTTACTTTTTATGGAAAGCCTTTTCCATCCCAGAGTGGCTTGATGCCTTCAGATCTATTTGAATTGATCTTCCTTTGGGTTACGTCACATCTCCCTATGTGTCCACTGATGTCTCCAATCTGAATCCGTTTGCCGTTGACCATGGTGAAGCCAGCCTGAGCCCTGTGTTCCCAGAAATCAACGATGGTTGAGAAGTGCCCCCACCATTTTGTGTTCCGGGAAATGACTTACCACAAAAAGCCACCTTCCCGTGACTTTGATCAAACTCATGGTCCAGTCTTTCTCGTGACTCCATAAGATTCGCACATGACTCTCTTGTTTACCTACGAGAAGGCCAGACACAGACTTTCCCCTTTCTGCCTGAATGTGCTGACAAGACTAGACCCAGACCCTCCAACTTCCCATTCTTTGTCTCATGAATGAATAGCTGAGATTACAACTGTTTGTCCCACTGAAACTTGCTAGACACAGAGAAAAACATTTCCTGTTCAGCTAACTGACCTAGACTTCCACTGATTACAGCAATCCCAAATGTAACTCATCCCACCTGTAACTTGTCTATTCTTCCCTATAAAAGTCTAAGGCAACATCACCCCTCAGAAACACCCTGAGACTCAGAGTCAGGGTGCTCTTCCTATTGCAATAGCCTGAATAAAATCAATCTCACTTGTCTGGTTTTTGTCTTTAATACCATCCTTTCCCCCTTTTAAATTCCGGTCTCCTTTTGTCATCTTCATTAATAGCTACTCCAGTCACTGATGTGAATTGATGTCATGGATCTGTTGCTTAACTCTAAAATGGTTTTTTCTAAGCAGTTTTTTTACATCTAACATTTTTATCTCCAAGGGAAATACTTCACACTCTATAGGAAAAACTGGGGAGTGTTTAAAACCCTTCAAATTGTATAGCCTTATTATTCAACTTTTTCTTAGGTTTGTTTTATTCTGTTGGTGAAATAAATACGGCAGAGTATTCAACTTAGTTTGGGATAAATGATCAGCATTCTTGCTTTCATAACATGGCATGTATATATAACAATATCTTAGTTATTAAATATTCAGCCACAGCATACGCTATGCTATACCACGGGGTTAATATATTTTCCAGAGCTGCCAAATTAGTAATTTGCCTGCTGGGTTACACTACAGAGAGAGAGAGAGGGAGAGAGAGGGAGAGAGACAGAGAGAGAGACCCTCTCAAGGAGGGGCACCGGTAGTTTTCCTTCCAGGAATGATTCTCTGATACATGCCAATGTGCCTAAAACCAAACATTATCTGAGGCCATCTGACCCTGACTGCAAATCATCCTACTTCTTTCCTTTTGCAAGGAAAAAAGAGAGAGAAAATTCACTTAAGATTGGAAAACTATGGCTGGGAGGTCTTGTGAAGTTCATATTCTGTAAACATGGAGTATTCGTAAGCAAGGACACGTTTAGATACCAGAGGTTTCACAAGTGTGCATAAACAGATTAAATCCCTAACTGGAGGTTTTGGTATTTGAAATGGATTTTATGAGCTTGTTTTAAAAAGGAACGTAGGTCAGCTGAGTGTGGTTAAATGATTTAAACGGGAACGCAGGTCAACTTGTGAACACCATGCCACGTTCACAGGGACCTGCCACGATCCCAGAATATGAAACCTATGAAAATGCACTCCATTGATTACTGACCAATTGTAACCGAACTGTATATTTAATTGCGTCTGTTCCTGCAGGCAACTACAAAGTCTCTCTTCAACATTTTAATGATTTTACCATAGCATATAATCTGTGCTTTGAATATTACTGTGATATGTATATACTTGGATTCAGGGTTTCTGTTGTCTTTATAAGTAATTCATCTTTTTTCTCACCTATTCTACCTTGACACCAAAAACACGCATTTGGGGATGACTGGATAGCTCTACAGATGATGCCCATGGCTATGAAATGGAATAAAATGATTTAGATTTTATGAGGATTAAACCTATAATAGACTGGTCTCTGACTTTATCTTTAAGCAGCTTCTAGGGATTAATAGAACAGAAACCTTTTCCCCTTGGATAAGCCATGCAAAGACTTTAGAACTGGTTACCTCTAATTAGCAGAAGAAAGCTGTCAGTGAATGGAATGCATAAGTAATTATAATCCCCACTGTTCCAGACCAGAATAAATCCTATTTCCAAACAGCTTTTGTGAAGAAAGACCAGTTCTGAAAATGAAGTAAGATTTTCAGTCTTCCTAGATATGACTGTCTCATGAGTTTTACTTTCTTCCACTAATTTATAGCTTCCAGTTTCCAATTCCTCGTTCTGGGGACATATGGTCCTCTTTAGAAGAAAACAAGGAGAGAAAAGCTAAATACATATTGGACTGGATGAGAAAAGCTGAT
Organism: Eschrichtius robustus; assembly: GCF_028021215.1. NCBI lineage: Eukaryota > Metazoa > Chordata > Mammalia > Artiodactyla > Eschrichtiidae > Eschrichtius > Eschrichtius robustus. The sequence continues at coordinate 101,028,174 of NC_090825.1, read as the reverse complement.
GGCTGATGAAAAACGTTCCTTGTAAATCATGGGAAATGTTTTAAAGGTGGTTTGTGGAAAGAATAGAGAAAGATGTAATTGTTGATAGACTGAATGCTTTTAAACTCCAAGTCCAAGGCAGCCCTGCAGTATAGAGGTTAAGCACACTGATCTGGGAGTCAGACTCCTTGGGTGTAAATCCCAACTTCCCTTCTTACCACTTCAAAGTTACTTCATGTGGCCAGGCCTTAGTTTCCACAGCTACAAAATCAGATGTTAATAGTGCCTACCCAAAAGATTGTTATGAGAATTAAATAAGCTAATATTCTAAGAAAACTTAAAATTGAACACATTAAAAAGTTTAAATAAATATTTGTTAAATAAATGTACTCTAGAAAGCCTATGGCACCTGGGTGAATTCACTGGAAAAAATGAACTCTGAAGCTGAGTGCTGCCTAGCTGGATGGAAATATCCCTATTTCTCTACTTGCATCATGGCATTAAATAGCACTAGAATTCTTTTCTCCTTAAACTACAATAATAGTACATCCTGGATTCCTATATGGTCTGTATATAGTTGTTCACAACCCCACTTTTATTATAATCATTTAGATTATTGGGAATATCATTTAGAAAACCTTTCAGTTCATGTTTTAGTATTGCCATTGGTTCTCTGACAATTTAAGATTTAAAAATATTTTATCCTCTAGTTTGATATTTAACTTTCATTTGTAAACAGCATTTAACATTCTACTGAGACCTCCAGTGGTGATTTGACTAACAATTCAGGAACAGGTGGAGAAGAAATATTTTTTTAAATGAAACATTTTTAGCAAAAGAATTGTCATCAGCATTTAACTCTAGGGCTGTCAATATGATTTTGATATGTTTACCATTAAAGTGATATAAATGGAAAAATACAGTTCTTGGGAAAATGCAAAGTACTTGGTTACACATTTATTCAGCAAATATTTTTGAGCGCTTGCTGTGCACTGGGCACTGTGTTAATTGTTTAGGATATATTGGAGTGGACAGAACAGAGACACCAGACTGACCTTATAGGTAGTCAATAAACAAGTATACATCCGTGTTGCAAAGAGCTATGAAGGCAAAAACAGATTGCTGGTGGTGGGGGGGTGGGGGGGGCGGGGAAGAAAGAGAGGACCTAGTATAATGTTGGGTGGTCAGGGAAAGCCTCTGAAGTTTGAAGAAAGAAAAGAGGACAACCATGTGAACAGTGAGAGAAGAGATTCAGACAGAGGAACCAGCTCCGACTGCTGAGTATCCTTCCATCAACCATGCAGAAACCAAAAGTGTTCAGAGCCATTCTCAAAAAATTAAGTGATTTAAGGAGGGCCATATGTCAGCTACCCCTTGGCCTGGTACCACACACATACAAAAACAAAACTAATCATCAACGCCACCATTAACCATATATTCGGGAAACACAAGTGGAAATGCTGACTTATTAAAGTGCTTACAAAGCATCTATGAGAACAGTATCACTGCATAGTGCTAATCCCTAGACAGCAAGTCTTCAAAGAAAGTAAAACCTCCTACAGTATACTCCCTGGTGTGAGGATCAAGCAATGCTATTGGGAATGTGTAGCCGAGGTAGAAAGGAGATTAATTGTTCCAAAACACTAGAGAATTGAGACTAGAACACAAAACACATTTAAGAGCAAGTAGGTAGCAGAAAATCATGAGGTGGTGAAAAATTCTATGAGAATCATAAATAATCAGGTAGATACATTTTAAACATTTTATCCAATATGGAATTTCACTTAAGAGTTGTGACCTAGAAATTTGGAACGCTTCTCCTCAACTTTCCACATTTTCTAAAACCTGTCATGACCTTGGCAATGGTTTTTAGTAGCTACATTGACCAGGGGAAAGAACTTGGAATCTTGGTACAGATTTGAGGAAATGAGGATTTTTGAAAAAAACAAAACAAAACAAAAAATTCTATTGTTCACAGCATACTGAACTACTCACAACTCTGTGATATTCTATAAAAGCACAACAGGTCCACAGCAAATGCTCTAAGTATAGCCTGCAGTGTCCCTCCAGGGCTGCACAGTTCCATAGAGTAGCCATTAGCCAGAGGTCGTTATAAGCACTCAAACCGTGGCTAGTCCAGACTGAGATGTGCTGTGAGTGTAACAGACTCACTGGATTTCAAAGTCTTAGTGCAGAAGAAAGAATGCAAAATATCCCATTAATAATTGTATAATGTTGGGATATATTAGATTAAGTAATATATTGAAAATTAATTTCACCTGTAATCTTTTTTCATCCACCTACTTCAAAACTTAAAATTGAATATTTCACTTGCATTATATTTCTATTGGACAGCTCGGTTCTAGGGAATGTGAAAAATCACCCCATCCTACCTGCTCCCTAACATCCATCATACACCGTTCTGTCAAAATGGATGACAGCGCCGTCAGAGCGTGGCTAGCCAGCTTCAGGTTTCGGTGGGAGGTAACAGATGGTTGTGACAGTTACACAGTATTGGAAAAATTGATGCTTGGTAGAAAAACTCATTGATAAGTATTGGAGAAAAATTATCGATGTGCTCTATAGATGTTCCCAAAGAAGGAAACCGGGAGCATAAAAAAATAAAACAAAACACTACATTATCCTTATGCGCAGTGACTGAGGGGCTGCAGGATATACTGTCCTTCAGATTGCTTGTACTTTTTTATTTTTTTATTAATTTTTTATTTTTTTGCTTGTTTTTTTTAAAAAAGGGAGCATGCATAATTTTCCAAACCTATACCCAACCTCCCTTTCTTTCCTCTAAAACAGCCACTCAACAAGCAGAAATAAACCTTTACAATCAATAAGCTAAGGTAGCCAATGGGTATCCTGCAAACTTCATGACAATAGCCCCACTCCATGTAGATTATGCAACAGATGTTTATGATGCTTAGCATGAGCTGAGGATAGAGAAAAAACTATTGTGTCTTCAAACTTGGCTAAAGGAAAAATCTTTTCCCTTGAAAAGATCCGCATAAAAGTACACCCTTAGCAAACTGACTAATATGTCAGGCTTCAAAGTGACCACACTGTACACTTACTGTTTTACTAATCCTCTGGCTTCCGCTGTTTTGAAATGGTTACAGAGAAGTCCATTTTGGAATATTTTGCCCTTGGCTTTAACACTTGGCAGAAAAGTTCACTGTTCTCTGCTCTTCCTTGTGTAAGTTATAAAGCTGTTTGTCATCTGTAGTATCCGGAACACCTGCTTTTTTTAAAGGACTGCTGGCTCAGGGAAAAGAGCACAAGTTATTTTGATGCAACAACTCACCGACTCAAGGCTTTTAAAAACCCCATCTGAAACAGTGTATTTCTCCCCACCCTCATTCAAATAAAGTACGTTAAAAATCAGAATATTTCATTTTACCAGCTTCCTTTTGAGATAAATCATTGGAAGGCAAATGACAGGACAGTTGGGTAAACCAAAGCAAGAGCCTTTTGCTCATAACAGGATACACAAGGGAAGAAGAACACAGGCAATCTTGTCTCCCAATCCAGAGAGAGATTTTTAAAAGAACTTATAGAAACTTAAGGAGGAAAAAGTTTCAAGAATTTAGGAAGACCAAGAAGATGAGGCAGGCTCTATTACTTCTTCATATGGAGTGTGACACATTTTAAATCCCACGTTTAGTGTATATCTCTTGTTTTTGCCTACTTGGCAGACCTTCTCCTGTCTTGTAACAGCTATTATCTTTTTCCTCTGGGAACTCTCCCTTCCTCAGCTGATAGATGTGTTTATCACTTGACCTGCCTCCCTGGCCATAGGGATGGGCGCAAGACTAGCCAATCAGAGTCTCTCACCCTCTTGGCCATAGGGCTGGGCGGATTGGTTGGGGCTATTGAAAAAGAGGCATTCTTTCTTGTTCTCTTGGGGTTGTTAGCTCTGAGAGCGATGTAAGACTTGGGCAGTTGTGGCTACCATCTTTGCTACCCTGAGAAGACAGCCTGACTGAGAATGAAGACAATATAGAGAAAAGTAGTGCTGAGAGATGTAAAAGGAAAGAAAGTCTTGATGAAAAAATTTAAGCCCCCGGATTTCTTAATTACATGATCACAAAATTCCCACTCAGCTTTTCTTTTCAGCATAAGCTAGTTTGAGCTGGGTTTCTGCTCATTATAATCTCTTATAATCAAAAGATTCATAACTAATATAGTATGTTTGAGTGCAAATAAAAACTGTGTCAAAAAAGAGAAAGGAAGGAAAAAGGAGTAATAAGGGCCCCCAAAAATGAAGAAAAGAAAGAAGAAAAGTGGAAATGATTAGGTAATTTCTCTTCTTTTCTCTCAATGTGTTAGCAGAAATTACATACACACAATTACACACATGGAAATTCTAAAGAGAATATCAATCTTAACTCACCACTAGAATTGAATACAAACTAAATAATTGCAATCAAATTAACCATTCCTGGCACAGGAGGTGGTCTGCATGCAAAAGTGCAAATTTTTGAACCATACCTCTCAGATCTATTGCTTTTTTCTATTTCACCATTTCCCTCCTTTTTAAATAAAAAATTGATGGCTTTTAAAAATTAATAAACCAATATATACTCATTTAAAAAATATAAGTAGTAGAGAAGTCATCATTAAAAAATAAAAATCCAAACCTTACATATCAAACCTATTCTTCAAGTGTTTCTTTGAGTGTACTCTTCCAGATCCTCTTCCTTGCATTTATCAAAAAATATTTCTTTTCCTTTTAACAAAAAATGGAATCAAGGTATGCATCTTGTTCCCAAATTAATTCCTTTTTTAACAATTAAAAGCATCTTATGGACATCTTTTCACATAAAACATATAGGTCACCTCATTTTATTTAGCAGCTAATATTTCAATGTATTGAAGAACATTTAGTCGGTCTCTAGTTTTTTGTTTTCTATTGCTTTTGCTGTTAGATCTAATGATTATAACAAACAACCTTCAACATATTCTTATACTCCTCCCTTTTTTAAAATTATGATCATTTTTGTTATTGTTGCGGCTGTTTCCTAATAAAAAACTCTGAACTAATGATCAGAACGAGGGCCAACTAAAATCTCCACCTTCTACGTATCCTTATGCACACACGCACTGGGTCTGATGAAACAGGCAGCAGTGAGGCATGATTTGAAGTGTGACATGGGAAGAAACATCAACATAAATGATCTGACCCAGGACCGGTGAAGTTCACACCCACAATCACACATGCGCAGTTGCCTTTCCTTGTGTTCCTGTATAACATTCAAATCATGCTCCAGGCCTACAGGTCTTGGCAGATGACTGACCTCTTAACCTACATGTCAGCCATTTTCATTGTCAGTTTCTGTCCATTACCACACAAGACAGTTAGTAAAACAGTTCTTCACCTTCAGGCAGATGTCTGTCGTCCATTTGTCTAGATCAAGAGCCTTACAAGCACTTCTAATTCTGAACTCTGTAGGGGCATCTGACTCCTGGCAGGATTGACAATACAATTACTACTCTTTAATCAGCCCAGTGGACAGGATTCATTTATTTTACCTTCTGCTTTGAATTATTTTCCAAGGCAACTTGTAGAGTCTTTAAAAGTAGTTCAGTCCTTTCTTTTTGTGTTTGTATCATTATTAAACCTGCAGACAGTGTCAGTCCTTTTTTTTTTGGTGGTGGGAGGGGGTTGTTTATGACCCTTCAGGTTACTGAAGCCTGACCCAATTACCTGTAATATTTTCCTCTACCTTCTCCACATAAGAAAACTTGAAAAAATTATCCCTTCTTGTGGTGGTTTATCACCTGGCTTAATTTTCTTCACACTGGCCTTTTTAGGTCTGAAAGCAGGGAGATAAGATATGCTGAGTGATGTGTACCACTACTTCTCAGATACTCTGAGCAGGACAGGAAATGCAGGTGCCTTGCCTGTGACCCCAGAGAAGCAGCAGGGCCCACTTTCACTTCTGTTTTATTATTGTCTTCAATACTGTTGTTGAAAGCAAGTAAATAACATGAGGCAAGTTTTTAATGAAATCTCCAACTGCAGCAGATTATGTGGCCAAAAAACAGTGGCCAATTAAAACAGCAAGCACTGCCTCTTTGCTGACAAGGAAGAGAAGCTCCTGACAGCAGATTCCTGTTCAACAATGAAATGCAAGGAAGCATCTGAGGCCCAAGGCAACCAGACTTCTGGGAGGGCTTTTGTTTTCCTGTTTGGCAATTATCAGTGAGTGCATCAAAACAGGGTCCCTTCCTTACTCAAGGCCAGTATTAACTACGAAAGTGTGGGGTAGGTCAAGTTTATGTTGGGTACCAACCACCTCACTTCACTTTTCAAATGCCCTCCATTTCTCAAAATAGGCCCTAATGTCCCTCGCCTCTAGAAACACACTATCCTTACCCTGGGCTGGGCTGCCTGGGACCACGCTTGATTCTTAGATCTGAGCTGTGTACCACATCTCAGACTTTTCTGTCTCCACTCAACACTTGCCACCAAAATATACTTGTCTTGTGTCCCACTCCCTCTGGATCCTAATAGGATCTGGAATGAAGCTGATAAACTACACAAATGAAGGTCACTAGTGCGTATATCTCTTGGGTAATATGTGCAGCTAAGAGGCTCTTTCTGAATCTGGTTAGAATTGTCTTTATGCAAAAGGAATGAATATAATGGTGGGGCCTTAAGGCTCTTTCTTAGGGGAGGTTTTCAGCAACAGAGTTGCTTTAGAAAGCCCTTAAAGCACATTAGGAGGCAGCTCCCTACCACATGAACGTAGCCTGGCCTTCTGCCTTCTGCCATTTTGACCAGAAACTTGATGGGATATCCTAACAGAGCAGCAACTATAACTTAGCAATCCTTAGGTCTCCTTCCCACAGGAGGGGAAGAGAGCCCTGCCAGGGAATATTCTCCAACATAAGGCAGCTTTTTGACATTCTACAAAACAGGTAGTGAAAGATCTTGTTTGAAATATGTGGATTTCACTAATCACTTTTCTCGCACTTATAGCTCACCTCCTCCATGGCCAACCTGCTCAGTCTTTTAGAGGACACCCAGGCAACTGCTTCTACAGAACCACACTGAAATGCCTACCATGTTCTGTTCAACAAGGGAACTCAAAAGAAACACATATGGGGTCAAACTGGGATGAAGACAGCACTGTTCCAACTGAATAAAACATTCCATTATTACTTCTGTCGCTTGGCTTTTCAATTCGGTCCCGTCTTTTCTGATACTTTCAAATTCCTGTTTCGTATGATTTTTTTCTCTAAAGAGTATAGATTATATACAGTATTTCAATCTTATTTTCCAAGAAGCAACTGAAAATGCAGTATGTAATATAAGTGGTTTTTTTATTAAGATCATAGGAAAGAAAAATTTATCTAAGGTTCTTATGAAAAAGGTAGTCTATTTATCTGTATTTCTTAAGTGTAAGTAAAACTTTATTTTTCAGACTGTAATGTTTCCTCTGAATATTTACCTAAATTCAATGATCAGTGTCTGGTCAATCCTTCTAGTTCCACTGTGTTCTTTTATAAGGTAGTTTGGAATAGCCAATTAATATTATTTCCAGGAGTAGATTTTCCTGACAGCTTAACCATTTTGGACATAGTAATATCTAAACACAGTATTTTCTAATTTTTCCATGCATGATGCCCTTTGTTCAATTTACCTGACCCTTAACACAACATAGAGAAAATTTATGGTACCACATTAATTTCATATTCAATGAAGAAGTTATCTGAAGGATAATTGAAGACTTTGATTTGAATTGCATTAAGCTCTCATAAATCAATTATAAAAGGAACATTTATTTACTTTTCACTCATTTAATTAAATATGTTCAAGAGAGAAGATTTACATGGTAGGGGAAAACTTCACATCTGAAGATATATAATAAAAATGAGATTGCAGTTATAAATCCTTAATCAGGGGATCTTAATGGTGACAGGACATTAGAAAGAAGCTAACTGGCAACGTAAGAAAGACCTATCACAGGAGGGAGATTTTCAAATCAATAGAGTAAGCAACTGGCTGACATTGGATAGATAAGAAAAACTTATTTCTATACAACCGTCTGAAAGCATCTCTCCCTTACTCTCAGCCTGGGAAAGGCTGAATATATAATGTGAAGTGGCAAATAGGAGATGAATTCAAGGATTTCAGTCTTTCAGTTTAGGGCTTTGCCATAGTCCTAAATCATCCTTATGGTCTCAACTCATCCTTCCTTCCTTTCTCCGCAAACCATCCGTAAAGGCAATAAAAATATCTGTCATTTTAGCATTTGAAGGCAAAGGCTTAGGAAGAAGGCAGAATTCTTTTCAAGAATTGTTTTTCTAGACCATACCTTAATGACCTGGGCCTGTTTGGCTATGAAAATTGAGTTGCTCCCCTCCCCCCACCTAGCCTAAAAGGATTCCCTACCTGGGATGTGATTACTCTCACCAATTACTCTCAAAAATTAGCCCAACACATCCCATAGACCTCTATCTTGAGTTAACAGTACTTTTGCAAGTGAAAAAAAAAGAATTATTTTTTTTTTTTCTGCAGCTGCTATGTTGCCCAAGCCAGGGCCACCATTTACTCCTAGATGTGCTCCAGAAGACGTCATTCACATACACTACAAAGTGAGCAGTGCCCCCTAGCTTTGTGCTGTGGGGTAGCCCTCAGGGCTGTCCAGAGGTGGGTGAGGGAATGTGGAAGAGGGTAGGCTGACACATAGGCACAGGAATTCAGAGAAAGGGAGAAACTGGAAACCAAATCCCTCTGGGAAATCTGTTGAAAATATGGCGAGGGGAACTGGGATTGGGATATTGATTCAGTTTGTTTGGATGTTAAAGAAAAGGGTGGCTCTAGAAGCCTGGAAACTTGGGGATAACCGTAGGGCAGACGTTTTCAGTATGCTTCCACAAATACACATCCTCCTGCATTTCCTGTCAAAATGGATCACAGGTCTATGAGTTTTGGGGATCCCTCTCCTGGAAGTGCCTATCTGAGTAGAGGGAGTCAGTCTCTGTGAGTGAAGGGAGGGAAATCACAAGGGTGTACAAGAAGACTCGCTAATGGATCTTGTTTTCCTCATGTTCTCCCCTTTCATTGATCTCAGCATGTTTCAATAGCTAAAGAGTTGCTTCTCCTACCTAAGAGCAAGACTCTGAGAATTGAACACTGTGAAGAGTTAATTCAAATACGTATGTAATAAATTTTAGTTAAATGTTTACACTTAGAAAAGGATTGAAAAGTTATGTGAAAAAAATCAGTTTAAGATATTTGTTTTGATTTTGTAAAGGCATGTGCTTTTTTCTTTCTTTCTAACATAATTTTTCAAAAACAGGGTTTTTTTTGTTTCTTATGTATAAAATTGCCTAGACCTTGAAAACATAAGATAATTAGAAAGAAAAATCATTGAGCAATGGAGGAAAGGAAATATTCTGACCCCCTTTGCCCTACAGGGAGCCCCTCCCTATTTCAATAAAAGAAAGCAAGTCTTTTTTGTTTTAGCTTAAAAGATTGAAATGAAAGTACCCTAAGCTAAAGTGTATCTGACAAAATATTTTGCATGTAAACCAGCCAATTTAGAGGAAGCCTGGTTCAGCTGCAAGAACTATGTGACACCTAAAAAGCAGGCATTTCAGAGGGGGAAGGTTTTCATGGTGAGCCAAATAAGAAGCAGCCGGGGCTCCAGCATTCCTCCTCACCTCAGACGCTCCAAAACTGGGGACTGAAGTGCCCGCTTTATGCGTAGGCTGCAAGAACTTATCTTTAAATAGTCATTCTGTTAAATTAATTCATCTTTCATCTATTCATAAGAACGCCCCCCTCTGACTCCCAGCCGCAAGACACATAAAAGGGGTCTACATTTCAAAGGAATAGTGCCAAATCCTTATTCTCCTGTGCTTGAGTGACTAGATGCCAGGATGGGCATAGATCACCATGAAGAAGTATATAATAAATTCATAAACTGTGAAAATACAAATCTGTCACATTGGATAAGAAACTAGGTGGTTCAAAAACAAATGCCTTTGAAACAGTTAATGCACCTGGTGAAAGGATTTTACCACAAGCCAAAATGTCTGGAAAATGACATCAGGAGCTTGTCCTCCAAAGTACCAGGATATAAATGAAAGGCCAAGCATGCTTTAAGCATAAGGAAAGCTTGCAGGTCCAAGAGAAGGAAAAGATATTTTAGATAATGTCACATTTGACCCTCACTATTAATAGTGTCTGTTACATCGCAGATGTATCAGCTGGTTGCCACCTTTCCAGGCTATATAGTTTCAATGAAAGTCAGTGCAGTGACAGAGGACTTGGAGTCAAGTGCTCAAGGTCCAGTTCAAACAAGGAGTGTATTTTTATCTGTGTGCTCTTGTTCAGTAATTAGCAACACTGCAGCATCATGTGACAGCAAATTGTCTTTAGTCTTCCTGAAACGCTGCATCTGGCCTGACCACCTTCTCCAAGGGAGGATTTTTGCATATGTACATAGACAATCTATGTGAGTGATGGTAGGCAGACTCAAAGAACAGCTTGGGGACTTAGACGTTCACACTGACTGAGTACAATCCACAGAGGAAAGTTTGTGCTCATTCATGACAGGAATAATGACATATTGTCATCTGTCCTCGTCTCCCGAATCACGGCCACTGCATGGCCAGTCTGTACTGTCCTATATATCAGAACAGAATGGCCACTGCTGGAGGAGTGCGGATGGCGTGAGCCGACCACTGTGGGAGACTCGCACTCTCATAAGTCTTGTGAGATCTCTGGGACTGCCCAGCACAGCACAGGTTAGAATTGCCCACCTGCTCAGGGTCTATCTTAATGTTCAAGGCCAGCCCAGACCTGCAGTGGACCTCTTTCCACTTTTCAAGGTGATTGTGGGAAGGAACACAGTGGGGAAGGTCTGGGTCACACTGCATTTTGCAAATATATGTCTCGGGGTAGGGGAGGAGATAATGGCCTGCGGTCACTGTGGGCACTCGGGCCATGGGTACCTGCAACCGTAGACACCTGCTCATCCAGGGACTTCTCTTTGCTACATATCCTGGGGCAATTCCTGTTCTCCTTGACCTACCAAACTCTCCTAGTCCTAACATTACCCCAGTGACGGATGGCCTGGGTTGTATGTCTACCTGACCCAAACACACTTTCCAAAGCCAAATACTTCTGTCAGTACAAAATAAGCATGCTTGCCAAAAATTACAAACCTACAATTCCAATCTGTTAACAGTTGTAAAAGATAGAGAACAATCAGCTTCCTTGGATTCTTAGGTCTCCTGTGTTGCCTTTACTATTTTTTTTTTAACTACCTTTCAATTCCTACTTGGACACCAAGGTAATCACAGATATCAAGAGAAAGCCTAAGTGTCTGGATAAAGAGTTACCAATTTGGTCCCCGAGAGCAAGTATCAGGCTTCTAGGTGTGGAGTGATTTGTCTAATGTGGAACAACTCACAATTTAGAACCAATGCTTTAAAACTTTGTACTCAATAATACCCAAATGGCCACACATACTTTAAAATCATTGTAACTACAGCTATTCAAAGAAACACAGGCTTCAAGTATTTCTACATTAAGTATATCTAAGGAAGAAAATTCTGATCTCATACACATGATGTAATGTATATCAGAAGCCAGTTTATTCAGGTGAGTGAACTAGACCTTCACATGAAGAAGAAAATTCATACTGGATATTTTTGCGTGGTATCTGGTATTTGACATCACCACATCAGCTTATAAACTGTTTTTTTTTGGGGGGGGTGGTTCTTCGTTTTGGGACTGATTCCTTGAGAAAACATATAGCAATTTTAAAGTCCTGAGCAGTAATAGTTTAGACACTGTTTGTAAAGTTAACATGAAATCTACTTATCAGAGTTGAGGGTAAGCTCCATGAGACAATGTAGTAATTAAACTTCTCTGTGAAGTTGTGTGTTCTTAGATGGCGTGTCTTCCAAGAAGTTCAGTCCTGTAACCTTGTGATTATGAGGGTTTGGTTTGTGATCATCAAAGTGGTAGGTTTGTGTGTGTGTGTGTGTGTAAGCAAATGACTCTATTTTTTTTTAATTTACTTTTTAAAATTGAAGTATAGCTGATTTTTTTTAAACTTAATTAATTAATTTATTTATTTTTGGCTGTGTTGGGTCTTCGTTTCTGTGCAAGGGCTTTCTCTAGTTGTGGCAAGCGGGGTCCACTCTTCATCGCGGTGTGCGGGCCTCTCACTATCGCGGCCTCTCTTATTGCAGAGTACAGGCTCCAGTCGCACAGGCTCAGTAGCTGTGGCTCACGGGCCTAGTTGCTCTGCGGCATGTAGGGATCTTCCCAGATCAGGGCTCGAACCCATGTCCCCTGCATTGGCAGGCAGATTCTCAACCACTGCGCCACCAGGGAAGCCCAAGCAATCTACTCTTAAGCCTCCTATCTACATAGCTGTTTGAAATACAGCTCATCAGGCTAAATTAAAAACACTCTTCGTTGCTCTGAAAATGTTTCTTTTTTTGAAAAGTGCTGATTCAAACAGGTCTGTTGCATGAATTCACAATATCTGGAATTAGAAAGTAGGAGGAGCAGGAAAGGTCTTTGTGCTAACATTTAAAGACCTTACATGTATGTTGTTTTTATTATGTCACCAATTAGTCAAATTAGAGGTGGGGCATAATAAAGGTCAAGTATTTTAGTTTCAAGGTCAAAACCTGAGCTTTTAAAAATTATTCGAGGAAATTGATAACTCAGTTATGTTTGGGATTTGATCAACACTCATAGTCAAACTGAACACTGCTTTAAAATTGTAGGGCTCATTAAATTTGATTTAGCTATTTTTTTAATAAGATGAAAATTATTTTCTGGTTATTGGAAGTGGTTCTTAGGGTTTAAATGAAATTTAAGATCAGTTTTCCAATAGTGCATATGTGACATGGTCACCTTCCTTTATTTATACCTTCTCTCCTCCTGACCCCAACACACAGACACACACACACACACAAACACACACACACACACACACACACACACACACACACTCACTCACCAGGGCATCCAGATTCAGGGGAACAGGGAAAGAGAAAATTAAAATTTGGGAGCAGACACTGCCTGACATTAAGACTTTACTACCCATCTAATATGAAAGTGTATGCATGAGCATCAAAAAGGATGTTCCAAATTAACTAATATGCAAATGAAAAAATCTAAGCATCTGAAACTCCTTAGAGGATTAATGGTAGATAACATATGCTCTTAAGTTATTTACCAGCCTGAGCTTCACCAGGTACAAACAGCCACAGATAGAAAGAAATTTACATCTGATAGATCCTCACACTGGCCTGGGTAAAGATCTACTCCTTATACACTGCCCTAGGATGATGAGTATTAATTTCTCTTTCTTTTTCTTTAGATCCCACCAGGAAATGCAAAATTTTCCTAGTGCTTCAGTGCTGCCATCCTTAAACCCTAATCCCCTACAGTATTCATGCTTATAAATGATTTCCTATCTGACTGCTACCCCTGTGTCAACTTTCTCTTATTCTATCTTCACTGTCAATAAAAATATTAAAAAATATATATTTATTTAGGTATTTTAGATATTTGTAGTTCCTTCATTTCTGTAAAGTTCATTTTATAGGTAAGGAAACAGGTACCAGTCAGAAATGTGCTGAAAGGCTGAAGAAATGTCTTTTCAAATTAGTCACTGACCTGTCCCTGGGAATCCAAGCAAGCTTGACTGACAGTTGTCAGAGATAGAATTCAGGCCATCCCTTTATCAGCCTAGATGGCCTCAGGCTTTCCTGGCAGTTCCAGAGGGCCTAGACTCCTCTGTTCTAAACCTTCACTCTCTCAGGCTGTTTGAACCTAGCCTCCTTTAAGATTCCACCAGGCATCATTTTCTCCATAAAGCCTTTGCCAGTTTCACTAGGTTGGAAAGATTCACTTCCTCTGAACACTGACTGGTCTTGGCTTACATGGCCTATATCTTAGGGCATTTAAGACTTTCTGTTTTATGCTGTTGTTTCTGGATGTGTGTTACTTTGAAGTCTACTTGAGGGTGCAGTGTTATTTACCTGTCTGCTCTACTTCAGTGCTGAGCATAATTTTATGCACATGCTATGTTCTCAGTAAATGTTAGTTGAATAAGTGAATACAGAATTAAATAAATTAATTGATAACAATACATAAATGGCATGTTATCTACAGCGTTGAGATCCATATATGATGGTGCAAAGAGTAAAGAAAATCTCATGGCCTCAGCATCTAATCCTAGGCTTCAATTTCTAGATTGTATTTTACAATTATTTTTCTTTGCAGGGAAATGATGAGATTTTCATTTTGCATTATAGAATCATTTCAATAACCAAACAATCCACATTAACTATCTTGATGTTAATAAATATGTCATCATCAGAGAATAAAACTCACTAATAAGCCTGTGCATTGATGACAGAAGAAACACTACTTAAAGCTATAATTTGCAGATTAAGTGAGAAATGCTACTTTGTTAACATTCTCTATGTAAAGTCTGAGATTGTATTCACATCCAATATATTTTTGGCTTCTAATACACCATCTTGTTCCATATAAGATCTGAGGAGACAATGTCATATTCTGTTTGTCTTGCAATTTCCCATATGGGGCTTCAGGTTTACAATACAGATAATTAGTATTATGGAGTATTAGTCAATATTTCATAAATTAGATTAATAATTCCTCTTTGCCTCTCCATAAAATCATAATTTGATTCCTATATCTTTTTTTGGTATTGATAAAATGTTTATTAAATAATTAGAAAATAGGAAAAGATTAAAACTGATTTTTTTAAACTTTTAACTTGAGATAATTAGAGATTCACATGAAGTTTTAAGAAATAATTCAGGGAGATCTGTGTACTTGTTACCCAGTTTCCCTCTGTGGTAACAGCTTGCAAAACTACAGGACAATATCTCTACAAGCATATTGATATTACTACAGGCAAATTTCCCTCTTGTTGCCTTTTATAGCCACACCCACCTACCCCCACCCCTGCACACTGGCAACCAGTAATCAGTTCTTCTTTCTATAATTTTAGCATATTAATAATGTTATGTAAATGGAATTATACAGTATATAGTCTTTCTGGATTTTTATTTTTTCTCACTCAGTGTAAGTCCCTAGAGGTTCGTTCAAATTGTCAAGTGTATCCTTTGTAAGTATATTCTGTGGTGCGGATGGACCACAGTTTAACTATTCACCTGTTGAAGGACATGGGTGTTTCTAGTTTTGGGGTATTATGAACAAAACATCCATTACATGTTTTTGTGTGAACCTAAGTTTTCGTTTCTTTGGGATTTCCCCAATGCAATTTCTGGGTCATATGCTAGTTGCATGTTTAGATTTATTAGAAACTGCCGAACTATTTTCTAGAGTATTAATACCATTTTTTCATTCTCAGCAGCAATGTGCAAGTAATTCAGTTTCTCTTCATCCTTGCCAGCAATTGGTATTGTTGCTATTGTTTTACTTTCGTCATTCTGATAGGTATGTAGTGATATCTTACTGTTGCTATAAATTGCATATCCCTAATGGCTGGTACACGTTCATGGACTTATTTGTCATCTACTATATATGGTGAAATACATGTTCATGTCTTTTGCCCATTTTCTAATTGGATTATTTGTTTACTGTTGAGTTTTGTGTGTTTGCAATATATTCTAGATACTAGTCGTTTGTCAGGTAGATGGTTCAGAAAAATTTTCTCCAGGTCTGTAGCTTGTTTTTCCATCCTTTTGACAGACTTTCACTGAGGACAATTTTAAAATTTTGATGAGGTCCAATTTATTAATTTTACCTTTTATGGGTTGTGACTTCGGTATCAAATCTAAGAACTCTTACCTGGTCACATCTGTTATCAGATTTTCGGTTATGAATATGTTACCAAAGATTTATTTTTTTCCCTAAAAGTTTTATAGTTTTATGTTTCACATTTAAGTCTGTGACACATTTTGGGTTAATTTTTGTATAAGGTGTGAGATTTAAGTTGAGATTCATTTTTTTTTTCCTGTGTGGTGTTCCAGCACCATATGTTAAGAAAGCTAACCTTTCTCCATTGAATTACTTTTGAACTTTTGTTAAATATTAGTTGAGCATGTTTTGTGGGGATCTATTTCTGGGTTCTCTATATTGTTCCATTAATCCTTATGTCTATCTTTGCACAAGTATCACAGTGTCTTGATTACTGTATCTACATAGTAGGTCTGAGGATTGGGTATATTTATTCCTTCTAACTTATTCCTTTTTCAAGATTATTTTAGCTATTCTAGGACCTATGCCTTTTCATGTAAATGTTAGAATAGGCTTGTCTTGTCTATGCTTGCAAAAAACCTTGCTGGAATTTTGGTAGTAATTATTTTGAACCTACAGATTGGTTGGAGGATAATTGACTAGAATTCTCCAGTGAAACCATCTGCGCTTAGAGATTTTTTTTTTGTTTTTCAGGATCTTTTAAATTACTAACTCAATTTAGTGTTTGTAGGACTATTCAGGTTGCCTATTTCACCTGGGCTGAGTTTTAGAGCTTGTGATTTTCAAGTTCATTTCTTCTAAGTATGAGCATAAAGTTGTTTGTAGTATTCCTTTATCATTTTGATGCCTGCAGGATCTGTATTGATAGCCCCTGTTTTATTCCTGATATTGGTGATTTGTGCCTTCTCTCTCTTTTTATCTTTGTCAGTCTTGCCAGAGATTTATCAATTTTACTGAATTTTTCAAAGAACCAGCTTTTTGTCCCATTGGTTTTCTCTATTGTTTTCCTGTTTTCAATTTCATTAATTAATGCTCTTATCATTATTATTTCCTTCCTTCTGCCAGATGGTGTCAAAAGTTTATTTTTCTATATATTATTTTTTTTATAGTTAATGATTTTTGAATTGACATGATAGCCAGTCCATAAGTATGATTTTAGCTGTGTTAAATACTGAATAATCTTTAAATTGGTAACAATGTTTAGTATTTAAATGTTCATGGTGACAAAAGTTTAGAGAGAAAACAGGAAAATTCATTAACTGGCATGTAATAAATTCAAGTCTTAAGTTTACATTTGAAGAGATTCTGGATATTTACAAGTATTCTCTCTCAATCTAAAAAAATCATATTGGAGGAAAATTTGCAATATAACTCTAAATCACTGTACATAGATATGTGGAGAGCTAGGAAAATTCTATAAAATGTCTTTCTTCCAAGGAAGGACGGGGAAACTGCAGAGTAGAAAATAAACTGGAGAGAAGTGAATTAGCCACACAGGAAAGAAGGGATATTTTAGCTGATATATAGCTGGAAAATTTAGGTAGAGGTCTTACACGAGAATGGGGAAAAGGCAGAAATGTCTGAGTCAGAGAACGATCGCTCCCTAAAGGGAAGTGAGCTGCCAAAAGAACAGGGGTTTGCAACTGAGCTAAGTGGAGAATAAATGTAGAGAGAAAAGAAGACCTTTCTTTAAAAAACACATATACATTTTAAAAGAAGTAAAAGGCAAGATTAGAAGTAAAAATACTTGTTAATTAAACTTTAGGAGCTTATGAATTTAACTCACAGTCTCTGTACTCCCAAAGTTTTCAGTCTAACCAACTGATTCTGTTTTATTGGATTGCTTTAAAGTATACCACACTTAAAATAGATGTTCATCCATTAGTTTACATTTTAATTGCTTAAGAGAGATGGTGTTTTTAAAATTACAACTTTTAAATTTATATGAATCCCCAAAGTTTAACCAGTGTGTGTCTGCCTTAGCAATGAGTCCTTTTGAGCTAACAGTGTGTTGGGTTTCCTGTAGACTGCAGAACAGATAAGAAGCTAGGCGCTCATTGTTTACATCTGCTGGAGTACAAGAACAACCGATTCTATTTCATTTTTAAAGTTAGCTCTGGAGAGTAGTTTCTCCCAAGTCTCTGAAAATGCCCTATCTCTATCTTGCTTTTCTCTTCCTCCTTTGTCTACCTAAATGTAAACTTCCAATAATGCTGTGTGCTCAGGCCTTTGCTCTTCAGGTCTTAAGTTCTATGACATCTCAGACTGTCTGTTTCCTCCCTCCCCCTGCCCCTGTCAAACTCCCATGTGTACTTTTAAATCCAGCTCAGAAACCACCTCCTCTGGAAAATCATCCCTAAATACACTTTCCTTCCAGTACTCTTTCCATCCTGTATATATTGCTTGTGCTAACACCTACCACAGTACACTCTGCACTGCATTTTACACTCCCCTTCCTAACTAGGCTTGATGACAGAGATTGGGTCTATGACTCACCTGGTCCAAGTTCCTAGCACAGGGACAGTGATTAATAATAAATGCTGTCGAATGAATAGATATATATACAAGCTAGCAATGACCATTAAATAACTCTTCATTAAAATAGCTTTAACACAGCCACAAAAATACGCAGCATATTTAGGGTACTCTTCCTTTTCTGAAGTAATGAAAGAGTTAGTTTAAAAGATATTTTTAATCATTCATATACTTCCTTGACATAGAATTATTGCTGATCAGCAAAACTTAACTTTCTGAAAGAATAAAAACCTAAGCAAGAAATGATGTCTTCTGCTCCCCAAAAATTAATATCTATTAAGAGAATGCGAAGGCAGTTTGCAGACTGGGAGAAAATACTTGCAAAAGTCGTATATTATAAAGAACTGTTATTCAAAATATAGAAAGAACTCTTAAAACTCAAAAATTAGAAAAAAGCAACCAATCAAAAAATGGGCAAAAGACCTTAACAGACACCTCACCAAAGAAGATATATAGATGGCAAATAAACATACGAAAAGATGCTCAAAATCATATATCATTAGGGAATCACAAATTAAAATAATAATGAGATATTACTACATACCTATTAGAATGGTCAAGATCTGGAACACTAACACCACCAAATGCTGATGAGGATGTGGAGCAACAGGAACCCTCATTCATTTCTGGTGGCAGTGAAAAATGGTACAGCCACTTTGGAAGACAGTTGGGTGGTTTCTCACAAAACTTTTACCATATGATCCAACAATTGCACTCCTTGGTATTTACCCCAAGAAGTTGAAGACATATCCACACAAAAACCTGCACATGGACATTCTTTGGAAGCATCCAAGATGTCCTTCTGTACTTGAATGGATATATCCATTTTTTAAATAGGGCCAGTAAGGCATTAATAATTTAGTGTAGAGGCAATGGAGAACCAGGCAATGTCTAATTATGACAGTGAGGTATTTATGTATATTTGAAAAAGAAAACATTGAAGCAAACTGTGAAGATAACATTTGAAAAAGATAATACTGACTTAAAAAAAAACAATTGGAGTGGCATATACTAAAGGATAAGTAGAAATTTGGAAAATACTTTTATCAAACTAGAAAACTGATAAAATCTGAATTTAGACAAACTAAAAATGGAAAGTTTGGGTGGATGTTACATGTAGCGATAACAATAAAATCTAAAATCTACAGATACATTCTAGCGTTCGTTCTAAGTCAGAAGTGTCAGAGGATCATGGTTCCTTTAAATCTAAGCTCCTACATTCCAAGACACCCATTAAGCAAATAAAGTCATGCTTTCCAAAGTGCTATATCCAGACAATGGAATATTATTCAGTGTTACATAGAAATGAGCCATCAAACCATGAAAAGACATGGAGGAACCTAAGTGAAAGAAGTCAATCTGAAAAGTCTACATACTATATGATCCCAACTACATGACATTCTAGAAAAGGCAAAACAATGGAGACAGTAAAAAGTTCAGTGTTTGCCAGGGACTGGGGGGAGGGAGAGACAAATAGAGCACAGAGGCTTTTTAGGGCAGTGAAACTATTCTGCATGGTACTGTAATAGTGGATAAATGCCATTATACATTTGTCCAAACTCACAGAACTTACAATTGTGAACCTTAATGTAAATTATGGACTTTAGGTGATAATAATGCATTAATGTAGGTTCACCAGTTGTAACAAATGTACCACTCTGCTGGGGGATGCTGATAGTGGGCAAGGTTGTGTAGGGAGCAGGGAGGAGGAATGGAAGAGGGGCGTATATGGGAACTCTTTGTACTCTCCGCTCAATTTTGCTGTGACCATAAAACTACTCTAAAATAAAATTTATTAGGGAAAACAAAAGAATATCTGTTCTACATTTTTTGAGTGTAAGTAATTAACATAAAGATGACAGCACTATTGCATGACAGTGCAGGACCTAGCTACTTAAAGTATATCTGTGGATCAGCTGCAAGGACAATACCTGAGAGCTTGTTAGAAATGCAGAAGCCCAAGTCTCTCCCCAGACCCACCCATTTACAGTCTGTGTTTTAACAAGTTCCCCGGGGGTCATTCATATGCACATTAGAGTTTGAGAAACACTCATGTAGAAGATCAAGAATGGAAGTAGGAGCAAGAAGAACCAGGTTCCTCTCTCACCTCATCCACTCATGTATTTAGCATTGGACAATGTATTGAAACTGCAGGTTTCTGGTTTGTAAATCAAGGGGGTTTGCCTGGGTCAGAGGTTCTCACATTGTGGTCCCTGAACCAGCAGCAACAGTATCACCTGTACTTGTTCCAAGTGCAAATTCTGCTGAACCAGAAACTGTGGGGGTCAGCCTACCATTTGTTTTGTAACAAGCCTTCCAGGTGTTTCTGACTTGAGCTAAATTTGAGAACCACTCAATGATCTCCAAAGTCCTGTTCAATGTGAACATTCTATGATCATTTGGGAAAATTTTAAGTGTCATGAAATTTTACATGTGGATATGTATGTATGTATACACATATATATAACTTGAAACTAAATTCTTATGCACTTTAAACAAGTAATTAGCATTCTTTTTATTTTCAGATCGTGCCTTTACCTATTTAAAAATATTTCTTGTATTGCTAGAAATTTCTATTGAATTTTTCAAGTAACAAAAGCAGAATCCTTGGACTCAGATACAAAGGGAACAATTTATGTGAAAATATCCTTCAGACAAAGAAACTCTGAGCTTGCTGCCCATTAAGAGATGAAGGTCTTAATCTGACATAATGGCTTTTTTTTTTCCTTTTATAATTAGCAAGCCACATATTTGTAATGCCAGGATGGCTGGCTAGGGTCATTTTCATTACCATAATTCCCACTGAATGCTAAGTATGTTTTCTTTCATCCAATAAGAAAATCTGAAAAAAAGCAGACAATGTAAACTTTAATTTGGGATAATCATAGAAAAGAAGGCCACGATCACATACCAAATAGTGAATCATGAAACAGCTAATGGGATTCAGTAAGGAAACATAAAGGCAATAACTTCTTGTCTGATTCGAGCAGCATGAGAGAATTTGGCTTCATCTGAAATTCTTTCAAGAATAACACAGACAAGCACTATTTTTAATTCTTATTTTTATCATAAGAATTCATAGTGTCAGCATCAAACAGTTAGTTATTTTGAAAGACAGAAAAAGTAGGTACATAAACCAGTAGCTCAGCTTTCATCAACAGACAGCTGTTAACATTGTTGTGGAGGGGTGATCTGTAGTCCAAGACTGTGGACGCCTGGGGCCATGTTGGCACTCACTTCATGAGCAGAGCACCTACCAACAGAGCTCCAAGGGGCCTTCTTTCCTGAGTCTGACTGTGAACTATTTCCTACGTACATGAGAAGAGTAGTGAGAAGATGATATATTTGCATAATTTAGGCTTAGTTTACCCAAACCATTTCATTCCTATATGCAAGCCCTGGTAACCCATCACAGGGACATCAGTTGCTGGCTCTGACATCTTCTATGTAAATCGTTAGACTGTAGCCACAGCGCCGGTGTTGTTTTCTCCTAAAGATGATCAGTCTCACGGTCTTTTGAGCCTTGATGAATAGAACAGTTCCACCAACATTTCTGGCCAGACCAGATTTTCAAAGGAACAGTTTCCATTTTAATGAGATAAAATTGTCTTTTTACCTCTTATTTTGCAGAAAACAATTTATAGGTTTTAAGCATAAGTCAATCAGTAGCCTGAAAAATAGGGGGCCCTGAAAAGGGAGGGCCCTTGACAATCTGGCCTAAATGTGTTGCTGATGGCAATAAATCAGTAGGATTTTGATTTCCTATAAGGTGTTTACCTCTCTAATCACTCTACCTTCCCAAAGGGAATAATGTGTTTGGGTTGCAGAGGGTCAGGTTGGGCCAAGCGTGAGATGTGTAGTGGAGCAAATGATGTGACACCGAGCAGAGCTGCTGAAATAGGCTCTGTGGAGAATATGCTCAGAGAAGTACCCTTCCCCAGAGAATTCATCCCTCCAAATCCCAAAAGAATACCCCAAGTAGATGGGAGAGACAGGGGAAATAGAGAGAAGGGAAGCTAGGATAAAACAAAGGTCAGGGGAGAGGACCTGGGGAAGATGGAGGAATAAATGGGGAAAAATGGGGGAAATGGAGAAAACAGAGGAAAAAGTAGACAAAAAGAGGGAAAAAATAAGATGGGGAGGAGGAGGAGAGATGAGAAAAGAGTAACAGAGAGTGAGAGGTGGGAAATGAGGGTCTGAGAAAGAGCGCCAGTTGGAGAGGAAGCAGAAATGGGGAAATGGTAAAAGGGAGGGGTGAGGTGTGGGGGGTGTTTATCTTGAGGGGGTCGTCATGGGTGTGGACCTGGAGATTTTGTCTAATGAGGTCATGATAATTGCGTGGTAGACAGCATACAGAAGCTTCTCTCCAGCATATGTCTGGCAAATACATCACTGTCATGGAAGAAATTAGCTCAGAGCCAGGGCTATTCTGCTAAGATACCTGGTTTTCCTAGAATAGGAAAAGCCACAGGGTGAAATTTCTCTGCTGTAGTCATTGGAAACTAGTAAGTACAGTCAAAGGGAGGATTCTGCTACAGTACTGTCACATCTCAAGTAGCCTAGAAAAATCCCCATTACTCTTCCCATAATGGAGTTTCGGTCACTGCAGGACGTACTAATGCACCTCAAGGGCTTTCCCTCATTTAGGACTTACACTAGTCCCCCTGTTGTGACATGACGATATCTGTCACCGCCTCACTCACAGCTCTATGTTTTCTATATGATAAAGGTATACTGTATTTTTATAATATTTATTTTTAGAACATAGTCCCAGTGGGAAATTTGGGGAAAGAAGTCCAAATATTTCCTTAGTTTTATCTATTGTGTAATAAAATTAAATTTATTTCTGTTCAACCTGACCATAAA
Source organism: Eschrichtius robustus (assembly GCF_028021215.1). Classification (NCBI taxonomy): domain Eukaryota; kingdom Metazoa; phylum Chordata; class Mammalia; order Artiodactyla; family Eschrichtiidae; genus Eschrichtius; species Eschrichtius robustus. The sequence goes on along the minus strand of NC_090825.1, from coordinate 101,005,043 downwards.
AATGTATATTATGTATTTATTAATCTCTCTGTTATGTTTTGTCTATATATAAGTTTACTAAAGACACTGGGGTTTGTCATTCATATATTTTACGATATCAGATTTCTTTTCCTAACTATTTCATACCTGTTTATCCCGTCTCTCATTGTAATGAGCTGAATATTACTTCATGTAATAAGGGTTCTATAAATAAAAATATGCCTTATTACTTTTTTTAACTCTTTACAAACTCTAAGTTAATACTTGTTAATAATTTTAATATCCTAGCACTATGTTTTGTTTTCAGCTTGTTCTCCTGAAATGCTAGAAAATAAATGACACCCAATAAAACACCAATTAAAGAAATCTTCAAAAGCCTTTGTTTGATTTTTGTTAGAAGTACTTCCTACATACGCAATTTGGAATGTGTTCAACATAAGTGTGAATCATCGCTATGTAATCTTTGAGAATATGTTGAAAAGAAAGCCTTTGCAGAAGAGAATGTAACTTACAATAATCTTATAGCATCTGGTTCACACCTGGAAAAGTAAAATTTACAGTGTTGCACTGTTATAATTTTAGAACAGTAATGTGAACTGTCTTTGGATTTCAGACCATTTCTACTACCAAAACTAATTTGAGCCATTTTGTGCACAACAGATAGCTGAAGTAAACATTGGAGAGAACTGATTAATTACACTGGCATTCTCTCAAATACCAGCCAGACTTAGCTGCGTGTGAATGTGTAAGTCTTTGTGTTATTATGATGCTCAGAAGTTTGGACTCTACTTTCTTTAGTCTGTACTTTTTAGCCTAGGCCATGAATATACCTATCCTCAAGACTTGTATGTAAAATCTATTTATGCAGAGGAATAACATATCAGGTGCTTTCTAAATAATGCAAAAATGTTAGTGAAGGCCAGTACAGAATGAATTTTTTTCTTTTTCATTTAGCATTGTCACGGTTCCTGAATGTGATTCTAATTCAGTCCTTCACAATGTCAAATGTCGTACACAGGCAGGCATTCTGAAGGCTTTTTTTTTCTTTGCATTTCCCTTTTGGCCCATCAGTTCTTAAGTTTTGTGCATGAAATAATTTTATTAAAAAGTGAGAAGTGTCTATAAAACAGTTAATTTTTTTCCCAAATGATGTCAAACAAACCTCTGTATCTATTTTCACATTATCTGTATTAGTGGAGCCCCTCCTTTCCCTCTCACCTTCCTAAACCCTCTACTTAATGTATGTCCTGTCTGCTCAGTTTCCTCATGTGGGTTTGCTGATGGGCACTCATAAACAGGTCTGCACACACGCTAACCTTAGACGCTTTCTTCTTTCCTCGTCATTTTTTCCTTAATTTTTTGGCCCTGGTTCTACCACTTGATGTCTGAGATCAGGATAGGTGAAGTAGTGAAGGAGGCTAAGACTAAGTTCCACCTTCTCCTTTCTTTCTTTATCATCTCTCCCGTCTTTCCTTCCTCTCACTGAATCAGTGCCCTCACGCTATACCTCAGGGCTCTCTCTTCTCAGCTATGTCTTCGCTACACATGTACATCCCTTGGGCAGTATCTCCTATTTCTGAATCTTCCCTAGTTCTGCAGTCCATCAAAATGCATCTATTTTGTGTCATAGGGCCTTGCTCTTCAATAGATGACAAACACACTAATGAATTCAGCACACAACTACCCCATCCATGCGAAAGTGAAACTCACTCACTTTTGCAGAGGGCATAGGGTTTCCCCCAGCCGTGTGCCTCTTTCTTATCTTCTAGGACTTAACTCATGTCACCTCTTCAGAAAGCCTTTCCCTGACCTCCCTTCTCTAGATATTCACTATTCCATCACTGTTTACTTCCTTCACAGCATTAACACATTTTTATTCACGGTATTGTTTACCGAAAAGCACATAAATCATAACTGTACAGTTTGATAGATTTCTACACAGTGGCCTCCTTAGGCCCAGAAGTGTAACATATCAGCATCCCGGAGACTCACCTCATGCCCCTGTTGGGTCATTATTCCTCTTCCACCCCAAAGGTAGTCAGTCACAATCCTAACATCTGCACCATAGATTAGTTTGCATGTTTTTTAACTTTATAAAGTAGAATGTGCTTTTTGGTTTGACTTCTTCCATGCAATATAATATTGATGAAATTCACCCAGGCTGTTGCATATAGTTGTAGTTCATTCATTTCATTGCTGAACATCATTCATTGTATAACTATACCACAATATATCTATCCACCTTACCATTGATGAACAATTTGGGCCTATTACAAATAATACTGCTATGAACATTTTGTCCATTGTTTTGATGCACATATATACACATTTCTCCTGGGTAAAGGAGTTGGATTCCTAGATCATTGAATAAGAATTTTTCAGGTGTAATATATATTGCAAATAAATTTTCCAAAGTGGTTGTGTCAATTTACATTTGCACCACCAAAGTACAAGAGGTCAAAATCCATATCAACACTTGGTATTGTGATCATTTACAAATGTTTAGCCACTTTGGTGAATGTGTTGTTATATTTCATTAAGGTTTTGACTTGCATTTCCCTCATGACTAATAAGGTTTAGCACATGTTCATGTCTGTTGGCCATTTGGATAATCTCTCTTATGAAGTGTCTGCTCAAATTTCTTGCCCATTTTTCTATTGTGTCATCTGTTGTTTTCTTACTGATTCGTAAGAGTTCTTTATATATTCTGGATATGCAGCCTTGTAAGATATATTTATTGAAAATGTCTTCTGCCACATTCTGGCTTAACTTTTCTCTCTGTTAATGATGTCTTTTGATAAACAGAACTCCTTAATTTTTTTTTTTTATAGCACATGTCAGTTTTCATTTTCTATTATTATTTATTTTATTTTTTTTTGGCTGTGTTGGGTCTTCGTTTCTGTGCGAGGGCTTTCTCTAGTTGCAGCGAGTGGGGGCCACTCTTCATTGCGGTGCGCGGGCCTCTCACTATCGCGGCCTCTCGTTGCGGAGCACAGGCTCCAGACGTGCAGGCTCAGTAGCTGTGGCTCACGGGCCCAGTTGACCCGTGGCATGTGGGATCTTCCCAGACCAGGGCTCGAACCCGTATGCCTTGCATTGGCAGGCAGATTCTCAACCACTGCGCCACCAGGGAAGCCCCAGAACTCCTTAATTTTGATGTGGTCAAATTTGGAAGTCTTTTTCTTTATGATTAGTGCTTTGATGTTCTGTTTTAAAAATATCTTTTCATCCCTCAAGGTCAGAAAGATATGTTCCCATGCTATCTTCTAGAAGCACTTTCAGTTTAGTACTACAATCCACCTGGAATTGATGTTTGGATATGATATGTGACGAGAATCAAATTTCATTTATTTTCATATACAGATATCCAATGACCCATCATCATTATTGAAATGGCTGCCCTTCCTCTACCCTAAGCAGGATCATTTTTATCATAAATCAAAATTCCTTTTGGGTATAGGCCTGTTTCTGAATTCTCTGCAACATTCCCTTGCTTTGTTTCTCCTTTTCTGAATACCATATTATTTTAATAACTGTTGATTTATGATATATCTTGATACCCAATAGTGTAAATCTTCCAACTTTGTTCTTCTATAAGATTTTCATGACAATTTTTGGCCTTTGCCATTTCCATATACATTTTAGACTTAGCTGATAAAAACCAAAGACCCTATTTCTAGGAAAAAACACACAAGCACACACGTACACACAGAGCTGAATTTTTTTCTTGAAAATGCAAAACCTGACAAGAGCATAATGATAAAGAAAAAAATGCCTTTCAGTGAACATCTATCTAAAAGTTTAAAATAAAATTTGGCAAACTACTATATCCAGCAAACGTCGACTTAAAAACGTGACCTCTGACTGGCATTCACATACGAGGGCAAGCTACCTAATGTTTCTGTGCCTCAATTCTGTATTTTGCAATCTTCACTTATTCTGTGAGGTTCAAATGAAATAACATACATAAAGCACTTGTAAGAGTGGGACATAGGGAGCCAATAAAATTTGAGTATTGTTATTCTTCTATCACAGCACTCCTTCATTTAGTCTCTGCTATAATTCGCGATTTATATGTCTCTTTCTCTTGTTAAATTATAGGCTCTATGGTGGAACCAGACTTGGCCCAGGCAAGAGCCTGTGACCCAGCATCTATGCTTTATTAAGCCCTGTATATCACAAACACCACAATGCTAAATTTATTAAAGGACACATGGGTCTTAGTCACTTGAGATTCAACCTTGAAGACTGGTACAATGTAGCATATGTCACTCTAAAACAACAGCTCTTCTGACTAAACTGTTCAGATCCAGGGAATATCGTTGTCCACCTTTCTTGTCCTATGTGCTGAAAACAAAGGTGACTGCACTTGAATGTTGTGAAGGTTAGTTGGCTGTTCCACTGCCCATGTCAGAAGCAAGTGTTTCTCTGAAGTAAGGGGAAGATTTGATGAGCACTGGTGAGCTTAGGAAAGAGATAAGACAAAGTTATTAACTGTCAAATTTTCCCTTTTCGATAGTGTGAATGCAATCTACTTTTGCATAACAATCATTTCTTTGTAATGCCAAGAGTCTATTTTCTTTGTGTTCTGGTTTGTGATTCTGGAGGTATGATATTCACAAGAGTTGTCCATGGTGGCTGAAATACTTAACAATTCATACATGTAGGTCTAGACAGACCATTCATGGAGCATGTTACTAATTCTTTACCTTGGTAACAAAAGGGATACTTAATGCTAGAAATGCAAATAATTTTATTTTTATTAAAATATTGAGTGATATTTCATTATTTTCAAAATTTAAACATTTTCAGCTTTACTTAACTAATTTTGATTTTAAAAGTTAATTTATATGAATCCCTGTTAAGCTCTTCAAAAAAAATAGAAGGGGGAACATTTCCAAACTGATTTTTTTTTTTTTTTTTGATGCTGATCACCCTGATACCAGGGTCAGATAAGACACCACAAGAAAAGAAAACTACAGGTCAACATCCGTAATGAACCTAGATGTAAAAATCTTCAATAAAATACTAGCAAACTAGCAAATTAAACAGCATATTAAAAGGACTATACACCATGACCAAGTGGGGTTTATCTCTAAGATGCAAGGATAGTTCAACGTACACAAATCAGTCAGTGTGATATACCACATTAGCAGAATGAAACATAGAAACCACATGATCTTTGAATAGATACAGAAAAAACATTTGACAAAAATTCAATGTCCATTCATGATAAAGAGTCTCAACAAAATAGGTATAGAGAAACTTACCTCAGTAAAATAAAGACCATATACGAAAAGCCCACAGCTAAAATCATAATCAATAGAGAAAAACCAAAAGCTTTTCCACTAAGATTCGGTACAGGCAAGGATGCTCTGTACCATCCTTTTTGTCACTTATATTCAACCTAGTACTGGAAATCCCAGACAGAGCAATTAAACAATAAAAAGAAATAAAGGCATACACATTGGAAGGTAAAAAGTAAAATGATCTCTGTTTGCAGATGGCTTGATCATATGTAGAAAACCATAAAGACTCAACAAAAAGACTGTCTGAACTAATAAACAACATCAGTGAAGTTGCAGGATACAAAATTAACATACAAAAGTTGACGGCATTGCTACACAGTAAAAATGAGCTTTCCAAAAAGGAGATTAAGGGAACGATCCCGTTTACAATAGCAACAAAAAGAATAAATAAAACACTTAGGAATAAACTTAACCAAAGAAGTAAAAAACTAGTATACTGAAAACTTAAAACACTCATGAAGAGATTAAAGAAGATGCATATAAATGGAAAGACATCCTATGTTCATGAATTGGAAAACTTTATATTGTTAAAATGTCCAAACTACCCAAAGTGGTCTACAGATTCAGTGTGATTCCTATCATAACTCTAATGGCACTTTAATGGCATTCTTTACAGAAATAGAAAAAAAAATCCTAAAATTCATATGGAACCACAAAAGAACTTGAATAGACAAAGCAATTTTGTGCAAGAAGAACAAAGATGGAAGCTTCATATTCTCTGATTTCAAAATATATTCAAAGCTGCAGTATTTGAAACAGTGTGGTACTGTCATAAAAACTGTCATATAAAACAATGAAACAGAATAGAGGGCCCAGAAATAAATCCACACATTTACAGTCAACTAACCTTTGAAAGGGTGCTAAGAACACAGAATGGGGAAATCTCTTCAGTAAGTGGTTTTGGGAAAACTGCATATCCACATGAAATTGGAACCTTATCACACCATATGCAAAAATGAACCCAAGATAGATTAAAGACTTAAATGTGAGACCTGAAATAGTAAAACTACTGGCAGAAAATAGAGAAAAAGCTTACTGACATTGGTCAAGGCAATAACTTATTTTTTTTTTTGTCATGACATCTAAAGCAAAGGCAAAGAGGACGTTTCAAGATGACAGAGAAATAAGACGTGGAGATCGCCTTCCTGCCCACAAATACATGAAAAATACATCTACATGGGAAACAACTCCTACAGAACACCTACTGAACGTTGGCAGAAGACCTCACACTTCCTAAAAGGCAAGAAACTCCCCACGTACCTGGGTAGGGCAAAAGAAAAAAGGAAAAACAGAGACAAAAGAATAGGGACAGGACCTTCACTTCTGGGAGGGAACAGTGAAGGAGGAAAAGCTTCCACACACTAGGAAGCCCCTTCACTGGCGGAGATGGGGGATGGGCGGGGGGGGGAAGCTTCAGAGCCACGGAGGAGAGCGCAGCAACAGGGGTGTAGAGGGCAAAGCGGAGAGATTCCTGCACAGAGGGTCAGTGCCGACCAGCACTCACCAGCCTGAGAGGCTTGTCTGCTCAACTGCCAGAGCGGGTGGGAGCAGGGAGCTGAGGCTTGGGCTTCAGAGGTCAGATCCCAGGTAGAGGACTGGGGTTGGCTGTGTGAACACAGCCTGAAGGGGGCAAGTGCACCACAGCTAGCCGGGAGGGAGTCCAGGAAAAGCTCTGGACCTGCCTAAGAGGCAAGAGACCATTGTTTCAGGATGCACGAGGAGAGGAGATTCAGAACACTGCCTAAACGAATTTCAGAGACAGGCGCGAGCCGCAGCTATCAGCGCGGACCCCAGAGACAGGCATGAAACGCTAAGGCTGCTGCTGCAGCCACCAAGAATCCTGTGTGCAAGCACAGGACACTATCCACACGTCCCCTCCTGGGAGCCTGTGCAGCCCACCACTGCCAGGGTCCTGTGACCCAGGGACAACTTCCCCAGGAGAACACACGGAACACCTCAGGCTGTTGCAATATCACGCTGGCCTCTACCCGCTGCAGGCTTGCTTCACATTCTGCCCCTCCCTCTGCCCAGCCTGAGTGAGCAAGAGCCCCTAACCAGCCGCTCCTTTAACTCCCTCCTGTCTGGGCGAAGAACAGATGTCAGAGGGCAACCTACATGCAGAGGTGGGGCCAAATCCAAAGCTGAACCCCAGGAGCTGTGCGAACAAAAAAGAGAAAGGGAAATCTCTCCCAGCAGCCTCAGGAGCAGCGGATTAAATCTCCACAATCAACTTGTTGTACCCTGCATCTGTGGAATACCTGAATAGATGACGAATCATCCCAAAATTGACGCAGTGGACTTTGGGAGCAACTGTAGACTTGGGGTTTCCTGTATGTGACTGACTAGTTTCTTATTTTTATGTTTATCTTAGTGTAGTTTTTAGGGCTTGTTATCATTGGTGGATTTCTCTATTGGTTTTGTTGCTCTCGTGTTTTTTTTTTTAATTACTTAAAAATTTTTTTATTTTAATAACTTTTTTATTTTTTATTTTAATAACTTTATTCTATAATAAATATTTTTTCTTTCTTTCTTTTTTTCCTCCCTTTTCTATTGAGATGTGTGGCTGACAGGATCTTGGTGCTCCGGCCGGGTATCAGGCCTGAGCCTCTGAGGTGGGAGAGCCAACTTCAGGACACTGGACCACCAGAGACCTCCCAGCCCCACGTAATATCAATCGGGGACAGCTCTCCCAGAGATCTTCATCTCAAATCTAAGACCCAGCTCCATTCAATGACCAGCAAGCTCCAGTGCTGTACACCCCATGCTAAATGACTAGCAAGACAGGAACACAACCCCACCCATTAGCAGAGAGGCTGCCTAAAATCATAATAAGTTCACAGACACCCCAAAACACACCAACAGATGCGGTCCTACCCACCAGAAATACAAGATCCAGCCTCATCCACCAGAACACATGCGCCAGTCCCCTCCACCAGGAATCCGAAAAACCCACTGAACCAATCTTACCCCCTAGGAGCAGACACCAGAAACAATGGGAACTATGAACCTTCAAACTGCAAAAAGGAGTCCCAAACACAGTAAGTTAAGCAAACTGAGAAGACAGAGAAATACTCAGCAGATGAAGGGGCAAAGTAAAAACCCACCAGACCAAAAAATTAAGAAGAAATAGGCAGTCTAACTGAAAAAGAATTCAGAGTAATGATAGTAAAGATGATCCAAGATCTTGGAAATAGAATGGAGAAAATACAAGAAACGTTTAACAAGGAACTAGAAGAACTAAAGACCAAACAAGCAATGATTAACAACACAATAAATGAAATTAAAATTCTCTAGAAGGAATCAATAGCAGAATAACTGAGGCAGAAGAATGGATAAGTGATCTGGAAGATAAAATAGTGGAAATAACTACCACAGAGCAGAAGAAAGAGAAAAGAATGAAAAGAATTGAGGACAGTCTCAGAGATCTCTGGAAAAACATTAAACACACCAACATTCGAATTATAGGGGTCCCAGAAGAAGAAGAGAAAAAGAAAGGGACTGAGAAAATAATTAAAGAGATTATAGTTGAAAACTTCCCTAATATGGGAAGGGAAAGTCCAGGAAGCGCAGAGTCCCATACAGGATAAATCCAAGGAGAAACACTCCAAGATACATATTAATCAAACTATTAAAAATTAAACACAAAGAAAAAATATTAAAAGCAGCAAGGGAAAAACAACAAATAAGATACAAGGGAATCCCCATAAGTTTAATAGCTGATCTTTCAACAGAAACTCTGCAAGCCAGAAGGGAGTGGCAGGACATATTTAAAGTGATGAAAGGGAAAAACCTACAACCAAGATTACTCTACCCAGCAAGGATCTCATTCAGTTTTGACAGAGAAATGAAAACCTTTATAGACAAGCAAAAGCTGAGACTTCAGCACCACCAAACCAGCTTTAAAACAAATGCTAAAGGAACTTCTATAGGCAGGAAACACAAGAAAAAGAAAACACCTACAAAAAACACCCAAAGCAATTAAGAAAATGGTAATAGGAACATACATATCAAAAATTACTTTAAATGTAAATGGATTAAATACTCCGACCAAAAGACATAGACTGGCTGAATGGATACAAAAACAAGACCCATATAGATGCTGTCTAAAGAGACCCACTTCAGACCTAGGGACACATACAGACTGAAAGTGAGGGGATGGAAAAAGATATTCCATGCAAATGGAAATCAAAAGAGAGCTGGAGTAGCAATTCTCCTATCAGACAAATTAGACTTTAAAATAATGACTATTATAAAAGACAAAGAAGGATACTACATAATGATCAAGGGATAAATCCAAGAAGAAGATATAACAATTGTAAACATTTATGCACCCAACATAGCAGCGCCTCAATACATAAGGCAAATGCTAACAGCCATAAAAGGGGAAATGGACAGTAACACAATCATAGCAGGGGACTTTAACACCCCATTTTCACCAATGGACAGATCATCCAAAATGAAAATAAATAAGGAAACACAAGGTTTAAATGACACATTAAACAAGACGAACTTCATTGATATTTATAGGACATTCTATACAAAAACAACAGAATACACTTTCTTCTCAAGTGCTCATGAAATATTCTCCAGGATAGATCATGTCTTGGGTCACAAAACAAGCCTTGGTAAATTTAAGAAAATTGAAGTAGTATCAAGTATCTTTTCTGACCACAATGTTATGAGACTAGATAACAATTACAGGAAAAAAGCTGTAAAAAATACAAACACATGGGAGCTAAACAATACACTACTAAATAACCAAGAGATCACTGAAGAAATCAAAGAGGAAATTAAAAAATACCTAGAAACAAATGATCATAAAAACACAATGACCCAAAACCTATGGGATGCAGGAAAAGCAGTTCTAAGAGGGAAATTTATAGCAATATGATCCTACCTCAAGAAACAAGAACAATCTCAAATAAACAACCTAACCTTACACCTAAAGCAACTAGAGAAAGAAAAGCCAAAAAACCCAAAGTCAGAATAAGGAAAGAAATCATAAAGATCAGATCAGGTGGATGGACCTAGAGTCTGTCATACAGAGTGAAGTAAGTCAGAAAGAGAAAAATAAATACCGTATGCTAACACCTATATATGGTATCTAAAAAAAAAAAAAAAAAAAAAAACAGGTTCTGAAGAACCTAGGGGCAGGACAGGAATAAAGATGCAGACGTAGAGAATGGACTGGAGGACATGGGGAGGTGGAAGTGTAAGCTGGGACGAGGTGAGAGAGTCCATGGACCCTACTAAATGTAAAATAGATAGCTAGTGGGAAGCAGCTGCATAGCACAGGGAGATCAGCTCAGTGCTTTGTGACCACCTAGAGGGCTGGGATAAGGAGGATGGGAGGGAGATGCAAGAGGGAGGAGATATGGGGATATATGTATATGTATAGCTGATTCACTTTGTTATAAAGCAGAAACTAACACATCACTGTAAAGCAATTATACTCCAATAAAGATATTAAAAAAAAAAAAAGAAATGAAAAAGAAATGAAGGAAAGGATAGCAAAGATGAATAAAACTAAAACCTGGTTCTTTGAGAAGATAAACAAAATTGATAAACCATTAGCCAGACTCATCAAGAAAAAAAGGGAGAAGAATCAAATCAATAGATTTAGAAATGAAAACAGAAAAGTAACAACTGACACTGTAGAAATACAAAGGATCATGAAAGATTACTACAAGCAACTCTAGGCCAATAAAAAGGACCAATTCTTAATACAGCAAAACCTTCCGAGACTGAACCAGGAAGAAATAGAAAATATAAACAGACCAATCACAAGCACTGAAGTTGAAACTGTGATTAAAAATCTTCCAACAAACAAAAGCCCAGGACCAGATGGCTTCACAGGCAACTTCTATCAAACATCTAGAGAAGAGCTAACACCTATCCTTCTCAAACTCTTCCAAAATATAGCAGAGGGAGGAACACTCCCCAACTCATTCTACGAGGCCATCATCACCCTGATACCAAAGCCACACAAAGATGTCACAAAGAAAGAAAACTACAGGCCAATATCACTGATGAACATAGATGCAGAAATCCTTAACAAAATACTAGCAAACAGAATCCAACAGCACATTAAAAGGATCATACACCATGATCAAGTGGGGTTTATCCCAGGAATGCAAGGATTCTTCAATATACGCAAATCAATCAATGTGATACACCGTATTAACAGACTGAAGGATAAAAACCATATGATCATCTCAATAGATGCAGAAAAAGCTTTCAACAAAATTCAACACCGGTTTATGATAAAAACCCTCCAGAAAGTAGGGATAGAGGGAACTTACCTCAACATAATAAAGGTCATAGATGACAAACCCACAGCCGACATGGTTCTCAATGGTGAAAAACTGAAACCATTTCCTCTAAGATCAGGAACAAGACAAGGATGTCCACTCTCACCACTATTATTCAACATAGTTTTGGAAGTTTTAGCCACACCAATCAGAGAAGAAAAAGAAGTAAAAGGAATCCAAATCGGAAAAGAAGAAATAAAACTGTCACTGTTTGCAGATGACATGATACTATACATAAAGAATCCTACAGATGCTACCAGAAAACTGCTAGAGCTAATCAATGAATTTGGTAAAGTAGCAGGATACAAAATTAATGCACAGAAATCTCTTCCATTCCTATACACTAATGATGAAAAATCTGAAAGAGAAATTAAGGAAAAACTCCTATTTATCACTGCAAAAAAAGAATAAAATACCTAGGAATAATCCTACCTAAGGAGACAAAAGGCCCGTATGCAGAAAACTATAAGACACTGACGAAAGGAATTAAAGATGATACAAACAGAACGAGAAATATACCATGTTCTTGGATTAGAAGATTCAACATTGTGAAAATGATTATACTACCCAAAGCAATCTGCAGATTCAATGCAATCCCTATCAAACTACCAATGGCATTTTTCACAGAAGTAGAACAAAAAATTTCACAATTTGTATGGAAACATAAAAGACCCTGAATAGCCAAAGCAATCTTGAGAAAGAAAAATGGAGCTGGAGTAATCAGGCTCCCAGACTTCAGACTATATTACAAAGATACAGTAATCAAGACAGTCTGATACTGGCACAAAAACAAAAACTGGAACAGGATAGAAAGCCCAGAGATAAACCCACAGACATATGGTCACCTTGTCTTTGATAAAGGAGGCAAAAATATACAATGGAGAAAAGACAGTCTCTTTGTACGTGGTGCTGGGAAAACTGGACAGCTACATGTAAAAGAATGAAATTACAACACTCCCTAACACCATACACACAAATAAATTCAAAATGGATTAAAGACCTAAATGTAAGGCCAGACACTATAAAACTCTTAGAGGAAAACATAGGCAGAACACTCTGACATAAATCACAGCAAGATCCTTTTTGACCCACCTTCTAGAGAAATGGAAATAAAAACAAAAATAAACAAATGGGACCTAATGAAACTTAAAAGCTTTTGCACAGCAAAGGAAACCATAAACAAGATGAAAAGACAACCCTCAGAATGGGAGAAAATATTTGCAAATGAAGCAACTGACAAAGGATTAATCTCCATAATTTACAAGCAGCTCATGCAGCTTAATATCAAGAAAACAAACAACATAATCCACAAATGGGCAGAAGACCTAAACAGACATTTCTCCAAAGAAGATATAAAGATTGCCAACAAACACATGAAAGGATGCTCAACATCGCTAATCGTTAGAGAAATGCAAATCAAAACTACAATGAGATATCACCTCACACCATTCAGAGGCCATCATCAAAAAATCTACAAACAATAAATGCTGGAGAGGGTGTGGAGAAAAGGGAGCCATCTTGCACGGTTGGTGGGAATATAAATTGATACAGCCACTATGGAGAACAGTATGGAGGTTCCTTAAAAAACGAAAAATAGAACTACCCTACAACCCAGGAATCCCACTACTGGGCATATACCCTGAGAAAACCATAATTCAAAAAGAGTCACATACCACAATGTTCATTGCAGCTCTATTTCCAATAGCCAGGACATGGAAGCAACCTAAGTGTCCATCGACAGATGAATGGATAAAGAAGATGTGGCACATATATACAATGGAATATTACTCAGCCATAAAAAGAAACAAAATTGAGTTATCTGTAGTGAGGTGGATAGACCTAGAGTCTGTCATACAGAGTGAAGTAAGTCAGAAAGAGAAAAACAAATACCGTATGCTAACACATATATATGGAATCTAAAAAAAATGGTTCTGAAGAACCTAGGTGCAGGACAGGAATAAAGACACAGATGTAGAGAATGGACCTGGGGACACGGGGAGTGGGAAGGGTAAGCTGGGACGAAGTGAGAGAGTGGCATGGACATATATACACTACCAAATGTAAAATAGATTGCTAGTGGGAATCAGCCGCATAGCACAGGGAGATCAGAGCAGTACTTTGTGACCACCTAGATGGGTGGGATAGGGAGGGTGGGAGGGAGACACAAGAGGGAGGAGATATGGGGATATATGTATATTTATAGCTGATTCACTTTGTTATAAAGCAGAAACTAACACAACATCATAAAGCAATTACACTCTAATAAAGATGTTAAATAAATAAATAAATAAATAAATAAATAAATAAAATTAAAAATGGGCAAAGGACCTGAATAGACATTTCTCAAAAGAAGACATACAAATGGTCAATAAGTATTTTTAAAAGTTCTCAACATCACTAATCTCATGGAAATTCAAATCAAAACCGCAATGAGATATCACCTCACACCTGTTAGAATGGCTGTCATCAAAAAGACAAAAGATAAGTGTTGTTAGGGATATGGAGAAAAGGAATCCTTGTACAGTAGGTGGGAATGTAAACTAGTGCAGACATCATTGAAAACAGTATGGAGGTTCCTCAAAAAACTAAAAATAGAACTAACGTATGATCCAGGAAGCTTATTTCTGGATATCTATCCAAAGGAATTGAAATCTGGGTCTTAAAGAGATATCTCCACTCCCATGTTTATTGTAGCGTTATTCACAGTAGTCAAGATATAGAAACAAACTAAATGTCTTTCAACAAATGAATGGATAAAGAAAATGTGGTGTCTCTCTCTCTCTCTCTCTCTCCCTCCCTCCCATGAAATATTATTCAATCTTAAAAAAGAAGACACCTGGAGAACATTATGCTAAGTGAAATAAACCACACACAGAAAGACAAGTCCTATATATCTCCCTCATACTTGGAATCTAAACTAGTCAAACTTATAGAAGCAGAGAGTAGAATGGTGGTTGCCAAAGGTTAGGATAGAGAGTGGAAAATGAGGAGATGTTGGTCAAGGGTACAAAGTTTCAGTTTTGCAAGATGAATGGGTGCTGGAGCTATAATATAGAGCATGGTAACAAGAATGAACAATACTGTATTGTATTACTGAAATTTGCTAAGAGGATGGATCTTAAAACTTCTCAACACAGGAACACACACACAAACCCACACTGGTAATTATGTAAAAGTGAAGGATATGTTATTTAGCTTGATTATGGTGATCTTTTTACTATGTATACATATATCAAAACATCACATTTTAGCCTTTAAACATACACGATTTTTATGTGTCAAAGATATCTCAATAAACTTGTTTCACATTTTAATTTATGGCTTTAAAATATTTAGACATATGGTATGTGGGCTTTCATTTGCACTGTTGACAGGGCCTGGGTAATATGAAGTGGGTCTCTTCTTGAAATCAAAGACATGTCTTATTCCTCCCTTGAATCATACATAAATGCCAAACACAAGACTCTGCCCATGATAGATGCCCTGTCTCCCCAAAATGTTTAATTAACAAATGTATCCTTGTTGAGTGAATTTATGGTGGGACCATCAGGTATTTTAGAGCTGGTAAGCCTTTTGACACCTCTAAATGACACTTGATATTTAGGCACCATCTACTCCAGCCCTGAGTAATGTCACTGCATGCTCAGACACCCTGACCAGAAATGTACTTCTTTCTTCTTAACCACTTCCTTCCCCAATAGCTCAGGCACTCCTTCAGAACCCATCTCTTGGGGCTATCAGATTAAACTGAACAGGAAAAC
Source organism: Eschrichtius robustus (assembly GCF_028021215.1). Classification (NCBI taxonomy): domain Eukaryota; kingdom Metazoa; phylum Chordata; class Mammalia; order Artiodactyla; family Eschrichtiidae; genus Eschrichtius; species Eschrichtius robustus. The sequence continues at coordinate 100,989,683 of NC_090825.1, read as the reverse complement.
TGGTAGAAAGGTTAATGTGATTCATTCCACAACTTGGAATGGTTTAAATTCAGGGTCTAGTTGCTAATTTTAGTCCCAGGGTAGGATATTCAAAAAGTAGACTGTGTCTCTGTTTAAATAATCTTCCTTAATAATGATGTAAAGTCAAATAAATTAGTTTTAAAACGTCCTGGAGACAGGCAACATTTTTTTAAACGTTTTGGTTTGTGTGTATGCCCACTCAGACTGGGTATAGACGAACATAGCCACATAAAGTTGCCAGTTTAGGAAAAAAAGACCCATACAATTTTGGGCTTATTACAAAATATAAAAAATATGATATAGACCTCCCACTGAGTAGCTCTGAATTAACTTAACCAATTTTTACTTAGCCATTGTGGCACCCCTCTTTCTGTAACTCTTTTCCTGCATCTCCTCACCACCTCACTCCCACCATCCCTCATTCAGAAAAAAAGTTTTAAAATAAAATAATAATACTAAATTTGATTTAAAATATCTTAATCTGTTCTAATGCTTTAGCCTACATTCTTTATTTAGGTTCAACATACTATTGCCATCCTGGCACATGGTACAGCATTCATTTTGCAATTATAATCCTTATTCAGTGAAACTCCTTCGCACACATAGTTCCACATATGACATCTTACCTTCTGAAGTAAATAAAAATATTCTCTGCAGGACTTCAACTCTCAGAATGGCTCTACTTTGGGGTTTCTACGGCCTTTCTGATTTCCAGCCCAGCACCTTGTATTAAGCAAGATGTGCTTTATAAGCCAATAAATAAGAATAATAATTGCCTCCATGTTTATCAACTCAGACTCTTTCGGTCTTGTCTTCATCATGCATTTTGCCACTTAAGGCAAAGTCAAGGACTTGCAGTTTGCTTATATTTATCTATTGCCTGCCAAGTGATCCTCTGCTCTCAAACTCCCCAACCCCCCACAAAAGGAGTTTAAGTTATTCTTATTTGAGGCCTTTATTTGGTTCTTTCATATTTCTGAGGCTTACTTTTCATCCATAAAATTAAAAATAGAAGTGAAAGTCATCTTTGTTTTTATGATTAAACCCTCATTTCATTAAATTGGATTTCACTAGCAGGACTTAAAGGCATAACCTCTGCTTAGTATCACCATCCTTTACCATTCCTACAATCATTACTTCTGTGGCAGATGACTGTGGTTGGGCTTTTTTGTTGTTGTTGTTTGTAGTATATGTCCCTTATTGTTCTTTGGAAAGTGGCCATTGTTAACATGGAGGTTCTTCCATATTTCCAAGTTTATCTTTGCCAGATGCTCTAGAATAAATGATTATTCAAAACATATTTGAACCCTTTTTGTTTTCTTCCATAGCTTAAGTTTTGTACCCAAAGACTAATAAACTGAAATCACCATTTTCTTCTTATACATTTAAAAACTAGTCACATGCATATGTAAGACTTTTTTCTGTCTATATACAGTGCTAGAGGCATTAACTCCACATCTCTTGTAAAGCCCCCTGAGACTCAGAGAAGCAACTGTGAGGGGAATGGCCAAGCCACAGGAGTGCACCATGGGGTCCCTGTTCCTACCACCAGACTGGCAAGGCTAAAGGGCAAACTTGCACCAATGGTCAACCCAACATCCATTATCCAACAAGTGTCATGATTTTACAGTAAAAAGAAGTTGTTTACTATGTAGATCCCTTGAAAAGGGAGACATCTTTGGTTACTAAAGGTCTCTGTCTCTGGAAAAAAGTAAATGTAGGTTGTGGTGATATTTTTCTTCATCAACAAGCTTTATTGTTATTATAAATGCTGTTACTATTACCACTCTCTACTTAGCAAGTGCCGGTAACTTTCACAAAATCATAGCCAGAGAAGTACGAATGAGAAAAACTCCTAGCCAGTGGGCCTCAATAGGAGTCAGAGAAGATCATAGGTAGTTGTAGGCCCTGAGTACAGTCTGAAAGTCCAAATAAGCTCCCAAAAGGTAAGGTAACCTGTGTCTACAGTCAAGATAGCAACAAGGGGCTAAGGGAGATAGAATCATGGCTCACCCATCAGGGAAGCCATATTCAAAAACAGGGCCAGGAACTCAAAGACAAGTGAGATGCTTACACAGAAGTAAAAATTACAGCAGAGTTACCATTTGGAATTGCTTATTAGAGTCCCCAAAGCAAGTATGGCTCCTGGGGCAAGCTAAAGAAAGGCACACAAACCAGTGGAGGCATGGAGAGGGGTGTTTCTGTTTTACACGCACACACATCCCTCTTGAGTAAAGCAGACTCCCTCCCTTGATCTTGATTCCCAGATTCCATGCATCTTAGCAGAGCCAAGAGGAACTGGCAAAGGGCCTGGAGTTGGAGAGGGTATGTGAAGTTTAAAAACATGTACATCGTTAAAAATCATTAAAAATGTTGGTAACCCAAAGTGAATTCATACACACCCACAAAATTTGGCCTCTGACAGGTTAAACCGCTTGGGCCTTCAGTCCTTATTGGTGTTGAAACTAGGGCTGGGCTCTGTCTGCTGCCCAAGTTCACGTGGATCCGCAGTGAGGAGAAGCAACCAGCATTCTGCACAAGCGGGAACCTAACTTTTAGACGATTTTTCTCCAGGAGGAGTTCTTTGCACCTTGCTCCTTCTGCCTTATAAATCATGCTAGTTGGCAGCAGTAAAGTAGAAACCCACAGCTCTTGAGTTTGCCCTTGACAGAGCACATTGTAGAATGCTCAAACAGTAATCCATAATCACAATGTAATTCAAAGTTGAATTGAGTAATCTTTGGTTTCAGAACAAGAAAAATAGCATTTAAGATGGCAAGAAAATATTTTTTTCTTATGGAGTTAATGTAAAAACAGATACGGGATTTTGTATTAGAAAGTGGGAGCAAGAATGAAAGTATTTACCATCTTTTAACATGAGGTAACATATTGGGTTGTCCAAAAATTCGTTTGGATTTTTCTGTAAAATCCTTTGGGAAAACCCGAACGAACTTTTCGGCCAAAACAATAAAATCAAATTCTGTTGATTTTTTTAAAATGTAGCCTTAAATAGAAATATAGTAACATGTACAAATAAACCTGGAATAGATAAAAGTATATTTTGACATATTTCTAATCTTAAGAAAAAGCATGCAGAATATAGCTGGCTTAAGTTTTTACTTAATAGGTAGAAAATATTATCCAAATCTTTCCTTTTCGAAGAATGGCCCATAGGCTTGTAGCATTAACATCACCTGGGAGCTTGTGAGAAATGAAGAACTGTGGGCCCCAGCATGGTCATACTGGATTGGAATCTCCATTTTAACGGATCCCTAGGTGACTCACATGTACACAAAGTTTTTGAAGCACTGATCTGAATTAACCATTCACCAAAGGCATATCAAGTAGGCTTATAGAAAGCCACCCTTTCCTCCAGCACCACATATAAACTTCCAAGCAAAGTAAAAATCATGTTTGCTCTGCAAATACAACTTCAAAATGAGTTCCCTAATACCCACTTCAAACATTCAGGAACTACCACATATTTCTTTACTTTTCCACTTTTTTCTCTGAGATACTTCCTAGGATAAATACCTTCCCTTTTTGCATGGATTGTTTTACCTGTGACTTTGGAAGACTGAATAACAGCTATGAAAGATAATAGAAAGAAGTAATACTGATAGATTTATAGGAAAGAAAAATAAGTGAAAGACAAGGCAGAAATACAAAAAAGCAAAAATAGCATGGACAAGAAAAACAAATATCTGTGTATTTTATTTATATTGAAAATAGATTTATTGTTTATCTAAATATAAAAAGAATGCATGCTAATAGTTTCTCATAGTTTTGCTAACTAAAAATTGTAAATTCTCAAATAATACAAAAAATAGTAGTGTTCAGAAACATCATCATGAAGGGAGAAACTTCTTTTGTTCTTTCAGTGGCCCAGCATCCACTTACCCATCTCCAGATAATTATCCCACCAGTTTTCTTTAACTGAGATTCCTCCTCTCTCCCCCTGCCCCATCTGACTCTTAGGCCCCATGCTATAGGTATTATCCTATATCACCTATGGATATGGTGGAGATATGGTGGAACGTGTGACAGAGCACACAGGCCTAAGCCAATCTGAATCTCACGTTCTCTAGATCGCAGTGTTGGTTTGGGTATAAGCACACATCCTAAGTTAAACAGCCAGACCCAATGAACCTAGAGCTTTCAACTGAGTAATTAGAAGACTTTCTTTCATGCCAGTGCTGATATGGAGAGGAGGAGAGGCAAAAACTGTGGCAGCCTCCTTGTCACCATGAGGGGAGATATTGTTCTGAAGATAAAACCACCACAGAGGAGGAAGGGCAGAAACTTGGAAACAGAGGGAAAAACTGGCTCTTCCTGATGACCCTGTCTGAAGCCCTGAAAAAGATGTGCCTAGAAGCAAACCAGGACTCTATACTTTTCAGCTATCTGAGCCAAAAATAGATTGGATTGCTTAAATTAAATTTGACTGAGATTCTGTCACTTGTATTCAAGGGAAATATAACTAATACATGTTTGTATACTTCTATGCATACATCTGCATAGATGGATCTTATTATTTATAATTTCATTTTCAGTTTATTCTTTACCTATTATTTTTAACCTGCTATTCTCAACCAAAAAAATGTCATTAACATCTTTCTGAATAATTAAATTCAGATCTATATTGTTATTTTATTGGATATATGATGTTCTATAATTTGTACTATAATTTATTGAATCAGTTTCATACTCAGAGACATTTACAGATTGTTTATACACATTAAAGAAAAACCTCATATATACTAATTTAACCTACACAATGATCTCCTTGGGATAAATTTCTAGAAGTAGAGTTGTTAGGCCAAAGGTATCTAATTTAATATACTCGCTCCTACACTGCTTTAGAGAAATCTGTAGAATTACATTTACACCAATAAGACCTGGACAACTCAGTGTTCCCTACAGTCACATAAACATCTGTTAATTTCATGAGCAAAAAATAATATATGTAATTTCTTTTCCTTTTCTCTACTAGTGAGAGTGACTATTTTCCACATGTTTGTCAGCCCTTGCATTTCTCCTTTTGTGAACCACCTATTACTTTTTTACCCATATTTCTGTTACAGTGTTTGACTGCCTCATTGATATGCTAGAGCTCTTTATATATTAAGTGTATTAACTCTTTCTCATATATTTCCCAGGTTGTATTTTGTTTTTGATTTAACTTAAAGACATTTCATGGTGGAGAAATTTTACATTATTATGTAACCAAATTTATCAAAATTTAATTATGGATCTTTTATTACTTATATTGCTTAGAAAGATTGTTGCATTCTAAGACTATAAAATTACTCACCCATATTTTCTTCTAGTAGTTTCTGGTTTCTTTCCATTCTTTATCTTTTTTTATACACATTTAAATCTTGGATCCATCTAGAAGTTATTTTACCATAAGGGATTCAGCTTTCTTTTCCCCAAATGTCTAGCCAGTAATCCCAATGTTATATACCAGAAATTCTATTCATCATCTCACCAATATGAAATGCCATCTTTATCATATACTTAATTACCACATATCCTTGGGTCTATTTCTGGCTGCTTTATTATGTTTCATTTCAGACTGTTTCTGCCTCCTGTAGCAGTTTTGTGTTAGATATTGTAATTCATAAATTTTAAGATCTAGTAGGATAAGTATTCTTACAATTCTTTTTTTGATCCTTCCAAATTGTCTTAGCTTTTTCATTTATCTATTTTAAAAATTAATTTTAGAATAGTTCAAAAGCTTCTAAAGAAATAGTACTTCACAAGTCAGAAAGAGAAAAACAAATACCATATGCTAACGCATATATATGGAATCTAAAAAAAAAAAAAAATAGGTTCTGAAGAACCTAGGGGCAGGATAGGAATAAATATGCAGACGTAGATAATGGACTTGAGGACACGGGGAGGGGGAAGGGTAAGCAGGGACGAAGTGAGAGAGTGGCATGGACATGTATACACTACCAAATGTAAAATAGATAGCTAGTGGGAAGCAGCCACATAGCACAGGGAGATCAGCTCGGTGCTTTGTGACCACCTAGAGAGGTGGGATAGGGAGGGTGGGAGGGAATCACAAGAGGAAGGGGATATGGGGATATATGTATACATATAGCTGATTCCCTTTGTTGTACAGCAGAAACTAACACAATAAAGATATTTAAAAAAAAAAGCAAAAAAGAAATAGTACTTCAATATTGAATAAAAATACATGAATATTATTATTTTGAGGAAAGTGAATAAAATAATAGTAAAATATTAAGTATTGGTAACCAAAAACATGGCACCTATTTTCATTTATTAAATTATATTTAGTGTCCTTTAGAATATTTTATTTTTCTTTTATATACCTGCAAACTATTTCTTGATCAGTTTATTCAAATATATTTTTTATTTTATGTTTTTATTACTATTTTCAATACTTTACTTATCTTTTTTGTCAAATTTGGATTATTATTATGTAAAGAGTATCTTCTTATTTATAGTTTTTGGGAGACTTAAAACAATATTTTAAAGTCAGGAAAAGTCCTGAATTTAATCAAATATTTTTAGCATCTATTGTGATTTGACTGATTGAAAGAAATCAATGTATTTGTCAATACTGAATTGGATACATTCTTGGAGTTAATATCACTCAGTTATATTGTATTACTCTTTGGATGTACTGCTAAATTCTCTCTGTTAATATATCATTCACAGTTATTGTGAGGAAAGAGAGAGGGGAAGAGACAGAGGGAAGAGAGAGAGATACAGAAGAGAATCTGTTCAATGTTACTGTCACACATATGCTAGTGTCATAAAAGAATATGAAGTGAATTCCTTATTTTGTGTTGCTCTGGAACAAATTCAAATCACGTTGGAGTAATCTGGCTCTTGGAAGAATGAAAATAATTTCCAAAGATACCTTCTGTGTCAGAAGCATTTTGGAAAACTTTAACAACATTCACAATTTCTTGCACAATTTGTAGTCTATTTCTTCTTGAGAAAAAAAATGCAGTTTTAAAAGTTATTAGTATAAAATTGTGCAAAATATTTTCTTACGATGATTTTCTCATTATTTGTAGTCATTTCTCCTTTTCTTTGCATATTTTATGAATTCATGTTTTTTCTCTCTCTTTTGGTCTCGCTCATATTTAGTACTGGTAGATTATTTATTTATTTAATTGTATTTGATACCCCCTCCCTCCAGAACCAAGTCTTGAATTAATTTATAATTTCTATCACTTTTCTCATTATGGATTTTTGCTTCTCATTTAAAAAAATTTCTTCCTTATGTTTTTCTAAAGTTTATTTTAGATTCATTTTTCTAGCTAAACTGGCACCTTATTCACTTATTTCCATTCTTTTTCTTTTTTGAGTAATATAAATGTATATGGTTTAAAAATTTTTCCCTCACTGTTATTTTTCAGATATTCTGTAACTGTGATGTTATTGTTTACTTAACCTGAGAACTATTTTACAAAAAAAATTTTTGTTTTGTTTCTGATTTTCTTATTTGTTTCTAGCACTGAATGCATCTTTTGTCAGAGAATGTTGCTTATAGTATTTCTACTTTGGGGTTTTTTTTTGTTTCAAACGGTGAATATCTATGGGTCCTTGAAAAAATGATGCATTACATTTTTTTTTTAATTATTTATTTATTTATTTATTTATTTATTTATTTATTTTTGGCTGTGTTGGGTCTTCGTTTCTGTACGAGGGCTTTCTCTAGTTCTCTAGTTGCAGCAAGCGGGGTCCAGTCTTCATCGCGGTGCGCGGGCCTCTCACTGTCGTGGCCTCTCTTGTTGCGGAGCACAGGCTCAGTAGTTGTGGCTCACGGGCCTAGTTGCTCCACGGCATGTGGGATCTTCCCAGACCAGGGCTCGAACTGGTGTCCCCTGCATTAGCAGGCAGATTCTCAACCACTGCGCCACCAGGGAAGCCCTTGATGCATTTCTTTGTTTCTAGGGTTTGATATTTGACATCTATGTATCTATTAAATACTATTACACATATTGCTATTCAAATCTTCTGTATTTAAATTTTGTCTTTTTTATCCATAAAGTATAGAAACCGATGCATTGCTTTTCACTATTATTGTGTTTTTGTAAATATATCATTTATCTTCAGTAATTTTATATTTTATTCATATTTTTACTTATAAGGAATAATTATAACTTCTCTGTAAATTTTAACCTACATCATTAAGTAACATAAGACTTTCAGCTTGCATTCACCTCTGCTTGATAATAGTAACATTTTCTCCCATCATTTTATTTATTTAGTAGATCATTATGCCGTTTACTTTTATCATCAAGCTAATATATTAGATTTTTTTGTCATACCAATGATCTTTTCTGCTTTTAATGTCTTGCATCTTCTTCCTTTGCCATCTTCTTCTTTGATGTTTGAAAAAAATACAGACTATTTTAAATTCAAAAAGCAATTGCAGTTACAGTTTTAAATAATACGCTTAATCCTACAGTTCTCAATATATCAACTTTCACTTCAGGTATAGTTATTTATCCTCACTTTGAGAAATTAGGAAACAAAAGTTAATTTTGACAATCATTTTCGTTTCTAAGTGCTTACTCTCATCTCCCTTGTTCCAAACCTAGAAGGACTGATGCACAAATTGTTTTATTATTAATTTGTGCCATAACTGTACCCCTAAGTTGGTGTCTGAAGAAATACTATTACATTGCTAAAAACAAAGACAAGAGACTAGCAACCTGCAATAATTGTTCAAGGACACAAATTTTATAACTTAAATATCTAGTAGGCCACTTTATCTCATTACCTTGACTGACAAGAGGGACTGTTTCAAAACTGAAAATTGTTAGTATGAACAACCCACTATTATTTTGTGCCACCTCATACCCCTCAGTGGCTGCAGCCAAAATTTTTAGTTTTCAGTTCCCCTTCTCATTAAAATGCAAAAATTGGAAATGTATTCAGCCTTATTCTTGTACAAACAACAAAAACAAATCCACTGGAGGATAACACTCCACTCTTCACTCGACTTTGACAGTGGAAACCTATTCTATGTTGATTAAGCAACTATGTAGCTGGATTCCTTTCTTATTTTTTGAATTATAAGATTCCTTATGGCATTATATTAAAAATTAACCCATGGCAGGGGATAAGGGAGGAGAATAGGAATGAAGTATATTTTCCCACCCACCCAAATTGTGGCCAACTGGCAGAAAATACTGAACATGTCAGCATGTCACCCTGCTTTGGCTCAGAAGGAAAGTAATAGCCTTTGGTCCCGTCTAGTTCCCAAGCACCAGAATGAATTCTGACAATCATACCTTTTTCTCTGCAGGTTTGCCTTTCTGGCTGTGTGTGTGTGTGTGTGTGTGTGTGTGTGTGTGTGTGTGTGTGTGTGTATGAATCCTCATGTGTACATAGACGCCTGCTGGAAATTGTTTCAATCCCTCTGTTCACATGTAATCAACATTCCCGCTCTCTTCTTACATTGAATTTTGGAAAGTGAGCCCTTGCAGTGCCCCATGCCTGCTTTAAATAGCCAAAGAATCAGAATCAGGAGATTCTAACTCTTCTAAGAGATGTCTTAGTGTGGTATGGCTAAGAAGTTTGCATGGCAACAGAGTGATTTAGGAGCAGTGCCCTGTTTTTTCTCTCTGCTTTGGAAACTGAAAGGGTTGTTTCCTTTTATCTTTTTTTTCCTGTTACTGTTAAATTTAATTAACTATATATAAAGTATTAGGAATCCTTTGGATCTGATTATGAGTTTGGTCCAGAAAATGTGTAATCCCCAATGAAGCATGTATTAAAAGAGTCAACTCCTTTCCAAAACTGTAGTAATCAGATGTTAGTATATGAATAATTTTGGGCTTGGCTAGAAAACTTATCTCTTTACCCCATCTTTTTGTACTTAAACTATAAACTTTAAGAGTAATTTGTTTCCTATATCAGTCAGGGTCCTTGCAAGAAACAGCTGGCACATTTAAATCAGATAATTTGTGGATCATTTAAAAAAGACACCTTTACAAAGGTGTGAGTAGGGTATAGAGAAACCAGAAGGGATGGTGTGGTACTTGGGGTAAGGAACACCAAGGAACCACACTCACCCTAGGCCTGAGAAGGCAAGGGGAGGACATTGCTACTGGAATAGGGGAGAAAAGAAGGGGGTGAAGAAGACCCTTTGCAAGAGCTAAGATCTTAAGTTACATGGCCAGCCCAAATCAACCTGCAGGGAGAAAATGGATATAAATGCCCAAACCTCATTCTCCTCTTCCCTCAGGTCTCCTGCTGGCTCTCCCACTGGTCAACCCTACCAGATCTCAGAGGGCAAGTGAACCCGTGATGCTAAGGCTTAAGTCAGTCCCCTGGTATGCAGAGTGTGGCAGAAAGGGTGACGGGAAACTGGAAGACATCTGGCACATTTCTGTTAAAATCAACCGATATCTATTTAACAACTACAGGTGAGGAATTCCTCATTTCCCAAATTTCATCATCTACGTGAATTGGAATCCAAGAACTTTCCCATGGAAATTGAGTCTTTAGGTTGTAGGAGATTGCTATGATAAAGTGGAAGTAAATAGATGTGTGTTGTCCTAAGATGTGTATTCCAATACTGATGTTACCACGTGCTAGTTGTATAACTTTGGATGAGTCACTTCGGATCCTTTGTATTCAATTGTATTATCAGTATGGTGATGATAGTCATGTTTTTTAAATTTTTGTCACAGGATGGTTGCTAGTATAAAGTTATCTAGTGTATAAGAGAATACTCTATGAAATATAATAAACTTTAATTTTAATTTACTTTGGAAATATTTCTCTGAAGCCATGACATTTTCAGTCTCTTTACAAGTCAGACTTTCCTCCTCTGAAATGGAGGTACTCTTGTCAAAATTAGTTGGTTGTTTAACAGTTCAGATATTTGTATCTTATGGAAGTGAATGAGTGCTCAGAGTGTATACCCTGACTTTCCCCAGGGAATTCCCAATTTCCTTCATCACATCAAGGAAATCTTATAAATAATGTCATACACAGAGAGACTGCTTTGCTCATCAATTACATACAGTTACCTCCAGAGAAAAGGTCTGCCTTGCCAAGAATACTGCTGATTTGGCTCTCGCTAGGGAAGCAAAGAGCTGATGCAACAGGCATTGCATTAAGGACCTTTGCGTATTGTCTTCCTAGCTCTCTCCCTCTGGAACTCTGAGCTGGTTCCAAAGGCTATGGGAAGCTATGGAAAGTGCAGTCCACAGGTATTTTGGGATGTATGCTCTAGGACTAGTTCAGCAACAAAAAAGTATCTTAATTTGGGAGACTTTAACAAACTTCAGAAATAAAAGTAGACAAGAAATATGTATAAAGTAGACAAAAAATGCAATAAAACAAAACAAACAAAAGAAACTCCTAAAGGATAGAAAAAGGAGAGAAGCCAAGACAGGAAAATCTATCCACTTTGAAACTTAAAAACACACACAAAATGATAATAATAATAATAAACCTAGGCTGAAAAGTATTTAATAAAGTAAAAATTAAATATAAATGAACCATATATTCCACATAAACTAGAAAAAGAATGAAAAAACACACCCAAAGAAACTATAAGAGGAGTCAAAAGACAGAAATAGAAATTAATTAATTAAAAGCACAATAGAACATATATTTAAAGTCAAAAGTTGCCTCTTTGAAAATACCAATAAACAGCCCTTTTGTAACCTGATCAAGAATAAAAAAAACATTAGAATGATAAAGAGATCAAAACTATAAATTCCAGAATTTTTTAAAACATAAGAGAACATTTTTATACAAAGTAATGTTTTAAATTGGAATGATTGGCTCTTCCAGAAAAAATATACATTAATAAGATTTCTTCAAGAAGTTAAAAACAGAATAGACCAGCAGCATAGACAAAACCTAAAATATAGATAAAAGCCAGGATCAGAACATTTTATGGGTGGATTCTACAAAATCAGAACCAGAATACTGAAAGAAGAGAATGCAATAGATCTTCTCTTATAAAGCTAGTTGCAAACCCCCTAAATTTAATATTAGCATTTTTTTGTTGAGGTATAATTCACATACAACATTATTTAGTTTCAGATATACAATATAATGATTCAATATTGGTATATATTACAAAATGATCACCACAATAAGGCTAGTTAACATCTGTCACCATACACAGTTGTAGGAGATATTAGCACTTTTAGTGAAGAACTTCATTAAAACAATAATATACATCATGATCAAAAAGGGTTTAACACAGTATTGCTAAATATTGGAAAAGCGATAGATAAATAGGTCAATGGAACAGTATAGGGAATCTAGAATTCAGAAGTACATTTATTTGTGTGTGTATATGATGGAGTATGCAAAAAGTGGTGTTGGGACAATTGACTGTCTTTTAAAAAAGGATTAGATTCCTACTTCAGACAATTTTTGAAAATTCAACTTGAATTACAAGTTAAGTATAAAACAAGAATAATATACATTATGACCAAAAAAGGATTAAAGTAATAATGCTAGATATTGGAAAATTAATAATCAAAATGATCAACAGAATAGAATGGACAATCCAGAAACAAATTCTTGTGGGAAAATGATGTACTATACAATAAATGGTGCTTGAACAATTGATTATCTATTCAAAGTGAAAAAAATTAAATTTAGATCTCTGTTTCATCCCATGCTAAAACATTAAAAAATGAATTTTAGTTGGCTTAATAAGTAAGCTTAAAACAAAACAAATGAACAAACAAAAGAACTTTGAAAGTGCTAACAGAAACAAGATAGACTAGGTAATTCCCTGGCGGTCCAGTGGTTAGGACTCCACACTTCCATTGCAGGGAGCACAGGTTCGATCTCCGGTCGGAGAACTAAGATCCCACATGCTACATGGCACAGCCAAAAAAAAAAAAAAAAAAAAAATCAGAAACAAGATAGAATATATATATTTATTTATATTCTTGGGATAAAGAAGACCTTATTGGAAAAACACAAAAATTCAGAATTCCTGGTGAAAAGGCTAAAGTTTTTCTACATAAAACTTCTGAAACTTTTTGGATGTTTTGATATTGGCATACCACAAGAGCTCCATCCACCTATGTCCCATTTCTCTCACTGATTATGACTAAAAACTCCTGGCAAAATACAAAAAAACGTGAAGACTCTGAAAAGTAGACAAAATTAAGTTTCTCATTTTGTTCTCTTTTCTTTTGTGGCTTTGCCCCCATGGCAGGCTCTGGTCTTGGAGTGCTACAGCAGCAGCAATACTGTAAGTGGCTAAAACTCCAAGAAATATCCCATATTTCTGGCCAGAGGAAAATGAGTGTCCATTTGGAGAGTGAGAGGAGAATCCTAGAGGGGAGAGCTGGAGAGGAACGTGCTCAGATACTCAGTGTGAACCTGCACAATCTCAGGTTCAACCCTGATGTATGGGAGATTTTAACACCCATTTCTCACCAAATGATAGAACAATGAGATGAAACCCTTGTACAGATACAGACGATCTGAACAACACTATCAACCATCTTGATCTAATTTATAGAACACTACATTCAAAAACTAGAGAATACTACATATTTTTTCCCTAAGTGCGCATAGAACGCTGACAAAGATAGACAATAAGTGGGACCATATAACATGTTTTTATAAAATTAAAAGGATCAAAATTATACAAAGTGATTCTCTGACCACAAGGGAATTAAATTAGAAATCAATAACATATCTTAGGAAAATCCTATATATCTGGAAATTAAGTAACAGTCACAGGTTAAAGATGAAATCAGAGGCATAGTTAGAAAATATTTTGAATTGAATGACAATGAAAATACAACACTGCAAAATTTGTGGGATGCTGATAAAACAGTGGTGAGAGGGAAAAGTTGCTTTATATAAGAAAGAAAAAAGATCTAAAAGCAAAAACCTAAGTTTCACTTCAAGAAACAAGAAAAAGAGAGCAAAGTAAACCCCAAGTAAGTAGAAGGAAAGAAATAATAAAGATAAAAACAGAAATCAATGAGATGGAAAATGGACAATAGAGAAACTGCTTAGCAAACCCAAAAACTATCTCTTTGAAAAGATCAACAAAATTGACAAAACTCTAGCTAGATTGATCAAGAAAAAAAGAGAGATAATATAAATCACCAATATTAGTAATGAAAAAGGGGTTATCAACACTACAGGTATTAAAGAACAATAAGACCATGCTATGAATAACTTTATGCTAAAAAATAGGAATATTGAAATGAATAAATACATTTCCAAAAAATATGACATGTCAAAACTGACTTAAGAAAAAAATAAATGATATAAATAACTCTATATGTATTAAAGCAATTTACTTTGTTATCAAAACCTTCCCAAGAAGAAAAAGTCCAGGACTAGATAAATTCACTGGTGAATTCTATAAAATATTGAAGAAAGAAAAAGCACACCAATCTTATTCAAATATAGTAAAAAAGAGAGGACGAGTGATCACTGCCCAAAAATTTAGTAAAGCAAGTTTGTATGTTCAATTGATTTTTGGCAACGTTGCCAATGCAATTCAATGGGAAAAAAAAATTTTTTTTTTTAACTAACATTGCTGAATCAAATGGCTATCCACAGGGAAAAAATGAATATCAACCCTCACATCACATGATGCCCAACATGTAACTAAAAAAGGGTCACAGACACAAATATAATACACAAAATGAGAAAACTTCTAGAAGAAAGCATAAGAGAAAATCTGCAATATTGGGGTAGGGAGATATTTCCTAGATAGAATATTGAAAGCATGAAGCATGAGGGAAAAATAGATAAGTTGGAACTCTTCAAAAATTGAAAACTTTTTCTTACTGAAAGACACTAATGAGAACACACAAAGGCAAGTCATGGAGCATGAAAGAAACTATTGGCAAGCCAGATACCAGACAAAGACTTGTATCCAGAATACATAAAGCACTCTTACTACTCAATGATAAAGACTAAAAACCCAACAAGAAAATGGAAAATTGGAAGAGCTACTTTACAAAAGAAGCTATACAAACGTCTAATAAGCACATGAAATGATGATCAATAATATCATCAGTCATCAGGGAAGTACCACAATGAGATATAACTATATACTCATTAGAATGGCTAAAATTAACAAAAGCTGGCCATACCAAGTGTTGGTAAAAATGTGGAAAAACTGGAACTCTTAAAGTACTGCTGGCAAACATGTAAAATGGTACAATTACAGTGGAAAAAAATAACTGTGAAGCAGTGAACCCTAGCCAACTGTTCCCACTCACAGTAAAACCTCTTAAGAGTCTGTAATTGCTCTCCAAATTCTCAGCCTCCATTATTGCTCAAGTCAAGTTTTTAATCCTTATATCACGTCACTTAAACCTCTTTTGCCAAAATGACCAATGACCTTGCTATAGACTGACTGAATGTTCGTGTCCCTCCAAAATTCATATGTTGAAATGCTAAACCCCATTTTGATGGAATTAGGAGGTAGGGCCTTTGGGAGATAAGTAGGTCATGCATTGGATTATTGCCCTTATAAAAGAGACCTCAGAGAGTTTCCTCACCCTCTCCAGCCTGTGAGGATACAGCAAGAAGTCGGCTGCCTGTGAACCAGGAAGTGGGCCCTCATCAGAGAATCTGTCTGTGCCTTGATCTTGAACCTTCTAGTCTCCAGAATTGTGAAAAATAAATTTCTTATTTATGTTGCTTATAAGCCACTCAGTCTATGGTATTCTGTCTTAGCTTGAATGGACTAAGAGAGAAATTGGTGCTGAGAGTGAGGTGTTGCTATTACAAACACTTAAAAGTGTGGAAGCAGTTTGGGAACTGGGTAAGGAGTGAAGGCTGGAAGAGTTTTGACGTGCATGCTAGAAAAATCTTACATTGCTATGAACAGACCATTGAGGGTGATTCTGGTAAGAGCTCAGGAGAGGAAAGCTCTAGAGAGAGCCTCACATTTTCTCGAGAATACCTGAGTAATCCTGACCAGAATGTTGGTAGAAATATGGCCTATACAGGCCATTCTGATGAGGTCTCAGACAGAAATGAAGAACATGTTATTGAAAACTGGAAAAAAGGTGATCCTTGTAATAAAGTGTCTAATAACTTGACTGAATTGTGCTCCTGTTCTGGTGTTTTGTGGAAGGTAGAACTTGCAGGCAATGAAATGGAATATTTAGCTAAAGCAATTTCTAAGCAAAGTGTTGGTGAGGCCTGGCTCCTTCTGAATGCTTATAGGAAAATGTGAGAAGAGAGAAATGACTTAAAGATGGAATTGTTACGCAAAAAGGAAGCAGAACTTAGAGATTTGACAAATTCTCATCCTACCCATATTGCAAAATTGAGAAAGTGTGTTCGGGAGAGAACACTAAGGATGTGGCCAAGCATCTCTCTGATAAAGAGATTGGTTTGTGTGTGCACCATGGATTTCATCAGCAACCCCAGCAGGAAAACTTCCAGTCTGAATTGAGGAGGAAGGAGATGGGAAGGATGAAGGGAGACCAGACTGTTGGACTTCTGGAATTTCTCAAGATGGAACCCTAGAACTCTTTGATTATGAATGTGCACTGTTCTTCGAGACAAGGAAAGAATAACCCTGAAGGCAATTCAGAGATCATCAGGGCCACCCCCTTGGTTTCAAAAGAGGAGCCTATCACCTCACTTTCAACAGGCCAGACGGCCTCTGCTCAAAGCCATGGGGGGTGGGGTTGCCCAGCGTCTTGGGGTTCCCACCCAGCCCTGCCAAAGCTTCAGGGGAAAGACTGCTTTCCTAGTGGGCCTACAAGATGGAACTTCTGCCCCAGTGTCTGGAAGGTGGGACCTTTGCCCCACCTGGATCTGGAGGGCAGAGCATCAAGTCAAAGAGGACTGTACTTAAGCCTTAAATCTCATGGAAATTGCCTTGTAGTTTGGACTTATTTGGGACCTCTTACCCCTTTTTTCTTTCCTATTTCTCTCTTTTGAAATGGAAGCGTCTATTCACTCTGACCTTCTCGTAGTGCCTGTCAGGCCACACATGTTCCTGCTGTAGGCCCTTTGCAATTGCTGCTCTCATTGTCTCAAAGTCTCCTCCCCCAGGTCTTGGAATGGAGTCCATTCTCTTCTCTCAATTTTATGCTCAAATATCTCACAAGACACTTCCCTGATGACTTTGTCTAAATAGAACTCCCAACACTCTCATTGCTCTTAGTCTCCTATTCTGCTTTGTTTTTCTTCAAAGAAAAATATTTGTTTTATTCCTCCTCCCACCCCTTCAATGAAAGCCCCAAGAGCTCAGGGATTTTGTGTTTCCCATTTACAGTTATATCCCAGTATCTGGAACATGGTAGGCACTCAATAAATACTTGTTTTCTGTTGGTTTAAGATCAGCACTGTTCATTTTCTAAAGAGAATTATGTGGTGCACTCTGATTCTCAAATGTTTGCTATCCCCTCCTACTGGGGGATTGATTCTACACTTTTCCCCATGGAATTCAGGCATGGCTGTGGGACCTTCCCTGGGCAGAAGCTTTAAGAGCCTGCATATGGCTCACCATGCCTTCTTTGCTACTCCTCCACAATCACCAGCCATGTCCTAGACAGAGGCTGCTCTGTCAGCCTGAGCCCCAGAGAAAATGCTGTGCAGCAAAGCTGCCGTTGATCATATGGATCTGTGGCATGTGTAGTAAATAAACTGCTATATTAAGCCACTGAGATTTGGGGTCTGTTCATTTCTACAGTATAACCTAATTTATCCTGACTGGTACAGACACCTATGCAACCATAGGGCCCAAGAGTACCTAAAACACATTTGACAAATTACACAAGTTTGCCTGAGTTGTTTCTTCCTAAACAACCTACTGTTTTCCTACCACAACATTTTCTTTGAAAAGATAAAATCAAACAGACAAAAGCACTGGGACATTTATTTTGGCATCATCACAAGTTATTATTTTATTTCTTCATGTCTTCATGAAAGAGCATTATAGGAAAAAGTAAAGTAGCTTATGGATTTAAAAACTGTTTCCCAAACATGGCATAACTTAAAATTGAGTAAGATACTTATAAATAACACTAATTCTAAAGCTTTGCTTCAGGCCAATTGAATAAGAATCCCTGGGACTTTTGTCTTCAAATCTGTATTATTTTTAAATTTACCCAACTGATTACGATGTAGCTAGTCCAAAACCCAGTACTTAAGGTAAATATCTCTGTACTTATAACCCTAGGACACATAGAGAGATATACAGACCAGCAAGAGTCCTTATTCTACCCCACCTAAAAACACATCCCAAGGTATGGCTTCTATAATCCCTCATTGAATTGCTATGCTTCAAATTGTCAGTGGAATTTTTGAAAGATAACGTCCTAAAGAAGAAAATATTTGCCTTAGTTTCGATGGTCATTAAATGCAAATGGCTTACACTATACAAAATTCTCCAGGCAGCATCACTGAGATCCACTCTCATAGAAGTAGATAGAACTAAGAATTCCATTATAAACCCAATACAATTGTCTTCTGTTTAGACTTGTAATACTGACTTGGATCTAGCAGGAGAATTTCCTTTATTAATATGATATGAGTTAGTTGCTTACATTATCTTATAATCTATAATTCAGATAAAATAGAACCAGTTACCAAGAATCTTTTAGGAAACACTGGAATTTTACTATTATGTGCCGGAAACTGTCAGTGTCAGATGTGAAGAAATAAATTGAGCTCCACATGGATATTTCCAAACACAGGCAATATAATGAAGTCTTGCTTCTTACACAAAAAGTCATTTTACCCCCATCCCTACTTCATCCCAAGAGTCCCTCCCTCAAAGGGATGAAGAAATGAAAGAAAGGGTTTCAGGCTTTGAACTTTTATTTGACTTTGATGGCAGGGTTGAAGGTCTCATAAAATTGAAACGTTGAATGAGAGGGCATTTGTGCTACCAATAGAATTGGAGCAAACACACTCACCTACCAATGCTCTGAAAGGAAACCAGAAATCTTACACCAGTTTGTAATGTAATTGCTTTTAGGAGCAAGGGACAATCATATTGAACAATCCCTTCTAAAATGAGCCGGGTAGTGTAATGAGGGTTACCAAGCCAGAAACAATAGCTGGAGCAATGTGGTTTGTTGGATGCAAGGATCAGCTCTGCCTGCTTAGGCAGAAACTCAGCCTCATCCAGATATTCATGCAGCATTCAGGGAAAAACAGAGATAAACATCTGCCATTGCTGACAGATGAAGAGAACTGGTCTACCACATCTTGGCTTCTTTGCCTTCATGTTTAGTAATGCAAACACAAATGAGTTTTTTCTTTCCCATGAAGTAACTAATTAGTAGATAAGTTATTTCAAGTCCTAGTATTACTACAAAGAAAAATAAATTCCTTTCTGGCACCACCTTAAAAGAAGAATTTCAATGGGATTACATTCCTTTAATCTATATGAACATAATAATACCTTCTTTTTTTAACCATTCCTCAGTCAAATCCCTATCACATGCTTTCTTCATTCCCATTTAAAAATAGCTTTTATATCTTGGATTTTATGATTAAACCTTGCCAACGCTAGTCAAAAGTACAGATTTTAATCAATTATCTGCATTATTTGGAATAATTCACAAATTAAAACACAATGTTTGAATTATTCAGAAAACTGGGGAGATAAATATAAATTACATGCATGCAGAGAGAAAGAGAGAGACAGATATGAATACAGCTCCAGAATACTGGGTGATCCTGCCATTTTTCAGGATAAATATAAATCACATGCATGCAGAGAGAAAGAGAGAGACAGACAGATATGAATACAGCTCCAGAATACTGGGTGATCCTGCCATTTTGCAGTTTTTCTGCTCAAATCAGCCTGTGAATTGAATGAAGGTGAGAGCTGCCTAGAAAATTTTACAAGTTTCTGCTTTTCTGAAATTTTAATTGGAAACGTTTATAAATAACAACTGTTTTATGTGTGTCTCCCTTCTCATAATTTCAAAAGACTTATTTTAAAATATAACAGATTAGGTGCTTATCATCACAGGCTATAGTCACCTAACATAGTTATAAAACGTTGCTGGGAAAGGTGAAAAAATTTTTTCGGGTCTTAGGTCTACCTCATTCGTTTGAGAAGTGAAATGTTCCTCTTTTTGTCTCATGCTCCCTTCAGCTTCTAACGTCTACATAATGGCCAGCAAATTTCAACTTATTCTTAAAGATTGTCAATAGAGCAACATCTTCTTTCTTAAAAGAAATCATGGAACCTCCCCCAGATCCACTTTATCCAGGGGGAAATGTTACTTTATTTGGGTAAAATTTTAAAGAACATACAAATTTTAGTTCTTACTTCTTGTTTATCTGCAAGAAAAAAAGGAAGGAAAAAAGATCTCAACGGTTCAAAAAGTTTTGTACTTTTGTAGCAGAGTTATTTGCTAATCTATGCTACATTTGAAATTTGAGAGAATAAAAAAATTCCCTATTAAATCCTTTATCATGCTTCATAGTACTTCACAGTAGTTATTTCATTTCTAGTATTTATGATTTATTAAATAATTTTATGTAAATATTTTTAATATTTTATTTCACATTAACCTACAAGTTCCAAGAAGGCAGGAATGTGCCTGTCTTACTTGACTCTGTGAAATATATTTTTAAGTTAATGCATAAATTTATTTGAATAAATGAATGGGTCTGAATGACTGAGCCAATCTATACAGTGGGAACAGAGACAGCCTTTGTGTTTTTGCCAGTCACAACTTGTCCAAGCCATTTACAGGAACTCAATCCTCAGTGCATAGATCAAAGATCTGATAATATTTAGAAAGTGGTCTGAGAGTTAAATGCTTTTTTTGCCAATTTTTAAGAAGTTTCTAAAATAATGATCCAAGAAGAACGGTGATTGAGTGAAGCTATTGTTACACACACAAAGCATGAGTTTCTGAGAATTTGAGGAAGCTGTGGGACATGCTGAACAGTTTGCTGTAGTGTCACAGTGGTCAACGCGCTAAGAATCCTTGTCAGAATACTGTATGACATCACTTACATGTGGAATCTAAAAAATACAACAAACTAGCAAATATAACAAAAAGAAGCAGACTCACAGATATAGAGAACAAACCAGTCGTTACCAGTGGGGAGGAGGAAAGGGGCACCATAGGGATGAGGAAGTGGGAGGTACAAACTATTGGGTGTAAGATAAGCCCAAGGATGTATTATACAACACAGGGAGTATAGCCAATATTTTGTAATAACTGTAAATGGAAAGTAACCTTTAAAACTGTATAAAAAATAAAAATTAATTAAATAATTAATTTTTAAAAAAAGAATCCTCATCAGGGGTTTTGTACATCAATAAATCTCTCAGGATCGTTTTAAATTTGGAACTATGTGTCAAGAACTGAGATGGGTCTGAGATTTTAACGTACATACCAACAAGTTAGCTTGCCACAGTTTCATGGAGGCCGGCAGATGACACAGGACCCCTGGATCAGAGACACAGAACAGTTCATTATACACAGCAAGAGCAGTAACATTTCTACGCTAGTCATTGAACCCCAGGGCCCTGGGAGGAAAGCCATACTAAACCCGTACATGCAGTGGGTTATGCCACAGGAGGGGAACCTTGAGCTCAGGGAACCTGAATCTTTTATAATGGGGAGGGAACATGCCTGTACTTTGCTCTAGAGAGAGATGCTCTATTTCCCAAGGCTGTCCACTCTATACACATCCTTAGAAAGGTAGCCCAGAAGAAAGGACAGTTGGTATCTCTGTTGCAAGATGTGCAGAAACGTGAGAGGCTCATGGAGAACTGTCACCCGACACCATGTCTCTGAAAAGTTTTTCCCTAGGGCCTTTAATAAATTAATTGATACACAGGGATGGGCACAAAGATATCCTCCAGCCCTCTACATGGCTTACACACGCTAACGTCAGAAGATGGAATAAGATGGGTGAAGAGCTAGAAAGCAAAGTGTCCAGCTAAGAAGAGAGAGCAGGAGGCAAGCACCCCTTCTATCAACTGGCTTTGGTGTGTCAGATGGGAGTTAAGACAGGGATGAGGAAAAACTCCAAATAAGCTATTCTGCTCTCCTGTCAGAATATATTGTCATTTGGGGCACGTTAAATCACTTCTCTTTATCTTATTCTTGTGTGGAACCTATGAAAACCAGAATAACCCTTTAAAGGCTGTTTTACCTTCGCTTAACACACAGCTGCATTGTTATCCTCAAAGGCCAGAAAAGACACAAGAACAAGAGTTCAGATATGCCAGAGGTTTCAAGGGTGAAAGAAAGAGAAGAAAAGCCATTTGCCACCAGTCATGCAAGGATCCGGCACTGCTGACATGGAAATCCTCTGAATCTGGCTTATTCCTATCCTTGCTAGAGCACTTATATTAAAAACGAACAGGATTTTCAAGGTTTGGAGTCAGAGGGGGCCTTAGTCAAGCAGGACGATATGCCTGTTTCTTAAGAAAACATCGCCTGCCTTTGTTCTTTAGAGTGAGAGATCTTTCCATACAACAGGCCCTCAGGGTACACAGTAAGTGTAAAGGTTTTTTCAAGGATAATAAAAAAAACTCTTGAGGATTTATAAACTGTTTCATCTGTCAGAAACTATTTATGCAGACTTAGCACATAGAGTGAATTATTCTTATTAAGCAAAACTTGAGAAAATTGCTTAAGTCTCACCAGAAGGTACCTGCAGTCCATCAGAAGCTAAGACACTCCATAAGCTATAAACTTAAGAGAAAAGAAATTGCATGTCTCTATGGATGTCTGTGGTCAGATGAATGACTCCAAAGAGAATGTATCCCGTCTTTGTTCCCCATGCTGCTATGCTGGGTGATTTTTCTATTTTTATCCCCTAGGGAACTCAGGGAGGGAAGACATTTGAAAGGACTACATCCCAGGGACTGGTGCCCTTTCCATTTCTCCAGTGATCTCTCTGCCCATACACAGTGTGTCCACTGTCATACAGCACATGCAAACCTATTTGAGCACCGTGACAGAGTGTAAGGCACTCTGCAGAGCACTCCAGATGAATTACTTTATTATCTTCTGGCAACAATCCCCTGAGGTCCTGTTATTAATTTCATTGTACAGATGAGGAACCGGGGGATGGAGAGATTAAGGAACTAGCCAAAGTCCCATGTGTCACAGATGCCTCTGCTCCCAGAAGTCGCAGGATCGTCCGATCCAGCTGGTGACTCCACGGACTCACAGGGGAATCTGACAGAGCAATTGCTTCTCACAGTGACCACTCCGTCCAGACTCAGCTCTCCTCATTTGCCTAATTCCAACTTTCCGTCCTTTCTCAAACCCTTTGTCTCTTCTACCTTTTCCCTCATCTTTCTGACTTCAGAAGGCCTTACTAGTTCTGATTTTTCATCAGTTTGCCAAATACACTCCCACGAAGTGCTTGGCGCAGGTAAAGGATTAAGAAATGTTTGTTGAATAAGGTTAGAAAGCAGGTAATGCCCATTTTACTGGGCTCATTAGTGTCAAAACCACTCGTTGCACACGTCCTGCCTCAGGATGTCCCATCTTTGTTCTTTTGTTTGAATCCATAAATCCCTACATTTACACCTTTACAACATCTGCTCCATCCACCTACGATCAGTAGGACAGCACGCCAAGCTCACTTGAGCTAATGGCCCCATTATAAAAACATTAGGATGGCTAACTTCTTTCCCCAAGTTCTTATTTAAATATTCAATCAACACTTCTAAAACTGCCCCAATCAAAATAATAGTTTTCCAAGACTCCATTGATACCACTTATTAGATCTGCACATAGTTTCTGTGAAATGAGCATCATTCTAGTAGCGATCACTCTCGAAGACCTGATACTCTGGTACTCCCACTGCCATTACAAACATCTTTAAAACAACAGGTA
Organism: Eschrichtius robustus; assembly: GCF_028021215.1. Lineage (NCBI taxonomy): Eukaryota > Metazoa > Chordata > Mammalia > Artiodactyla > Eschrichtiidae > Eschrichtius > Eschrichtius robustus. Next base: position 100,965,846 of record NC_090825.1, on the reverse strand, counting down.
AGAGATGAAAACAAAGTTGGGAAGAGAGAAAATGTCTTTTAAATAATGTAGAGAAAGGATCCTAAATGTTACGTAAATCGTACCTGAAAACGTTACCACATCAAACAATCAGCAATATTCATTGATCTCTATTTTCCACAGCTTCTTAGGTTGACTTAGCTCGTCTTGGCTGTCTGCCCCTGGCTTCTCTCTCTCTCCTGGCAGAATATTCCTATCAGCTGGTTTTTTATTCTATGACCAGTGCTACTGTGGAACACTAAGATCTGAGCGGTAAAAATGAGCAGCTGTAGTCAGCTCTCCACATAAGGATGCTGTCTTCCCTTCAATTGCTCACTTCCTCACAATCCCAATTCTATGTTGAGAAAGGTCACAAAATGCTGACATTTTCTTCAAGAAATGGAGCATTCACCTTTAACTCTGGCTACTCCTCACACTTATCTCTAGTCAGGTGATCCTACTTGAAGTGGAGCCAAGGAAGGAATTTCACTCCCTTTTTTTCATCAGACATGTAGCTCAGAGTTCTGAGTGAACTTTGAAATTCTAGACACGTTCTGGGAAAATATTCTGGGGTCTAGACAATGGAATTTCACTGAAGGGCGTCATAGACTGTGGAGCAGACCTTGTCAAAGTGATTCTTGCCCTTGCAAACGAAGGATCTTCACCTCCACCTACCCTCCATCCCATCACCAGCCGAATCCTTCCTAGGCTCTCATTCCCCTCCTCAGAAGCCATTAGTGAGTGTTTTCTCAACTCCAACAAGTCTAAGCTCTTCCTGGCTTGTGTAATGCTCTATAACTTACGGCTTGTCCCTGAGAAGATTTTTGAGGTGGAGATCTGCATGCAGGAAGTATGGAGCCTACTTTCGTAAGTGATACCTGTAGGGAAGTGAGGAAAGCAGGACTGGGCAAGAGACAAACGTCAGGCTGTGATAAGGTCACAACAGAGGCCTCTATAACCCCACAGGATGCTTGGAGCTGGGACCCTTCACTGAGGCAAGAGGCCCAGCCTTTGCATCTTAACATCAATTAATCACTGGATATGGGTTGACCCTGGAAAGAGGGTGAGACCTTGACCCAGACGGCTGTCTTCAGCTGAGGGCTGTTTCTGGCAGGGTCTTCAGCAGTCAACTGTCCCAGCGGCTGGAGGAAGGAGTGAGTGCTTAAGTCCCGAAGTGGGGGGTGTCTGGGTGGCCTATCATGACATCCACCATCCAATTTTTTTCTTTCTCCTCTCCACCCATATTTTTCTTCTAGCCTGGCTCTGTCTCATCAACATTTGTAGTCTCATATCCAGAATCCTGGGTCTTTCCTCTAGCTATGCCACTAACCTCTCTCTTTCACTCACGGGGTCTCTCTTTCTCTATTGAGATACTATCTCTTCTTTAGGTCCCTGTTGTTTGCTGCTCTTGCTGAGCACTCTGTTATCTGAACACCTTCCATCTATGGCATAAAGTAGCATTTAAATATAGTGTCTTTAGTTGAAGCAGCAATGTCATTGGTTTGTGTACCTGGGGGTGAGGGGGGAAGGAGGCAAGAGAAGAAAAGGTATATTTGTCTCCTCATTTGGATTATATACTCCTTGAGGGTAAAGACCATGGTTTTAATTTCTTGAGCCCTATACAACGTATGAAGAGTGCTATGCATATTGAAAAGGCACAGTACCTGCACAAAAAAGATATATTTAGCGCTTAATTATGTGCCAAGCAAGCACTACTCTATGCACTGGGGTTTCAATGGTAAATAAGATAGATAAAGGCCCTACCCTCAAGGGGATTAAATTCTGCTTATGAAGAACTAGAAGTCAGTTACTCATTTTAACACTTTATTAGTCATTATCTAGAATTAATACTTGCAAAGAAACTCTAATAGTAAAATCCTATGTCTTCCTTACCTAGTGAAGACATCTTAAGGTAATGAATTAACCTTGAAATCTCAGTAATGTAACACAACAATTTGTCACCCTCATTGCACCCTGATGTGGCAGGGGTGGTGCTCTACCGATGGGAACTCATGGTCTCCAAGTTCTCTTCATCAGGGAAGGAGAGATCTCAAAGGCACATTGGCTCTTACCTGCCTGAGTCCTTCTGCTACAGTTCATTGACTATAATTAGGCACCTGGCCTTAAACTAACTGCAAGGGAGGCTGGGAAATGCAATGGAAAAAACAAATAAGCTCTGAGCACTAATTATCTCTGCCATAATAGCCAGGGTCTGTTGAGAACTTCTTTGTGACAATACTGTTCTAAGTGCTTAAAGATTCTTATCCAGTTCCACTGTGGTGGAGGGTCCACATCAAAAATAATTCTCAGACACCAGCTGGATGTCCTACAATTCAACACAATTCTGACACTATCTGCCTGGAGATAGCATCAGATTCCACAGGCTTAGTCCTACAAAACTGCCCCTCCCCCCTCAACTGCAGATGCCAATTGCAAATCCAGATTATCACCTGTGCTCCTGACCAACTAGCTATAGATCAGAGCTTCCAACAACCCCTTCCTTGCGTCAGTTATTTTGCTAGAGCAGCTCACAGAACTCAGAGAAACATTTTACTTACTAGATTACTGGTTTTTTATGAAAGAATGTATACAAAACTTAGAAACAGCCAGATGGGAGAGATGAATAGGGCAAGGTATGGGGAAAGAGCATGGAGCTGTTGCCAGAGTTGCTCCAGGTCTTTCCTCAAACCTGCCAACACCTCCCCACCCCCAGGCCCCTTAGCAGGAGTTAACATAAATCTTTAAGTTAAAGGGTCCAGAGATAAGAAAGGAAGCTATAAACAAACAAACAAAAAAAAACAGATGGAACCAGCGGGGACCAAGGTGGCCACAAACCTGACCTCCAGCTGACCTCGAGTCTCATTATATGCTGCTTTTACTACATTAGTGTATTATATGGCACACCTACCAGTGGCCACGACCAGACATTCAGGAACAAAAAAGGATAAAAAGGGGGTGGCACCCCACTCCCTTGGAAAAAGCCCTGCCCCTTCCCTGGTCGACTAATACATATGCCTCCCCATCAATAGCCTCACTCCTCCTCCCTTTGCCTTTACTGTTTAAAATTAAATCCCTTTCGCCACATGGGTGAGAAGTAGATCTGTGAACTTAGTTCCTGCTTCTCCATTCTTTGACCACTGAATAAAGCTTGTGCTCTGTCAATGTCAGATTCAGTTTCGTTATTAGGCTGCCCGAACCCCACCCGAATGGGAAAAAAACCCTCTCCCCACCAAGACAGAGGGGCTAGGGCCCAAGCAGGGTCCATATGACTTAATGACTTAATTCAGAAACAGAGCTACCATGGTCTCACCGGGCAAACTATTCCCTCCGTTCCTCCATGCATTCACCAACCTGGAAGCTCTCCTTTGGGTTTTTCTGGAGGCTTTATTATACAGGCATGATTGATTAAATTATTGACCATTGACAATTGATTCAGTTTCCAGGGCCCTCTCCCCTCCTCTGAGGTCAGGGGGTGGAGCTGAAAGTTCCAACCCTCTAATCACCTGTTTGGTTCTTTGGCTACCATTCAGCATCCTGGGGCACTTTCCAAAGGTCACCTCATTAACATAACAAAAGGCACCTTTAGTCTTCCAGCTCCTTCTTGTAACATCTCAGTTCTCTATGTGCTCTGCTTGAAAACACTTTTTAAATTTTTGCTGTTTATGACAGTCATTAGTAGTTTAAGCCTTTAAATAAGCTCCCTTTGAACTAATTAGCCGTACCAAAATCTGCCAAGAACCTTACTATTAAGCTGAAACTATTGATAATTAAAATTTTAGGGGCTTCCCTCGTGGCGCAGTGGTTAAGAATCCGCCTGCCAATGCAGGGGACACGGGTTTGATCCCTGGTTGGGGAAGATCCCATATGCCGTGGAGCAACTAAGCCCGTGTGCCACAATTACTGAGTCTGCACTCTAGAGCCTGTGAGCCACAACTACTGAAGCCCAGCGCCTAGAGCTCGTGCTCCGCAACAAGAGAAGCCACTGCAATGGGAGGCCCACGCACCATAACAAAGAATAGCCCCTACTCCCCGCAACTAGAGAAAGCCCGTGCACAGCAACGAAGACCTAATGCAGCCAAAAATAAAAATAAAATAAATTAATTAAAAAAAATTTTTATCGTCCACCCCCCCCAAAAATCCTAACAATCCTTACAGAGACTATTGAAACATACATGTTCTTTATGAATAGGAGTCTTCAGTGACTTGGGAAAGCAAAGTCCTTCCCAAGGGCTCAGATTTATATACAAGTTTTCATTCCTCCTATGCTACCCTGTCTCCTCCTATTCTTGTTTCCATGAGAACAAGGAGACCATAGATAATTGAAATTAGGTTTACCCTAAGGTTGGGTTAAGAAACTGGACAACTTGAGATGCTCGCACGAGGGGAGACAAGAGCCTCTATCGCCACCTTCTGGGCTCCACGGTCTTCATCAGACTATCCAGTCCCACCACCAATGATTCCAAATCTCTAGCTTCCGGCTCCTTTTGCAGGCTAAATGCCCTCTGACATTTGTCAATCTCTCTGTTTCAGTTTGGGTGGAATATTGTTATGAAAAAGAAATAAAAACTTTAGCCTTCAGCATCAACTACTCTTTAAAATCATGCTAATTCACAAACAAGGATAATAATTAACCACGTCTCCACAGCATTCAATTGCTTCCAAGTGTTTTTCATTAAACCTAAGTGAAAACACTTCCCAGGATGCAATTTTAAGTGAATATTATTAATCACATGCCTTGATTAGCCTTGGTCGGTGGAATAAATAATTTGGCTGAATAAAAATGATTTTCTTTATGAACATCCTTATTTTACGAGATGGATATTGCTGAAGATTTTGGTTTCCTGAAAAATATATTGAGCTATGTAGAGTGCTTTTCCAGCTGTATGTTGATTTGCAATGATGTTTGGCATTTAATTTCATATGGCTTTGTATTTTAACTATCTGATTATAGAGAAACTATTGATGTGGACATCTTCAGGGTCTAAAGCAAAACTTTCCAAATCTTTTCTAGAGCACTTAAGAGAATAAACATTTCAATTTAACAAGATAGATTTAAGAAAAGAACAAAAACTCCCAGTAGTTAGAAAATTTCTGAGTGTGACGTTTTACTATCCTCAAACTCTCCATTCCCTGTGTATTCACTGCCCCTTAGAGTTATCTGAAAACACATGGCTGCGAAAAGGGAGATGCCAAGGGGTCCACAAAAAAGTAGAAAAGATGCAAAACTATTGTTACTGGTAAAACAAATTAGCATGGGTGGGTGAATGGAATTCAGGATTGAAGATTTATGATTTTGAACACAAATTGTATAGTGTTCCTGAATGGAAAGAGTACATATTGTAAAAATGCTAATTCTTCCTTAAAAAAATTTATCAATTTGATTCAATACAGATCAATATCCTAGCAGAATTATTTATGTTATTTGACATGTTTGAGTCTAGAATTCATCTAGAAGAAGAGATAAGTAAGAAGAGCCAATTTTTTATTTTGAAAAAGAAGCAGGCCTTTGCCATACAATATCAAAATGTCCTCTAAAGATACAGCATGTAAACCATGTGATAATGTTGCAGAGATAGGAAAACAGATCGACATCCATTCATATATAGGATAAAGTACTAATAAATGATATGGAAAAACTGCAATGAAGAAAAATAGTTAGATCCCTACTATGCAACATATAGCAATAAAATTTCAGAGGAATTAAAGGCTAAATATAAAAACTGAAAAGTGTTAGAAGAAATGTAAGAATCTATAGAGTCTTGGGGAGGGAGAAGTCTCTTTAAGCTAGACATCATACTCAGAAAGTGTAAACACCGAGCAGGACCCTATGGGGCCTTCCCAGAACAAAACTCCACCACCCACCATGTCCTCTGCCTATCTTTTGTCTATAGAAAAATTTTAGTCAAAGAATAAATTTAATCATAGAAGTGAGAAAATGCAGCCACACAGCACAGCCAAAAAAATAAAATAAAATAAAATTTTAAAAAATATTTAAAAAAAGAAGGGAGAAAATGCAGAAAGAAAGGAAAACAGTCAAACAAGACCAAATAATAATAGTTTAAGCATTAAAAAAAGTCAAGGACCTTTAGTTCCCCTTTAAGGGCTATAGATAATATTCTGAGCCATGTCCTTTGAGCTGTTTTGCAGATACTGAAACCCCCGCCAGGTGAAGAAGTTAACCGCATGCTGCCCACAAACACGTAGACCCTCAGACCGGCTGGAACCAGAATGTTCATGATGCTGAATGCCAATTACCTCACCACCAGCCAATCAGAAGAAAGTCCACGAGCTGATCACACATCCCATAACCCCCTTCCTCACTCTGTCTTTAAAAACCTTTCCCTGAAAGCCTTTGGGGAGTTCAGGTCTTTTAAGCACTAGTTGCCCTGGACCCTTGCTTGGTGCCCTGCAATAAATGCTGCACTTTCCTTTACCACAACCCAGTGTCAGTAGGTTGGCTTTACTGTGCTTGGGCAAGCGGACCCAAGTTTGGTTCAGTAACATAAGCACACAGGGAAAGTCTAACATACTTTACCACATGGAGATGTTTTACTGGCTCTCTGGCTCTTGATAAGATGCCTTTCTTCCAGTTATAGCGTTGCCTACTATGGGATTTAAGGGAGGCCCACAAACCTCCCTTAACTACCCTATCACACCTGACACTACAGCCTAGAAAGGAAACAACTCTGCACCAAATACCCCTAAATCTGAACGAGGCCCCACGTGCTCTAGGGTAGACCCACTTTCCAGATCCAAAGAACAAGAAGTGCTCCCAGGACTCCGACTCTCTCCAGACATCCCTACTTCATTAGAACTGGGAACCATCGCTCCCTAAAAGACCATCACAGGAGACGTTCAAGATGGTGGAGGAGTAAGATGTGGAGATCACCTTCCTCCCCACAAATACATCAGAAATACATCTACATGTGGAACAACTCCTACAGAACACCTACTGAACACTGGCAGAAGACCTCAGACTTCCCAAAAGGCAAGAAACTCCCCACGTACCTGGGTAGGGTAAAAGAAAAAAGAAAAAACAGAGACAAAAGAATACGGGCGGGAACTGCACCTCTGGGAGGGAGCTGTGAAGGGGGAAAAGTTTTCACACACTAGGAAGCCCCTTCGCAGGTGGAGACTGCAGGTGGCAGAGGGGGGAAGCTTCAGAGCCACGGAGGAGAGCGCAGCAACAAGGGTGCAGAGGGCAAAGTGGAGAGATTCCTGCAGAGAGGTTCACTGCAGATCAGCACTCACCAGCCTGAGAGGCTTGTCTGCTCACCCGCTGGGGCAGGCGGGGGCTGGGAGCTGAGGCTCGGGCTTCAGAGGTCAGATCCCAGGGAGAGGACTGGGGTTGGCTGCGTGAACACAGCCTGAAGGGGGCTAGTGCGCCACAGCTAGCCGGGAGGGAGTCCGGGAAAAAGTCTGGACCTGCCTAAGAGGCAAGAGACCATTGTTTTGGGGTGCACGAGGAGACGGGACTCAGAGCACCACTTAAATGAGCTCCGGAGACAGACACAAGCCGCGTCTATCAGCGCGGACCCCAGAGACGGGCATGAAATGCTAGGCTACTGCTGCAGCCACCAAGGAGCCTGTGTGCAAGCACAGGTCACTATCCACACCACCCCTCCCGGGAGCCTGTGCAGCCCACCATGGCCAGGCTCCCGTGATCCAGGGACAACTTCCCTGGGAGAACGCACGGTGCGCCTCAGGCTGTTGCAACGTCACGCTGGCCTCTGCCACTGCAGGCTCACCCCACATCCATATCCCTCTCTCCCCCCGGCCTGAGTGAGCCAGAGCCCCCTAATCAGCTGCTACTTTAACCCCGTCCTGTCTGAGCAAAGAACAGACACCCTCAGGCAACCTACATGCAAAGGCAGGGCCAACTCCAAAGCTGAACCCCAGGAGCTCTGTGAACAAGAAGAGAAAGGGAAATTTCTCCCAGCAGCCTCAGGAGCAGCGGATTAAATCTCCAGAATCAACTTGATGTACCCTGCATCTCTGGAATACATGAATAGACAACAAATCATCCCACAATTGAGGTGGTGGATATTGGGAGCAAATGTAGACTTAGGGCTTCCTTCCTGAATCTAATTTGTTTCTGGTTTTATGTTTATTTTAGTTTAGTATTTAGAGTTTATTATCATTGGCAGATTTGTTTATTGAGTAGGTTGCTCTCTTTTTTTTGAAATATAAATATATATATATATTTCCTTTTTCTCTTTTTGTGAGTGTGTATGTGTATGCTTCTTTGTGAGAGTTTGTCTGTATAGCTTTGCTTTTACCATTTGTCCTAGGGTTCTGTCTGTCCGTTTTTTTGGTTTTTTTAGTACAGTTTTTAGCACTTGTTATCTTTGGTGGATTTGTTTTTTGGTTTGGTTGCTCTCTTCTTTCTTTCTTTTTTTTAATTACTTTTTAATTTTTTTTATTTTTAATAATTTTTTGATTTTTTTATTTTAATAACTTTATATATATTTTTTCTTTCTTTCTTCTTCTTTCTGTCCTTTCTTTCTTTCTTTTTTTCTCCCTTTTCTTCTGAGCTGTTTGGCTGACAGGGTCTTGGTGCTCTGGCTGGGTGTCAGGCCTGTGCCTCTGAGGCGGGAGAGCAGAGTTCAGGACATTGGTCCACCAGAGACCTCCTGGCTCCATGTAATATCAAACAGCGAAAGCTCTCCCAGAGATCTCCATCTCAATGCTAAAACCCAGTTCCACTCAACGACCAGCAAGCTACAGTGCTGGACACCCTGTGAGAAACAACTAGCAAGACAGGAACAAACCCCACCCATTAGCAGAGAGGCTGCATAAAATCATAATAAGGTCACAGATACCCCAAACCACACCACTGGATGCTGTCCTGCCCACCAGAAAGACAAGATCCATCCTCATCCAGCAGAACATAGGCACTAGTCCCCTCCACCAGGAAGCCTACACAACCCATTGAACCAACCTTAGCCACTGGGGGAAGACACCAAAAACAATGGGAACTACGAACCTGCAGCCTGTGAAACGGAGACCCCAAACACAGTCATTTAAGTAAAATGAGAAGACAGAGAAACACAGAGCAGATGAAGGAGCAAGGTAAAAACCCACCAGAACAAACAAATGAAGAGGAAATAGGTAGTCTACCTGAAAAAGAATTCAGAATAATGATAGCAAAGATGATCCAAAATCTTGGAAGTAGAATGGAGAAAATACAAAAAACTTTTAAAAAGGACGTAGAAAAACTAAAGAGCAAACAAACAATGATGAACAACACAATAAATGAAATTAAAAATTCTCTAGAAGGAATCAATAGCAGAATAACTGAGGCAGAAGAACGGATAAGTGACCTGGAAGATAAAAGAGTGGAAATAACTACCACACAGCAGAATAAAGAAAAAAGAATGAAAAGAATTGAGGACAGTCTCAGAGACCTCTGGGACAACATTAAACACACCAACATTCGAATTATAGGGGTCCCAGAAGAAGAAAAGAAAAAGAAAGGGACTGAGAAAATATTTGAAGAGACTATAGTTGAAAACTTCCCTAATATGGGAAAGGAAATAGTCAACCAAGTCCAGGAAGCACAGAGAGTCCCAACCAGGATAAATCCAAGGAGAAACATGCCAAGACACATACTAATCAAGCTATCAAAAATTAAATATAAAGAAAAAATATTAAAAGCAGCAAGGGAAAAACAACAAATAACACACAAGGGAATCCTAATAAGGTTAACAGCTGATCTTTCAGCAGAAACTCTGGAAGCCAGAAGGGAGTGGCAGGGCATACTTAAAGTGATGAAAGAGAAAAAGGTACAACCAAGGTGACTCTACCCAGCAAAGATCTCATTCAGATTTGATGGAGAAATTAAAAACTTTACAGACAAGCAGAACCTAAGAGAATTCAGCACCATGAAACCAGCTTTACAACAAATGCTAAAGGATCTTCTCTAGGCAGGACACACAAGAGAAGGAAAAGACCTACAAAAACAAACCCAAAACAATTAAGAATATGGTAATAAGAACATACATATTGATAATTACCTTAAATGCAAATGGATTAAATGCTCCAGCCAAAAGACATAGACTGGTTGAATGTATACAGAAACAAGACCAGTATATATGCTGTCTACAAGAGACCCACTGCAGACCTAGGGACACATACAGGGTGAAAGTGAAGGGATGGAAAAAGATATTTCATGCAAATGGAAATCCAAAGAAAGCTGGAGTAGCAATGCTCATATCAGACAAAATAGACTTTAAAATAAAGACTATTACAAGAGACAAAGAAGGACACAACATAATGATCAAGGGATCAATCCAAGAAGGAGATATAACAATTGTAAATATTTATGCACCCAACAAAGGAGCACCTCCATACATAAGGCAAATGCTAACAGCCATAAAAGGGGAAATCAACAGTAGCACAATTATAGTAGGGGATGTTAACACCCCGCTTTCACCAATGGACAGATCATCCAAAATGAAAATAAATAAGGAAACACAAGCTTTAAATGATACACTAAACAAGATGGACTTAATTGATATTTATAGGACATTCCATCTAAAAACAACAGAATACACTTTCTTCTCAAGTGCTCATGGAATATTCTGCAGGATAGATCATCTTGGGTCACAAATCAAGCCTTGGTAAATTTAAGAAAATTGAAATAGTATAAAGTATCTTTTCTGACCACAGTGCTATGAGGTTAGATATCAATTACAGGGAAAAAAAATCTGTAAAAAATACAAACACATGGAGGATAAACTATACACTACTTAATACCCAAGAGATCACTGAAGACATCAAATAGGAAATCAAAAAATACCTAGAAACAAATGACAATAAAAACATGATGACCCAATACTTCTGGGATGCAGCAAAAGCAGTTGTAAGAGGGAAGTTTATAGCAATAAAATCCTACCTCAAGAAACAAGAAACGTCTCAAATAAACAACCTAACCTTACACCTAAAGCAATTAGAGAAAGAAGAACAAAAAACCCCGAAGTTAGCAGAAGGAAAGAAATCATAAAGATCAGGTCAGAAATAAATGAAAAAGAAATGAAGGAAACAATAGCAAAGATCAATAAAACTAACAGCTGGTTCTTTGAGAAGATAAACAAAATTGATAAACCATTAGCCAGACTCATCAAGAAAAAAAGGGAGAAGACTCAAATCAATAGAATTAGAAATGAAAAAAGGAGAAGTAACAACTGACAGTGTAGAAATACAAAGGATCACGAGAGATTACTACAAGCCAATAAAATGGACAACCTGGAAGAAATGGACACATTCTTACAAAAGCACAACCTTCCAAGACTGAACCAGGAAGAAAGAGAAAATATAAACAGACCAATCACAAGCACTGAAATTGAGACTGTGATTAAAACTCTTCCAACAAACAAAAGCCCAGAACCAGATGGCTTCACAGGCAAATTCTATTAAACATTTAGTGAAGAGCTAACACCTATCCTTCTCAAACTCTTCCAAAATATAGCAGAGGGAGGAACACCCCCAAACTCATCCTACAAGGCCACCATCACCCTGATACCAAAACCAGACAAAGATGTCACAAAGAAAGAAAACTACAGGCCAATATCACTGATGAACATAGATGCAAAAATCCTCTACAAAATACTAGCAAACAGAATCCAACCACACATTAAAAGGATCATACACCATGATCAAGTGGGGTTTATCCCAGGAATGCAAGGATTCTTCAATATACACAAATCAATCAATGTGATAAACCATGTTAACAAATTGAAGGAGAAAAACCATATGATCATCTCAATAGATGTAGAAAAAGCTTTTGACAAAATGCAGCACCCATTTATGATGAAAACCCTCTGGAAAGTAGGCATAGAGGGAACTTATCTCAACATAATAAAGGCCATATATGACAAACCCACAGCCAACATCATTGTCAATGGTTTAAAACTGAAACCATTTCCTCTAAGATCAGGAACAAGACAAGGTTGTCCACTCTTACCACTATTATTTAACATAGTTTTGGAACTTTTAGCCAGAGCAATCAGAGAAGAAAAAGAAATAAAAGGAATCCAAATTGGAAATGAAGAAGTAAAGCTGTCACTGTTTGCAGATGACATGATACTATACATAGAGAATCCTAAAGATGCTACTAGAAAACTACTAGAGCTAATCAATGAATTTGGTAAAGTAGCAGGATACAAAATTAATGCACAGAAATCTCTTGCATTCCTATACACTAAAGATAAAAAACCTGAAAGAGAAATCAAGGAAACACTCCAATTTACCATTTTACCATTGCATCAAAAAGAATAAAACACCTAGGAATAAACCTACCTAAGGAGACAAAAGACCTGTATGAAGAAAACTATAAGACACTGATGAAAGAAATTAAAGATGATACAAAGAGATGGAGAGTTATATCATGCTCTTGGATTGGAAGAATCAACATTGTGAAAATGACTATACTACCCAAAGCAATCTACAGATTCAGTGCAATCTCTATCAAACTACCAATGGCATTTTTCACAGAAGTAGAATAAAAAATTCACAATTTGTATGGAAACACAAAAGACCCTGAATAACCCAAGCAATCTTTAGAAAGAAAAACGGAGCTGGAGGAATCAGGCTCCTGATCTTCAGACTATACTACAAAGCTACAGTAATCAAGACAGTATGGTACTGGCACAAAAACAGAAATATAGATCAATGGAACAGCATAGAAAGCCCAGAGATAAACCCACACACATGTGGTCACCTTATTTTTGATAAAGGAGGAAAGAATATACAATGGAGAAAAGACAGCCTCTTCAATAAGTGGTACTGGGAAAACTGGACAGCTACATGTAAAAGAATGAAATTAGAAAACTCCCTAACACCATATACAAAAATAAACTTGAAATGGATTAAAGACCTAAATGTAAGGCCAGACACTATAAAACTCTTAGAGGAAAACATAGGCAGAAAACGCTATGACATAAATCACAGCAAGATCCTTTTTGTCCCACCTCCTAGACAAATGGAAATAAGAACAAAAATAAACAAATGGGACCTAATGAAACTTAAAAGCTTTTGCACAGTGAAGGAAGCCATAAACAAGGCGAAAAGATAACCTTCAGAAAGGGAGGAAATATTTGCAAATGAAGCAAGTGACGAAGGATTAATCTCCATAATTTACAAGCAGCTCATGCAGCTCAATATCAAAAAAAAAAAAAAACCCAATCCAAAATTGTGCAGAAGACATAATAGATATTTCTCCAGAGAAGATACACAGATTGCCAACAAACACATGAAAGGATGCTCAACATTATTAATCATTAGAGAAATGCAAATCAAAACTACAATGAGATATCACCTCACACCATTCAGAATGGGCATCATCAAAAAATCTAGAAACAGTAAATGCTGGAGAGGGTGTGGAGAAAAGGGAACCCTCTTGCACTGGTGGTGGGAATGTAAACTGATATAGCCGCTATGGAGAACAGTATGGAGGTTCCTTAAAAAACGAAAAATAGAACTACCCTACGACCCAGCAATCTCACTACTGTGCACATACACTGAGAAAACCATAATTCAAAAAGCGTCATGTACCATAATGTTCTTTGCAGCTCTATTTCCAATAGCCAGGACACGGAAGCAACCTACGTGTCCACCGACAGACGAATGGATAAAGAAGATGTGGCACACATATACAATGGAATATTACTCAGCCATAAAAGGAAATGAAATTGAGTTCTTTGTAGTGAGGTGGGTCGACCTAGAGTCTGTCATACAGAGTGAAATAAGTCAGAAAGAGAAAAACAAATACTGTATGCTAACACATATGTATGGAATCTGAAAAAAAAAATGGTTCTGAAGAACCTAGGGGCAGGACTGGAACAAAGATGCAGACGTAGAGAATGGACTTGAGGACACGAGGAGGGGGACGTGTAAGCTGGGATGAAGTTAGAGAGTGGCATGAACATATATACACTACCTAATGTAAAATCGATAGCTAGTGGGAAGCGGCCAAATAGTAGAGGGAGATCAGCTCAGTGCTTTGTGACCACCTAGAGGGATGGGATAGGGAGGTGGGATGGAGACACAAGAAGGAGGAGATATGGGGATATATGTATATGTGTGGCTGATTCACTTTGTTATAAAGCAGAAACTAACACACCATTGTAGAGCAATTATACTCCAATAAATATGTTAAAAATAAATAAATAAAAGACCGTCAGTATTTATATCATTGGGAATTACACCCTTGTGTGCTTTCAACACCAACAGAAATTCCAGCTTTCCAGAGCATCAGGGAAACTCTTATCCACAGACAGATCTGGAAATTCCCTAGTCTTGTTTTACCCAAACTTCCACATATCCCCCACCTTCAGGTACACAAATTACAGAGCCTAATGCAAAATGAAAATGGGGATCTCCTGTTGAAAAATTAGTAAGAATTTCCTGCTGGTAAAAACAAGACATTAAATCAAGCATGGGAGCCTTCTAAGTGTGGTGCTCCAGGTGATACAGCGATTATACACTTATGAGGCCGCCTGTGTTTCCTACCTCAAACCCTTTCTTTACTCCTTAATACTCTGTTATCAGCAGTTTATCTGTAATTTACCTGTTTTTACCTGTATCCCCAATTTCTTCTCTAAATATTCAAAAAAATTCTTCTTACTCTAACTAAATCTATTCTGTCCCCCCAAGGACACCGTCAGATCCCCATATCCCATATAACATAATGCCTGGGGATGGGGCAGGTGTCATCTGTACTCACCATTGCTTTCCCTTTTTAGAACTTTCTCTTCCTTCTTCAAAAGTCCAGTTTCTTTCAATCCCACATCATCCATCTATACCACCTGGTTGTTTACGTACCTCCCCCTTGTCCAGGCATCCCATGACACCTCACAGGTGCTCAAGAAATATGTGTTGAGAAAGTTAATAAATGACTTGTGCAATCATTAAAAAAAAAAAAACAAAAAAAACGGATAGAATACAAATTCAACCTGCCAACTGCATAATAAGAGCCAGCGTACTTTAAGCAAAGTGCCTCTTTGGCCTGAATTACTCACAATATCTAGAAATTTGCATTCAATATTCTATGTAAGTTTTGTCAGAAAACTGGCTGAAACATCGCCTGTTATGAAGCCAAGTTGGTATCTATACCCTGAATATTTATGACTATTCCTTTAAGAAGCTGGGAGCCGGGGAGATGAAGGAGTCACTTGATATGACTTCAGGGATAAATTCATGTTTATTTCAGAGTTTGCTGCTAGAATAAACAGAAAACCAGACCCTGTCTCTGCCTGGCCGGACTTGTGCCTGCGCAGTGAGGGTGCCTATTCTCATTGCTTCCCAATGCTGTCCTCTTCTGGCAGAGCGTGCTCATTGCTGGATCTGTGCGAAATGAGCCTGCTTGGAAGGAGAAAGGGAACTGGGCGCCAGAGACAGTGATACTGTGAGAGGACGAAAAGGAGGAAAAGGCAAATGCGGGAACAAAATGGGAAAAGCAGATGTATACCCCCCCTACCCTTTGTGTTCACTCACCCTCATTTTTCCTTTAGATGTCATCTTGTCCAGTGCCCTCCTGAACAAAAACAGAAAATTGTACACCTCTTCTGATTTGCTTTGCACCTACCTCAAGTTGCAGGCTCGGAAGAATAAATCCATGACCACCCTGGTCTCTGCCTTGTCATTGCCCGTCACCTTCCTTGCACACAAATCCTGCACATGCCCTTCGTCCTTGCTCAGCTGCTCCTCTCACTTGCTGTCCACTGTTGCTCTCCTAGATCATCTCCCCGCACAACAGGGCTGCTCTTGAGCCCCTCCCAAGCCTGCCCTGTTTGCCCAGCTATATATGGGGACTGCTTCTAACCCTCTGTGCTAATGCTTCACCACCTTCTGGATCTGGGTTCTTCATCTCTGGAAGATACCACATTGGTGACAGAAGTTGGGCAGGAAGAATGTTTAAAAAGAGGACGAGAAATACCTTTATCCAGAAGTAACTCAGCCGTTAACTTTGATAACTTCTTGTATGAATTGATCTCGTAGTCCAAAGGCTCTGTACTTGTCTTTCCTGTGGTCAAGTCACCCATCAACATAAAGGATATAACAACATTGTAAATCAACTATACTCTAATATAAAATAAAAATTAGATTTAGAAAAACCCATAAAGGATATAGAGCTTCCCGCTGTGTTTCACCTGGAAAATGCTGATACTGGTATTATACAGAGTGTTCATCCTTGAGGCTGCTTACAGGGACGTGGAGTAGACCACAGTTTCTGTGAGTTTCTTCCCTCGTGTGTCCTTTAGCACCCCTGCTGCCTCTACCTGTTCATCGTTTCAGGGCCAGCTCCGAACTCCCTCTGCCTTGAGGTCTTCATAAAGATGTCATTTCCCTCATCTGCTTTGGCTGCAGGAATCAGAACCTGTGTACCACCACTTGTCACAGTTACATGCAGTGCTGTGTTGTTCACTGATGCTTTACTGAAGCACGTTTAACCATGTACCTATGGTTTCTGGCATTCTAGGGTTGCTTACCCCTTTGCTAGCTGAAAAACCAGGATCTAAGCCGCTCATAGATGATGTCAGGAATCCCAGTCCTCTCCTCAGGTGATTCTGAGGATTCCTGGAGACCATGCACCTGCCTTGGCTGTTGCTTGCCATCTGTTGCTCCTGACTGCTGCTTGGGGGCTCCTTGTAGCTTCAAGGGCTTCCTTGGTCTGGTTGTCCATGTGTAGACACTGGCTCCTCTCTTATTTCACAGCTCCACCCCACACCCCAGCACAGCTACCAATAAGGCAAAGTGAAGGCTCGAAGATAACATACAGAATTAGAGCGCAGGAAAGGGACATTTAAAATTCGGCAGCAGTGACTGCTGCTCCTAAGTCCACCAGCCTTGTCCCAATGTAGGGTGCCCCCTACCTGCTGTCTTGCTGACGTGTTGCCATGGTTTCAGTCCCTCGTCACATAGGTGGGAGTTCCCCTTGACCTAGTTCTGAGCCCAAAACTCCAATTTCTTTTTTGTCAGTCTCTAACAAGAGGATGAAAAACCAGTGTGCTCAATAATACTTCCTCAGTGTTGGAGCTTTGTCCACTGTAAAGGTGGCCATTCACATTCTTTTGCAAAATTGTTCTTCTTTGCCCCAACTACCCTTATGAGACTAAACTCAGGACTAAACTTTGCATACTGAAAATGCCTTTTAAAGTGTTTCCTCAAATAATAAAAAAAAAGGATAATCTTTCCTTCAAACATTGAATGCTGCTATTTCTGATATGTGAAAATGGCTATAATTTTTTAAAGTTTTATCTTTTGGGGGGCCTAATTTACCAACCTTGCCTGCCTTGATGGCAAGAATAATTCCTTGTTCTCTGAGGTTTATGCCCAAATATTGTCAATTTCCCACAAAAGGGAAAGTGGTCCCCTAACAAGAAGCCAGGAAGAGATTTGAGCTCATGCCAGAAAATCCTAATTATTCCCCCAAATCCCTGGTCACCTCTTCCTCCTGCTGTGGCAGTGAGAACACAATGTCCAGACCACCTTGCACTCAGGTACAGTCACGTGGCTGAGATTTAGCCCATGAATGTGAGTGGAATGATGAGCATTTCTTCTAGGCCGAATAGGTAACTCCATGCTCTTTCCTCCTCGTGGATGAGCTGAAAGGAGAGGACCTACCAGGGCAACTTGTGTGTCACATGTTGAAAGTGGCAGAGATTTCATCAGCCTGGGGCCCTAAATGATGTCATGAAGGAGGGATGCCTCACTATACTGCTCACTTGCCCAGGGCTCTTTTTAAAGCAAGAAATAAAATTCTGTCTTATTCAAGCACTTAGAATATTTTTGTCTATTTGTTACAGCACTTAGCCTACCTTAATACAACCTGTCAGTAGAAACCCTATCAGAGGTGTCTCTACTCAGGTGTGGAGTTAACAGAGGTCTATGTGGTGTGATGAGGGTCACTAAAGGTCAAGGAGAGGCCTGCTTCCCATGCCCTATTGACTTCCATCACAACATTTTGTCTAAGATTCCACCACATGGACTTCATTACTTTGGATAAAGACATAATACTTCTAAGAAACTTTTTTTAAAATAACCATACCATCTGAGAGAGATAGAGCATCAAACCATCAACTTCCATGAACCCCTTAGCGTGGACGACTTTCTCAAGTTTCTTTCTAATGAAATAGCTAGTGGAAAGTCCAGAAAGGGACACAGGAAGAGAAATGTGGATGGGCAGACTAGGAGAGATGGACGGATATCTGAAAGGTGGAGCACGTGAGTTTCTTCTCCAACAGAAACAGAAGTCTGGGCAGTCGTAGATAGAAGACAGGACAGCAGGATCCTGGAGAAACCTTCATGGGGGTTGGGAGGAAAGAGTTCAGAAGGTTCAAAGATGAGAGATGAAGGCATTGAAGGCAAACTTCTTGCTTGATAATTTGGCTGAATGACGGTCCTCAAATCAGGTGCTTTTTCTACCCTTCCCCTACACTTTGAGCACGTTTCTTTGATGGTCCAGCCTACTTTTTAGATCCGCACATGGCCCCTCAGAAAAGCCCTGGTAAACATCATAAGAGAACGATGAGATTTGTCTAAGCCATATCTGCATTTTCAGTGCTCGGATATTTTCACTGTTTTCAGCTAGTACCTTATTTAGAGATTCCCATAACAATAACCTTCTACCATTTCAGATTATGCAGTTATTTCCTTTCTGCAGCTCATGGAAAAGACAGACAGGTGGGTAGGACAAGGTCATGGGGTCATTGGCAGGAAAAGTCAACTGCCGAGTAATTCAACTGCATTTGTCCATTTATTATTTTTTAAACAAGTGTGTACATGTAACAGAATCCATTTTATGATTAAAAATATTAACAGAACATTAAAAATTTGCATCCATATTTTGTGCATATTGTAAAATAGCTGGGTATTTTGCGGGTAGCAAATCTTGGAGCCAGTTTTTGTTGGGTTATCTGGCCCTACTGAATTTGATTATGGTGGCTTCTCACTAATGCAAGCAGTGGAGGTGGCCAGTGTCCCACGTGGAGTTGAGGACTCTATCTCTCTGATCAGTAGAAGGTTTGGGGGTCTTACCCTATGCCACATACAGGTACACCTTGTTTCATTGTGCTTTGCTTTACTGTACTTTGCAGATGAGTTTTCATTTTGTTTTGTTTGACAAATTAAAAATTTGTGGCAACACTGCATCAAGTAAATCTATCAGCACCATTTTTCCAACAACACTTGCTCATTTCATATCTCTGTGTCACATTTTGATAATTCTTTCAATATTTCAAACTTTTGTATTATTATTATATTTGTTATAGTGATCTGCATTCAATGATCTTTGATGTTACTATTGTAATTGTTTTGGCATTTTTTAGCAATAAAGCATTTTTTAAATTAAGGTATGTGTGTTGCTCTTTTAGATATAATGCTACTGTTCACTTATAGACTACAGTGTAAACAAAACTTTTCTATGCATGAGGAAACCAAAATTTTCTGTGATTTGCTTTATTGTGATATTCACTTTATTGAGGTGATCTGGAAAGGAACTCACAATATCTCTGAGGTCTGCCTGTGGATGCTTCTTCTATTCGTTGTCTGCTGCTGCCATAATAAATTATTATAAACAATGGGTTAAACAACACACATTTATTTTCTTACAGTTCTGTAGGTCAGAAGTTCAACCCTGGACTCACCAGATAAAAACAAGTTGTTGGCAGGCTGTGTTCCTTTCTGAAAGTTCCAGGGGAGAATCTGTTTCCTTGCTCATTCAGGTTGTTGGCAGAATCCAGTTCCTGTGGTTATAGGACTGAGGTTCTAGTTTCTTTGCTGGCTGTCTGCTGGGGATGCCCTTAACTCGGAGAGGTTTTTCTCTGGTCATTGCACATAGTTCCCTACACCTCAGAGCAAGCAACAGACTGTTGAATCCTTCTTATGCTGCCATCTCTCTCAAGCACCCTTTTTTCTTCTTATTCCACTGTTAAGGACTCATGATTATACTGGGCCCACCCAGATAATCCGAGATACTCTCCCCATTACAAGGCCCAAAATCTTAACCACATCTGCAAAGGTAGCATAACATGCAAGGTAACATATTCGTAAGTTTGGAGAACTAGGGTATCAACATCTTTGGGGACATTATTTTGCCAAACACACTCTCAATTAAGTATTATCTGAAAACATTTGTCTATAGGTGATCAGTATGAATCAATGATAGGACTTAGCCCCCATGATGCCTAGGCCAGGTTTCACTTTCTTACTTGCAGTTGGTTTATATCCATGCTGGTTTAATCTCATGTTTCCAGAAGTAGAAATAAAAGGCATTATCAGAGATACTCTGCAATCTTGTGCTCCCAGCACCTCTCCCCACCTCCTTCATCCTCTTATACCCAAAAGAATAGTAGTTGAAATTTAGACCATTCAAATTCAGCCTTAGTGGGGTTTCAACTAAGTTTGTCTGGATGTGGAGGACATAAGATTTCATTATTCTTTACCCTACAGGTGTTATCTATTGAATATTTTTATAACAAAAATTTAAAAGAACTAAGCATAAAAGTGTACCATCCTGGGCTTCCCTGGTGGCGCAGTGGTTGAGAATCTGCCTGCCAATGCAGGGGACACGGGTTCGAGCCCTGGTCTGGGAAGATCCCACATGGCGCAGAGCAACCGGGCCGGTGAGCCACAATTACTGAGCCTGCGTGTCTGGAGCCTGTGCTCGGCAAGAAGAGAGGCCGCGATAGTGAGAGGCCCGCGCACCGCGATGAAGAGTGGCCCCCACTTGCCACAACTAGGGAAAGCCCTCGCACAGAAACGAAGACCCAACACAGCCATAAATAAATGAAAACAAAAAATAAAAATTAAAAAAACCTAAAGCAATAGTCTTTTAAAAAATAAAAAAGTGTACCATCCCATGCTAAATTAACAGTGTTTTTTCCTGGTGTAATTCTCTCTACACCATCCAATTTGGCCCCCGCCAGAAACTCAACTGCCTCTCATGTGTGCTGTTTCTTCCAAGTGCAGGAAAACCTCATTTCCATCTCTGGCCACAGTGCTCACAGAGAGTGGGCAGGGCCAGCTGAAACAGGCACGGCCATTCATGTGGGCCAGACAGAGAGTCAGGAGGGAAGTAATAAATGATAAAGGAAGGTTGTCCATTGCCAGAGCAGGGAAAGGTCCCCACAGGGTTGGGGAAGGAAAGGGCTGAACTTCCTGACCTGACCTGGTCTGGGATTAAAGCCATATGAGTTGGTTTAGATGAGGGTGTAAAGAAGAGATGCTGCTAATGTCAGAAGTACAGAGAGACCAAGGGCTGTTTTCAGGTTTTCAGGAGCTGGAAGACTTTGGATATCTGCCCTCTTTCTCTTCCCTGCTCACAAATGGGTGCTTGTCAGTAGAAGCTTCTTTTTTTGTGAAGAGATTCAGGCCAATATTCCCCAAGCTGAAGCAATGTCATCTGGGAGCCATCCTTGGAAATACTGGGACCCTACTTGGAAATACATCCAAGGCTGCCTGATGAGGAGGAGCTCCCACAACCTGAGGAGCTCCCACAACGGAGCTCGAACAGATCTCCATGCTTACTCACCGGAGGAGAGTCTCCCCGTCTACATCCCTTAGTAGGACAGGCTTGTTCTGTCTCCAGTGTTCCCTTCTGGTAAGACATGCCCCGCAACGTTGATGTGAATTTAATGTGCAAATGAGCATCAAGAAATCCTGGAATTCTTCTCATAACCTCAACTAAAGGGGAATTCAATAAAAGATTGTGCAGCACCAGTTGCCAGAGCAGAGAGGGAATTGTATTGTTGCCGATGCCTCTAATAACATTGCATCCCAAGCCGATACCTACCTGAGCCAGTGTAAGAGCTCCAAGTACCTTCATCTAGTATCTGCTCTTCATCGACTAGGAGACTATCTATGGGAACCATTACAAGATTCAGATTCAAAGCTTATGGATGTGCCAACCACTATTAAAGAAATCATTTTCCTTTTTAGACTACAAAAATCTGCACAGATGTGAACAAATTGGGGGAAGGGCAGTTGGCAGAGAGCAGGTGAGCTCTGTCCTATTAATGGTGAGACTTCAGTGACTTGTCTTGATGAAAGATATGAGCCCTTGGATTGATGTCATTGTGATTGAACTTGCTTCAGATTTGATCCCCTGTAACGTTTGCAGGCCGGCTCAGATGGAGCTGGAGCTGGGGCCAGAAGTGGAAGTCCCACGGTCGGCACCTTGACATTCCTCAAGCTGTTCCCTGTGGAAGCACAGTTCTTACAAGAGCTCATCTTTTTCAACCGCTTCAAGAACTCAGATTTAATAATTCCTACAGATAAAGTAGTTTTGTTTTTCTCATGCTTCGAAAGTGAAGGCCCACGAGTCTCTCTTTATGACCCCAAATGGCCACTCATTTCAAAGTTGAGGCCAGAACTCTTGCTTTATTTCCCTTGCTGTCTGACTTCCGAACATCAGCAGAATACAGAAGTAGCTTTTAAAACACAATGCAGTTCAAACTTTTGTTTTCACCTCGGTTTAAGATAAACCCAGACCAGCAGCCAAACTGCAAGCATGCTAAAATTCCCATTTGCCTTAGTTACTAAAGAGTGTACAAAATTGACATTTGTCAGATCATTTGTGTTGGAATTAATCTGATTAATGGTGGTATCTAGCACGCAAATGGCAATGGATAAGATTATGGGCTTGGAAGTCCAACAGTCCTGAGTTTGCTTCCTGACTCCAACCCTTAACTCAAGCCCAGTGTGACCTTGAGTTTGCTATTTTAGTCTAAGTATTAGTTTCCGCACGTGTAAAATAAGGATACTATCTACTTGTAGGGTTGATGTGAGATTTATATAAACTGATATATAGGAAGCACTAGGCACCGTGCCTGACCCCCAGTACACTCACTACACATTAGATGTTGTTGTCATTTTTGTTAACAAAATAAAAGAACAAACCATCAGGTAGGAGTCATTAAAGGCTATCCTTTACAAGATGCTAACCTTATTTGGGGATATCTAAAAGACTTTTTTAAAAGTTCATCTCTTGCTTCCTTTGCAACAAGCAGGAAAACCCGAATAATTAGCACAGTTATGCTAACCTAACCTTTTATAATCTGTAGATTATGACCAAATTATTAGGTCAGATAAATTTGCTTGTATAGTTTGGAGTTAACTGTGCTGTGTAAGGTCATGAATGCAAGGTTTGCAGGAACCTGGTGGATCCAAAATGGCCCTGAAAGTCAGCCATAAAATGAACAAAGATCTTAAGCAAACCTGCTGGGAGTCCAGGCAAAGCAGCGCTGCTCCAGGGGAGCAGAATTTCCTGGGCAGAGCACCTCCCTGGCCCTGGCCTCCTCCCAGGAGGCCTGCCTCTCTGAATACACATTCAAGGACTCAAATCCAGGGCATCTGCACAACCCACGTACTGTGCGTGGCCCTTGGGTGGGGAAGCAGAGGACTTCCAGGCAGGCTTTTAGATCTCCACAATAAAACACCTATAAGCCCCTAGGAGGGCAGAGAGAACTCTTGCTGGACCTCTTCTATAGGAGGAGGGAGCTAGCTTCCACCCATGTGATGAATCACATCACAGCAATCTCCCAACATATGAGGCTGGCACTGATGCTGAATTTTCCTTGTAGCATTTTTCAGTATTAGTAAGGGAGTATGAGTTCTGTGTGTTTCTAGTACTTTAAGTCCTTAGCTCTTTTTTTGTATGTGTCTCCTGTTGAACAATTTTATAGAGAAAAGAAGGTTCCTGGTCACTAACTCAATTAAAAACATTTCCCTGGATCAGAAATAGCAGGGAGTGGCACATTATTTCAGAAAGCACAGGGATGGGAGGGAATCCAGTTTTTCTCGGGAACTAAAGAGTTGCCTGAAGTCACCACCCAAAGCCTCTGTTCACTGAATAATAGTCCTAAGTGTGAGGTTCACAATCTTGTTCAGGAAATCAGACCAGAAGAAAAACAGCAACAACTGGCTCTGAAATTTCCTGGAGATAAAAATGCCAGCTGTGATGAGGCGCGGCCACGTGTAATTCTGCCTGACAACCGTGTGACATGCGAGGCCCCGGCGTGCCAAGGCACACGCACGCAGCTGCATGCTAAAAGCAGTGACACAGTGGTCACACCAGGCCACCAAAGCACTGAGCTGGGCGTCTCGTGCCTTTGGTCAATTCCACTTTTCCTTGTTTCCTCTCCTCCCCTCCTTTTCCTCCTCCCCATCATATCCCAGCTCTTTCCAAAGGATTTAATTCCTGTAACTATTTCGTAGGGAGAAAGGGCTTTACTTGGCGACTTTTGGTTTACAGGATCGTTGGTGAACAATCAGTCTGTCTGGCAGGAAGGTACGCCCACAAATATTACAGGGAACCAACTGGCTCTGGGCACTTTTCCAAGCAGCTTCGTTTAAGGCATCAAGATCATAGAAACCCTTGGCTGAAAAGTTAAAGAAAAACAGAGGAAAAAAAAAAAGAAGAACAAAAAATAAAAGAAAAAGAAAATGGGAAAATGGATCAGCTTTCATTCTGGAGAACCATGCTCTACTTTTTATGGAAAGTATTTTCAGGAAATACCTGTTGACTGAGGCTTTTAAACAAATCGTATTACTTTTGCCAAAAAAAAAAATTGCTGCTCAGTCTTTTAAGGGTTGAGAACCGTTAGCTCTGAACTAGAGGTTTTTCAGTCCTCAGATTTTAAAAAGGGGAAGACATTGTTTTATGTGTTGTGATATGCATTCTTCACTAATTATTAACATCTTTGCTTACACATTATTATCTTGCAAATATAACTTTTGGCTTTCTTTCAGTTGACTCTAAATATAAACTTACAAAAGGAAAAGAACATTTATTTGTATTTTCTTCTTCTGTAATCCATCAGTGGAATGTTTTTAGAGGACATCTGACAGCTGAGAGTGAATTTAAGATGAATTATATCCTAAAAATTTATCATCTCTTTGTGGCCGTAAACTCAGAGATTCTTTAAGTAATTAAAGTGAAGAATGCAAACAGAATAGTTCATCTGACGAAAAAAAGTGTCCTTAAGAAAACAACAAAGGCAGCTGAGAGATATATAATCTCCATTGGCAGAGCATAGGAAAAAAGGCATATGGGTTTATTTTAGAGAAACAGTGTGGGATTTAACTTTAATAAACCTTATTTAAATAGAATGGCTTTAGTACATTAAATTGACTATGTCTTAGAATTGCCCAAAATAGGCCCCCCAAAATGTATCCAGACATGCAAAAATATATCACATAGTTTTTAAAAAATTATTTTCACAGCATATATTTCTTCATTAAAGCCCAGGCAATTCTCATATGACTTCTATCTAGTGGTTCACACAAACATAGCAAACCTTAGATTCTTTAACAAGCTTACTCATGTTCTTTTTCTTTTTTTTTTTTTTCTCCGTGGGAAATTAAATTCCAGCACAACAGGACAACCTAGAATTTCTCCCTTGGATAAAGGAAGTGTCACTTTCTATGCAGGATATGAATGTATATTTTGAGTGCTTTAAAAACAGTTAAAAAAAGAATGGCACTGACTTTCTCCTTCCTCATATGAGTTTTAATATGGACTCAAAAAATCCAGAGTATTCACTGATTCTCAGCTGAAGATGATTCATCACATTTCTAAAAGTTTTAAGGCTTGTACTTTGGACCTGGAGGGAGAGCTATTTGAATCCTATGACTACAGTAAGTCCATGGGATGGAAACGTTCATGGGAATTCTCTTTGCCTAGAGAGGAAGGGCACCTTCGGAAATAACAAAAGCATGGAGCCAAGAGAAAAATTGCAGAAAGTGCAATTATAGGACCTGCCTTTTCCATCTGCAGCCAATAACAGAATGGCGAACACTCCAGGGTTTCCAAACCAGTCGTTTCTCTCACCTCTTCTAGAATTGTGATAAGCATACTCAGGCAGAGAAAGTGATAAAGATCAGAAGTGAAGGAAATAGATTTTTGACACCAAATGAGAAATGATGGGAAGACAGTCTCAAAGAGGTAAACAATTTCTTTGTGAGCAAATGCTCTAATTTCAGTAGATGGATATTTTCATCTTGAGCTCTTTTCCTACCTTCTTGCAGAGTCTTCCTTTAGGCAAGGACTGTAAATAGTTGGGTTCTGGCAGCCTTTAGAACTTTATCATGACAATCTAGATTCCACTCTGTGGGTTGTTAAAAAAAGTCTCTTTGGGTCACATCTCTAACAAGAGTGCTTTGGGCTAACTGATACTAAATGACCTCCAAGGTACCTTCCGGACATGTAAATCTATGGTTACATAAAGAAAATCAATTAATTGAATGATTCTCTTAAAACCAAGAATAATTTTCCTTTGAGGGGAATCAGGAGATCAGCTGAGAAAATGACAATGGCAGATGATGAGCAAGCCTGAGCTTGTATGGCAAACACACTTTCTGAACTACTTCTTTCTCACCCTAAATGAGTAAGCATAAGGCTCTGTAATGCGACCACACATGGCAGTTTATGATGTTCCAGTGTCATGTAGCCTGTGCCGTGTTTTACAAAGTATTCATTGCAAAATTTTTAAAATCTGGACATTTCATATAGAAGTCTAGATTTCCAGTTTCTTTTGTATTATTGAAAGATACATCACAGTAAATTTAAGGCTAAATTTCTTAAGTGTAACACCAGCTGGAACTGGGTAGCAGCTGTCTCCTTTAGAAAGGCAGTGCTCTCCCACTCCTAGTCCCCACCTTCCCTTTTTCCACACATGGACAAATTTATTCAATTGTGTATCCTGACTAGCAGACCCTATAAGCATTTCGCTTTGGTCCCCCCACTCTTTGAACACTAAAACACATTCATATTTGAAAACATGTTTCCAGATGTCCCCAAAGGTTTTTTAAGCTACAAAATTTTAAAGATTTGTGTTTGATAATATATCAAAGTAACTTTTGGGAAATATAGCAAATACCAGTGAGTCCCTCTCCTTGTACGGTTTGCCAGGATATAGTATCTTTATGTCTCAGCATCTGAAGACAACACTTTGGTCGGGTATTCTGGAACTGTTTTTTCTATTTGGCTGTAGCCTAGACAGTAAATGTTGCTGATTTCAGTTACTTGAACAAGTAATAAAAGAATACCTCTACTCTTTTAAGTTTAGAGAGAAAAGTCTTCCCTTACACACTCAAGTCTTTTTTTTCCAAAAACTTACCAGTAATGGTCCTGACTTCTGGCTTTTTCGGTTCTGGTCTCCTTAGCTCTTTAGGCAACAAGTTGTTTTCATTATGCCATTTTTTCAGACATTGTGGCTCATGGATGAAAATTGATTTTGTTCCATATTCACGACCACAAATGTAGCAAACAACTGTTGGTGGATGCCTTATCATTGTTGGCTGCAAGTAATACAAAATATCTGTGAGATAAAGTTCAGGTTTGGAAACTATACTTTTAAATTATAATACATTTAAATTAGCTAGAAAAATCAATAAATTTTTAAAAAAGTCTAACCATTCTGGTGAGTTTAAACTTTTTGGCAGGTTAAGAGAATAAACTATACTACCTGAGTGATTGAGGTGGGGGGTAAGGATGTTGGTTGGGAGGAGGACAGGAAATGAAGAAGAGCTAACCAGAATTTTACATATTGATACTTTATAAAAGGTATTTTCTCATTGAATAAATAGTGATTGATTGTCTTCTGACTCTTCTCCATGCTGGGAGAATACAAAGATAAATCAGGTATGAATCATCCTCTCAGTACATCAATATGCCTGAGAAATAAAGTAATAAATGTCCTAACTGGCACAGAGAGAGTTTTTAACAGACACTGTTGTGCCCTCTCACATTCCTTCGTGTATAAAATTTCTGCTGCACCTGCGAGTCTCTGCCTTTTTTGATCTGCCGTAGACTCCACTTATAGGCAGGACAACTAATCAATTACACATAGGAGTTGGTGGATAAAGACCCAGCTTGCTCACTTAGGCTGTTTCCATACAGTCCTCCAGAAGTCCCCAGTGAGACTGTATCACAGTTACTCATTAACACACTATGTAGACTTCCTTCTTTTCCCTGTCTCTCCTCCCACTACTTTTACTGGGGTTCCTGGGATCACCTCCCCTCAGACTACTTGAACTAAAATCCTTTTCTTAACGTTTGTTTCTGGGAGAACCAAATCTAAGGAAGAGTTAAGGCTATAACCCTTCTGTCTAGGATATAGAACATTACAAGAAACACTTCTCCCACCTAAACAATGAGAACAAATCAGATAGCCTGCAGAAACATAATTTTTGAGCCTATTGGATACTCAAAGTTGCAAGGTAAACTAATGAACTGAAAGGACTGCCTCAGTTTGAGGGTAGATCAGCAGAAACAAGAGAACAACTCCCACACTCCAACTTTACATGAATTAGAAACAACATTTGTCGGCCACAGAGATAAGGGCAGGACAGCTGAGTGTGAACCCTTCAGAGGTGCAGCATACAGGTCCTGTCTATAGAAACTTTCCCACCCACTGGGTCTTGCACCTAGTAACAGAGGGTGACAGTCCAACACTGGAGAGAGTCAGGAGCATTGAAAGAAACGCTCACCAATTCAGGAACATAGGGCCTGCCTAAATGTGATGGTAAAGCTGGAGAATTAAGCCATGTGTTAGTCCCAGATAAGAGCAGTATACTTCTGGGGAGGCTTGGGAGCACTAAGAGGGAACCCCCCTCTGTTACAGGCATGTAGAGTCCACAGGAGTCTAAAGGTGTAGTAGAAGAACTAGGAGGAGACCTTTGGCTCCAGGCCTTACACTAAGTACAAAGCTGGGGCAGTTTACCATAGAGGAATTTAAAGCCTATAATGCATTGAACATAACTAAAAATGACATATCTGAGAAGCTCAGAGAAATCCGAGCAAGCTAAACAAAAAAACAGAACTAGATATATACTAGTAAAACTGCTAAAAACCAAAGATAAGCTTGCAAGCTCTCAAACAGAAACAATACATACAACGGAATAAGGAAACGATAAGAATTTCAGGTGACTTCTCATCAGAAAAAAAAAGAAATGAAGAACAGGAAACAAGAGAATGACATTTTAAAAATGCTTAAAGGAAAAAACTATCAAGTCGTTTCAAAATTCCATAGTCAGTAAGAATATCTTTCAAAAATGAAGGTGAAATAAAGGCATCTTTTTTTTTTTTTTTTGGCTGCACCATGTGGCACGCAGAACTTCCCTGACCAGGAATCCAACCCATGCCCCCTGCAGTGGAAGCACAGAGTCTTAACCACTGGACCACCAGGGAAGTCCTAAAGATGTCTTTATCTAGACAAAAGGTGAAAGAATTTCCTCAGCAGAGTTGATTTACAAGAAATGTTAAAAGACATTATAAATGCTGAAGGAAAATATCAGCTAGAAATCTGGTTCTGCAAGAAGGAATGGAAAAACACTATAAAATGCAAATAGGTCAATAAATTAAAACACTATTTTAAAAAATGTTTCTAATTTGTGTACATATATATGACAAAATCATTTTAGACCATGGGCTCTTTAAAGAAAAATAATAACAAAAGAAAATGGAGTTTATGTTCTCTAAAGTGTAAAGTTATAGTAAACAAGAGCACAAATTGTAGGGACTAAAAACTGGAAATAGATTGTCATAGAATTCTTAGATTTTTCTTGAAGTAATTTTTTAAACATAGAATGTGATGTGCTAAAGATGCATGTTTTAGCCTCTATAATAACCACTAAAGTACAAAGTCATGTCAAGAGGAATAACTAAAAAGTCAATGAGAAGAGAGAGAAGAGAGAATATTTTTTAAAAGATTGATGAGTTAACCGTCCTCCAAAGAAAGATAGGAAAAGAGGAACAGAGGATTAAAAGAAAAGGCAGGGAGAGGACCTTCAAGATGGTGGAGGAATATGATGTGGAGATGACCTTCCTCCTCACAAATACATCAGAAATACATCTACACGTGGAACAACTCCTACAGAACACTTACTGAACGCTGGCAGAAGAAATCAGACTTCCCAAAAGGAAAGAAGCTCCCCACGTACCTGGCTGTGTGGCTGACAGGGTCTTGGTACTCCAGCCAGGTGTCAGGCCTGAGCCTCTGAGGTGGCGAAGCCAAGTTCAGGACATTGGTCCACCAGAGACCTCCCAGCCCCTTGTAATGTCAATCAGTGAGAGCTCTCCCACAGATCTCCATCTCAACGCTAGGACCCAGCTCCACTCAACGATCAACAAGCTCCAGTGCTGGACACCCCATGCCAAACAACTAGCAAGACAGGAACACAACACAACCTGTTAGCAGAGAGGCTGCCTAAAATCATAATAAGGTCACAGACAGCCTAAAACACACCACTGGATGTGGTCTTGCCCACCAGAAAGACAAGATCCAGCCTCATCCACCAGAACACATGCACCAGTCCCCTCCACCAGGAAGCCTACAAAACCCACTGTACCAACCTTATCCCCTGGGAGCAGACACCAAAAACAACGGGAACTATGAACCTCAGCATGTGAAAAGGAGACCCCGAACACAGTAAGCTAAGCAAAAAGAGAAGACAGAGAAACACAGAGCAGATGAAGGAGCAAGGTAAAAACCCACCAGAACAAACAAATGAAGAATTCATTTGTAACAAATGAAGAATTCAGAGTAATGATAGTAAGGAGGAGCCAAAATCTTGGAAATAGAATGGAGAAAATACAAGAAACGTTTAACAAGGACCTAGAAGAACTAAAGAGCAAACAAACAATGATGAACAACACAATAAATGAAATTAAAAATTCTCTAGAAGGAATCAATAGCAGAATAACTGAGGCAGAAGAACGGATAAGTGACCTGGAAGATAAAAGAGTGGAAATAACTACCACACAGCAGAATAAAGAAAAAAGAATGAAAAGAATTGAGGACAGTCTCAGAGACCTCTGGGACAACATTAAACACACCAACATTCGAATTATAGGGGTCCCAGAAGAAGAAAAGAAAAAGAAAGGGACTGAGAAAATATTTGAAGAGACTATAGTTGAAAACTTCCCTAATATGGGAAAGGAAATAGTCAACCAAGTCCAGGAAGCACAGAGAGTCCCAACCAGGATAAATCCAAGGAGAAACATGCCAAGACACATATTAATCAAGCTATCAAAAATTAAATATAAAGAAAAAATATTAAAAGCAGCAAGGGAAAAACAACAAATAACACACAAGGGAATCCTAATAAGGTTAACAGCTGATCTTTCAGCAGAAAGTCTGCAAGCCAGAAGGGAGTGGCAGGACATATTTAAAGTGATGAAACGGAAAAACCTACAAGCAAGGTTACTCTACCAAGCAAGGATCTCATTCAGATTTGACGGAGAAATTAAAACCTTTACAGAGAAGCAAAAGCCAAGAGAATTCAGCACCACCAAACCAGCTTTACACCAAATGCTAAAGGATCTTCTCTAGGCAGGAAACACAAGAGACGGAAAAGACCTACAAAAACAAACCCAAAACCATTAAGAAAATGGTAATAGGAACATACATTTTGATAATTACCTTAAGTGCAAATGGATTAAATGCTCCAACCAAAAGACATAGACTGGCTGAATGTATACAGAAACAAGACCAGTATATATGCTGTCTACAAGAGACCCACTGCAGACCTAGGGACACATACAGACTGAAAGTGAGGGGATGGAAAAAGATATTCCATGCAAATGGAAATCAAAAGAAAGCTGAAGTAGCAATTCTCATATCAGACAAAATAGACTTTAAAATAAAGACTATTACAAGAGACAAAGAAGGACACTACATGATGATCCAGGGATCAATCCAAGAAGAAGATATAACAATTGTAAATATTTATGCACCCAACATAGGAGCACCTCCATACATAAGGCAAATGCTAACAGCCATAAAAGGGGAAATCAACAGTAACACAATCATAGTAGGGGACTTTAACACTCCACTTTCACCAATGGACAGATCATCCAAAATGAAAATAAATAAGGAAACAAAGCTTTAAATGATATATTAATAAGATGGGATTAATTGATATTTATAGGACATTCCATCCAAAAACAACAGAATACACTTTCTTCTCAAGTGCTCATGGAACATTCTCCAGGATAGATCATATCGTGGGTCACAAATCAAGCCTTGGTAAATTTAAGAACACTGAAATCGTATCAAATATCTTTTCCGACCACAGTGCTATGAGACTAGATATCAATTACAGGAAAAAAACTGTAAAAAATACAAACACATGGAGGCTAACTAATACACTACTAAATAACAAGAGATCACTGAAGACATCAAATAGGAAATCAAAAAATACCTACAAACAAATGACAATGAAATCACAAGGCCCAAAAGCTGGGATGGGATGCAGCAAAAGCAGTTCTAAGAGGAAAGTTCATAGCAATACAATCCCACCTCAAGAAACAAGAAACATCTCAAATAAACAACCTAACCTTACACCTAAAGCAATTAGAGAAAGAAAAACAAAAACCTCCCAAAGTTAGCAGAAGGAAAGAAATCATAAAGATCAGATCAGAAATAAATGAAAAAGAAATGAAGGAAACGATAGCAAAGATCAATAAAGTTAAAGGTGGTTCTTTGAGAAAATAAACAAAATTTATAAACCATTAGCCAGGCTCACCGAGAAAAAAAGGGAAAAGACTCAAATCAATAGAATTAGAAATGAAAAAGGAGAAGCAACAACTGATAGTGCAGAAATACAAAGGCTCACGAGAGATTACTACAAGCAACTGTATGCCAATAAAATGGAAAACCTGGAAGAAATGGACAAATTCTTAGAAAAGCACAACCTTCCGAGACTGAACCCAAAAGAAATAGAAAATATAAACAGACCAATCACAAGCACTGAAATTGAAACTGTGGTTAAAAATCTTCCAACAAACAAAAGCCCAGGACCAGATGGCTTCACAGGCAACTTCTATCAAACATTTAGAGAAGAGCTAACACCAACCTTTCTCAAACTCTTCCAAAAGTTTGGAGGAACACTCCCAAACTCATTCTCCGAGGCCACCATCACCCTGATACCAAATCAGACAAAGATGTCACAAAAAAATAAAACTATAGGCCAATATCTCTGATGAGCATAGATGCAAAAATCCTCAAAAAAATACTAGCAAACAGAATCCAACAGACATTAAAAGGATCATACACTATGATCAAGTGGCATTTATCCCAGGAACGCAAGGATTCTTCAATATATGCAAATCAATCAGTGTGATACACCATATTAACAAACAGAAGAATAAAAACCGTAAGATCATCGCAATAGATGCAGAAAAAGCGTTCAACAAAATTCAACACCCATTTATGATAAAAACTCTCCAGAAAGTAGGCATAGAGGGAGCTTACCTCAACATAATAAAGGCCATATATGACAAACCCACAGCCAACATCGTTCTCAATGGTGAAAAACTGAAACCATTTTCCCTAAGATCAGGAATAAGACAAGGTTACCTACCCTCACCAGTATTATTCAACATAGTTTTGGAATTTTTAGCCACAGCAATCATAGAAGAAAAAGAAATAAAAGGAATCCAAATCGGAAAAGAAGTAAAGCTGTCACTGTTTGCAGATGACATGATACTATACAGAGAGAATCCTGAAGATGCTACCAGAAAACTACTAGAGCTAATCAGTGAATTTGGTAAAGTAATAGGATACAGAATTAATGCACAGAAATCTCTTTCCGTAAGAGATTCCTATACACTATTTGAAAGAGAAATTAAGGAAACACTCCCATTTACCATTGCAACAAAAAGAATAAAATACTTAGGAATAAACCTACCTAAGGAGACAAAAGACCTGTATGCAGAAAACTGTAAGACACTGATGAAAGAAATTACAGATGATACGAACAGATAGAGAGATATACCATGTTCTTGGATTGGAAGAATCAACATTGTGAAAATGACTATACTTCCCAAAGCAATCTACAGATTCAAGGCAATCCCTATCAAACTACCAATGACATTTTTCACAGAACTAGAACAAAAAATTGCACAATTTGTATGGAAACACAAAAGACCCCGAATAGCCATGCAATCTTGAGAAAGCAAAACTGAGCTGGAGGAACCAGGCGCCCTGACCTCAGACTATACTTCAAAGCTACAGTAATCACGACAGTATAGTACTGGCACCAAAACAGAAATATCAATCAATGG
The DNA here is from genome assembly GCF_028021215.1 of Eschrichtius robustus. Taxonomy (NCBI): domain Eukaryota; kingdom Metazoa; phylum Chordata; class Mammalia; order Artiodactyla; family Eschrichtiidae; genus Eschrichtius; species Eschrichtius robustus. Next base: position 100,931,780 of record NC_090825.1, on the reverse strand, counting down.
AACAGGATATAAAGCCCAGAGATCTACCATGCACATATGTCACCTTATCTTTGATAAAGGCAAGAATATACAATGGAGAAAAGACAGTCTCTTCAATAAGTGGTGCTGGGAAAACTGGACAGCTACATGTAAGAGAATGAAATTAGAACACTCCCTAACACCATACACAAAAATAAACTTACAATGGATTAAAGACCTAAATGTAAGGCCAGATACTATAAAACTCTTAGAGGAAAGCATAGGCAGAACACTCTATAGCATAAATCACAGCAAGATCCGTTTTGACCCACCTCCTAGAGAAATGGAAATAAAAATAAAATTAAATAAATGGGACCTAATGAAACTTAAAAGCTTTGCAACAACAAAGGAAACCATAAGCAAGACAAAAAAACAACGCTTAGAATGGGAGAAGATATTTGCTAATGAAGCAACTGACAAAGAACTAATCTCCAAAATATACAAGCAGCACATGCAGCTCAATACCAAAAAAAACAAACAACCCAATCCCAAAATGGGCAGAAGACCTAAATAGATATTTCTCCAAAGAAGATATACAGATTGCCAACAAACACATGAAAGGATGCTCAACATCACTAACCATTAGAGAAATGCAAATCAAAAGTACAATGAGGTATCACCTTACACCAGTCAGAATGGCCATCATCAAAAAATCTACAAACAATAAATGCTGGAGAGGGTGTGGAGAAAAGGGAACCCTCTTGCACTGTTGGTGGGAATGTAAATTGATACAGCCACTATGGAGAATAGTATGGAGGTTCCTTAAAAAACTAAAAATAGAACTACCCTACGACCCAGGAATCCCACTACTGGGCATATACCCTGAGAAAACCATAATTCAAAAAGAGTCATGTACCACAGTGTTCATTGCAGCTGTATTTACAATAGCCAGGACATGGAAGCAACCTAAGTGTTCATTGACAGATGAATGGATAAAGAAGATGTGGCACATATATACAATGGACTATTACTCAGCCATAAAAAGAAACAAAATTGAGTTATTTGTAGTGAAGTGGATGGACCTAGTGTCTGTCATACAGAGTGAAGTAAGTCAGAAAGAGAAAAACGAATACCATATGCTAACACATATATATGGAATCTAAAAAAAAGAAAAAGAAAAAAAAACTTCTGAAGAACCTAGGGGGCAGGACAGGAATAAAGACGCAGATGTAGAGAATGGACTTGAGGACACGGGGAAGGGGAAGGGGAATCTGGAACGAAGTGAGAGAGTGGCATGGACACATACACACTACCAAATGTAAAATAGATAGCTAGTGGGAAGTAGCCACATAGCATAGGGAGATCAGCTCAGTGCTTTGTGCCACCTAGAGGGGTGGGATAGGGAGGGTGGGAGGTAGACGCAAGAGGGAGTGTATATGGAGATATATGTATATGTATAGCTGACTCACTTTGTTATACAGCAGAAACTAACACACCATTGTAAAGCAATTATACTCCAATAAAGATGTTAAAAAAAAAAAACCCACAATGAGGTACCACACCTTACACCGGTCAAAATGGCCATCATTAAAAAGTCTACAAATAACAAATGCTGAAGAGGGTGTGGAGAATAGGAACCCTCCTACCCTGTTGATGGGAATGTGCATTGGTGCAGTCACTATGGAGAACAGTATGGAGGTTCCTCAGAAAACTAAAAATAGAGTTGCCATATGATCCAGCAATCCCACTCCTGGTCATATATCCAGAAAATAACTCTATAATTTGAAAAGATACATGCACCCCTATGTTCATAACAGCACTATTTTCAATAACCAAGACACAGAAACAACCTTAATGTTCATCGACAGAAGAATGGATAAAGAAAATGTGGTATATATATATATATATATATATATATATATATATATATATATATATATATATACACACACACACACACACATACACGCACGTGCGTGTGCACACACACACACACACACATACACAATGGAATATTACTCAGCCATAAAAAAGAATGAAATAATACCATTTACAGCAACATGGATGGACTTAGAGATTATTGTAGTAAGCAAAGTAAGTCAGAAAGAGAAAGACAAATACCATATGATATCACTTATATGTGGAATCTAAAATACAACACAAATGACCTTATCTATGAAACAGAAACAGACTCACAGACATACAGAACAGACTTGTGTTTGTCAAGGGGAGAGGGGGTAGAGGAGGGGAGGGTTGGGATTTTGGGGTTAGCAGATGCAAATTATTATATATAGGATGGATAAACAACAAGGTCCTGCTGTATAACACACTATATTCAGTATCCTTTGATAAACCATAGTGGAAAAGGATATGAAAAATAATATGTATATGTATAACTAAATCACTTTGCTATACAGCAGACATTAACACATTATAAATCAACTATACTTCAATACAATTTAAAAAAATAAAATGAAAACAAAACTGAAAAAAATTAAAAAATTTAAAAAACGAAAAATAAAGGCAGGAGGAACAAGTATGATTAAAACACCAAGGTGGTAGACATTATTCTATGTATATTTATAATTGGGGTAAATATAAACTGACCAAAGAACACAATTAAAAGCCATGGATTGACAGACTAGATTAAAAAAAAAGCAAGACCCAATTATATGTTGCTTTTAAGAAACACACTTTATTGGGACTTCCCTGGTGGTGCAATGGTTGAGAATCTGCCTGCCAATGCAGGGGACACAGGTTCGAGCCCTGGTCTGGGAAGATCCCACATGCCACAGAGCAACTAGTTGTGGCCCGTGAGCCACAACTACCGAGCCTGCACATCTGGATCCTGTGCTCCGCAACAAGAGAGGCCGCGACAGTGAGAGGCCCGTGCACCGCGATGAAGAGTGACCCCCGCTTGCCGCAACTAGAGAAAGCCCTCGCACAGAAACGAAGACCCAACACAGCCAAAAATAAATAAATAAATTTATTAAAAAAAAAAAAAAAAAGAAACACACTTTATGAACATAAAGACACAAACAGATTACAAGTAAAAGGAAGGGAAAAAATTCATATAAACATGAAGCTAAAGAAAATAGTATGGCTATATTATTAAAATGTAATTAAATTCAGAGGTTGGAAATGTTTCTTCCAGTTGTGAAGATCAGGGAAAGCTTTAAGGAGGTAGCATTTGAAGAATGGGTAAAATTTAGACCACAAGGGCTGGGAAGGATGGAGAAAGATTTTGGAGGCTGAGCAAAGACAGCATGAGCAAAGCCCCATGGACAGGAATCTGAAGGTTAGTACAGAGAATAGCAAATAATTCAGCTTGCCTGGCGCTCAGTGTAGCACTGAGAACTAGAATCAAACAGGTAGGCGGTGGCCATGCTGTGAGCAACCATGAATGCCAGGCTAAGACCTGGCTTTTGTTTTGTAAGTGATAGGAAGCTGTTAGACAGGGAAATAACCTATAACTTCACTGCAGGAAAGTCTGTTTGGCTGTATATAAAAGGAGTAGCAGGGCAGAGTATCTATGAGAGCTTGAGCATTCATGGCTCGGGGGGGTAAGTAAATCATGGGTCCAAGAGAACACCAATGTTTTATTCTAAATAACAGGGAAGATGGTGATGTCACTTACAGAAAGGGAGAAATCTGGAAAGACAGGTTGGTGGAGGAGAATAAAGGGATTCTGTTCTGGACCTGCTGAGTTTGATGTATTAGTAGAACTTAAACACAAATTAGTCCAGGCAAAATAAGAAACAGAGGCCTGTAATTCAGGATTAGTGGGATTCAGAACTGTTTGCACAGAAAAGAGGTTTAAAACCATAAAAATTCTAGAAGAGGCATATATAGAGAGTGTATGGAGAAAAATTCCCAGGAGAATAGCTACAATAAGGAGATCGAGCAAGGGAAATTGCAGCCTAAAAAGATAAAGGTTCAAGTTTGAAGTTAAAGAAACTTGGGCATGGAGAAAAAAGACTCCCTTCAGAATTCTGGAAACACTTCTGGTTCCAGAAAGTTGGTGTCATCAACTCTGTCGAATGCTACAGAGAGTAATGGGTGGCTGAGGAAGGCAGGTAGATCTGGTTACCAGTAGGTTGTAAGCCAGTGACTTTGGATAGTTTAGTTTCAAAAGAGTGATAAGAATAAAAACTAAATTGTTTGGAGTTAAAGATTAGGTCAAGAAGAAGAGGAATACACTTTCCAAAAGTTTGCAGAAAGAAAATTTGAGAGATAAGTAGAGTTAAGAAAGATTTGTTTTTTTGCTGTTTTGGGGATAGGAGTGTTTGGGATGGAGACTAAGAAACTGTAGGCCTGGGAATTCCCGGGAAGTCCAGTGGTTGGGACTCTGAGCTTCCACTGACGAGGGCCTGGGTTCAATCCCTGGCTGGGGAACTAAGATAAGAGAAAAGGGATAATCAATAGAAAAAGTCTCTGAGGAGGCAAGAGAAGATGGGGTCAAGGGTGTAACTGGAAATGGGAAGGGGAAAAGGAAGAAAAATAAAATAGGTGGAGTTAGAGAAAGATTATTGTAGAGAAGCGAGGCACTAGTGAAGCTAATATAAAATGAATTTAGTCTTGTAAGTATGAGGTAAAGTGATCTTTAGAGAATGACGAGTTTCTGATTCTGGGAAATAGAACAGTGAAAAATACTGGGATTAAGCACTGTGGAAAATAGTGATTCAATTAGGGAAGAATACTCACAGAATAATGGAAAAGGCCCAGTTAAGTTGAGCTGCAAGAAATTGCAGGGGAATTAAATGACCTTTTCCAATATTTCTGAAGTAACACTGGGGTGGCATGAAAGCAGAACCAAATTAAGTTGGTCGTGTGATCTCCACTGGGGAAATAAAACATGGTGAAATGTGTGCATGTTTTAGAATCAGCTTGCTTTTAACGAAGACACTTGGGGGTTACATCTGCAGTGGAAAAAGCACAGGGCAAGATCAAAATCAGAAGGAAACAGTTTTGTGATTTCTGCATGCCCGAGCAGAAATAACAGATTCTCGATGAGTAAATCCACAATTAATGCAGACCAAGCAAGATGGAAAGTGGAGTTACTTCCGGGATGAGGCAAGTCTTTCAAAAAGCACATTGTTTGAGGAAAAATATTTTTATTCTATTTTTCTATACTGACCTATGTCAATATACTACCTTAATCAAAATGATGAAATAGTTCTTTATCCTTCCTTCTTATTAGCCATGTAGCAATGTCTAACACTTGAAAAGTGACTTTATAAATATTTAGGGAATTCAAGACCTAAGAGAAAGAGTAAAGCAGAAGTAATAATCTTCAAAGTATCCAAAAGTTCCTTCTTATTTTTATATGTTTATTTACTTGAAAGATTAATTAGATGCAGGTTTTTGAAGTTTAAAAATAAGAAGTTATTCTTTTTACTTTGAGAATAATGAATTTCTTAAAACTCCATATGGAAAGTATGAGCCAAATGTAGTATTTAACCAAGCATGTAAGCAAAATAATTGGTATGGGTCATAAATGAAGACATTCATGTCACGTTGTCATAAGGCTTCTTCTGGAAGGAAAAATTAGAAGAAAATAGGCAGACACAGAGGCTAGAAGACAGGCACAAAATAACTTACAGGGATGTGGGAGAAAATTAATACCATAAAAAGGCTAAGATATTCTACGTTATATTTTCCAAAGCCTGCCCCATGCTCTATATTTGTGGGTGAACTGCAGTTGAACTTTCAACATACTCCATATTCTTAGGTTTTGAGCATCTCGCTCCTAAGCCACGCTCTAGCGAAGTGCAAGCAACCCAGACACACAGCTGAAGAGAAAAATGCATCCCCATGGGTCTGAACAGAGATAAGAGAACCTCTTTTATTGTCCATTAATTTCACAACTGTCAGTCTGAAACTTCCAGAGAAAGCTGAACCATCTCCAACTTGTGGTTACGGCCACTGCCAAGGTTTTACTCTTTAGCCTTTTCAGTGTTTTCAGATGGAAGTGGATGAGTGGGGGATGGAGAGGAGGAACAGGAAGAAGAGACCATATTCCAGGTGGAAAGGGTAGAAGGCCGCTTCTTGGCTAGTGTGCTACTGGGACTCGAATAACTGAGCAAGGCGGGGTGGCGGAAGGTGTGCCCAGGGGGCTTGTCTACACGGGGCCTGCCAGGGCAAGCCAACTCCAGGAAGCGTAATCAAAGGAAGGCAAAGAGGAAGCCAGTCAGTCTAAAGTTTCTGCAAAGGGTTAGATCAACAGTTTTCCTGTCAACATCTCAGATAATATTTTGGGGTTGGGGCTTTACTTTTTTCACATCAGGGTAAAAGATTTTTAAAAAATTCATCTCTGAATCTACATAAGCACTATTTCTGATGTGAACTGTTTTAGGGGGGCAGCTAAATGCCCCTACACAGCAAGTTTATTAGGGCTCATCACATTTTGCCCTTGTTCTTTCAGTTTCCTGGGAAAGTCTGTTTAGGTTGGATGTAGCCAGAGGCACTTGAACACTTCAGGGGAAGTTTTCATATGTGTATATTTCTTTCAAGTTGAATCCACTAACTTTCATATGTTTTCAATCATTTTTCTGGCCACCATTGGAATTATTATTCTATTTTCCATGCAGCATTTTTTTTTTCTTTCTGTTAATGTCTCTTCTCTGTCAGGAATGCCTCATGTTCAATCTTTTAGGCCAGGACTGTGCAATGCAAAGGGAAGTGGACATTTAACAACTTTTCTCCTAATCAGTGTAGATGACCTGTCATCCATCCATTCTTTTTTTACAATTTGTAATATCACCATTGTATCAAAGGGGAAAGAATAAGGACCAAGGAAAGAGGGTGGTTTAGTGGAGAACCTTAAGAGAGGTGTTGATTGAAGAGGAATGGACATAGTTCCAGAAAACCTAGACTAGGAGACCTATTTCAAATAGCTTCAGATAGCTTTTGATGACCTCCCTGAGTGCTCAGGCAGAAAGAAAACCACAGTGAACCACACAACTCAATAGGTAACAGAGCTTATAGAAGGAAGTATAGTCATTGGTCAGAAGGAAAAGATATTCCTAACATTAAATACTGTTGCATGAATCCTAATGAAAGAGACATTAAAAACTAAAGTGGAAGTTATGACTAGTACATTTGGTCATTTCTTATATTAATCCCACAATAAATACTAAGTAATAATAGTGTGAAATTATAGTTGTGTGATATTATTTATAGGAGACTTAGGAGAACATGCTGCAGTGATGTAGCTTTTGGGAGCTATGTTGTGAAATATCAATTAGTAATGTATATGGAGCCATAAGCCCCTTTGAAAATCTAATGGTTGCAATGGCCATCTCCCCAGAAAAATGCACATGTACAGAGAACAGTGGATATGATTTGGAATGATTGGGGGACTCACTAAAACCCATCCATTAACCCCAGGAAGTGAGGTGTTGGGCCTTTAGTCGGAGCCAAACCTTTTCTTTCAAATAGATGTTCCTTTGTGTAAGGAGCCATTTGGCACCATTTAAATGCCTCTAAAAGTACTGAACTGAAGCCTGCAAGAACTTATGAAATATACCACCTCTGGCTTTAGGAAGATCTTAAGTTCTGCTTTGTGTAAAACAGTCCCTAATGCACCTGTTGTCTTGACTAAGTATTAATAGTTCCTTCTTTTACTCGCTAAAATGTCCCGGTTTAGTCAATAAATTACACACTTTTGAAAAACATCAATCCATAAAATATAAGCAATCATGAGATGAAACAAAAACAGCAAACAAAAAAAAAGCTCAGAAATATTGAAGCTGTAATCCATATGGAGAAATATAGATTTATAAGAATGGCAATGAATCCATTTAAACACAGAACTAAGGTAAAATGACTATAGAAATTATGGTTAGGGAAGAGAATAGAAAAGCAACACACCTTGACAAATAAAAATACCTTACTTACAAAAATTGGCCACAGAAGGAGAGGTAGGTACAAGGATGTTAATGGTACTAAATTCTCCACCTTTCATGGCAAACAGTCAATTAAAGCAGCATAGGGCTTCCCTGGTGGCGCAGTGGTTGAGAATCTGCCTGCTAATGCAGGGGACACGGGTTCGAGCCCCGGTCTGGGAAGATCCCACATGCCACGGAGCAGCTGGGCCCGTGAGCCACAACTACTGAGCCTGCGCGTCTGGAGCCTGTGCCCCGCAACGGGAGGGGCCGCGATAGTGAAAGGCCCGCGCACTGCGATGAAGAGTGGCCCCCGCTTGCCGCAACTAGAGAAAGCCCTCGCACGAACCGAAGACCCAACACAGCCAAAAATAAATAAATAAATAAATAAAGTAGCTATAAAAAATTAAAAAAAAAAAAGCAGTATAAAATTGAAACATGGAGTTAAAATTTTTTTCATATTCTTTAATAACATATCTTTGTTTTTTAACATTAGTGGGTCCTTTAAAAACTAATGTTCTTTTAGTGAAGAAATATTTTTCTGAAGTTCAGCAATATCATCAGTTTCACTTTGGTTTCTTTTTGCTGAATTCAAGTAAAATTAAGTATATTACCTCTATCAATAATAACTTGAATGTGATGATCTCATTTCTATGAAAACCTGCATGTCTATTTATTTATATGTTATTTACATAGATGTCTGGAATGATACTCACTAAGGTCAAACTAAGCTGGAGTAACTGTTATGCTAATTTTATACTTTTATAACAGCTTGAACTTTTGTAATGAACTTGTGTCATTTTTATAAGAATAATAAAGTAATAAAAAAGAATGTCAACTCCCGAGTCAAAACTTAAGCAGAGATTAGGTAATAAAATCAGTCCTAAAAGGAAAAATCAAGTGGAGCCCCAATTACTTTCTGAAAATTCCTTAAATAACTGATAAAAGATGATATTCAAGGTACTGTATATAATACAGTTTAGTAATGCAACCAGTTAGTAACTGGAATTAAAATAACATTAAGAATGAATACATCTTTCCATAGCATAAAAGTACAATGCAAAATGAAAATATTGGCAATATCTTAAATTACATTATTCCAATACTATTTTATTTTGTCAATGGTTTATAGTTGAAAATACATTAGTTAAATGCTTGCATGATGTAACACAACTGAAGTCTTAGAATTCAGCTCTATTACTTTAAAAAGCAGTAACAAAGGCCTGGAAAAATAATCTGAGGACAGGATTTAGCATGAGTCTGTTTCCACCATAAGATGATCTAAGTATAGCTCTTCCTAATATATTCATTTTGTTCAGGCTTGTTTCCCTAGCTTGGCTGCATTCACCAAAAAGTGAATTCACAAATAACTAGATGGGATTGTAGGGTATGAGCCATCTTATGTTGAAAAGTGACAGCCAAAAAGGTGATTTGGGAGATGGATGGACTGAACCATCCCCTTGGGTCCTGTGTCACCCACTGTGGCTGGACTGAAAAATCATCGTATAATATTCAGCCTCCCAACTGCTTCCTCACCCTGAGCACTTGACTAAGTTTTGTGCAAACTTGGCTGGTCTGATTTGATATAAGGAATTTCTGTGGTTCTCTATGACTACAGAATAAAGTCCAAACACTTCAGACTGATTTCATTCAGGCCCAGCGTTAAGCCCCATGAAACAGGTCTGCCAGCCACACCAAACTCAACATTATTCCCCAAGGTAGAGGCCACTAGTCCTCTATTTTATTGCCTCCCTGGATTTATTCATCTGCTCCTTCCAACAAGCATTTAAATTGAGTATATACCTTCACCCTGCTGGAGGTTATGGGGAACCCCAATCCTTAGCTTTCCTTAGTAATGGAGACAAACATGTAAACTAAATTAGAAGGCAAAATTCATGTGTCATGATACAGAGACAGAGTGCTATAGGAGCCTGAAGTAGGAAGAAAGGGAAGAGTCTTGACCAGAAACCAGTGAAGAGGGTGATAATAGAAATGGGTTTGTTGAATGGGTGGAATTGTACTGATGTGGGCAGAACTCCCTCAAACAAATTGCCCAACAACATGACCTATTCAAAAACGGCTTAATAGTACTGTAGTGTGTTAACATGAAAGTTTTAAAGTCCATAGTGGAATAACTGACCAGAGGAAGTGTGAAAGCAGGAATCGGGGTATTCAATACAGGACTAAAACATGAGTATCAGACCTCAAGAATGCAGTCAAAGATCGGCACCTTTTCTAAGGGTCTCCCTGGCTTCCCACCTTGGTCCTGACCCCAGACTCCAACCTCTTGTCATTAGAAGGTGGCCATGCTTCAGTAGCTGGGGAGGGATTTGACAGACAGCACTAGAAGCAAGTACCTCCTACACCAAGAGAGCTGCCTTGGCCATGTGAAGGCATTGTATTATTTGGGAGTCAGGCAGAGACTGGGCAATGAAAAACAGTAATGGAAACTGTCTTGACTGTGTTGAGACCTGAGTTCAAAGATGAGGACCTTTGAGACAGAATCAGATCAAGGAATGGGCCAGATGAGGCAATTTATACTTTTCACATATTAAAACACCTTGATTCTTCCATATTGAAGAAATGTAAACTGGTTGTGTCTGCACTGAAGTAGACAGCACTGTTAAGTGATAATAAAAACTCTAATGCAACTGGAAGCATCCATGAATAGATAAACAAAGTGTAATTCCACCATTCAATGGACTATTACTCAGCAATAAAAAATAACTACTGCTACCCACACCAACATGGATGAAACTCAGAATCATTATGCTGAAAGAAGTCAGACATAAAAGACTACATTTCTGCCTGATTTCATTTATATAACATCCAAACTAAGCTGTAATGGCTAAAAATCAAATCAGGGGTTATGGTGGTGATAGGTATATAAAACTTTCAAAACTCATTGTATTGCGTGTGTTTAATGGATGGAGTTTATTGTTTGTATGTCATTCCTCAGTGAAGCTGATTAAACATCACTCATGCAGACCTAGTTTAGTGGAGTATTTTTGCATCACCCTGCTCACGCAATGCAGTCAGTTCAAAGTCAGCAATACACATTGTCAGATGAAATTCCAAAATCAAATAATGTGTTTTAGGGTTACTTTTACTAGAAACTGGAGAATATTTTTTAGTGATCTAAATTCTAAACCCTTTAATTTGTCACCCAAGAAATTCTCCAGTTGAAAAAAGAAAAAAAAAAGAACTAGAGAAAATTATAAAGTGTTTTATTGAGTTTCTTTTCCAGGACATTAACATTTTTGCCAGAGTAAGTGCACTGGGTAACAACTCCATTCACATACAATTTCATCCAGAAAATCCAATTTTAGAATGTCAGGGCCTGAGCCCCTGCACAAGGGATGGACAGATTAAAAGCAGGGCTAGCCCTCTGTGCCCATGTGTATGGCATCTGGCATTTGAAACATAACTGACACCAGTTTCTCATCTTCTAGTAAGAGAAAGTTCAAGGTCCTTTAGTATATGAGTGTGTGTGTGTGTGTGTGTGTGTGCGCGCGTGCGCGAACATGAGTACGTGTGCACAAAAGACAAGTAAGTTAAGTTAGTCGTTTTCCTCAGTTAATCTCAGGGGTACTGTGAGGCTTCCTTTGTATCACACTAGTCATTCCACTACATTTTCCCTGGCTTTGCCTTCGCCCTCCTTTCAGCCTCCAATGATCATTTCCAGACTCAATCCCCTCAGGAAGAAAGAGAGCTGAGAGCTTTGCCTCTAAAAGGTCACACGTACAATTACCTCCCTGCTACCAGGGAACAAAGGAAGCCTCGCACATTTGCACATTGTAAGGCCATAGTTACCTGGATTTGTTTGCTGTCATTGAAGTAGTTGGCCTGTTCTTTTCGAAGAGGCTATTTTAGTGGGGCTGGGCCAAAGCAGCTATATCAAAATGTAAAAGATGTCTCTTTTATTACCAAATTATGTATGTAAATAAAATGCCTCGCTCTTTCCCCCAGGTAACATGCTTCACACATTACTTAGAAACAAACAAACACTGCTGAAAGTTTAATGGTCCTTTTTCTTCCTTTTAGGTTGCATCATAACATCCCTGTAACAAAACAGCCACATGCCCTGTGTTCATTTGGGGACGTTCATTAACCTAAGAGTCAAAGAGAAATCAAAGAACCCAGAGGTGTGAGAACGTCCTGAAAGGGAAACTGTTCCCGTGGCCTGCACCACCACTTTGAGTAAATTAGAAAAAGATGCCCCACCTTAAGACACTTTCAAAACATCTGGTTGTGATCAATCATCTGTAATGACACAAGTCACAAGATACAAAGTTTAAATATGGTGGCCGTGGAAAAGAATACACAGGACAATCCTTGCCCTGTCTCAGGACACGGCCTAGAATTGGCCCTATAGGTGGACGTGTACTTTGTTTCTCAGATAGAGCATGACTGGTAACGAGCCAGTCTGTAAATATCTGGGTTGAATCAGAGATTTTTCAACTTCGTGAATGCCAATAAAGCACTTGGATTCTAAATATTGATACTGAAGTTGCACTGCGAGCGGAAAGAAACCAGAGACATCTGCTGAAAACACAGCTGAGACTGATTCGGCCCTAAATGGAAATGCGTTTGGAGGAAAGGGCTGTCTCCCAGGAGGTGGTTCAAGTGTAGCCCAGATGCCGTTGCTCAGAAGAATGTTCTGATTACAGGCAATGTGCAAGGCACTATGCTAGGGACAGAACCGGGAATTGGCCCTGACTGTGGGAATGATCGTATTTAAATTCACCACCTTTATTTGGGAATATTTTTTATTTTTTCCTAAGCTCTTTGTCTGAGGCAATAAGTCTAGTTGACAGATCCCTATTTGGTGTGCACAGAGCCCATTCCCCCTGAAATCAGTCAAGGAACAGGGGCAGGGGGAGAAAGGGGCTTGCTGAGTGGAGTAAACATTCTTGGCTTCTTTGCCCATTGATATGTTTGAACTCAGTCAGACTGATTAGTTCTGAAGACTACTCTCCAGATGGGAAACCTCTCTAGGGTCCTGGACTTTTTGTGGCCTTGTAAAAGTCTTAGAAGCTTTGGATCCCAGATATCTGACCCACAAGAATCGCCTCATTGTTCTGGAGTCACCCACACGTGATCCAAATGGTGTTTGGCAGCTAGGGTGAGCTACCCTTTTCCCCGGTATGAAGCGTGTGTGCCAGCGGACACTGTACTCAACTACTACACAACTGTGTGGGTCCCCTCATGGGTCCTTCATGACCCAAGCTGTCCTCTTTACAGCATCTCACCCAGGCTACCCTGTGGAACTATGTCCCCTCTGCTTTACACTCTGGATCTCAGATTGTAAACTGATGGACTCGCCACCATTTCAGCCAATGGACTTCCATGTTTTATTTGACTGGCGCAACGTTCTTAAAAGTTTCCAGTGTGAATATCCTTAGGTGGGACTTACTCTCCAGGATACCATAGGCTCCACCACTCCCTATGGTCCTATATGCAGCTGCCCAAACCCTGAAAGCATATGAGCTTGTGACTCAGAGCAGCCTGTTCTTTCCCTCCCTCTCCCCATTTAGCCCCCCAATAAAAGGTATTTGCCTTATATCTCAATTCTAAGAAATGAGCTAAACTTATGGTTAATCTGTATTAATATGCCAATAGCTAGACATGGTTTGCTACCTAGCTAGGGGATCTTTGCATTTTAGCTGGGATTTCCTATGGAGTCAGTGTTTTGAGTCAAAGGACTGAATCTCTGGCTCTGGAATTTAAAAAGTAGGGGAGGTATTTTAGAAAACAAATGGGCAGTGGTACATTAGCAGTTGTCACACTGAAAATTACCTGCTCCCTTTGAGTATAAGCACTTAGGCACTTTGAACTTGACAGGAGGCTGGAAACCTATCCTTAGGCAAAAGAAAACCCTCCATGAAGGGAGGAGGGTCCAACAGCACCTCCACACAGTAACTGTGCATAATCTTTAAGTCATTTACTTGCTAGAGGATTTTTTGCTTCCCTCACTTCTAGCTGGATCCCAGGTTGTCAAAAACAGGGCCAATCCTGCCAGGGTCTGAGGGAATTGTTATGTGACTGTGCAGCTTTTGAATGGGTATCATTCCATCAATAGTGTTCCTCTTTCTGCATGACAAAATTAAACATAAAGAATCTGGGCCATAGCTGCTGTTTTAGATTTTCCACATTCTTGATCTCTTCTGTTAGGCCAAATAATTGAAATGTCTGTGGTAAGCACACAAGGCATGTCATAGAATGCAGTAAGGTTAGATGGGGAAATATGAGGGAAAGTTTTTCTTCCCTGTACTTGTGGAAAAAAGAGTAAAACCTCTTTTAGAAATCCATGTGCGTATTCCAATATTGAAAATGTCTGACCACGTAGCAGCTAACAATTACGAGGCACTTCCTATGTGCCAGGCCCTGTACTAAGCATTTAACATGCTTTATCTCAATACTTCTCATAATAATCCTCTGGATAAAATGTAATACCTCCATTTTACAAACCAGGAAACTGAGGTACAGAGCTGTTAGTAAATGGTGAAGTTGCTTTTCACCCAGACAGTGGATCTTCAGACTGCCTGTCACTGCACTGCCTCTGTGAAGGGAGCACGGAGGAGATGACATGTGGCAGTTTGTCAGACACGATCCCAGGTCTTTCGCGGGTATTCTCACATTTAAGCTCTTGCCTGCAGAACTGAGGCTGAGGGAAGTAATTTGTTCAGAGATATGTGATTTTGTCGTGCATCTGTCAACTGATTCCAGGTCTGTTTGATTTCAGCGGCTTCTAGAAACATGGGGTGTAAAGTCGTCCGTCGTTGGCAGAGTATCATGCTCTGCCTTACGTGTCCACAGTCAGCCTTTGCATGGGATTTGAGAGAAACCTGCAAAATTCCTACTTCTGCTCTCTCGACTACCTCCAAAGTTCATTCCTTTGGATTAAAATCCTTTCTCCCCAGATCCTCTTTCAAAACGCAAATAGTCCTATTAGAGAGATTTTTCTATGAAGAATTTTATCAGATTTTCCCAACCCCCTTCCAACAATATCAAAAGATGGGGGTTGGTAGGAGCAGGGGAGATGAAGAAGGTGCTGGAAGGGAAAGGAGATCCAGGTCACCCAAAGCCATTCCCGAAGTCAGAATTTTGCCTATAGCCATTTAAAACACAATTTCAACAAACTTGACTGAGATTGAAAGTGTATAATTAAGTTTCCATTCCCCCAGGCATGTCCTACACATGCAGACACAGTATTAATAGCGTTTTAATATATAGGAGTAACTGTGTAGTTCAGTCTCAAACCTCAACAATCGCAGAGTTTGATTGTCTCAAAACCACTGGTATTTCACATTTCTGGTGTTTTCAAACAATCCTACCCAAATGTCACATCTGGAAGGATCGTTGTTTGAAATTAAATTGTTTTTGGAAATCACTGGATGCCACGTAAAGGAATTTTCCAATCCAGCCTGTCTATTGGCCAACTATTAGAGAGTCTGCTATTTGTGATTTGGAGTTTTGTTTTGCTCCTTTTAACAATAAGAAAGACTTGATCATTCATTTGGAAATGCTGTTAACATTAAAGTATTTTCATGTACCTGATTATTTAAAACAAACTATTGGTATTTTGAATATATGTTTGGCATTTTAGCTATTTACTTCCTTGTCCTGACATACAAAGGCTGAAAAATCTAAGTCAAAGAACAAATTCCAAATTAGTTTCTGTTTATGAAAGAAATACAGTTTCTTAGCTGAAGGTTTTTCTTTTTCTTTTTTCTTTTCACATTTGAGATAGAAGCGTTCTTTTCTGATCCCTTGGAAGGATATTGGTTAGAAAGTGAGGTGTTTGAGATATTGAGTCAACCTCTTGGCAAATGCTTGTAAGAATGACTTTCCTTGAAGAAAACGGATGTGTCCCTGGTGTCTGGTTCCTGTGATCCTCAGTTTGGCACCAGGCCTGACCTTCATGGTCAGATGGCTCTGGGTCACAGGGTAAAATGAAGCAATGGGGACAAGAAAGGAAAAACCTAAAAACTGTGGCAGACACAGTTTTTCCAGCTTCTATAGTTAGAGAGAAAAAGAGTAAAGCATAGGCACTTGTATGCTAAAGGGCCCCCAGCTCTGGGGGGAGGCGCAGGAAAGAAGTTTTCCAATGAAAAGAAGATATCATCTTGGATATAGGACAGAAAGGATTCTAACCTTAGGAGATAGTTTTGTTCTTTGGTTGTTGTCTTTTCCTTTTCTTTTCTTATCAGAGTTTTTGGTCCCAATCTCTCCCTTTCCTCTCTGTCTCTCTACCCTCTGCCTCTGATTTCCTGAAGCTTTAGGTTGGGACCAGTGATATCTTAATGTTTTTACCTTTTCTGCTTAAACAAAGGTAGCCTGGATGTGAGAGCTGCTTGGGGACTTTTAATGACAGCATTATGGCATCAGAGTTGGTGCTTGGAGCAGGATTATTGGAAATTTATTGAGTTCCTCCATTTATTTGACCCTTCTTTAATTTGTAGGACATCTCTCTCCCTATAAGACAGCCTCACAGAGGTAAATATGTGAAAGAGACAGTGGATGTAAGAAGGAGATGAATTACACAGTATAAAGGGAAAGCAAGAGGTGAGCCCTAAGTCAAATTCTCTCAATATCCACCTATTCATAAAGCTGAACTTGTCCTCACATCTAGCAGTGAGAGTCTGTTCATAGGATAATCACCTCCGTTTCAAGAGGAACTTTTTCAAGGTTGTGTTGCACTGCCTTTGGTGGAGTTCTAAGAATTTTGGGAGAGATTTTAATTGTTGACCTTGGAATTTAGGTTTCTAAGAACTATGTATATCCATTCAGTCATTACATAAAGATTTCCTAAGCATCTATCACTAGAACATGTGGATGTCTGTGTGTTTGGGGCTGGAAGGAGCGAGATGGGGGTGACATGGAGAAGCAGGCTTAGGAAGACACATGAAATCATTTAAGCTAGAAAGATTATTTGAGGGTACAGCATGTTGTAGTTCTGTTCATTTTAGGCCTGAATAATACCTGAATTTATAATATGTGATCCTCTCTTCTCACAGAGGTTACCATCAGTATTTTTCTTTTCAGAGAAGCAGAAATCCACGTATTGGAATACCAATGCAAGGACCACCTATTTTTGCTTTCATCTTTGGGCTCTGAGAGAGGTAGCTATATCTACTATGGTCTCTCTCATTACGGATATGTAGGACATACGGATAATTATCATTTGAGGCTGATTTTTAAAAATGAATATGTTAGAGTGTAATTTGTACAGATGAGTATTATTCTTCACATTTTTATCTTAGGAAGTAATATATATCAATTTCATTGGGGTTGCTGTTGCTGTCACATCAGATGTGGAACCCTCCCTCACCCTCAGCACGTATTTCACACACGCTATATACACACAGATTCCTTTGGGTTGGTTTCTGGAGCCAACAGGGCAGGGGGAATGCTCTCGTTACCTTAAAGTTGCGCTTGGTACACCTGAGAGCCGTGGGATCCTAGAACGCTGCCCTGATATTCAGGCATGGTTGGCACCAAGGAAAGACGAAGAAATGGCACATGGAGCTGGATATTAGTGGTCCAGCTGGCAGCATCATCAGGGGGTGGTTTGTGAGGTCGAGCCTGGTTCTCATGACATCGGCACTGACGACCATGAGGAGGTGAGCTCGGGCCACTGAAGATGGTTATAAGAATGAGAACCCGCAGGTGGATCACACTGGACTTTTTATCTACCACCTCCAAAGAGTTCCAAGTCATTCTTGTGTTTGGGGATTAAAGAGGCAAACGGTTCTAGGAGCCTGTCTTTATTTCAGAAACTCAGTTTAACTGAAGGCATGAAGAGACCAAGGACTAAGTAGACCCTTAAGATTCGCTTTTCCCTCTCTCTTTATATGTCTCTCTTTCTCATCTGATAGGCCTGATCAGCTTGCCTGGTATTTCACTTAGAAAATATAAAATATAAGCTAACAGACTGTAACTCCTTCATCTTCCCACTAACAACCTACAATCTTACCTTCACCTGCATTCAACCTGAAAAGGGTTGAAAAGGGTATGGCTATGCTGCCAGGCTTATAAGTGTTCATTAAGCAGGACAAAGAGGACAGAAGTTTGTTCATTCAATAAATATTTATTGTTAAGCATTGGAATAAGTGTTAAATATAGAGTCATAAAAAGGTAGACACAGTTCTTGATCTCCTGGAGTTTTCAGTCTTACGGAGGAAATGATAGGAAATAAATAAAAATAAATATAAAAATTCAAATTGTAATGTGACAGTGTCTAATGGTGAGAGGTGGACATTTAAGTTCTTGGTTAGAGACAACCTCGTGACGTTTCAGCTGAGACATGAAAGGTATGAAAGCATTAGCCAATAGTCAGGATGTGAGGGGATGGCAACGACAGGAGGAGGAGACATGCTGGCTAAAGGTAGCATGTATGAAGGCCTTGAGGTAAGAAAGATCTTAAAATGGAACTAAAAAGTCTACATGTGGCCAGAGTGTGATGAAGGGAGGGGACAGGCACACAAGATAAAGCTGTGGAAACAGCACAGTTTCCGCCTGAAATGGAGAAATGTCCCCTCTTGTTAATCTTCTCCCTTTGCACAGGCTGGGATCCCAACTTGGTGCCCATTTCTCCTCCAGGTTTTACATTTGCTCTTATCACCTCTCCTGCTCTCTACTGGATCACTATCCAGAATATTCAAATGTAGTCTACAAGCTCCCATCTTCTAAGGGAACCTCTCTTAACCTAAAATCTCTATTTCTAGCCTACCCGTTATTTCTCTTCTAGTCTCTAAGCCAAACTTCTCAAAACACCTCCTATCTTTATCATCCATACAGTCTGCAACCCCCGTCACGACCCTGAATGTGTTCTCTCCAAGTTTGTCAAACTAAATCCACATTGCCAAATCAAATAGATTTTTTGGCCTTCATCCTACTCCATCCTTCATCCTACCTCTGTGCACTGCGTACCGTTTTCCACACCCTTATTCTTCACATTTTCTCCTGTCACAACTTTCAGGGCACCACACTCTCAAGTCGTTCCTCCAGCGTTTCCAGTCACTCATTCTCCAGCTCCTTCTCCTCTAACCCCTAAATACTGTAATGCTTCAGGGCTCAGCCCTGGGTTGATTTTTCTAGCCTTATACGCATTCTGATGACTTTAAATATATATTAACAATGCACAAATGTATATCCCAGCCCAATTCCTCTTTTGAGATCCATACTTATATATTCAGCCTGACTTACCTACTTAGATACCTCACAAGCATTTTGAATTTGGTATGTCCAGAATGAAACAATTGGCCTTTATCCCCAAGAGCCTACCCGTTTCTCAAGATTTTTCCATTTTAGAAAGTGACACAACCAGTGCAGTTGCTGAAGCTAGAAATCTTAGAGTCATCCTTGACCCCCTTCCTTACTCCTCCACATCCCAACTATTACCAGGTTCTGCCCATTATACCTTATCTCCATCTCTGCTACCAACACCCTAGGCCAAGCTTTCATCTGCTTTCACCTGGATTCCTGCAATAGCCAAATAACTGATGTCCCCATGCCCACTGGGCAGCTGGCGGAAACTGTGCTGTTTCCACGGCTTTATCTTGTGTGCCTGTCCCCTCCCTTCATCACACTCTGGCCATATGTAGACTTTTTAGTTCCACTTTAAGATCTTTCTTACCTCAAGGCCTTCATACATGCTACCTTTAGCCAGCATGTCTCCTCCTCCTGTCGTTACCATCCCCTCACATCCTGACTATTGGCTAATGCTTTCATACCTTTCATGTCTCAGCTGAAACGTCACGAGGTTGTCTCTAACCAATAACTTAAATGTCCACCTCCCACCATTAGACACTGTCACATTACAATTTGAATTTTTATATTTATTTTTATTTATTTCCTATTTCCTCCATAAGACTAAAAACTCCAGGAGATCAAGAACTGTGTCTACTTTTTTTAATTTTATTTTATTTATTTACTTATGGCTGTGTTGGGTCTTCGCCCCTGTGCGAGGGCTCTCTCTAGTTGAGGCAAATGGGGGCCACTCTTCATCGCGGTGTGCGGGCCTCTCACTGTTGCGGCCTCTCTTGTTACGGAGCACAGGCTCCAGACGCACAGGTTCAGTAATTGTGGCTCACGGGCTTAGTTGCTCCGCGGCATGTGGGATCTTCCCAGACCAGGGCTCGAACCCGTGTCCCCTGCATTGGCAGGCAGATTCTCAACCACTGCGCCACCAAGGAAGCCCTGTGTCTACCTTTTTTATGACTCTATATTTAGTACTTAGTCCAGTGCCTAACAATAAATATTTATTGAATGAACAAACTTCTGTCCTCTTTGTCCTGCTTAATTAGCACTTATAAGCCTGACAGCATAGCCATACCCTTTTTGTACCACACATATGCCTCTCTCTTTAGTGACATAAAAAGGTATTGTTCTTTGGAATTGGACAGATCTGGCTCTGACACCACTACCAAGCCCACTGTGTGACTTTGGGCTAGTTGCTTAATCTCAGTTTCCCCACCTGGAAAGTAGGGAAGTAATATCTGTCATATAGTAATATTACGAGGATTAAAATGAGAACATGTTTATGAAGTACTGATCATAAAGATAGTTAATAAAAGTTACTTCCCTTTATTCCATGCCTCCTAATAAACTCCAAATACTTTTTACCTAATAGACACACACACACACACAACATTTGACAATGTGAGAACATCCATCCTGCCCTTCTGAGTCTTTCTGATCGTGACCTTCCCACTGAGAGGTTTGCCTTTAGAGAATGAGATATTCAGCTATGGAACAGCATTGATGATATTAAACCAAATATATAACTGTAGCCCTAAATAATTTGAGTTTGTATTATAAGGGCACGTTCTCAAATATGAAGGTAACACAAAGAGAAAGGCAATAATATTTTTGAGTGCAGAAGACATTACATTAAAAGAAAACACCAGATGGCAGCACCCGATGCTAGAGATGTGTCTGATGGGATTTTAGCTCAAACCTGAGCATCAAGGATGCCAAAGGTAGCTTAAAACTACATTCAGAGAGACAATCTTTTATTAAAAAAAAAAAAAAAAGACATTCCCTAAAGAAAAATAATGCCTGTTTTGTACTATAGTGTAGGGTTTTTAGAAACAGTGTTTCACATGTTACCAGAAAAATACTAAGAAAATAACCCTAAGCATTATGTAACTAATAAAAGGTAATTAAACAAATGCTTCATTTTAGGTTGTAGTTATATTTAATTAACTCTGCCAATCTGTGTTCCAATTAGCCAGAAAGACCTTAAGTCAAAGAATGAAATACTATCAGCTTATAGAAAAGGGAAAATTTTTCCCGAATATTAAATGCAAATATTAAAATGTATTCACTCATATTAAAATAAGAGGCAATAGTGGTCTCTATTCTTGTATACTTCTAGCATTACTTAGACCATTGCTTGCTAAAACAGACATCAAAGGGTTGCATTAAATAAATGCAATATTAAAATTTAAAATGATAATCTATAGTTTTCCATATTATGCATCAAATTTCACCTGGAATTAACACTACTTTTAAAATCTTGCTTAATTGGATATTGCTTGTTCAGGCTTTCCTTCTTTTAGAGGCAAAAAGGGGAGTTTGATGTTGCTCTGACACCATATAATGGGAGAACAACACCCCAGGCAGTCACACCTTTTATTTATTTTTTATTTTTTTATTTTTAAAAATCTTTATTTGAGTATAATTGCTTTACAATGGTGTGTTAGTTGCTGCTGTATAACAAAGTGAATCAGCTATACGTATACATGTATCCCCATATCTCCTCCCTCTTGGGTATCCCTCCCACCCTCCCTATCCCACCCCTCTAGGTGGTCACAAAGCACCGAGTTGATCTCCCTGTGCTATGTGGCTGCTTCCCGCTAGCTATCTATTTTACATTTGGTAATATATATATGTCCATGACACTCTCTCACTTCGTCCCAGCTTACCCTTCCCCCTCCCCCTGTCCTCAAGTCCATTCTCTACATCTGCATCTTCATTCCTGTCCTGCCCCTAGGTTCTTCAGAACAATTTTTTTTTTTTTTTGATTCCATATATATGTGTTAGCATACGGTACTTGTTTTTCTCTTTCTGACTTACTTCACTCTGTATGACCAACTCTAGGTCCTTTTAAATAAAAATCCGCATCAAGGGTTTTATTCCTCTTACATGCTGCTTGGGATCCTTCACAACTTCACTGTGAGATCAGAGAGAGTGAATTCAGCCCTGCATTTTGGATGAGAAGCAACGGAACAATTCAAGTCCATTCAGTGGTGAGAGGGCAAAGCAGAGCTGGCACAGAATGCCCATCGACGACTTGGAGGAGGATCGTCTTAGCAGCGTTTGTTTGTTTAGATTTGATTGAAGGGTAACAGGAGCATCTGTGTCATCAGAGAACTGAGCCAATCTATGTAGGAGGAACATTCCGAGCGGAGGGTAATCCACTCTGCCAGTGAAACAGTCATTGTTGCCCAACTGCAATGAGTTGTTTCCAAGTTCTGTGATCATGATTCTGAAAATATTTTTCTCACCTGAGTTCAGTACAAGATTGAGCCCCCTGAGAACATTGGGCAAGATCGCTGATTCTAATCTGAAGTCAGATCAAGGATTCTAGAGGGAAATTGTTCTGATTGACATGAGAAGAGAGGAAGCGAACATCTGAATTGAAAAAACAATGCGTGTGTCTCACAGTCAGCCAAAAGCTGGCCGCCACAGGCAGATGAAATTCTGAAATCTAATAATGCACAAGGCAGTGATCTTTATGGAAATGAATGATTCACTGCACTATCTAAATCTTAAATGATACAAAGATAGAAAAACAGCAATAGACAGGGTCAAAATGCAACGAAAAGAGAAAACTATACTACCCAGGAGAGGCTTTCTGCTGAAAGCACCGTGCAGTGGCAAATGTCTTTTCAAGGGAAGGGATAAAGTCTGTTGGTTCAAGAGATCTTATGCCTCTCAGAAGACTAGGAGTTTTCTCCATTTTAATGAACCCAAGCTTGCTCCAAATCTGGCAGCTAAAGGGACCCTATGTTGGATGACATTTCTATGCCCTCCACTAAAGCCTGTGTGGTCCCCAAAAGGGCCAGCACATATGTGATGGCAGTGGGTGCCAGTTTCTCACTGACATGCACCTTTTCAGGTTGGGAGCAGAGTTGGTCAAACTCTGACAGAGCCGTGTCCTCTAGATGCCCCTGTTCCAAAGGACTCCCTCTACTCTGATCTAAAAGTGCAAGACACCGACAGCCCTCACTGGCCTCTCCTCCTGACAGTCTCCCCTCCAGATGACTGAGTGAGTCAGGGGTGTCCTCTTGTGAAGCCGGGGGCCCAGGCCAGCTTCTCTCAGCAGTCATGACTGAGTGAGAACATGCTATGCTCAGCCTGCTGGCTCCACTCTTGGGAGCACAAAGTACGTGTTACAGCAACAAGCACAAGAATTCTGACCCCACTCTTTCCTATCTTGAGATCTGCAAAGAGAACATTTAAAGCAAATGCATACAATCAGGAAACAGGGCTGAAAGTCAGAATACTAACGGAGTTTCAGATTTGTGGCTCTAAGACGTGGATTCTTTTGCTCACTGAATCCAGACCCCACACGTTTTGGAAGAAAAGCAACAGCCAGAAGATGAGAAAAACAGTTCATGTTTATGAGACCAGCCTGAAGCCTATGCCACACTTACGAGTTTGGGTTTTCATTCGGCAAAGAAACTAGCTGTTCTTTTTCAAGTTCATCGGAAAATATGCCCATTAGTCTGACTCTTCAGCTTTAGGATCACTGTCTTGGAAACTTCTAAACCAGTAAGTGAAAGATCTCATTCAAAGATTTCATTTTAAACATAGAAGTTAGGAAAAAGTACCCGACATTTGCCAAAGTAATGCAATAAAAGAAGTAACAAAGAAAAATTGGGTAAAAAATGAAGTATGGCTACCCATCCCCCAATCCCTCTGGTTTAATTTTTGCAATAGCTTGAGTAACCTTAGTTTCCTGAGAACAGTTCGTTTAAAGAACCCTGCAGGTGGGACATTTCAAGTAGCAAGTCACTGAGAAAAGACTTTGACCACCCCCTATTTCTCACGACTTGATGTTCTGTAAGGTGTGACACATGGCAGCACAACCACTTCCCTGGCTTCATGGAAGGACAAAACACATGGACCACACCCTATCTTGCATCCTTCCCCAGTCCTGGTTGATGATGAAATTTCAGGTGAAGGCCCAACAACATTTCACCATACAGGTTGGGGATCCCTGGGGTCATGCTTGTTTACAACTGCCCAAGTCATGGCCTGGTGTCTGACCCAAACACAGGGTACAGAGAAGCAGAGGAAACTGAGCACTTCCTAGATCCATGAACACATCTAGTTGGCTTTGGGTCTGCACTGGGGTTAATTCCCCAGATACTACAACCATATAAGTGTTCAAAGAAAACATGCTGCATTTTAGAGCATGTTTATTTCTGCAAGTGCTCCAGTGTTTAATTACTGCTAAAGTCATTTGGGGTTTTTGACACAGATTTTATTTTAGTACGATAAACTCAGTATAACCAACATTGCCAAAAATGAATTCCTAAGGTAGATGACTAAAATAAACCAGTAATAAATATTGGCTGTTGGAATGGGAATTATATCTCTGTAATGTAGACAGAGCATTACTGACTCATTTTCAAATAACAGTCTCTCCCAAGGATTATTGGTATGAGGGATCAAGGAAGAAAGAAGTCCATCTCTCTTTTAGGCAGCAGAATGGAAGAGGACTATGAATCCACCAGGCAAGGGTGTTTTTATATCTACTTTGCCAACAGAGATATAGCCCTGGAGTCTGACAGGGGGTCAACTTAGGCTGCACTGAGGCAGAAATAAGGCATTGAAAGAAACCATCCTAGGAGCTGAGGGAGCTGATTCTGGGGACATTTTTCTCTCATTCCCCTGGAGGCAGAATGTATCCCCTAGACCCACCCAGTGTGTATCATGTGGCACGAATTACCTTATCAGTCACAGTGGGTACTGCCATGTTCCTTTGCTGCTTGGAATTAGTGGACTGTTTGAGGCCACCTTTACTCCATAATGTCAAATCCTGAACTTTTGGCCCACTAGGTTGAGCTGTACAACTTCTCTGGTGTACCAGAAGGCTGTCAGGGGCAAAGGTACGGCTACAATTTGGGCAGGGTACGAGCTGAGCTTGACTCGGCCCCTCTTGGTTGGACTGTCCAGTTGGAAGGGGCTGAGGCTTCTGCGGTAGTGGCTGGCAGAACTCCCTGGGGAGCCGGTCATTTTCTATTTTCCACTTTTCCAGGCATTTGGGCTGATGTATAGGAAGGGACAGAGTGCCAAATTCCCTACCACAAACGCAGCAGATGAGAGCCCTTGGTCGGGTTGGGATGCCAACAGAAGCTTTCTTGAGAGCAGCAAGATTATCAGAACTGTTGGGATTTGGTGCCCTGGGCCCCTCACCCTTCAGCTTGCAGCTTCTCTGATGAACAAGAAGCCGATCTGGCAAGAACTTGCGGCCACAGGATTCACAGGGCAGCAGCTGAGCCTGGGAACTCTGGAATGCTGCCTGAAGATTGTAGGATCCACTTCCACTGAGAGGCAGTGGTTTGGAAGGTTCTGGCCTCCTCAGGTGCTTGGGCAACTTGCTGTTTTCAGTACGCCACTTCTCCAAGCACTGGGGCTCGTGAATGCCAAGCGATTGGGACCCAAATTCTCGGCCACAAATATAGCACACCTGGAACCCGGGCCTGCGGGGTGGGATCACAGGGGGGCTGGGTTGACTTTCCGACATAATCCTCCTACTGGACCGTTTTAGGAGTATTACAGTTCCAGGTCTATTTTTCTGAGGGTTCGTCTTTATTTTTTCACCAGGATTGACATGCTCTATTTCTGGCAAAAAGCTAGAATGGGATGCACCAGATAGAACAGCTTGGTTTATAAGGGAGGTGGGCTCTTTAGAAGGGTGGAAAGACTGTTGCAACGTGTTGGAAACCCTTTTCTCCTTTCCTCTTTCCATTAACAAAGAAGTCTTTCTCGAGTGCTTGCTCTGATTTCAGGCCAGACATATTTTGGGCTTCTGCTTAGAGTGAAGGTTAGTCAGGTTGGCTGTTCTGGGGTTCCACATTGTAGCCAGTACCTTAGACCCAAAGACAGTGACTCAGAGCTTCATTGCAGGGCAGCAGTCTGGAATGCTGGAAAGTCCCCATGAAACCTCAGATGCCTCCAAGATCTGCAGGGGAAGCATAAATCAAGAAGTTATTACATACAAACACACACACACACGCGCGCACACACACACACACTTAGATTTTAAGTTGATAAAGAACCGTGATTTTTTTTTTTTTTTGACCTAGTATCCTCTTTGGCTAGCATAATAACTAGCACTTAGGATTTGTTCAGTAAATGTTGAAATAAATACGAAAGAAATTTCCATTATGAATTGCACTGTTATTGTGTTGAAAGTAGTGTTCTGCCCAAAGGAAGATGGACATTAATAGCACATCACAGACATATATGGCACAATCCAAGAGGCATGGTGGTGAGATCATGGAGGAGAGAACCAAGGCCTCTGAAAATTAGATTAATGAAACTGCAGATCATGTAAAAAGACCTCCTTCCACTACTTTAGGGATTCTTTTTAGTGCCATGGAATCCTTTGTCAGTTCTTTGAAGCCTAGGGACCTCTTCCCAGAATAATAATTTTAAAAGCAAAAAATAAAATTCTTACTAGTACAAGTGAAACTAATTTTATTGAAATAATTTATCAAATATTTTTAGTTGTGATTTATCTTTTACTTGAGCTATAGTAATATGCTAAAATGTTTGAGTGTCCATGGGCCTAGGGTTAAGAACCGGCAGAAGAAGTAATACAATAGTGAATAGGAGGATTATCAGGGAAACCATCAGAGAGAGGTAAACTTCTTGTAACCTACCAGGTATCCACTCTTCTTCATCATGGCACTGGAGTATTATTAAATTGTGGTCATAACTGTCAAGCCAAGGATGCAACCCAGGGCTATACTCTTCCTGGTAGTATATCTGTACCTCTTTCCTGGGATGAAAATGCTCAGACTTCACTTGATGCTCTTTTTATAGCTATTGTGTTCACGTTCTTGTTTTATATAGATATATTTCTGTACAGATATTATCTATCTATCATCTTCAAAACACCTTTTGTAAAAAACATGGCCAACAATTTTATTAAACCAGAAGAAAGGGCGGATAAGATCTCATTATGGTCAGAAGCCAAAGGAGTTTTTACCTTGGGTAAAGGCATGAGTCAGTTTTATCCCAGGTCTACAATCTAGCTCAAGAAAGATAATTTTCAAAAGTCTTAGGACCTTCTTCATTTCCTGAAGGATGACCTCACTCTGGATTAAAGGCTCCTATTCACAGAGGGAGCAACACCTGTTCTGAGGCTGGACCCTGCAGACCACAGCAGACACGGCTTCAGGCACAGCAAGGACAGCCATGCTGGTAATATCAAAACACTGTTTGGGCATTGCGGTTGATAAGGGACAAAAAGAGCTGTGAGATATGCACCCAGTTCCCATATTTTGGTGCCAAGAAAGGTCTAAATCTTTGCAATTAAGGCTATCAAATCGGGTCTGGCACAGAAAAGGAAGTTATTCTTCATTTTGACAGATCCTAAGACAGTGATGTTAACACATGTGACAGAAGAATGTGTTGGCCCCAAACAGAATGACCAACACAGAAAATGAAGCTTGAAGAAACAAAATTTATCACTTGATCATCACCATCCAAAGAGAAAATGGCTCTAGAGAACACAAAGAATCCAGTAAAATTATTTCATCAGGTTTTAAACAGCACATGACTGAAATAATCCTCCAAACCACTCTGCTTTTTTGGTTCTGATTTCTTGTTCACCAAGGATCTCCTGGTTCAGTTTCCCATTTTCCTTGATACCAGGAAGTTGCAGACAGTAAAAGTACTTAAGGAGACAGATTGGAAAAATCAATGCGATCAAATGAGCTTACTTCCCTAAACTTGCTTGCAGTCTTCCCCCCTCCCCACACTGCTCCCTGGAGATGAGAATTCTGAGAAAGCCCCATGACTTGCCCCAACACCTCCTCCATCTCCCTAATCATAAAGTAAGAGAACTAATATTTATTGCGTGCCAACTATGCATCAGATATTGTACTAATTTTTATTTACATAATTTCATTTAATTCTCAAAAGATTATGAGGCAGGTATTATTATTTTCTTTTTACAAATGAAGAAACTGTGACTCAGAAAAGACAAGTAACTTGCCCAAGACAGTCAGTTTCTAAATGACAGAACTGGGAATCAATTCCAGCTCTCTTTGGCTCCAATGCTCGACTCTTTCCATTATTCATTCTGCCTAAAATTCCACCGGCAGAGCTTCTTCTCCTAGGTTTTTTATCCCTGTTTTAATGTACAATTCATATGCCCCATGGGAAGGTAACTAAGCTCTCACCTGCTTTTATGATCCCTTTCAGAAGAAGGAAGAGGTGAAAGGGAGGAGGGGAATAGGGCACAGAAGAAGAGAAATCTCCAAGATGGAAAAAGCAGGTGAGAAACTGAGGTTACTGAAGACAGCGTTTTTCCTTAAGTGATAGGGTTCATTTTATTTTGCTGTGAATGGTTTTCTAGATGAAGTTTTTCTCTGTGTGGTGTGCAATACATAATCTTTTCCTGATCTCACCAATATCCTTAATAAAAATCTATACTACTAGCTGCAGGTGGTGGGTGAGGGGAATTGGCTTCAGGGTGAAAGTGAAGGCTTCCCAAAGAGGTCAGGTGGCATTCAGTTTTCAGCCCTGTCACTATTTTGATTAGGGATGGATCTTTATGCATGCAGGTGCTTGTACACTACAAATATTTTCTCTGCAGCAAAAATGACAAAGCATCATAAAATTCCTATTGAATCTTCATCTTTTCTTTTTTAATCATCCTCTTTCTTCCTCCAGTGTCCTCCTGAAAATTGTCTTATTGTGATGAAATGTATCAATGTATGGAAGATGAGGTAGCTAGAAGCGAGTGAAATTTTGGGGAACTGGAGAAATTTATGATGTTTCTGCCAGTGATTCTGCTAAGGCAATGTGACAAGGCACAGCATAGTCAGCTGCTCTATGCTATAAGTTAGTTCTAAAAGTGAGAGTGCTCGAAAATACTAAATACATACACTTAAATCACTTGAGAATTTGGCCTGTCACCCAGATACATCGTAAAGCAATGTTGCTAGTTTATAAAGAGAACCACTTTGCAAAGCCAGCCAGTTTCACCCCAAGCATCCATGGAGAAATGTTCACTCCAACTGGCCTGAATTATTCATTTTGACCATATTTGCAAATAGACTGTTTAAAGAATGTCTTGGAAGGCATCACGTTTTATCAATATGATGCCATTTTTCCATGCCCTTTGGTGTTCATGGGAAGGGAGAGACAAACTCACAAAGATGAATATAATAACCATGAAAATCCAAAACCCATCTTAGCATTAGGAGGTGTTTCTCTAAAAGAGAGGGGAAAGAACACAAGCAGAAGTGTGATGAAGTCTTTTGAAAAATAATTTAGCTCTTTGAAACAAAATAAGCATGTGCTACATGACCTTTTCTCTGTTAGTATAGAATCCAAATTCTTTAAATGGACAAATGAATAAATAAGAAAGGTGGAGTTGGGACTTATGCTGGCTCTGAGTAAAATTATAAAATAGAGGAGGTTTGTCTTCAATATCCCCCATCCACCCCATTCAGTAGCCTCCCCTGCCTGGTACCCTCATATACACTCCAGTCTTCCTTACCAATGAAATCTTGCTTTCAGAAAAGAGCTAATAGACTCTTTTACACCAAGAATTATGATCGATGAGGTAATATCCCTCCCAGAGTCTGGCAGAGACAGCTATTTCCCTACCAATAGTTACTCTGTGCAAATTCTCTCAAGTTAACAGAGCCCCACTTTCTGGCTGGGCACATGATTTCCCAGCCAAAAGCCTACAGGTTTCTTTGTAGCTAGTGGAAATATTATGTGGCACTTGTAAAAACTCTTATTGAAAAGTAGGGGACACAACCTGCTCCTCTGCCCTTCCTTCATGCTGATAACTGATGGCTGGAGCTCTAGCAGCCATCTTGGGCCAGATTACATTCGTGTAACCCTTGACATGACAGAGTAGAGATGTTGATGAACTTCGGTCCCTGATAATATTAGAGCCATCATAGAAGCTCTGGAGTGCCTTCCTTGGGCCTTATTTACATAAGAGAAATAAATGTGTATTTGTATTTTAGCCAATTTTTAAGAGTCTTTTACTCATGCGAAAACCTAACACTGAGTTATAGTTTAATAGTTGTCCTTATCTAGGCACGAAATGAATTCTAATAGTGACATTTCAAATTTCAGGACCTTTTTTTGATGAGGAAAAAAACTGAGAGGTTTTATGAGGCAAAATTGACATTAAATATACACTTTTTCCTAAAAATCAGAAATAAAAAAGCTTGAAACTTTAAATACTGAGCCAATGGTTCTTAAGGAACTGATTCACAATACTTCCTTTTCTGGAAATTTTTTTTTTAAGAAAAAAAATAATTGACATTTTGCTTCAGAAGGATAGAATCCTATTTTTTTTCCATGAGAGTTTGAAAGAGCTAGGAGGCATCATTGTTGTGCTAGTTATTAATGCATTGTCTCTGTATTCCATACTCTCTTTCCTATATCCATCTTTGTGATGCTGGCACTGAGACTCTGCACACCCCATGTCTGTTTTGCCAGCCAGCCTTGCATTACGATTTACCAATACTGGTAATGGGGGGAAAATGTGAGGTTAGAGGAGAGAGAAGACTTGTGTCTTTTTAAAGGGTTTCTTGCCTGCTTTTGGTTCTTGTGAGTATCACCCCAGCAATACTTCTTTATCTCACCAAAAGCAGTTCTTTCCTGTAGCAGTAGCTGAAACCAGTTTACAGTTTTTGCAACATTTGCAAATCAGATTGATTTCCCCTCCCCCAGCAGACAGCACCATCAGCCAGTCTGTTCTTCCTCTTTGGAAATCGGATTTTCAGCTCCATAGGGTGCTTCTTCTAAGTTGCTAAATCGTAATAATTCAAACCTCTTCCCTCTGATCCTTCAGCCCTAGGAATGGTAGCTGCCACCTCCCTTATACAATAGTTCTCTCTTTTTACTCTGCTAGTTACCTAGGTAACAACTTCCTTCCTGGTTAACAACTCTTTATATTCTCTCTGTTTAAGTAACTGGTATGGTTTCTGTCTCTTGACTGATACAGCCACTCTCAGAATATAAGCAATAAAAATCTGTGATATTCAAGCTGCATATTACCTTACTATTGCAATAAACTCAAATGAATTATTTCATAGCATCTTAGAAAATAATATGATGCTTAATATTCAGACCTCAACTCATTCAGACCACTGAAAACATATCTTTATAATGTTTACACCATCACTAGCCTTCAAGAGCTAGAAAATGTTGCTCTTCCATTGTGATCAACTGAATTATATCATAAGGGGAAACCTGCCATTTTAGGCATATTCATATTCTTCTTAATTTTATATGATACTCTTCCTGTACTGACTACCCAGCCATAAGGCCACCGCAGCCACAGAGGGAGTCAGAGTAAGACAATCCCGTTCATAGATCAGAGATGACCAGGAAGTGTTGAGGGGAGCTGGTCCAGTCACCCTGGTTGGTTCTCTGTACTCCCTTCTGGGTAGCTCCTGGGCCAGTGGCATTTGCAGTCCTCAGTAATTCTGATATGCGTGGACAAAAGAGCAACTGGGAACTGGAGGTGGTAGGGCTTGGGAAAGACAGGAGAGGGTGTTTGAAAGGTAAAAAATGGAAACACTTTCAGAAAAGCCATTTAGCCTGAGGCATGACTTCTAGGGAATCTGGGTGTCCATACTGACATTCCCAGGCTGATTTTGAATAGCTAATGAAAATTTTCCCCTTCCTTGTCTCTCCTTCACTGTGAAGAATTTTAAACCAAGATATAAGTTCTTTCACTTTTATTCCATCTAATTGTCAGGTGTAGACATAATAGTCTATGGTGTTAGGAAAGCTATGAAAACCAAAAATGGGAGAAATGCACTCTTTATGCTTCTAAGTAGAGCCTTCTGCAAGGGCATTTTATGTTAAGGCTCATAATATCACCCTATGAAAGCTATTATTAGACCGAGCCTGTAATTTTCACTCTATATTGAGTATCCAAATCACAGAGTACTCAAGAGTCATAAATGCCACACAGGTATGGCTGTGTAATTGTAATATTGACATTTGGAGTGATGGAGAACTGGTTATGGAAACCACCAGGATAGTCTCATTAGAGGCCTATACTGTATAGAAATTCAAAGGATGGACAAAAAACTGGGAGAGTCAGGCCATTGAATAACAAACAAATCTACATGCCATATTTTCTGACATCTGGGATAGTTCGATTCCAATAAAATAACTCTATTCCAATAGCTCTTTTTCAAGACTTTAAAGAAATGTTTCATAAGCCAGACCTGGCTCATAGATATGCCCCTTTTGGCCTGCATAGAGTTAAAAATGTTTGAATTAGTTGCCATTATTTTAAAATTGAGAGATGTCACACAAAATTGAGATTTTTGGTTTCTTTTGAAAAATTGGAAGATCAGGCCTAGAGCCCATCTTCCAACGTGGCAACATCGAACATAAGCTGGGATATTGAGTAAGGGCTGAACCTATAGATCGGACAGCCAATCTTCACTCTTGCAAAGTTTCTCATCAGTCCCTTGTTCAATTCACAATTCATGCTTGATTCTCAAACTCATTTGAGTTTGTGACCTTTTGTGATTCTAGCTTTAAAATGCCCTTTTCCTCCATTTTTCCCCTCAGTTAAATATTTGAAAATCACTATAAGGAGCACTTGCCCTCGGAAAACTGAGAACCCAGTTGAAGTCTTTTCTATGGGAGATAACTACTAAAAACATGACGTACTTATTGGTAAAAATACAGAAGGGAAACTTCCTAATGAAAGTTGAGTCAGGATGAAATACTTGGTTCAAGGAAGGAGGGAAATATCCAAGGCAAAAAAGAAAAGAACCAGTGACCTGAGAAGGAATTTTCGTACATTATTAAAGGGTCATAGGAAATGATGAACCTAATTTCAGAAAGAAAAAAAAAAAAATCAAGCAGCCTGTGTTTAGATCAGCCACAGGAGAGATGATAGAAGGAAAAAAAAAAAAAAAAAAAGGAAGAAAGAAAGAAAGGAAAAAGAAAAACACAAACAGGCAAGAACTGTGTTTTGGAAACCATCTGAACTTTTTGGAAGCATTCCCATAATTATTTAGTTATCCATTGATATAATAAGAGCTACTCTTCTGCTTTAGTCAGTGGCCTTTGATTTACCATTAAATGATTTCCCAGATGAAGAATGTTGGATATCTTAAGTTATTAGATTAAGAAAGAACCAGTCAATAAAAAGAACCATAAATAGGCTATTAATAATATAGACTATTGTTACATTTCCAAGATTTGGGCTGGAAATACTTCCTAAGAGACTTATTCTTCCTTGCAGGGATTATAGAATTCAGTGAACTTTTTCTTTCTGCCAAGCTGACCATTTTCTCAAGTATCATCTATGTTAGTTTAAACTGAAAATGTATAGAACAGCACAGTACAGTAATTCCTTCTCATAAAGAATGAGATATCCAATATCTATTAAGTGTCTAAATTTGATGTATTATGATCAAAAATAATGGGGGAAAAAACTACAGATACCTTTGTTTCAGTATTAAATTTTAAAAAGAATTACAAATAGATTCATTGTTTACCAGTTCCCATCATGTGATATGCTTGCACAGAGTTCCCACCGTCTTCACACTCTTGATTTACTGTCTCAGAGAGCTAACTCAGTGCAATATCTTTGGCAAAGACTTCCAAGCCACAGAGTATTAGTGTCAGAAGTGCAGTTACTAGACTAGTGCCTCCAGGCTGAAACAAACACAATGAAGAATATAGCTGCCCTTGATGGGATCTTCTTGGCCAAGATAGATTGGCATAAGACAGATGGGCCTCACTGTATTCTGAAGGAACCTTTTTTAACCACATCACCCACTTGTTCTACAAGAGCCTCAAAGTTGTGCCTTAGCTCTACCCACCTCCAGGAGGTCGGTGCCTCCCAAAGCCTGGTTAACACTTAAACTGATCATCGTTACCATTCGTTACAGACATCAACACCCTTTGTTAATAATGCTCTCTCTACGCAAAGCTGTTTCTGAGGAAAGTCCCTGGGAAGAAAGTCAAAACCAAGGTGGAGCCCATAAGGCAAGGCTGGGTTTCTGCTTTGTGTAAATGAATGTGCCTCTTATTTCCTGATACGTTTAGCATGTCTTCTCTGGTGGTGACCCTGGAGTCTCAGTCGTTTGGGTACGCCCACCAGCTGAAGGCTGTTTCTGAACAGGGGCTTTCTGTTGCTCTTCTCCCCACATCTCTCATCCTCTTATGTGAATAAGTCATTAAAAAGCTATTGTCATTCATTCAACATCTCTGAACTTTGTGAACAAGGAATTCTTTCACAGGCCAGATGGTTTGAACTTGTCGATGGTTAGAATCCCCGACTACAACCTCTCATTGCTCAGGAAATCTTACAAAGGCTATCCCCTGCTGGAGAAAACCACTAAAAGGAGTCTCTTGGTGTCTAGGAGAAACTTGTTCATTCTCCACATCCCCAGAGCCCAGGCCAAACATAAAATGTGGTGACAGCTCTTTATTTGCAAACGTTCTTAGTTTGTAGTTTAAATTTTTTGTGGTTTAAAGTTTACTGAAAACCTCCTTCCACCCCATGCCCAATAAGTATCAAATAGCAAGGAAGTCAGTGAGACTATCAACTGCTTTGTTCTCTTTTCCTTTAATAAACAAAAGGAAGATCTCTGTGTGTTTTAAGTCACACTTAGGATCAGAAAGATTGGAACATTTGATTGGAAGAATTCAATTTAAAATCAATTCTGTGAATGCTGTTTTTTACTGTTTCTTGTGTTTTCAGCAGGCTTCTTTTCTCCCACTGCCTGTGCTCTTTTTCTCTTTGTTTCATTGTTCCCATTGTCTGTCTGTCTCCACTTTAAGTCTAGAAGGACAACCCAGCACATTAAGGACAAGGTGCCATCTGCAAGGGAGTGAAGAATGCAGCATCCTGTGGTTGACCCCACTGCTAATTTGCTCTGAAGACACAGACCAGCTCACCACTAGAAAAGTGTGTCTTATATTTCAACTCCATTATATTCTGGAGAAAGCAGGGTGAGAAGTGACGGAACCAATCTAATCACATGAGTTCTCAAAAGTAGAGAAACTTTCCCCCATCTAGTGAAAGAGATGGGACAGCTGAAGGAAAAAGGGATTCAAGTAGTCATTGCTGACTTTAAAAGAAGTGGAGGGAAGAGGCTGTGTGCAAGCAATGTGGGTGGCTCTAGAAGCTGGGAAGGACAAGGAAACAAACACAGGGTCTTCGAAAAGGGACACAGTCTGCTGACACCTTGATTTTACCCCAGGACACCTATGTTGGACTACTGACTTACAGAATAATAAGATAATGGATTGGGGTTCTTTTAAGCTGCTTATTTTATGGTATTTTGCTAAGGCAGTAATAGAAGACCCCAAAAGAAAGAGATCAGCATTGTGAATGGAGCCTTCTGCAAAGATGTTGCTCAACTAGTTTTGGCCCCCCTGTGACCTAGACTCTTAATAGTCAGCTCAGGGCCACCCAGCTCTAATCTCCATTGGAAACCCCACCACAGTGACTCCATCCCAGGGGCCTTGCTGAGAAGCCCCACTCAGCTCTCTACAATGAGAATTATAATTCAATTTACTCTATAGTAACGAAAACATAAATATTCACATAACGTTATAGAATGGGTTCCAGTATCTCTCTCTAGCTCTTGTGAGAATCCTCAACCAGTGTGACTGAAGAAATAATCCTTCAGATTTTGCATTCTCCTCTGTGTGGTCTGTGTGTCTTTCCTGTACACACTTCAAGCTTGCTCTCCCCTGTCCTCTTTGACTGTATTCTTTGTTTCTGTATCTGCATATTTACAACTGGTAGAGTCTTTATTAACTATTATCTTCAGAAACTTGACTTTAATACACTCCGCTCTTGGTTAACTGACTCTATTTCTTGTCAAAGTGCTGCATGCATAATATTTTCCTTCTCTCCTTTTGACTCTGTCCTCAGGACCTCAGTCAGCTTTCTCTAACAATTGGAGGTGGATGTTTAAACCCTTCCTGGATGGAAAGGGTTACTTCCAGTTTCGAGTCTGAGCTGAAAACACATTTCCATTTTGTAGAGTCATTTCCTATTTAGAATTGTAGGAATCAGAATATGCCACTTTGACATAAGGATTACTTTGAGCAAATGGGAAGGCAGATGGGTGAGATTATAGGTATATATATGAATGTATGTGTATGAGTGTGAGCGTATGTATATGTGAGTGTGTAGATGGTGAGTGGATAGGTGTGGGTATGTACATGACTGTGAGTGGATGGGTGTGATATGAGCATATGGATAGATGTGTGAATTGTTAGATGTGGTGTGTGTATGGATGTAAGTGAATGTGTATATGTACATGGGTGTCAGTGATTGGGGGGTGTGAATAGGTGTGAGTGGAAGAGTGTGAGTGTGTATGTATATGGGTGTGTGGGTGTGAGTGTGTAGATGGATATGAGTATGTAAATGGATGTGTATATATGAGTTTGTAGATGGATGTGAGTGGTTTTGTGTGTGTGTGCGTGTGTGTAGATGGGCAGTAAGGTGGGTAGTAGGTAAAGTGAGAAACGGAAAAGAATGGTGAATAACTTATATAAGTAATTGGGAAGGTATACTGGGAACAAATTATGAAAAGCCTTATAACTAATCTCAAGAATTTTGATTTCCCTATAGGAAATGGGGAACTTTTATAGAGTTTCTTATATATAACATACAACTGAAAAAAGATCATGAGTGAGGAAATCTGGAGAACATCAACATTTAACATTTAAAGACTAGGCAAAGGAAGTTCTTTGGTTTCCTAAAAGGATCCATTGCAGAGTTTACTCTGCAAGTAAACATTTAGTAGGAAAATAGATCCCTCTGATTTATTAAATGCAATTTGTACCTAACTTCTTGAGACTATGTATACTACACAGAGCCAGACTTGTATGCTCCTTCCAATTCTGAAATCCTGTTTAATGTTGCTTCAGGCAGTTAGCTCCATGTCCCATCTTATGTTACTAGTAGCTGACATATGTCTAAACATTTTTGCTAAAAATCTTGACAAATACTTCTGGACTAGAAAGTGAACTTCTGCTGTAGAATTTTGCTGCATTTAGACAGAGCTTCAAGAATGAAAGAGTTTATTTACAACAGCATCTTCCCTTTGGATGCTAAATCAATTCCCATGCCTCTTTCTGTGTGTCATGGGCTCAGGTCATTAAAATCTTAATCAAGATTTCACTAACACATCTGGGAAATAGAGTCCAAGTTCAAGCAAGCTCTCAAATACATTGGTTCAGTCTAATTTGCTAAGTAAAAGCAGAAAAAGTAGCTTACACCAAGAACCCAGTAATACTCTGTTAGTCTCCACTTTAAAGTACTTCTGCAATAAACTCAGGTCTATTTTAAACACTTGCTCCAAAATGTCTATCAGCTATGGAATCGTGGGATATGTAACCTCTCTGTGCCTCAATTTCACCTTATGTTTGGTAGGATGGTAACACCTTGCAGAGTTACTATGAGGATTAAAAGTAAGATAAAATGCTTAGCACACTGTCTGGTAGGTGGTAAGTATGATATCATAATTGTTATTATATGGTTCTAATAGGTCTTCTGCCCCATATTTTCATAAATAATCCTGCAGGCTGAAAAATGTAATTAGAAGACTAACTATAGATTTTTAAAATTATTCTTCCTTTTTAAAAATATTCTGACGAATTCCAAAGTTTTCATTCTGCAGCTAATTCAAATAACATTTTATTCATATTTCATTAAAAGACAATCCGACCTGTAGTCCTGAAAAGGAAAAAAAATACTGAAAAGTTATGGGAAATATGAGTACATTTTCTAAAATTATCAGCTCAAAGCAGTATGAAATATTATAATTATGGTGCTTGTCATACTCAGCCTCTGCTAAGGAAACCTGCCCCACCCCCTCACCGGATAGGTGGCCTTGGGTGGTCATGTATTGTAGCATATTATTTAACTCCTGATCCCCAACCCAAGTTGATTGTGTCAGAACTCGGGCATTGGACAAGGGCTATCCATCATAGGCTCACCAGTAGTCTATGACACGGCTGGACATGAACAGATGAACTGGTTCAATCACAATTCCTCTCTTGGAAAAGATAACAGCAATGGTTGCTAAAGCAGAAAGGACACTGAGAAAGAGTTGTGAAGCTGAAGAACAGCAGCATGAAACATCACAACAAATAATTTATGACTAAGAAGAAGACAGACTATGTAGAAGAGCTAAATATTTCTCCAAAGAAGACCTACACAGATGGCCAAAAGGCACATGAAAAGATGTTCAACATCACAAATTATTAGAGGAATGCAAATCAAAACTACAATGAGGTATCACCTCACACAAATAAGAATGGCCATCATCAAAAAGAGCACAAATAATAAATGCTAAAGAGGGTGTGGAGAAAAGGGAACCCTCCTACACCATTGGTGGGAATGTATATTGATGCAGCCACTGTGGAGAACAGTATGGAGGTTCTCTAAAAAAATTAAAATAGAGTTACCATATGATCCTGCAATACCACTCCTGATCATATACCCAGAGAAAACTCTAATTTGAAAAGATATGTGTACCCCAGTGATCATAACAGCATTATTTACAATAGCCAGACATGGAAGCAACCTAAATGTCCACAGACAGATGAATGGATAAGGATAAAGAAGATGTGGTACATATATACAATGGAATATTACTCAGCCATAAAAAGGAACAAAATTGGGTCATTTGTAGACCCAATGGATCTACATTGGGTAGATGTAGATGTGGATGGACCTAGAGAGTGTCATACAGAGTGAAGTACGCCAGAAAGAGAAAAGCTAATAGTGTATAATAATGCATATATGTGGAATCTAGAAAAATGGTACAGATGATTTTATTTGCAAAGCAGAAACAGAGACAAAGACGTAGAGAACAATTGCATGGATACCAAGGGGGAAAGAGGTGGGGTGGGAGGAATTGGGAGACTGGGATTGACACATATACATTATTGATACTATGTATAAAACAGACAACTGATGGGAACATACTGTATAGCACAGGGAACTCTACCTAATGCACTGTGGTAACCTAAATGGGAGGGAAGTCCAAAAGGGAGGGGATATCTGTATGTGTATGGCTGATTCATTTTGTTGTGCAGTGGAGGCTAACACAACATTGTAAAGCAACCATACTCCAATAAAAATTAATAAAAAATAAAATAAAATAAAATAAAAAAGGAGATGTGAAATATATATACAATGGGATATTACTCAGCCATAAAAAGAATGAAATAATGGCATTTGCAGCAACATGGATGGACCTAGAGATTATCATACTAAGTGAAGTAAGTCAGACAAAGACAAATATCATATGATATCA
This sequence comes from Eschrichtius robustus, assembly GCF_028021215.1. NCBI lineage: Eukaryota > Metazoa > Chordata > Mammalia > Artiodactyla > Eschrichtiidae > Eschrichtius > Eschrichtius robustus. The sequence goes on along the minus strand of NC_090825.1, from coordinate 100,892,386 downwards.
CTTGCATGTGGAATCTACAAAAAAATGATACAAATGAACTTATTTACAAAACAGAAATAGACCCACAGACATAGAAAACAAACTTATGGTTACCAAAGAGGAAAGGTGGGGAGGGAGATGGTGGATAAATTAGGAGTTTGGGATTAACAGATATAAACTATTCTATATAAAATAGATAAACAATAAGGACCTACCGCATATCACAGAGAACTATATTCAATATCTTGTAATAACCTAATGGAAAAGTATCTGAAAAAGAATATATATACTTGTGTATATATATATATATGTATATATACATACACACACACACACACACACAAATCACCTTGCTGTACACCTGAAACTAACACAACATTGTAAATCAACTACACTTCAATTTTTAAAAATTAAAAAAAAAGAAGATAGAAAAGAAGGAGATGGAGTGACTGTGGGTGAAACAGGGTAGAGCATGGGAACAGGCCAATGTTGGAACACTCAGGTGAGCAACCATGAGGGGCTGTCACTGCTGCCTGGGTGCAGAAGACATATAATGTTCTTTAGTCTTTATATCTTGCACTATTTCTAGAGAATATCTGCACTCCTGGAAATTTGTGATAATTCTATTAGAGAATGGAAGAAGCTTGTCACAATGTTCCAAATAAGAAATGAGAAATTATATTCAGATGTTACTAATGTTTGTAATGTCAGATATAAAAGAGGAAGAAGGCCACCTCACAGGTGGAAAAGCAGTGACCGGGTCAGGCTTGCAGAACTTGATTGTGGATAGGGCTCTTTCTTCACCTCCCCAAAAAGGAAAGCAGGTTGGGGTCTCTAGTTCTACTCAGGCTTTTGAAACAATTCAAGAAAGCGAGCCAATGAGTATAGAGCTGAAAAGCCAATGGGGATAATACCTGATTATTAACACTGAATAATCAGCAGAAATGAAAAGAACTTGGTTGAAAATTCCTTTGATTTCCCTCTAGAATTCTGAAGCTTTTATAAAAATTACCTATTAATTATTTTGGTGTTTGGCCTGGAGAACAAGAGTCCGCTCAACTTTTTGGCTAGGAATTCCCCTGGAACAGGTAGTTCTTGAGCTTCCTGAGGCCTGGCTGTTTGATTCCCCTGTGTTTCCATGCACATGTATACTTATAATAAATGCCCTAAGTACACTTGAGTCCACTAAGAAGGCCTGGCTGGAGCTGGAATTATTTAATAATTCATTCAGCCCAGAATGCTGCCTCTGGCAGTGGAGCCTGGAACAGATATTTTGGACATAATTTTTGAGTTTCCATTATCACGACCACCATTAGAGATATTTCCAAATAATCCAATCCTTCCATCTATGACTTAATAGGCTATTACAGTATGTTTACTTCACATATGTATCTGTTAAGGTTGTGTGTCACTACAAATAAAAAGAATCCTACTCTAGTCACTTAAAGAAACAGAGGCATATCTTTTTATCAAAATAAGAAGTCTTTTTTGAAAAAAAGCAATCAGATTCTCAATAATAGTAAAGCTTCAGTGATGGTCTTGGCCTTTCCTTCATGGATGCAACTACTGTACTATTACTGTGGCATTATTTGAATTATGTGATCCTACTATCTTCATATAGGACAGATGGACCAATCCTAGGGTCTAGCAGAGCTCTTTTCCTTTGTAGTTTTTCTGTGAAGGTTTGTGGTTATCCTAGCCTCCAGGTGAACGTTTCAGAGAATGCCATCAGCCAAGGTCCATGGGACACCAACAAGAGTCATCGTGAGCATCCTCTTCCTTTCATTCTCCTCCTTTACCTTTCCTGTCCTTTTAGGCCCAGAAGTCCCATCTGCAAAGGCTACTCCACTAAAAGACATATATGGCAATTAACTGTTAAGGTGACTAAAAAGGCTTTTCCTTCCTCTCTGTCTTAAGAATTATTTCATTACTCTGGATCCCAGGGTGGGAAGGTGCAGATGAGACGCATTTAGTAAGTCCCCATTTACTTTCAGTGGGCTTTATAAATTTCTTGTTTTCACTTTTTCTGTTCACTGTTCTTTTCTCACAGTTGTCTTCTGAAGCTTCCATTTAAGTGTTGTAACTATTTGTTCATAGTGTTTCTAGTTTTCTGATTTTTTGAATACCAGAATCTTATAATACCACAATTATATGGGAGAAATAGAATAAGCTGAAATATCTTAAGACATTATGAAATCACTATTTGAAAATGTATAGATTTTAAATCTGTCTTGTATGGAAGACATATGGAAGGATGACACAATTTTAGGCTACAAATTTGTATCTCTCTTGATTAATTATAAAATTCCAGTTACAAAATTAAGATTGAAATAGATTCAGTTACACTATATGTTATTAAACTGTTGGTGAATCACAACATAACCTATTTTATTTAGTCACACATTGGATAGTGTCCATTTCAGTAATTACAGCTAGAACAGTGTTCCTGTGCTACTTATCAGTAAGCATTTCCTGAGAGTCTCTGTGTAAAAGTTTATTTGGAAATTTCTTGTTACCCATAACCACACCAATAGTTAAAATTATTAAACTCCACTTGACATGGCATTTGACATAGGAAATAGGCTAACTGAAGAGGAAAACGTGGTTTCAATTTTTGTTGATTGAAATGTTATGTGTTTCATATATAATATTGTTCACTTGGAACTGAACAGATAAAGAAATCCAAGATTTATCTTATTTTAATATTGCACAATCATTTGGTATTTTTGAGAGAAAATGCCTTGAAGTGATTCAAATAATATAAAAACTAATTACTTACTACACATTTCTGATTCTAAAATGAGCCACAATATAAATAATTTTTCACAAACTATATGTATTTCCATCCTTTCAATGAATATATATACTTGGCGAGAGGCTGGAATCTTATTAGCTATATTTATTATCACTTTGGTGAACACTCTGCTTCTAACTGCACACACACACACACACACACACATCTCTACACATTTCTCTCCATATTCCTTCTAGGTCAAGAGAACAGACTGACAATCATTGTCAAAATCTTCATTTGGCAGTGAATCCATGCCAGGATTCCAGTCCGTCTAGCATGTATTTGGTAATGATATGCTGGATTGTAACTAGGTCAGATGGTACTGATAAGGACAACTGTTGGCTAAACATTGAATTCTGAGTCTTTCTCCAACCGTGTATTTCTTCTATCTCCAATCCTCACTACTTTTCACTTTGTTCTTTGTTCATTTCACGGTAATTTTACTAAAATAAACTTTGACCGCATCTTTTGACTTGGGAGAAGTCATACTGATAGTGAAGGCAGGTGAGATGATCATGAGGGTGCCTTCCTTTGCCCCAGCTCTCCAACTAAGTTCTTGATCTTCTTGTGGGCTTGCATGGGAGACGTGGGGTTGGGAGAGGAGAGCAGGAGAAAAGGTAAAAGGGACTAGTAGACACTCTAAAAAAAAGATTTAGTATTTTTTATCCCTGTATAAGTGCATTTTAATGATTCCACAGAAAAGTAAACATTTTATTTTACACTAGTCATCTTCTTATATTTTCTTTCTGCTCACTTTCTCCTCTCCTGTCTTTTTGCTTTTTGCATCTTAATGCCTCTCCTTTCCTGTATTCTTTCACACCTGTCTCCATTCTTCCAGTGATGTTGGAAAACTTCTTGTGATGTTTTGCCTACCCTCCTAAGTTTACTGCCACGCAGGTGAATGGGTGTGCCTCGCCATCCACATGCTGTTTCAGGCATAGTGGGTGAATAACCACTCCCACAGCCTAATCTTTCTTTTTTCAGAGCAGTCATATTCACCTACTTAAGTTATGAAACAAATCCTATACCTCCCCTGACTAAATGTTCCATGGTTGTTGCACTATTCTCAAAACAAAATCCAAACTCTTGAACCTCTGAAACCTGGTGTGTCCCTAAGCCTCTGCTTTGGTCTCCCTTTACTCTCTCCCACCTGTACTGTGCTTCATCTGTGTTCATCTTTTGGTTCCTCAAATAAACCAAACTCGTTCTCACTCTGGGGTAGGTTAGGGGAGAGACTGAAAAGGAGCTTTGCACATGCTCTTGCCACTGCCTAGAATCTTCCCCAACTTGGCATAGCTTTCTCATTTCATTTTCCAGATCTCTGTTAAAATATCATTGACTCAAACAGACAGACCCTTCCTGACTACTCTTTCCCAAGTAATTTCTTTGTTTCTTCCTAAAACACACACACACAGAAACACACACACATGTAGACACACATGCAACATACAGAAACACGTGTGCCCACATGCACACACATGAACATACACATGCACACATGTACCACTGCCACCACCACTATCACAGTTATGCGCACAGTTATGACAAGGCTGTTTATTTTCTTCACAGATCTTACAGCATGTTTTTACCTTGTTTGTTTGTTTACTTGTGTAGTATTCGTTTCCTTCACTTGGATGTAACCTCCATGAACATTAGGGGCTCATTTGCTCTCTACATAGTTAGATGCCCAGCACCTAGTCCAGTGCCAGGCACGTTGTAGGCACTGACAAAATATGTTGAATGTTGAATGAGCTGAGTAAGATTAGCTTAATTTTAAACTAAATTTTTAAACAAGAATCAAGCTCATTAATTAAATAGATGAATAAACACAGAAAAGGACTTTTGGAAAGAAAGGATTAAAAGCTAGTTTTGTGGTATTTTCTCAAGTCTTAGGAATATCTGACCATCTAACCCTTGTTTAATATTCCTAACAATACAAACTCAAGGGATTAGTAATCTGCAGCAATATCTTTTTGGATCCACCTTCTAGAGTAATGAAAATAAAAACAAAAATAAACAAATGGGACCTAATGAAATTAAAAGCTTTTGCACAGCAAAGGAAATAATAAACAAAATGAAAAGACAACCAACAGAATGAGAGAAAATATTTGCAAACAAAGTGACTGAAAGGGTTTAATCTCCAAAATATACAGACAGCTCATGCAGCTCAATATCAAAAAAACAAACAACCTAATCAAAAAATGGGCAGAAGATCTAAATAGACATTTCTCCAAAGAAGACATACGATGGCCAAAAAACACATGAAAAGATGCTCAACATCACTAATTATCAGAGAAATGCAAATCAAAACTACAATGAGGTACCACCTCACCCTGGTCAGAATGGCCATCATCAAAAATCTACAAACAATAAATGCTGGAGAGCGTGGAGAAAAGGGACCCCACCTACACCATTGGTGGGAATGTAAACTGGTACAACCACTATAGAGAACAGTATGCAGGTTCCTTAAAAAACTAAAAATAGAGTTACCATATGATACAGCAATCCCAACCCTGGGCACACATCTGGAGAAAACCATGCTTTGAAAAGATACGTGCATGCCAGTGTTCATAGCAGCACTATTTACAATAGTCAAGACATGCAAGCAACCTAAATGACTATTGAGAGATGAATGGATAAAGTGAATGTGGTACATATATACAATAGAATATTACTCAGACATAAAAAAGAATGAAACAATGCCATTTGCAGCAACATGGATGGACCTAGAGATTATCATACTAAGTGAAGTATGTCAGACAGAGAAAGACAAATATATCACTCATATGTGGAATCTAATTTTAAAAAATGATACAAATGCACGTATTTATAAAACAGAAACAGATTAACAGATTTCGAAAACAAACTCACGGTTACCAAAGGGGAAACGCTGGGATGGGGTGAGGAATAAACTAGGAGCTTGGGATTAACATATACACCTACTATATATAAAATAGATAACCAACAAGGACCTACTGTATAGCACAGGGAACTCTACTCAATATTCTGTAATAACCTATATGGGTAAAGAATCTGAAAAAGAATGAATATATGTATATGAATAACTGAATCACTTTGCTGTACACTTGAAACTAACACAACATTGTAAATAAACTATATTCCAATAATTTTTAAAAAAGGGATTATCATTCTAGATTTAGAAGCATAACTATAGTCAGTCACTCATATCTGTGGGTTTTGCATCTGCAGAATCAACCAACATCAGATTGAAAATATTTTTTAAACGTCCAGAAAGTTAAAAAAAAAAACTTGAATTTGCCATACACTGGGAACTATTTATATATTATTTACATTGTATTTACAACTATTTACATAGCATTTACTTTGTATTAGGTATTACAAGTAATCTAGAGAGGATTTAAAAGTATACTGGAGGATGTGCATAGGTCATATGCAAATATTACACCATTTTGTATATGGGACTTTAGCATCCATGAATTTTGGTTCCCACTGGAGGTCCTGGATCCAAATGCCCAAGGATACTGAAGGAAGACTGTCTGTATACCAAATCTAAGAGAAATGAGAACCCAGTCATTGGCTTGGACCAAGCCCTGTACCTTATGGTAAAGACTGCTCATCAAGAAATGAGCAATGAGCATCTATGGCATAGATCTCCCCCCAAGAACAGAGCTAGACAAGCACACCAGAGGTAGCCTTATGATTAGGTAGACACATGTATCGGGTGCTGTATGACTAGGTAGAAAACTGAAGGAAAAACACAGAGAGAGTTAGGCTTTCTTGAGCTAAGCTTATTCATATATTGTCTTTCTTGACCACATGCATTCTGAATGCATATTACTTTCAAAGTTTAATTCTCCTCGGAAGTCATATTTCTTCTGAAGAGAGCCCCCCAAGGTACCAGGCACTCCAAGGAAGAACAGTTTCGAGGTCACAGTTCTTTAAATGTCAATGTATAATTTTGGAAGATATTTTATCAGAATTTCTTGAAGATTAGAACAAGTGTCGACAAACTAGGGCTCACGGGTCAAACCTGGCCAGCCATCCAACTCTTTTTGCAAATCAGGTTTTACTGGAACAGAGCCATGCTTATTCATTTATGTATTTGTCTTGACTGCTTTTGCCTACGAGGGCTAAATTATTTACTACGTGGCCATTTATAGGAAAAGTTTCCTAACCCCTGAATTAGAGCATACAAATGAGACTCCATTTTATTTTAACAGTGAAACATCCAATTATTAATCAATGTGAATCTACAAAATAGCACACAGCGCAACCAGAATCCTACTAAATTTTGTTTGCAGAGAACTCCATTAGCCTCCTCGTAGAGGCTTCTCTGAAATAAATGTTTGGTTGCACTGCACTGTGAAAATTCTATTTTCAGTTTGTCATCACTTTTGAACTGTTAACAACTTGCCTCTTTTACATTTTCCTTTCCTGTTGCCCCCAACACTGTGTGTGCCTCCTGCTGTATTTGTATACTGTAATATTTAGAAAAGCTTTCTCTATGTTTTTAAGACTCCATGGGAATCTCCACTGCTGCCTCAGGAAGGGTGCTCTGGAATCATTTACATTCTTCACCACTCACAACTTATTTCTTGAATTGCATGTACTCCTGAAAATGTTTCATTCACCAGAGAGTTTGGGGAAATTACTTAAAATAATAATATTGATCAGGAAACCTACACAAGCCTCTTAGATAGCCTCATCCACCAGAGGGCAGACAGCAGAAGCAAGAAGAACAACAGTCCTGCAGCCTGTGGATGAAAAACCACATTCACAGAAAAATAGACAAGATGAAAAGTCAGAGAGCTATGTACCAGATGAAGGAACAAGATAAAACCCCAGAAAAACAACTAAATGAAGTGAAGATAGGCAACCTCTAGAAAAAGAATTCAGAATAATGATAGTGAAGATGATCCAGGACCTCAGAAAAAGAATGGAGGCAAAGATCGACAAGATGCAAGAAATGTTTAACAAAGACCTAGAATAATTAAAGAACAAACAAACAGAGATGAACAATACAATAACTGAAATGAAAACTACACTAGAAGGAATCAATAGCAGAATAACTGAGGCAGAAGAACGGATAAGTGACCTGGAAGACAGAATGGTGGAATTCACTGCTGCAGAACAGAATAAAGAAAAAAGAATGAAAAGAAATGAAGACAGCCTAAGAGACCTCTGGGACAACATTAAACGCAGCAACATTTGCATTATAGGGGTCCTAGTAGGAGAAGAGAGAGAGAAAGGACCTGAGAAAATATTTGGAGAGACTATAGTCGAAAACTTCCCTAACATGGGAAAGGAAATAGCCACCCAAGTCCAGGAAGCACAGAGAGTCCCATACAGGATAAACCCAAGGAGAAACACGTCAAGACACATAGTAATCAAATTGGCAAAAATTAAAGACAAAGAAAAATTATTGAAAGCAGCAAGGGAAAAAGGACAAATAACATACAAGGGAACTCCCATAAGGTTAACAGCTGATTTCTCAGCAGAAACTCTACAACCCAGAAGGGAGTGGCATGATATATTTAAAGTGATGAAAGGGAAGAACCTACAACCAAGATTACTCTACCCGGCAAGGATTTCATTCAGATTTGATGGAGAAATCAAAAGCTTTACAGACAAGCAAAAGCTAAGAGAATTCAGCACCACCAAACCAGCTCTACAACAAATACTAAAGGAACTTCCCTAACTGGGAAACACAAGAGAAGAAAAGGACCTACAAAAACAAACCCAAAACAATTAAGAAAATGGTCATAGGAACATACCTTAAACGTGAATGGATTAAATGTTCCAACCAAAAGACACAGGCTTGCTGAATGGATACAAAAACAAGACCCATATATATGCTGTCTGCAAGAGACCCACTTCAGACCTAGGGACACATACAGACTGAAAGTGAGGGGATGGAAAAAGATATTCCATGCAGATGGAAATCAAAAGAAAGCTGGAGTAACAATACTCATATCAGACAAAATAGACTTTAAAATAAAAAATGTTACAAGAGACAAGGAAGGACACTACATAATGATCAAGGGATCAATCCAAGAAAAGATATAACAATTATAAATATATATGCACCCAACATAGCAGCACCTCGATACATAAGGCAACTACTAACAGCCATAAAAGAGCAAATCGACAGTAACACAATAATAGTGGGGGCCTTTAACACCTCACTTACACCAATGGACAGATCATCCAAAATGAAAATAAATAAGGAAACAGAAGCTTTCAATGACACAATAGACCAGATAGATTTAATTGATATATATAGGACATGCCATCCAAAAACAGATTACATTTTCTTCTCAAGTGTGCATGGAAGATTCTCCAGGATAGATCACATCTTGGGTCACAAATCAAGCCACAGTAAATTTAAGAAAATTGAAATCATATCAAGCATTTTTTCTGACCACAACGCTATGAGATTAGAAATGAATTACAGGGAAAAAAACGTAAAAAACACAAACACATAGAGGCTAAACAATACGTTACTAAATAACCAAGAGATCACTGAAGAAATCAAAGAGGAAATCAAAAAATACCTAGAGACAGATGACAATGAAAACACGACGATCCAAAATCTATGGGATGCAGCAAAAGCAGTTCTAAGAAGGAAGTTTATAGCTATACAAGCCTACCTCAAGAAACAAGAAAAATCTCCAATAAACAGCCTAACCTTACACCTAAAGGAACTAGAGAAAGAAGAACAAACAAAACCCAAAGTTAGCAGAAGGAAAGAAATCATAAAGATCAGAGCAGAAATAAATGAAATAGAAACAAAGAAAACAATAGCAAAGAACAATAAAATTAAAAGCTGGTTCTTTGAAAATATAAACAAAATTGATAAACCATTAGCCAGACTCATCAAGAAAAAAAGGGAGGGGACTCAAGTCAATAAAATTAGAAATGAAAAAGGACAGGTTACAACAGACACTGCAGAAATACAAAGCATCTTAAGAGACTACTACAAGCAACTCTATGCCAATAAAATGGATAACCCAGAAGAAATGGACAAATTCTTAGAAAGGTATAACCTTCCAAGACTGAACCAGGAAGAAATAGAAAATATGAACAGACCAATCACAAGCACTGAAATTGAAACTGTGATTAAAAATCTTCCAACAAATAAAAGCCCAGGACCAGATGGCTTCACAGGTGAATTCTATCAAACATTTAGAGAAGAGCTAACACCCATTCTTCTCAAACTCTTCCAAAACATTGCAGAGGAAGGAACATTCCCAAACTCATTCTATGAGGCCACCATCACCCTGATACCAAAACGAGACAAAGATACTACAAAAAAAGAAAATTACAGACCAATATCACTGATGAATATAAATGCAAAAATCCTCAACAAAATACTAGCAAACAGAATCCAAAAGCAAATTAAAAGGATCATACAGCATGATCAAGTGGGATTTATCCCAGGGATGTAAGGATTCTTCAATATACGCAAATCAAACAAAGTGATACACCATATTAACAAATTGAAGAATAAAAACTATATGATCATCTCAATAGATGCAGAAAAAGCTTTCAACAAAATTTAACACCGATTTATGATAAAAACTCTCCAGAAAGTGGGCATAGAGGGAACCTACCTCAACATAATAAAGGCCATATATGACAAACCCACAGCAAACATAATTCTCAATGGTGAAAAACTGAAAGCATTTCCTCTAAGATCAGGAACAAGACAAGAATGTCCAATCTTGCCACTGTTATTCAACATAATTTTGGAAGCCCTAGCCACGACAATCAGAGAAGAAAAAGAAATAAAAGGAATACAAATCAGAAAAGAAGAAGTAAAACTGTCACTGTTTGCAGATGACATGATACTATACATAGATAATCCTAAAAATGCCACCAGAAAACTACTAGAGCTAATCAATGAATTTGGTAAAGTTGCAGGATACAAAATTAATGCACAGAAATCTCTTGTATTCCTATACACTAATGATGAAAAATCTGAAAGAGAAATTAAGGAAACACTTCCATTTATCATGCCAACAAAAAGAATAAAATACCTAGGAATAAACCTACCTAGGGAGACAAAAGACCTGTATGCAGAAAACTATAAGACACTGATGAAAGATATTAAAGATGATAAAAACAGATGGAGAGATATACCATGTTCTTGGATTGGAAGAATCAATATTGTGAAAATGACTATACTACCCAAAGCAATCTACAGATTCAATGCAATCCCTATCAAATTATAAATGGCATTTTTTACAGAACTAGAGCAAAAAATCTTAAAATTTGTATGGAGACAAAAAAGACCCCGAATAGCCAAAGCAGTCTTGAGGGAAAAATACAGAGCGGGAGGAATCAGACTCCCTGACTTCAGACTATACAACAAGGCCACAGTAATCAAGACAATATGGTACTGGCACAAAAACAGAAGCATAGATCAATGGAACAAGATAGAAAGCCCAGAGATAAACCCACGCACCTATGGTCAACTAATCTATGACAAAGGAGGCAAGAATATACAATGGAGAAAAGACAGTCTCTTCAATAAGTGGTGCTGGAAAAACTGGACAGCTACATGTAAAAGAATGAAATTAGAACACTCCCTAATACCATACACAACAATAAACTCAAAATGGATTCGAGACCTAAATGTAAAACCGGACACTATAAAACTCTTAGAGGAAAACATAGGAAGAACACTCTATGACGTAAATCACAGCAAGATCCTTTTTGACCCCGCTCCTAGAGTAATGGAAATAAAATCAAAAATAAACAAATGGAACCTGATGAAACTTAAAAGCTTTGCCACAGCAAAGGAAACCATAAACAAGATGAAAAGACAACCCTCAGAATGGGAGAAAATATTTGCAAATGAAGCAACTGACAAAGGATTAATCTCCAAAATTTACAAGCAGCTCATGCAGCTCAATATCAAAAAACAAGCAACCCAATCCACAAATGGGCAGAAGACCTAAATAGACATTTCTCCAAAGAAGACCTACAGATGGCCAAGAAGAACATGAAAAGCTGCTCAACATCACTAATTATTAGAGAAATGCAAATGAAAACTACAATGAGGTATCACCTCACACCAGTTAGAATGGGCATCATCAGAAAATCTACAAACAACAAATGCTGGAGTGGGTGTGGAGAAAAGGGAACCCTCTTGCACTGTTGGTGGGAATGTAAATTGATACAGCCACTATGGAGAACAATATGGAGGTTCCTTAAAAAACTAAAAATAGAATTACCATATGATTCAGCAATCCCACTACTGGGCAAATACCCAGAGAAAACCATAATTCAAAAAGACACATGCACCCCAATGTTCATTGCAACACTATTTACAATAGCCAGGTCATGGAAGCAACCAAAATGCCCATCTACAGACTAATGGATAAAGAAGTTGTGGTACATATATACAATGGAATATTACTCAGCCATAAAAAGGAACGAAATTGGGTCATTTGTTGAGACGTGGATGTATCTAGAGACTGTCATACAGAGTGAAGTAGGTCAGAAAGAGAAAAACAAATATCGTATATTAACGCATGTGTGTGGAACCTAGAAAAAAGGTACAGATGAACCGGTTTGCAGGGCAGAAGTTGAGATACAGATGTAGAGAACAAACGTATGGACACCAAGGGGGGAAAGCCACAGGGTGTGGGGATGGTGGTGTGATGAATTGGGTGATTGGAATTGACATGTATACACTGATGTGTATAAAATTGATGACTAATAAGAACCTGATGTATAAAAGAATAAATAAAGTAAAATTCAAAAATTAAAAAAAAATATTAGAAGAAAATAATATTCATTTAAATTATATAGATCCAGAGAAGAAACAGCCATATTAAGGTCCAGTTTGTGAACAAAGTTCTCTTAGAAATAATATATAAGATTCAATTTCTAAAACAAGTTGGAAAATGCAACTGACAGAAATGATAACTTACATTCTCAGGCACAAAAGAAATGGATATTTATGACAGTGATAGCAAACCTGGAAAGACTGAGGAAATGTTTTTCCTTATTAAGCATTTGAGTGCTGATAATTTTCTGTCAATTCATAGGAATGCATAAAAACTTTTAATCTGATGCTTATTTTATCAGGCATAGGGGTGTTTTTCTCTGTAATTGTGAGACATACACTGTTAAACAGGCAATAGAGTAGAGATTATAAATATTGTTTCCTTACAGAAATTATGAACAAAGAAATATTTTCCTCCCACTTTCCTTGTCTAGAACAGTGTTTGGAATACAGTAGACACTCAATAAATTATTGAACGAATGAAAATTAAGTTCAAGCTACATTCTGTATAAATGGGTTTGAAAAATGCATCCCTTTTACTGGTATTATCATTCTTGATTAAATTTATAACTGTATATTTTTGGCTTTTGCTTATTATAGAATCGCTTAAAATCAGATTACTGCCTAGGTAAAGATTTGGACAACATACAAGACAGAATGCCCAACCTGATTCAAACACTTGTGCATGGCTCCATTGGCAAGCAGTCATGGAAGGACTCAACTTGTGTATCTGTTTTGAATATTTGTTTCATTACATACAAGCCAAGATGAGCTGGCTTATTAAAAATTAATGATGCCAATAAAGACAAATAAATAGATTAATGTAGCGGAATAGAGTCCAGAAATATGGCTGATTCACATATGTGATCAATTCTTTTTTGACAAAGATGCCAAGACACTTCAATAGAGTGAGGAAAATCTTTTAAACAAATGATGGTGGAACCACTGGATTCATGTAGCGGAAAAATGAATATCAACCATCTACTGTCACCAAACACAAAAATTAACTCGAGGTGGATCATAGAACTACATATAATAATTAAAACTATAAAGCTTCTAGAAGAAAGTATAGGAAAATACTTTATGACCTCAATATTTTCAAAGATTTCTTAGACAAAACACAAAAAGCACTAAACATAAAAGAAAAAGAATTTAAAATTTTACTTCATATAAATTAGAAACTTCTACTCTTTAAAAAATACCATTAAGAAAATTAAAAGATAAGCCACAGATTGGGAAGAAATGTTTTCAATACATATATATGACACATATATGGCAAACAACCCAATATGGGTTGTCTAATTTGGGCAAAAGCTTTGAATAGATTATTCACAACAGAAAATGTATAAAATATAAATAAGCTCATGAAACAATAGTAAATATCATTAGTTGTTCGTCAGGAAAATGCAAATTAAAACCACAGAGATACCACTGTACACACACTAGGATGGATAAATTTTTAAAAATTGCCAGTACCAAGTGTTAGGATGTGAAAAGACCAAAACTCCCATATATGCCTGGTGGGCATGTGAAACATTACAACCACTCTGGAGAACCATTTGGCAATTTCTCATAAAGTTAAATATATACCTACCTAATGACATGGACATTCTGTCTCTAAATAATTATCCTAGATAAATGAAAATATATGTCCACAAATAGAATATAAAACAAATGTTCATAACAGCTCTTAACAGTGAAAAACTGGAAACAACATAAATACACATTAACAGGTAAATGGATAAACCAATTATGGCACATTCATACAACAGAATATTACTCCACAATAAAAATGAACAAATTACACACAATGACATAGATCTCTTTCAAAAATATTATACTGAATAAAAGAAATAATATGCAAAAGAGAATATACTGAATTATTTCATTTATATGAAATTCTAAACAGGCAAAGCTAATCTGTGACAGAAAGTAGATCAGTGATTACTTGGTGGGTAGGTGGGTGGAGAATGAAATACAAAGTTAATAGACATGTTCTTATATTTTACCATTGGTGGTAAAATGGATGTAATCACTTGTCAAAACTCATCAGACTGTGTACTTAAAATGGGTGCATTTTATTGTATGTGAATTATGTATCAATAAAGATGATATAAAAAGAAAAACACATTTAAAACGGGCAAGAAATATGAATAGGTACTTAACAAAAAAGAAATGCAAATCTCCAACAAGCTCGTGTAAAAATGCTTAACTTCATTAGTCATGAAGGAAATGCAAATTATAACAACAGTGACATATCATTTCATGCTCCTTATAAAGTTAAACATATGTCTACCCTATCATCCAACAGTTTTAGTCCTAGGTCTGAACCCAAGATAAATGAAAACATATGTCCACCAAAAGACTTGTGCAAGAATGTTTAGATCAGCTTTAGTTATAGGAGACCCAAACTGGAAACAAACCAAATATCAATCAATAGGAAAATAGATAAACAGATGTGGAATAATTCTATACTGCATTAATACTCACCTATAAAAGGAATTGAACTACTTATATACACAGCAACAGGAACAATCTCAAAAACATTCTGCTGAGCCAATGAAGTCAGATACAAGAATACATACTGTATGATTCTACTCATATAGAATTCATGAACAGCCAAATTATTCTCTAGTAATAGAAATCACAACAGTGGTTGCCTATGGAGGGGAGACTGACTGGAAGGGATGTGAGGAAACTTTCTGAGTGATAGAAATGTCCTATGTCTTGATTAAGGTGATGGTTTACATGGTTGTATATATATGTATCAAATTCATTGTTTTTTAGGAACTTGAATTTAAACTTAAGATCAGTTACATTTCACTGCATGTGAATTTTATCCCAGTTGAAAAAAAACTACCAAGTCAACTGAGTAACTATAGCCTTTATCACCCCTTTTCTTTCATGGGTAATCTGGCTTATAAACATATAATTCTGAATTTATGTTAAAAATATATTTTATCAACTTTTCTTAAGAAAATTTTAAAAATCATCCCTTTAAATGGAATTTGATTCTTTCAGCCATTAAAACATTTAATCCGTAGTTCAATTATTGTCAGAATCATCCAATGAAGTAAAACGATATTTGTTCATTTGTTTAGTAGTATTTGAGGTTTTTTTTTTAACTTAAGAACTGGTTACTTTTCTTTGGATTCCTTTTCTATAGCAAGGAAATGTTACTACATAGTGGTAAGAAGGAAGTGGAAGAGATCAAGATTATTATTGCTAGTTGAAAGGTAAGATTTGAGACAGACAACCAAGAAAGAACACCTTCTGGGAGACTCACCTTGTAATATTTGTTCTTTATCTTTCTATTTTGGCTTTTGTCATGGCCTGCTGAACCCCTCAGTGAGGGAGCTGGTGGAAACAGGAGCAGAATAGCTGGGAGCTCCACGATTCACATCCCCTCTTGCAAGAGTTCATGTAGTATGTGAGGCTGGCTGCCTGGAACAGGAACCCCAGCCTTTGTTGCCAGGATGTATCCTGGCAACCTGTCAACAAAAGGGACAGGACTGAGTTCTATAGTAACAGATTGGAAAACTCCAAAACAAGGGGTGAAGAAACTCAGAAACAGACAGCAAAATAGGTATGGATCTCAACTTTCTTTGAAGTTGACTCTGGGAGTTTTAGCAGTGGACTAAACATCACAGAAAGGGAGGCAGATTAATTTAAGTCACAAGGCTCCTCTTGGCAATGGAATGGGGTGGAAACACTTTTTTTTTTTCCTAAGGAAGAAAAAAAATTACTGATTGTCCTATTGATTTTTTCTAGGGTCTTTAAAAAGTATCATCTATATAGGAGAGCTTGGCCTCTTCTAAAAGAGGGAGATGGATATTCTCCATGGTTCTCAAAGTGTGCGTTGGTCCAAAATATAATGAAATGCAAGATGCAGAAGATAATTAGTTTATTTTCTAATGTGTCTTAAAATATAGAAAACATTTTTAAAAACTAAGGTCAACATTTAAAACTGTATCTAAAATAAAGATTTTTTTAAAACCCTACATTTAAAAAGACTCTGAGATATTAAGCTAATCATAGTACAATCCTAAAAAAATTATTTTTTAAATTCTGTAGTACTAAACCTGATGAGGTAAAAAAGTTTACTAACATAGGAAAAAGTCCATAATATATTTCTAAATGAAAAAGAGAAGCTACAAAGCAGAATAAATAATATGATCTCATTAAAATGTGCGTGTGTGTGTCTGTGTATGCATGCACATGCCCACGTGCATGAGCTGAAAGAACATATACTAAAATGCAACAGCAGTTAGCACTGGATGATGAAATTAAGAAACATTTTATTAAATGTTCTTTAGGGCTAGGAATTAAGGGAACAACTCTAACTTTCAAGATTCCAAAATCCTGGACTTCCCTGGTGGCACAGTGGTTAAGCATTGGCCTGCCAGAATAAAGAAAAAATAATGAAAAGAATTGAGGACAGTCTCAGAGACCTCTGTGACAACATTAAATGCACCAACATTCGAATTATAAGGGTCCCAGAGGAAGAGAAAAAGAAAGGGTCTGAGAAAATATTTCGAGAGATTATAGTCAAAAACTTCCCTAAAGGAAATAGTCAATCAAGTCCAGGAAGGGCTGAGAGTACCATGCAGGATAAACCCAAAGAGAAACATGCTGAGACACATATTAATCAAACTATCAAAAATTAAATACAAGGAAAAATATTAAAAGCAGCAAGGGAAAAGCAACAAATAACATACAAGGGAATCCCCATAAGGTTAACAGCTGATCTATCAGCAGAAACTCTGTAAGCCAGAAGGGAGTGGCAGGACATATTTAAAGTGATGAGAGGGAAAAACCTACAACCAAGATTACTCTACCCAGCAAGGATCTCATTCAGATTCGATGGAGAAATTAAAACCTTTCCAGACAAGTAAAAGTTAAGAGAATTCAGCACCACCAAACCAGTTCTACAACAAATGCTAAAGGAACTTCACTAGGCGGGAAACACAAAAGAAGGAAAAGACCTACAAAAACAAACACAAAACAATTAAGAAAATGGTAATAAGAACATACATATCGATAATTACCTTAAATGCAAATGGATTAAATGCTCCAGCCAAAAGACATAAACTGGCTGAATGGTTACAAAAACAAGACCTGTATATAGGCTGTCTCCAAGAGACCCACTTCAGACCTAGGGACACATACAGACTGAAAGTGAGGGGATGGAAAAAGATATTCCATGCAAATGGAAATCAAAAGAAAGCTGGAGTAGCAACTCTCATATCAGACAAAATAGACTTTAAAATAAAGACTACTACAAGAGACAAAGAAGGACACTACATAATGATCCAGGGATCAATCCAAGAAGAAGATGTAACAATTGTAAATATTTATGCACCCAACATCGGAGCACTTCAATACATAAGGCAGATGTTAACAGCCATAAAAGAGGAAATCGACAATAACACAATCATAATAGGGGACTTTAACACTCCACTTTCACCAATGGACAGATCATCCAAAATGAAAATAAATAAGGAAACACAAGCTTTAAATGACACATTAAACAAGATGGGCTTAATTGATATTTAAAGGACATTCTATCCAAAAACAACAGAATACACTTTCTTCTCAAGTGCTCATGGAATATTCTCCAGGATAGACCATATCTTGGGTCACAAAACAAACCTTGGTAAATTTAAGAAAATTGAAATCATATCAAATACCTTTTCTGACCACAACGCTGTGAGATTAGAAATCAATTACAGGAAAAAAACTGTAAAACATACAAACACATGGAGACTAAACAATACACTACTAAATAACCAAGAGATCACTGAAGAAATCAAAGAGGAAATCAAAAAATACCTAGAAACAAATGACAATAAAAACATGATGACCCAAAACCTATGGGATGCAGCAAAAGCTGTTCTAAGAGGGAAGTTTATAGCAATATGGATCCTACTACAAGAAACAAGAAAAATCTCAAATAAACAACCTAACTTTACACCTAAAGCAATTAGAGAAAGAAGAAAAAAAGAAAACCTTAAAGTTAGCAGAAGGAAAGAAATAATAAAGATCAGATCACAAATAAATGAAGAAGAAATGAAGGAAACAATAGCAAAAATCCACAAAACTGAAAGCTGGTTCTTTGAGAAGATAAATAAAATTGATAAACCATTAGCCAGACTCATCAAGAAAAAAAGGGGGAAGACTCAATTCAACAGAATTAGAAATGAAAAAGGAAAAGTAACAACTGACACTGCAGAAATACAAAGGATCATAAGAGATTACTACAAGCAACTGTATGGCAATAAAATGGACAACCTGGAAGTAATGGACAAATTCTGAGAAAAGCACAACCTTCTGAGACTGAAAGCAGGAAGAAATAGAAAATATGAAGAGATCAATCAAAAGCACTGAAATTGAAACTGTGATTAAATATCTTCCAACAACAAAAGCCCAGGACCAGACAGTTTCACAGGTGAATTCTAACAAACATTTAGAGAAGAGCTAACACCTATCCTTCTCAAAATCTTCCCAAAAAATTGAAGAAAAAGGAACACTACCAAACTCATTCTCTGAGGCCACCATCACCCTGATACCAAACCAGACAAAGATGTCACAAAAAAAGAAAACTATAGGCCAATATCTCTGATGAACATAGATGCAAAAATCCTCAAAAAAATACTAGCAAACAGAATCCAACAGACATTAAAAGGATCATACACCATGATCAAGTGGGGTTTAGCCCAGGAAGCAAGGATCCTTCAATATATGCAAATCAATCAGTGTGATTCACCATATTAGCAAACAGAAGAATAAAAACCATAAGATCATCTCAGTAGATGCAGAAAAAGCGTTCAACAAAATTCAACACCCATTTATGATAAAAACTCTCCAGAAAGTAGGCATAGAGGGAACCTACCTCAACATAATAAAGGCCATATATGACAAACCCACAGCCAACATCGTTCTCAATGGTGAAAAACTGAAACCATTTCCTCTAAGATCAGGAACAGGACAATGTTGCCCAGTCTCACCACTATTATTCAACATAGTTTTGGAAGTTTTAGCCACAGCAATCAGAGAAGAAAAAGAAAAAAAGGAATCCAAATCGGAAAAGAAGAAGTAAAACTGTCACTATTTGCAGATGACATGATACTATACATAGAGAATCCTAAAGATGCTACCAGAAAACTACTAAAGCTAATCAATTTATTTGGTATACTAGCAGGATATAAATTAATGCACAGAAATCTCTTGCATGCCTATATAGTAACGATGAATAATCCGAAAGAGAAATTAAGGAAACACTCTAATTTACCATTACAACAAAAAGAATAAAATACCTAGGAATAAGCCTACCTAAGGAGACAAAAAACCTGTATGCAGAAAACTATAAGACACTGATGAAAGAAATTAAAGATGATACAAACAGATGGAGAGATATATCATGTTCTTGGATTGGAAGAATCAACATTGTGAAAATGACTATACTACCCAAAGCAATCTACAGATTCAATGAAATCCCTCTCAAACTACCAATGGCTTTTTCACAGAACTAGAACAAAAAATTGCACAATTTTTATGGAAACGCAAAAGACCCTGAATAGCCAAAGCAATCTTGAGAAAGAAAAACGGAGCTGGAGGAATCAGGCTCCTGGACTTGAGAATACGCTGCAAAGCTACAGTAATCGAGACAGCATGGTACTGGCACAAAAACAGAAATATAGATCAATGGAACAGGATAGAAAGCCCAGAGATAAACCCATGCACATATGGTCACCTTATCTTTGATAAAGGAGGCAAGAGTATACAATGGAGAAAAGACAGCCTCTTCAATAAGTGGTGCTGGGAAAACTGGACAGCTACATGTAAAAGAATGAAATGATAAAACTTCCTAACACCGTACATGAAAATAAACTCAAAATGGATTAAAGACCTAAATGTAAGGCCAGACACTATAAAACTCTTAGACAAAAACATAGGCAGAACACCTATGACATAAATCACAGCAAGATCCTTTTTGACCCAGCTCCTAGAGTAATGGAAATAAAAACAAAAATAAACAAATGGAACCTAATGAAACTTAAAAGCTTTTGCACAGCAAAGGAAACCATAAACAAGATGAAAAGACAGCCCTCAGAATGGGAGAAAGTATTTGCAAACAAAGAAGGATTAATATGCAAAATATACAAGCAGCTCATGCAGCTCAATATCAAAAAAACAAACAATGCAATCCACAAATGGGCAGAAGACCTAAATAGACATTTCTCCAAAGAAGACATACAGATGGCCAAGAAGCACATGAAAAGCTGCTCAACGTCACTAATTATTAGAGAAATGCAAATCAAAACTACAATGAGGTATCACCTCACACCAATCAGAATGGCCATCATCAAAAAAATCTAGAAACAGTAAATGCTGGAGAGGGTGTGGAGAAAAGGGAACCCTCTTGCACTGGTGGTGGGAATGTAAACTGATATAGCCGCTATGGAGAACAGCATGGAGGTTCCTTAAAAAACTACAAATAGCACTATCATATGACCCAGCAATCCCACTACTGGGCATATACCCTGGGAAAGTCATAATTCAAAAAGAGACATGTACCACTATGTTCTTTGCAGCTCTAGTTACAATAGCCAGGACATGGACGCAACCTAAGTGTCCATTGACAGATGAATGGATAAAGAAGATGTGGCACATATATACAATGGAATATTACTCAGCCATAAAAAGAAACAAAATTGAATTATTTTTAGTGAAGTTGATCGACCTAGGGACTGTCACATAGAGTGAAGTAAGTCAGAAAGAGAAAAATAAATACCATATGCTAACACATATATATGAAATCTAAAAAAAAAAAATGGTTCTGATGAACCTAGGAGCAGGACAGGAATAAAGACACAGATGTAGAGAATGGACTTGAGGACACGGGGAGGGGGAAGTGTAAGCTGGGATGAAGTGAGAGAATAACACTGACATATATATACTACCAAATGTAAAATAGATAGCTTGGGGGAAGCAGCTGCACAGCACAGGGAGATCAGCTCGGTACTTTGCGACCACCTAGAGGGGTGGGATATGGAGGGTGGGCGGAGACACAGGAGGGTGGGGATATGGGCATATATGTATGCATATAACTGATTCACTTTGTTATACAGCAGAAACTAACACAACATTGTAAAGCAATTATACTTCAATAAAGATGTTAAGGAAAAAAAAAAAGAATCCGCCTGCCAATGCAGGGGACATGGGTTCGATCCCTGTTCTGGGAAGATCCCAAATGTGGAGCAGAGCAACTAAGGCCATGCACCACAATTACTGAGCCTGCAGTCTAGAGCCCGTGCGCCACAACTACTGAAGCCTGCATGCCACTACTACTGAAGCCCACGTGCCTAGAGCCGGTGCCACAAGAAAGAGAAACCTGTGCAACGCAACAAAGAGTAGCCCCTGCTTGCTGCAAGTAGAGAAAGCCCACATGCAGCAACAAAGACCCAACGCAGCCAATAAATAAAAATAAACTGCACATAAAAAAAAAAAAAAATTCCAAAATCCTGCCCCTCACCCCCAGATAACTGAATTGGTATATATAAGTAATTCACAGGACTATTAATTCTGTTGAAATGACTTCAGACCACACAATCTAAAAGACCTCACTGGATAATGAAGTTTCACATCGAACACTATATATTGTTCTAGAGATGAGCAGATAAGTCCGCTATAGAGATTTACAGTTATCTCAATTATACTATCACATTAAATAGTTCTAATTTGGGTGCTTTTCTCCTGAAAACTTTCATAAGATGCCATATATAGATGATAAAGCATGTCTAAAATGATTAAAGAGCTGCTATGAGAGTGACTAAATATTGAGATGGCGAAAGAAAACTTAGTTTTACATTTGGCTTCTTACAAACTTGTGGGTCCCTACTTCACATATTTCTTACTTTATACAAACTGCATGCTTCTTTGGCCCTATTGTGAGCTAAACAAGATATTTCTCTAAAGAAATTGTCCAATAAATAAACACCATCCCAAATGCACACACAGTATTCAGTCTAGTGGCCAGCTATTTGGGCCAGATGGCAGAAGAACAAATAGGAAATGCTGGCCTAGGACAGGACAACCCCGGGAAAACAACAGGAGAGCAGATATTTCCCTGCTAAAATAGGGCAAGAAGTTCTTTATCTGGACTAGAGTGACTGCTCTCAGGAGGCCTGAGAATAACAGCTCTTCCAGCAGTGGGCACATGTGTTAGCTGGGTCACTAATGGTGCATTCACAGCCCGCTCTTCCTTTAGTGGGGTTGCTGAGTTGCCAGCTGCTTTTCTGCATTCATCAGAGATGCTTCGGAAAGTGACTGGAGAGCTACCTTTGTTTTCTTCCAAATTCTGGACCCATTTGAAATTCTTTGGTTTGTAGCTTCAGCTTAAATTGAACTTCCTGGTGTTCAAATTTATTTCATCTTGGCAAAACAGGCCTTCCTAGGTATCTTTCTCTTCTCTCTCTCTCTCTCTCTAACTTTTAAAGGAACAAAAACTTTTAAGCAGCTTATTTAAAAAAAAAACACCAAGCTCAAAAAGCCATCTTGGACATCATATAGCTTTACAACACAGTCTTTTGATGAGTTAAGTGTAAATGAAGCAGAAACATATGGATTCCATTTCCTATAAATCACACATGATCCTCAAAAAGCAAGGGAGAATGTACTCAGCACAGTATATTCTGTTTTGTTGAACTCAAAACATCTGAAGAATACTTGGAGGCTGATGGATCCAAAATATTTATGCATCTCTGTTTATAACCTTGGGGGAAAAAAAGCCTTTATTCATGGTGACAGTTAAACTGCTCACATGTGCTAAGTGGGCAACCAGCAACCAGGGCAAGCTTAAAGATAACGGTATTTCTCCTTCCGTTCCCACTCCAGACACTCAGCTCAACCTCAGATCAAAAACACTGAAGCCCTTACTTAAACAGAGCTAGTCAGGTTTGGTATTGCTTGAGCTATTCTCCCCTAAAACAATTGCAAGTTATTTCAAGCTATTTGACTTCCAATCATGTTTGTGTCACTGTAGGATATGCCAGCCTCCACCAATAATCCAGATCTGACCCCTTGTGGCAACAGCCCCACCACAAGGAATTCTGGCTTATTTTCCCCTCATAAAACCACAGCTGTTGTGCCTGCACAAGCCCCTTTTTTCATTAAAGGACTAAATCATGGTGATTTTATGGAGCAGGCGAAATGCTGCTCCTTGATGGTATCTCTGATTGTCCTGATGTCTCTTCATTGATGAAAAGCCCAAATCTTACTCTGAAAGTTACTGATAGTCCTTTTGAATTTATTTAAACTGTGCAGGGGCTACATTCTGGGTGGAAGAATTTTTTTTTTTTTTTTTAACAGCAGCAGCAGGAACTCAAATAGGATGTTTGCGGAATTTGGCAAAATAGGTCCACTGGGCATCTTGGCCTCTTCTACCCAGTTATTGGCCTCTTCTACCCCTTGCCTTACCACCTAACTCAGAAAGAGCCAGCGCCAGCCACCTGACATCAGTTGTCTCAAATCCTTTAGAACCCTGCCACAGGAAGCATTAGCAGCCTTGTTTTACAAATGAGGAAACAGGGGCTCCGCCGCTTTACTCGGCTTGCCCCTAATTGCAAGGCTCATCCAAAGCGAATCTGGGATTGAAACGTATGTCTTTCGCGTGCTCAACGACTCTCCTTCCACTGCCTCCTGCAAGACCTCTCTTCCAGACTGCCACACAGAACAGTCTGACCTCAAAAGAGACAGTCGTTTTTCAAGATATGCCTTTTGTCACAAGGAAAGTCTTTACGTAAAGTAAATTTGAAAATGTCTAAATTTAAAACATTGCAAAATGTGTCCTGTAGTAGATTAGAAAGAAAGGGGGAAGATATACTTTAAATATAGGCTTCTAAAACTTAAAGAAAAAAAAAAACAAACTGTTGTATTTGATGGGTTAAAGTCCTACCCAAAAGATCTTACACCCCTACCCTCTCTCAGGACTCTTTGCCCAGGGCAGTGTTTCTCCATTTATTTTATTATTGCTCCCCTTCCAAGTATTTTTACATTTTTTTTTTTCTAATTCTCCCCCACACCATCACCGTGAAATTTAATTACCACAGATATACCTTATATCTGTTTATGTATCGTGGCCCTTTGGTGGCCTATAAACCAACGTATTATCTAAGATTACATCACCCCCCAAACCAATTTTTACTGCCCCCAGGGGGAATGCATGCCCAGCAGACATATATCCAAAGAGCTGACAATGTTGGCCTCAGATAATCTTATGATCAAGCTGATGCACAGAAAAACTGAGCAAGAGGCCACAGAAACCATGGAAACCCTTCCTAAATTGCCAAAACAAAAAAGCACTGTAAATTGTCCCTAACGGTGTTCAAGATAAAAATGGATTTGTTTGAAAAGGAACAATAAATGCATTATATTTTCTATGCATCAGAGTGATTTTATCATAGAAATAGAACTCTTGGAGCTCAAGTGGACTTTAAAAATAGCATCCAGCCCAGCCAACTGTCTTCAGGCAAGAAGATATTATTGGTCTATTTTAAACTGAGGAGGCGTCTAAGCTGAGGAGATTGTTATTTGTTTATGTGCCACAGATTTAAACTCAGACTCCAATAAAAAGTTCGTCAAAGGACTCCCTTGCTTTATCTTTGGCACGATGAAAATATTGCCAAGGCAAAGAGAAGGATTTCTTTCTTTTGATCTCCCTTCCTACGGACAGAGGATGTTTCTTCAGTATTATATCCACTACTCCACTGATAATAAAATATTTTGTATATACTGTGCTATAAAACCTCCTGTTTCAAGGGCCTGAGAGTCTAGGCTTTAAATATTTGCTGTGTGTCTGGACCACTCATCACAGTTCTGGCTCTCCAGGCCATCCTGGCACAGCTCTCCACCCTGTTCCTCCACCTTTTTTCTGACAGCCACTAAACCAGGACTGAACACAGTACTTGTAAATTGTAGGTGCTTAGTCAATATTCAACCACTTAATTGGGCACACACCTTTTTCGTTATAAGAGATAATAGTGACCAGCTTGGTTGAAGATGACTAAAAGTTACAAGATGTTAAGTCCAGATTAATATTCAAAGTTTTCTATTTAATATAATGTAAACATTTTGAAATAATTTTGTCTTTCTTTTCAGAGAATTGGCAGAAGTCCAAACGCTTAGGGCATGTGAACAATAAAAGTTTAATAAATACTTAATCACTAGTTTATTACCCACAGATTTCTAAAGCTGGTTTAAATTAGAGTGTTCCTGGCTGATAACAGTCTCATATTTTACTTTTTCATGTGCATTTTATGAAGGGCATTTCAACTTTTTAATTGAAAACAGTAAATTTTAGGGGAATTTCCTCTTATTCTACTTCTTTCCACAAGTCTCAAGGGGAGGGATGTTTCTTTTCTGGTATTTTGCTTCCTTGGTTGGTCCCTCCTCTCTAGCACCTCTTCTATTCTACTGGCTTCCCCTCAACTATCAGAGTCTCAGGTGTCCTCTGTCTTAAAAACAATCTGTATACGCTGTGTGCACCCACCCTCTTCTTCATAAAGAGGCGTCTAAGCCACTGCCCCCATTCTCCTCATATCTCCCTTCATTTTAAACATTCTCTTTGCCTATCTTCTGGTTCCTATCCTCTTCTCTCACTGAAGCATCATCTTACAACATCATGAGTGCCATCCTGATCAACTCACCCTGGAGTATTTCTCAGTTCCCATCACCCAAAATGACTCTGATGCATCTAACACTGTCACCCTCCCACCTATTAGAAATGTTCTGCTCTCTTAACCATCCCATTGAGAGTACAAATTCCTCGGCTTGACTTCAAGACCTGATAAATATAAATATCCATCCAAGAAGAGTTCAAAACCTAAGTCACAGCCTGCAGTTCCTGACGTGGATGCTGTTGGTCACCAGCCTGACTGAGAGGGGAGAGATGGCAGTTGGTTGGCAGGGAGCGCTGTATTCTGAGACCTAGAAAGAAAGAAAGGAGAGAGATTACTCTTGTAGTTTGCCAGTTCTTGAGGCAGGCAGTTTGCTACTGAGTTCTCCCTTTTTATGGAATTTTCTGTCTTTCCTCACTCCCTGATTTCCTACAGAGCTTTGCTGAGATAGAAACTTGATTACGGTAATAACATGTGAAAGCTTTACCTAAGAGTTGGTCAATATCAGCAAGACCAAGTTTGTTTGCCTTGTAGGAGCTCTCCCTAAACTCTGAAAGCCTTAACTCTTGGGGCAACATGTTCCTGTCGCCCTACAGAGCTGCCTGATGAAGCTGGATTGAAGGCACAAGGTAAGGAACATCAGAAAAAAGACAATATTGTCCAGATACCCCCCCTAGTCTGACTCTGTACGAACCAAAATGAAACTTGATAGGAAGATCATCCTCTGAATCAGTAGTTTTCAACTGGTGGCGATTTCCCCCTCCACCTTCAGAGACATTACATTTGGCCATGTCTAAAGTTATTTTTGGTTGTCACATATGGGTTTGGGGAAGTGCTACTGGCACCTAGTGGGTACAGGCTAGGGATGTTGCTAAACATTCTACAACACACAACAACAGCCCTCCACAGCAAAGAATTATCTGGTTCAAAATGTCGATAGTGCCATGGTTGAGGCTTGTGCTCTGGATTCTCCGAGTGTTCAAATGAGAATGTTGCCTTTCCAGAATAGCTTGTGTTAACAGTTCTTTCCAGATTCATGGTGCATAACTAAGGGACTACATTACAAATGAAGCAGCAGGCATGGAGATTTTAAGCAGCTTAGTCATATTTCTACAGCCAAGTGAGGAAACCTTTGAAATGTGAACATAGGCCCTGCCCGATGGGCTTTGGAGCTTAGTCTCTTTTCCACATTATCTGCCCCAAACTAGGCGGCAGACATTCAGTCTTAGGTGACTAAGGGTGAACTCACTTCTGCAACTCAAAAGCCAGCTAGAGAAAGTGCAAGGTACAGAGAACTGAGCTGTCTTCCCCAGTGAAAGCTATAATGGAACTAGAGTGGGTGAGAATAAAGTTAGGAGATGTCTGAATTGTGGGCAAGTGCGTACACTGAGGTATGAGGACAGAGCCCGGTTACAGGAAACTGCTAAGACAAGGTCAACTGGGCTGGTCAAAGGCAGCCACACCGAAGTTTGTTTCCAGATAAAGCAAAGACGGGCAGAGGCTCTTGTGAAGCGATGACCCCAGTTAGACGAACATGGTCTTAAGCCATTCTGCCCATGAATGTGCCCTGTTTCGTATTGTCCTTTGGGCCGCTAGCCACCCTGCTCCCCTGTCCACCACTGCTTCCACCCAATAAGAAGCAACTTCTCTCTTCCCCTCTCACTTCCCGAATGTTCCTTCTCAGAGCAGCTGCTCAATATACAAACAATGAATTTTGAACTTTATGGCTAGTAAGATATGGCTTTTGGTTCATATTGTTATTATTAACTATATATGTTGTATCTCTCCAACATCAGACTCAGATGAAAATTTTTATTTTCTATAATTGTGGAGTCCCTGATTTAACAAATATTAGCTATTTCTCTAGTCTAAACTCTAGGCCACTTCATTTTAGAAAAGAGGTTTCTAAGGTCTAGAGGAAGAAAATGATCCATCCAGTTTAATGTGGAGTCAAATACACACACACACACACACACACACATATATATATATATACTCATATGTATTCTTTCTCACTCTGTCTTTTGATATCATTATTCATTTTCTTGAATGGGATATATATATATATACATATATATACATATATATATACATATATATATATATGTATATATATATATATACGTATATATATATATAAACATGCAGAAAAGTTTAAAAATGAAAAAAGGGTATACACAAAGAATAACTTTTTTTCCCACCCTAGACTCACCAGGTTCCCACTTCAGGACCTACTGCAGCAGCAACCTCTGTTACCAGTTTCTTGTGCATTCTTCCAGGAAGTCTATGCATTTACAGAAGTATACTTATGTGTGAATATCCCCTTCTGACCTGCAGGTTGATGCCCTTCCCATTCCTCTCTATGGCCACCACAGCTTCTATTGCTCAAGACCAGCCATGACACATTTGTCCTGTTGAAGGAAAACTTGGTGATTCAGACACAAATTGTTCCGTACACCTTTCATCCTCATTACCAGGTAACTTTGCCAAGGTCAAGTGGTGACATTCTGATTTACTACTAAGCAGACTGAATACAACTCACATTTGATGAGAATCTGAAATTCAAAGAAAAAAAAGAAAAAAAAATATTTCCTTGAGTTTCATAATCGAACTTGCTTTTTTGCTTTGTTGAAAATATTATTTTCCTTTTGGTTCAATGAATATGGTCTATCTGAAGGAATGAAAACAAGACCTCCCCCAAACCTCCAATTAATCACCAAATCTTTAAATTTAAGATCTAGTTTGACCACATTCCTGAAATCTCCATTTAGCAGCTCAGAGAGCAAGGACCAAGGAGACTCACTGTTTTCACTGGCCAGATTAGGTTGAGCCAAATCCAGACTCCAGGTATGAAATGCAAATTTGGCTGACTGTGGATTTGTCATTTACTAGAACCTGTATTCGAATAAATCAAAGGTACATTTCTCTTGGCTTTTATAGGGAGCCTTTTAAATGGTGACTTCAGCCCTCCTAAGGATTTTGTCCAGGTTGCCTGAAAGTGAACAATTTTCACAAGTTTGTTTTGGCATCCATGGCATAAATTTTTACTGAAAGTCACAGTTGTTTTAGTGGGCACCACAGTTTCCCAAGAGATCTCTGTAGAGGCCTCTCAGCCAACTTGATGAGAACTATGTGCACCTAAAACATGCCAAGTGTTGTAAGGACTGACCTGCCCTCCAACTCTTTGCTCGTATGTACACGACCACTGACTCATTTGTACTTTGGATTTAAGGACACGCTCTTGAGTGTGTCTGCAGCATTTCCAAAATCAAACAGCCATCTCTATACTGAAGATTCTTCTGTTTTTGTTTTTGTTTTTTTTTTCTGCAAAGATTTCTGTTTCTCTGGAGTTACACCCAATTTATTCTATCATATCAAACAGGTAAGGCAATAGCAAGATGGGTTCATTGGGAACATACATTTTCCCTAGAATTAAACAAAATAAAGATTTGGTTGGGAAGGATAGGAATGTAGCCCCAAACCCACTCTCAAAATGTCCTTTAAACAACCAGTGGGAAAGATCACTGATTTAGGAGGCTTCAAACAAATATGTAGAGGTATTTTGAGACAAAAAAAGACATCTGTTATTTCTATACTACCACAGGTAAATCATCACATAATCACCAGGAAGTCAAACCAAAGTTGGCTTAAATTGGAGTTTACAAGGTCCTTGTTCCATGATTGAGAGGTCCCCCACACTTTTCCTTTATTATTTTTTTCTATATGCCATTTTATCCTTGTGTTATTACTTTGTATGATTGGAAAACTTGTTAGAATTTTACTTTATGAAATACTTAAGAAGGCTTAGCTTATTAATGGCTCAACATTGAAACAACATAATTCTCATTTAAAAAATTAAACTAAAAACCTCTAAGCCAGTTATTTCATATTTATAAACAACTTTCTTAACAAATTTTCAATAAGGCCAGAAAACTAATGCATAGCAAGGAAAAAAAATGTACATGAAAATAAATTTTATTTGCGGCTTTCAGTGAAAAAATGTTGCATACCAACCAGAGCAGAAAAGAAACCTGCTATTTTACAATTTTCACCTTCCCTTCAATTATACTAGCTTTAATATTTTTCCTTTGAATTCTCCTGGGTTAGACAGTGCTCTTAAACCTCAAGATTATAAAAACAAGAAACCATTCCAAAATCACACAGGTAAAGTCTCAACCTGCTGTTAAAAATACTACTGATGAGGTCAGTGCTTCCTTCTCTGGGTGGGTTTCATAGATTACATGAACCCAGAGAGCCACAGTGGGTAACACTGAACAGCAGGGAGCATGGCATTCTGCAACACGCTTTCTCCAGAGAAATACTATGACAGATCCTGGGAGTTGTTCCGCCAACAGTCATTCGCTACCTCATTTTCCCTTTCCTCTTTCCCACTAAAGAGGCTAAGAAAAGGAAGATTACTTTCCCATCCTCCCTTCCACCTGGGGATAGCTATGTCACCAAGTTCTGGCTAAAAAGACATTAGAAAAAGTTTATAAGGGCAGTGCTTCTCAAGCTTTACTGTGTATGAGAATTACCTGGGGATCTCGCTAAAATGCAGAATCTGAGTCAGTAATCAGGATCGGGCCTCGAATGCTGCATTTTATATTCCTAGGTGATGGACCATGCTGTTGTCTGAGGACCACAATTTGAGTAGCAAGATGTCAGAGGGCTTCTGGCAAGGATTTTCCACCTTGATTTGGACAGAGGTGTGCAAAGAGAAAGCTGCTTCCTGTCCTTTCCTTCGGCTTCCTGCTTTGAATAGGATTGAAGAAGGAGGTAGGTATGGGGCTGTGTCAGCTATCTTGCATCAAGAGGGATGGAAACCAACAAACTGAGAACAGCAAAGTAGGAGAATAGAAAGTGTCCAGGTACTGTAATTATTTTCTTTTTCTCCATTTCACTCTAATTCAATTCTAGTTCAGTATCTTCTTATATCTGCAACATTCTTGTTAATATGATCAAAGAAACTCAGCAAGCTTGAAAAGTATCTGTAGGTGGGTACACAACTTGGGGCTAACCAATGATCACCCTAAGACAAGTGTGGAGGATGGATAGACTGCATCTATTAAATCATTACATGCAAAAGGGCCTATGGAGACTCCCAGAAGAGAAATTATCTGAAGAGAAGGAAACTTTTAGATGCATTGCTTTATTTGGGGTACTCATTGCCAGGACAGAGGGTAAGGATGATTCTGAGCATAGCCCCATTTATGTCTGTAACTGTGGTCTAGCCACCAAGATCTCATATTTGAGCTCAGAGACAAAGAGGATTGTAATTTAAAAAATGAATAAAAACTAATACAAATAAGATTTTTGAGTGTATATGGCATTGCTATATTGATGCTAGAAGCTTACATGACAATGTAAGGGGGCATTTGTATTAAATGCAACAGTCAGAGCTTTGGTTTAGGTGCCACTGTCATTGGCTTAGGGCACTGCCATCTTGGCTCAGCAATTGCTGTATTGTGGTAGAAACACCTCGGCTGTGCATTGTTAAAAGAGCGACTACTTTGTTCATTGCCATTGCCATAGTGATTTGGAGCAAAAGAGAAGATCACAGATGGTACATTGCAGCCAAAAGATTTGGCTGCAGAGCACAGGAAGAGTTTCCTCGAACTTTCAGGACTACTTTGGAAGAATTTGAGGGTTACTAGCTTTTCCACAAAACAGGTGACATGTGGCTAGAAAAAGACTGATTTGTAATCGTCCATTTTCTTCTTGTTATGATTATAGAAGTTCATTCTTCATTCAATAGTTCTCACAATTCCACATTTCCCAATGGCTGTTGTATGGATATGGTTCAAATCAAGCCTGTTTGATTCCATCTTCCACCAGCTATTGCTCCCATCTGAAAAAGGCACACATCACTTTTGTTCCCATTCCATTGGCCAAAGCAAGTACAGCCTTAAGGAGGGCAGGGAATGAAGATAACTACCATATGCCCAGAAGGAAGAAAATCAGTAAACAGTTAACAGTAAAATGACTGCCACAGTACTTAAACAGTGAATTACTGTTTAATTACTTAAACAGTGACTATCAAATGTCATATGCTAGGACTGGAAATATTAGTTATGATGATTTTTATAACCAAATCAAAATTAAATTACTCCACCTAATTTTGGGGGTAACAACTGCATTAATTACCATCCTCCTCACCTAGCTCAGCTCTTCACGACTCCCTAAGATACAGGTTGTGCCTACTAATGTATGACCTAATAGCCAAAGAGTATGAAGGAAACCATGATTCTTCTGGTGTATATTACATTGAAAAATTGGCCATGTAACAAAAAAGGTCTCACATCTGATGTTTATAAGAAGTTACATTTCAAAAGTACTTTCCAGTTTCCCCTAGAATGGCTATTGTGGACAGGGCTCAGACGAGGCAAATTTGTGAATAGGGTATGATTTGGAGCCATTTCATTATTGTTTGGAGGTAATACCTTCTTTCCACTCTCTACTCCTGCTTTCCAAGTCTTCTACAAGTCTACGATCCACACTTAAGTTTTCATTTTTCTAAAGAGAAACCCTTTTTAGGAACTAATTTATTGAAATATTCACAATCAAAATTTAACTCTACTGTGACACATTCTTTAAGGACACAGCTCTTTGTTAATCAATATGAAAAGATAATTTATTATAAAGTGTTCATGGCCAAAAGGAATAGAATACATGATCCTTTCCACTAACAAATTTACAAATTAACATGGGCTTTCAATACTTGAAGCCAAAGGAGAGAGAAACAATAGGAATTTCAGTGTTCAGGAAAAGAATTATGGGATACCTTGCTGAATACAGCTTCCTTTGAGGGTTTCCCTCAACTCACTCCATAGATCTTGAAATGATACTTAAAACATAAATAATATCTTTTTCATTCTCCTGCTATTAAAATAACCTAAATGATACCATCTGATGCTGGTAAGTGTGCAGTTTAACTGACCCTCTAATACTTTGCTTGGTATTAGGATAGGATGACTTTTGTTGAAAAGGAAGCTTGGATTATCTGATCAACAGATATGTCAAGGTTTAAATCTGATTGTTGATGAATGTTAAGCAAAATGCAAAAGAAACCTTCAAATATTCCTACACACGATCCCCTCTGCAGGCACACTGCTTTCTTTTTGTTTTTTTTTTCACCACACACATTCCCTTGCTTTGTGGTCTTTCACATGCCATTAGTAGTGCCTGAAGTGCATTACCCTCTTTCCCTATCCCACCCGACATTTTTGCTGACTAGTTCTTTATTCTTTACACTTTATTTAAAAGTTACTTCTTCTAGGAGGCCCTAGAAGTTTCTGTAATTAGAAGGTTGAGCCCCATCTATGCGTTTCTATAGGATATCTATGTCCCCCATCAAAGTACTGTCTCTTCTGTAGACTAGTCTGTACCACCCATAATAAGGAAAGCTTTATCTGGACAGGGATGGTGTCTCCCTTGGTCACTGTTGCCTTCCTAATATGTCAGGAATAGTACTTGACATACTGCTCAAAAAGGATATTTTGAGTAAATTAATTAATATATTTAAATTGTAAAATATTATCTCTTCCTAATATACTAATTGGCTGTACCCTTGCCTGATGTTAGGGTTTCAAATTTTAACTATCGTAGTAAATCAATAATAAATAGATATACACAGATATACTCTATTAGATTTAGATCTAGACAAATTAATAGATAGTCTATAAATAGATAAATAATCCCCCATTAAGTTAAGCAAAATATGTAAAAAGCTATAAGCACAAAGACGCTCTTAAGAGTCTCGTTTATCAAACTTAAATACCAGATGTATTTCATATGGTCACCAATAGGGAATTATTTAAATAAATTATAGTGTGCCTCTGAATAGAATAATATATAGTCACTGAAATGATGATTATAAAAAAGAGGGTTGAAGGGACTATGTCATAACTTGGAAAAGCCTTATGATAAAATGTTAAATAATTACAAAATAAGACACTAAATTGTATGGACATCATTATTATAGCTATGTGAAAACATGCATGGGAAAATAAATAAATTAGTGATTGCATTAAAGTGGTGGATTGTGGGAAAATACATTATATTTTCCTTCGGTTCATATTTTAATTCATGTGACTATGTTACTTTTATAACTAAGGTATGTAATAAAGATGTTCATGACTTTAAAAGCAAATTAATATACATTATGGGTGACAAAATAAGAGTTTGACTAACCATTATGATTCAAAGTTTGAAAGACACAATGCTAATAATGGAAACTAATGTTGACTGGATAAAAGCAGAGATTTTACTTAGTGTGACAAATTAAAAGGAAATAAATTACTAGTTTGATAACAACTGTTTCTTTGGCAGAGCTCTTTTTGCCCAATAGAATGAAGGCAGCTGCCTTGCTTACCAAGCAGGGAGGAAATGCAGAAGAAATGCAAAGGTAGAACAAGCAAATAGCTAAACAAGGGAGTGTTTCAGCGAGGAAATAATCATGTCAGGACTTGGCCCAAAAGTAAATGGACTTGCGAAAAGAAGTGTTCACAGCATCTATTAAATGCACACTCGATCCTCTCCATCACAAAACAAACCCCATCTGTTTAAAATTAACATTTGCAATAAACATTTTAAAGGAAGAAATGTAGAAGGCAAATATATATTGTAAAACAAAATCTACACTCTTGGGATAAGTAATATTTCCTTCAAAAGAACTGCAGTGCTCCAGAGCTTATTCTTTATACCAGAAGAAGTAACAATTAGATGCACAGTGTTAACAGAGGCATATTTAGTTCTTTGAGAGGAAAGACTATTAAGCTGAGACTCAAGCACATGATTCCATTGTTTAGTATGCCAAACTTCCTTAGATGTAACTGACAAAAGAAAAAAATATGTAACTGGAGTGTATCCTAAAAATTAGAAACACAAATTGCACATCTTAAAACCATGACTTAGATATATTAAATTGTTTGGCTACCCTAAGAAGTTATTTGTCAGGAGCTTCAACACAGAATCATGATTTACTAATTTACATTTGGACACTAGCATTAAATGAATGTATAAGCATGTTTAAAAGGATGTATTTGAGAGGGCAAGGCTGGGGCAATAGAATACTAAAGGTTTAAATTGAGGGTTTTTTCCGTTTTTCAGTATTTTTATGGCTAGGTTTCATGCACATGGACACAGACCATATTAGATACTTAGCAAGTGGAAAGAAAAAAAAACTCCTGTTTTTTATACTCCTGTTTTTTAACTGTTCCTGTTTTTAAATATCTGTGTTGAGAAACACACTTTAATAAGCCTGTCCAGTTCGGAAAGAGTGGCCTCTCGGTCAATGTTGGATGGTTGGGAGCTGTGGTATCCAATATAACAACCATTATAATCGCCACATGTAGCTATTGAATGTAAATGTAAATAAATTAAAATTAAATGTGACATTTAATTCATTTCTAGTGCTCAGTAGGCACATGTGGCTACCATGTTGTATAGAGCAGATTATCGAACATTTCCATCACCACAGTTGGAGAGTGCTGATCTAGGGAAAGCCTGAGAGAGGAACTACTCTATAGGAATCTTAGATTCGAGGGACCAGTAAAACTCTAAAGAAGTGGCAAGGAGATGTGAAGGGTGGGGATGAAAGCTGCAGTGTGGGAGAGGCAAGGTTCTTATTAGAAAAGGGGGCCTGTTGGTTATAGAAATGTCTGGAGTATTTTTACAAACACAGGGCTTTCCTGGTGGCGCAGTGGTTGAGAATCTGCCTGCCAATGCAGGGGACGTGGCTTCGAGCCCTGGTCTGGGAAGATCCCACATGCCACGGAGCAACTGGGCCCGTGAGCCACAACTACTGAGCCTGTGCGTCTGGAGCCTGTGTTCCCCAACAAGAGAGGCTGCGATACTGAGAGGCCCGCACACCCCGATGAAGAGTGGCCCCTGCTCGCCGCAACTAGAGAAAGCCCTCGCACAGAAACGAAGACCCAACACAACCAAAAATAAATAAATAAATAAATAAATTTATTTTAAAAAAAAACAAAAACAAACACAGCTAATACGCAGTGTGAAGTGTTCCACCTCATCCTATCCATACCCTTTGTTCCAAATCTTCAGGAAATTCTCCCACACAC
The DNA here is from genome assembly GCF_028021215.1 of Eschrichtius robustus. Lineage (NCBI taxonomy): Eukaryota > Metazoa > Chordata > Mammalia > Artiodactyla > Eschrichtiidae > Eschrichtius > Eschrichtius robustus. Next base: position 100,856,080 of record NC_090825.1, on the reverse strand, counting down.
ACAGCAGTATTATTTAGGGGAGTATGAGTCAGTGTCATAGACTGTAGGTGAAATGAAAAGTGGAGATTAGAAATTCAATAGAAACAGGAGCTTAAGATGAAAGATGAAAGCCAGGAAAAAATGAAGACATTCCCCCTCCTCCCCTTACTTCGACCACCCCCAAGTGAGAACCTTCAGAGGGCTTACATCAAGTTTTTTGTTTTTTTTTTTTTCAAATTATAGTGTCTGGACTGGGTCCTATCTGTAGACATTCAGATTTAATTGCTGCAGGGTGTGGCTCAGTCATCGGTACGTTGTTTTTTTTGTTTGTTTTTTTTTTAAATTTATTTATTTATTTATTTATTTTTGGCTGTGTTGGGTCTTCGTTTCTGTGCCAGGGCTTTCTCTAGTTGCGGCGAGCGGGGGCCACTCTTCATCGCGGTGCGCGGACCTCTCACTGTTGCGGCCTCTCTTGTTGCGGAGCACAGGCTCCAGACGCGCAGGCTCAGTAATTGTGGCTCACGGGCCCAGTTGCTCTGCGGCATGTGGGATCTTCCCAGACCAGGGCTCGAACCCGTGTCTCCTGTATTGGCAGGCAGATTCTCAACCACTGCGCCACCAGGGAAGCCCTTACATCAAGTTTTATTTAAACTAATCAAAGGATAGGCAATCCCAACTGATCCTAGAATTACTTCAGTTTGCCAAATGACACAGGTTATTACACATGAGGGGAAAAAAATTATAAATTACCGTTCCTTTGTCTTTATTTCCTGAGAGACAATAAACATTTTCTTAGGCAATAAGAAGGATAAAATAAAGAACCGAAATGCACTTTTCTCCATTTATTCAGCTGAGAAAAGGCTTAAGTTAAAAAGATAGAAAGATAATTCTTTTTTGAGGTGGGAATTCCTTGTTTGTTGGTGAGAGATCAATTTTGGAAACTTTCCTCTTAGCTTTATTTTATCTCTGTCTGCTCTTTGCTACCAGTTTCAGAAACGTTAAGAATAGAAAGGGCCTTCCTGCAGAGCCTACTTTTTGAGGTAGATGTTCCAACGCAGAAATAAAATAAGGTTTATGTCATGAGGTTTCTGGGTTATCAATACCAGAAAGTCCGCTAGCTTTTGGGGTTGGGTGCAAGCGTGACTGACTGTTTTTTTGTTTTTCAAAAACCAGTAACATCCACCATATTAAACAGGAATTTGATGTTTATTTGTGGCTTTTTTAAAAAGTCTTTTGGTCAGCCCTGCAAATAATGCAGACTTCCAAAGTTAAAGGAATACCAAAATAACTGTGGCATTTCCTCAGTTGAGCAGAATGGTTTCTTCAGAACAGATTTGCTGCGTAAACACTGAACATTTTCTTTCCCTCCAGTAACATCTGTGAACAAGTTTACCACTTGGGAAAATGAAGGACTAATAACTACATCCAGACATGGGTGGGTACAGGTGCTTCAACACACAGTTCCACAAACACATCCCAGTTCTGACAAGTGGGCTGTTTCCGACCGACCTCTTAAGACTTCAGTCACACTGTGCATTTGGCCTGGGAGAAGGGTGACCTACTGGCATGGCTGTCAGCATTATCATCGAAAGGGACTGACTTTTTACTGGCAGAGTGCATTCCTGAACATATTGACTCTCTGAACAGAGAACATCAGCCCAACGATTTATTAAAAGCAATTGTGTGTTTCTTAGGTCTAGCCAAACATTTGGTGCATGTTATACAACCCTCCAAGACCAAACTTCAGTCGTACTTCTTTGAAGAAAATCTTCCCCAAGTAGCCCAGATTTTGATGAGCCTCTGATTTCCCATGGCAACCATTGTCTGGGAGGTTCATTGGACACTTAACCATGTACTGCCTTGTGAGAGGCACCGCTTCCACTTGTAATAAAAGTTATTTAAAAATTTTATTCTATTTAATTTCTCTCATTTAAAACTTTCTTCTAGCTACCCTTCATACTCTTTAATGGCAAAGATAGCTTTTTATATTTATTTGTTTGCTAAATAATTCTTAGTATGATAGGTTGTACCTAATAGACCTTAATACATTTTTGTTGATTTTTTAAATCATAATGGCACATCAAACATATATATACACATGAAAATCAATACCATAATCAAAATAGTGAACATGTTATCACTGCTAAAAGTTTCCTTGTCCCCTTTGTATCCCTCCTTCCTGCCCCCCATTCAACCTGAATCTACCATCCCCAGACAACCAGTGCTAACCTTCTGACACTATAGATTAGTCTTCATTTTCTGGAATTTTATATAAATGGAATCATATAGAACATATGTTCTTGCATTTAGCCTCTTTCACTCAACATAATGATTTTGAGATTCACCCATGTTGTGTGTTCATAAATAGCTCAGTTCTTTTTATTGCTGAGTAGTATTCCATTGTATGGGTACACCAAATTTTGTTAATCTATTCACATTTCATAGATATTTGGGTCGTTTCCAGTTTTTTACTATCACAAATAAAGCTGCTATGAATGTTTGTCTATAAGTCTTTGTATGGACATACACTTTCATGTCTCTTGAGTAAATGCCTAGAAGTATAAAGGCTGGATCGTGATAGGTGTATATTTAACTTCTTAAGAGACTACCAACTTGCTTTCTAAAGCAGTTGTATCATTTTATATTGCCAACAGCAATATATGAGTGTTAAAGATCCTCCACATCCTTGCCAACACATGATATGATTAGTCCTTTAATCCCAGCCACTCTAATAGGTGTATAGTTGTATCCCATATTTGTGGTGTAGCTTGCATTTCCTAATGACTAAGGATTTTTGACATCTGTTCAGATGCTCATTTGCTATTCATAGGTCTTTTTAGTGAAGAGTCTGTTAAGATATTTTTCCCAGTTAAAATTTTTGATTGTTTACCCATTTTTGAATTTTAAGAGTTTGTTACATAATTTGCATAGAAGCCCTTTATCAGATATATGATTTACAAATAGTTTTCCCCATCTCTGACTTGTCTTAATTCTCAGAAGTTTTAATTTTGATGGAGTCCAATTTATCATTTTTTTGTGTGTGGGGGGGTCCTGCTTTTGGTGTTGTATTTATGATCTCTGCCTAAACCAAGATAAAAAACATTTTCTCCTGTGTTTTCTTCTGGAAATTTTATAGTTTTAGAATCTACATTTGAGTTCATTTTTGTATGTGATGTGAGATATGGGTTGAAATTTATTTGTTTGCATATGAATAGCTATTTGTTCCAGCACCATCTGTGGAAAAAACATCCTATCTTCACTCAATTACCTTTGCATATTATTGAAAATCAATTGACCATATACTTTTGGGTCTGCTTCTGGACTCTGTACTCTGTTACACTGATAAATTTGTCTACCTTAAAAGCAATACCACATTGCCTTGCTTTCTGTAGCTTTATAAATCTTCAAATCAGGTTGTGTTTGGTCTCCTGACTTGTTCTATTTTTTCAAAATTGTTGTGGCTATATTAAGTCTTTTTTTATTTCCATATGAATTTTAGAATCAGATTGCCAATTTCTACAAAACAGCCTTCTGGGATTTTTTTTTTTTTTTTCAGATTGAGCTGAACATATAGATCAATTGGGGAGAATTAACATCTTAACAATATCTTAACATCTTCTGACCAATGAACAAGCAATGTCTGTCCATTACTTTAGGTCTTCTTTAATTTCACTCAATACTCTTGTATAGTTTCCAGTGAATGGGAGGGACTTGTATATATGTTGTCAGATTTATCTCTAAGTATCTCATATTATCTAAGGATATTGGAAACGATATTGTTTTTTTACTTTCAGTTGCTGACTGATTGTTGCTAGCATAAAAATACAGTTGATTTTTGTATATTGATTCAGTATCCTACAGCCTTGTTAAACTCACTTATTAGCTCTATGAACTTTTTTGTGCATTCCAATAGATTTTCGACAAAGACAATCATGTTGTCTGTGAATACAGTTTTGTTTATTTCTTTCCAAACTGGATGCCATTGTTTTTCTTGCTTTATTGAACTGGCTAGATCCTCTAGTATAATGGTAAATAGACATGGTGAGAGCAGACATCCTTTTCTTGTTGCTGATCTTTAAGAAAACATTCAGGGCTTCCCTGGTGGCGCAGTGGTTGAGAATCTGCCTGCCAATGCAGGGGACACGGGTTCGAGCCCTGGTCTGGGAAGATCCCACATGCCGCGGAGCAACTAGGCCTGTGAGCCACAGTTGCTGAGCCTCCGCGTCTGGAGCCTGTGCTCCGCAACAAGAGAGGCCGCGACAGTGACAGGCCCGCGCACCGCGATGAAGAGTGGCCCCCGCTTGCCGCAACTAGAGAAAGCCCTCACACAGAAACGAAGACCAAACACAGCCATAAATAAATAAATTAATTTAAAAAAAGAAAACATTCAGAATTTCACCATTAAGATATTAGATTACATATAACTTTTGTTTTGCTATTTTAGTGGTTTCAGGTTTATGTATAAAACTTATCAGTCTACTCTCAAGTGACATTACACCACTTTGTGTATAATTTAATAACCTTAAAATAATATACTTCATTTTTCCACTAGGGTCTTTATACTATTGTTTTCATACATTTTTCTTACATAAATATTACTTTTAAAGTAATTATCATTATCTTGTAAAGAAATTCAAATCATAAGAAAAAATCTTGTATATTTGTCCGTACATATTTGCATTTTTCTGGTGCTCTTCTTTTGTGTATTCCATATTTCCACTGCTGTTATTTTCTTTCTGAGAGGCTTCCTTTAAAATTTTATGTAATGTAGGCCTGTTTGTGATGAAGTCTTTCAGCTTTTGTACATTTTAGAAAGTCTTTATTTTGCCTTCATTTTTTAAAAACTATTTTGACTGGGTATAGAATTCTAAATTGACCAATTTTTCTTTCTTTCAGTACTTGAAAGACATTCCACTGTCTTCTCACTTGTATTGCTTCATTAAGAAATCTGATGTAATTCTTATCTTTATCCCTTGGTAGGAAAGTTTTCTTTTTTTCTTCTGGCTCTTAAAAAAATTTTTTTTTAAATAATAGGTTTGGTACAATTAGGTTCTGATTATGATTATGTGGTTTTCATCATGTTTTTTTGTGGTTTGGTTTGAAATCCTTGGACCTGTGGATTTATAATTCTCACCAAATTTGAAAATTTTCAGGTATTATCTCTACAAAGAAAAATTTTTTTTGGTCTTCCCTCCTTTAGAGACTCCAATTATGTGTATATTAGGCTGCTTGAAGATTGCTCATGGCTCCTTTATGCTCACTTTATATATTTTTAAAGTTTTTTTTCCTCTGTGTGTTTTATTTTGGATTGTTTCTATTGCTATGTCTTGAAGTCATTAATCTTCTCTTCTGCAATATCTAATCTGCACTCCCTCCAGCTCCATCTTACAGAAGCTGTGACAGGCATTTTTAGGCATCCTAAGAGGGGATATCATGTTTCCTAATCCTCAGAGTAGAGCATCCATAAGATGAAGAAACCTTTTTCTTGCTGGTGTTGACCACCTTTTATAGCATAATTTCTGTGTTATTATTAGGATAACCATATGTTCTAGTTTGACTGGGACATTCCTTGTTAATGCCCATTGTTTTGAGCTAATTATTAGTATACTCCTTTTCACTATTAAAAATCTCCCAGTTTGAAAATAAAGCATATAGTCACCAAAGCCAATGTTCTAAGAAAACACAATTTCCTTTACTTTCTTTTATTAGCCATCCTCTCAGTGTTAAGCAGTATAGCTAGAAGTTCCTATCATCTTGTTGGCTTCATGGTGTCTGTGTAGTTGAGAGAATACTGGCTCACTAGTGCTTCTATCAGTTTCTCTTTGGAAAAGACTCAATGAAGTGGCTGTCTTATTTTATGAGGAAACACCTGTCTGTGGCACTATTTTCTTTATATCTGTGCTTTAATGGGTAAGGGAGACCAAGAAGAGATTATTAAAGCTACTTTGTGCTTGACACTTGAAAGAGATGCATGGGGTTAGTGTGGCAGTGGGTGGAGGGCAAGCTGAGAATCAAAGGGAAACATGTTACCCTGTTTTCCCAGTCTTAGAACCAGAGGGCTTATGTGAGTCATATCTCTCTCAGAATCAATGGGCTGTATCAGATATTGGATATATCCTACTTTTTGGTGTTTTTATTACTCAATTTTTCCATCTCCCTTTAGTTCACTGGAACCCAGCTTCCCAGAGATCTTTGATTGCTATTCCTTGGATAAGAACAAGGAATGGCTTTGGGAAGGCATGCACCCAGATAGAAACAATAGGGTTTATAGAAGGCAGGAGGTAATATTTTACCTGGGAAGAATAGAAATTTTTAAAATACTACTTAATGTATTTTTTTCTCACAGTAGTCCAGTTTTCCACCTTCCACTATTGTCCTTTAGCAATTAAGGCTAGACCCAAAGTTTTATTGCCCCATGGAAGGAGGAATAGACAGATATTCCTTAGATCAAAAATGTCATTGCTCAGATTTGAGTATAAAAACAGACTCTTCTGACTCCTTTGTGAAGTAATAGCATTGAAATCCAGGCCTCATTGAAACAAAGTTTTTAAAAAAAAATTCTAAACTTCCCTTTATATATCAAGAACAAAACAGGAGGGTCTGAGAATATTTAGTGTAAACCACAGCAAAGAGAAGAATGAAGATAGTTGTAAAGGAAGATTCCATCCAATAGAAATAAGGAAAGATTCTTCTAATTTTTGTGGAGCAGAGACAAGAAGGATTAGAGTTGGGCAAGTGGTCATATGCAAGTATTCTAGCTCCTCTCTCACGTTCAATGTCCCTGGGGTAAGAGGAGGGCAGATATCAAACAGGTTGAGGGATACTTCAAAAGCATAGGAGCTAGTGGTCTATGTTCATAAAACCAGACAGGGAGACTATATCCCTTAGCAAAGCCCCATATCCAGTTTGGTGTTGAAGCAACAGGGCTCATATGAACAGAATAGCAATGGCTGAGTGAGGGGTCTTGAGCTTTCTCACAGAATCCTGTATCCTTCAGCGAGGTGTGGAGAAAGCAGGCAAAAGTTCTGGAGCTTCCCAGTGGAGCACTCATGTACAGGACCAGTAGACCAAGGAGGCCTGTGGTACAGGGTCACTGTACATAAAGGCAATGGCTAAACCTATGATCATTGACCTGTGAATGCCTGCACAACACTATGTCACCAGTCCAGATAAGACCGGCCACAAATGAGCAGACACCAGTGCACAGCCTCCCAGGAACAAGGCAAAATGAGAGCATCTCATCAAAGGCTAGTGAGAAACAGACTGCCCTCCTCCAAAGCTCTAAGGCTGCATCAGCTTCCCCTTATACCCAGATGCCAGTCTGAGCGGAAAGAAAGGGAGTAAAAATCTTGAAAGTAAAAATTAACCTTCATAATAAATTTGAATTTTAAGAGAATAACTTGCCTTTAATTGACAAGTGCAATTATTTTTCTGCCATCAGCAGGAAAAGGATTTCCAAGGCAGGATGAGATCAATTTTAGAAAATATAGAAACCACATTTTGTTGCAGACTTGAATCTTGGTGTATGTTTTTCAACCCCTCCCCTCACTGCACTACACATTCCTAAGTGTTAGCAGTCACCTCTAAGGCAGAATTCTGCAGGGAGAGAGCCTCATGGTGATGCAGATGCCTCCAGTTTCCCAGGGTCAGAGCCTGGAGCACCAGGGTTACTCCCCTCTCTGAGCAACAGATGCTGCTGCCTTGTACACAACAAGAATCTACTGGAACTACTAAACACAGATAGTGATGCTTTGTTGAATCGGTTCACCCTTTTCTCAAACTTTTTCTCACATAGGGGAAAGGCAAGAGAATGAGATCCTTGTTCTGACTCTTCTTCAAACATGAAAAGTATACATGAAAGAGAGACCCTAAGAAAGTTTATATAAAACTTTTATACCACTGTTAGTCCTATAAATAATTCTATGTAGAATATTTATTGAAACAACGGAATTTGTACTTAATTTTTAACTTTTAATTGGTTCTAATAGTCACATGCAGTAGAAATCCTGTTGCAATCTGGGTCAATAGTTGGTCATTAATCAAAACATCCATTAAAATGCTTACCCATAAAAAATTATACATACCTTTAACTTTTTATTTCAACCTAAAAATATACATTTATTCACCATTGTGCAAAAGAATGCACACTGAGTCACACTCTTTTTATGTACAGCCAATAGGTCAAATGATTAAATACATGCTGTTTTTCAAAGAAATAAACCACTTCATCATGCATTATCTCGAATTTCTAATTTTTATTTCCTTAAGGTAGATTGAGATTTTGAAGATACTTATAAAGCAATCTGAGCATAAAATCCTTCTAGAGTAAAATGAATCTCCCCTCTCCCTGTTTTTTACACTAATTATCCACATGTAATTCAACAGCAATTTTTTGTGACTCATCTCTCAAATCTTTTAAAAGCTTCAACTTAATTTTCATAGAAACAACCACATTCCCCCCTTTCACTCATATTTTATTAATTTATGTAATAATATGTCCATTCAAAGTTATAAGTACAATTGACATAAACATATTTAGGAACAAACACAACTGACTATTATTTGTGTGTGTGTGTGTGTGTGTGATTGATTGATTGATTGATTGATTTAACATCTTTATTGGAGTATAATTCCTTTACAATTGTGTGTTACTTTCTGCTTTATAATAACGTGAATCAACTATACGTATACATATATCTCCATATCTACTCCGTCTTGTGTCTCCCTCCCACCGTCCCTATTCCACACCTCTAGGTGGTCACAAAGCACGGAGCTGATCTCCCTGTGCTATGCGGCTGCTTCCCACTAGCTATCTATTTTACTTTTGATAGTGTATATATGTCCATGCCACTATCTCACTTCAGCCCAGCTTACCCTTCCCCTTCCCCGTGTCCTCAAGTCCATTCTCTACGTCTGCGTCTTTATACCTGTCCTGCCCCTAGGTTCTTCAGAACCATTGTCTTTTTTTATTTTTAGATTCCATATATATGTGTTAGCATACTGTATTTGTTTTTCTCTTTCTGACTTACTTCACTCTGTATGACAGTCTCTAGGTCCATCCACCTCACTACAAAGAACTCAACTTCATTTCTTTTATGGCTGAGTAATATTCCATTATGTATATGTGCCACATCTTCTTTATCCATTCATCTGCTGATGGACACTTAGGTTGCTTCCATGCCCTGGCTATTGTAAATAGGGCTGCAATGAACATTGTGGTACATGACTCTTTTTGAATTATGGTTTTCTCAGGGTACATGCACAGTAGTGGGATTGCTGGGTTGCATGGTAGTTCTTGTTTTAGTTTTTTAAGGAACCTCCATACTGTTCTCCATAGTGGCTGTATCAATTTACATTTCCACCAACAGTGCAGGAGGGTTCCCTTTTCTCCACACCCTCTCCAGCATTTATTGTTTCTAGATTTTTGATGATGGCCATTCTGACTGGTGTGAGGTGATACCTCATTGTAGTTTTGATTTGCATTTCTCTAATGATTAGTGATGTTGAGCATCCTATCATGTATTTTCTGGCAATCTGTATATCTTCTTTGGACAAATGTCTATTTAGGTCTTCTGCCCATTTGTGGATTGGGTTGTTTGTTTTTTTGATATTGAGCTGCATGAGCTGCTTGTAAATTTTGGAGATTAATCCTTTGTCAGTTGCTTCATTTGCAAATATTTTCTCCCATTCTGAGGGTTGTCTTTTCGTCTTGTTTATGGTTTCCTTTGCTGTGCAAAAGCTTTTAAGTTTCATTAGGTCCCATTTGCTTATTTTTGTTTTTATTTCCACTTCTCTACGAGGGGAGTCAAAAAGGATCTTGCTGTGATTTATGTCATAGAGTGTTCTACCTATGTTTTCCTCTAAGAGTTTTATAGTGTCTGGCCTTACATTTAGGTCTTTAATCCATTTTGAGTTTATTGTCTGTATGGTGTTAGGGAGTGTTCTAATTTCACTCTTTTACATGTAGCTGTCCAGTTTTCTTAGCACCACTTATTGAAGAGGCTGTCTTTTCTCCATTGTATATTTTTGCCTCCTTTATCAAAAATAAGGTGACCAAATGTGCATGGGTTTATCTCTGGGCTTTCTATCCTGTTCCATTGATCTATATTTCTGTTTTTGTGTCAGTATCATACTGTCATGATTACTGTAGCTTTGTCATATAGTATAGGAATCAGTAGTGGGATTGATTCTTTCAGTTCCGTTTTTCTTTCTCACTATTGCTTTGGCTATTCAGGGTCTTTTGTGTTTCCATACAAATTGTGAGATTTTTTGTTCTAGTTCTGTAAAAAATGCCATTGGTAGTTTGATAAGGATTGCGCTGAATCTGTAGATTGCTTTGGGTAGTAGAGTCATTTTCACAATGTTGATTCTTCCAATCCAAGAGCATGATATAACTCTCCATCTCTTTGTATCATCTTTAATTTCCTTCATCAGTGTCTTATAGTTTTCTGCATACAGGTCTTTTGTCTCCTTAGGTAGGTTTATTCCTAGGTATTTTATTCTTTTTGATGCAATGGTAAAATGGTAAATTGGAGTGGTTCCTTGATTCCTCTTTCAGATTTTTCATCTTTAGTGTATAGGAATGCAAGAGATTTCTGGGCATTAATTTTGTATCTTGCTACTTTACCAAATTCATTGATTAGCTCTAGTAGTTTTTTGGTAGCATCTTTAGGATTCTCTGTGTATAGTATCATGTCATCTGCAAACAATGACAGCTTTACTTCTTCTTTTCCAATTTGGATTCCTTTTATTTCTTTTTCTTCTCTGATTGCTGTGGCTAAAACTTCCAAAACTATGTTGAATACTACTGGTGAGAGTGGACAACCTTGTCTTGTTTGTGATCTTAGAGGAAATGGTTTCAGTTTTTCACCATTGAGAACGTTGTTGGCTGTGGGTTTGTCATATATGGTCTCTATTATGTTGAGGTAAGTTCCCTCTATGTTTGTTTTCTGGAGGGTTTTTACCATAAATGGGTGTTGAATTTTGTCAAAAGCTTTTTCTGCATCTATTGAGATGATCATATGGTTTTTCTCCTTCAATTTGTTAATATGGGGTATCACATTAATTGATTTGCATATGTTGAAGAATCCTTGCATTCCTGGGATAAACCCCACTTGATCATGGTGTATGATCCTTTTAATGTGCTGTTGGATTCTGTTTGCTAGTATTTTGTTGAGGATTTTTGCATCTATGTTCATCCATGATATTGACCTGTAGTTTTCTTTCTTTGTGACATCTTTGTCTGGTTTTGGTATCAGGGTGATGGTGGCCTCGTAGAATGAGTTTGGGAGTGTTCCTCCCTCTGCTATATTTTGGAAGAGTTTGAGGTGTTAGCTCTTCTCTGAATGTTTGATAGAATTCGCCTGTGAAGCCATCTGGTTCTGGGCTTTTGTTTGTTGGAAGATTTTTAATCACAGTCTCAATTTCAGTACTTATGATTGGTCTGTTTATATTTTCTCTTTCTTCCTGGTTCAGTCTTGGAAAGTTGTGCTTTCCTAAGAATTTGTCCATTTCTTCCAGGTTGTCCATTTTATTGGCATAGAGTTGCTTGTAGTAATCTCTCATGAACCTTTGTATTTCTGCACTGTCAGCAACTGACTCTTATATGGGTATAAACATACCTCAACTGGTAGGAGCTCACCCGCCTGGAGAAAAGCCTGATGATTGTCCACCTTTGGCTAACTGTGGGCACCAATCTGTGCTTTATGGAGAGGAGTGGAAAAGAGTGGCTAGTATGGCAAGTTTGATCAAATAGTCATAAGTTAATAGAGCTTCTTACAAAATCATTCACAGCAAATTCATTGTATCATAGGAGCATTTTTTTTTTTTTTTTTTTACGGTGCCTACCAGCAGCATCCTTTATCAACAAAGTCAACTCTGTTTTCATTTACTTGCTTTGTAGTGTTCAGTTCAGGCACAGTATATACAATCCTATTGTGATTTTTTATTGCTGTCTTTATTTTTTATTTAGCATTAGTCTAGCGTTGAAATACTAAGTTCTGTTCCTTTTATGTACATAGGGAACTTTTAGCCAAGTTTTTTAGTTATCTCCAGCTCGCTTTTCTGGGACTATTCCTTATTTTCCTGTCACTGTTTATCCCACCTTTCATCTACTCCCTGGATCAGTACTATACCATCTTCTAAACTTGATCAGTTTTTCAAAATGTTTAACAATCAGTAAGGCAGGGGCACCTATCTATCAGATTGAGGGCTGCTTATTGCTAGGACAGGGTCATCCAGGTTCTCGGCTGGGCTAAATTTTAACCTTTTAGATGCTGGATCATGGGGAGATCCAGGTGGCCTATTCAGCAGAAACACAGTCAGGAGGTTTAGAACAGCAGCTATTTACCTAGAAGTATTGTTATTTTATTATTTTAGCAAGTACAGCTAAACCTGTGTGTGTTTACAGAATATAAGCCAACAAACTACAGAATTTTCTCACAACTCTAAGGCATTTTCACTGTGTGTTTATGCAAACACAAAAATATTGATACATAGGCACACTAATATAACTCGCAAAAAATGTTTCTACTGCCAACTGGACAGCTTCATGTAAAAGAATGAAATTAGAACACTCCTTAACACCATACACACAAATAAATTCAAAATGGATTAAAGACCTAAATGTAAGGCCAGACACTATAAAACTCTTAGAGGAAAACATAGGCAGAACACTCTATGACATAAATCACAGCAAGATCCTTTTTGACCCACCTCCTAGAGAAATGGAAATAAAAACAAAAATAAACAAATGGGACCTAATGAAACTTAAAAGCTTTTGCACAGCAAAGGAAACCATAAACAAGACGAAAAGACAACCCTCAGAATGGGAGAAAATATTTGCAAATGAAGCAACTGACAAAGGATTAATCTCCAAAATTTACAAGCAGCTCACGCAGCTCAATATCAAAAAAACAAACAACCCAATCCACAAATGGGCAGAAGACCTAAATAGACATTTCTCCAAAGAAGATATACAGATTGCCAATAAACACATGAAAGGATGCTCAACATCACTAATCATTAGAGAAATGCAAATCAAAACTGCAGTGAGGTATTACCTCACACCAGTCAGAATGGCCATCATCAAAAATCTAGAAACAATAAATGCTGGAGAGGGTGTGGAGAAAAGGGAACCCTCTTGCACTGTTGGTGGAAATGTAAATTGATACAGCCACTATGGAGAACAGTATGGAGGTTCCTTAAAAAACTAAAAATAGAACTACCATATGACCTAGCAATCCCACTACTGGGCACATACCCTGAGAAAACCATAATTCAAAAAGAGTCATGTACCACAATGTTCATTGCAGCTCTATTACAATAGCCAGGATATGGAAGCAACCTAAGTGTCCATTGACAGATGTATGGATAAAGAAGATGTGGCACATATATACAATGGGATATTACTCAGCCATAAAAAGAAACGAAATTGAGTTTTTTGTAGTGAGGTGGACGGACCTAGAGACTGTCATACAGAGTGAAGTAAGTCAGAAAGATGAAAACAAATACAGTATGCTAACACATATATATGGAATCTAAAGAAAAAATAATAATCGTTCTGAAGAACCTAGGGGCAGGACAGGAATAAAGACGCAGACGTAGAGAATGGACTTGAGGACATGGGGAGGGAGAAGGGTAAGCTGGGACGAAGTGAGAGAGTGGCATAGACATATATACAATACTAAATGTAAAATAGATAGCTAGCGGGAAGCAGCCACATAGCACAGGGAGATCAGCTTGGTGCTTTGTGACCACCTAGAGAGGTGGGGTAGGGAGAGTGGGAGGGAGACACAAGAGGGAGGAGATATGGGGATATATGTATACATATAGCTGATTCACTTTGTTATACACCAGCAACTAACACATTGTAAAGGAATTATACTCCAATAAAGATGTTTAAAAAAATGTTTCTATTGCCAAATTATAATATCAGGAGTTTTGAAAAAAATCAATTTGGCCATTTTAATAGAGAAAAATAAGTATTTTTCGACCTCCTATCATAGAAGTCAAGTATTAACAATTCTACCCTGAAAATGGTGGTAACTGGAAAATATTCTTTTTTCTGATGGAAAACTTTATTTAGGATTGAAATGGTTTTATTTTGTTTCCATTAATATTGATCTAGTTAAATCAATACATTCTAAATGCAGTGATAATAATTAGGGAATTCCCTGGTTGTCCAGTAGTTGGGACTCAGGCACTTTCACTACCAGGGCCTGGGTTCAATCCCTGGTTGGGGAACTAAGATCTCTCAAGCCATGCTGTGTGGCCAAAAAAAAAAAAACAAGGAGAGCTTTAATATATCTCTCTGCTTGAGCGGATATTAGAGCTGACCATACCAAAGAAATAAAAGTACTAAAAAGTACTAAAAAGTGTGAAACACCACTTCTGGTCATGTTTCACTTGACTAGAAATATTAAGTTCATGACAGTCCTCTCTCATTTCTGGAAAGTTTTATTCTTTTCACTTAAAAATGTGTTTGTTTTCAGGTATTTATAAATAAACTCTCATGCTCTCATGATTTGTTTCAAAAGAATTCAATGGAGGAGTGGAGGAATAGGGGTTATAGATGAAATGAGATTGGCCATGTTTGATAATTGTTGAAACTGGTTGGTGGGTACCTGGAGGCTCATTATACTATTCTCTCTACTTTTATATATGTTTGAAATTTTCCATAATAGAAAGCTTTTTTCTCTTCCATTTTCTGTTTATTACTTTAGGCATTATTATACTTATGTTTCTAATTCATTTTTTAAAATGGAAAAGAAAGATCATTGGAAAAGTATGTATCCAATTAATATAAAATCAATCTTAAAGTAATGAGTCTTTACCATAACCATTCCAGCCATCGTTTGTAACTTACTCATGATGGCCATTTTTATGGTAATTAGAGACATTATCCTGGGCTCATCATTACAGAGTTAACAAAATTTAGAGTATTGCTATTTATTCATTTAAAAATGTTAATTGAACACCTTCTATGTACCAGGAACAGTGTGGTAGCCTCTAGGGTTATCTGTGGTGACTGAATATGTGTATTCCCTCTTTAAAATTTTGGTGAGGGAAACAGAGAATTATCAAATCTGTGCTGGATTTTAGCTATTTTCCTGTTTAGGGGAGCCAGGTGTACAGTATGCCTCATTAAAATTTTGCTAAAGTTTTGCTTTCTAAGAAGAAATATACTATTTATAAGAGTAACATATTTTTACATTCTGATTATTTTAATTTTATTTATCTTATCTTTCATATTGAAGTATAGTTGATTTACAATATTATATTAGTTTCAAGTATACAACATAGTGATACAGTATATTTATAGATTATACTCTATTTAAAATTATTACAAAATAATGGCTATATTTCCCTGTGCTGTACAATACATCCTTGTTGCTTATTTATTTTATACATAGTAGTTTGTATCTCTTAATTCCCGACCCCTATTTTGCCCCTTTACCCTCTCCTTTCCCCACTGGTACCCACTAGTTTGTTTGTTTTGTAAACATTGTTAACAAAACAATGTTTCTGTTTCATTATATTAATTTTTTTCAGATTCCACATATAAGTGATAACATACAGTATTTGTCTTTCTTTGTCTGACTTATTTCACTAAGTATAACACTCTCTAGGTCCATCTATGTTGTTGCAAATGGCAGAATTTCATTCCCTTTATGGCTGAGTAATATTCCATTGTGTATGTATATGTGTGTGTGTGTGTGTGTGTGTGTGTGTGTGTATATATATATTATATATATATATTATATATATATATATAATATATATATATAATATATATATATCACCTCTTTATCCATTCATCTGTTGATATACACTTAGGTTGCTTCCATATCTTGGCAATTGTAAATAAGGCTGCTATGAACATTGGGGTACATGTATCTTTTTGAACTAGTGTTTTCACTTTCTTTGGATATATACCAAGAAATGAAATTACCGAATCATATGGTAGCTCTATTTTTAGTTTCTTGAGGAACCTCTATATTGTTGTCCATAGTGGCTGCACCAATTTACATTCCCAACAACAGTGCATCAGGGTTCCCTTTCCTCCACATCCTTGCCAACACTTAAGTCATTTGTAGCCTTTTTGATGATGACCATTCTGACAGGTGTGAGGTGATATCTCACTGTGGTTTTGATCTGCATTTCTCTGATGATTAGTGATGTTGAGCATCTTTTCATGTGCCTGTTAGCCATCTTATATTTTCTTTGGAAAAATGTCTCTTCAGGTTTTCTGCCCATTTTTAATCGAGTTATTCATTTTTTGATATCGAGTTGTATAAATTGTTTATATATTTTGGATATTAACCCATTATCAGTCATATCATTGGCAAATATTTTCTCCCACTCAGTAGGCTGTCTGTTTATTTTGTCAATGATTTCCTTTGCTGTGGGAAAGACTTTAAGTTTAATTAGGTCCCATTTATTTATTTTTGCTTTTGTTTCTTTTTCCTTAGGAGACTGATTCAAAAAAATATTGCTACGATTTATGTCGAAGAGTGTTCTGCCTATTTTCTCTTCTAGGAGTTTTATGGTTTCTGGTCTTACATTTATACCTTTAATCCATTTTGAATTTATTTTTGTATATGGTGTGAGAAAATGTTCTAATTTCATTCTTTTACATGTAGCTGTCCAGTTTTCCCAGCAGCACGTATTGAAAAGACTGTCTTTTCGCCATTGTATATTCTTACCTCCTTTGTTGTAGATAAATTCATCTTAAGTTTGTAGGTTTATTTCTGGGCTCTCTGTTCTGTTCCATTGATTTATGTGTCTGCTTTTCTGCCAATAACATATTCTGAGTGTTTTAAAATTTGATTTCTATAAATAGTTTATTATCACAGTGGGATAGATGAATAAGATAAATGAATTAGCTTTTGGAACTGCTCTCATTTCTAACATATAAAGAAGGTAAGAATATTAATTATAGAATGCTACAGCGAAAAAATATTTTCAGCTGGGTGGGAGGCTACTGTCAGGTCTGGGATTTGATTTTGCTCTACTTACAAAGTAAGATATTAGCCTGTTACTGTTTCATGGGTGCTGGCTGAAGACACCAGACTTTGATTAGGAACACAGAACTCCATTACTCATGGCACAGCAAAGAGTATGAGTATCTGCATATTTACACGGGTTCTCCTGCCCCCAGGTCCCATCAACATGAACCAATATGCTCAGGTCGATTTGGATTTGATGCACACAGTGGGTTTGCATCACAGCTAAAGTACACTGACCTTGAGGAATCTACTGCTTTTTTAACAAACAGTAAGCAAGCCTATTCTTTGTGTGGGGAAATACACTTACCTCTTCTATCAGAAGAGATCGAAAGTCTAATTATATCTTAGACTAGAACCTAGGTTAGGTGACATATGCAGTCACTCCCAACTCTGATATGCTAATCTCTCTGATCAAAAATTGTGTTTTTCTGTTGAAGTCATTAGGCAGAAGAATCCCTCGTTCCATCACAATTTTTAAACAGGTATAGAAGATAAAATTTTTCAGTAATAAATTTCACATAATTTCTCATGCTGAGACCACCCCCCATTCTGCCTGATGCCAAAAACTTAAAGTAAAATTCAGTGATTTCACAGATATTTAGGTTTAACACTCAGTCACATTGGGCTGCTCCCTTTCCCTGAGTTCTGTTGCTCCTAGGGCTTACACAAATGCTGCTGTTGTATGAGTGAGCATGGGAGAAGGGGAGGATGTTCATTTCCTTATCTGTTCAAGTTCTAGGCTGGCTTCCTGTTCCACACATCACTCTTGTCATGTACAAACAGGTCATATGCAGAATTCCCTTGGATTGATGGTGAAGTCATGAGAAAAAGAGAAGAGCACGCTAGGTAACAAACAAAAGTATTACCCTCCCATACAAGGCTAATTAAATATCGCTTGATGGTCAAAGGTACTAGGGTGAGGGAGGGAAATAAGACTCTAACTCTTGTAAGGTTGAGAGTCACTTTTCTCCAGATTTCTTTCCTCATATAGGAAGCCCAGCATGGAGTACATGTATAGTTGCACATACCAGGTTTCATAGCAAAGCAGATCTAGAAAAAGAATAAGCTCCTGCACGTTACTCACAGTGACCAGGAGAGGGCACTTAGCACAAATGAATGAAATAATTCTGCCAACACCTGGTTCTAAAGCTTCCTCTTTGGCTCTACCATTTGTACAAATCAATTTATTTTATGTGTCCATTGCAAACTCCTTTGGAGCTAAGGATAATTGCAATTACACATTCCTCTTGATGACTGTCCTCAACTATATAATATCCCAAGTGGTTGAGATACTCATTTTTCCATGCAGAACACAGGAACAAGTCCATATGAATATGAAAAAATTTCTGAGGGAAGAATTTATTTTGGTAGACCATTTCTCAAAATGAGCACTTTAGAGGAATTAAAATGTGTTTGAGCAATCTTTCAGAAGAGGGAAAACACATTTACTGAAACCTTCCTGTAAGGAAAGACTTCTGATATGCTCTCTTTCCTCCATTTCTTATATATATATACGTGGTTTGGTTCAGATTGTGAGCTCAAAGAATTCACCTTTGAACACACTAAAACAAGGGAAAGAATACTATTCTATCATAAAACAAAATGAGACACTGCATTTCCTAGGGAAAAAAAAAAACCCTTGAATTCTATGTATTTCCTTTTAGGCCTACCATAGACAAACAACAATAAATTGGCCAACCATGTTCTTCAGGCATATAATTTTCTTTCTTCCCAAAGTGAACACTCCCTGGGAAAATACAGATAACTTCTAATTTCAAAGTCCTTAAACACAAGAAGAAAGTAGGCCACCTTGACCACAGCACAAAATAATTTTTTCCAAGAGGACTTGAATGAGTACCTCAGTATCCAAGGAAAAAATACATACCAGTAAGATTTTTTACTACTTTGTTTTGATTCATTTTCAAATACTTTTTATAGCAATGGGAAAAAAATATCGATGAATCGGTTTTTCCAAAACAAAGCCATTTTGTCTTTTAATTTTAGCCTGAAAGTGGCTCCTCGTTGTAAGTATTTTAGAAATAATAACACTGTGGCAGAGAGTAGCTGAGAGACTTGCTTGTGGACACCTAATGTTTCCAAATTTGGGAGTAATATTTCCACCCACGAGGCATTGAGTTTTTGCTATGAAGTCACCTACAAATTCCAAACTGTTTCTGTCCTATTAGATATAAAGAAATGTCAATAATCCAAAGAGATTATGGTTTAATTTACATTTAGTTACTATAACCAGCTTTAGTTTGGGAACCTAATTCTTTCTGATTCAAAGGAAGTACATTTTGCTCTTGGTTGACAATTCACTTTCCATGTCACTAATAATAATAAACAATAACATTACTGAGTGACTGTTTTGTGCCATCATCCTCTCAACTATCCTCTAAGATAGTTTTTATTATCCCCATTTACAAAAGAAAAAACTAAGGGAGCTCAGAGATGTTAAGTAACTGTCCCTGAATACAGAGCCATTAGTGGCAGAGGCAGAATTGGTACCAGCTGTATCTGACTCCTAACCCTTGCTGTCTCCACCATGCCTCACTTCTTCTTAATTGCATAAATTATTTTACCAAATTGAAACACAAATGTCATTTTCTGTTAATAGCAACAGTAACTACTTTCTTGACTTTCTATTTTTCAATTTTGGGCAGAAAGGCATTACAAAGTGAATTAATTTTTTATTGCATCTGGTAAGAATCCAGAAAGTACTATGAATTCTTACTATAAAAAGTATACCTATATGACTAGGCCGAGTACACAGTACTACATGCATTTTCTAAGAGATCTTGTTTTCAATCAATATTAAGGTACTTTGTCTACTTATTTATTTCATTTTAAACCAAGGTAAAAATCTTGCTGTTGGATACAATACTTAATAATCTAATAGTCAAGTTCTTGAAACAACAATATACAGTTATCTGAAAAAATACAGATTTCAGAAGGTTTAAGTAGATTCCCTCAGAAATCTGTTCATGTGCTTACTCCCAGAGGCCCACACAATTTTTTTAAATCAGTTTCACACACTTTACCAAGTTCAAGCTAGGTCATATAACAGGCTTTAGAAAATCTAGGGCTTATTTTTAAAGGGTCAGGCACATAAAATCTCAGAGGTGTGTACAATCCTTTTGAATAGCTGCCATCTTCCTGAGAGCCATCAGTATCAAAACAACAGGCAAGGTTTTCCACGTGGTCCCTGGTTGCCTGAGCCATTCCTTGGCAGGAGTGCTCAAGACCAGCTGAGCCTTGGGGAAAATACCCAGAAGATAGATTTCTGGGAGCTCCAAGCCATCTCAGACTAACCCCTGCCTCTGGTTCTGTCCCTCTCCCGTGGGTTGTAGGCAAAGACCCCAGCCTGATCCATGTGTTGAAGACTGTGTATGGGGCTGCTGTGTGGTCAGAGCGCTAGTCTGTTGAGCAGAGGCAGGGGCCAGCCTTCCCTAAACGTCTCCCTCCCTCCTTGTGGACCTGGATCAAGTCCTGCTCTTTCAGCGGGGAGTTGGCCCAGGAGCTGCCTAGCTGGGGGGCATGGTGGGAACTTGCATTCCCTCTGACCAGTCAGCCCACTTGTTCTATTCAGATGACTACCCCAGTGCCTTAAGGGAAGGAATCCACCACACTTTGTCTGCTGGACCCACCCCAGCTCTGTCCTCTATACGGGGGTTGCCCGGGGGGTGGCTGTGGGGAGATGTGCCCTCCGAGGGCCCAGCCCAGGCTCCCAGGCACCTGAGCGGCAGCGCTCCCTCTGTCCTCACTTGCTCCTTCCATCCCCGCCTGCTCACCTCTGAGGCCTGTGATTTCGGCAGCTCCAACCACTACCTCCAGTCTTCACCCTTTCTGTAGTCAGCACGGTAGAGCTGATCCAACCCCAGCTTCTGCACTTTCTGCCTGTGTGACATTGGAAATGACTTCCCCTCTTGGCTGAGCTTCACACTTATTGCAGGATACAAATGACATGTGACATTGTGGAAGTTTAACTTATACAACATATCAAATCAACATTTATGTCTCAATAGAAATAATAAATTAATAATAAAAGAAAATAAAGCTCAACTCTGAGGAAGCAGCTTGAAAAGCACTGATAAATTACTGGACCGCGAGGGACACAAGGCAGACAGAACTGTTAAGCTGTTATCGTCTCAAGAAAGCAACATTGCATAAGTTGCAGAAATGGGAAGGTTTTTTTTTATCTAGAAAGGAAAGGAAAATGGAATCCCAATCTTACTCTTTACACCAAAAAGACTACCATATTTTAAAATACAGCAATAGAAACCATAAGTGAAGTGAAAATAAGATTCTGCCTAGAGTAACAGTACTGTGAACAAATGAGGGTAATATTGGTAACAGAGCAAAATAAAGCTTATTTCATTAATCTACAGTTAACTACCATAAATCAAAGTGAAAGGACTAACAACCCAGGAGATAAAGGATATGAACGCTTAACATGACTGGAAATACAAATTACTTTTAGACTTAAGAAAAGATGTTCAAAATCACCCATAGTAAAAGAAAAGCAAATTAAACCTATAAGAAAAATAACCATTTCCATTTATCAGATTGATAAAGATCAAAATGATTGACAGTACCCTGAGTTGAGCAGGATAGTACAGGAAAATAGGTGCTCTCAAATACTGCTGATGGGAGTAAAAACTGAAATCATCCTTTTGGAAGGCAATTTGGCAGTGACTAACAAATTAAAAACACACATACCCTTTTATTCAAAAAGTCTCTTTTTAGGACTATATCTTGCAAATATATTTAAATATGAGCAAAAAGCTATCTGTACAAAGATATTCATTGCAGCATTTTTTAAAAATAGCAAAAGCTTGGAAAGAACTTAAAGATGTATAAGTAAGGCTAGTTACACAAATAAAGCTCTATATAGACAATAAACACTGTGTAGATATTAGCAAAATCAACAAGGCCATACTGCTTTACTAATATGTAATTGTCACCAAGACAGTCAGATGGATATATTTTTTAAAAAGCATAAAATAATCTTATGGTGCTATCTTTTTGTGTTTTTAGGATAAATATTTGTATATGCTTGTATATGTATGTACATATACATAGGGGATTAAATAAGAAATTGGTAACAGACACTCCAGGTAAACTGATATCTGAGGGGCAGGGGTGAAGGGGAAATTTATTTTTTACTATATATTCCTTAACTGCACTTTTTAAATTTTATAGCATATGTGTGATTTGCTTACTTTGTTTTCTTTAAGAGTAGGGGCTTTGTGGTCAAACAGCTTTGTATGAAGTCCCATTTCTACCACTCTAGACAGATTACTTCATCTCTCATCTTTACAGTGAGGATAATCCACTAAGTAGAAAGTGTTTGCCAGTTTTTTGTGTGTGTGTGTGTCTTTTTCTAAAATTAATTAATTAATTAATTATTTTGGCTGTGTCGGGTCTTCGCTGCTGCGTGCGGGCTTTCTCTAGATGCGGCGAGCAGGGGCTACTTTTCGTTGCGCTGCACGGGCTTCTCATCGCAGTGGCTTCTCTTGTTGTGGAGCTCGGGCTCTAGGCGCATGGGCTTCAGTAGTTGTGGCACACAGGCTCAGTGGTTGTGGCTCGTGGGCTCTAGAGCGCAGGCTCAGTAGTTGTGGCATGCGGGCTTAGTTGCTCCGCAGCATGTGGGATCTTCCCGGACCAGGGACCGAACCCGTGTCCCCTGCATTGGCAGGCAGATTCTTAACCACTGTGCCACCAGGGAAGTCCCTGCCATTTTTAAAAGGGCAAATTTTAAACAACAGTAATTATTTGCTTGTAGTAGATTTTCAGTCATTATGATGGTATAAGGGATACATGGGACAATGGCTACCTAGGTGGCATGACAGTTGTTTTGCTACCCAGAATTCCCTTCCCTTCTTCTGGCAATCATATTATTCGTTTGGAGAACTACCATCTGCCCACTTCTCAAACCATTTGTTTTGAGTGGACCCGATGCTTGATACTGAGGGTTGACATGGAACTTAGACCTGGCCAATGAGAGCTTTGCATTCCTAGTCATAGTAAGGTAGAAGCAACAATTTGGGAAGACTGTCATCAGCATACCGTGAACAGTGATATTCCCAATTGCACCTCTTTCTTCCCAGACCCATATATACATTGGTCACTGGTTGAGACAAGATTTCATGTTCTCTGTGGACCCCAATTCACAAGGATCCGACTTCTACCTACCATCATAATTGCTGTCTTCAATAAGCCATTTCATTCTTCTATGAGGCCGGCTGCTTCTGTGCAGTGAGCTACACAGTAAGATCTATAAATCTTGTGAGAATCAGCACATTTCTTTACTGCTTTTGGCAAAATTTTGCAGTGTTTTGAAGTGCAACGTATTTTCCTTTCATGTGTGGCTTTGAAATTGGGTCCCTGTGGGATCAGATTCTACTTATAGGTCCAGAAGGACTGCTTTAAGTAGAATGGAACATGAGGCAAATTAGTATCCCCTGGTTAGGTGACAACTTCAACAAAAGTCACCACAGCTTTTTAAAGCAAGGAAAGACTAGAACCCAGGATAGAAGGGGCTACATTTGCTGTCATTGGAAGGTCAATGGGTTTAGTTTTGGGGTAAACAGAATTTTCCAAATTCTTCCAAGGATCACCTCTCCAAATTCCAGAATCTTACTTTTTCCCAAGATATGCATTTTCACGTAAGAAACCTGGCAAGTCTTTGAATTCAACCCATGTTGTAATTTAACAAGCCGTAGGGTCAGACTCTGGTTTCCGGCAACCAGCAGCCACAAGAAAGAAGATTTTTTTAAAGCTAAAAATTTCCTAGTTCTCTAACCACATTGAGTGGATAATTTAAAGCCCTGAGTTTTTCATTTCTCTTTTTAATCTCTCTAACGCAGTATGCAGCAGCCAGTTTACCCCTACCCATCATGTCTTCATACTATGCCACCTTATCACTCAGTTATCAAAGTCATGTTTCCTCTAGACACCTCAAGCCAGGTGAATACAGGTGATAATTTACCTATTTCACCACTAGCTTCCACAGATTATTATTGTTCCATTGTTTAATGGTAGGTCAATCCTCACTTCCTTCAAACCCAAGTAGGTTAGATACCTAACCTACTACCTCAAACACTATTATCAATCAGAATTCAGTCACAGATAACAGAAAACACTCTATTTCAAGCCGGAAGTAATTTAAATCAGGGAATTAGACACTTATAAAATCATTTAAAGAGGCGGAGAATTGGACTCTAGAAATAATTTCAGAATGATTCTGGCCCGCTAAGGCAGCTGCTACCTTGACCACATTTAGGGAAGCTGGAAATCTGGAAGCTGTCCCTGGAACTGTTCCTCTGGGAACACTTACCTTAACTGTGCAATCCAGGGATCTGGAAGGTGTAGCTGTTAGCTCTAGAACCATTCTGCACCTCCTAGGCTCTGTACTATAACCTGGCCCTGCAAAGCTACTGAATAGACCTGGGGCCTTCATCTGAAGCAGGGAATCCTAATTCCTGCGCAATCATGCTTACCAGCAAAATCAGCAGAAACTGAAGAAGGGAAACCTATGCCTTAAGTAAGTTTCAAATTTTGGGCATCCCATCTGACTGCAGAAACTTATCCTTCAGCCCTAGCTTCAGCAGACTCTGAGAGGTGTAGATTTTAGCTTTCTCACTCCTGCAGTTCAGGAAGTCACACAAGAGGGGCCACATCCCCCATAAAGTCCCAAAGCAAAATTCTAACAAGCTTGAAACAGATGACCTCACTTATTCTTGGATTTGTAATAAATGTGGTTCTTGGATGTGTCATATTTACAAAATGTTAATGAGCTACATTCTGAGTCTAAAATCAGCTTAAGCACAATGTTTTTCCCCGCTGACTTCCAGTGAGTTGGGACTGTACTACTTCTCGAACTTCCTTCTCTATGTGGTCAAGGGCTGAATTCTAAGCAAAGCAAATTAACTTCTAGGGATTTGTGAACTGAAAGGTTCTGTAAACATCCCTTTAAACAATGTTTAAATTTATTTAAAGAAGTTCTGGGGTAAAGTTTCATATGTCTCAGTGCAAGGGGTAGGGAAACATTTCCTGTTATATAGGTATAACAGAGGAATATTATCTCCTTGAGTAGCTTTTTTTATCTGTTTCTTAGAAAATACAATGATCTTTTTATTTACATTAATTGACAAGAAAGGCAAATTATATGCTGATTAGGTACAGTAATTTCCTAAAATAATGAATATTAAAGTGACATGTGCAAGGGAAAAACAATGGATGAGAGCCCTGAGGCACATGGACATCCCTATACAGCAGCAGACCCATTGCAAATGGAGCCACATAATTGCAAATTCTCAGATGAGATCTGCACAACCACATCTCATGGTTTAGTGTTTTTAACATACGGACAAATCAAAGAGGAGAACAACTTTATACTATTTAATTGTTTATGTTAATGGCTGGAAGTTTAAAAGCAAAAATGAATTGTGTACAGATATGTTCAACAAACTGAAATAGAAAGGGGGAGGAAACTAAAGGTAGTGTAATCACTTTCAGGACGTAATAAATGTGCAGCGATGAAAAACCATTCAAAATTCAAAACTGTTCCTTAATTGTTCTCTGCACTGGGCACATCCTAACTAATACTTTGCAGATAAACCAGCCCATTCACAGATGAATGTTTTTGAATTAACTGTTGCACTTAGGGTGTACCATTTGCAATTTATTTGCTTACATTTATATTCTGAGTTTCTATAAATTTGCTCCACACGTTGCCAACTTGGATAGAACGACAAGGAAATTCAGTTTCAACTCAAATTCAGTGAAAGAAGGATGTCAAAATCCAGATCTGGACATCGTGGCTGGGAACTGAGCGTTCTGTGTTGCTTGGCTGAGAAGTGGTGTAGTTGTCCTCTGGTTCCTATTTTGCCCTAGTTCCTCATACTTTGTGGTTATTTCCAGTCAATGTGTGCTCTTAAATAATTGAACCCACCCTTCTTAACATGACCTAACTGTGGCCTTTGTACTTATATATCCAAAAAAGAGTATCATTTAATAAATGGATTATTAGTATGGTATAAAAAACACAAAAGGCAAGAAGAGTAGGAAAAAAAGAAGCAAACAATCTGTTAAGAGAAAAGGGGAACCAACAGCATAGGTTAATGAAATTCAGTGTTTGATTTGAAGAAAACATAGACCATGTATTTCTTGGATTTCCTGAGTGAATCCATCGATAAATCTCTTCTTCCAGCATATGTGCTTGAACTAACCCACCAACATTCCAACAGACTAATGTCTCCACCCAGCTACTCATTCCAGAGTTATAGTTATTGAGTCAAATGCCTTGGCCATTCTAAGAAAATTCCACAAGTAACAATTACTGTACTTGGCAGGAAGCCTGGTAATACCCAGCTAGAACTTTGTTGTTGTTGATTTAAAAAATATTTTTCAGATTTATTGCTACTTAGGAAAGTGTATCATCAAAATATAAAGTGAAGAAAGAGCTAAAAGAAGTAACTTAGGCTAATAAATATATAATAATATTCCAAGTCAATATACCTTTTAATTGTAACCTAAATATAATTGAATCCCTGTCCCCAAATAGCCTATTCTCAAATAGTAAATAAAAGCAATTGGAATCTTTGCGAAGTCTCTTGGTGGGGGAAAAATGCCTGAAAACGGATGGCGTGTTTTTAATACAAGCCACATGACTTAACTTTTTTATTTTTTTGGATAGTTTTCTTGTTCCTCATCACTTTTCAATATTCAACTCAGTCACTTAACATGGTTCTCCCACTGCCACCCTTTCTCTCTCATTTTCCTCCTTCCAGAGGAGGGACCCTCCTATCAGTCCCTTACCAATAGCTCTAGCTGCCTACAGAGACTTTCCCTGCTGCATGCAGCCCTCTGTCAAACTTATTCTCACCCTGTGCTTTGATTGCTTTTCTCATAAGAATTATCCCATCACTAAAATTCTGCATAGAAAATGAGATCCAATCAGTAATACTTTTTTCTTCTTGGAAGAAAACAAAGTGGTGAGGGAGGCTATAGATACTTTCAAAGTAATTCTATTTCTCTGTTACCCTTTCTCCCATCAGATATTTATGCACCCACGATCAAGAGGAGAATGCCATATGTGTTTGTACAACTCACCACCACCACTCATCACACTCCAACGTGCTTTTCTCCTTCTTCACTTGGGTCAGACAGGCTTCCCATCAGGCACTCTGGAAAGTGTACCATACCTGTGTCTGTCTAAGTTTCTCCTAGAAAATTGGAAAGGAAATGCATCAGCATTAGGATTTTAATGCCTACCCACCCTCCTGGGGTCCTTGTTTTCATAACATGAGGATGAAGGTAATTTCACAGAATTCTTTCTATTACACGGGCAATTGACTATTAGATGAACTGTAGCAACATAACTGAGGCAGTATGGACCAAGCTGAATAATCAAAGTTTTGAGAAATCAGAAGTTGTCTAGAAAAAATTTCTTCCCACCCTGGATACTATAAAATGAAGGGAGTTAGATAGCTGAAAAATCATACTGGAGTTAAATAAGGAGGGACACTCCCCAAACTGGAACTCCTTTGGCAAGACAGGGGCTCCTCAGGGTCAGAAGTCTCACTGTAGAGCATTGCACTTCAAGAGGCTCAGTCAGTCTTGCCCTGTCCCTTCCTCTTCAAGTCTTCTGCACATCTGGGGTTTAAGTTCATTCATCTGTGATTCTCCTTCAAGGCAGCTGCATTCATCAATTGGTCTACCTCAGCACTGTTTAGCTTCACTAGCCACAAAAATTTGAGGGGATTCTTGGGCACTATAATAAAGGTAAAGCCTATTTAAGGTTCTCTCAAGTCTAAGACTAATCGTTCTTCATGATCAATCATTCCCTCAGGAACTTGATCCAGACAATTCTGAGCCTGTACCATGCTCTATTGCCCCCTAGAGGATGACTCATTTTAGTGGTTTTCTGTAGGAATGCAAAAGCAGAGTTTATACCCACTCATAGCTATGAACTTGACATACGAATTCCAAAAAACTCCATCCTGCCATACACTCATTCTAGAGCAGTGAGGAAGTCCACTACAGAAAGGAAAAAACTGTGTGGCTTTGAATCCACTAGACCTATAGACCGTGTTTTTCTGTCTCCAGGGAAGTCTACTAAAGCAGTTTTAAGTCATTTGCTAGCCACACCTAAAATTCCATTTCTTGGGTTCCTGGTGAGACACCTCCCATGAATTTCTCAAATTCCTAGTAGCAAGTAGCCTGTATCAGTAAATCCAGAAACTGATTTCAAATCTCTCAGCGGAAGCCATGTTCTGAGGACATGAAGTATTTGGAAGAGGAGTAGAGACATTATAAGCACATGTCTGCTATAATCTTTTTTTTTTTTTTTTTTCCTTTCAGGAACTATTACCAAAAATTGAGAAAAATTCCAAGAAATTGAGAGTCTGTTGAGAAAAGATTATAAATCAAGCTCATAGATAACCCCCAATACAATGCTGCATAACTCTAGTCCTATTTTTCGAGCATCCAGTTCCCAAAATTGACATTTTGCTTCAGTACATCTCCACAGCATTTCATTGGCTTTCAGTATTATTCTAAAACCCATTGGCACTTGTTCTCAGACCATTTCCTCTTTTATATCTATTCTGTTAATAGTTTGGCAGACATAGGGTAAGTGTTTAGTTCTAGCAATTATTATGCACTAGGCTCAAAATCACAAAAAAATAGTCCCTAACTTGTAACTCAAATAGAACTTGGGCTCCATACCAGCCCAGCAGGATGTCAATTCAATAAACAATGGCCAGTCATCCTAACAGGTAATTAAGCAATTAGAAACTTTACTCAGTCTCCAAGGAAAATGCCAAAACAGAGAGCACATACTTACGACAGCCAGTTTTCTTTAAAAAAAAATTTCTTCAGACATCACATTTAGTCTCAATATCTAGTCAATATGAAATAAACATTGAATATTTAAGATATATCTCCATTCTCTTACAAAGTGTTATGGCAGAGCTGCTCAGAAATTAAGTTGGAGTACCATCATGAAAGACGTATCTTTTTTTTTTTTAATATTTATTTATTTATTTATTTTATTTATGGCTGTGTTGGGTCTTCGTTTCTGTGCAAGGGCTTTCTCTAGTTGTGGCAAGTGGGGACCACTCTTCATCGTGGTGCGCGGGCCTCTCATTATCACGACCTCGCTTGTTGTAGAGCACAGGCTCCAGACGCGCAGGCTCAGTAATTGTGGCTCACGGGCCTAGTTGCTCCGCGGCATGTGGGATCTTCCCAGACCAGGGCTCGAACCTGTGTCCCCTGCATTGGCAGGCAGATTCTCAACCACTGCGCCACCAGGGAAGCCCCGACATATCTTTTTGTGAAAGATGATTAAATATACTGTAGCAGATATAGCAGTAGTTTATTTAGTGGTCCCTTAGTATCACATACAAAAAATGTATTATTTACTTCCAGAAATAATCATCTTGATAATATCCATTTATTCATAAGGAAATGGGTAAACTGTGTCAATTTTTCTTACAAATCACTTGTTTATATAGCTGATTATTAGTACAGAGTTATAGCATAGTAAAAATGTATTGATAAATAAAACACTAACTTCTGTTTCTTTATTCTTTGTTCCTATAGCTAGTTGTAAGGGATATTTTTCTTTTGTGAAAGCGAGCCTTTAATGGAGACACTTAGAGAACAGCCTCTTTGATTGTGTACATAAGTGTCAACACAAGCAAAGTCTGCTGTAGTAATTTGTGAATTTCCTCTGTGGTTTGCTTGAAAGATCACGAAATGATCATTTAGCACTTCTCATATGAAAATATCACCATTTGGATTGCAGCTGGAGTTGCTCTTAGCTGGGGTCCTGTTACTTCCAAGAACAAGTCACGGCATTTTTAAGAGCCCCGTTTCAATGCTCATGCATGCTTTCTGCCTCATAAACCTTGCAATTTAGTGTTAGATCACCTTAAATTATTTCTTCTCCTCATCTCATTCACAATTCACCATGCAGTCATTGTTGAGATGCCCAAACACCATTCTCAACAAAGGGCAGCTCATAAAATAACCAGAGTCCTAAGAAAATGTGAATACTCAGTTAAATGAATTATTCAATTTACAAATGAAAATTTAAATGGGATAACTCTAAAACTATTTAGTCTACTATAAAACTGCATTGTTTACAATTAAGTTACCTTTATCCTTTTTAAATTAAGAAACAAGTAGATTTTGGTACATGAAATGTGAGGGCCTGACTAAAGCCAGTTTGGTGTGGTCAAGTATTGGGCAAGATTCCCCATTCACCTCCACCAAAACCTTGCCATTTTGGTGAGATTAAGGTTCCAATTGCTTCAGCCCAAGACCTCTCTGGAGCAGACGCTCTGCTACTCTGGTTAAATTAAGCCCGTTTCTCTCCCAAGTGAGTAAATACTTAAGTTCCCATGCTGAGACAGCTGAAGTGACTTTTCACTTGGCACACTGATTCTGGGAGTGCAATACATATTTGTTGAATCCATGCTAAGTTAGGGCAAAGTATTTTTATTATTACTACTTATTAACATGTATTGAGAATAGATATTGTACTTGGTCCACATACAATGCATAAAGGAAGTCCTCATTCCTACAGATGGAAATAAACAACTTGGATGAATATATATGGATGAAATTTATATCCTTATGGAAACTATAGTTCAATTGAGAAGACGGGCATTGAGCACATAATTACAGGTGAGGCTAGTTTTACAAACAAGTGCAGTACACTATGTATGTGCAAAAAAGAAGGAGTTGACCTTGTTTTGGGGTGAAAGGAAAGTCTCCAGAAAGAAATGACATTTGTGCTGAGACTTGAAGAATGCGATAAAGTTGGCTAGCTAAAGAGTAGAAGAAATAGCGATTCATGCAAAAAAGACTCTGATGGGAGAGCGTATGACAGTTTGGTCTGGAAACTGCAATGAACAGTAGCAGTGTAGAGGAGGTGGGGCTGTGGGGATGTGGGGGTGGTGGTGGCATTGAACCTACATAAATTGGCAAGAGCAGAGTCCATTAGGCCATAGGAGGAATTTTCTACTTCACTCTAAGGGAAGTGAGCTTCTCCTAAATTGTTTTGATGACAGGAATGACATCGTCATATGTGTGTTTGTAAAAATAATCACCCTAGCTACAGTATGGACTATGTGAGGGTGGGCATGGGTCAATGAATGTGGGGAAATTGGCTAGGAAGTTATTGACTAAGAGAGAGATAATTGGTGACTTTGTTAGGGGTGTTTGAAATGGAGATGGGGAAAAGCAGAAATGTTAAAAGAGGTCCAATGGACCATATTCTAAAATGGATTGGATGTTGGGGTAAAGGACAGGGTGACCTGAGGGATGACTCCCAGGTTTCTGGACTAGCCATCTGGGGTTATGGTTACTAAGATAGAGGAGAATAAAGAAAAAATTTGCTGCAGAAAAATAATCAGTTTGGGACATGTTATATTATATATTAAAAGTATTGGACTAGACATATATGTATATTAATGCATTATTAACATTAATTTAAAAATCATTTCCTTTCTATCCATGATTAAACAAACTTTCATATATACAAATACTACTCCTGATTCCTCTTATGCAACTCTTTTATTGATTCTGTGATGGGTTAAATTTATTTAATAAGTAAATAAAATACTTTATACTTTCTTTTTGATTTTTGATTATGATTTTTTATGAATCACCATAATTAGTTTAGAAGTATTAATATTTTATATTAATTAATAGGTGAATATTTTTGGTATCTTATTATTTCCAATATTGTGGGTATGTGAAATGAATTATTCATGTTCTTTTCAATAGATTTTTTATGGACAAAATTGTTTTCCCCAATAAATTGACTCATTCACAGATAGAATAAAGTATGTACCAGATATGTTTCTGAGACAAAGGTACAGTTGAATGTATCTGTATGAGTGAGCCCAGCTGAAAACAGAATAACCACTCAGCTGACCCAAAGGGTTGTGAAATAATACTATGTGTATTATTTTGAGGCACCAGGTTTTGAGATGATTTGTTACATAGCAATAGTTAGCAGATATGGTACTATTTTTTCATTACCTACCCTCTAAAATTGTTCATATACAATCATTCCTTGTGATCATATAGAATCATTCCTTGTTGTTCTCTTATTTACATCCATCAGGTTTCTTTCACAGTCTCTTATTATTCTCCTCCTTAAATCTTAACTAAAACAAAGTTTTAAAGAGGATATAAAGTCAATTTATAAAATCTACTGTGTTTCTATAAACTAGCAACAAACAATAAGAAAATTAAGTTTAAATATTTTCATTATAATAATTGCAAAACACATAAAATACTTATAAATTTAACAAAAGAGATGCAAAGTTTCTACACTGAAAATTACAAAACACTGCTGAAAGAAATTAAAGACCTGAATAAGTGGAGTGTATACCATGTTCATGGACTGGAAGACTCATATTGTTAAAGTATAAATTGTCCCCAAACTGATATATAGATTCAGTGAAGCTTCAATCAGAATTCCAGCAGTTTTTTGGGCAGAAATTGTCAGGCTGTTTCTAAAATGTATATGGAAATGCAAAGAACCAAAAACAGTCAAAATATTTTTGGAGGACTTTCACTATCTGATTGCAAGACTTAGTATAAAGCTATAATAATCATGACAATGTGGTAATGACATGAGAATAAACATGTTAGTAAAAAAGCATAGGAAGTCCAGAAATAGATCTGCACATAGAGGCAAACTGATTTTTGACAAAGGTGCAAAGGGGTGTCTTGGAGAAATAGTCTTTTCAACAAATTTTGCTGAATCAACTGGATATCCATATGAAGAAAACCTCAACGCCTGCCTCATACTATACTCAAAAGTATTTTAAAATGGATCATAGGCCTAAACATAAAGCTAAAATTATAAAACTTCTGGAAGAAAATCTTGTCAATTTGGGTTAGAAAAAGATTTCTTAGGATACAAAAGGAAAATAAATCGATCATCTGGATTTTATCAAAACTACAAACTCCTGTTCTTCAAAAGACATTAAGAAAATGAAAAGGTAAGCCCATGGATGGAGAAAATATTTGTAATACATTTGTCTCACATAAGTTTTGTTTCCAGAATGTATAAAAAATGCTTACACCTTAATAAGAATATAAGAAAAAAATTGGGCAAAAAATTGAATATATATTTCACAAATGTATAGCACACAAAAAAGTATCACATGAAAGTAATGCTTAAAATCATAAATCATTAAGGAAATGCAAATTAAAATAACAATCAAATACCACTTCACACCCAATGGCTAAAATGGAAAAAGACTGAAATATCAGGGGTTGGCAAGGATGTGGAACACCGGAATCTCTGTATGCGGCTGGTGTGAACGTAAAATAATACAACTACTTATAAAAAGATTTGATAGTTTCTTATAAAAGTAGACACATACCTAACTCTAAAGATGCAGCAATTCTACCCCTAAGTATTTACCAAAAATAAATAAAAAATACATCCACTGAATAACTTGTAGATGAATACTCATAGCAGCTTTATTCATAATAGCTCTAGTCTGGAAAACAAACAAGCAAATAAACAAATTATGGTATGTTCATAGCATGAAACACTACTCATTATGAAAGATAAATGAACTGCAGATTGAGCGACAACATGGATGAATCTTAGACATGCTGAGCAAAAGAACAGACACAAACGGATATCTGCTGTATAATTCCTACTTACATGAAGTCCTAGAGCAGATAAAACTAATCTAGGTGAAAAAAAATCAGATCTGTGGTTTCCTGGGGCAGGGGTGGGGTGGGCTCATGGGGACTTCATGGAATGATGGAAATAGTCTATATCCTGATTGTGGTGCTGATTACAAAGACATATGCATTTGTTAAAACTCATCAAACTGTGTACTTGCAAGTTATACATCTTATTTTATGTAAATTATAGTTAAATAAAGCTGACTTATTTTTTAAAGAATCTTCTTGCCTCAAAGTAACAAAACAGGCACTTTAAAAATTAAATAATGTCTCTTTTTCCATGTTTAGAGAAAACTTCTTTCTGCATAATTGTTTATATACAAATAGTCTTGTTGACTTTTAAATTGTAATGTCCAAGCACCAAGCATTAACAACAGTTATCATCTACTTACTGCCTAATGTAAGCTAGATTCTCTGCCATATACTTACAAATGTTTCATCCTCACAACAATTCCTGCAAGATAAGTCTTATTATCTTTATTTTTGGTTGAGAAACCTGAGTCTCAGAATAGTTAATTCGTCCAAGAACTCCCTGTTAGTAAATAGTAGAGGTAATAGTTATCCAAGGACTGTCTGTCTCCATCAACCAGTTATCCCAAAGCCATTTACCCTTAGGCACTAGGTAAATAGTCATTGCTAGTCATTTAATTGACCTGACCACAATCTCCTTCAGTGAGTCACTAAGCCTAATTTTCCAATAATTAAAACAAAGAAAGAAAATGAAAGAGACTATTACTTACCTTTATTCTACTTCACGTGGCAAGAGTAATATAGTGTTTATAACAGGATAAAACCTGAGGTTCAAGATCTAGTTTTGTCCATTTTTAACTGAGCTTGTTGCTTAATCTATCTAAGCTTCTGTTTTCTATTCATAAAATGGAAGTATTAATAACCAGCTCACAGGGTTGTTGTGAGAATAAAATGAGGTAATACATTTAAGCACTTTACACTGTGCCAGAAGCATTGCAAATGACAAGAAATAGAAATGCTTATTGTTAATGAGAGGACCGGTAGTGTCCTTTAAAGAGAGTGATTAAGTTGCTTATTTTTATTACTATTCATTTCCTTATTATTTCCTTCTTCTACTGAGAATCCATTTAGCAAGTTTGAAAAGGCCCTGTGTATTCAACTCATTATTTGGTCATGAGAGATTCCTTCGTCACGGATCATTTTGAGGTTGTATACATTCATTTACAAGTTTCACTTAATATTCATTTAATATTTTCATTTAGTCAATTAATTTAATGTTTTCAAATATGCCATTGTATCATAGGCTCTTGTATTAATTATTTGCAAAAACTTATATAGACTGTTGAGAATAAAGTATAAGAGATGTGTCACTGGCAGAAAAGCCTGTCTTGTTCCCATAAGTAGCCCAGAATAGTGGCCAAACTGTTCAGTGCCATTATGTGATCTATAGGAGACAGAGTTCCCACAGACTTTATGAGCTTCAATTTTTCTCTTTTTATCTGCCCCTTTCTGGAAGGGATGGCTGTAATCCATGAAATAGCTGAAAAGTAGGAAAAGAAAATACATAGAAGCCAAAGAAACCCATGTTTACAACAATGTACTAACTATATAACTAACTGGACCTGCTTTAAAAGACTCTCATAGCTTTAAGAGCCATGATATAAAAGTCTTTGATTCTTTGCTTAAGGTGCTATATAATCAAGAAGAAGTGAGATGGTGAAATAAGCAATTTTCTAATAATAACAGAAAGAGAAAGAACAATGATTCTCAAAGCTCATCTCGAGCAACAATTAGTAAACAGGTTTTCACCTCTAGAGTCCTAACAAAATCTTTCTTCACTCCGTCTCTACTCCAAACATCCATAACACCCTCAAATGTTCTGAGAACTACTGTCTTACAGGAGAGAGAGAAAAAAATACAACTCCATATAATTTGCAATAGGTTGTTAGTAATCTGTGGTCTTAGTCCTCCTGGACACTAAATGAAGGCAGGGCACTTTGGGTTAAGTTAAAGCAGAGGGAAGACAATCTGATGGTGGACTGCAGTCATAGCATGTGACAAGTAGATGGGGACACCTTAGTTAAGCATAAATGTTCTCCTGACCTCTATCCCACCATCTCAGAGGATCATATCCAGGTTGTATTAAATAACTTTTAGGGTTCTGAGACAGTGAAGCTGAATCCAGGAAGAGCTGAGAAGCAGCAAATAAGGCAGGACATGAACCAAAGGACACACTTCATTATATCAATTAAAAACAAGAATGACCCTAGTACAACTCATGGCATGAAGAACAGTGGATTATTTGTCATGGACAGTCCATCACGTCCAATCGAATCACTTGGACTTCATTTGTAGGCAGTTTTGCCAAAAATAAGGCTGACCCCTTATTTTTGTGGTCATTGTAACAAAATTACTTTGAACTCTGATTAACTGAATTTCAAAGACTCATTCTCCTATCATAACTTCACCCCTTCTCATCTTCCCATTTTGTTATAGTGACTAACATTATTCACTTAATCACATATGAATATGCATTAAAGACACTAGAAAAAAATACTTTTCCATTCCCTAGGGTTAAGCTCCACTTTTCCATTCCCTAGGTAGCCCAAGGGGATAAGTAACCAAACAAGATATATTTAAAATTCATTATTTCTGGAATTCTTCTATCCGGTCTGTTTACAGTTTTTTTTTCATTTCAGCCTTGACACAGAGACAAGTGTGTACCAACAGTCCACTTTTTATATTTGAGTGAGTACCTGGAAGTGGTATGTGGCAGAAGATAAGAACGAGGTGAGGGCTTCCCTGGTGGTGCAGTGGTTGAGAATCTGCCTGCCAATGCAGGGGACATGGGTTCGAGCCCTGGTCTGGGAAGATCCCACATGCCGCGGAGCAACTGGGCCCATGAGCCACAAGTACTGAGCCTGCGCGTCTGGAGCCTCTGCTCTGCAACAAGAGAGGCTGCGATAGTGAGAGGCCCACGCACTGCAATGAAGAGTGGACCCTGCTCGCTGCAACTAGAGAAAGCCCTCGCACAGAAACGAAGACCCAACACAGCTAAAAATAAAAAAAAAAAAAAAAAAAAATGAACGAGGTGAAGGGAACACAAGCACATTGTTAACTTCAAAACTAACTTGCTCTTCTCCTCCATTTTACCCTAAGTAAGATGATTTCTGGTTTAAAGACTTCTGGTTCACGCTGTACTCCTTTCTAAATTACCTACAAAAATGTGCTTAGTGTCTTCATTCACCTCTCAATTCATCTCCCTTGTGTTGGATATCATGCCTACCTTTTTTCTCAATCATTTCTCACTTACACATCTCCAACTTCCCACTTTCTTTGTTGGTTTTATTCTCTGTGATGTTTTCAAACTGCATGGCACCAAAGCACATATGAACATTAGTCTACCAATGAACGACATTTGTATGAGCTTCCTGAACCCCAAACTAAAGAATCTGTGCTCAACCCAGAGTCCTTCCACCAAGGCATTAGTGTTCTGGCTTTCTGTGTAACTCTACTTTCCATTTATATGAATTATCCCACATATATGAATACAGTTTACAAATATCAGAACAGTCTTATAGCAACTTTCACTTTTTAAAAAAATTTTTTAAAATATTTATTTATTTATTTATTCTTGGCTGCGTTGGGTCTTCGTTGCTGTCCACGGGCTTTCTCTAGTTGTGGCGAGCGGGGCTACTCTTCGTTGCGGTGCGTGGGCTTCTCATTGCGGTGACTTCTCTTGTTGCGAAGCACGGGCTCTAGGCACACGGGCTTCAGTAGTTGTGGCATGTGGGCTCAGTAGTTGTGGCTCGCGGGCTCTAGCGTGCAGGCTCAGTGGTGGCGCATGGGCTTAGTTGTTTCGTGGCATGTGGGATCTTCCTGGACCAGGGCTTGAACCCGTGTCCTCTGTGTTGGCAGGCGGATTCTTAACCACTGCACCACCAGGGAAGTCCCAACAACTTTCACTTCTTAAGCAATGTGACAGACACTGCAGTTTAAATTCTTGATATCAATATTCTAGAACCTTGAAAAAAATAGCGTCATTCCATCTCTTTTCCTCTTATGCTATATACTGTAGAATTGTCAACAAAAGAAGATCTCAGAGTCAAAGTGGAATCAGCTATGGATCTTACTAAAGCTAAAAGCAAAGGTATCTTGATGTAGCTGCAGTTATTATTGTCATTATTCATGATTATTTCAGTGTTGAGTAGAAGGAACTGTAGTTTCTCCAATTTTGTGAATAATAGCTTTGTCATTGAACAGAAGGCACAATGTGTGGCTAGACTGTCTCTTGTAGGGGTTGCAAACACTTTCATTTGTCCCCAATGTGCTAGCCACATGTTGTTTTCAGCTGGCTGAGTCGTAAGGCAGAGAGAGTTTAGAGAAAGGGCAAGAGAAAGAAAAGCAACTAAACATCTCATTAGGAAGTAAAACAAAGGGTAATGTGTTTTCCCCCCTAAAGTAGTGTTGTGTGTTTAAAAGAAAATATATAGTGCACACATTACTATTCTAGTTATTTTATTCTGACAAGAAATTTTTAAGTCTGTTGGAGCAAATTTGAAAAAAATGATGAACTTCATTCAGCCATAAATTTTGATAATGAGTTAATCAATTGACGTTCATTGAGTGCCCAGGTGTGCAAATCACCATTACGGTATACTACACTTCACAGTATAACTGTATTCAAGAAATATTTGTAAAACAAATGTACACTGAATTTCTGATGGGAAATATGTAAAAAGGGAAAATGGCAGTCTGCACACTCTCACACATAAAATACATCCAAAGCTTTAAAGTCCAACTAAAGGAGTTATTCAATTAAATATTAATAATCATAATGAAACATTATAGTGAATGAATTGAAAGTAACTGGAGTTACTTGGCTATTCACAAAAATCAGTGATTTTAAAAGAGGGAAAATACTTTAGAAAGGATTTGAGTTAATCCTTGAATCCTACATAAAACTAAGAGCCAGGGAAAGTAAGTCAGCTGTCCAAAGATACACAGCTTTTTTATGTAAACACCAGGATTGGAAGCAAGAGTATTTTATCCAAGATCCAGGAAAAATTTTCTACCCTCCCATTAAGGGACACTCTGGTCTGCCACTCTGACAGTCTGAACTCCATAACAGAGGTCTTCCCTCAGCAATGTGTGGTCAAGCCCTAGCAGTTGTGGGCTTCTCTTTCCTGGCGAATGAGCTCTTCACGGGTGAACACAGAACATTTTTCTGATGAGAGATAATTACACTCTCTCCCTTCCTGATTCTCCTATAATTTGGCCCATCCATCCAAATTATATACACCTGCTTCTTCTTTTTACTCCTTCTCTTAGTGCGTTTGGGGAATTGAGTAGTTTAAGTTCTGCCGCAAGTCTATAACATGATAGCTAGAGATGTCTCTGAACTTCATACAGAGGGATAGCACTGCTGACCTGCCATCATCCATGGGATTTGCACTTGAATTTTTATCTTCAACATTTAAGTAAGAGATCTGGCAATCCATAGGCAAGCTTCCACCTGACACCCGTTTGTGATCAAGGATGGTGTGTGGACATGGCAGATCAAATCTAACTTGACTCAGTAAAAGCAAAACGCATCACCTTGGGTTCAAAATCATGAGATCTGATTACCTGAGAGAACCAGCCAACCCTCACCTTAGTGTCAGTCAGGGTTCTTGAGTGGTAAACAACAGAAATTGATTCTGACCACATTAAGCCACAAAGGAATGCAGTGGAAAAATGGAAGGAAAAGCTGAAGAACCAAGGTACTGGCCTAAGACACCTTAAGGGGGATCTGTGTAGCAACAACTCACAGAAACTTTCTTTACTAGCGGGAAGAGAGGGCTCCCACATTTCTGACCTTTGTGTACTTCTGCTCAAGATTTGAATTCTAGGGAGATGGTTTGATTAGCCATGCTTGAGTCTAATGACCACCGCTTGAAGTGGGGGCAGTCTCATGAATGCTCAGTCAGTCCCACCATGCAACTGGGTAGGGGAAGTTTCCAAAAGGAAAATACAGTCGTTCTGACCAGAAAACAAGTGAAATGTGTGTTGGGCAGTCAAATCAGCAGAGGTCCACAACACAACCCAAATGTGGTGGTTAATCATCAAGAGACAGAGACCAACAGTGATAGGTGAATATTGAAGTGTATCTAGACAACGGCCCAATCAATGATGAGTCCAATTAAAAGGTTAATAAAACCTGGTTCCGACTGTAGTGTTAAATCAAGCCGTTAAATATTTTTCTTTGAAATGCTTCCAGCACTGCCCAAACCCTGAGTGGCATGTGAACAACTCGTCCATTAAGCATCCCTTTCCAGTCAGAATTACCTACCTCCTACCCACATCCTCCTACACATTCTCCTCTGGCCACTCCCATTCCCTTCTCTTTACCAAAATCTGAAACCCAAGGCTGTTTCTTTTTTTTTTTTTTTAACATCTTTATTGGAGTATAATTGCTTTACAATGGTGTGTTAGTTTCTGCTTTATAACAAAGTGAATCAGTTATACATATACATATGTTCCCATATCTCTTCCCTCTTGCATCTCCCTCCCTCCCACCCTCCCTATCCCATCCCTCTAGGTGGTCACAAAGCACAAAGCTGATCTCCCTGTGCTATGCGGTTTCTTCATCAACCTCTTTGTTTAGCTTGGAAGATCAATCAAACACCAAAGGATTCTTTACTGACTTTTCAACATTTAACAAATGGTTATTTAAGTTTTTTTTTTTAATCCAAAGTCAAACCTCCTTATTAAACATATAAAGAGAAAAAAATCAGATGAAATGCATATTTGAAACTGCCTTCTGAGTGCTAAGGCAGACTTGCTCTAGCCCCCTTTACTGAAACTTCCTGAGAGACACTGTGGAAATGAAAGATGGTTCTTCACTTCCACTTAAAGCACAATTCAGGCCGGCATTTTGAAAGAGACAGGTTTATTCATCACTTCAGCGTTAGCTGGCTTTGTTCCCTGTAAAATTTTACTTTTGGTTATTAAAATATTCACTGGAGGAAATAAATTTGTAACCCATTTCTCATATTACCTACACACAGAAAAACAAAATTTGATATCTTGGGGTTTATTTGCTGAAGGCGCTTCCCATAAAAGCGACGCGTGTGCATTGGGAAATTTGTGTGGTTAACTCCTTATGGATAAGTTAGTCACAATCATTCCTCCGCCCACCCCTCCCCCCTTCCCCCATCCCCGACTCTCGCCCCCAGCACCCTCCCCACCTCCCGACTTCCCGCCTCTGCAGGGCTGGTGACCTAATAGCATTTTTCTTCGTGCATATTTTGGCGTCGCCCCATGGCCTGGCTGGCTTTGCCTGTCTGAGTCTTTTGAAATTCCTGCATGTTCGCCCCAGATTAAGCCGAGTGTGTCTCAGGATGTGTGTTCCGTTTTGTTCTTTCCCCTTAACGCTCCCTGTGCAACGTGTCTGGGGGGAGGAGGACAAGACGGGGAGGGGAGGGAGGGGCAGAGGCGAGGAGCTGTCCGCCTTGCACGTTTCCAATCACATTACGTGAACAAATAGCGGAGGGGCGGCCGGGCCAGAACGGCTTGTGTAACTTTGCAAATGTGCCAGAAAGTTTAAAATCTCTCCTCCTTCCTTCACTCCAGACACTGCCCGTTCGCCGGGGCCGCCACGCCGCTCCCCGTCGCCTTCCAGAAGGACTGAGAAAGAGGAGAGAGGCGAGTGCCACGTCCCAGCAGCCGCCTTTACTGGAGAGGGTCTGCAGCCCACCCTTGGCACTGCTTGGTGGGGACTGAGATACACGCGAGCCCAGTCCGCCTCCCTAGTTGAAGATTTCTCCCTCCCTCGCGTGATTTGAGCCCCGTCTTTTTTTTTTTTCTCCGAGCTACGTCCTCCCGGAGCGGGGACAATCCAGCAAAGGGAGCGATGCGCTACGCCTGGACCGCACTCCTGCTCGGGCCGCTGCAGCTCTGCGCACTCGTGCACTGCGCCCCGCCGTCCGCCGGCCACCAGCAGCCCCCGCGCGACCAGCCGCCGGCTCCGGGCGCCTGGCGCCAGAAGATCCAATGGGAGAACAACGGGCAGGTGTTCAGCTTGCTGAGCCTGGGCGCGCAGTACCAGCCACAGCGCCGACGGGACCCGGGCGCCACCGCCCCGGGCGCCGCCAACGCCACCGCCCCGCAGCTGCGCACGCCAATCTTGCTGCTCCGCAACAACCGCACCGTGGCGGCGCGGGCGCGGACGGCCGGCTCGTCCGGAGCCGCAGCTGGCCGCCCCAGGCCCGCCGCCCGCCACTGGTTCCAAGCTGGCTACTCGATGTCTGGGGCCCAGCGCACCGGTAACCAGACGGCGCCAGGAGAGCTCCCGGCGCTCAGTAACCTGCGGCCGCCCAACCGCGTGGACGTGGACGGCATGGTGGGCGACGACCCGTACAACCCCTACAAGTACACCGACGACAACCCCTATTACAACTACTACGACACGTACGAAAGGCCCAGGCCTGGGAGCAGGTACCGGCCCGGATATGGCACCGGCTACTTCCAGTATGGTAAGCACCCCCAAGTCGCCGGAAACACCCGCGCACCCTTTCCCCAACTCTGTGGCTCCCCGACGTGGCTGCCTGGGCGCGGCAGGCCTCAGTCCATGCAGATCCCATCCCTCCCCCTGCTCCTGCAGAGGCAGCCCTGGAATCTGGTGCAAACCGCGCGCCTGGCCCCTCCTGCTTTCTTTCCACATTGCTTTGCAGCCCTGGGCGTCCCCATTCTTCTGCTAGCCGCAGCCCTACAACCGCAGTCCGGCTGGGTGAAGGGTGAGGAGTAAGGGACCTGGAGGGACCCGGAGCCAGGGTGAGGGCCGCTGAGTTGTCTCACTGTTTTGCCTATCGCCTGGCTGACGTTTAGGTCTTCCGGACCTGGTGCCTGACCCCTACTACATCCAGGCGTCCACGTACGTGCAAAAGACGGCCATGTACAACCTGAGATGCGCTGCGGAGGAAAACTGCTTGGCCAGGTACCCGCTGAATCTCCTCGGCCCAGCTCCTCCGTCTTGGTTCGGGGGGTGCTGCTCAAGTGCCTGGCTCTGACCACTCTTGTTCCGTGCAGACAAGAGCTGGGAAGTGGAACGTGTTCTCCTGAGCATGCTGACCTGGATGGAGAGTTAATTGTGAAGATTTCTGTGGGTTCTGACTTTCAAACTGTGGCACAAGTCAGGGAGATGAAACAAACCCTTATCCTGAAGAGTGTGTGTGTGTGTGTGTGTGTGTGTGTGTGTGTGTGGAGCGGGGGTGGGGGGGGGATGTCTCCTATTCTTTTTCCAAGATCCTTAAACTCTGGAGCCAACTGTTTCCAATAAGGTTTTATTAAACTACTATAACGTGGAAAAAATACTGTAATGGAAGAGCTTGTCAATACCCCTTTAAAAGATTGGGAGCCACTTTGCCAGTACGGCGCCCCTTATTGGGCGTCGTAGTTTTCTTCTTTTATTTGAAGCCACAATTAACTTAGTTATTTTGGTATTACTTCAGCCAGAATAAGAGCATGAGCAAGAGCTTTGTTTTTGCATTAGTCCTAAAATAAAATCTTAGCAATTTGGGGAATGGAATTCCCTGAGTTTGCTGCTGGGAAACCAGCAGAGGGAGCAAAAGATGATTTGATAAGACGCATAAAAATATTTTGTAATGTAAAATAAGGTCATCAATAGTATTTAAATATATATATTCACACAAGATAAATAAGAAAAAAAATATTTTGTAAATTTCTTCCACTTCCTTTATAACTGTCCAGCTAAAAGAAGAGAAGAAATCCAAGCTCATCATCTTCATTCTTGAGTCTTGCACCACACACCATTGCATTCCCTATGATATTACTACAGTAATGCCGTTGTTTTAAAGATAGTTACTAAATTATTTATCTAATCTGGGAATACTCTTTTATTAGAGTTACTTCCCCACTTTACATCTTAGTTAACTGTTTAAGAAAAAAATGTATGCAAAATGCCCTGGTCTCTTGGAACTGATAGCCTAGTTGGGGGAAGAGGGTAGTGACCATTATAGAATGGAAAGGTTTTGCTTGTAATTTTGTCTTTAGTTAATATTCTGTGAAAATAATAATGTTTCTGTTTTCAAAATCACAGCTCAGCATACAGGGCAGATGTCAGAGATTATGATCACAGGGTGCTGCTAAGATTTCCCCAAAGAGTGAAAAACCAAGGGACATCAGATTTCTTACCAAGCCGACCGAGATATTCCTGGGAATGGCACAGTTGTCACCAGTAAGTGGATGGGCCTCTTGGGTACTTTTGAGTTGCTTTTTCATTTTACAGGTGATTCTTTTTTTTTTTTTTTTTTTTTTAAATAAGGGTGAATTCTAATTATATATTTAGTTGTTTAATTAATTGTCTGTCTCCCACTGGACTGTAACTCCACACGGGCGGGGTCCATATGGGTTTTTTTTTTTTTTTAAATTAATTATTTATTTATTTATTTTTGGCTGTGTTGGGTCTTCGTTTCTGTGCAAGGGCTTTCTCCAGTTGCAGAGAGCGGGGGCCACTCTTAATCGCGGTGCACGGGCCTCTCACTATCGCGGCCTCTCTTGTTGTGGAGCACAGGCTCCAGATGCTCAGGCTCAGTAGTTGTGGCTCACGGGCCTAGTTGCTCCGCGGCATGTGGGATCTTCCCAGACCAGGGCTCGAACCCGTGTCCCCTGCATTGGCAGGCAGATTCTCAACCACTGTGCCACCAGGGAAGCCCTACAGGTGATTCTTGATATGACAAATTCTTACACAAAGGGAGAAAATTGCTGTTATTTACACTTAGAATTTCTCTCTATGTAATTTGACATAATCAAGGAAATCTATCTTTAAGATAATACGTCAACTACTATATCCTGTTATCTTTTAAACTGGAAACTCCAAGCCCAGCTTATTAAAACTGTTGATAGGATGCAGCAATTAGCT
Organism: Eschrichtius robustus; assembly: GCF_028021215.1. Classification (NCBI taxonomy): domain Eukaryota; kingdom Metazoa; phylum Chordata; class Mammalia; order Artiodactyla; family Eschrichtiidae; genus Eschrichtius; species Eschrichtius robustus. The sequence goes on along the minus strand of NC_090825.1, from coordinate 100,811,467 downwards.
TCACTAGAATTTTATCCCAATACACTACAGGTAAGAGTTCTAAAAAAGCCTATTACAGTCAAGATCATCTACAGTTAGGTAGCATTTCATAGCGTTTAATAAAGATCACACATTATGAAAAGGATTCCGATACCGTTCTCAAAGAAAGATGGAGATGATTTACTTCATGAACTGAGAAGGGCCTACCTCAATCTTTTAAAAGGCCTGTATCAACCCCAAGGTAGTTGCTTGTTTTATCCTAAATTTAAATATTTTCACATAAGGTAATTCTATAGTTTGACTTGGTAACTTGCCTAGGTGTTTATTGCCAGGAAATCCTGTTTTGTGCCCTTAAACTTTCTATAGTTCAAGCCATTTCTTCTTGTTCTTTCCTTATGTGAGAAGATGAACAGCTCCGCACCTTCACTTTAATGAAAGGAGGAGAATAGATGTGAGCACCTAATTTCCTGATAAAATAGAATTATTTCTAAATAAAAGTTTATACTAGTTAAATAATAATGGTGGATAAAACATGCCTTTATTTCTCCTTTGCATTTTAGTAAGGATTTTAAATGTGTGAGAACACAGTTTTTTAAAATTTCACAGAAACCTCCCAAGAGACAAGTGCCCTTCTTTTTTGGAATGAAGCATCGGTAGTGGCAGCCAAAGGAGATATACTAGAGAACATATGGCAAGTTTCACTTAAACAAAGATAATTTACTATCTATCTCTATTTAATATTCAAAGATAAAACAGGGTGAAATAGAAAAGCAAAATACTCAAAGTAGATCTTTTTTTCCTAGTAGCAGAGTTAAAGCCTTACAATTTTGATAGATTTTTTGTCCTGGAAAAAAAATCTAGCATGAATCTACCTTTAAGAAGATCAACTTGATCTCAATTCTGATGTGAAAACAAGTGCGGGAAGCAGTGGGGATGTCATCTAGAATCCTCGTTGCTTTCTCTGTATGTTACTGACCACTGTCTCTGTGTTGTGTGGGACATTAGACATTACCACAGCATGGATGAATTCAGCCACTATGACCTGCTTGATGCCAGCACCCAGAGGAGAGTGGCTGAAGGCCACAAAGCAAGTTTCTGTCTTGAGGACACGTCCTGTGACTACGGCTACCATAGGCGATTTGCATGTACTGCACACACACAGGTAGGATGGTAACCTGGAATCAAGAACCCACAGGCTTGAGAGAGAAAACAGTCTTCTATTTTCTTTCCTGCAGCCTGTCTTTGTAAAAAAACTATTTTATTTAGGGGGTCATCTAGTCCATATGGTAAATTATTGGGAAAAGGAAAGAGATGGCTTGATGATCCAAAATTACTTTTAAAGTATTTCATCATCACAGAAAGTCAGCGTGCCTACCTGTTATGTTCTACAGTGAAAAGCAGTAGTTTATTATCTGAAAAAATCCTAATGGTTTCCAGTTTCTGCACTCATTCTGTATTCTTTAACTTGATTGGTAAGCAATTGTAGAAAAGATATCTCTGTTTTGTCACCTGCAAAACTATTCCTCCCTCTACCTATTAAACTAAAAATAGAATGGTGATTGGGATTAGCAAAAGGCCAGAAAATAAGTTTCTTAAAAAGTACTTTTAAAAATGTCTCTTTTAATCATCTGAAGAAGAGCAGAAGAACACAGTTTCTTTCTCCATGCATATATATTTAAACCTACAGTATAATTGATGTCAGATGTCCTTTGGATGGATTTTTAAAAAGAGTGCTGTCCTAAGCAGTTTGTATGTCTTATAATGGGAAAATGTGTGTCATTTAAAAGCTGTGCCAGTATTTCCATAAGAAACCCTAATTTGTAAAAGGACATTATAATTTTACTCCAGCGGAAATCTTGGCAGGGAGTAGTGAATGTACATAACTCAGGGCACAAAAGGATCAGCAGCTGGCATCTTGGGAAGCAAATTCCAGGGCTGTGGCAGGAAGCTTTCTGGTGACCTAAATGTTATCGTTGCTTCTTTGTCTCAGCTTAGAACATCATAGCAATTGGAGGGGTAAGGCTTCAATTCCTCCCGCCCTGGGGCAGCACTTAGTCTTTAAGCAAAAGAGATGTAACCTACCCACACATTACACATATGTGTATATAGAGGTCCCCTTTTCACTCAGTGATCTCCAAGTCCCCCAGCACCCGGCCTGTGCAGCGGACCTGGAGTTTATTCTCTTCCTTTAGACAAAGAGGCACTCTGGACAGCTCACTGCTGAAATATTTGAATCTAAGACTATAGGTGTTTATAGCATATGAGTCCCCCAGCTCCGTGGGGGGTGACCCTACTTCTTTTTATGTGGTAGCTTTCTTTTTTTTTTAACATCTTTATTGGAGTATAATTGCTTTACAATGGTGTGTTAGTTTCTGTTTATAAGGAAGTGAATCAGCTAGGTAGCTTTCTTGTTAATTATCCTCTGTTTGTGTCCTATTTAACCATTATTCACTAGGTCTTACACTACAAATGACTAATGTATTTGTGTTTTCCACTAGACTGGTGTTTCTTGAACATGGGCTTCATTTAAAGGGAAAAAAAAATTCTCACAAAGTCCCAGTACTGACTTAGATTAGTTGTATTATAAAGTTTTTAAATGTATCCAAAAGTAATACTAGATGTGACTTCTTTACATTTATACTTTCATATAAGTTCTTAGATAACAAATTTACATATTAAATATATATGAAACTGGAAAGTTACATTAACCTCATTAATTTATGTAACAAACAGTTATGTTTTGCTAAAACCAAATAGTTAATCTCTACAGCCTTGGCTAAGGTTCTACATTTTTTTAAAAGTTTTAAAAGTTTGAATACAGGAAATGCCTGTTTGCTTACTGCCCTGAAAAACTCTTTTGTTTGCCAGTTCCAATAATCAAAGCTTATACTTAAATTCTGCCACTTGAGTAAGGTAGAGTGGCAATTTCAGCATTCTTTAAAGCTCTTTTGTTCACTTGAAGGTAAGATAAGCATTGTAGCATTATTTAAATGAGTCTTAAATGGGCATCTAATCCAGTGAATCCCTTACAGTGCCATGAAGGTGGTGGTGGCAGTAGTAGTAGTAGTAGTAGTAGCAACAATGATAGCTAACACTTACTGAATATATATTATGTGCCAGAATCAGAATTATGTGCTGGAAATCAGAAACGGAAAATTCTTCATAATATATTTACTACTCAACATAAGGTTAACGAATGATCACAAGTTGGTATGGACCAAAGTGGGAAAATGGTTGTCACTGCTGTGGCAAAGGTACTTTTTGAGTTTGGCCTATCTGTACTATTGTGTGCTGTATGAGAGCACAATTCTCCCCCATTCTTCCCAAATCAAACCACAGGCAAACCAGCACTGGTAGAACACGCTTTAGATGATTCTGCCATCTCTCTGGTGACCAAGGTGATCTTAAGCACCAAACAATTTTGGGTGCTGAAATTAAATCGTGGTATTGAGTTTAAATGATTCTAGCCTATACTTTTTCATTCATTTTGACTACTATTAGGCTGCAAATACGACAGTTAACACGTCTGATGAAGAACCAGTGGAATCAAGAATATACCTATGGACTCCAATTTGAGCAAATTTCACCAGGCTATAACTTTCTGGAGAGCAAGGACCATATCTTAGTGGTGTTTTTCTCTTCTCAGCCTGTAGAAGGCACTCATTTACTTATGGAAGTGAATATCTTTGCAAGTAGAGTTGATGTGGCAATCATCCCTTTAATACAACAAAATATTCAACGATGATGTGAAAAAGAACATAGTGTGGTGGTTACAATCAGGGACCCTGGACCCCAAATGCTTAAACTCAAAACCAGCTCAGCCATTAACTAGCTGTATATTCTTGGGTGAGCTATTTGACCTTATAGTGCCTCAGTTCCTTTATTTGTAAAATGGGTTAATACTACCTCCTGCCTCGTGTAGTTGTGAGAATTAAATTTATATATTTAACATGTTTAATTGATCCTGGCATATAATACATACTTCATAAGTGTTAACTATTCAAAAATGCAATATAGACTCTGTCCTTGTGGAGCTTACAATCTCTAGTTAGATATATTCTTATATAGTATGATTTTAATATAGAGGAGAGAAGGATAAATACCATAAAATCTATACACAGAGTATCTTGGGTATTCAGAGTATAGGAAGGTAATTTCCAAGAAGAGAAATTGGAGAGAGTTCCACTGATAACAAGATATTTGAGTCAAGTTGATTATTACATGGCCTTTATTCCTAAACTGGTAGTATTCAAGAATTTTGGTAGAGGCCTATTTTGTCACTTAAGATTGTACTTATCACTAGTGATTTATGACAATTTTAAGAAGCGAGATGTACTACTACTTATATTAGTCCTGTATTTTTTTTAGCTGGAGGTGCTATAAGGCTGAGTAATATATACTTCTCAAAGGAGATGCAATATAAAGTATAGTTTTATGTCAAACTCTTGTAAGTACTAACTTAAAATTTAATTTGCAAATAATAAGCATATTCTTTAGCACATTCTAGCCATATACCATCTTTTTAATTTTTGCATTTTATTTGTTTCAGGGGCTGAGTCCTGGCTGCTATGATACCTATAATGCAGACATAGACTGCCAGTGGATTGATATTACAGATGTAAAACCCGGAAACTATATTCTAAAGGTAGAGACCTTTGAATATGATATGTACCCATAATTTATTTCAGTTGCAACTCATGGGCCTCTTCTCTGGATTCCAATGTTAAATAATCATGGTCCTTCAAGCAATTATACATCTTCCAGAAGTACTTCTAAACCAACCTAGCTATATTTTAAAAATTCTTATTTGAAAGAACTTCAGGGAAAAATATACAGCCTCCTTCGATAACTTCTCCAGAGTTGAACCACGTGCCTAACTTACACCCCCTCCCTGCTTGATTTAGTTGGAGCACATTGCCTCCGTTCTAGCCCTGTGAAAATAGGAAGAAATTAACCAGTAAACACTGTTGATCAAATCTGAAACACAGATGATGCTTGTGTTGCCTAGGTCAGTGTGAACCCCAGCTACCTGGTGCCTGAGTCAGACTATACCAACAATGTCGTCCGCTGTGAGATTCGCTACACAGGACATCATGCGTATGCCTCGGGCTGCACAATTTCACCGTGAGTCCTATTTGCCTAGCTAAGTAATTCTCCTGACAATGAGCTTTAGTTCATTGATAGGCATTATACACGTCTGTTTTCACTACTACTGCAGCTTCCTTGTAAAATAGACCAAAGGTAGAAAACGGTAGAGTCTGTACTATGACATAATTAGAGCTGATCTTTTTTTGATAATGCTAGAGAATGGAGGAGGGGATGTACTCAGGTTTTTATCACCCTGAAACTTAGCTTTTAAGACAAGACACAGAACACACTGTTTACCCTCAAAGCCTGTGGCAGCTGAGTCTGTAAAATATGCAATATGCAGGGTGGATAACCTTGTGGGAGCCCAGAGAGTTGGCTTTCCTGCCTCTTCCCCATAGTCCATGAAGGAGCCCTGAAGAAATTCCTAGAGTTCTTCAAAGTACACTTTGAAAGTGACTGTCTTAAAGTATGCAGCTGAAGAGGTCAGACCACCTGTTCTGTAGAAATCAAGATTTCACATATTTGAGTTCTACAAACACAAGTAATAGGGAAATACCCTGCAAAAGGTGGGCTGTATGGAAGTGCCTGCATAATTTTCCTAGTCCCGAAACCCTTCTTTGAATGAAATCTTAGAAGGAATCCCAGCACGTAAATATTGCAGGTGTGGTGCTTTGATGAGAGGAATTAAAGGGTAGTTTTGCGTTCTTGTCTCTCTGTCCCACCCTGACCCCTTAAGCACTGCCTGCTCTAGTGATGCTGGGTTATAGATTCTAACTACATATGCCACCTGTGAGTGATACCTTCCCAACAGAAGAACATCATTAGAGTGATACTGAACACATGTCAGCTTTGCTGTGACGTGAGAGGCACCAGTCAGTGCCCATGGATCATGCAGAAAGGTGTCATAACAGAGCTACACTAGAAACTTAAAATTTATAGAAATTTCTCCCTGCTACACAAACCAGGACAGTGGTTGCTGCAGATGAACCTGTAGTTTGTGGGCTTTCCAAAGTACAGATAAACCTATCTGGTTGTGCATATTTTGCCCACTACTGGGGATCCTAGCCAGAAGGAAGGTGGAGCTTAAAGTGGATTGGGCTACATTCACCTTGGAGGGGAGCCTTTTCCTTATTTCCATAGAGGAGCAAAGCCTGTGCTTTTTAAGTGTCATCATAGCATTAGAGACAGATGTAGTCTATGACAGCAAAGGTGTAGCACTGAAAGAAGATTATCAAATATATTCTGAACATGCCTAAAATACAGAAAACCTGGCTGTTTGTGGCCCATATTGTGTGGAGCTGATCACCGTATAACTGAAAATCCCCAGAAGAGAAGTAACTTAAAGTAAAATAATTTAAAATAAGTGGATTAATTTCTCTTAATTTTTATAATTCCTTAATTTATTCACTCATTATGTATTCATTGGCACTTTCATTTTTGATACAATATGAAAATTCCATGGTGGGGGGTAAAATAAAATGCAGTCAAAACAGGATGACCTCTGCTACAATAAGCTAAGTGACTCTCAGGTACAACTGCTGCCCTCCCGTGAGGAAAAGGTCTGGTGAGGTGATTCTGTTGTTGTATAGAAGGTGTCTTGCTTGTCATCAGTAGAATCCATTGAATTGGATATTGCTAGATATTTAGAACAAATAAAAATTATTTTGTTCCAGCATAGTTTCTTTCTCTTTTTTTAGCCACTTGTCACTGACTATAAATTGCAAGAGTGGTTGATGTAAAATTTTAATGAGCAATATTGATCAGATGAAAATATGAAAAAATGAAAGGACCCATAGGTAGTGATTTATAATAAAATAACGAGCTCATACTTCTCTACGAGTGGAAAATCATGGGAGAAGTACAGAAACCTTGACTTGCGAAAGAAACCCTCACCTTTAGAATGATGCTCACCTCTTATATTTTGACTTTCACTTTCGCCTCCCTTGGTAGGGGTCAGAGTTCAGAGGAAGGCGAAATTTTCTCTGGCTGAGATTCAGGAGTGGCTTTAGGACAGCATTTGAATTGGGCCTTGAGGGCTGAGGAGGACTGCACTGGAGAGAGTTAAGGAAGGGCATGCTGGGAGGAGTCAACATCACCTGCAACTGCATGGCAAGAAGAAATTGCAGGGCATGTTTGGAAAAGCAAGTCTTCTAGTCTGGCTAAGGCATAAGTTTCATGGGCAAAAAGAATGGAAAATTTGGGACCAGATCAAAGCGAGCACTGAAGAGCAAGCTAAAAAGTTTGAACTTCATCCTGGTGGCCACGGGGAGTCTTTGAAGTTTCTTGAGCAAGGTGTGTATCTTGCCTAAAGCCATGTGGTCAGTCCGTGGCTCTGCAAGCAAGTGTGTGTGTGATTCCCTTGGTAACGTTATTGTAATTTTTTTTTAACTCTTAAAGACACATCATCTCTTAGTTCACTGATCGTTTTTCATGCTAATCAAATATTTGAGAGCATTCTATTGGTGTGTAAAAACCACCCAGTAAGAAAGTGTGTGCCTTTGATGTGTCCTATCTCCCTCATTTTCCTCACTGTAAAGCCAACGTATGAACCAGGTGACTCTGTGGCCCAGTTCAATTCTAAGATACCATGATTAAGTTCTTTTTTCATAGAAATGACTATTTGGAAACTGATGGTTTATGATTTGGACTAAGTGATTCTTATTTCATTTACGTGGGGATCTATGATCACAACATAAATACAATATTAGATTTATTGGCTTTGACCCAGTCTCGGCCTGTTAATGTAACATTCTACATCCAGAACCATGCTGGGAAAGGACTAATGCAGGACAGTGCAGAGGTCATGAACCTGCTTCTTAGTGGACATGCCACACTTGCTGCATGGAGTGAACTCACCTAGCCAGGTCTGCTGTTCCTATAAATCCTGCTTTAGCCTTGATTGTTTCAGAGGATGTTTCTTTTAACTCTAAACATCAAGTTTGTAGGTATCAGGCATACAATTTCTGCTACTGACATAGTCACTTTCTTCAAATCAGTATTAAAATAATGTATTAATGGATAATTTCAGAAGGTGACTATCGCTTTGGTGGAGGGAAATTGCTATCTATCCATCTATCTGTATACACACACACACACACATATTTTAAAAAGGTGACTTTAAACTTCTCTACTATACTCATTCAGAGTATTATCAGGTTAATAACTTGTCTTATTTTGTTTTCTTAATCTAGGTATTAGAAAGCAAGCCAAAACTTCCAATGGATAAATCAGTACCTGGTGTTCTGAAGTGGGAAAAAATAGATTAACTTCAGTAGGATTCATGTATTTTGAAAGAGAGAACAGAAAACAACAAAGGAATTTTTGTTTGGACTGTTTTGTAACAAAGCACATAACTGGATTTTGAACATTTAAATCGGCATTATTTGGGAAATTTTTAATATTATCATTCACATTACTTTGTGAATTAACGCAGTGTTTCAAGTCTGTAATTGCACACTTGGCTCTTTCAAAGAAATCCAAATTTCTTATGCTCCTTCTGAAATTATAGTGTAAAACGAAAAAAAATATTTCAATGAATGAAGTCAAAATTATTTTAAACTGAGAATTTTCTAAAGTTCTGAAACTTTAGTGAACCATAATAATAACTGGCTTTATATATGTCCTAGCATAGATTACTTTAGAAATGAGGCTCCTACTGTTTAAATAGATATGGACACATTTGGTGCTGAGGAAGGAACAAACACATTACCATTGGTGTCAAGAAATATTACTATATAGCAGAGAAATGGCAATATATGTATTCAGATAGTTACACCCTATATAAAATTTATGTTTACATTTTAAAATTAGTAGATAAACTCCTTTCTTTCTGTCAAGTGTAAAATTTCATTCTGACTTAAGTCAGCTTTTGTTTTGGAATGAATTAAGTAATTGAGCTGCCCAACTCCTGTCTGACCTTTGTTGATGCTCCCCTCTATTCTTTAGTTTTCCTACGGGCAGAGACCTTTTAATTGGCATTCTTAAAATTACTGTTCTGGGGACTGCTATACATAGGACAGCTATGTCAATGGGAAGTCATTCTGATGATAGATGTAATACATCCAGAGATAGTATGCATTTAAGTATATTAAACTATTAGCCAAAAAAGTGTCCTTGCTTACATGAAAATCATTCAAACAAGTCCCCCAAACCACAACTGTCTCTAAAATACTTAGAAATATTAATGAAAAACACCTTAGGATTTTCAACTTTTCTACATTTTTTAAATGATCAGCTTTAAAAAGAATAAGACTGAAAAATTTTAAATTATCCAGAATAAATGACAATGTATATGGATACAAGAACAGTATCCTAGGTCATCCAGGAATCAGTCATACATGTTTTTTTTGTGTGTGTCTGAAATATAATACAAATTAGCGAAGCGCATAGCATTATATACTTGAGATGTTGGTGAATAAGGAAAAAAAAACACAACTTTCTGCAAAACCAAGGACTGTGTTGCATGAGACAGCTGTGATTTTATTTTAAACTGTGAAACCATGTGCCACAACAGAATTTGGAGAATTTCTATTTTTCCGAGATTCAAAAGGTACAGAAAGAAATCAAATTACACTTTTAAGTTAGTGGTGCTTAAGCAGAAGTTTTCCTCCTTTAACCAGTATTAAAATCTCAAGCAAGGTATTTCCAGTGCCAGGACACATTAGGTAGAATTTAAAAGTGAGTTGGCATCCCTGCATTATATGTCATAGAGTTGTAATGTCAACACCAGCTACAAATAACCGTTCTGCACTCAACGAGTACCTAGCAAGGCAAGAGGGGCTAGAGATGGACAGTAATCAAGGGCAGATAGAGTGGGCCACATGATCCTCATCTGCCAGGGCACACACTTACCAAGAGACAATACAGACAGCTTGATAGAGACCCAGAACTTCCACTGAGCTAGTATCTGAGCTATGGAATAGCTTCTTTGATGTACCTCTTTGCCTTAAATTGCTTTTAGTTTTAAGATTGTAGAATGATCCTTTTAAATTGTAATCTTTTCTAACAGAGATATTTTAATATACTTGCTTTTTTAAAAACAAAAACTACTGTCAGTATTAATACTGAGCCAGACTGGCATCTACAGATTTAAGACCTATCATTTCATTAAGATTCTTACCCCTGTACTAAAAACTAGCTAATATCATGGCCTTTGGATACATATGAGAAGATGTATTTACTATCATTCCATGGGCCTTCCATCTATCTGTACATCTATCATCATTTAAAGGCCTAATATACACTAGGCACTCACATGCTAGGCATTGGGATATGAAAATGATTGTCCCTAACCTCAATAAGTATTTGAAATGTCATTATTACCCATGAGGTTCAGCTTATTTCATTTTTAACATCATAAGTACATGTCTAAAAAATTTCTGTTTTAAGCACTATTGTTTTTCATGACCATATTTTATTTAAAAAAAGTTAAAAATGAATAGATATATGCATGTATGTGTTACTAATAGTTAAAACTATGTTTCTAATCCCTGAAGTGTCTGCCTTTTAAATATAACACATACTATTTCATTGATTTTAGAACAAAAAGTTTCGATTAAGAGGCTAAAGATTCTCACTTATTCCTTATATAAATATTCCTCCCCACCCCTAAACACTCCCAAATAACTCACAAGTATTGATTTAACACTCACTATTTGTGAACCTCAAGGAATCTCTTCTCTGAATAACCACCAAGACCCACAGATAATGATTACCTGGTAAAATTTATCCATTAATAAAATAAAAAATATAATCCAGTCTTACCAAACTCTAAATAAAAAATCTTTTAAACAGGAAGTAGAAACGATACAAATAATGTTGAGTACTGAAAAGAGACTGGTTTTTAAACTAATAAGAACTGTGAAAAAGTTGGCTAAATGGGAAGATAACTTAGTGAGTCTTCACATGCCATATTAGGGGCCTCATAATTATTCAGACCACAGTCTGTATTAAAGATGTCTTGACCTTTGAGGCTAGGATTCAGTCTCGCAACAGTACCATAACACACAAACACATAACTTGCCTATTTCCAGGAAATCTTTATATTTTTACATAATGACTTTATTCACAATTGCTATCATCTAATTATTCACTAGGCATTATTTTTAATAATGAACAATTTTTTTTTTCTCCTTGACCTCATAGGAGATAATCATAACTCATAAACGTTCCCAATACTTAGATTGTAGAGGAAATGCAGTTCACTAAAATTATCATGGTACTAAGAATTTATCTTTACCAAATTTGTTAAAATATTGAATTTCTGGTCAGAAGATATTTTGTTTTAAAAATAGCTTGTTTTGATAGTAACAGTATAACTGATAAGTAAAAATTACCCTTTTCTGTATTTTTTATGTTTAGAATTCATATTCGCAACCAATAGCCATATTTCATTCCCAGCTACCAAAAGTCCTGGGCCACTTTTGAACACTTAAAGCATTTCATTTATCCTTCTAGCCAAAATGGTGCTGAATTATTTCAACTTGAATGTAAAATGTGTTGTCTTAGCTCACAGGATATAAACATTTAATATATAACTGCTTGCTATGAACTGAGTAACATGTGATTTGGTATTGTAATGTTTTTAATGAAGTTTTAGTTTCTCCCAAATTTTTCAGGAATTCTAGTTGTAAAACATTTTTAACTTTTTTGAAGAGCTCTTATTTTAAATGCCCAGACACTGGCTTTATATTCTTCTTTACACTCTCACATTCTTTTATTATATGCCTACACTATGATTGCAAGATTATGTAAAAATGCCTTGAATAAATGATTTCAAGTGTCTAGAGTGGTCATTTATTGTTACATATAAATAAATGATATGAATTTCACTTTCGATTAAGATCTTAAAGCCATGTGTATGGTTGGTGGTTTTGCTTAATTGCCTTTTGTATTAACAAATTGTTTAACAAGCTCACATGACTTGAAACTTGTCTGTGATGGATAAAAATCTAGCTGATGTTTTAAAAAGAAACTATCATACATGAACAGATTCTAACTTTTGTTATCATTACCAACCACTTCCAAGGATGCAGGGCAAGCATTGTAAGAATAACCACTCTCTATTTTGATTAGCATTTCTTAGAAATATACAAGAGCATATATACACCCAGGGGACACATCCAGCTCTAGATACAAATTATTTATATGAAGAAAAACATTGCTATCATAGTAATCCTTATTTAAACATTTACCAGATTAGCCTGGAAGCTGGTAACCTGAGAGGACGAACAGGCCCCAAACTGTGGGCAAGTGTTTCGGGAGGACAATTTGAAAAATTAACCCACGAACAATTCACCTTTAAGGAGCTCTTGAGGTAAAGTAGACGTAGGCTTGTGTCTGGCAATTTTCAGATTTGACATTAGCAGGACATTAGTGACACTGGAAACCACCAATTTCCTGCTTTCCTCACCTGCTCAAGGCAAAATATGTTATTAGTGTTAAAGATGTTTACCTTTCATCAGTGTTGAGTTTCAGACACTGTTCATTATTATTAGCTCGTTAACCAAAGATAGGAGAAGGCAGGTTTTTCCTTCTGTCAGAAACTTTGACTGCCTTAAGTTACTCATTTATTAATATTTCTAATCCTTGCCACAGATATTAGTAGGGAATTAACACACAGGTTGAATAAATCACTTAAAGCATGTATTAAGGAATTCTAGTTTCACAAATACTCTACTCAAAAAGAACCCCACAGTAAAATAACTATGGGAAATGTTATCTTTATGGTGGCGATTCACAATACATATTACCATGTTAAAGATTCTGAGAAGTCCTGCAGGAAAGAAACCAGTTTGTTAGCCAGTGTTTCTCAAATTTATTTTGCCACAAAAGTCTTTTTTTAAAAAATTTTAAATAGCACTTTTTATCCTGTTAAGCTTTTTTGTCTTCTTGGAAAACTCTGGAATATGACATATTAAGTAATTATCAATTCATAAAAATAAGATCATTTACAAATTACTTAAAGTATGATAGTGGTAGCATTTGTGCTGTAGGACACAGGAATACCTGAAACCCACCAATTTACTGCCTGCCTTGCTTCCAAAAAATTGCATGGTTAAATAGGGTCCTTTCAAAGGAAACGATTATTTCAGCTTCTAAATCATGTTCTCTTTCAGAAGGAAACAGAGATCTTTCTTATTTGTTAAGTAACTTGAAAGCTTTATATACCCCTAATTAAAATCTCTCCTCTCCTACATATTAGTTGTTTATAACATTCAGGATGAACCAGTCATTTTCTTCATGGTTCATTCATTTTGTATAATTGAAATTATTATGTTATACATAATAGCATAGCTTAAGTAAATTTCAATTAAATCTTAGTACTCACAGTGGGCAGGGAAAAACAAAACTGGTAATGAATGACTTGGAAGGATATATGCATGTATTTACAATTTGCTCCCAATAATTTGCTGTTTAAACTGTTGATAAGAGGCACCAACTTTGGAGAGAGAAAAAATAGCCACAAACCACAAGGTGAACCATCAATACAATGACCAAGAACATGTCTTTGCCAATGTTAGAAATACAATATTTCCAGTTCCTAATTCCTTTAAATACCAAGTCAAGCCAGAGTTCATGACACAACTGTATATAACAGGGACTAAGGACAAATGCAATGATAGAAACTATTAAGAGATAACTCCTCTTAAAAATGAATCAATAATGCTGGATGTTTATTCATGTATCTTTACTGAACTAATGCATACATTTGGAGCTTGAAAAATTTGGAGCCAATATTGCCAACCAGTCTTTTGCAAACTAGTGAATTATACCATTGTCATATAGCAAACCATTAGAATCAACCATTTTCAATTATTACGAGTTTTTCAGTGAGATGGTTTTAGGAAAAAAACTTTTATAACAATCTATAGTTGGGTTGATGCTGGGGCTAAGATTCATGGATATATAAACAATCTGATAGTTGTGATCACTTCACTTTTGTTTTAGGGCTCTTTGGTTTCTGGTAACAGGAATATATTTTAAACTTGATTACTCCAAAGAGGAATTTTTAGGCTTATGTAACCAAACAGAAGAGGGGCAAGTTAGGGTTTGCCTCAGGAGCAGAGATGGAACCAGGAAATCAAATACTATCAAGACCACATTATTGCTACCTTTTCTCTGTTTGTGTGTCAACTTCATTCTCTTAGTTTAGTTTCTCAATAAGGATGGAAACCTTATTGACTGCAGATCTGGGTACACACCAACATAGCTTGTTGATCAGAAAGAAAATGGCATTAGCCTGTTACTCAAGTGTGAAAATTCTAAGGGAAGGCATTTCATAGGCTCAGTCCGGGTCATGTGCCAATGTCAGTTCCAGTCATTGTGGATACTATGACAGGTCCAATTGAGTCAAGTTCTTTACCCTATTAAGTCACCAAAGTCAAGGAGACAGAGTCAAGTAAGAGGATGGCTGCTCCCATCCAAAGCACGTGACTGCATTTTTGGCTTCATGTGTGGGTATAAGGGGAAGGTGGGGCATGGACAATGATAACTCCAGAGGAAGGGGGTGAGTTATGATGGGTATTGTCAATGAAAAGATTACTGGGAGCCAGCAAGTCACTCAATTTATGTCCAGCAAAAAGACTAATAAAATCAGTATCTATAAAATTCAACTCATAACGTTTCCTTCCAAAATACTCACCCACCTGATTTCTGTTAAGAGAACCCAATATTCTCTGTATCTAAGGGCTGACTAATTCACCCAGAAAGAAGTAATGCCATCTTGCTCTCCCTTTCAAGATTATTCACCTCCCCTATTGGCAAGTCTGAACAGCATGATCACTCTCACCCTGCCTTCCATTTCACGAAGTCTTTAGTAGGGCATTTCAGGAGGGAAGCTCATCTTTACAAGTGCGAGAAGATCCTAGTTCCTTTTTATTCAACCAGTCACCTTGAAGTTGCAAAAAAAAAAAAAAAAAAGAAAGAAAAAAAAAATCCATCCAAAGAGGAAAACAAATAAGAAAAAGAGCCATTGTTTTAAGATTTTGCTCCTCCAAATGCTACCCATTCTCACTGACCCATCTACTATCCCTCTTCCCTGTTGTTTGTCTTTGACCATCAGTGAGAGACTCCATCTGGAAGGGATATCTTAGAGAGGGAACATTTCCTTCTTTATTTCTGTTAGTTGCATTATGCTTCTAACACATTTACAGTCCCTGTAGAGTAGGTATAATTCAATGGCAGGGAAAGTGGGGAATGAAAACCTCAGAGAAAAGCACAGCAAAATATTAGTGTTCTGGAAGAACTGCAGCTGTAATGAGAGGCTTGGGTGACAGTAATAAGTAGTCAGCTATACCCATCCCTCTCCCAATATTATCTTAGTGTTTTCACCGTTCTTTTTAATCCACAGTGTAGAAAAATTTACATGGGGTTGATGCTGGGGTGAGGCAGGAGTGGTGCACAGGTATGACAACTCATCCCAGATATTTCTGAACCTGAGTCCAAGAGCATCAGCAACTGGGTTAAATTTGCTTTGCAGATGAGGATGAGGTCAGAGGAATGGGATGGAAAACATACATGGTGCAACCTCTTCACTAATTTAGGCAACTAGCTCTCTGGAAAGTGACCTACAAAGTCAAGATATTCTCCAAGGCCTAGGCTGACCAGAGTTGCCTTTTCATCCGCAGGGAGTTATTCTGTTACTCTTTCAGAGTTTGAGAAGGTTTATCAGGAGCTAGGCACACATAACCTTATTTCCTGCCCCCTTCTCCCCAATTTTCTAAAAGGAATACTTTTGAGTATTAGAGACATGGAAAAAAATGACATTCTCCCCTTCTCTCTCATCATGTACAGGATTTCACAATTTAGCAACAGGGGGTCCTCTCTTAATGATCAACAAGAGGCCAATAACAGTGCTTTAACCTCAAACACTGGTCTCACTTGAATGTACTTAGAAAAAAATCTAAGAGTTAGACTTTGCCCTATCAGAGTATTTTAGATCTTCACTCAAAATCAATACTTCCATCCTGGTTCCACTGAAATCCTTTAAGTTAGTTGTCATCAATAAATAATTTTCATTTCCCTGCAGTAATTACTAAGGTAACAGTTCCTTAATATCATCAGATATCTAGTTAGCATTCAAATTTCACCATCTCATAATTTTTTTACTTTTATTTGTTTGATTCAGGAGCAAACAAGAACCACACATTGGCTTGGTTATTATGTGTTTTAAGTCTCTTTAAAATATATATATTTCCCTTTTATCATTCTTTATCTTGCTCTTAATGTGTGTGAAAAAATAGGTATTTTTATAGAATACCTACTGTCTCATAGAATTTTCCACATTCTAGATTTTGCAGACTGTATCCTGGTGGTGTCACTTAATACATTCTTCTGTTCCTTGTATTTCCTATGAAAAGTCAAATCTAGAGGCTTGTCCAGATGTAGTTTAGGTTTGAATTGGGAGAGCAAGAAGACATGATACATGGTGGTGTGTCCTTCATAACTGCATCATATGAGGAAGCCCAGGATGTCTCTACCATCTATCTTTTGGTGATGTTAAGAATGACTAGTGGGTTCAGTGTTGTCAGTCTGATCCATCCAATATAGAAGTTCCCATCAGATTTTCACCTACTCATTTTAGCAGCCATTATTGATCACTGCTAGATCCATTATCAAATTTTCAAAATAGGTGATTTTTAAATTTTTTTTTTAACTTTTTTTACTTATTCCTTCTTTTTAAAAAAATTTTATTGGAGTACAGTTGCTTTACAATATTGTGTTAGTTTATACTGTACAGCAAAGTGAATGAGCTATATATATATATATGTATGTATATATATATAAAATATATATATATAATATATATATACACATATATCCCCTCTTTTTTGGATTTCCTTCTCATTTAGGTCAAAATAAGTGATTTTCTTAAAAAAAGAACAGTGAGTATTCCATAATGGTATATATGCTTTTTTTTTTTTTTAATTAATTTATTTATTTATCCACGGCTGTGTTGGGTCTTCGCCCCTGTGCGAGGCCTCTCTCTAGCTGCGGCAAGTGGGGGCCACTCTTCATCGTGGTGCGCGGGCCTCTCACTATCGCAGCCTCTCCTGTTGCGGAGCACAGGCTCCAGACGCGCAGGCTCAGCAATTGTGGCTCACGGGCCCAGTCACTCCACGGCATGCGGCATCTTCCCAGACCAGGGCTCGAACCCATGTACCCTGCATTGGCAGGCAGATTCTCAACCACTGCGCCACCAAGGAAGCCCTGCTTTTTCATTTGAATTGAACTGTTTGTTTCTTTCATTAATGCACTTTATTAAATTAAATAACATTTAACATGAAACTTGATAACTGATCTTTTTTTTCTTTTTCTTTTAGTAATTTGAGATAGTTTTGGAACCTTATAAAAGACATTCAAGGTGCTGTGCTCTTTCACAAGAAAGGCCAAAATGTTGTTTTTGGAGCTGTTTTTCTCATGTGCGTGTATATTTTTCTCCCCTTAATGTCAAAGGTAATTTTAACCTTACACAAGTGATCTGTTGACTTGAAATATCATGGGAAAACTTTGACCTAGAACATTTTCAAAGAGGATAGTTACTGGAAATACAAAAAAGCTAAGGACACTTGGCAAGGAGGTTATATTACTTGCTTCAAATCTCTACACAAGTACATAGCTTTCTCCTTCCTCAAATTTTTCAAATTTTAAATTTGGTTTCTCAATTTCCTGTAAACTAAATTTCAAGAACTTTAAATGACATTCAAGGCCTACCTTTATCTCACCCTAATTCTCCACTTTATTGGTTTCATATCTACTACTTTTGTGCATTGTCTTCTCTGGCCAAACTAGACAACTGACTATTCTCCTTACCCCTCTTGTCTCTCCAGGAGTTAAGTACTTCCTGGGGTACACACAGGGACTTCACTTCTCTATTAAGGTGTTTGGTTTTTTTTGATAGATTCACATATATTCATGCTCTCTTACTAGACTTGTAGTGGACAGCTACTCTTTCTTGGCTAACACCATGTCTTCCTACTATTTAAAAGAAATTAGCACCCTGATTTCCTTTTGGGGGAATACTTCTCCCACACTGCATTGTTAATGACGGTATCCTACACCAAGCAGGACACAGCTCCAGGTCCCAAGCTCGATGAATTAAAGGAGACTTTCTCCCTAAAATTTTAATTATCAGCAAAGTGACTAAAAGACTGATAATGGTTATAAAGGATTAACTGGCAGCCAGATGAGTTTCTCACGAACTAATAGCTATTATTTACTGAGTGCTTGCCAAAGAACCCTATATACTATGTATAGACTCCTATTTGCAAATATAGCAGGGCTAGGTCTTAGTATTTATTTTGTTGTTTTCAGGGTATTTCTTACTCTCTTTTCTTTCTCACTTATCCTCAATTTGTCATTTCTCTACTCCCAGTTCATATTCACTCAGGAACAAAGATTCAAAAAAAACTTACCCCTGAAGTGCCAGATGAGTTCTTTTCTTTTCTTTCTTTTTTATTTTTTTTAATGAATTACAGAGATTTATGTAAGAGTTCCTTCTCTTTCCCCCATAAAACACACACAAAACACTTCTGAAAATCAGCAAACAATCAGTCACTCAAAGGTTTTTCTTTTTCTGAATTTTATTTATTTTTTTATACAGCAGGTTCTGATTATCTATTTTATACATATTAGTGTATATATGTCAATCCCAATCTCCCAGTTCATCACACCACCCACCTCCCCCTGTTTTCCCCCCTTGGTGCCTATACGTTTGTTCTCTACATCTGTGTCTCTATTTCTGCCTTGCAAACCAGTTCATCAGTACCATTTTTCTAGATTCCACATATATGTGCTAATATATGATATTTGTTTTTCTCTTTCTGACTTACTTCACTCTGCATGACAGTCTCTAGGTCCATCCATGTCTCTACAAATGACCCAATTTCGTTCATTTTAATGGCTGAGTAATATTCCATTGCATATATGTATCACTTCTTCTTTATCCATTCGTTTGTTGATGGGCATTTAGGCTGCTTCCATGACCTGGCTATTGTAAATAGTGCTGCAATGAACAGTGGGGTGCAAGTGTCTTTTTGAATTAAGGTTTTCTCTGGGTATATGCCCAGTAGTGGGATTGCTAGGTCATATGGTAATTCTATTTTTAGTTTTTTAAGGAACCTCCATACTGTTCTCCATAGTGGCTGTATCAATTTACATTCCGACAGTGCAAGAGGGTTCCCTTTTCTACACACCCTCTCCAGCATTTGTTGTTTGTAGATTTTCTAATAATGCCCATTCTAACTGGTGTGAGGTGATACCTCATTGTAGTTTTGATTTGCATTTCTCTAATAATTAGCTGCTCATTGAGCAGCTCTTCATGTGCCTCTTGGCCATCTGTATGTCTTCCTTGGAGAAATGTCTATTTAGATATTCTGCCCATTTTTTGATTAGGTTGTTTGCTTTTTTAATATTGAGCTGCATGAGCTGTTTATATAATTTGGAGATTAATCCTTTGTCTGTTGATTCGTTTGCAAATATTTTCTCCCATTCTGAGAGTTGTCTTTTCGTCTTTATAGTTTCCTTTGCTGTGCAAAAGCTTTTAAATTTCATTAGGTCCCATTTGTTTATTTTTGTTTTTATTTCTATTACTGTAGGAGGTGGGTCAAAAAAGATCTTGCTGTGATTTACATCAAAGAGTGTTCTTCCTATGTTTCCCTCTAAGAGTTTAACAGTGTCTGGCCTTACATTTAGGTCTTTAATCCACTTTGAGTTTATTTTTGTGTATGGTGTTAGGGAGTGTTCTAATTTCATTCTTTTACATATAGCTGTCCAGTTTTCCCAGCATTGCTTGTTGAAGAGACTGTCTTCTGGATTGTATATCCTTGTCTGCTTTGTCATAGATTAGTTGACCATAGGTGCATGAGTTTATCTCTGGGTTTTCTATCCTGTTCCATTGATCTATATTTCTGTTTCTGTGCCAGTACCATATTGTCTTGTTTACTGTAGCTTTGTAGTATAGTCTAAAGTCAGGGAGTCTGATTCTTCCAGCTCTATTTTTTTCCCTCAAGATTGCTTTGGCTATTTGGGGTCTTTTGTGTCTCCATACAAATTTTAAGATTTTTTGTTCTAGTTCTGTAAAAAATGCCATTGGTAATTTGATAGGGATTGCATTGAATCTGTAGATTGCTTTGGGTAGTATAGTCATTTTCACAATATTGATTCTTCCAAGCCAAAAACATAGTATATCTCTCCATCTGTTTGTGTCATCTTTGATTTCTTTCATCAGTGTCTTATAGTTTTCTGAGTACAGGTATTTTACCTCCTTAGGTAGGTTTATTCCTAGGTATTTTATTCTTTTTGTTGCAGTGGTGAATGGGATTGTTTCCTTAATTTCTCTTTCTGATCTGTTGTTGTTAGTGTATAGGAATGCAAGAGATTTCTGTGCATTAATTTTGTATCCTGCAACTTTACCAAATTCATTGATTAGCTCTAGTAGTCTTCTGGTAGCATCTTTAGGATTCTCTACGTATAGTATCATGTCATCTGCAAACAGTGACAGTTTTACTTCTTCTTTTCCAGTTTGTATTCCTTTTCTTTCTTTTTCTTCTCTGATTGCCATGGCTAGGACTTCCAAAGCTATGTTGAATAATAGTGGTGAGAGTGGACATCCTTGTCTTGTTCCTGATCTTAGAGTAGATGCTTTCAGTTTTCCACCATTGAGAATTATGTTTGCTGTGGGTTTGCCATATATGGCCTTTATTATATTGAGGTAGATTCCCTCTATACCCACTTTCTGGAGAGTTTTTATCATAAATGGATGTTGAATTTTGTCAAAAGCTTTTTCTGCATCTATTGAGATGATCATATGGTTTTTATTCTTCAATTTGCTAATATGATATACCACATTGATTGATTTACATATACTGAAGAATTCTTACATCACTGGGATAAATCCCACTTTATTATAGTGTATGATCCTTTTAATGTTTCGTTGGATTCTGTTTGCTAGTATTTTGTTGAGGATTTTTGCATCTATATTCATCAGTGATATTGGTCTGTAATTTTCTTTTTTAGTAGCATCTCTGTCTGGTTTTGGTATCAGGGTGATGGTGGCCTCATAGAATGAGTTTGGGAGTGTTCCTTCCTCTGCAATTTTTTGGAAGAGTTTGAGAAGGATAGGTGTTAGCTCTTCTCTAAATGTTTGATAGAATTCACCTGTGAAACCATCTGGTCCTGGACTTTTGTTTGTTGGAAGATTTTTAATCACAGTTTCAATTTCAGTGCCTGTGAGTGGTCTGTTCATATTTTCTATTTCTTCCTGGTTCAGTCTTGGAAGGTTATACCTGTCTAAGAATTTGTCCATTTCTTCCAGGTTGTCCATTTTATTGGCGTAGAGTTGCTCGTAGTAGTCTCTTATGATGCTTTGTATTTCTGCAGTTTCCATTGTAACTTCTCCTTTTTCATTTCTAATTTTATTGATTTGAGTCCTCTCCCTCTTTTTCTTGATGAATCTGGCTTAAGGTTTACCAATTTTGTTTACCTTCTTAAAGAACCAGCTTTTAGTTTTATCGATCTTTACTATTATTTTCTTTGTTTGTATTTCATTTATTTCTGCTCTGATCTGTATGATTTCTTTCCTGCTACTAACTTTGGGTTTTCTTTGTTCTTCTTTCTCTAGTTCCTTTAGCTGTAAGGTTAGATTGTTTACTTCAGATTTTTCTTGTTTCTTGAGGTAGGACTGTACTGCTATAAACTTCCCTCTTAGAACTGCTTTTGCTACATCCCATAGGTTTTGGTTTGCTGTGTTTTCTTTGTTATTTGTCTCTATGTATTTTTTAATTTCCTCTTTGATTTCTTCAGTGATCTCTTGGTTATTTTGTAGCATATTGTTTAGCCTCCATGTGTTTGTGTTTTTTACTATTTTTTTTCCTGCAATTGATTTCTAATGTCACAGCGTTGTGGTCAGAAAAGATGCTTGATAAAATTTCAATTTTCTTAAATTTACTGGGGCTTGATTTGTGACCCAAGATGTGATCTATCTTGCAGAATGTTCTGTGTGCACTTGAGAAGAAAGTGTAATCTGCTGTTTGCAGATGGAATGTCCCATAAATATCAATTAAATCTATCTGGTCTATTGTGTCATTTAAAGCTTGTGTTTCCTTATTAATTTTCTATCTGGATGATCTATCCATTGGTGTAAGTGAGGTGTTAAAGTCCCCCACTATTACTGTGGTACTGTTGATTTCCTCTTTTCTAGCTGTTAGCAGTTGCCTTATGTATTGAGGTGCCCCTATGTTGGGTGCATGTATGTTTATAATTGTTATATCTTCTTCTTGAATTGATCCCTTGATCATTATGTAGTGCCCTTCTTTGTCTCTTATAGCATTCTTTATTTTAAAGTCTATTTTATCTGATATGAGTATTGCTACTCCAGCTTTCTTTTGATTTCCGTTTGCATGGAATATCTTTTTCCATCCCCTCATTTTCAGTCTGTATGTGTCCCTAGGTCTGAAGTGGTTCTCTTGTAGACAGCATATATGTGGATATTGTTTTTGTATCCATTCAGCAAGCCTGTGTCTTTTGGTTGGAGCATTTAATCCATTCACATTTAAGGTAATTATCAATATGTATGTTCGTATTACCATTTTCTTAATTGTTTTGGGTTTGTTTTTCTAGGTCCTTTTCTTCTCTTGTGTTTCCCACTTAGAGAAGTTCGTTTAGCATTTGTTGTGGAGCTGATTTGGTGGTGCTGAATTCTCTTAGCTTTTGCTTCTCTGTAAAGCTTTTGATTTCTCTGTCGAATCTGAATGAGATCCTTGCTGGGTAGAGTAATCTTGGCTGTAGGTTCTTCCCTTTCATCACTTTAAATATATCGTGCCACTCCCTTCTGGCTTGCAGAGTTTCTGCTGAGAAATCAGCTGTTAACCTTATGGGAATTCCGTTGTATGTTATTTGTCATTTTTCCTTTGTTGCTTTTAATAATTTTTCTGTGTCTTTAATTTTTGTCAGTTTGATTACTATGTGTCTTGGCATGTTTCTCCTTGGGTTTGTCCTGCCTGGGACTATCTGAACTTCCTAGACTTGGGTGGCTATTTCCTTTCCCATGTTAGGGAAGTTTTTGACTATAATCTCTTCAAATATTTTCTCACATCTTTTCTTTCTCTCTTCTCCTTCTGGGACCCCTATAATGAGAATGTTGGTGCGTTTAATGTTGTCTCAGAGATCTCTTAGGCTGTCTTCGTTTCTTTTTATTCTTTTTTCTTTATTCTGTTCCATGGCAGTGAATTCCACCATTCTGTCTTCCAGGTCACTTATCCATTCTTCTGCCTCATATATTCTGCTATTGATTCCTTCTAGTGTATTTTTCATTTCAGTTATTGTATTGCTCATCTCTGTTTGTTTGTTCTTTATTTCTAGGCGTTTGTTCTTTAATTCTTCTAGATCTTTGTTAAACATTTCTTGCATCATCTCGATCTTTGGCTCCATTCTTTTTCCGAGGTCCTGGATCATCTTCACTATTATTCTGAATTCTTTTTCTAGAGGTTGCCTATTTCCACTTCATTTAGTTGTTTTTCTGGGGTTTTATCTTGTTCCTTCATCTGGCACATAGTTCTCTGCCTTTTTATTTTGTCTATCTTTCTGTGAATGTGGTTTTTGTTCCATACGCTGCAGGATTGTCATTCTTCTTTCTTCTGCTGTCTGCCCTCTGGTGGATGAGGCTATCTAAGAGGCTTGTGCGAGCTTCCTGATGGGAGGGACTGGTGGTGGGTAGAGCTGGGTGTTGCTCTGGTGGGCAGAGTTCAGTCAGACTTTAATCCACTTATCTGCTGATGGTTGGGGCTGAGTTCCCTCCTTGTTGGTTGTGTGGCCTGAGGCGACCCAGCAATGGAGACTACCCGGCTCTTTGGTGGGGCTAATGGTGGTCTTTGGGAGGGCTCACACCAAGGAGTACTTCCCAGAACTTCTGCTGCCAGTGTCTTTGTCCCCGCAGTGAGCCAAAGACACCCCCCGTCTCTGCAGGAGACCCCCCAACACTAGAAGGTAGGTCTGGTTCAGTCTCCTATGGGGTCACTGCTCCTTCCCCCTGGGTCCTGACGCGCACACTACTTTGTGTGTGCCCTCCAAGAGTGGAGTCTCTGTTTCCCCCAGTCCTGTCAAAGTCCTGCAGTCAATTCCCACTAGCCTTCAAAGTCTGATTCTCTGGGAATTCCTCCTCCTGTTGCTGGACTCCCAGGTTGGGAAGCCTGAGGTGGGGCTCAGAACCTTCACTCCAGTTGGTGGACTTCTGTGGTATAACTGTTCTCCTGTTTGTGAGTCACCCACCCAGCGATTATGGGATTTAATTTTATTGTGATTGCACCCCACCTACCAGCTCATCGTGGCTTTTCCTTTGTCTTTGGATGTGGGGTATCTTTTTTGGTGAGTTCCAGTGTCTTCCTGTCAGTGATTGTTCAGCAGTTAGTTCTGATTCCAGTGTTCTCGCAAGAGGGAGTGAGCGCATGTCCTTCTACTCCATCTTGAACCAATCTCCAGATCGTTCTTATAGGCGTACTTGTAGGACTGTTTTCTCTGGCTTCAAAAGAACAAATAAAACTGCAACTGGAAAAAGAAAAAGAAAGGTAGAGTGGGAATTCAACCTGATGAGGAAGATGGTTAGAAAGAGGAAGGATTAGAACTTTCAGAGTTTCGGGGAGCAGAATGAAAGTTTCTCTGATTTTTTACCTACAGGTAACCTGTCATTCAACAGTCCTGAATACTTGTGGGTCCTCCTGGAGAAAGGGGTGAGGGAACTTGGATACCTTACATGAAGATGAGGAGAAAAAACAAACAAAAAACACCCTTACTGTAACCGCAATAAAATTGGAATAAAATGAATGGGAAATTCCACTATAAATGAGGCAGAGGCAGAATCAATGTTAATTTTATTTCTTCCTTTCCTGTTAGCTATACCTATTGTATTTCTTTTATTTCTAACTACACTGGCTTCAACTTTCTAAAACAATGTGAAGTGAAAATGTAATAATAGTATAATGACAGCCATCCTTGTTACGTTTCTAACTTCCAATATTTCTCCATTAAATGTAATATTGGCTATTGGTCTAAGATACCCATTTTCACATTAAGAAATTAAACTTCTATTTCTAGATTTTTTAAGTGCTTTGTTTAGAAATGGACAGATTAATGAATCTCTTGGGGTTTTAATGGGATGAAAAAAGATTTTTTATTGGTCTTACTGGAATGATGCTTTTAGTCAAATTCAGTTCCTATCATTTGATTAACCATGGTAATACTGAACAACACTAAAAAATATAGAGAAGTTGGTTTGTAGTATTATTTGACATTTTCCCATTCACATTTATAAATGATTCAGCTCCTCCCACTCCCCATAATATAATCTTTGTTAATTTTATTACCAAGATTATCCAATCTTCCAAAAAATATGGCAGCATGATGTAGTTGTTAACAACACAGGCTATTCAGTTCACATCTTAGCTTCACCACTTACTGGCTGTGTGACCTTCAACAAGTCAAGTGACCAACAAAGATTAGGGTGATAGAACAGAATGTAAATTCTATAAACCTTCATAAGGTAGAAATGGTATAAATAACAAACAGTGAGAAGGGAAGAAAAAGCAAAGAAAAATTTGCTAGTTTTTCATATTTTTATAGCTGGGTCAAAATATGTAATTGAAATCAGATAAATATATCCATCTGCCTATTCTTAGATTTATTAGTATAAAGATAAACCCTAAGAAAGATAATATCACTGACTAATAGTCAGTAATGGAGGAAAGAATGCTGAAAGGAAGAAGAACAATTTAATTTAATCATTATTCAGAATATACTGTCTAAAGCAAGTCAACAAATATGGACAATTGGCTAAATCAAATACACCACCTGTTTTTGTAGATACAGTTTAGTGAAATACAGCCACACCCATTTGTTCACATATTATCTATGGCTGCTTTTGTGCTACAACACCAGAGTCAAGTGGCCACCAGAGACTTTATGGGCTGCAAGGCCTAGAATATTTACTCTCTCACTTGTTACAGAAAGTGTTTGATGACCCATGTTCTAAAGCAATAGAGTATTAAGTATGTCTGTGTACATATACGATTACAATGATAAAGATAGCCTCTATTAAAAAAATTCAAATATTTCATATCATACAAGAATCATTGACATGCACGAAAGTTGCCTAGAAAGAATGACAATGTAACTGACAGCTGACTTCTCAATAGAAACAAAGTCAGAAAACAATGAGATATTTTCATACTAATGAAGAAAATAATTATTAACCAAGATTAGTTACCCTGCTAGAATGTCAGTTGAGAATGAGACTGAAATAAAGACATTATTCTAATAGACAAAAACTAAGAGGGCTTACCACTAACCGATCTTCACTATACAATGTTGAAAAACGTGTACCTAGGAAAGCAGGAAAATGATACCAGAAAGAAGGTCAAAGACAAAAAAAAAAAATTGGTCAACAAAGAAATTGGTAAACATGTGAGTAAATCTATATAAACATTAACTGTATAAAACAATAATGATAATGTCTAATTTGGAGATAAAGTTAAAAGGCAGAACTGAAATTTTTGACACAAATGCATGCAAGATAAAAAAGTGATCAAAGAGTTAGGAAGCTTATGTATTGTTTAGTAGGCTGGTAGAGTTACTGAGGTTAATTTTAATTTTTAAAAATATTCACTTTAAATTTTAAAGGGTAATTACCAAAAGAAATTCCAAAATAGCAGAGAAGGAAAATAGGAAAAACATCTGAAATGCAATTGGAAAAAGGTAGGAAAAGAGAAAACAAGTAGCCTAGAAATCACAATGTATCAGAATCTTTGGTATACGGCTAAAAGACCACACAAAGAAAAAACTGAATACCTTACTTAGGTAAACCATTAACTAATCTAGAAAAAAGTATAAAACATAAATACACAAAATAAAAGACTGAACTCACCCAAATTTGTAGAGGTAATTTTAAAAATCAAGAGATTACATTGTTTAGCTCTGCAAATAAAATATATATCATGGATGAAATGGTTACTTTTTTTTTTTGTGGGTGCCACACTGTGTGGCTTGCAGATCTTAGTTCCCCAGCCAGAGATGGAAGCCAGGGCCCTGCAGTGACAGCACTGAGTCCTAACCACTGGACCGCCAGGTAATTCCTGAAAAGGTTACTTTTTAAGAAAAATATAAAATTGAGTTCAGGTGAAAATCTAAATAGATAAATTAATATAGAAAAAATAGAGAAATACACCAGGCAGAAATGGTTTTTTTAGAATTATTCCACTAAATCTTTAAAGAACAAAAGAGAAAAATCACATAGTAACTTTCAAAAATGCTTAAAAGGCATGTGTTAAAACTCAACATCCATTCTTGATTTAAAAAAAATATGTTTTAATAAGAGGAATAGATCATAACTTCATAAAACATATCTTTCTAAATCTAAAAGTCAACTTCATGCTTAAGTGAAAGCACTAAAAGCATTTCCATTAATGTCAGGAATAGACAAAGAGGTCCACTTTCAGTGTTATTATTTTATGTTGTATTGGAGGTACTAGCCATTCTACTTAGGTAAGAGAAATAGAGTTACAAAAATTAGGAGCAAGTAAAATGATCATTATCTGAAGAAGGTATAATTCTGAACCTGGGAAGATGGAGGAGAAACAGTGGAGTAACTATTAAAAAAACAGTGAGAGTTTTGTAAGGTAGCTGAGAAAGTTTTAGCCTTCATATATACCAACAATAACCAGTTAGGAGGTTAAAAATTAGATATCATTTATAACATGAACAAAATCAAATACCTTATTTGGAAAAAAAAAATCAAAGTCAAAAGACAAATGACAAAATGGAAATTCTTTGCAAATCATGGTAGGCACAGGGCTTATTTCACTAACATATGAAGAACTCCTACAAACCAGTAGCAAAAAGACTAAGAACCCCAAATAAATATGGTCAAAAAATAGGTCACAGAAAATGAAAATACAAATGGCTGTGCTAATTGTTTTCATTTTAAATTAATTACAGTAAACTTCAAATGAGCTTCTAATGCTGCCTAGTAATCATACTGTTTCTTATTTCAATTATTTTCATACTTTTTCTCCAGCATTAATTCATACTTTCTCCTCTATAATCAAACATTACCTTCTCTCCCATTCTCATCTCCACTGCTACCATCCAAGTCCAAGCCATTCTATCTCTTACCTGGATTATTCTAATAGCCTCCTAACTGGCAGCTTCAGGTATTCAACTATATGAGTCATTGATATGCTGAAAAAACTTGTATATATCCATGATTAGTTATTCAATAATAATATTTATTCAAATATTTATAGAATATGTATTTTAAAAGCAAATATTTAACTGAGCACTACCATGCACTTCTATGAATGTCACAGAAGAAAAACCAAGCAAAGAGGAAGGAATAATCACTTGGTTTCTAAGGGAAATCAGAGAAGCTCTCCCTAATAAGCTGACATTTGAACAGAGACCTGCAAAACTGAGGGAGGGAGCCTTGCAGATATCAAAGCGGAGAAAATAAATTCAAGCACTAAAGTAAGAAAATTCTAAGCATTAGTAATGTAATTATAGAACTCACTAAAGTAAAAAAATTCTAAGCATTGATAAGGCAATTATAGCATTACAGGCCTTAAAAATTTGATAGGGCTTGCAAACCTCTCCTTTATCACAGGTGGTACCTATGATTCAAAAAAAAACAAAAACAAAATCAGAACTAGTTCACACCTATTTTAGACCTAAGTTAAACTGGTTGTTGTTGGTATATGTGAAGACTACGAACTCCCGTCCATTACAGAGAGCGCTAAGCTAAACACTGAATATTCATACCATGTTTAGTTTAAAAATAAACACAAATAATCCTCCTCCATTCATTGACCCTCTAAGTTTTGGCTGTCTTTACTGAAAAACATCCTTTCAATTATATCCTGAAGACAGCATGGAGAATGACTTTCTTTCAAAACAAGTTTTCCCTTGAGGAGAAACACATGTTCAAAGTACAAACAACATTCCAGTATTCAACTTAAGGCTACTTAATTTCTGCATGATGATGTCATACTTAGACTACTGAACTTGCTCCTGTTCATATCATTTCTTCTACAGTTCTATATTTTAGGCCCATCCATAGAAGCAGACCCATCATTTTATACAACTAGAGAACAACAGTAAGAACATGTTTGAAACACAAATACCTCCCAGGTTACAAAAAAATTCTAAGAATAATCAGAATTAATATCCCAAGACAATTTTTTAAAATAAAACTTAGAAGCTGATTTTAAAATTTGTTTCTAAAGAAAAGACAAAAGACTTGCCAAGAAAATTCTGAGAAAAAAAATTATGCGTAAACAGGGCTACTGGGTATCTAAGGAAAATACAAAGCTATAATAATTTAAAATGTAATATCTGATCAGAGAAACAGATAAGCAGAAAAGAGAGAGAGCCTAGGAACAATGCTGTGCTTATATGGTGACATTTCAAATCAGTAGAGAAGGGATGACCCAACTACTCAAAAATAGCATTAAAACCATATTCATTTCAGAAAAACTAGAATAGTTAGATCCCAACAACATATCATATACTTATTAGCTGCAGTAACAGATAACACTCTAAATCTCAGTGACATAACCAAATACTTATTTCTTACTCATGTGAAGTTCAACAGGTGGCTGGGTAGGGTTGTGGGGATCTGTTCCATGCCACCATGCAGGAACCCTGGCTGACAGAAATTTCACCATCTTCAAAATCTATCTTGCAACGTTGCCCAAGATGTCAACATCTAGCTGGAAAACAAAGAAAGAAACGTGGAGATTGCCTGGAAAGTTCTGTGGGGCATGTGAAAATCATATAATCACTTTTAGCCATATTTGGTTACCTAAGTAAAAGAAGAAATAGATTAAGTGAACACCTTATAGCCAATTTCTAACATAGTATGTCCTTGTGGTTACCAGGTGCCCTACCACATAGAGCACATTCCCTCCTTCCCTAAGTGAGACAAGCCAAAATTCCATCCAGTTATTGCAACCAGCTCAATGCCCAGGATCTCTGAATAATGCATGGTTCTTTCCACCAGTTCCGGATATGGCCACTTGAGGTTCCAGTGACACTTGCACCAGCAACAGATGTTAGAAATCTCTCTACTGCCAGCAGGCCCAATTTATCGTGGTGAAGCAAGGACAGGACAGTTGTAATAAAAACTGCCATCTGGTAAAGGGAACATGGGAGACACACAGAAGGCGATGGTCTATAGTAGTTATGACATCCTTCTGGCAGGTGTTTTGAGGTCCCTCTTATCTGGCAGTGGGACATTTTCCTGATTTCAGTTTTTCTATCTGGAAGAAACTACTTATTCAATGTTCTTCAAAGCTCTGGATCTACCTTTTTGGAGGTTTTTTGGTTCATTATTACATTTGATACAAATGATGGGGATCTTGCCCTCTCTGGGGGCCTTTACAGTTTTTGCAACCCATTTCTTTCCTGAGCAAGTTTGGGAGCCCCAAAATACTAGTAATGATAGAACATTTGAAGGCTATTGAAGTCCAGTCTTGCAATTTCTTTGGTATTACAAAAAAAGCAGATTACTGTTTTTGAGGGAAAGGTATCTATTCAGTCACATATGCTGATAGCACCCCCAAAGGTCTTTCCTAAATATAATTCTCAAGCCTGCCTTATTTTTTCCCTCATTTGCCAACATGGCTTAAAGTCATCATGTTTAGGAGGAAATGCCACACCCTTACTTAGAACTGTGTGGAGCCAGAAGTCTTAGTGGGCATTTGTCCATAATCTCTTATTATTTGGGGCTAGAAGCCATGGCTTTCTCATCCTTTTACTTTTTTTTCTTTTTTTCTGCTTTCAAACTAACAAGTTTTTGCTACATCCCATTTCTTGTTTTTTGTAGCACTTTGATAAATGCAGGTAGTAACAATCAACATTCACTACCAACATTCCATTCTCCAGCCTCTCTCCGTACTATGATGTCAGTAAGCATGTGGTCCACCTTCCAAGTAATTGTAAATGACCATTTAAAATATTGTTTTGTTACTGCATGCAGAAATCTCCAGTTTTATAGCCCTGGATATTAGTTTCCATCTTGACTGTATGGTGGACCAATGCCAAGAATTTTGGATTTTTGTTACAGTAGCATCCTTCTTCTAGCAACAATTTCTGCATCAGAGTAATACCTTGTACTATCAAAAAACAAACAAACAAACAAAAAAGCCCAAATTCTCAGTGGTTTTACACAATAGATGCTTGTTTGATGATAACTTAAGTCCAGTTGGCTTAAGTGGAGGAAAAGGTGGATAACTATGGTTTTCACAGTGATTGACGTTCCCACATTGATGGTTCTTTCTTCATCTTAAAAACGGGGTCCTCTACTGTCTCCCTGGGAACTGACACCCAGCTGAGGGACAAAAGAAGGGTGGAGGAGAGAAGAGGATTTCATGGGCCAGACCTGGAAGTGGTTTACGTAATTTTCACCCATATTCCAATAAGTAATTCTTGTCACATGACACCAACCTAACTTCAGGAGAGGCTGAGAAATGCAGATTCATTGTAACTAATTGGTTTAAGCAGTTTGCCAATTGGGGTAAATTCCAGAAAGATTAAGGCCTAAAGGTAAACATAAACCTATACAAGTACTAGAGGAAAATATAGTAGAATTATTTAGGGCTGTCAAGTACTCAAAAGGGTATGGGAGTTCCATGGGCCTTCACTGGGCACTCAGGAGAAAGATGGGGGACAGAGCAAAGATAAGAGAAAACTTTCCTTGATGGTGCAGACCTGAAAGAGGAGAGGTTACTGTTACAGGAAGGACACAAATACCCACCAGGATCCTTCTTCCCTACTAAGAAAAAAGCCTTAAGCCACGGTAAGGTCATCAAACAATTAGCCAGGACACAGGTATAAAGACTCACTGTGGCTTGGAAGTGTAAAAGGGAAAACAAAAAACAAAAACAACTCTGTATCCCTGGGAAAGGTCAAGAAGCCATCCTTCATCCAGATCTCCTAACTTGGGAAGGAGCAAGAAACTCTCCCAAACAAGATTCACCATGGATGCAATGAAAGTTTAGCTGCCACAAGGAAGAGGGGCAGGATCTTTGTTCAGAAAGCCACAATACCAAGATCCAGTCATAATGTTTAATAATGAAAACCACAGAAAAAATTTTAAAGTATGAAAACTACAGAAAAAATATTTAAATATCAAGAGCTCAAATAATTCCTTCCATGAGTCCTTTTTTGAGGAATGTACTAGAAAATGAACTTCATCCAAACAAAACATAACTGGGAAAACTTCAGCAATTTAGCTTTAATATACTTAACTGCAAATCTAAGGCTAAAACTAAGGTGGGGATAAGGGCAGAATAATATGTTATATAATAATGTTCAATGTTACGTGTTGTATGTTCCAATGACGTTATATTAATGCAATTAAAAATTGGAAGGGAATGCAGATGGAAGAAGGAAAGTAGAATAAACCCATTAGCTGTGATTTAGGCAACAAGCGATACTTAAGGGATGTCATTAAAAATGGACAATACAGATTGTGAATAAAAGAATAAGGGACTAAAGCCATTAAATAAAGGTATAAGCACAAAGATAACCACCAGAAATACTAACCTTCCTAAGTGCCAAATTTAGGAATTTCTTTTTTAAAAAGAGAACGCAGCAAACATTATGAAGAGGAACAAAATAAATATAATAATTACAGTATAAGATAATCTGACAGAATTGAAAGCAATCATAATCATCTTATCAACAAATGTGAAAAGGTTTATTATATGGAAAGATTTTCAACCTGGCTCATAAAGACCCAACAAAATGCTCTATTCAAGAGACACATCTGAAACAGAATGATTCAGAAAGACTAAAAATGAAAGGATAGTCAAAGGTATTCCAGACAAATGGAAACACAAAGAAAGCAGGGACAGCAATATTTGTATCCAAGTAGAAAACAAATAGTAGGGTAAGATTTTCTAACTATGATCCCAAATCTATATGCAAAAATGAAATAATAGGAAATAAAAAGAGAAACCAGTACATCTGATTACATATAAGTGGCAGACAAACAACATGATAGAAATGTAAATGACATAAATAAAATCAAAAGACAACTGACAATGGATGGACCTAGAGATTATCATACTAAGTGAAGTAAATCAGAGAGAAAAAGACAAATATCATATGATATCACTTATATGTGGAATCTAAAAAAATGATACAAATGAATTTATTTACAAAACAGAAACAAACTCACATACTTTGGAAACAAACTTATGGCTACCAAAGGAGAAAAGGGGTGAGAGAGGGATAAATTAAAAGTTTGCGATTAGCAGATACAAACTTCTATATATAAAATAGATAACCAACAAGGACCTACTGTTTAGCACAGGGAACTCTACTCGATATTCTGTAATAACCTAAATGGGAAAGGAATTTGAAAAAGAAGAGATATATGTATATGTATAGCTGAATCACTTAGCTGTACACCTGAAACTAACACAACATTGTAAATCAACTATACTCCAATATAAAATAAAAAATAAAAAAATCAATTAGAAAAAGGCAGACAAAACAAAAATAGCTTATAAGCAAATAAAAAGACAATTGACAAAACAGGAAAAAATATTTGCAATACATATAACAGATAAAGGGCTAATATCCCTAAAACATAAATAAATCTTAAAAATTTGGGGAAAAGGACAAAAAGAAAAACCAACTCCTCACCAATGGGAAAATGGGCAAGACAGAAAATATTCACAAAAATTCATATAAAATTGTCCCCCAAAATTTAAAAAAGTACTCAACTATGCCCATAATCAGAGAAATGTATAGGAAAATTACACTGAAGTGACATTTCTCACCTATCCAATTAGCAAAATTAAAAATGTAAAACACCATACTCTACTGGAGAGGTGTTGGAAACAAGTCTGTCTTATATGCTGCTGGTGAAAATACAAATTGTTACAACCCTCATGGAAAAAAAATCTGGCAATTTTTAACTACATATACATTTACCTTCTGACATAACAGTGTTACCTCTGGGAACTTACCCCAAAGGCATACCTCCAACAATATGAAAATACATACTGCTGGTTCATATTTTGTTTGAAACACTGTTTGTAGCTGTAAAATATGAAAAATAATCTATAGGCTCCTACATAGATGAGTGAATAAATTGATAGGTGCAATGTCATTTTTTATTTATTTATATTCTGTAATGGCTTAAACAACAAAAATTTATTATCTAATAGTTCTGTAGTTTAGACCCATGTAGTTCTGACATGGGTCTCACTGGGCTAAAATCAGGGTGTCAGCAGGGCTGTGTTCCTCTCTAGAGGCTCTCGGGGAGGATCCTTTTCGTTGGTCGTTCAGGTTGTTGGCAGAATTCAGTTTCTTGAAGGGGTAGGCCTGAGATACCCATTTTCTTACTGGATGTAAACTGAAGGCTTCTAGAGGCCACCTGCATTGCTTGGCTTGTGATCCTTTTTCTCTATCTTCGAAGCCAGCAATAGCGGGTGCTGTCCCTCTCACACATTTTTTTTTTTTAATTTTAATTGAAGCATAGTTGACTTACAACATTAACTTCAGGTGTACAACATAGTGAATTGTTATTTTTATAGATTATACTCCATATAAAGTTATAAAATTGGCTATATTCCTTGTGCTGTATATTACATCCTTATAACTTTTTTATACCTAGTAGTTTGTACCTCTTAATTCCCTCCCCCTAAGCCTCTCCCTTCTGGTAACCACTAGTTTGTTCTCTGTATCTGTGTCTATTTCTGTTTTGTTATATTCGTTCATTTGTTTTATTTTAAACAAGGAAGATCTCTATTGACAGATTTGTAGTGATTTCCAGAATACATTTTTAAATGAAGAGAGCAAAGATCATAAAAGTATCTAGGAAATGTCAATTTTTATGTAAGAAAGAAGGGGAAATAAGAATATATACATGTTTGTTAATCTGTGCAAACAGAAACACAGGAAAAATACACCAAGGACCAATGAGATTGACTAGCTACATGGGGTGGGTGGGATTGGGGTGGAAAGGAAAGAAACAATTGGAAGGGCAGAGTTGGCACTTCTCTGAGTATACTGTTTTGTGCAGCTCTAACATATGGAACAATGTTAACG
This sequence comes from Eschrichtius robustus, assembly GCF_028021215.1. NCBI lineage: Eukaryota > Metazoa > Chordata > Mammalia > Artiodactyla > Eschrichtiidae > Eschrichtius > Eschrichtius robustus. Next base: position 100,776,295 of record NC_090825.1, on the reverse strand, counting down.
TTTCACATACATAAAGAAAAAAATCAATAAAATTACCAAGGATGGAGAAAAGAATACTTCAAATTAAATACCATCATAAATATATGAACTAAAATGCATTTCCAGTGAAGTACTATATGGAAGGAAGGAGAGGGGAAAAAAAAAACCACTAACCCAGGTAACTTTTTATTATTATTATTTAAAAAAACTGAGATACAATTCACATACAATAATGTGCATCCTTATAAAGTGCACAATTCAGTGGATTTTTGTATTCACAAAGTTGTGCAACCAAACTACAATCCAATTCCAGAACACATTCAATCCTAAAAGAAATGCCACACCCATTAGCAGTCATTCACTATTCCTCCTTCTCCCAGCCCTTAGCAATCACTAATCTACTTTTGATCTCAATGGGTTTACGTATTCTAGACATTTCATATAAATGGAACCCTGTTTTATGTTTGGCTTCTTTCTAAGCATGATGTTTTGTCTTTTTTTTTTAAACTTTTGGGTTGGTTTATTTATTTATTTATTTATTTATTTATGGCTGTGTTGGGTCTTCGTTTCTGTGCGAGGGCTTTCTCTAGTTGTGGCAAGTGGGGGCCACTCTTCGTTGCGGTGCGCGGGCCTCTCATTATCGTGGCCTCTCTTGTTGCAGAGCACAGGCTCCAGACGCGCAGGCTCAGTAATTGTGGCTCACGGGCCTAGTTGCTCCGCGGCATGTGGGATCTTCCGAGACCACGGCTCGAACCCATGTCCCCTGCATTGGCAGGCAGATTCTCAACCACTGCACCACCAGGGAAGCCCAGCATGATGTTTTCAAAGTTCATCCATATCACAATATGTATCAATACTTCATTCCTTTTTACGGCTGAATAATATTCCATTGCATGTACAAACCACTTTTAATTATCTAGTCATCAGTTGATGGGTATTTGGGTTCTTTCTTCTTTTTACCTATTACGAATAATGCTCCTATGAAATTCATATTCAGGTTTTTTTTTTTTTAAACAAGTTTTCAATTCTTTTGCAGGTATACAGCTATGATTGGAAATGTGGGGTCATATGAGACTCCCATTATGCCTATGTTGGTACATTTGATGGTATCCCCACAAGTCTTTGAAATTTTTGTTATTTTTTTTCCCTCTAACTGGATAATCTCAATTGATCAATTGTTAGGTTTACCCAATCTTTCTTCTGTCTGCTCCAACGTACTGTTGAACCCATCTGTTGAAAGTTTTGTTTCACAGTAATGTACTTCTCAATTCCTAAACTTCTTTATAATTTTTCTCATTACTGATATTCTCTATTTGATGAGACATTGTTCTCAAACTTTCTCTTAGTTTTTTAGATATGGTTTCCTTTTGTTCTTTGAACACATTTAAAATAGCTTAATGTTTTTGTCAAATATATCCAAAGTTTGGACCTGTTTGGGACAGTTTCTATTGATTGCTTCCCCACCCTATATATGAGCCACAATTTATTTCTGTGTATGTCTTACAACATTCTGTTGAAAACTAGACATTTTAAATAATATAATGTTGCAACTCCAAAATCAGATATTCTCTTCTCCTCAGGGCTTGTTGTTGTTGCTGTTTTTTGTTGTTGTCCAGTGACTTCTTTGAACTATCTTTGTGAAGTCTGTATTCTTTGTTGTATATGGCCACTAAAGTCTCTGCTTCATTAGCTTAGTGGTACACTAATAACTGGACAAAGATTTCCTTAATGCTTGCAATTGATATTTCTCTCATTTTGCTGAGAGTCGGTATGTGTGTTGCGGTACACCTTCAACACTTGGCCAGGAAGTTGACAATTCCACATCAGCCTTCACTTCCTGCTTATGCAGAGCCCCCAAAGTCAACCAGAAGTGAGGGTTTAGGGCCTTCTCAGCACTTTCCTGAACATGCACATAGCCCTGTCATTCATGTGACTTTTCCTTAATTCCAGGAAATTTGTCAAAACTTATCAAATTCCCTAAAGATATTGAGTTTTCCAGATTTCCTTTTAATTTGATTAACTTCTTGTTTTCCCCAACTGCCTCAGGCAGCTGTGATGTTAACAATTGCCTCTAATTGATTTCAAAAAGTGATCTCAGGAAAAACGCTTTTCACACTGGGAAAGCTCTTCGTCAAGTTAGATAAAAACAGAATTGCCATGGGGTCTCCCAGTGAACTACCATACTGGCCAAATAATGATAGTTCTCGGGGAATGTGTCTTTGAATAAGCTCCAACCCTGTTCTGGCCCCTCCAGTGTCTGCCAGGCTGCAGGTTTTCATCATGACTGTGGGTTGTTGATTTTCAAGACACCATGGATTTGGGGAGTGGGGGATGAAAATAGGGCAAGTTAGAGTGTCACAAAGATACTGTTCCTATCAAGATTCAGCCATTTTTTAATAAATAACATTCCCTGGATTGCGGTAAGCTTTTGGTTAATTCCACAGTTCTGAAAACACTGATTCTGACAATATGGACAGTTTTCTCATTGTTTTTAATGGAGAAAAAGAATTTCTGGATGTCCTTACTCAGCCATTTTTGCTGACATTATCCCAGGTAACTTGCAAACTTAGTTTTGAGACCATATGCCCTCAGGCTAAAGAAAAAAGAACTCTAAACATAAATTAAAGTTTGGTTGGTAGACTTGTATTTTGCAAAGGTATCAGTCAGCAATTCTGAAGTTAACTTCTGTGTACTCTGGGGTTGAGAAAATAAGTAAATATGTTGTGAAAAATAAGAAACCACCTTCCTCACTACTACAGAAAAGGATTTACATGCCAAAAGGACAGAGGAGACAGCTTGAGGGGGGCTTCCACAACCAAATTAAGGATAATTTGACCATCAAAATAAAGAACTTCTATTTCCCACCACTATGAAATAACAGGGATTAGATTTGTTCTTCTATATTAAACGACTAGAAAACTGGACAAAGTGGATGAAACAAAGGTTTCAGACAATGGACAAAAAGCAGTACAGGATATTAATACCTGAGAGAAAGAACTCAAATGAGTTGAGTGCTATAAGTACACCAGCTCACTGTTTGAAGAGTTTCCAAATTACAGTGCCGGGGGAAGGAAACCCAAAATAGCCCAATGGCCTTTCTGAAGAGACAGTTCAAAGTTTACATAGGTTAATGTGACTAGAATTTGTGAGGTAAAAAAATAGAGAGGAAGGAGATGCACAGAAGAGGAAAAAGTGCTCTGGAGATCTGTACAACGGTCCCCTCAAGTTAACTGTATTATACTGATCTGTGCAACGTATATAAAGAATCTAACAAGGCCAGGGGGGAAAAAGTCACTAGAAAAGAGTTAGCGGAAACATCCTAGGAGCTAATACAGGTCCAGGTATAGTTTGTGTTCTCACCAGACACAACAGAAACATTTCCTAACAAAGAATTAGGCAGAGTTCTTAGAACTGTAATGCCTCAGTAGTGGCGCCAAATGAGTCCTAGACCAAGATTTCACAACCTTAGTACTACTGAAATTCTGGGCATGATAATTCTTTGTTGTATATATTGTAGAATATTGAGCAGCATCTCTGGCCTATATCCACTAGATGCAACATCTTTCTCCCCAGTTGTGACACAGAAAATATCTCTAGACATTGCCAAATATACCTTGTGGGTAAAAACTGTCCCAAGTTGGGAACTGCTCCAGACAAGATCATTAAAATAGCTATGAATGTTCTGTATGTTCCAGGAAGTAGAGAAAAACATGGACATGATACAAAGACAAGTGGAACATTACAGCAAAATCAGTAACAATGTACTATACGGTTAAATGTAGAAGCAAAAACTATATAAACAACAGTACAAAAGCTGGGGGGAAAAACTGAAGTGTACTGTAGTAAAAGGTACTTGGACCATACGTAAAGTGGTATAAATACTACCTGAGGTTAGGCTGTGATAAATTAAAGATGTATACTATAGTAAACCTCTTAAGCCAATAATAGATAAAATGAAGTAATAAAAAATACCTTATTAATAAAAAATAAATAGAAAAGTAGAAAAAAGAGGTCCCCATGAGATAATACTGAAATACATTTAAAAACTCAATAAACAGGAGAAAATGGAAGACGCTTCCTTATTCTAAAAAGCCATCTAAAAAGTGTAGTAAAAAGATGAAATTAAAAAATCATCATTTACAATTACTATAGCAATAGTTGTTTCAGGTAAGAATTATGAATGAATGTTAAAACTAGTGCATGAACGTTTCAGGACAGAATTAAACATAGTCTCAAAGTATCTCCTCACAAGATAATTATTAATTACAAAGAGAAAAACAGTAACTTTGCAGTGGAGAAACCTTATAGATACCACTTGAAACAAGTAAGTAAAGTTAATACTACCAGTGATGGGCCAGCCATATCAACATTGTCACCTAACTCCAGATATGATGCACTAGGACAAATACAACATTCCTTCTCTAACATTCCTGCCAAAAGTGCAGAACTTGAATTTGATAATGGGAATATTAGACAAACCCAAATAAAGGGACACTGCAAAATAGATCTGTACTTTTGAAAAACGTCAATGTCATGAAATCCTAAGACAGACTGAGGTACTGTTCTCAACCGAAGAGATGACAAGTGAATGTAAGGTGACAACTGTATGTAAGGCATGATGCTGCACTTTCTGTTGCTGTAAAAAGACATTGGGAAATTGTCAAAATCCGAATATTTGATAACTGGAGTGTGGTAATACAAAAGAATAGAGAATGACTTTGTTTTTAAAGAGAGAATATAAACGGGAGAGAGAAAAAGATGGAAATGATAAAAGGGTGAGAGGTAGAGAGTAGGCAGAGAGGGAGAGAGGGAAGAAGGGAAGAGACGAGACAAGAGAAAGGGAGAAAGATAAAAAAAGGAAGAAGAGAAAGGGGAAAAGGAAGGAAAAAAGGAGAGGAGAGACGGGAGGATGACAGCCAAGGACAGAGTAAATATAGGAAAATGTTAATATTTGGGAAATTTGGGTGAAGGATATTGTGTAGTAAAGAACCTGGCCTTGCCCAAAGAGAGAAAGTGCCTTTGCCTTCAGCTTCGTGGATGCACTCTATGTCATACCTGATAGGAGTGTCTTTGTTTAGGGCAGGAGCTGGCTGCACTAAAAAAGACCTACCATGTAATTTAGGATGGGGACTTCGGTATTCTTAATCCATCTGCAACAATCATGCGGGCAATCAACTGATCATGTCTTCAAATCAAAGCCACAATAAAAATTCGGGACACTAAAGCTCAAGTGAGTTTCTCTGATTGGCAATACTCTGTGCATATTGATGCCACGATGGTAATGCAACCTGAGGACAACAGAAACTTTGCTTTTAGAACCCTCATAGACTTTGCCCTAAGCATCCTCTTCCTTTGGCTGGTTATAATCTGTACCCTTTCCCTGTAATAAACTATAACTGGGAATATAATAGGTTTCAGTGAGTTCTGCAAGCAAATTTTTGAACCTGAGTGTATTTGGGGAACCCTCCCCTGCAATCTCCGAACCTGCAGTTGGTGTCAGAAGTGAGAGTGGTCTTGTATGGGCTCTTTCCTCTAACTTTGTAGGCAAACCCTAATTCCTTGAAGTTGGGGTTAGACGTCTTGAGCCGACAGACAGTGCTCTCAACCTCACAGTTCGGCTAAATCTGGGTAGGGATAGAGACATTATTTTTTAACTTTTCCTGCAGTAATTCTTCATAATTAAAATTTCAATTGAAATTAATTTCAATTTGACATAATTGGAATTATGTAAAAATAAAAATTTAAAAAAGGAGAAAAAACCAAATTTTGCATTTAATACAGCAGAAATAATTTTCTTTCTGTATGATCTCTTGAATTCTATTGCTCTAGTTATCTAAATTCTTAAGCTCTTGAAAAAGATAAAAATGACTTTCCAGAGCTTCTGAATTCCTGTTAACCAGAAGGTTTTTTCTGTCATTAACAGCACCAATGCATAGAAAACAGAGAATTTAGTTAGCGTTACTTAGTTAACCAAGAACCTTAATTTCTCAGAGCAGCAAAAAGTGAAACATTTGAAGGGATTTTTAAAGTCCTGTTTTCCTTTTAAATAACAGTACTATGAAGTATAAAGCAGACCCTTCTTCAGTGAGTTATCTCATAACCTCTGCTCAGCTATCAGTACAAATGCTCCTTTAATCACATCTCCTTCAGAATTTGTTCTTATAAATTCCAATCTATGATTCCTCAAAAACGGTTTCTGTAAGAACACATGGGAGAGAGCAAGCAAGGGAACCTGTTGTTGGTTCTCGCTGCCCCCTGCTGCAGCAGGGATCCCAATAAAGCCCTGCCTGAAAAAAAAATAAGAACACATGGTCAAGATATTACACATTCTTGATTTGACAGAAATTTTATATGCAGTAAAATATAAAACACATTTTTGGTTGTGTTGCTACATTTAAATATGAATGTTGTCCAACTAAGTGAAGCATAATTCAGAAATCCAAAATTTTCCTGGGAACCTATTTTAAAACAGTTAAAAACCAAAAAATTACAAATAATTAAAACTATAACAAGTTAATATTTACTTATATAATTTATTATCTGTATACCCATAATAAAAGTTACCATCTTAGTTTTGCTAACAAGAACAATTTTCAGCAAAAATGATCTATTTTAGATAGCTACAATTTCCTCATATTTTTCCATTATTATTTTAAATATACCTCAACATTTATTTTCAAAGTAAAGAAACATACAGCTAAACTAGTGAAATATGCTTCATGATTAGCACAAATGAGAAAATCTGGGACAGCCAACATCTCAATATTCTTTTATAGAGGGAATAGTCTAGACATATTTAAAATTAATTTAAGTATCCACTTGATTTGTGGAAGCTTAAACATAACTTGAACACACTTAAAAAAAAAAAAAGACAAAACCAAACTCAAAGAGACTTCTTCAAATACATATTTAAATAATGGGCTGGTTAAAAAAAAAGAAGAAAAGTTAAAAAAAGAAAAACAAATTTTAGATAGAGAAGTTCACAAAAAAATAGTACTAATCAATCATCAAAGGTAATTTTTTTCCCCTGAAACACAGCAATTTTGGATTGCTGTTCTTTTCGCCTCCGGCTTGCTTCCCATGAAGGATGAAGAGGCAGCTGTGATTTCTGTTTTGTATTTTCAGATCCTCTTTGTGCACTCTTATTAAACTGATTATTGATCTGAGGTTCAATTCGCTGAAAATCTGGAGGAGAAAGCAAAATTAATGAAAACTAAGTCTATACATAAATAGCATAGAAAACAAATACATTTTATCTTCTCAAATCAGTGTTTAAGGAAGAAATTTAGTTTTACTTAAATGGAATACCTCACAGTGTAAAATCTAAGTCCTACAGGGAAGTTTGAAGTTGAAATACACATATGAGCAGTCAATTTGGGGACACATGCTTTCTAATCGTTGTAAATAGATGTCTGTTGCACGCCTCCTAGTACATGCTGTGCTGTCTTATTTACACTGACATTAAGAAACATAGTCCAGACAACATACAAGGCAAAAAAATTTAAAAAGGAGGGGCATTTTGTATTTTTAAAGGAATATGATTCATTATCATATGATACCTGTGTGTGGAGAAATGCAGCCAGAAAATTCACATGTTTTAACTAAAATATTGAATCCAACAGTGTTGATGGGTGAGCTGTTGTAAGGGCTGTTAATTGATTCCACTCCCTTCTGTTATTGAACAAAAAGTTGTGATTGCAAGGTAAACTGCCGTATCTGCTCAAATTTAAGACTAAGCTCTTTTTTAACCATAAAGTTATCCACCAGATATGAGGGTGGCAACTTGTATTCTAGTCCTTACAACCTCTTTTATTATGAGAAACTTCAATTATATTATTTTGAACAAAGTACTGGGAGACATGCTGGCCTGAAAAGACTGAATCAATGCATATTTATAGAATCAGAAAGAAAAAGAGAGGTAAAAAATTTAATACAGATTTATTAATCAGTCCTAGGGGTGTATAATTTCTCCACTGCAAGTTAGCCATCATTGTCAGAAGCCTTTTAAAGATCTTAAAAAGCAAATGTCATAATGTTATACAAGCAAGTGTACAGTTGGGATAACATTTCCAAAACATCACTGCATACAGATTCAAAATGTCCCATATCTTGTACAAATCACATGTGCTCTAGAAATCTGTAATACTCAAAGAATGCCTCTAGTGATAAAGAGTGATGAATTTAAATGTTAAATGAAATTGTTTCATGTAAACTGAAATTTGAATAAGGCAATATTTCTAAACTGATACATATTTTACATAATTATGTAAAGCATATTTGCATGAGCAAACAAATGGATAAATTAAGTATTATAAATTTATAAACTAAAAACAAAAACATGTTTTACTTGGGTTTCCTCATCGGGAAAATGTGGGAGTGTCTTAAATTTATAGTTATTCTGTATTTGTGAATATAAGGCCACGTATTTGCCAAACCTAGTATTTTAATACAGCCATTAAAATATCATAAAAATTTGGCACGGGCTTTGCAGTTCAGTGGTAGGTAGTAAGGAAATGGATACCTGAGGCTGAAAAGTGAGCATCCTATGTATATGTTAAGGAAAAGGTAAAATTGTTGCCAGTGAAAACTTGGGAAGTAGGCTACATGCCTATGGAATTGCAGCACAAGGGTAAGTGGCTGGAAAGAATAAAAAGATTAGTGTACTGATGGCTCTTTGGCAAAGTACTACAAAAAAAAGAGAAAAGTTCAGGAAAGAACTGGCCAGCTCACAAGCAGAATCAAAAGGGAAGAGAGGGTTCAGATATTTGGGACCTAAAGGTTTAGAAAAGCCTTTGGACTCCTAACAGTAAGAGATAAGACTGAGAAAGATTTTAAGCAGTAAAGGCCCGAAGAGATTTTAGCCCTGGAGCAGAGATAAGAGCAAAGGTATGGCCATCTCAACCAAACCTGAGAATCTGAATGCAACAGACACTGAATGACTGGGACAGTGGCGGAGGGCGGGGGGCGGGGAATGACTCACCAACATAAATAAGGCAAGTTTGAAAAATAGCTCTAGGAAAGAATTTTTGGTGCGGTGACTAGCTCATTGATGGACTGATTGGAAATAAAGAGGTCAGAAATCCAGTAAGTTTTGGAGGGAATTTTTATTGTGAAAGAAATCACAAACCTAGGCTGGAAAAAACCTGACTGTTAAAACTTTAAACCATCTTCACGATCATATATTTTTACTAATCACTTGGGGCAACTCCCAAGAAGATCATACTAACTGTCTACTTCAGCTGTGGCCATGGAACAAAGACCCTCCCAAGAACACAGTCAGAGACCATGGAGAACAGTGGATAAGAAAATTCCTCATAGATTCTTCACAATCTTTGCTCAGGTAGTAGACATGTTGCACACCTCCCATGTTTCCCTTAACTGATTGAGAGTTTTTATTGTGGTTACCTTGTTCCTGCTCTGCCACTAAATATCTGGTCTGAGTTGTGGGCAGGCAGTGTGTCTTTTTAGTGTACAGGTCACCAAATTTTGAGCAGTTGCATCATGAGATCTGATGGAAAGCACTGCATCATCACTCAGGGATTCTAGGCTTTCAACTGGATACAATGACTGGATGGGACTTTGGGTTGGCTTCCTCAGGAAGGAAGCACATAGTGCGCTCTATGTGTTGAGAAATTACCAGAGAAAAAAGTGAAATTACCATCTGATGATCAAAAGGATGGTCAGCAGCAGACAGTTATGTGTTCAAGAAATTCCACTTTCTTTTTCCACCCAGCCGCATAGTTAGACTGCATTTCTTAGCTCCCTTTTGGCTAGGATGGGGTCATGTAACTAAATTCTGGCTAATGAAATGTGAGCAGAACTGATCCCTAACACTTTCAGGCCTGGCCCATGAAAACTTCTTACAAAATTCTCCATGTACTCTATTCCCTTTTGTTGGTCAAATGGAGAATACCTGGGAACAGGAGTAGAAAGGAGCCAAAGATGGAAGGAGCCTGATCCTTGAATGACTATGTGAAACACAGCCCCTGTGCTGATTCATAGTAGATTGTAATGTGAGAAATAAATTTTTATTATTTTAAATCAGTGAGAGTTTGGGATTATGTACAGAAGTCAGACCACCCAAATATATTAAATTTGATTTGTTACGAATTAATCTGAAAATCTGGTTTCACTCTTAACCCTGAAAGTAACATACTTAGTACTGAATGTTTAATGGCATGGCGTTGACTAAGATGGAACTTACATAGCAATATACTTAAAGAATATGTCGATTAGTTCAAGATAAATTAAATAGACCCGATATTTCCTGATAACTTTTGTCTAACACATTTCCTACTGGCAGGACATAGAGGGTAAAAAAAAATAATTAAAATTTAAAAATTATTCTGATTAATTATAAGATGCTCTATTTACATTTCTGTGGGTACATAATTGATTCAGGCTACTAAGCAACCAGAATTTTTCATCTTCCCTCTTTGGCAAAGCATTGCTCAACTGCATATGGAAGTCAGACAGTCATTAATACGTACCTGGGGTTTTGCTTCTTGGAGCCTGTTCTCTGTAATTTCTAAAAGAAGAAAAATACCATTAGGACATTTAAAAGATAAACAAATCCTCTGACTTTAAGAAGATAACATAATAAAAATGTTGATAAAACTCATTAAAAAAAACCATCATACTCCTTTACCCCCCCAGAAACGAATAAAAAAATTATGAAAACCCCATGTTTTAGCTACATCAACGGTTTGTTAGACCCCAATATTACTACAGAAACATGTAGGAATTTTCCTCTCACCACCCGTATAGGGATTTCTGGCCATAAAATATCCTGTCTTGGTTACCTTGTACCTTTGAGAACTATCTAGACAAAGAATTTCAAAAATCTTACAGGGGGAATGAGTCCCATATAACAATCACATATAACAAAAATTAAGATTAACATTTTTCGGGGAGAGGGAAGGGATAGTGGTGCTTAATTTTCAAGTGAGGGAAAAACTGTAGCTTTTTTAGGCACAGTTGGGAGATATATGAAATAATGTAATAATTTTCAAGGCTCCAAAGATGGTTTGTGTGTCTTTTCCATACTCTGACTTTTTTGGAAAATTTCAACATCATATTTTTCTATTCTACTAAAAATTATGCCTGACCTATAAATTATAGAAGAAGTTTATGGAAGAAAATAGCTAACCATGATTTTTATTCTAAAATGTGAAGATATCCCCTACCAGATTAGAATTACAAATGAAGTTAAACTTATTGATTTATAACAAAACAGCTATGAAAAGTAGTGATTAACAGAAGGGATAAGGATGACAGCATCACCAAATACAAAGCAGTCTGGAGAAACTCAGAGTTAGGGCAAGCAGCCTTATCTACTGAAACAGAAATACATAATAAAACGGTTGAGTTTTACAATAATGCCCTGGGTCAACAAGAGAAAAAAAAAAAAAACAAAAAAACTCACCACATTCTTTTCAGAAAGCTCTGTTTAAAAAGTGAGATATGTGAGAAATTTTCAAAAGTTTTCACCAAAAGCTAACTAAAAGTTTCAAAACTTTGATAATCAAAGGAATAAACTTAAATTAGCTAGACAATTAAATTAGACAAATTATTTATCTATATTGTCTCATTTTCTGATGAGCTTGGAAAAATGTGGCATTATCATACGTGTATTTGTATATATTATCCAATATAAACTTGGAGAGGGCCAAGTCTAAACTTTATAGGATGTATTGTACAAACTAGAATTATGTATGAGAGATAGTATCTCAATGTCAGGATGTGTGGTTATTTCATATCTTTTGAAAAATTAAGAACTAATAATTCTTTCAGGATGAAAAAATACTCTTACCTTCCAGAGCTTTTAGATCCAGATAAAGAATGGAAAAACACTGATTCAAACTTCCTTGCTTCTGTACATGGCTTGTTTTTATCACTTCTCATATCCTGATGGGTTTCAAGTATATCTTCTTCAGGCAACAATTTTTTGGGGGGGTTTTGTTCCTTAACTGAAAAATGACAACTACTTTCCTTCTTCCGTGTCCGTTTGACTTTCCCAATGAAGAAGTCATCACCACTATCACTATCCTCAGACATGGAAGACTGTTTGTAAAACCTTTCTTCTGTGCTATCATCAAAATATTCCTTCTCTTCTTCATGTAATTCTTCTCCATCACTGTTAACACCAAGTGAGCTACTGGACTCTTTCTCTTTTTTGGTTTGACTAAATGTTTTCATTTTGGGGTCAGCAGGTATCTTCTGGGGTTCAGAGGGTACTGCAGAATCTTTTTCAGAAGGCTTTGATAGAGAATTTGGAATGTCCACTGTTTTGGGTCCATGTTCCATCTTGGCTATATTTTCTTTTGAATTATTTATTGGTTTCTTTGCCAATATTTTGGCTTCTTTCTCTTTTTGCTCACTGATAATAGTTCCTTCATGCTGTAACTTACTGGCATCGTCGTTTGAACACAAAGTGTCCTTGGAATCATTTTCTTCTGAAGCATTCTTTGATGACTTAACTTCAACAACATTTTGTCTTGCATCTTTAAAGGCTTTGACAGCAGCTGCAAGAGAAACAGCATATGCCTTGTTTCAGCATTGAAACAAATAATACAAAACATTATTGTTTTAGTACAGTATTTCTTAAATTATTTGGAAATACTTAAGAGAATGACTGGAATCTATATTACATATATATATAATGGGTATGAATTTACAAAGAAATCTATTGACTTTTACAAAACCAAACATATACAAAATGCTCAGAGGTATCCATTTTAAATCTCTAAAATTAAAAGAAAATTTATTCCTTCATGTATGGATGTTAAGAAGAACAGTAAAAACGTCACTAAATACAAATAAATAGAATAAAATGGCAACATTAATATCTGTAATAATAATGTATTAATACAATTGTAAATACCATAAATTGTGTTTTCAGACATAAAAATAGGTATCTTCTAATCTGTGACAGAAGCATTTAATTCCTTCAATACCTTTTAAAATGTACATACATAAATAGAAATTATGTGACTAAGTGGCAATATCATAAGTAATAATATGAATTATACCAATATTTAGAAAATCAATTATATTCAATATTATCATGAATATATATTTTAGAAATTTAGGAAATAGGAATTTAGGAAAAATACAAAATATTTTCAGACATCAGATAACTTCTATATTGTCAGGTAGCTTCCCACATTTGGAAATATTTGAAAGAGACATTTATAATATAAAAGATCCTCAAAAGGAGAAAAGCACCATAAAAGTAAATAAATGAATGGCCGTTTATTCAAATCATGTACCATAAATGGCTTAAAAGTCATTTAATTCATACCTTTTAGCACATCTATTTTTTTCTTCAGAAGAGGGTGCACTGCTAGTCTGGCAACTGCTCTTTCAGTTGCAGTAGAATCAGGCTGCAAATTGAAGTAACAAGCACATGGGAATAAAAACTACGTAACACTACTAAGAAGTGAATAAAATGCAATCCATTATAATTTTTAAAAGTTAAGAGTTAGGGAACAGGAATTTGTTAATATTCTAATTAGACAACTCACCTGTAATCCATGCTAAAGATAACACACTGACAAAAATACTACTGTTCTTAACAGTTAAAATTATCATGTAATCAATTAATAAATATTCTTTGGGTACTTAATATCTTTCCAGAATTGTGGTAAGCATCGTGTGTGATATTAAAAAAAAAAAGTAATATAGCTCCTGTATTCAGAGTTTAAAAGATCTAGTTAAGAAAACTAAAATAATATGAAAGAATCAAGTAACATAGTAGTACTAAGCTGGGTGATATAATCCATGACTACTATAATGCTTGAAGTTCCATTTACTAGAGACCTAGAATTATCAAATGCTATATATTTTTATTTTGAATGACTAGTACCATTACTGTATTCTCACAACCTTCCACCAGTGCCTGGCTTATAGCCAACACTTTATAGATGTTTGATGATGACTGAATGGGACTATATACATATATATATATATACACATACATACATTAATATTTATACATTTAGAAAATTCATAATTCAGACTGCTTTAAATATCACCTGTAGGCTGAAAACTTCCAAATTTCTACCTCAAGCTCTAACTTGAGTTCCAGACTCATATATCCAACCACCTACTTGACATGTTAAAAGAGAATGCTGTAACTTTCTTCTTAAACCTACTTCTGCTATAGTCTTTCCCATCTTATTGTATGTAATTTTAATTTTTCTGGTTGCTCAGGCCTAAAACTCAAATGATTCTTCCATTACATTTCTCCTTTCTTCACAGCTCAAATAAATCCTTCAGCAAATCCTGTGGTTTCATCTGCAAAATCTATCCCATGAACCAGTCACTTACACCATTTCTACTTACTACCTTTGACCAAATCACCAATACCTCTCACCTGGACCAATGTAATAAGCTCACACCTGGTCATTCTCCATTGCCTCTTGTTCTCTCACAGTCAATTTTCATATAGCAGTCACAGCAAGCTTTTAAACATAACCAGATCATGTTATTTCCCTATCTGTTCTTTTTAAAGCTTCACTGCCTTCTGATGCTTAGGCTCTTCCTTTGCAAGCTCTTCTCTACTTGGAATACTCTACTCCCAAATACACACGGGCTGATCATCTCATTGTATTCAGGTCTCTGCTCAAATGTTATCTGAACTAAAACACTTTCCATCACTATTTACTTCACATCACTCAACACGGCACGCCAGTGCAGATATTTTCATATCTGTGAGGCAGGGACTTTTGTCTTCCACATTCCTGTAGACCTAGTGCCTAGGACAATAACTGATAATAGTTGGCATTCAATAAATATTCCATGAAGCAAGTAAAAATTTCACTAGTGTGTGAAAGTAGAGCTATCAGCTTTAAACATCTTTACTTTAAATTTACCCTTCATTGTTAACAGCCCAATAAGGCCTTTTCCTTCCCAGTAATAAACACTTATGAGTACCTAAGTAAAAGCAAGATGATAACAGTTTGAAATCTATTCTGTTTGGAGAACTTATCTAGGTAGAGTCCCTCAGAGAACAACTCCTTTAAATTAGACCTGGTGCAAATCCTGTGCCAGGACGATTTGCTGCCTAATTACCTTCTGTCCTGGGTCAAATGGTATCCTCCCCAAATTTTATATCCAACTAGAAACTGAGAATGTGATCCTACTTGGAAACAAGGTCATTGCAGATATAATTAATTAAGAGGAGAGCATACTGGTTTAGGGTGGGCCCTAAATCTAATATGACTGGTGTCTTTATAAGGAGGGCCCTTGGATACAGAGGCACAGGGAGACAGAAAGGGAACACCACTGAGGCAAAGGCTGCAATTACCCTGCCACAAGCCAAGTTGGAAGAAGCAAGGAAGGGGTCTTCCCTAGAACCTTCTGAGGAAGTACAGCCCTACTGATGCCTTGATTTCAGATTTCTAGTCTCCTGAAACGCCAAGAAAATATTATAAACTTCTGTTGTCATATAACATTTAACTTTTGGTATTTTGTTATAAATTTCTGTTGTTATATACCATCTAGTTTTTGGTACTTTGTTACAGCAGCCTTAGGGAAACTAATACACCTTGATTCTGACTCTTAGACACTGTCTCTGTTCAGCCTTCTCCAAGAAATATAGTCCATTTGGAGACTATTCATTAAGTACGGTGTTAAGCCAATCCTGTTTCTTCAACTCCTTGCTGGGTTTCCTTTTTTTTTTTCCCTCTTTGGTAACGATAAGTTTGTTTTCTATGTCTGTGAGTCTGTTTGTAAATAAGTTCATTTGTATCATTTTTTTAGATTCCACATATAAGTGATATCATTTGATATTTATCCTTCTCTGTCTACTTCACTTAATACGATAATCTCTAGGTCCATCCATGTTACTGAAAATGGCATTATTTCATCCTTTTTATGGCTGAGTAATATTCCATTGTGTGTGTGTGTGTGTGTGTGTGTGTGTGTGTGTGTGTGTGTGTGTTTATCACATCTTCTTTACCCATTCATCTGTCAATGGACATTTAGGACGCTTCCATGTCTTGGCTATTGTAAATAGTGCTGTTATGAACACTGGGGGTGCATGTATCTTTTCGGATTAGAATTTTCCCTGGATATATGCCCAGGAGTGGGATTGCAGGATCATATGATAACTCTGTTTTTAGTTTTTTTGTTTTTTTGTTTTTTTTACTTTGAAGAAACCTTTACTGCTTATTCAAATGACAAATAACAACTCATTACTTTAAGTTGTCCAAGCAGTTTATTCCTCTATAAGATAATGAATGAGCAAAAAAGAGAATATTCAGAATGATATGCTCATTTCCCTAGAATGTTCAATAAGCAACATACTGTGTTCTTTCAGCTTAAAAGGTTCTAACTATATTGTATTCCACACAGCATAGGTCACCTATGCTATGTGTTTTTAGTTTTTTAAGGAAGCTCTACACGTTCTCCATAGTGGCTACAACAATTTACATTCCCACCAACAGTGTAGGAGGGTTCCTTTTTCTCCACACCTCTCCAGCATTTATTATTTGTTGACTTTTTGATGATGGCCATTCTGACTGGTGTGAGGCAATACTCCATTGTAGTTTTGATTTCCATTTCTCTAATAATTAGCAATACTGAGCATCTTTTCATGTACTTGTTGGTGACCTGCATGTCTTCTTTGGAGAAATGTCTACTTAGCTCTTCTGCCCATTTTTTAATTGGGTTATTTGTTTTTTTTGATATTGAGCTGTATGACCTATTTGTATATTTTGGAAATTAACCCCTTGTTAGTTAATTAACCACACTGTTTGCAAATATTTTCTCCCAGTCAGTAGGTTGTCTTTTAATTTTGTTTATGGTTTCCTTTGCTGTGTAAAAGCTTTTAAGTTTAATTAGGTCCCATTTGTTTATTTTCATTTTTATTTCCATTACTCTAGGAGACAGATCCAAAAAATTATTACTGTGATTTACATCAAAGAGTGTTCTGCTTATGTTTTCCTCTAGGAGTTTTATAGTACCTGGTCTTACATTTAGGCCTTTAATCCATTTTGAGTTTATTTTTGTATAGAGTGTTAGAGAATGCTCTAATTTCAGTCTTTTACATGAGGCTGTCCAGTTTCCCCAACACCACTTACTGAAAAGAGACTGTCTTTTCTCCATTGTATATTCCTGCCTCCTTTGTCACAGATTAATTGACCATAAGTGCATGGGTTTATTTCTGGGCTTTCTATACTGTTCCATTGATCTATATGTCTGTTTTGGTACCGGTACTATACTGTTTTGATTACTGTTGCTTTGTAGTATAGTCTGAAGTCAGGGAGCATGATTCCTCCAGCTCCATTCTTCTTTCTCAAGATTGTTTTGGCTATTCAGGGTCTCTTGTGTTTCCATACAAATTAAAAATGTTTTCGTTCTAGTTCTGTGAAAAATGCCATTAGTAATTTGATAGGGATTGCACTGAATCTATAGATTGCCTTGGGTAGTATGGTCATTTTGACAATATTGATTATTCCAATCCAAAAACATGGTATATCTCTGCTTCTTTAACTCCTTGTTGGGTTTCCTGAAGTAATACAGGACTTCCTACTCATGTTATCTACCTAGGAGAAACATGAGAGAATCTGGCAAGAAAGCCTATTGCTGGTATCCTGTGTTACTCAGTGACCGGCTGGGCTGCTGAAAGTATGGGTCAAACACACTGGCTTGAGTTTTGTAGAAAAGCTATTAACACAGAAACCTCAATGAAGAACATGCTTTTTCAGGCTGAAAAGGCTCAACACAATAGATGAAAATAGAGTCACATCACAATGCTGGGGTCTACAACTTTCAGAAAGAAAAAATGAAATCACACGCACAAAATTCAAGAATCAGAATTAGAGGTCAGGACAATAAATTTGTAGGAAAATGATTTCCAAACTAGAGAAGAATAAAAATACTTTCAGACATGGAAGTTTTTAAAAGTTTACATTCTTTGAACCTTTCTCCCTAGAAGCTACTGGCTCCACTAAAATGAGGAAGGAAACAAAGAATGAGGTAGGCATGGGATAAAAGAAACAGAAGATCCAGGCAAAAGGAATGCCCAGTATGGTAACAGGAGATTTAGATTTAGATTTACAATACCTACTGTTATTAACTATCTTGAGAGGAGATTTCAATAACTGATGAGGAGTTTGGTGTTATATAGAGAGTACACAGAAAACAACAAAATAAACATAATAATTACAAACTATAAGTAGAAATATTATACAGAAAAAGAAAAGTAATAATCACTCACTACATGACTCACAGCCAAAATAACATAATCACTAAATGTTCATCTAATCTAAATCTAACCCAAGTATATTAGGAAGATAGAAGGGATAAGGAGGGTACATATACGACACAGGGGCTGAAGGAGGAAAGAGATCTAAATCCTTATAAACCACAGCAGGAAGTCACTAATGCTTCAAGTGTACTAATAGAAACATACTTATGTGGGGGTAAATCCTGTCAGAATCAACTGAACTTGAAAGTGGGGAAAGACCAAGAGAGAGAACTGTCATTTTCACAAAAAAATCTTGTAGAACTATTTGATTTTCAAACTGGCCCATGGGCCAACTTCTCACCTGCTGTCTGTTTTTAAAAATAAAGTTTTATGGGAATACAGCCAAATTCATTCATTCACATACCATCTGTGGCTGCACTATGTCACAATGGCATTGTTGAGTAGTTGTGACAAAGACTGTAAGGCCTAGAAAGCCTAAAATATGTACAGTACTGTCCTTTACAGAAAGAGTGTAATGTTGCTCTACATTACATGCAAGTAGAATCCTCAGTGGAAGTAAACTAAAAACTGAGGAAAACAGAAAAACAATTTTTTTTAGCAGGCTCATCATGTTTAAAAGTTGAATTTAAAACAAAAACACTGCCACGACAGACTTTTGTTGCCAAATCGAGGCAACAGGTTATAGCACTAAGTGCAATAAATGTGCTTCCTGAACGCTGACATAATAAGAGATTCCGGCTTAGTAGAAACAATTCGGTATTCAGTGCAGAAGCAGTATGTCTTAATCTTCAGGACTAATTCTAGAACATTTATATGTAAAAACAATAACAGTGACGACAAAAACAACTAGTCCTGACAAATGTTATACACACCCCAGGAATCTTTCCTCAGGTTACAAGGGAAAAAGACATTCCAATAGCATCTGTTTTTTCTTTAACTGTTTCTGTCAGTATATTTCCCGAGTAGCTACTAAAAATTCAATTCACTTCAAAGAAAATTCCTGATATATGAACAACTGTATCTGTAAGGCAGATAAGCTAGAAAGTAATTATTTTTATCATGTGAGTTAATTTCACGTTTTAGATAAGAAGTTCTGGGAATACGAAATAGATTTTGACTGAAGGTATTCATGTATAATTGTTCAAAACCATATTTACTACTGTTACCAAATCCCTGTTTTGACAACTTGCTAAAAGCTTTAATGAACCGGGTATTTTTCTTTCCAGAGTTAGCTATATCTTTCCATCTTAGTTATAAAGTTTTAGAAGAACAGTGGTAATACTTGTGTGTTGTGTCTAGTGTTGACTCAAAGTAATACTGCTTTGATAGGAATCATTTTATCTTTGAATTTACTTAGCAATGCTATTTCTCTGCCCTGGAAGACATCCCAGAGTTAAGTGTGACTTAGTGATCTAATTTCAGTAAATTCTCTTAAAAAAAAAAGAGGTGGGGTGGGGGCTCTAGAATAAGATTTAAAATTGTACAATTATGTATTAGTCTAATAAATGAAGATGTTATTCTTACATGTCATCCTCTATAACTGTGGTGGACTTATGTGGGGAGAATACAGGTTAATAAGAAGTGAGATTGGTTAAAAAATAGCCATTGCGTTGCCTAATCCCAGGGTTGGCATTCACACTGTAGTTGTCACACCTGGAGTTGTACAGCATATTGCTTATGCACTCATATGTAACAGCAGTGAGTTCAAAGAAGAACATGAAGGCTTGAGTCTACAAGCTATATAGGTCTATAAAATTAAGTAGTTACTAATCAGGTATGATTACATAACAATTTAATAAGCAGAATTATGTATACCACAGCTTTAGGTTCTGTGATTATAAGTAATTTGTGTTTTTAAAGAAAACAGATAACGGTATCAGCAAATAAAAGTATTATTCTCTTGAACGTACTTTGTTGATAAAAGTAGGTACTTTAACATAAGATATAAAACATATTCTCATTCTTTATGCTTCTCAGCTTGACAGCTAGTATGTGATGACAGTGTGGCTTACTTAGGAAATCTAAGAGGTGTGGGCATTTAACTTCCTGTAATCACTCCGTACCAGAGAACAATTTTATATCTCTGGGCAAGTTTTGAATAGCTATAAATACAAAATCCAGTTTATAGTATGAGGCAGTATCCCTGTCCTTAACAGTGGCTAGGATAGACACTACTCCATTGGTAGGAATGCAACTGTTTAAAAGAACATAAGAAGAAGAATGGGTTGAAAATAAACGGCTTCTCTAATTAATGCCAATCCTTTTCAAACTCTTCCAAAGAAAACATAGAGGGGGGAACATCACTAAACTCATTTTATGAGCCAGCATTGCCCTGACATCAAAGCCATATAAGGACACTACAGGAAAAGAAAACTACAGGATAAACTATTTACCCCTGATAAATAAAGATGCAAAATTCTAGACAAAATTCTAGCAAATCAAATTCAACAGCACATTCAAAAGATAATACACCATAATCAAGTGGGATTTAACCATGGGATGCAAAGATGGTTCAATATCCACCAATTAATGTACATGATGTACCACATTAATAGAATGAAGGCTGAAATATCACATGATCCTCTCAATAGATGGACAAAAAGACAAAATTCAACATCCTTTCATGATAAAAGCTCTCAACAAATTGGGTATAAAAGGAACATACCTCAGTTTAACAAAGATCATGTATAACAAACACAGAGCTGACATCATTCTCAACAATGAAAAGCTGAAAGGTTTTCCTCTAAAGTCAGGAACAAGACAAGGGTGCCTACTCTCACCACTTTTATTCAACATGGTACTGGAAGTCTTAGCCAGAGCAATTAGGAAAGAAGAAGAAATAAAAGGCATCCAAATTGGAAAGGAAGAAGTAAAATGGTCTCTGAATACACATGACATGATCTTATACACAGCAAACCCTAAATACTCCACTAGAAAATTGTTAGAAATAATAAAACAAATTCAGTGAAGTTACAAGATACAAAACCAACATACACAAATCAGCTGCACTTCTACACAATAACAACAAAATATCTGAAAGAAAAATAAAGAAAACAATCCTATTTACACTACCATCGAAAACAGCAAAATACCAGGAGGTAAATGATCTGTACACTGAAAACTATAAGACTTTGATTAAAGAAATTGAGGAAGACACAAATAAATGCAAAGATACCCCATGTTCATGGAATGGAAGAATTAATACGGTTAAAATGTCTCTACTATCAAAAGCCATCTAAAGATTCAACTCAATCCCTATCAAAATTCCTCCAGAGTGCCAATTGAGGGATGAATGGATGAAGAAGGTATAGTATATATACAACAGAATATTATTCAGCCATGTGAGAGAAGAAAATCCTTCCATTTGTGACAACATGGATGGATCTGGCATTATGCTAAGTGAAATAAGTCAGATACAGAAAGACAAATCCAGCACAGTATCACTTATATGTGGAATCTACAAAAAGCCAAACTGATAGAAGCAGAGAGCGGAATGGTGGTTGTCAGGGACTGGGAGAAGTTAGTCAAAGGTATGAACTTTTAGTTACAAGATGAGTAAGTTATGGGGATCTAATATTCAGCATGGTGACTACAGATAACAATACTTTATCAAATATTTGAAAGTTGCTAAGAGTCAATCTTAAATGTTCTCACCACACACACACACACACACACAAATTACGTAAGGTGTTGGATGTATTAACTAACTTTATTATGGTAATCATTTCATACTATATATGTATATCAAACCATCACGTTGTTTACCTTAAACTTATACAATGTTATGTCAATTTATATCTCAATAAAGCTAGAAACAAAAAACTTTTTTACCAAAATATTTAAATATATCAGCATCTTTAGAATAAAAGAAAAAAAAAGAGAAAGAAAAAAGAAATGGTTTCTCAAGTTCTCACTTAGCTGGAATCTATTTAACAAAAATGTTGTCTTGTAGGTATGTGCCATACCCACTTTGTACCACAATGGTATTTGTGTATGAACATTTCAATATGTCCCTACTGCTTCTAATTTTTATAAAGTGGAATTTTGATAAAGCTAGCTACACGACACCACTGCTAAATATCTTAGGGAATGAACTATTCTTGTTATAATGAAATATGAACTATTCCTGTTATAATGAAATATGACAATGTCAGAGTTGTTTAAGAATATTTAAAAAAAAATAATACAGTGCAGAAATACCACAAAAATCTTGCTAAGATTGTGTGAGGGATACAAAATATTTAATTTTTTTTTTTTTTGGCAAAACAAAACCACACACAGAGAGGACAGCCCCGTCATTTTCATATCTGATGCAGTAAGAATTTTGAAGGGGGACTGAAATGCATTACCAGAATGTTTGATCTGGAAGAGAAAAAACAAAAGCCAGAGATGGTAAGTGACCTGCCTGAAGTCATGCAGTTAGAGGCAGGCAATGATAGCTGGAATGCAAAAACGCCTAAAAATGTAAGCCTCTTCCCTTTGTAAAGGAATCTTTGCAAATAGAAGCATGGTAGACAAAAAATTCCTTTTATTTATTTGCTAGCTGTATTTAATTAATTCATATCTGTTCTTGATGGTCTGTTACTGATTTGCAAATCTGAGTAGCTCATGATTTGGGGAGTAGAAGAAATATTCTAATGGGGAAAAAACTGTGCAAATGGAAAAACTGTTAATGACATACACATTAGTTATATGCTTTATAAATACTCAGGGTTTAAATTTTCATTCTTTTAAGACGAATAAAAGGTGTTATACATGTACATGCATACCTTGTTTTATTGTGCTTTGTTTTATTGCACTTCACAGATATTATGTTTTTTTTACAAATTGAAGGTTTGTAGCAACCCTGTGTCTATCAAGTCTATTGGCACCATTCTTCCAACAGCATTTGCTCACTTTGTGTCTCTGTATCACATTTTGGTAATTCTTGCAATATTTCAACTTTTTCATTATTATTATATTTGTTATGGCAATCTCTGACCACTGATCTTTGATGTTACTACTGTAATTGTTTGGGGCGCCAAAAACCATGCTCATATAAGAAAACAAACAACTGATGTTCTGACTGCTCCACTGAACACTGAGATGTTCCCCTGTCTCTCTCTCTCTTTGGGCCTCCCTATTCCCTGAGACAAAACAATATTGAAATTAGGCCAATTAATAACCCTACAATGGCCTGTAAGTATTCAAGTGAATGGAAGAGTCACATGTCTCTAACTTTAAATCAAAAGCTAGAAAGGACTAAGCTTAGTGGGGAAGGTATGCTGAAAGCCAAGATAGGCTGAATGCTAGGCCTCTTGCCCCAAACAGTTAGCCAAGATGTAAATGCAAAGGAAAAGTTCTTGAAGGAAACTAAAAGGGCTACTCCAGTGAGCACACAAATGATTAGAAAGCAAAACAGCCTCACTGCTGCTAACAGAGAAAGCTATAGTGGTCTAGATAGAGGGTTAAACCAAGCCACAACATTTCCTTAAACCAAAGCCTAATCCAGAGCAAGACCCTAATTCTCTTCAGCTCTTTGAAGGCTGAGAGAGGTGAGGAAGCTGCAGAAGGAAAGCTAGCAGAGTTTGGTTCATGAGGTTTAAGGACAGAAGCTGTCTCCACAACATCAAAGGGCAAGGTAAAGCAGCAAGTGCTGATGTAGAAGCTGTAGCATATTATCCAGAAGATTTGGCTAAGATAAACAATGCAGGTGGCTACACTAAACAACAGATTTTCAATGTAGAAACACCCTTTTTGGGAAGAAGATGCCTTTTATAGCTAGAGAGGAGAAGTTAATGCCTGGCCTCAAAGGACAGGCTGACAACTCTTGTTAGAAGCTAACGCAGCTGGTGACTGAAGCTAAAACCAGTACTCATTTACCACTCCGAAAACCCTAGGGCCCTTGAGAATTATGCTAAATCTACTCTGCCCAGGCTCTCTAAATGGAACAATAAAGTCTGGAGACAGCACATCTGTTTATAACAGGGCTTGCTGAATTGAATATTTTAAGCCCATTGTTGAGACTTACTGCTCAGAGAAAAAGATTCCTTTCAAAATATTACTGCTCATTGACAATGCACCTGGTCATCAGGGCTCTGATGGAGGGGTACAACGAGATTCATGTTGTTCTCATGCCTCCTAACACAACACACATTCTGCAGCCCCACGGATCAAAGAGTCATTTCAACCTTCAAGTCATCTTTAAGAAATACACTTCATAAGGCTATAGTTGCCATAGCCAGCGATTCCTCCTATGGAACTAGGCAAAGTAAGTTGAAAACCTTCTGGAAAGAATTCACCATTCTACATGCCATTAAAAACATTCATGATTCATGGGAAAAGGTCAAAATAGTAGCAGTAACAGGAGTTTGGAAGAAGTTGATTCTAACCCTCATGAATGACTTTGAGAGGTTCAAGACTTCAGTGAAGGAAGTAACTGCAGATGTGGTGAAACCAGCAAGAGAACTAGAATTGGAAGTGAAGATGTGACTGAATTGTTGCAATCTCATGATAAAAGCTGAATATATGGGGATTGCTTCTTATGGATGAGCAAAGAAAGTGGTTTCCTGAGATGGAAACTACTCCTGGTGCAGATGCTGTGAAGATTGCTGAAATGACCACAAAGGACTCAGAATATTATATAAACTTAGTTGATAAAACAGCAGCAGTGTTTGAGAGGACTGACACCAATTTTGAAAGAAGTTCTATTGCGGGTAAAATGCTATCAAACAGCACTGCCTGCTACAGAGAAATCGTTTCTGAAAGGAAGAGGCAATCGATGCAGCACACTTCATTGTTGTATTATTTTAAGAAATCACCACAGCCACCCAAACTTCAGCAACCGCCACCCTGATCCGTCTGCAGCCATCAACTTCAAGGCAAGACCCTCCACCAGCAAAAAGAATACAACTTGCTGAAGACTCATGACGGTTGGCAATGAAGTATTTTTAAATTTAGGTACGTACATTTTTTTAGACATAATGCTATTGCACACTTAACAGTCTACAGTACAGTGTAAACATAACTTTTATATGCACTGAGAAACCAAAAATTTATCACTTGCTTTATTGCGGTTATTTGCTTTACTGAGGTGGTCTGAAATTGAGCCCCCGGTATCTCTGAGGTATGCCTGTAGTTCTTAAAATGTTTGATTTGGAAAAAGTCTTAGTTAAAAATACCAAATTTTATAAATTACAGCAATCATTTAAATAAATGTTTAAATTTCTCTAATAAAAATTTGTCAAATTTAACACTTTAAACCTTTCTTTAATTTTATTCTTAAGAAAGCAATTAGAAATCATTCATTTAATTTTTTAAGTTCAAATTTTAACAAGAGGTTAAAGAGGTAAAGGGAATATAGACCAAAGATTTTATCTAACAATTAGACTAACAGTATTGACTTGATCTCAAGACCACTTAGCCAGTTAGGAACAAGCTAGAATTCAAAGTCAGGTTTCTGAATTCAGTCTAGTATTCTCAACAAGTTTTCTTCTAAACTATCTGAGATAACTTTCCCTCATTTTGTGACCCAACTCCAAGCCTCCCTCAAATCTTTTTGTAAAGAAATTAAATATAAACATAAGAAAAGAGGCTTGTTAATCAAGAGGGCTCAGGTTCATACCTTTGGCAGTGTTTTGGGTCTCTGCTGCAATGTGAGACGTCTACATTTTGCTTAAGGCACTGAGCCTAAGTGTAGGAACTCAAAGAGTCAGTACGACAGTCCCTGTCATGAGGGACTTCAAATTCTTTATCCTTCCTTACTTCTTTCCTGTCCATCTTCCTTCCTCACTTAGTTTCTCCCTCTTTATATTTACAGATATTTATATTTACATAAATATGCCTTATTATGTGAAGGCACAGTCTTACACATAAGGACACAAACACCATCTTTTGAGGTTCATGATCTTGCACTAATTTAAAAGGTTAAAACAAATGCACAAATAACTAACCCAAGGTAGAATGTGATAAACTTCATAGGAGAGACTGAAAATGTGGAGGTTTATAAAAGAATTCAAATACAGCCACACTTCTTAAATTTAAATAGAATTATTTTGAAGCTTAAAAGGCTAAGTAATCACGATTAACAAATAGTTTTTACACATGCATGGAACAGTCTTCACAATATTGGGGGATATGAAGGAAACCACAGCTTTCATTACTTGAAGTTGACACAGTGTTTGCCTTGGAAAATTCTCAGGAAACTGTGGTTTTCATACACCTCCAGTTTCTTCCATTTCAAATAAATTAAATTAAAAAAGGAAAACACCTCACTTTTTAATGGACACATTTTATTTTGGCATATGGGTATTTACTGTGAACACAAAGCATTTGGTGTTCAAGTTTGAAAAGAATTTTGAGAATGTACATGTAAATATAAACAAGAGTCTAAAAATGAAAAAGCTCTCTTACACACCATGTTCATTCCTTTGAAATGTTGCCTTAAAACAAACTGACGCTAAATGAACTAGTACAGGTAGAATGCTAGTAGCATACTTTTAACATTAACTGGACTTATATTCAATTCCAGGTTTTACCTAATGATATAAACCAACACATTCATATTTGTATTTATTAAAAACATTTAGAGATATAATAAGAAACAGTCTATTCAGCTGGATCAGAAGAACTGTGGCAAACAAAGCAAAATACGGCTTAGAGTCCACATTTAAGAGAATGGGAGACTTTTCTGTATTCAATGAACTCTTAAAATCCCTACAACACCATGATTTCCAAAATGCAGTCTTACATATATGGGACTTATTCCATCCTTTTGTCCTAAACTTTCATTTTGTAGGCAGAGACCTGGGTTTAGAACTTGGATCTGACATTTCCTACTGACTACCTATGACCATAGGTATATTTTACCTTTCTAGGCCCGTTGTCTCATCTGTTAAATGAGATTATCATCATCTTCCCGGAGAAAGCTAACGTATATAAAGCATCTAACGAGTCAGGCAACTGGTAGATGTTAACAAATATTAATTTGCTTCCTCTCATCCTGTAGCTGTTTAATATAACTGTGTTCTATTTCCTTCCTTTCTTCCATAGTGCTTAGCCGATTGCTCTGCATATAACAGATGTTTTGAATTGCGAAGCCCTTGAAATTCTGGCAATAATTGTCTGGAAATGTCACAGTTCTAGTCCCCAAACTCTCTAGCTTTAAAACTCTCGTACAAATATTAACTGGCTACTTAATCTTTCTAACCCCTTTCTGAATCTGGAAAATGAAGACACTACTAGTATTACTACACACACATGTACACACACACATGTGCACACATGAATGTTTTCTATATGAGATCATTGTTGTAAGATCAATTGAGGTAATAATGTATATGCATGAACTGTGCAAGCTCTAAGAAGTTACACAAATTAGTTTGTTCTGCTCTATTCTGATGGTCAGACAGCTTCAAATGTACAGAGCTCTGTGTAATAGCCTTATTTCCTCTTTGGTCATCTTTCACTAACCTCCCTTCCTATGGCAAACTAATCAGTCTTCTCTCCATGACACTGCTACTTGCCTCATTTTTATTCCAGAAGTTTAATTTATTAACATATTTTGATACAGAACATGAATCCAATCAAAGAATATCACAAATGACATAAAACAGTAGCAAAATAGTTGAAATCAAATAGCTTGGGAGGAATCTGAAATCATTTTAAGCAAGACAATTTCCCTTGGCTCTAAATCCTCAAGGGTTCCATCAAGAACTCTGATGAAACAACTGTTTTCCTTTTCTCCTTCTCCACCTCCCTTTCCTTCCTTCTGTTTGGAGGAAGATACCAAAAGGGCAGAAATGCAATCAGGTTTCGCTTGACAATATTTCAGTTAGATCCTAAACTTTCTATGTGAATATTATAAATCTCATGACTACAAATATAGTAATATGCAAATGAATTTACTATTACAAAATAAAAATGGATAAGTGAATATAGACACATTTCCCTGTTTTTAGGATGACATTTCACACAATGGAAGGTTTAACAAAGGGTTGTAAATGAAAGAAGATACCCTAAAAAAACCTGATGCTACAAATATTACACATACATCAACTAATAGTAACCTTCCAAAGTGAAAAAAATCTGACTGAAAAGTTAAAAAAAAAGAAAGGATATTTTATTTTGGATATTTTCAAGTTAAAATTAAATAATACTGTCAAGTTTTAGTGTTGAAATTTAAATGGAAACATAGTATTAGCCAACTAAAAATAAATTGCTTTTTATTCTCATCACAAATTAAATATTATTGAAATACTTTTAGAATGCAGCAACCAGAAAATTCAAAAAAATTTTTCTGGTAAAAACCTTAAATTATTATTTTTTTAAACTCTCAAGAGGAAACAAATATGTTCTACCATATTTTTATACAATTACCACTATTCTATTTAACATGTCATTATTTTGTCAGAAATATAGATAGACCAAGACACAAGTTAAAAACTATAACAGAACTAAAATTTTTCCTCTCTATGAATGAATGCTATGAAATAAGAATATTTACTGTAAAATCATGTTAGTATAAAATAAGGAAGCTGTTTGTAAAATTATGCTCATGACTTTGGTGTTGCCTTCCTGACAAGGACCGTGACAACAACAAATCTTCCCTCCCCTCAAACGTACAAAAACGTTCATGTTCTGGCCTTCTTACAATAAAATGCTTTAAAATTTAACATGGCTAAAATCAGTGAATTGCAGAGAGGTGAGTGTTAGTGTACATAAATGTAGGATCAGAGTATTTTTTTCCTTAAGGCTGGAATAGGAAAATTGATATTTACAGTTGGAGATTCCAACACACGTCTCTTAGTCAACAATAAAACAAGTAGGTAGAAAGTCAGTAAAGATGTAAATCACCTGAACAACACCATCAATCAGTTTGACCTAAATGACATTTATAGGACACTGATCCCAATATAATAATATTGTTTTCAGGTGCACATGAAATATTCACCAAGATAAGCCATACTCTGGACAAATAACACAAATAATAAAGTTAAAAGAATAAAAATCATAAAGAGTGTGCACATGGATCATAAAGAAAACTAACAAAAAGATACCTGGAAACCCCCAATTGTTCAGAAATTAAACAATGTACTTCTAATTAAACCATAGGTTAAAGGTGAAATTTCAAGGGAAATTTAAAACATTTTAAACTCAAAGAAAATAAAATATATCATATTTATAAGATGTAGCTAAAGCAGTGCTTAGAGGGATATTTATAGCATTAAATGCTTATATTAGGAAAAAAGAAAGGTCTAAATCAGTAATTTAAGCTTCCACGTTAAGAAACTAGAGAAAGAGCAAAGTAAGCACAAATGCAAGAGGAAGAAATAATACAGATTAGAGCAAATGTGAATAAAAGTGAAAAAAGAAATGTAATAGAGTTATAAAAATCAATTAATCCAAAAATCTGTTCTCTGGTGGAACTGTCACGTAGCCTTTAGCAAAGTGGGTAGAAATGAAAAAGAGGAAATACTAAGGATGAAGCAAGTGACGCAAATGCAAGGAGCAGAAGATCTGGGTAAAAGTCCTAACTGTGCACCTAACAGTGGCATACCCTTAATTAGCTCACTTCATTCTTTCTGAGCTTCAGTTTCCTTACTTACAAAAAGGGGGTAAAAATAATTTTCACAGGGTAAATGCAGGGATTAAATAAAATATTCATAAAAACTATTTGGAAAGAATAAAAATAAAGAGTCTTTATTCTAATTTGTAAGATTAACAGACTAACTGCTATCTAACACACAAATGCCACATTAACTTCAACATACCTGTAAGGTCCTTGAGGGTGTGGTATCACAGCAAAGCAAAATTCATAAATTACCATCAAAATATTTTTTGCTGGCAGTAGTAGAGCTCAAATGGGGAAAAATCATTGTACACTAATAGTAATTGGCTTTTTTAAAAAATAATCACACCAGGTGATTGATTGACTGACTGACTGATTTTTTAGTAACTGGCTTTTGCTAAGTTTTCTCTTCAAGGAAAAAAGTGAAAGGAAAAAAGTAGGTCAACAATACAAATAAGGAACTTTTCCTAAAAGAAATACAACCCCTTGCAGAAGTACCTTTTTGCAGGTTTTTTCAAAGTTGATATCATCACCAAGAGCAGATTTAGTTACTATATCAGGTTTCAACTCCTGTAAAAGAATAAAACAAACTAATTTTAGTTATGAGCTTTATTTTAAACTGTCATTATTATATGAGAAATTCCCATGTTTTGCTTTTAAGAAATCCATTATTTAAAGAAACTACTACTTATTTTAATGACATTTCAGGACATTGGCAATTCTATCAATTTATAAAGAAATGTAGAGATTTACAGAGAAACACTTAATTTTAATTCTTACTTTAAAAAAAAAATATATATATTTATTTATTTATGGCTGCATGCGGGCTTTCTCTAGTTGTGATGAGTGGGGGCCACTCTTCGTTGCAGTGTGTGGGCTTCTCGTTGCGGTGGCTTCTCTTGTTGCAGAGAACGGGCTCTAGGCATGTGGGCCTCAGCAGTTGTGGCACGTGGGCTCAGTAGTTGTGGCTTGCAGGCTCCAGAGCGCAGGCTCAGTAGTTGTGGCACATGGGCTTAGTTGCTCCGCAGCCTGTGGGATCTCCCAGACCAGGGCCTGAACCCGTGTCCCCTGCATTGGCAGGTGGACTCCTAACCACTGCGCCACCAGGGAAGTCTCTTAATTCTCGATTAAAAAAAAAAATCTAACCCACTAAACACTTTTCTATTATGGAAGGAATTAATCCAGATTTATTTTAGAAAATTAAAAAACACAGAAAAACAGAAAGAAAAATAAGTAAAATTACCAGCAATGTTTACATGGTTATAATTTTATTATACACCCTTCTACAAGCTTCTTTAAAAGAATTTAAGTTTGATATGCATTCCACTAAGGGAATGAAGGATGACTTTAGATCATATGAAAATGCAATTTTTCTACATTAATAGTTATCAAGTTATTCTAATACGCATGAAAAAAATGAACATTTTTTTTTTATTATTGTCTAGAAGAAAGCTAAATAGAAAAATCAGTTGATTTTAAAACAACACTGAGTGACACTAAGGTGTATTGTATATGTGATGTGACAAAAACTGTGCAAACATTAAGTGAAAATGATATTTAAATTATACTTTAAACAAAAACAGGACCATAGTATTTTGTAAACTAGCTTTATTTAATAACAGGGCAAATGTCTATTTTTGGTTTTTTTGCTCTTATTTATTTAACCAAATTCTTACTACTGGACATTAATACATTTTCTGATTTTTGATCTTTTTATAAATAGGAATGTGATGACTACCCTTGTACATACTGGTTTGTGTAACTCCTTCTGAAAAATTACCACAGATTCTATATTAAAGAGCTATATTGGAGTTTTGGAAGAAGAGTAGAATGGGAAAAAAAAATCAAATATTGATAATGATGATCCAATGTCAAAAAGATCAGAAAGCACTGTTTCTGAGAGTAAAAACTCAATTTCATTTTGTGTACACTAATATAAATGTGAAAAATGTGTACGTAAAACAAATCCATATAAAAAGTACATAAATAATGGACTCCTTTTAAATTGTATATGTGTGTATATATAAAAAAATTCATTATGTGACATATTTTGGCTGAAAATGTCTTAAGTTTGATGAGCTAATTTAGGAGATGGCCTCCCTTAAGCAGTTTCAAGTTAATAAAGCTATTTAAATTACAGTTAAAAATCCAGATTTTAAGACTTGCCCCACGTTTGTCAATGGCTGGCTACAAGCACCTTTTTTTACTCTGTAAGACAAAAATCAGCCTAAAGAGAGAATTGGTTAAATTTTATTGCTAAAATGAACTTAAGTAAGTGCAGAAGGTAATGATACTACCTAAATCTCAACCCACCCACATATTCCCTCCAAAACAATAAATTCAACAAGGAGTACAAATAAAACCAAACATGAACCGTGCCCTCAGCGTTATTAGTAGATAAATACCTATAAGCAGAGAAACTAACACCAAATTCAACAGCTCTCACTGCTGCTACAAGCTTATGAATATACAGAGCCAGAGAATGAAAGACTAAGATACTAGGAGGAAAAGAAGAGAGTGGAGTGAAGGACATGCATTAATGACAGACAAAAAGCACCACAAGAAAGCAAAAAGTACTACCAAAGGTCAAAGTATTGAACACAAGTCTCAGATTTGGTAATTCACAGCACTACAGAGAAGGAAGGGCTTGAAAGCGAGTGAATTTGAAGGCGACAGCCTCAAGAAGCACTGCTTTGAGGAGAATTAGATAAACAGGGGTTGTGCACTTCCCTTTAGTGATGACAGTGTAGGTAAAGGAAAGAAAGAGAAATTAAGGACCCTACAGAGACGAAAGAAAATACATGTAAACCAAGTCCTCCTTCTCATTATCCACTAAAAAAATGTCACTTTGCCATACTGACATAAGGTGGGCCCTGTATAAGAAACGTCTACAGTTCGGAAAAGAAAAAAAGTCAAATTCCTATAAAATTATTTAAGAATAAAAAGGAAAATGTAAATCAAAATATTTTATCTGATTCTCTCCTAAAAACTAAACGTCAAAAAGACAACTGTAACATAACCCTCCCTGCAAACTTCATTGGGGAGCCTCAAACAAGTAGTTGGGGCCTATACAAAAAAATTTGCAAAATGAGAAATTAAAACACTGAAGAAGAGAAATAGGTAAAACACAGAAGTGCATCAACAGTTGATAAAGCTTAGGAAATAAAATGCAAGAAAAGAAAAACAATCTCAGAAAGAGAGAACAGATTTAAAGAAAAATTCAATAAGGAACACTGAAGAAAGTCAAGAAAACTACCAAGAAAATGAAAATAAGATAAAGAAAAAGGGACAGAAAGAAAGTGGCAAAGGATGATCCCACATACGTGTAATCGGAGTCTCTGAAGAAGAAAAACAATAGACAAAAGCCAGTACTTAAAACTATAGTTCTAAAACAACTTTCTGGAAAAAAACAACCAAAAAATTTAACAAAATGGTTTACTACGTACCTAGCTTAAAGAGACCTGGAACAATCAATAATGAAACTTATTCTGGTAAAACTATTAGATTTTAAAGACAAAGGAAAAAATCTTCAGAGCTTGTGGCCAAAAAGATCAATTTAGTTATAAGGGTGAAAAAACTGAGCTGGTATCAGATATCAAGAACAAAATAAACATAAGTATGCAGCAGCATTTTCAATATAAGCAAGTGTAAGCCAAGAATTTTACAGTCAAATAGCTCTAAAGAATCAGGTCTAGAGAAAATAGTTTTGAACTTGCAAGAATTCAGGAAATACAGTATACATGTGTTTGTCTCCAGAGGAATCTTCTAGAGGAGGAAGGAGTTCAGCCAGCAAGAGATAATTTTGGTAAAAGAACTGATGGTGAGTATGTATCTGCAGAGCTAGAATTAAAAGAAATGTGGGGGCACAGGAGAAAGAATAACACATAAACTTTGTCCTCATGCTCAGAGCCTGTGAATAAGTTACCTTACATGGCCAAAGAGACTTTATTATGTATTTAAGTTAAGGATCCTAAAATGAAGATCCTGGATTACCCAGAGTGGGCCTAATGTAACCACAAGGCTCCTCCTAAGAGGGAAGCAGAAGGGTATGAGTTAGAGAAAGAGGAGAAAAAGGGAGAGATACTGAGGTACTGAGATCTAAAGATGCTGTGCTGTTGACCTTGAAGATGGAGGAAGAGGCCATGAGTCAATGAACACAGGTGACCTCTAAAACCTGAAAGAGTCTCCACAAGGGATACAATTCTGTCAACATCTTGGTTTAAAACTTCTGACTTCCAGAACTGTAAGATAATAAATCTGTGTTGTTTTTAGCCGCTAAGTTTGTGTTAACTTGTTGCAACAGCACTAGAAAACTAATATACATACGTTTTATCTCCCACCAATCTTCATATTATAAAATAATTCATTACACCATATTATTTGGACAGCATCATATACCATAAATAATGCCTAGAATTAAATACTTACCTTAAAACTATAAAAGTAAAATCTAGATGCATTTAGATGGCTTAAACTTTCCTCATCACCCCACTCATACTTCAGTATTTTGGGTCAACTCATTTTTACCTTAATTTTAAATATAAACGTATGTGTCATTAAAAGGGAATGCTATCTCCTATGACATAGTTCATATAAAATTTTTAAATGGTGCTTAAATAACAAAACTGTATGGACAGGAATGCTGTGCCATAACTAGAATTTTGGTTCAGAACTATCCTAATTAGACACTGAGGAATTTAATAAATCAAGCAGTTTATCAGACAATGCAAAAATTGCAATAAAATATATATTATGAAGTTATTCTTCCCTCCCTACACTTCTATTCAGAAGAGATCAGGAATTGCCTTTCAGAATAAGACTCTTTGATGTGTTATTCCAAATGGATAGACAGCACCTCAAATGTTAGTATTCCCTTCAGCAGGTAAGACGAAATTTAACCCACAGCCTTTCTCAATCCTTCTAAGAGTCTGCTATGCAGTCTACTTGACAAGTTCGTGGTAAATTGCCAGGACTTTCAAATCATCTCTTAATTGCTCCAAATTCTAAATTTATATACATTCTGACTCAGAATATCTAATACACGTTTAAAGGAAGAAGTCTTAAACAACTATTTTCATTATTCTTGGATTGGATTTAGTAGTTCTAATGATAGGTTATAATTTCGCCACAAAATTTAATTTACTCATATTGTAAGAATAAATTACCCTTCAAACTGATTATGAAAGTCGGTTGCTACAGCAAAATTCACTAGGGTCTAATAGATCAGTAATATAAACTGCAGGGGATAGTGGGAATTTATTTTTTTTTTAAAGATCTGAAGTAATTCACAGTTTTCAAAGAATGCCTTGGATGATGGATGTTTTACTGGATTTGAGGCTGCGGTACCTTACCTGACAATACATCTACTCTCTTCATTATAAACGAATGGCTTCCCACAAGAGCTTGAAAAGCACATAAGATTGCAAGCTTTGTGGATAAAACTCCAAAAAGCCCTCATTTAGGTAAAACGTAGAGAACTCTAAAAGACAAATGGTATTTAGAGGCTTGGACAAGAAAGAGTTGCAACAATGCCAGGTTTCTGGCTAACTACTCAGAAGAGGAAGTAGTTGGAACCAGCTTGTTGGGAACACTTCTGCTTAAGCTAGTTTGAACATGGTTAGGTAGTAAGCCATCTGGTCAAAAGGTCTGAGGAACTACATAAAACAGTCAGGGAATAATTTATGCTTATACTAAGCTTAATCTTTCATTTTCTTGATGGGAAAATGGAACGAAGAGCCCAGAGTGTAAGTTCTTCAAGGGTGAGAATGGTCTCTTATCCACCTTTGACTATTTGATCCTAGTATAATGGTATCAATACATTTGTTCAACAGAAATGGACCAGAGTGAAAAAATTTTAAATGCCTATTTCTTAGCGATAGGTCAGTAAAGTCTCTTACCAATAGACAAGTCAAATTCAGAATTTCCAAAGAATTTTTAGTTGCCAATGTGGGTTTTTTCTTTAGAAAAGCGAAGATGAAGAGATAAAATACTAGAAAAAATAGCTAGGACTACTAGAGTGTTGCAAAACAGAAGACTTAACTGCTCAAAAGTATTCTACATTACCATAATTTTTATTCATAGTGGGAGAAGGCCAAATACTACTTAAGAACTCACTGAAACGTAGATATTATATTGTGAATGGCTGGGAAACCGCATTAGCTAATAAGCCAGGCAGGTGCCATAAAAGACAAGACTGCTCTTTCTGAGAAAATATTTCATTACCAACTGGAAAACTAAGATCCACTTCTAGACCCAGCAAAAGACATTTTTACACAGCAGCTCTGTTCCTATTCCAAAGACATTAAACATACTCAATGCAGAAAGGTAGACTTAAACATGGTTAAGAAAATACCAATAAAAATGTGAAAGAAAAGACACCAGTTCAGTGCTTATATGATAATTTTACACTATGCTATTCCTAGTATATGGGGTTAATTCTAAGTAAAATGAATAAGACAGGAACACTTGGCTTTCTTTTATACAAAACTAATTCCAATGCCTTTTTTCAGATAAAATATTTCTCTTAAATTTTAGAGTTTTCTGTACTTTAAATTGAATTTAACCATTTCAAATAATTCTGCAATTTCTAATGCAGAATAAGATGCATTATTCCATATGGTAATTTGCAAATTTTATACCAAAGTCATATGTTATGGACTTTGGAAAAAAATACCTACCTAGATTTCAACTTAAAAAAGAAAATTTTAAACACTTAAAATTTGACAGAGAGTAAAATGACAAAAGTAAAAACACAAAACCATTCTCAATTAGAAAACCACGGATCAAGAAAAAAAAATGGGAAAATGAAGATACCTGAGTTATGTAACATGCTAAATATGGAATACTGCACTAAACAACTTTAAAATGAGTGTAAGAGAGACACATTAGACAAGTAAAACGAGCTATTTTACAAAAATGCTGCAAAGATTTTTCAGGAAAAAAGATGTTTAAATTTATCATCAAAGGGAAATTAAAAATAACATTAATTTGCCACCAATCAAATGCTAACTGAACTTAGTTTCTGAAACTGAGCTTAAGTAGTTTTTTTCCCTTAGATTTCCTTAAAATAACTCAAGTCTGAAAATCTTCATCTTCCCACTTGCAAGCTTATTCATCAGTGAGCAGGGCTCCGTGCTGACCTGTATAAAACATACATTCTTTTATTTTAGACATTCAATCCAGCTTTATTTCTAGCATCAGTATAACTCGTTTCTTTTATTTAAGGTTTCAAATTTATAACTATCCAATCCATCTTAAAGATGAAATAAAGCATTAACTTCTTTACAATATATATGCTATGAGTTACTAATCCATTCATAAAACATCAGAATTATAAGGGACTTCAGCTCTCACATAATTCTACACCTGTGTAGGAAAGGGTTAACTCAGCAGGCCTGGGCTGCTCAAACTCTGCACATTCCTGAGAAGGCCTATCTTCAGGACTGACCTTTGGCCAGTTCCTAGGAAATAAGTTCTGAGCCCTTGGGCCACAGGCTTACCAATTTGATGAGGCAGTTTACCCTAACAATGTGATTTATGGTGATCAAGTCTCTGCTCTGGGGAGCTGGAGTCTGAGTAGTTAAGGTGAGTCACGTAGGTGATTCATGGCCATGTGACTGGCTCCCGAAAAAACCCCTGACACCAAGGCTCAACTGAGCTTCCCTGGTAGGCAACACTCTGCAAGTGTTGTCACACATCACTGCTAGGAGTGTGTCCATGCGACTATACTGGGAGAGGGCATCTGCAAGCTTACGCTTGATTTCTCCTGGACTTCCCCCCATGTGCCTTTTCCTTTTGCCGATTTTAATCTGTATCCTTGAACAGAAATAAACTGTTGCTCTGAGTATAAAAGTTTTTTCTTTTCCTTAAGTCCTGTGAATCCTTCTAGTGAATCACTTAACCTTGGGGACCCTCAACCACTCAACTTTATAGAAGAGAAAATGATAACCCAATAAAGTTTAAGAGACTCATTCAAGGTATTACAACAGGGCTCAAACTAGAATCCCCACATTTTGCTTTTTGCCATAACCTGTTGTCAGTGGTGATAAAGTAGAAATTCCTTCTTCATCATGTTAAACTAACATTGCTCAAGTTTCCTGCATTAAAGATAGCCATTCACTAATAACCAGATCCATCAGAATATTTCAGTTCCTTTATTTCACATTGTGCCAGATGCTATTGCTTTGCTTATATTCAAAAGAGCAAATTTAATTGAAATTAGTTAATCCCAATTTTGATTATTTGGCTGTCTCCTTGTCTTTCTTCTCTCCAGAGGCTTTCGTTTGAACAAATGAAAATACTGACTCATAACTATATAACCAGTGTAATGCTGTCTCTGGCTGAGTGGGTAAAGTATGTTTGCAACCAAACTATTCTATATCAGGCAGTGGGAAGGGACACTGGGTAAAGACAAAAAGTAACTTGGAGGCAGTAATCAAGCTGACATTAATTCCAAGAGGCTCTAAGATTGGGCTTTTAACGCAGTAAAATATAAAACATGTTTGTAGTTTCCAAAATGTGATTTAAATTGGAATATGATATTTAGATTATGAAGGGTTAATCCCAATACCAGGGAATTACAAGGTGACAAGAAAAGTCTGGATTCTTGGAGGTTTTTCTTGTCTATTTGGAAATGAGGCAAGAAATGCACTTCTCTGAAATAAAGAAACTGAAATAACTCGTGAGAGACCTATTGACATCCAAATTCATGCTTTTCCACAGATGGGAATCTCATTATGGTTACCCTTCAGTGACAACAAGAACCTTATTTCCTAAATATTGTTCTACTGTCTCCTAAATACAGTACCAGATGGAACTTCAATAAGGTTATACTCTGTCATCATATTGCCAAGGGATTTTTCCAAATAAAATCTTTGTCTTACTCCTTCACCTATTCCTGTGTTATCTATGGTAATTAATGGCATCTCCAGCCTCTGCTACTCAGGTTAGACAGCTCAGAGTCATCTGACACTGTGGGCCTCTTCGTCATGCTTCTGTTATGCTCCCATCCCCCTTTCCACTTTCTCTGCTGTAGTGTGTGTTGAATTTAGTTCCCTCCTTTGGATTACCATTATCCTACCCACAGCTTCAGAACTTCATTATTGATTGTGTGGATTATAATAGCGTAACTGGGTTTCCTGCTTCCAGAACCAGTTAACTCCAAGGCCCATTATGTCACCGTCTTGAATACAGAATGAAGCCAAAGAACTTAAGTCTGGTCTTTCATTACCTGGTCTCAATGCCTCTTTCTAATATTACATAATACACTTTTTCTAGGAGTCTCATATGCCATTCATTCAGTTTTACACAGAATTCCCTGAATAAATTTCCTACTCTCCCACCTCAGTATCTTTGGCTGGCCGTCTGCTTTTAAAATTTTTATCGTGAAATGCCTTTCTCTAACTGGTCACCTACCTTTCTCACTCCCCTTCTCCCCAGTCAAGATCTATTCAATTCTTGGTTTCTGAATGTCACTAAAATGAAGCAAGGCTTCTTAGAGAAATGGCTGATTATGGATCTGAGGCAGAAAAAGTATAATCCCTGCAAAATTTTGTTATGCCAGAAAAGGAAGAACTAATTGAGTTCTCTCAAAAAGTCATAAAAGCTGGCTTAGAAAGGATACTACTGGTCAAATTTGGGTGTCCAAAAGAGTAATGACAGCAAATTATAACCACACTGACCATATCATTTGTTGTTCAAACCAGGACCCATTTGAGAGTGAAATGAGGCTCTATTAAAAATAATGCTGGGACAAGTGATGATTACCACAACACCAGGGAAATCTAGTCGTATGGTCACCCTAATTATAACACTTGACAATTCTTGCTACCTCCAGATTCTCTTTATTTTCTCTTAAAGCCACTTCAAGCAGGCTTTTACCC
Organism: Eschrichtius robustus; assembly: GCF_028021215.1. Classification (NCBI taxonomy): domain Eukaryota; kingdom Metazoa; phylum Chordata; class Mammalia; order Artiodactyla; family Eschrichtiidae; genus Eschrichtius; species Eschrichtius robustus. Next base: position 100,736,670 of record NC_090825.1, on the reverse strand, counting down.
CACCAATGCTATTCTCGTTAAACTGACCAATCTTCACGTTGCTAAATCTAATGAGCAGATCTCAGCGCTCCTCTTACTCGACATCTGACTCTTACCTTCCTTGGCCTATTACCAACTTTCAGTAAGTTAACTGCTCCTTTTTCCTTGATATACTTTCTTTATTTGACTTACAGGACCCATGCTATTGGCTGTTCTTTCTTAGCTTTCTTTGCTAGTTCTTCCTTAGCTTTCTTTGCTAGTTCCTCCTCTAACTAAATACCTTAACAGTAGACCACGATTCTGTCCTTGGTATTCTTCTCTTCACTATTATCTAATATTTAGTGATTTCATCCAGTTTCATGACTTTAAAGATCACATACATGTCAACAACTCCCAGAAGTCTCTTTCCAGACGAAACCTCTCTTCTGCACTCCAGACTTATATATCAAACTACTTCATATCATCTCTCCTAACCCTTCGTACCCTGCTCTATTTTTTCCACAGTATATCATCCACTAACATAATACATAATTAACTTATTTATTATGTCATCTTCCCCAATCCCCCAGAAAAATAAATTACAAAAGACCAGGAAATTCTATTTTTCCCCCCTCAGGTGTATCATTAAGTGCCTAGAAAAGAACATGTCATTTGGTAAATGTTCAAAAATACTTGTTAACAGAATAGATACTGAAGTTATTTTTACTTGTTAGACATTATAAATTGTTAAACTGAGTATCTCAGTTATCTCAGTATTGGGTATAGCATAAATCAGACCCGCCAGTAAACACTGCTCCTGTTCAGGAGCTGAATGAACTACAAGAGAGTACATTTAATAACTGTCTTTCATCCAAGTTTATTATTTTTTAATTTTCTAAATTAAAAACAAACAAAAAACCCTGTTAATCTTTATCCTTGACCAGGTTGATATGTGAATCTAAATTGCTATCACACCTAACACATAACTTCATTTAGGTAAACTAGTAAAATAATCTACAAACTTTGTATCTCTTGATCCTGCTAGTATTTCCTTTACAAAACAAACACGATACATTCTTACATTGTGAAGTTATAGTCAGTCACTTTTTAAGACTCAGCTTCATGCTACGGGAAGCTTTCCTTGAATCCTCAAAGCAGTACTAAGTGGTGCTCCTCCAATACATCTATCAGTGTACTATACACTGTAGTGAAACTGTTTACATGTCCATGTCTCTCATTAGACTATAAGCTTCTCAAGGGCAATCGCCATATTAATTTCTATATACCTATAAACTAGCACAGTATTTGTCATACAAAGTACAGACCTAGTATATTTTTGTTGAGCTGAAATAAAGTACTTTGGTCATGAGGATGGTTCTGAAACGACATTATAAAAATGTGCAAACTTTTCTGGCGAAGTATAGAACTAAACAATATCAGGTAAAACTTTCATTTCTTGGATCCTACAGTACAAACTAAAATAATAAGAATGATTTCAGCACTGGTCTAAATTCACAATGCAACACGGACAATGATGATGGACTGCGTGGTATAGTACATCTCCAAAAGATCTCTGTTCACGAACTCTGTCGTTGAATAGTTTTGGCCTACCTTAAAAAAAATGGTATTGAAGGCAATGGCTATCTTGAATAATATTTCATCTGTGCTATTTATATGGAGTGAAAGACTACAGAGATTCAAAATCTTAAAAAGTTTATTAAAAGAGTACTATACTAGGAACACTGATATTGCATATTTTATTTAATCCCCACAGAAAAGAAGTCAGACAGGAATTATTTCCAGTTTTAAAATGAAGAAACAGACTCAACGACACACAATTAGTTAATGGTACAAAAACAGTATCAACCCAACTTGTTAAAAATTTCAAGAAATAACACAAATGGCTTTATTCTTCTTTGCTGTTGTAATTATACCCTTCCTCATCTTAAAAGTTATCAACATACTGTTGATTTTAGTTCAAAAAACTCACTATTTGAAACTCAAATTCTTAAATCTGAAATTAAAAATGAACTAATAATAAAGTCTCTAGCATTAGTATTAGATGGAGTATAAGAAAAAGAAACAAAAAAATTACCAAACAACTTTGATAGAGATTTATCTTCATTTTGATTAGAAAAATTTAATGGTACTTTGCTATAACCTCTTTAAATATCTATTTATAATAGATGTGCACATTAATATTTGAAATATGGTACAGAGAGTCTTCTATTGTGCAGAATATCAGGCATTGTTTAAAAATACAAATAACCAGAAAGAGTAGAGTTTAATTTTCAAAATAACATACAAATGACTTGACATAACACAAAGGAGCAAGCACTGCAATAGACTGTTAAAAACTGATCACCCAAGTACTATACATATGAAGATGAAGTAGCAGGGCAACTTCTCCTCAGTGCTGTCGCTCTCAATGGCGGGAAAAATAAAACGATACCCAGAATCACTGGGGGACCTTTCTCAAATCGCACAAACATCCCATTCACTATGATATATGTCTCCAGGCATGAATCTTCGCGCATTTATCCTCTGCCTCCCCCAACAAAATCACTGTTTTGGAGGATGGTGAAGGCTGTGAAAATGATTCACTCTGGTTTTGTTAAGAGCATGTACGAGGTGGTGAATTCTGCCTTGTTATCAGATAAAGCTACAGAAACTTAACAACAGGAACGCACGAAGTATGTGGAGGGGATATAATATTGATTGTAACATGCAGACAGAAATGGTCAGGAAGAGAGAGGCCAACTGATAAAAAAGCTTTTAATACCCACAAGGAATTAGAACTGGTCTGGCAGACAACAGGAAAAGCTAACTTAGGTTGCTGATTATGAGGATGATATAATAAAACAAAGTAGGTTTACTATTAGGAAATTTTACCAGTGTCAGGTTTTTGCTGGCAGCCAGTTAAAAGAATTACTAAATATCAACAAATAGTACAGTAGTCTCCCCTTATCTGCAGTTTTGCTCTCTGTGGTTTCAGTTACCCATGATAAATGGCAGATCGAAAATAAAAAATTCCAGAAATAAACAATTCATAAGTTTTAAATTGTGCACCACCATTCTGGGTAGTGCGATGAAATCTTGTGCCATTCTGACCTGTCCTGCCTGGTAAATCAATCATCCCTTTGCCCAGGTTTCTTGCCCGTTAGTCACTCAGAAGCCATCTCCTACCAAATTGACTGTTGAGGTATCACAGAGCCTCAGAGTAGTGACACTGGCAATTCGAATATGCCAAAAAGAAGCGATAACGTGCTTTCTTTAAGTGAAAAGGTGGAAGTTCTCGACTTAGTAAGAAAAAAATCCTAAGCTGCGGGTGCTAAAGAAGAAAAAGAAATTCAGGCTAGTTTTGCTGCTGCACCTCAAACTGCAAAAATCACGGATAAGTGCTCAGTTAAAATGGAAAAGGCATTAAATCTGTGGATGGAAGACATGAACACAAAACGCGTTCCAACTGACGGCCACGTGCTGCACCAGAAAGCACTGAGCCTATAGGAAGACTGCAGCCAGGGATCCACTGAAACAAGTGACACTAGCTTTACTGCAAGTAAGGGATGACTACACAGATTCAGTAATAGGTTTGGACTGAAAAATATAAAAATTACTGGAAAAGCTGCATTTGCCAATGATGAAGCCTCTGCCACATTTTTGGCAGAGTTAAAGGGGTTGATTAAACAGAGAGACCACATTCACATAACTTTTATTACAGTATATTGTTAAAATTGTTCCATTTTATTATTAATCTCTTATTGTGCCTAATTTATTAATTAAACTTTATCACAGGTATTTACATTTAGGATAAAACATAGTACTTATAAGATTGAGTACTATCTGCCATTTTATGCATCCACTGAGGGTCTTGGCATGCCTGCAGATAAGGGACTACTATACTGTCTCATTTTACTTCCAACTTGACTTTCATGTTTAAAGTTGAATCTTCATATTCTAAAAACTAAACGGAATTCATCTTTCAACTATAAATTATTTTCATCAAGATATGAAAATAATTACTGACACAAAAATAATTACAATATCAGTGTGCTAAAAACAACTTGCATAATTCAATAGTCCAAAGATTTACATTTCACTTAAAAATAGATATTAACTAAGCATAAACATCGTCAAATAATTTGGTCAAATGAAGCTCCAAAACCACCTTGTCACGATATACTCCTATCTCTCACAATAGAAATACCTTTTAGAAAACAGAACAAAACATTTTTATCCTCCCCTCCCCTGATCTAAACTGTTCTTGGCACATAAAATGACCCACTTCTGTCATGTTCAAAGAGGCAGGCAGAGAAAATGAGACAGAGCAATTATGTCAACCCAAAGATTCTACACAGAACACTTCTGCACTCTAAGGAATAAGTCAGAGTGGACAGATTCTTTCATCATTCTAGAGATTCTCTTCTAACAAAATGGCTGGCTTTGGGGATAAAAGTTAACCATTTTGAAGTGGAATCCAAACATTTGTTTAAAAGGGCATTATTTCGTGGCAAATTTATAAGGAGTAAATAAAATACTTAAAACCACTTTATTTGGAATAAAGTGTTAAGAATAAGAATAATTAGAAGAGGTGAGATATATATAGGTATTATTTTTTATTATTTAGTATATCAAATTTAAAAAATGACAAAAATTACCGCTTGGTATGAATATATTATATTCACTTTTTTACTCCTGAATTTTTTATATCTACATACCCATGCAAGTTTAGGTTTCCTTAGCCAACCACAAAGAGTTAAGGAAACAAAAAAAGAAACAAAATCTCAAATTTAATGAACAATTACATAAGCTCATAGCACATTTTCCCCCCAAGAGTGTAGTACCTAGGAAACTCATCAAAAGGCCTTAGGAAAATTGTATTAGGTGACTGAGGCAGATTTTCCCTATAATTTTAGAATTATGACTAAGATATAGGGAGGTACTCTAAAGGGTATAGGTATGTGTTAAAAGAGAGCAGTCTTTAACTGAAAGAATAAGGAACAATCTTTCAAAGTCTCAAGAAAGTCAAACTATTTGTTATTATAAGTTCTAATTCCTTCAAAGTATTTTCTCTAGAACCTTCAAGTTTTCAGTAATCTTTTTCAAGGGCATATATGATAATAAAATACATACTTATTTCTTAAATATATTTCTATGTGTTAATAATTTAAAGAACCTGCATCAAGTAATTCTAGAACGTTACATTCAAATGTTTTTAAAATATAGCGCCAAACTGAGTAAGGAACAAAAATGTTTTGAAATATAATCAGTTACCAATTCACAGTCCCAAGGGAACTGATTATTTTGGTATTTAGCTTCCAGATGTTATTTCTAAATGTTAAATGCACACACAAAATCCTTTATGGATAACAAGACGCTCTGTATCTTTAGGGAGGCCCAACTTTTCTAATTATATCAAATTAAAAATAAATCCTATTTTTTTCCAAAAGAAGCAATGATGATATATTATTTCACTATTATTTTCACTTTTCAATTAATAGTGATCATTAAAAGCACAATGCAAAAGCACATTGATCATACCTAATTATTCCTGATAAAATTGTGCACTTAATTCTTAAGAGAGGTTAGGTTAGTAGAGTGTTAAGAACATGGGTTATTGATTCAGATAGATTTGGACTGAATCCTGGCTTTGCCATGCTCTAGTAGTGTAACTGTAACTCTGAGCAAGGCAATTAACACGTAGATCCCCAGTTTCCACTTCAGTACAACGCGGCTAATTAGGAACCGTGAAGAGCTACTATGAAGATTAGAGATCATATATGTAGGCTGTAGCAAAGAACATGACATAGAGTAGGTGCTCCATAAAAACTAAAATTATTAAGTTATTTATGAGCAGTGTTCTTATATCTGAAATTGAGCTTCCTAGTGCTATAAATAATATTTAAGTCTGGGAAGTAAAGTTGTTACATGACACAGTATCCTTGCTATCTAATTGGGATTCAATTAAATACTATCAAGGAAATCATATCAATTTGATAAATCAGTAACATTAAAATTTTTTATTAAACTTTTCCAAGAAACCTTCCCTAATTACTAGCTAGAAGCAACCTTTTGCTCTTTTAAGACTTTCAAAGACCCTATCATAACTTACCCAGTTTTTAAAACTGCGCATACCAGCTCCTTTCTCTGATAGTGTACGATTTTTGCAGAGCAGGATCAATGAATCACATGGCATATTAGCTTCCATAAAGATAACCTTAATAAATGTCTCCTTAATGAATGAAAAAATTAAGCCAGTAATTGCTTTCTAATCAGGGATCTCACCTCCAATCTTGTTTCCTTTTAATCAATCTTCCACTCTCCTCCAAATTTCTCTTTCAAGAAAACACATATGATTATTCAAAAACCTTTGATTACCCACATTTCTCAAAAGGCTTTCAGTTGTAATCACATCTTCCATCTAGCCACTATCTAGCCACTATCTTCAGCTATTTGTTCTTCCTCTCAATCTATATTCCAGCCACAACATTCCAGCTTACAATTCATTAATGAAATACTTGCTGAATGTCTGTTTTATGTCAATTAGTGCACTAAGCACTGGAAACAGAAAGATAATATTCTATCCGTAAAAAAGGAGTCATATAAAGAAATTATTACAGTTCAATGTGCTAATGAATACTATAATAGCAACAGAGTCCTAAGCAGCCCTTCCAAATCACACAATGTACTTGCAGACCTGTATGCTTTGTTCTTGTGCTCTATTTACCTAGACTACCTTTTCTAAAACAGAATCATATTTATTCTTCAAGTTCCAACTCAGTGCCACGCATTCTGCAAGATCTTCCCTAAATTCTATAAGTAATGAAATAAATCGATCCCTTCTCGAGGTTCCTACAAATCTTTGACTGTAACACGGTATGGTATATATCATACAGAGACTCATACGCTTGTTTCCCACAGAACAGTATGTTCCCTGACAGCACAAACCTATTAATTTACATACATAATAGGTTCTAATTTAAAATGTATTTAACTAACCTGAGTATATGATATGAATTTATAATAGCTGTACTGTAAATTCTTAATCATTTTTTTATTTGTACATTTTTCTTTTCTGGTTGCAAATTTTATGGGTCTTAGAAGATATATGATCATTAATAAACTAGGAGGCTATCTTAGATTGTGATGAACAGAAGAATAACTGTAGTTATTGATTCACTACCACCAAAACTCATAAGTTCTACTTTAATATACTGAGTTTCAACAAAAATCAAGAATTAAACAAGTGAGAATTTCTCTCCCTACCTCACCCATACATAAAATTAATATGCCTTGTAAAGAGTTCAGTTTTTATAGAAGGGGAGAATAAAAGAACTACACATTTTCAATGTAAATTGCTAAAAAAGCACTTTTAATTGGAGCAATCACTACCCTTGGGATTATTTTTATTTCTTAGAAGCCTACATAGTTTACATAATTTAGTGGCAGGTAGAGAAAAAAATAAAATTCTTCACAGCCAAGAAAAAAACAGGACATTTACTGAGTTTTTCTCGTCACAAAATACTAATTGAGTAGCAAAACACTAACATGAGTTATTCTAACATATAGGGGAAAAAAACATAAAGAATACAGAGTTTCCATTACAACAGAAATCTAACAACATACAACATATGTTCAAGTTAAGGAGTGTAAATGTTTAAAAATAATCTGTCTCCATTTAACCCAAAATTCAGGTGATATCGCAGTTGAATAAAAAGAAAATCTCATTTAAAAAAAAGTTATTTACTGTTCTTATTGCTGCTTTTCTTTGGGGCCCTTTGTCTCCCACTGTGTGTTTCCAACAAAATATGTTGTAATATTTGCCCCTTTTCTTAATCACCACATTATTCCATATTGGAATTAGGATAGTACTATTAGTTGTCCAAATTTTTTAAAATTAATAGTTGAAAAGGGCTTTGGATACTTTCACAGTTAGTAGGAATGTCCTGCCAAGGTTGTAAGTTCAAATTTCCAAAATTACAAAACTTAAAAAATCAAATCAAAACAAAACAGAAAGCAATAAAAAAAAAAATTTTTGGAAAAAAGGCTCATGTGATACTCCTTCCTTCCTACCCCTAAATCCTGTTTACACACTCAGTAGCCTTTGAACTAGGCTTATCTGGACTGAAGCAATTCCAAAGTCAGTTTTTTATTTTAAAATTAAATGTATATAATGACTCAGTAAATGGTAATAGCACTTCACTTTTACCAACAAGGACCTGTACCTTTTCCTTTGTTTTCAAATAGACGCAATAAGGTTAAAAAGCAGAGAATGGATACCACTTTTATTTGCTACCACTGCTCTTATTTAAAAGACAAAAATATTTTAAGGCCATCATAGACTTGATATAACATCTTTATATCAACACAGCTTACAATGAAAATCATGACCCCTACACATTAAAAGTGCAACACTGCTAAGGATTTCAGGATTATGAGCTATTCAAAACACTGGCTTAAAGCTGCAGAAACCACATGCCAGGAAAGCAAACTAGAATTCCAATGTGATGATCTGTTTCTAAACACTGTTGCATGAGTGTGAAGAGAGCGGTATATACTGACCCCTTGCCCTTTTAAAACACCACTATGACTTCCTGTTTATCATTTCAAATGTCACAAGTTGAGTATAGAAGGATATTAAATCAGGGCATCTTGCTTTGCCTTCAGAGGCAATAAAAATTCTCCCTTAAAGAAAACTGAATTAGAAGTTAACCGCTCTTAGAGCACCGGCTAAGCTGGCTGTAAAATGGAGAGCCTATTCATTCTTCTGTTTCTGATAATTAAATTTAAAACCAACAAACGAGACATACTACCCTAAGTTGAAAATTTTTATTGAGGATCTTTAAAGTTACCTAAAGGTTTAAAGAAATTCTTTATTACTTGATTTCTATAATGCATTAGAGAAAAATAATCTAAATTAAAAGTGCAGATTTATAAAAGAGAATTACAGGTTATAGTGCTGATCTTGTAGCTATAAAAGACCATAATGTGGGTATGCTCAATGAGTATGGGGAAGCAAACAAGAAAGAGAAACATTATGCCTCTTTCATACTTGGAACAGTGTTTGCAGCTTTTAGGTTTCAGACGTAAAGGAAGAAAATATGAATGTGGAAACAATTTCAGACTTTTGAGATTTAAATATACTTTAACAGAAAGAAATAGGACAGGGAAGGGGAAGAAGGAGAGAAGGCATGCTTAGGATCACATGAGCAAGAGCAAAACCGTTTCTAATTCTATCAGCACAGTTCTGCAAAGTATTCTAGACCACAGAAGAACGACAACTTGAAAAATTCATCAATAATTATGATCTAATAAATGAGTTTACACTTTAAAAATAATATTGCTAATTTTGAAAACAAGAACAACAATATTAACATAAACACCTAGTTCATCACTCCGTCCTCTTGAAATAGTCTCTTCACTTGGTTTCCTAGATACCATACTCTCTTGGTTCTCTTTGTCTGCCTACACTTTCTCAGTCTCTTTTACTTATTCCATCTCTCTAAGACCTAAATTTACAGTGTCAGTGTCGTGGGTGCTCAGTCCTCTTTTTCAGCTATTTACAATTACTTTTAACTTTCGCTACTTCCATTTCTGGGTATAACAGACTAAGGTACTAACAGATAATATGATTAACCCTTCCTCCAAAAAAACAAAATAAAGCAAAACATGAAACCTGGACACACTACAAAAAAACCTACCTGAAGGTAAAGCAGAGTAAATGAAAGAAGACAGGCTCTGATGTAGAGTCTAAGCAAACTAGGAGTAAAGATGGGAAGCTATACAACTAAGACATCATCTCTTCAGAGTGCAACCTAAGACTAACTGCAGTCGGCATGGTTCAGGAGCAGTGGCTGAGGAACATATGGAACAGTGAAGCCTGGGTCCATTATCCACTTAGAGAGCAGGGGAAACCCAGGAGGGAAAGAACCACACAAGGAGTCCCTAAACTTAAATAACTCATCCAAGGAACAGATTCAAAGCATCTCACTAAAAGGCAAAAGATCTGAACTGAGGCCAGATGTGCTGTCCAAGAAACATTGTTTGAAATTAAAGCCTATTCCAAAAGTTAACTGATAAAGCCACCACTCACTGGAGAAAAATAACCAAACACAGAATCTCTGCTTAATCTTCATAATGTCCAGAGCACAATTCAAAATTACCTAGCATATGGGAATTCCCTGGCAGTCCAGTGGTTAGGATTCCGTGTTTCCACTGCAGGGGGCACAGGTTCGATCTCTGGTTGAGGAATAATTAAGATCCCACATGCTGCGCGGCATGGCCAAAAACAAAAAAACAAACAAAATTACCCAGCAGATGAAGAACCAAGAAAAAGAAATATCTTTTCTTCTCCACAAGCACAAAAGGGCTATTATCACTATCCTCGATTATATTAAAAAAAAAAAATTCCTCTCAATGGATTAAAATCTTATCAGAGAAATAAAAAATCCCAGCAGAGAAACAGAAACAATAAAAAATTTTTAACTGATTCAGCCAAAGAACATCAGTCACTGCGTGAAAAGACCACAGGATATTCACATAGTCTCAAAGTTATCATCTCATAGATTACTTAACAAATGCAAACAGAAAAAGGTACCTTTAAAAGGGAGGAATCTGGCAGACAACATCTAAACCAAGTGACTGGAACTCACCATTACCAGTAAAGGGACAAACATGTATGTGATACAATGTATTATTATTATACTGTAACATTACAATTTTTCTATAGGTTTGAAATATTTTCCAAAAAGTTAGAGGGAAATACAAACAAAAGGAAAAAATGCCAAAAGGCATACTATTATAAATCAGAGAGGGGAAGAATTAAAACAGCTGTCTTGGGATCTATTCACGTCCCTTACAAGGAAGAAACTCAGGGAAAAGTAGGTCATGGAGTTTAATCTACTTGTTAATATGCTGATAACTGGTTCTCCTGGTAAATATGCTAATGATTTTTGTTAGGAGGAAAGTCCTTATCTAATGAATGCTCTCAGTGGGATGTCCTGTTGTTAAGGATGCTTACAGTAAACTAACCCAGAATCTATGAATTTATGAGGGATGGCACATTGGAGAATATCATGTAAGCTACACAACCTTGGGGTACAGAATGCATAAGTTTCAAAATCTAAATGCTCGCTGCTATTAAGTAATACCTAAACTTCCTCATTTAAAGATCTCATCTACTCTGTGCCAGAAAGTACATGTCTGATGCAGAAAGGAAGGACCTATGGAATCACGGAGAGTCCTAAATCTCTCCTATGTTCACCTATGCCTTCTGATTGCATCTATCTTTGAAACTATTAGTAAAGCTGGATTCTAGGTAAGATCTCTAATATATGAGTCTGATTTGATGATATGATTCTTTGGATTGGCTTACAAATAAAAGATGAAACTATCAAAAATAATTACAATCTCAGAATAACAATAGTATTAATACTATTACTTTAGTAGAATAAGTGAATTAAATGTTAATTTGACACAAATAATTAACACAGTATACTTTCAGGACAAATAAGGCATCTTTTACCCTTTGGCAAATTTCTTTTTAAGCATTCATAATGGAAAAAACTTAACAAAATCATAGTATGTGAAATTACAGAGAAAAATCTCAATAAATTTTTAAAAAGCATATATAACCTGAAATACCATAAAATTCGAATATATGACTATATATGACAAACACGCAACCAAGGGGTGTGTGCAGTCTAGAACATGTCTAAATATGTCCTTTAAATTAAGATTTTGCCCACTTTAGAGTTGTGAAGTTCAAATGATATGATATATAGTCGACCCTTGAACAACATGGGTTTGAACTGCATGGGTCCACATACACGAGGATTTTTTTCAAGAGTAAATACTATAGTACTACACAATCCAAGGTTGGTTGAATCTGCAGATGCAGAACCACAGATACTGAGGTCCCATACTAAGTTATACCCAATTATTACCCAGATTTTCAACTGTACAGAGGGTCAGAGCCCCAAACCCCATGTGTTCAAGGGTCAACTGTAGTTATCATATTATTTTGATAATGTATTACTTTACTTTATTTTACATAATGCTTCTAAAGATCATAATCTACACCATTTTCCTATCTGTGATCCACTAATGACAACCACTTAGAAACAGGCCATGATGGAGCATGAGACAAGGCAATCCTAACAGCTGATAAAGCTCAAAGGATGCTTTTAATAACAGAGAGTAGAACATGTAAAAACAGAAAAACAAAATGCAACAAAAGGTGAAACAGGTGTAAAATAGAGAAGTAAAAGGTAGCAGGCAGAGCAAGATCTCACAGGATATACAAATGATCATTGCATAGGAATATTCAGCATAAGGAAAATTAATGGCCTCAGAGAGGAGAAAGTAAAAAATACAAAAAAGAGGTAACTGGGTATATTTAGCTGTGAGGAATTAAAGAATCTGAAAACTTGTTACACATCTTTGGGCTTTTTTTTCCTAGAGGGAAAGTCTCATGCTTATTATATTACTTAATCCAATCTTTAGGAGAGTAGAGACTGGATATATTTCAGAAGTTCTCATCTTAATGAAGCAGTACAGTGAAATGGCTAACAGTATCAGCTTTATAATTAGTTACAGTTAGTTCATCACCTAACAACTATTTGACTTTGAACAAGCTGCTGAACTTCTCTAAGCCTCAGTTTCCTATTCTGTAAGATAGGGGTAATAATATCTATTTCATGAGATAGTGAATATAAAACATACGGTATAGTGCCTGGCACATAGTAAATAATAAAAGCTAGTTATATTACCTTTATTGTTGAGAAAAAGATTTCTTGTACATTTTGATTAATTTCACTGTATGCTTTAATTTTACCATCTCCTTCTCTAGCTAAATAACTTAGGGATCTGTAAAAGTCAATAAGCTACTTTAATATCCAAAGAAAAAGGAACTGTTTCAAAAGCCAGTGTATATACTAGTATCAAAGTTAAAAGTGTGAATACTATTAGAAAAGGTAGCAAAGATTTCTTTCGTATTCATACATTACAGTCTATAAAACTGGAATCTATCATTTTATAGTATCATAAAGATCAGGCCATTTTCTTCCCCTTGGCCAGAAAAAACAAACTCCTATTTCTAAAAATATATCAGGTTTTCTTCTTAAGGAAGTCCTCTTGAAACAAAATACCCTATTATCATATAAAGCAAGTATAGGACAGTATGTCAAGAACAAGACTAAAAATGTAATGGTATATGAGCCAAGGAAAAAATTCATTTGGAAAAATGAGTAAGAAGAGGTTTTTCACCAAATTTAATTGAGACTGTGAGCTTTCTGTTTTGTGACTATTTCTTTGATACCCCCATGTACACGATAAACACTCCCTTAAGAAATTACAAATGACCTTTCAATTTAAAAAAATGCTTTATGTATTTGCTTCTTTTAGAAAAGTAGACCAATTTTGTAAAAGAACCATGGATGAAGAACGAAATTTGACGTGTAAGGAGAGCAAACATATAGACTTACTCTTTTTCTGGTTTTTATACTTAGATTTAATCCAGTTTTTAAATACCATTACAAAAGGAGTTGAAGGCAGAGTATCCAAACTAAACCACGCTAACCACTGACATTAACTCAAGGAATATATATACTATTAATTTTATGAATTCAAGGACTATAGCAGGTTAGGAATTTTAGCTTTCTATGAGGCAACAATTCCATAGTGGTCTTTCATAAACACAAGGAAAAACAGAAACAAAACAAACAAAAACTATGATCATGACATAGTAATCTTGTAAACCTATGAACTTTAATTATCACTGAGTCTGATTTTCTATTGCTGATGAGGTTTACGAATTACAGAAAATAAGTTTCACATACAGATAAAATAGGACAACTTTTCTTTCTAATTAACTAAATTAAATTCATTATTGAGAGTTATGGGAGGGAAGTATTTTAAAGATTAATGAATACCTTTTGTTACCAAACTCCTGATATACTGTACACAGACTTATTATATATAAGCCATCCTTTCCATGGTAAAATAAAATCAGCAATTATATAGTAGCTCAAAGCCTCTGAATAATTTAGGACTACAAAAATGACTATTCAGAAGAAATTACAGGGAAAAATTTAGGTAAGGAATGTAATTTAGTAAGGAGCTTGGTTAAGAGAAAGTGAAAGACAACGGCATAAACCATAACTTCCTACCTTAGTGTTATCCTCAAAAACAAAAATCTCTAAAGATTTTATTTCTCACAGGAATTTTATGGAAAAAGAAAAAGTCTAAATGATGTGTAATACAAAGTGATACAAATAATAATTAAGAGTCAAATACAGAGTATTTTGAATGAATGACTGGGCAACAAGGGTATTAAAACTTATGACATATCAAATGGATTCCATGAATTTTACAGTCCTGTGAAAATAAAACAAATTTAAAAAACCCCCACAAAAACCATACCTCACACCAAAGAATCATGTCCTACATCGGTTTCTATTCAGATTAACTATGATAACTTTGTCTTATAGGACACTTTATCATCCTTCAAAAGGAAAAAATTGTGAGAAGCTTTGATAATCTAACTCAATTAAAATATTGTTAGAGATTTCTCTTGCTCTTTTATCTATCTCAAAACTTAGAAGTTCTACCAAAATGTAATAGTCAAACATACATGCAAAATGACCCTGCAATTAAGGTAATTGCTGGTACCAAATGTTGTTTTTCAGTTCTGCAATAAAACAGTCTCCTAGACATTTAATAGTATGTCATTTGGTAAATGAAAGTTTCCACAAAGTAAGAACAGAGAGAAGACCTAAAAATTATGCTAGTGAAGAGTCTGGTTGAAGAAAAACAAAAATACGGATCATTTTGGTCCAATACTAATTTTATTTCAAGTTACTACAGAGCTGAATAAAATGCTGACACCACCACACAAAAATTTATTGAGTTGGCAATAGGCAAAGCATGATGTCAGCCACCAATATCACCATCCACATTACCAAACAGCATGAACTTAACTTAGACTTGATCTTAACTTAGACTTCATGCCTAAAGTTACAGTAAAAATAAAAATCTTAGGTATGAAGCATTATTAAACATAGATGAGTTTAGTTTGGCATAGTTTTGACTCAAATTAGTCTAGCACTTTAACAACTTCAGTAAAAAACATAGAATAATGCAAACAAACATATTACAATTTTCTAAACGTGCTACATTCTTCACCAAACAGACCCACACAAATAAGTCTTGGTAAACTCACAATTATATTCAAATAAGTAACACCAAACACACACAGAATGCAGGCTGACAGGAGACATGGAAACACACATATATACACATCCACACAATTTCTTACCTTCATGGCATGAATTTCTTCGAGCAATCGTTGTGCTCGTCTTTGGTTTTTCAACAGTGCATCTTTGGTACCCCTGCAAAAGACACATTACAATATGTAGCCAGAAAAACCATTTATTTTAGACTAGTATCATAATGAAAAGTCTCTCCATTTTTTTTAGAAGAGCTTAATAAATCTCTAAGTAACAAACATTCTGTTATCCTGCACTGCCCTCTCCCCCATCCAACACATACCCCAATTCCATCAACAAACCCAAGCTTCTGGCAAAAATAAGCACTGTCCAGGTATTATATTAATGATTATTACCACTGATAGACAGTTTGCCTTCTAATTCCTTAATGGGAAAGCCAAATAATACTTTCTAATCAATCGATTAATAGCACATTGTATTTCATGTAAGTTTTATAAGCTACAGTTAAGTTTCATAAGCTACAAGGTTGGATATAATTTTATTAAATGACAACTGTTCTCTGGAATTAAATAAATACATAAAGATGTTAAATACACGATTATATCAGAGAGAAGGGCTATCTTATGAAACATTTACAAAAGAAAAAACAAGAAATTAATCAGAAACAAGACACATTTGAAGACTTTGTAAGTATTCATGCTTAAAGCATAAGAACTATAAACAACATACTTTTTCTTTAATACTAGTGATACCAAAAATACAAAACATTATTCTTTCAAAAAAATTAAATGGAACACAATGTTTTGATAAACACTTCCAAAAGGTACTAAAGATTTCAAATTAATTATCAATTCAAGGAATAAGGTGATATGAAATCTTTATAACTGATTCAAGGTATCACTTGATTTGTTAAACTATATCAACATCTTAAAAAAATAACTTCTAATAACATAAAATACATAAGTAACCCCAAAGGATTTTCACTTTGAAAAAGCCACAAGAAGAGTTTTGAAAAAACAGAATTTATCATATATCTTAATTGAATATGGTCCAAACTATGTAAGGACATGCTGACAGAGCACATTTTATCTCACTCAGATCCTATCTACATATAAAACAAAGTGCTGTATGAGTAAGACATTTAATTACTCCTCTAGGTCCTACCCTCAAATTTTGTAAATACTGAATAAAGACAACTTTTGACATTTTATTAGTCATAGGACCATTACTTTAAATGACTAACTTTTTTGACTTCAGTCTGCCAACACTCCTGACAAGTTTTCGGATTACCAAAACTCGGATTCTCTTCACTTCTTTTCTCATCTTCACAACCTTCAAGGAATAAAGCCAAAATTAGAGAGGTTCTTAATTCAAGAAGAAACTTACCTTATTTTGAGTATTAATATTATAGAATAAGTTTACCACTTTAATCAAAGCTTTATTTAACTATATTCATAGTATGATGAAATCAAACTTCTTCCATAAACAGTGAAGGAATAAGAAATCAACATTCTAAATATGCGTCTGAGGACTTAGGAGAAACAACTTATTAAAAAAAAAAAAAAAAAAAAAACCACAGCATTCCCAGTGGCTAGTATTTTAAATTACACTTATATCTTGTTGGGCTTGGAACATAATAAATTGTGAGCTCCCTGACATCAGAGACCACCACGTTTATCTTTGAATCCTTGTGGTTTAAAACAAAGCTTCACCAACAATCGTAGGAATTTAATTTACTGAATGGGCATTTGTATTAACAAAAGCAAATGCATGAAAGTGATTTTATTTTACTTGTTTTTAGCACACCCCTTTCATTTATATTCAGTAATAAATTATTTCAAGCATAACTCAAAAAACACAAGGGCACACACGCAGGTGCGCACACACACACACACACGCACACACTTTAAATCGCCCCATTACAGAACAATGCTGAGGTCTAAGAACAAAGAAATAGAATTATTGGCCAAGAGATAGAAATATTCCAATGATAAAGAACTACATGTTATAATAATACTTAGTGCAATGGGATGCTATTGAGTTTATGTTTTATCTATCATTGTTAAGAGGCATACATCTTATAATTCGTCCTGTAATGTCCTTCACCCCTCCTCCACTTCAGGAATTACATGAAATTCAGTTCAGAGATAATCGCTCCGGTGAAACCTTCAATGACTTCTTCAGTTAGATAACCATTCCATCCTTGGAGTTCCCACTATACCTGTAGATAGCACCTATCACTGTACTGTCACTAACTGCTCATGAGGCTGTCTTTTTCTATTGTCTATAATCTCCTGAAGGGCAGGGGCCTTGCAATATTTACATGTTTTCTGTGCCTTGCAAGAGTGCTTGGCACACATAATCCTCAAATTCTTCTTGCCAAAATAACAGTATCAACATCATTCTGTTTTTACAAGGCTCTTGCATTTAGCTGTTACCTCTTACCCTTCATTAATATCTTTCACCCCCTTATCATTGACAATATTGGCAACCAACTTACGATTTCTCTCCACCCTAAGTTTTGCCATTATTCTGGGTGATGTAGGTGTCTACTTGAATAACCCACCCCAATATTATATCCTCACTTCTTGACTTCCTCCTTTCTAATGACCTAATCTATTCTATCATAGCCACCCACTTCCATGGTCACACTGTAGTTCTAGTCATTGCTCATTAACTATTCCATTTCTAAAACCATCAATTCAAATACTCTGCACTGAGATCACAACTTCTTTCAGCTTGCTTGTTCAACCCCACCCACCAAAATGGTCTTCGACTTTACTGGAACCACTAGTTCACTGACCCCTATACATTCTCTCAAATGATTAGTCCTTTTCTTTTTAATTTTCCTTCTCTTATCCAGTTTAGGTACATAATCAACACTTGCCAATACCTTAAACTCATCCCTCTGGTTAGCAATCCCTCTAGTGAATCCTGGATAAAAACAACATTCTGAGTTCTTTTATCACAGTACCCCAAGAGCCAGGAAATATTTGAGGCATTCTATCTACTAGATATTCATCATAACTAACCTCAAATGGGTCCTTACACTTCCTAGCAATCCTAATATACATATGTATTTTGGTCAATTCACTTTATAATGACTATTTTAAATCTGTGTCTGCTTTCCTAAAACATCTAACCTTTCTCTTCTCTCTTTTTCAATTTCATGGAGAAAATAAACATCAGATGGGAAACATCGTCTTTCTACTACCATGAATGTAAATTTACTTGCATCACCCATCCTCCTCTATTAATAAAGTTACAATATAAGAAATATCCCTGAACTTCTCTGAGGTTAATCTTTTAACTGTATTTTGGATCCCATCTTCTACCTTCCTATAACCCTTACTACAAACTGTCCATTTACTCTAGCATTGTCAATCTCTTAAATGGATGTTTTCCACTAATCTTTAATCATGTTTGAGTCATTTTCATTAAAGAAAAGACAAACAAAACATCTCACTACAAAGTTCACTAGGAGCACCCGCTCTCTTCAACTGCCCCAGAGTCAAGCTTTTAGAGATGTTCAAACTCACCATCTCCTTATCTGCATGCCACATAATTCCAGTTTAATTTCCATTCTCATCAGTCTACTAAAAGCTGTCACAATGATTTCTAGAAGTTACCAATGATGTCTAAAATTCCCTGAATCCAACAAGAATTTTTCAGACTTCATTTTGCTTGAAATCTCAGCAGCATTTGATACTGTTGAACACTTTCTCCTTCTTGAAATACTCTCCCTTTGGTTTCCGTAACAGAATACTATCCTGGTTTTCCTGCTTTCTCTCTAGCTACTTCACTTTGGTCTTCTGTGAAGGCACATCCACCTCTAATCAGTCTTCAACTGATTAGGCCAGCTCTTCTTTTCAAGATATACTTTTTAGCCCTAAGTGATCTTATGTGTGTATACAGTTTTAATTTGCTACCTAAACAAAGATGACTCGAAAATTCCTACCTTCACATGAGATCTCCACTTTAGCTCCAGACCTAAATCCGTAACTGCCTACTTGACATTTCAAGTATGCTTAAAATCACCTCCAACTCACACCTGAACCCATGTTCTTCACTCCCAACTGGATCCCTTTTTTGGTGTTTCATATTTAAGGGAATAGAACAATCCTTTCAGTTATAAACCTAGGCTCATTATAGGTAGCTTTCTTTTCTAAATCCCTCACAATGAATCTATTATCAAGTCCTGATAATTTTATCTCCTAATTACCTCTCAAATTGTACCATTTTTCTTCTATCTTGACTTCTTGGCTCTCTTGGCTGAGTTACTGGCAACTGTTTTCTCAATATCCATTCCTGCCCTTCTCCAATCAGTTACCCACAACTCAATCAGAATACATTTTTTAACGCTTAGATCTGATGTAACACCTTTACTTAACTCTCTTCACTGGTTTCCAATTGCTCTTAGAATGGCCACATGGGCCATCTTTTACTCCATCCTCACCATGCTTACAACTACCACCAAATCTTTACACCTGCTGTTTTCTCTGATAGGACTGCTTTCTCTCCATGTTAGCTTAACATCTTATCTTTCTGATTTTGGCCCAACTGTCATTTCTCAGTAAAGTGTCTCCTGGCCTCCCTCAGGGGTCAAAAATGCTTCTAGAATTATCATGACACTTATTTTAAGTTTAATATTTTACTTTTAATCTGATTATGCTTAATGTGTTTTTCTCCCACTAGGTTATAAATTCCACGAAGGTCAAATATCTGGTTTTATTCAACATTGCATCTTAACACCCAGCATGGTAGATGGCATACAATAAGCATGTTCAATAAATATTTGTTAAGTAAATGACCAAAAAGGGAGCAATACTCACTTGTTCATTCACTGTTTCAAAAGAATAATATAATAACAGAATGTAATCAGATTTCCACTAGATATGTTAACCTCTCTGAAATTTGTTTCAAAGTTAGATCTATTTAGAAAAAAAATCATACTTGCATAAACAAAAGCCATTTAGAGCAGGTTTAAGTGGAAAAAAGAATTGCTACATTTCATAAGCAGCATAATAGGGGGTTATGATACATTTTTTGAAAGTTAAGTCATTCATAAAATAAATAGCAAGTAATAAATTATGCATTAAAATATAGTAACAAATATTGCTAATTGCTGTTCCCTGTAGGTGCATGAGATGATTATATACTATTTGCTAACTGCTCTTAACCAAACTTAATTAATAAATTGCAGTGGGCAGAACTGGTCCTCAGTTACATTTCAATCTTGGGAAAGCTAGACTCCAATTTTAAAATTCCAATTTAAGAAGTACTATGTTTGTCATTACTGCATAAGGGAATTCTGAAAAGCAAAGGGAATGCGCCATGTACTTAGTTTCATGTGAATGCTAAAAAATGCTTTTCTAGCTTATTAACTTTTCCAGTATTTGTTAAGTTTAATATACTAAAAAAAAAGTATATTCACTTCATGTAAAAATGGAACTATTACTTTTATTTTCCTCACACTGCCTGCCCCAAACACCTAGCTTTCTCCAAGCATTTAAATTTATTTTTGTAAAACTGACAAACAGCTACCAGTAGCCTTTTAGTTAGGATTTAAAAGGTTGTCAATTCATTTGTCACCCAGGAATTATGAAGCTGGTTGACAGATAACCCAGATGTCAACAAATAGGCCTAAAACACTCAGTATTGTCAGAAGGCCAATGTACTGCTTAAGGGAAACATGCTTTGGTGAATTCTTCAACCAAAAGCAAATAGAACTGTCATTGTTAGAAATGTGAAAAGAGTATAATATTGTTCAGGAGGAAAAGAAGGAAAGAGAAATAAAGTAAGCAAGGACAAAACAGGCAGAATAATGAAAAGTGCTGAAAGAGAAGAGACAAAATGAAAAAGAAGTGGAAGGGAAGAGTTTGAAGTCAAAATGAAAAAGAAGTGGAAGGGAAGAGTTTGAAGTCAAAAATTGAAGGACAAAACTCTGTAGGTCATCATTACCAAGACTGATAAGCCCAAGCTGAGTGCTTCCAAGCTGCAAAAGAATGCATTTAATAATCTATAAGAGCACAAGAAAAAGAGGTAAGACACACACATCCACACAAAATACACGCACTGAAAATGAGGTGTCGCCTAGAACCTAGGCATAGAGATGCCCTCAGTTAACCTGGTGAAATCTGAACACAGTAATGTAACCTGGATCAACTCTTAGGTAGACAGTACAAAAATACAATCATAAATAAATAAAAAACTAATATACCTGACTGGGAAAAGACCATGTGAACATATGGGCAAGAGTCAACTTAAACACACAAAGAACCACAAAGAGCAAAAGCTGGCAGTGTCCGAATCAAGAAGATTCCAAAGAAAGGTTCCCCAGCTCAAAGACCTGGGAACTCCAATTTGTACTGGAATAACTCAATTATGGGGACAGATGTATCACAACCCAACACTGAATCATGCACCTGAAACCCTTTTTGTGGTTCTGTATTTCAAGTAGCTGATGTGGATCAGTAGACAGGAAAAGAATGTGTCTTACAATGTGAGCATTAGTATCCGCATTAGATATTTTTCTCAATAAACTAGCTTTGTTATTTATATGGTCTCTTGTAAGTTTATGGTTGATGTGAATTTGCTTTTGAGAGAATACTTTTTTGAGAATACTTTTGGGGTGACAACAATAGCAAGTTTCCGATCTACAAAGCTGAGAGCAAACTTTGGTTCACAGACAAAAGTAAACATAAATGTTACCTTGAAATGACTCGTAGTTGGCTATCTGCTAGCCAGTCAATTAGCCAACCTTTTTTGGTAATGGACTAACTTTGCTACACATATGAATTAACTTATAACAAAAACCCATGGTTATTAAAAACAATTATTCTAAGAGCTAGTTGCTCTAGAGAAGCCTGCAGTGCTAAGGAAAATCTGAGTATATCTCTTTTTCTTAGAATATATTAAAACTTCTGCTTATTCATTACCCACCTGTCAGACTGGCAAATACAAAAAAATATGACAACACATTCTGTTTGTGAGACTGTGAGGAAACAGGCACTCTCATACATTGCTGGTAGGAATGCAAATTGGTATACTCCTTCTGAAGGAAACTCTGGTAACACCTAACAAAAATTCTACTTCTAGGAATCTGTCCAGAAGACAACCTCCAGCTATAGCAAAAGGCTACGCACAAGACTATTCAATGCAGCATTTTTACAAAATGTTGCATAAGAGATAAAATATTGTATATAAATAAAGCATAAGCAATGTACCATTTTAGATCAATGCAGGAAATCTGCATGTATTATGGACAAACCCTGAAAATACTGTTTGGTGAAAAAAGTAACTTTTAGAATGATACGTATGATACTGCATTTATACAGTATAATACCACACATGCAAAATGTAAAAATACACAACACAATACTATACCCTGGGTATGAATATGGGTATATGTTATGAAAATTATAAAAAATGCATATGAGAAAACACACTGAATGAGTAATACTTCTAAGGTGGAAAAGAAGATGGGTGGAATTAAGCATTACAATATGGCAAAATATTGACACTTGCTAATATAGAAAATAGATTATAAGGACATTTGTTACATCATTTTCCATATGTTTGAACTATTGTATAGTTAACAATATTAATTACAGCTTTATACAGAGGACTTCTAATTTGGCCATTTGGATGATAATTTACTACTGAATTATACTTTTTGTTTCTGATGAGCAACAATTTTAAAATTCTAGAGTGCTTGGTGATTATCTACAACTTGAGTATATGCTGCCACCTAGCAAAACTTCCCAGAATTGTTTAACAACCAAACAGAAAATGGTTCTCTTCTTAAGGATGGACCCTAGTTTACTAGTTCAGTAAAGAATTATTAAAACTATCACATATTTAATTATGAAACTGGAGCTTTGAAACTTCAGAAGCACATACAAACACAATTCTTGACATTCTTATCTTTTACAAATAAGTAAAGGCAAATCATTTTGTTCTCTGGCATTTTAGTTTCTACCTTTACTATCTTGCAGGACATGGAAAGCAATTTTCTAATGAGCTTCTTAATAATTTGCTATCAAGAATAAAATAATGTAAGTTTCATACAGTAGCCGTTGGCCCTACTGTGGAATTAGAGTACCAGATCAGAATGTTTCACCTCCTAATTCTGATTTTATATATCACTGCTGCCTAAAGAAACAAATGACTGGAGGAAACCCAGCTCTAGTTTTGCAAATTCTTTACTCACTAAACGCTTACTGTTGTTTTCAATTGTACATCCCTTCTCTGGTTCTAATGGAAAGGGAGAAAAAAGTCTTCATTTAGCAGATTTCTCCCCCTCATCTGAACATTAGGTGATTCAAGTTGAGTTAGCCATAGTTTTGTATGCCCAGCAAGTATATGGTACTTATTATACACAAGGTACTATGTTAAAGATTAGGGAAGCTGCTATAATAAATCAATTAAATATTCTCTCTTCAAAGTCCACATGAGTGCTTGTGAAGACAAAATATGCAATAAATAAACATAAGGTAAAGTAAAAAGTAATACTTTATTTAAAAAAAAAGTAAAGGTAGAATTTTACATTATCTCAGAAGACTACATGTATTTTAAGAACCTACAGCCAGGAAGTGTTTTATAAATGTCAGCCTTTAGCCCTGGAAAATTATTGAAAAAAATAGAATTAGAGCTGAAGACACTGAAAGTTAGCATAATATAATAGTTGTGTCTGCAAGCTCGCTTTTATTTTCACAAAAGACATTTTGGGAAATTAAATATACTGTAAATTAGCTGGCCACATAACTTTTTAAAAGAAAAGACTATAATTAAAAATTATGGAAAAAGGATTCCAATCAAATTAATCACAGATATGAGTACCAATATTCCAAAGCTAATACCAGAGATTTACAAATTTTTGCAAATGTGATAAAACCTATGAAATATTTCCCCCTCCCCCAGAGACAGGCTAAATACAACAAATTACACATAATTTCAGGCAGTTATACGATCCCTGAAATTCATTCCTGAATCTCAGTTAAGGAGACCTAATTTAAGTTATTAAGGATCATAAAAATGATGCCTCAAGTTACTCATTTAACAGACAGGCACTGAGGATATGATGGTGAGCGAAAATTTAGTCAGGCTGAGGGCACAAGAAATCTCTCTCTCACATTCACATGCCCCACACATTAAGCAATTCTTACACATGCTAAAAAGAAGTAAACAGTGCTACAAAAGCTTACAAAAGGAGTAAATGAAAGTCAAGAAGCATTTCCCTGAGAAAGTGACTAAGTAGAAGTATAAAATGTACTGAGAGGAAAAGGAGCTGTGGGTAAAAGGAACAGCAAGTGCAAAAGATCTGTAGAAGGCTATGCTAGATAGTGGAGGAAAGCCAGTGTGGCTGAAGTACACAGCCTGAGGGCGGTGAGGGTAGTGGTATAACAGTGGAGACTGGCTTTGTGTAGATTGGTCTTGACCAAAAGCAACAGGAAGCCACCAAATCAGTTCTAAGCAAGGAAACACATGATTAGATTTGTTTTGAAGAGAGCACTCCAGCTATACTAGAGAGATGAGATGAGAAAACAAGTCAAAGTAGTTGGGAGGCTAGGATAGCAGTTCTGCTGGGAGATATAACTTGGACTAAGATGGGGTGATGATGGAAAAGTAATGGAAAGATATGAGATAACAGTGAATTTAAACTCTTTTTCATATATATTTCTTCCATGAAGAAGTTTTAATTCATTTCTTTTACCAATTTTCTATGAGATGACTTTTCTTAAGTTCCATGAGCTATTTTATAGCAATGACATTAGCCATTTATCTGTCATATTTGCTGTATTTTTTTTTCTAATTGGTTGTCCCGTTTTTCCCCCTTTGTTTTTCAAATTTTATGTAAACAAAGGTTTTCCCCTTAGTAGTGTTTCTCCCATTAATTTTAAATTATAACACTTTTCTTCCACCATCTCCACTTTCTTCTGTCTTTTCCTACTTTCATATTAGAACATGTAAGGTTTACTTCAGTGTGGGATGTATAAACTTCCTAATTGGATAAGTTCATTCAATCATCCAGCAAACAGTTACAGACCACATATGTTGCAGGTGACAGACATACACACCAAAAGAGAGAAACAGGTAAACAAGTGTTTTCAGAGTAGAAAGCATCCTGGTGGCATAAAGAATAGACACCTAGCCCAGACTGAGGTGAATTAGTGAAGACTTCCTAAAGGTCAAATTTTAACTGTTTTGAAGAGGCCTGGAAACTAAGTGGAAAAAGAAAGAGCCTTAAGTGAAGAGTGGGGTAAATGACCGTCACCACTCCTTTCACAGTAATTTCGAAATTGAACAGGAAGTTCACTAGTATTTCCAGTGAATTTCCAAGGACATCACTCCGATTAAGATCTTTTATACCTCCTAGGGAATCTAATGGAAAAAAAAACACACCAAATGCTTTCTGTAACTAGCACAAGCTTAACATATGTTTATCAATATAAACACCTTGAAGAGTTCTCTTCAATATACCCCGTTCTCCACTGTCAAGTGAAATCCAGACTTACTAACCTGGTAGTAAGGCAATAATACATTTCAGTTTTATTTCCTACTTTATCTCACAAGTTCTCATCAGTAGAGAGTTATCTACTCCTATACAATCCAAGGGGCTTCCCACTCCCATTCTTTCCTCCCTTATACTGGTCCCTCTGGTTAGAACACCTTCTTTCTCCATCATTGAATTCCTGAATGCAATCCTGTGTAGGACCCTTAAAGACCAAGAACAAGTATCACTCATTTCATCTTGCCCTCTTTGGAAACTTTTCTGCACTACGTAACTTTTTTCTGTGATGAGCATTATCCTGTATCATTGATGGATGTTGCTTGCCCTTTCCTACCTGACTACAGGTTGCTTACAGAACTGTGTAATATGAACAGTGGCTTGCTCACAGCAGACTCATATATCCACTGAATAAAAACGGCGAATAATTTCCTTTGCTGTAGCTGTGAGGTCCTCATTTGATCCCCGCTTTTCCAGCTTACTTTAAGTCATTGATGACTACGACTTCCTTGAATAGATATAGAAACTAGAAAGGGGGTAATGACAGAAATGGTAACCTGGTGACACGTAATTGTGGAGGTGATGAGGGCAAACGTCTGATGAGACTGGACTTAAGAGAGAAGGAGACATGAAAACTTGTGGACAGCAAGTATTAAAGTTTTGCTGTAAATGGAAGCAGAGAAATAGGACAGTAGCTGAAAGAAGAAATGAGGTACTGAGCGAGCGTACATCCTTATAAATGATACGGTCTCATTCAAGATGAACAATTTCTTAGGAAAAGCTACAGCTCTCAATCTCTCCCTTTAATTTTCTGCAGTCAACAAAAGGCAGGAAATATATACTGAGAGTTTACTGTCAGGCACTGTGCAAACACTACATACTGCAGTTAATTTAATTCTCACTCCAGCCTTGTTGGGGAAGGTACTATCATGAGCTTCGTTTTACAGATGGACACTAAATAAAGAGATTAAATGATCTTCCCAAAGTACCACAAATAAAAACTCACGAGGACTGAGGGCCAGAGACGCTTCACCTAGAAACAAGGGGGTGGGAAGTTACGGTTGTCAGTCTCGGAGTTCCGGAAAACTCGCCTGACTCCCGCCTCGCCCAGGCCCTTCAAAAAGACGCAGCAGAGCTGTTCTGAGGGCCCTAAAGGTCAGTCCCACAGGTTTCTAGAACTCGGTGCTCACCTCGTTATTGAGGTTCAAAGTCCCCGGCTGGGCCATTGTAGCTCCAAGAAGATCCCCTGCTGCCCGCACGTGAACTGCAACGGCCAGAACGCTGGTGCGTTGCCACGCCCCTCCAACGGCGGCCTCGTTGGCCCAAAATTCATCCGCCGACTGCTTCAGCCGAAGCGCGAGTAAAAGGTACACCTACTCTGAGGTGAAGGACGGAAGTGACGGAGAACAACTTCCTGCGTGGAGGGCTCCTCGTCTGATTTGCGCGTTCCTATGGAAACCAGGCTGGGGCCGGTGGCAAAGAGGGCGCTCCAGAAGCCGTTGCCTTGTTTAGAAGTTTTTCAAGATGCTGATTTTCTTATATTCGTTCGCAGAGTGGGTCCAGCTGTGTAAGGACCTTGTTTTTCGTGTCTCAATGGGGGTGAAAGCCTTTATGAAATGATCACTTGAGCGACCAATTTTGCTCCGAATTTTTATCTAGCGTTTGTGAAGATTTTTGCGCTTCTAACAAACACATCTGTTAGATTCAGCTTTTTTACCAGCCTCACTTTATAGCTCAAGCATGGACATATTTTTCTGCACACTGTAAGAAGGTCTAATGAACTTATAAAGCAAAACCAGGATGCACATTTCATGCTGCCTGTGAGATTGGCTGTTTTGAAGTATTAGGCTGCGTGTAGAGGACACATGAGGGACTGGGACGGAGTTAAATAACATATTAATAGTTAACACCTGGTAGTATAAAGCTTTAAATTGGGTCAAGTGCTGGGACAAACCCTTTGCGTGAATTATCTCCAAAATAGTCAAATCCAATGAGATAGGAAATATTATTCTTATTTTACAGGTTTGGAAACGAACTTTCGAGGAGCCAAGTGTCTTGTCAAGAGTTGCCCAGCTGGAGCCGACCACTGCTACAGGATTCCAAGCCTGGTTACATAATTTAAGGGGCCCAGTGCAAAATGAAAATGCCGGACCCCCCCCCCCCATTCAAAAAGTAGGAAAAAGTTTCTCCTTTTCTTCCGTGGTGTCTTTTGACCTGTCATGTGCTTTCTATTTGGTATTTAATGTGATGCTCCCTCAAGCACAGGGATGCCATGGGGTTAGTGCACATCTTCACAGGTGCCTGGGACCCATGCTTGAGGACTCAGGGAGGAGTGCCTGTACTGCACCAAGATGGCAGTAGTTGCTGGGCAGAGACAGGGAAGTAGGAAGCCAGAGAACCCAAATGGAAGTATGTGGCAGGGAAGACCACACTTGACCTGAGACTAAGCCCTTGACATATGTTTCATTGTCCCACTGGGTTTCACTTACAAAACTCAAATTCACAGATAAACTTATTAAGTATTTCAAGACTGTGTTGAAAGAAAATTTAAGCCAGGCCCACTTCTGAGCTTCTGTCCAGGAAGACAGTCCTGTGCAGGGCCAATGCTCTTGACTCCTGATTCTGTACTCAATTTACAATAACTCAGTCTTGTGCTTGGATTGGTATTCTTCAGTGTGTGATTTGGGCACAATCGGATTAATGTGTGACTTCCTGTTTGACTAGCGTTGCATAAAGGTAGTTTTTGCATTCATAAATCATATGCTGAATTTTAATTGTCTCCTTATTCAGCTACTTCTCCTCATCAAAACTGATCTCCTGGAGTGCAGGGGTTTTTCACCCCAGGTGGCTAGTAGGCACTTCATACATAAATACTCAGGAAAGGTTGTTTTAAAGATAAATGTAGAGCTTTATGGAAAATGTGTCTTCTAATTTAGGAGAGAGGTGTTAGTATGATTCCATAATGCTTCAAAAAATGTATTAATATGAAGTTTGTCTGTAGCTCTTAAAGTCTCTGTAGTGTTTTCTCTTGACCACTCCTCTTGTTCTCCAACATCTCATTTCTCTAGCCACCACAGTCTCTTCAGCCTCAGCATTTGTTTTCTACCTTCTCTTAGCAGAAGCTCTCTCCTTTGCTTATGATGCTCCCTCTGCCAGATCGGTTTTCTCAAGTGCTACTTTTCAAGACAGGTTCACATTCTATACATGCTTTTTTTTTTTTTAAATATGCTTCCTAGGTGTAGAGTAACAGACCGACTTGGGCTCGCCCCCTGGTAAACCTGTAACTACTACTTCCCTGTAACTACTACTTTCTTTTTCTTTCTTTCTTTCTTTCTTTCTTTCTTTCTTTCTTTCCTTCCTTCCTTCCTTCCTTCCTTCCTTCCTTCCTTCCTTCCTTCCTTCTTTCTTTCTTTCTTTCTTTCTTTCTTTCTTTCTTTCTTTCTTTCTTTCTTTCTTTATGGCTGTGTTGGGTCTTCGTTTCTGTGCGAGGGCTTTCTCTAGCTGTGGCAAGCGGGGGCCACTCTTCATCGCGGTGCGCGGGCCTCTCACCATCGCGGCCTCTCTTGTTGCGGAGCACAGGCTCCAGACGCGCAGGCTTAGTAGTTGTGGCTCATGGGCGCAGTTGCTCCACGGCAGGTGGGATCCTCCCAGACCAGGGCTCGAACCCATGTCCCTTGCACTAGCAGGCAGATTCTCAACCACTGCGCCACTAGGGAAGCCCTATACATGCTTTTTTAAGAATTATTTTCATAGCCCCCCAACAGAAGTTAATTTTTCTCATCTGCAGTTCATTCTTATATTATTTACAATATTCTACTTTAACTTGAAATTTCTTATGTACTGTCTACTCTTTTACATGATAAGCTCTCAGCAACCTAAGACATTCATTTTTAAAGTGACTCATAGTTTTTCATTGTACCTGATATATCACTTCAATATCAATCCATCTCTATCTTTTGATGTTACAACCTCAAAAATCATTTTGATTCTTTTTTTTTTTTTTTTTTATGCTGATTACTTTTTTTTTTTTTTTAATTTTATTTATTTATTTATTTTTGGCTGTGTTGGGTCTTCGTTTCTGTGCGAGGGCTTTCTCCAGTTGTGGCAAGCGGGGGCCACTCTTCATCGCGGTGCGCGGGCCTCTCACCATCGCGGCCTCTCTTGTTGCAGAGCACAGGCTCCAGACGTGCAGGCTCAGCAATTGTGGCTCACGGGCCCAGTTGCTCCGTGGCATGTGGGATCTTCCCAGACCAGGGCTCGAACCCGTGTCCCCTGCATTGGCAGGCAGACTCTCAACCACTGCGCCACCAGGGAAGCCCCATTTTGATTCTTTACAGAGGTGATTCTACTAACTAACCTGCTTTCATTAAGCTATACACATGTCCTCTAGTAATAATAATGCATTTGTGTTCATCAGGCTACAAGTTTCTCTAGAAAGCAACACCTGCCCCTTTTATTCCTGAAGGGCTGGTCCTGGATCATTTAAATGCTGTCAGAGATATGAAACAACAAAACTATTATCATTAAAAGCAACTGGTATAAGATCTTTTTCCTCTTTATTGCAGTGTTACATTTAGTGGAAGTAAGGATTCACAAGCATATACAATGGGGGACTCAAGTTTTCCAAATTCAAACTTCTTCTGTCAGAGATATGAAACAACAAAACTACTATCATTAAAAGCAACTGGTATAAGATCTTTTTCCTCTTTATTGCAGTGTTACATTTAGTGGAAGTAAGGATTCACAAGCATATACAATGGGGACTCAGGTTTTCCAAATTCAAACTTCTTAAGACTTTCTCAAATCCCACTGTATTTGTCTACTCAGGCTACAACAAAATACCACAGAATGGGTGGCTTAAACAACAGAAATTTATTTTCATACAGTTCTGGAGGCTAGAAGTCCAAGATCAAAGTTGGACTTGATGGTTGTTTCTATCATGGTTGTTTCTCCTGAGAGTTCTCTTCCTGGCTTGCAGAAACAGCCTTCTTGCTGTGTCCTCACATGGCCTTTCCAATGTGCATACCCGGAAGCACCTTCTCTGATGTCTTTCCCTCTTCTTATAAGGATGCCAATCCTATTGTATTAGGGCTCCACCCTTATGACCTCATTTCACCTTAATTGACTTCCTAAAGACTTTATCTCCAAACATCATTATATTGGGGATTAGAGTTTCAATATATGGAGACACAATTCAGTCTATAACACCCACGTTCTTTGAAAAAAGGAAATTACCTCAAAAGTAATAGTCTCTTTATCTAACATGCCTGATGACTGACATTTCTATCATTTTGCACTTTCAAAAATTATAATCATACATTTCTAGATTACAGCTAAACTCATGGATGTTTAGCATTCAGAATAGAATTGAGGAATAAACCCATGCATATATGGACAACTGATTTTCAACAAAGTTGTAAAGATAATTCAGTGGAGGAAAGGTAGCCTTTTCAAAAATTGTGCTGAAACAATTGGATACTCATATAAAAAATTAACTTTGACCCACATCTCACACCAAATACAAAAAAAAAAAAAATGTAAAATGTATTATACACCTAAATGTAAAGCACAAAACTGTAAAACTTCTAGAATAAAAGATAGGACAAAGACGTTGTGACCTAGGGTTAGGCAAATATTTCTTGGATATCAGAACAAATGCAGAATCCATATAAAAATGCACTGATAAACTGGACTGAATCAACATTAAAACTTCTCTTCAAAATGCACTGTTAAGATAGTAAAAAGATAAGCTCTACATGGAGAGGAAAATTTTGCAACTAACATATTTTATAAAGGACTTTTATCTAGAATATGTAAAGAACTCTCCAAACTCAATAAGGGTAAAAAGAACCCAATAAAATAAGTGGCCAAAAGATCCGGACATAAAATACACTTAAAAAGATATGTGGGACTTCCCTGGTGGTGCAGTGGTTAAGAATCTGCCTGCCAATGCAGGGGACAAGCGTTCGAGCCCTGGTCCGGGAAGATCCCACATACCGCAGAGCAACTAAGTCTGTGCACCACAACTACTGAGCCTGCACTCTAGAGCCTGTGAGCCACAACTACTGAGCTTGCATGCCACAACTACTGAAGCCTGCACGCCTAGAGCCTGTGCTCCACAACAAGAGAAGCCGCTGCAATGAGAAGCCCGCCCACCACAACAAAGAGTAGCCCCTGCTCACCGCAACTAGAGATAGCCTGCATGCAGCAATGAAGACCCAATGCAGCCAAATATAAATAAATAAATAAATAGTTTAAAATGGCTAAAATGGTATATTAAAAAAAAAGATATGTAGATAGCAAATAAGCACATGAAAGTATGTTCAACATCATCAGGGAAAAGCAAGTTAAAACCACAATATGATACAATTACACACCTATTAGAATAGTTAAAAAGTGATCATAACAAGTGCTAGTGAGGATTTGGAACAACTGGAACTCTCAAGCATCATTTGTGGGAATATAGAATGGTAGGATCACCTGGTAACTGAGCCCACTGCAGCATTATTCACAGTATCCAAGACATGGAAGCAATCTAAATGTTCATCTGTGGATGACTGGATAAAGAAAATGTGTTATACACAAACAATAGATTGTTATTCAACTTTTAAAAAGAAGGAAATTCTGCCATTTGTAACTACATTAATGAACCTGAAGGACATTATGCTAAGTGAAATAAGCCAGACACAGACAGACAAATACTACATGATACCACTTATATCAGGAATCAAAAGCTGTCAAACTCATAGAAGCAAAGAATAGAGTGGTGGTTGTCAGAGGCCCGAGGGAGGGGAAAATGGGAAAGTATTTGTCAAAA
The DNA here is from genome assembly GCF_028021215.1 of Eschrichtius robustus. Classification (NCBI taxonomy): domain Eukaryota; kingdom Metazoa; phylum Chordata; class Mammalia; order Artiodactyla; family Eschrichtiidae; genus Eschrichtius; species Eschrichtius robustus. The sequence continues at coordinate 100,704,158 of NC_090825.1, read as the reverse complement.
GGCACAGTTTTAGTTATACAAAATAAGTAAGTGCTATGGATTTACTGTACAGCATAGTTCTCATAGTTAACAAAGCTTTATTGTATACTTAAAAATTTGCTAAGAAGACAAATCTTAAAAGCATTTAAGTGTTTATATCATCACACAAATAATGATAGAGGGGGCAGGAAGAAACTTTTGGAGGTGATGGATATGCTAATGGCACAGATTGTGGTGATGGTTTCACGGTGTATGCTTATCTCCAAAGTCATCAAGTTGAAAATATTAATTATTTACAGCTTTTTGTATGTCAATTATACCACAGTAAAATGTTTTTTTTTTTTTTTAAAAAGAAAGCTATGGGGTTTAAAAAAACAGAAATGTTACACCTTTCTCATACTTGAATAAGTGCTAAGGAGAAATTATTATTGGCAAACCTGTCATTTTTTTTCAGCATGTCATTTACAATCTTTAGTACTTGAGCTATTATTAGTAATTCACCTCACAACAGATTCCAACACAACTGTTTTCAATCCCAGCTAAGAACCACTGCATTAAGTTTCTCGGTTATTCTGGCTCTGCATTTTCTTTCTTTTTTTTTTTTTTATTATATATATACTTTTTTGAATTTTTGAATCTTATTTTATTTATTTTTTTATACAGCAAGTTCTTATTAGTTATCCATTTTATACATATTAGTGTATATATGTCATATGTCAATCCCAATCTCCCAATTCATCACTCCCTGCCAACCCCCCCCCCCCCCCCACCACCAACGCCCAGCCTCTTTCCCTCCTTGGTGTCCATACATTGGCTCTGCATTTTCAATCCTCTATCCCCTGGATGGCAGTGTTGTTCTCCACATTTCACATTACAGTTGAAACTTGGCATCTTAAAGAAATCAATCTGAATGAATGGCTTACGATAGCATTTTTGAATTAGAAGGAAAATAGATGGATCTATCAGACTTTATATATTTTTTTTAATTCAAACAGAAAGTCACAAAAATTATAATCATCCTCATCAGTTCACTCAGTCCCATGTAATTAATTTTTTTTCATCTTGATCTTTTGTTAGCACTTTTATGAATTCATCAGTTTTCGATTAGAGTTCTGAAAGTGCTTATTCATTCAGTTCAGCAGTATAGTCAGTTACCAGAAACCTGTACTTGTCAGAGTCTTTTCCATGAATTCCTTGAACATGAAACCCTTTTATAGGAACATTTTTGCAAAAGCATCAGAGTACACCCAGAACTGTCTGTAAATGACAAAAGACTTGAAAATGACCATGGTTAAAGATTTGATGAAAGTTCATAATAATGCAATTGACAAGGAAATTTAGTTATTTCTGAGATATACATTTTAAAGTAATAACTAGAATTATGACTTATAACATTATACCAGAACATATAAGATTTTTAGGAATTTCATGTAATGTCTGAAACATTTATATTAACATATTTCCATACAAATAACCCAAAGAAAGTTTAGTATTAGTTTTTTATTTTGATTTTTGAATTTTATCTTTTTATTTTTTTATACAGCAGGTTCTTATTAGTCATCAGTTTTATACACATCAGTGTACAGACTTTATATTTTTAATGTCTAAGATTAACTCCTCAGGTTTCAATTTCTGACTTGAAGTGAATTCCTAAACAATAATAAACCCTCTAATTGAGCTACTAATGGATTTATGTAAGATTCAATGTTTTATATATATAACATACCGAAGAGTGTAACTAGTTACTGTATAGGAGACAAGTAGTTGGCAAGTTACTAGGCTAATATGTTTCCTAAATCAATCTTCTAACAGATTATTTTTTGCCTAAATTTCATGTCAATGTTTATGGAGTGTTTTGGTTAGATTTGTTACTTTATATCTCTAGGAAATTTAAAGAAAAGTTTCTATTGTAGGAATTTTAGATCTTAAAAATTTTTGAAATAGCTAGTTAATATTACATAGTCAAGTTTTATAAAATCTGAAGGGATGGAGCTGACACTTAGCAATTTAGCATTTTGGCCTAGAGCTTTGGCTCTGGAATCAGACGGATATCAAATTCTAATTCTATCTTTTAATAACTATGTGCCCTTGGGCAAATTATATTAACTCTCCGTGGTAAGCCTTCTTTTTTTTATAAAAATGGGAATGGTAATCACCCTGATAGGATAGTTGTGATGATTAAATGAAAACACAATGTAGAGTTCTTGAATATTTACCTCTCAATAATTTAATCTGCTATTATTTTCCATTATCTAATTTGATCTTGACAGTAACTTTGGGAGATAGGCATGGTACATATGAAGGATGCATGTCTTACGAATAACAAATATGCCTGAGGTCACAGAGGTAATAAGAGGGCAATCCAAGTATCTTGACATAAAATCACTGGTGGCAGTTTTACAACAACTCTATGATATGAATGTGTAAATTACATTCATAATTTATGACCACTATTCTTTCCCATTCACCTAATTATTTATTGATTGTTTAGCAATTAATGAGCTAAGGTACTTTATAAACTATAAATCTTAACATATATATGATTTATTTTTTTTAATTATTTGCCAATTAGCCCAAGGTAGGCTCAAGATTATGCAACAAAGCCTATAATATTTTAAAGCTAAGTTCAGAAAACATTATTAAACATAATATAAATATAATATATATATTATATATATATAAAATATATCAAATAAAAAATATAAAAACATTATTAAAGCCCAATTCGGATTCATTTTCAATAAAGTGATTGGCTTTGATTCACTTAAATCAACATTTTTGACCATCTGTTTTGCAAAGCATGGAGATTTTGAAAAATGATTAAGACATTGTCCTTGTCCACGTTCACCATAGACTTACAGAGTAATAACTTTAATAATTCTAACACCAAGGCCAACTCAATACATTAAGTGCCAGAGAAAGAATATTACAGGGAAGTGAGAGCAATTTGATTAGAAGGCTTCCTAGAGGAGGTGGGTTTTGAGTTCTGTTTTGAAAGAAGGGTGGGACTTCAATAGGCAGCTGTAGAATAGGGAGAAAATTCCCCAGCAGAGGAAATTAGTTAAATAAAAGCAAAGTAATAAAAGGCACTCTATTTCATAAATAATGTAAAGCATCTAAAAGATTTTTTATATACTCTTAAAGTTTCCAAAAACATTGTTAGACAGACGTAGAAATTAAAACCTTTTAAGTTTCTTAAATATAGCTCCCCTACACATATCTCTGAAAAAGAAAGCTCTCTTAAGTTATTGAAATTTTTAAAAAGTGAAGCAAAATCTTTTGAGGCAAAAACCAAACTTCATGAATCATAATAGACTGGAAGGAGGTGGGTTTTAAAATACCTGGGAATTTGCAGATTTGTAAATGAGTAATATTTAAAGGGAATTTTGCTGCAGTTATATTTAAACATAAAGATGGAAATTCGAGATAGAATGAAGTGAATGATGTAAAAGCCAGTTCAGAGAAAACGTTTTTAATTGAACATACCATCAAGAGCAAGGTATTTATAGCAAATATTTCTGGTTACATGTCCATCAAGACCAAGAGAGAGAGAAAATATGTAGCTTGGGAGTTAAATTTAGCAGGTCATATAGCTTCTCCTAGAAGGAATTCAATGCCTTTTCTCTGGCAAGGATTAAGGTTAAAGAAAGAAATTCCATTATTTTCCCCAACTCATACTCAAGGTTCTTCAAAGTGCTGTCTCTGCTTCTTCACTTTTTAGCTGTTGCATAGTTTTGGAATCCCCTTTTAAAACCCACTGAAGCTCTGCTGGTCAGAGTCACCAGTAACCTCCCAGGTACTCAACTGACCTTGGGGTACAAGATATCACCTCTTTTCTTTGCCAGCATTGACTCACCTGAACGTGTTGGCTGAGCCAGTGACTCCTTTCCTCTTTCGTCCCCCCACATGTATCATTGTCCAAGCTAGAAATCTTGCCAGATAGATTTACCTATGTAGTGGCACTTCATACCAGACTTTTTTATACCTGACCCTAGCCATATGAACACTATTGATTCAACAAAGAATTACCCAGCCCAAATGTCACTAGTGCTGAGACTGAGAGCTGCTAATCTATGTTCATGTCTGTAACAATCCATTTTATAGTGCGGTGAAGTACCAAGGGCCAGGCTGTGGGAGAGGTCAGGTCTGGGTACAAGAAATGAGGGAGGGTGCTGGGATTGGTCTGTATAGAATATTTTTTGATGTGGACCATTTTTAAAGTCTTTACTGAATTTGGTACAATATTGCTTCTGGTTTATGTTTTTTTGGTTTTTTGGCCATGAGGCATGTGGGATCTTAGCTCCCTGACCAGGGATCAAACCCACATCCCCTGCATTGGAAGGTGAAGTCTTAACCACTGGACCGCCAGGGAAGTCCCTGTGTAGAATTTTAAACCAGTTATAATCCTGACTAAAAGTCAATCTGGTTTTATTATCACCATGCATTAGAAATTCTAAAAAAAATTCAGTGATAAAAATTCTCCTCCCTGAACAAATATTTTATCAGTCTAAGTATAAATAATTAGTTCAGTTTTACTGTTAAGTTTTAAAATTATATATGTAGGCTTCAAAATTAGTAAAGTTTTATTAACTTTAATAAACATTGTATTCTATATGAAAGTAAGTTTGGAGAACTGCCAGTTATGCAGTAGGCCCCTGACACATGTAGACCTAGGGACACCTATTCAGTAATAAGTTTGTAATTGTTTGGAATCAACTGAGCTCACTTTTTGACACAGTTCATTTGCAATCTCTGTGATAGGACAAATTCCTGCATTTAACAGTGATTCAAAATAAACAATGATAGCTGTGTGTGATTTTTTTTTTTTTTTTTTTTTTGAGTTATCTTGCTTTTTCTAGTGCGAGGTTTTAGGTGAGGTTAATCTGACCAAAAAAAAAAAAAAAAAAATCACAAACAGCTGGAATTATCCTGGAGCACTGTACAGGGAAACACCAAGCTTTAAAATCATTTCTTTAAGAGAGGCGTACAGAAAATGTGGGAAAGGATATTAACTATTTAACAACAATGACCAACAAAGTAAGAAAATGGACATTCATATAGGAAAAAAGAGTCAAATTTCAGAGAAGAATGCCAGAAGAAACAACAGAAGATGCTAGTATTACATTGCCATTAAAAATAGCAACATGTGAATGCCTTAATTGTTTCCATGAAGAATGGACACTTGTTCTAAAGCAATGGATCAAATAATGTCCATGTTTGTTATCATTCGGCCATTTTCTTTCACTTTTGCAAAAGAAGAAAAAATTTGTAGTTATAACCAGTGTTATAGAAATTTATGATGCATTTTATGGTGAAAATATTGTAGTGGAAGTATTTTTGACTGAAGAGCCGTTCAAAACCACCAGCATACATTCTGAAGAAACAAAGACATGGATAGTATAACAATCTTTGGAATTTATTGTGAATCAGATTATTATAAAGTTTAATTTTTTTTTCACTAGTTGCATATATTTTGCTTCGTGTGAAAGAAACATAAATGTTAAAATTAGTTAAAAGTGCTCTTCAATTCTAAGTGAAGAGAAGTTGACAAATCTGGCTATACTATCTTGTAAATATGAATATGTGAAGAAGATCAATTTTTGATGAAGTTTTTGACAAATATGCAGAAGTTTGGGCTTGAAAACAAAAACAATTATGTTATTATTGAATGCTGTGACAGACCAATATGTAGGAATAAATTTTACCCTTGTTAACACATTATTGACCGGGGGATTTTTGCAGAAACTAATGCCCGTAATGCGTCTCTGGTCAAAAATGTGTTAAAATATAATTAAAAATCATTAGTATGTTTTCTTTTATATTTTTATATTCCAGCATTTAATTAATCATTTTAGTTTTAAAATTTTTTACTACATGATTTTATATACAAAATTCAATAAAAAATAATTTCACTGTGTGCTTTCTCTTCTGGCCATTATTTGTTGTTTCTTTTTACAACGTTTTCTGAAAATATTTTTTTTTGTATAGAGAATGGTAATATTAAAAATGATTTGTTATGGATGTACAATAGGTTATGCCATTGATGTTCTAATATCTGAGAGGTACTTGAAGTTGATATGTCTGAAACTATTGATAAATTCACTACTTACCCTTCATGAAGTCATGTTTAAAAAGCAAACAAATAAGAACTCCTGATTCCAGTAAAGGGCATTATCATTCACACCATCATCCTTGACTTCTTCCTTCATTCAGTCCTCACTCCCACATAAATAGTCAATAATAACATTGTTTAGCTTCTCCTACTTTCACCTCTCTCCTGAATCTCTTCATTTCTATCCACACAGCTGCTGATTTCAGTTAGGCCCTACCCTTTTCTCTCGTGGATTATGTAGTAGTTTCCCAAGTTGTCTCCCTGCCTTCACATTTACCACTGCCTCACATTGCCAGGGATGTTTTCTAGATAACTAATCACATCATTCCCTCCATAAAACTTTCACTGGGTTTTCACTACTTTTAGGATAAGAACCAAACTTCTTGGTATGGTATATCAGACTCTTTATGATTTGGTCCATGATGACATCTACAGGTATATTCCCTGCTAAAACTTTATAGTTATAAAATGTACCCCCAAATTTGCATTTCTTTTAACATTTCCTGTTGGATATGTCATTGTAGATATGGATTCTTGGCTCAAAACACTTAACATTTCACTCCTCACACTTGCCCAGGGGTCCATTTATCTACTTCTATATTTATCAGTCTGGATTACTTAACTCTGATGCCATTTTCCCGCCAGAAACTGGTGTAATCTCAGGTTAGGTTTAGTCATATTTCTCAGTTCGTATACATTTTCATCATTGGTCAGGACAAGATTCCTTTCTTATTTTAGTTATGTATTTCCTCTATCCACTCCTATTTCCACCCTCCACCCTGGTAAGTAACTATTCTAGTGTATTTACTATGTATCTTTTTTGAGGGGGCAGGTGTCTTTACAAAATGTGTATTACCTAATTCTATTTTAAAATCTTCACATTCCACCATACAGATCAAACAGTCAGAAGCTCAAAAACATAGATAATAGTATGATGTTTGGACTTCCCTGGTGGTGCAGTAGTTAAGACTCCGCTTGCCAATGCAGGGGACACAGCTTCAACCCCTGGTCCAGGAAGATCCCACGTGCTGTGGAGCAGCTAAGCCCTTGCACCACAACTACTGAGCCTGCGCTCTAGAGCCTGTGAGCCACAACTACTGAGCCCATGTGCCACAACAACTGAAGCCCGCATGCCGAGAGCCCATGCTCCGCAACAAGAGAAGCCATCACAGTGAGAAGCCCGTGCACCGCAACGAAGATTAGCCCCCACTTTCTGCAACCAGAGAATGCCCGTGCACAGCAACGAAGACCCAACATAGACAAAAATAAATAAATTAATTAATTAAAAAAAAGAAGTATGATGTAGTAAAAAATAATTAGGAAGGGATGAGTTTTGAGTATCTATTACCGTTGTTTCTAATGCAGTTTAATTATAAATTTAGATAAATTTTAATAATGGTTTTTTAAAAATTTATTTATTTATTTATTTTTGGCTGCATTGGGTCTTCATTGCTGCACATGGGCTTTCTCTAGTTGCGGTGCATGAGCTTCTCACTGCAGTGTCTTCTCTTGTTGCAGAGCACCGGCTCTAGGTGCAAGGGCTCGGTAGTTGTGGCTTGCGGGCTCTAGAGCGCACGGGCTTAGTTACTATGTGGCATGTGGGATCTTCCTGGACCAGGGATTGAACCCACGTCCCCTTCATTGGCCAGCAGATTCTTAACCACTGCGCCAGCGGGGACGTTCCAATAATGGTTATGTTTTGCAACAGATTATATTCTTGTTTTTTTTTCCTCTTTTGGTGTATGTTTACTCTTTGAGGAATCTCATCTACCCCTAATGTTTCACCTTTCTTTTGAAACATTTCCCAAGTAATGTTCTATGCAATATCTCACGGCATTAGGTCTAGCTAGAAAAATAGTTCTATATTCAAATACATTTAGAATTTTCTGTGTGATTCATGATGTAAAGTAACATTCATAATGTAAAGTGAATCCTAGATAATTCTGAAGTAATGAACCTTCTCAACCATGTTTAAACTAATCCTTTCCAATATCACTGGAGTATAGATCACATCATGGTGCATTTATCAAATCTACTGAAACTGTGTATACTAGTTTGGGAAATATTGGCATAAAAGTTGATAACTTTCCAATATATGTATCCAGTCCCTCCTGTTATCTGAACTCCAAGACTGAATTTCCAACTGTCTCTTATATACCCAGAGGTACTTCAACATTATATAGTCCAATATTAGGCCTGTTGCTGTATCAATGACCTGAAGCCAAAGACCACCAACATACACTTAATAGTTAAACAAGTTGAATTTATTACTGGTTACAGTGAGGGAAAATGCACAACATAGCAAAATGCAGGGTGTCTCACAAAGAGGATGTTAGAAAGAACTTACTGTAAGATTTTAGTTTAGTTTGAGTAATTTTGGAGAGGATCTAAGGAAGCAGAGACTAGCTCTAGATTGGGTGCTACCAGAAACAGAGAGCAAATCTATTATTGAACATCTCAATAAATTTTATGTGTAGGAGGGCTGGCTAGAGTGAGAATAAAGCTGTATTTGGTAAAGAAGTAACAGTCATTTATTTTAGCTGAGGGAGGGGACTATTTGGTATTTTGTGAATTTCCTAATTCATCTTTTTGTCGTATTTAGTCATGGTTACAGAGTTATTGTATTTGATATTCATGTTTGGTGAGGTTGTTTATGTCCAAGAGCAGAACAACATGGCTTAACTTTTAGCATCAAAAGGACTTGTAATAACATTGAGAATAGGTGTGTATTAGAAGAGGTCTCCAATATCAAGAGCTGTTTTGTCCTTCCTTAGATCCATTACAGTACTTGTTCTTTGTTTTGTATTATTTAGTGGCATAACCTTAGTCATCTAAATAAGAAGCATATGGTTAACATTCATCTCTCATCTCTCATACTCCTGACATTTTAGAGGATTATTAATCACCAATTTTACTCCTAACTATCCATGAAATGCCTTTCAAAATTATTCCTGCCCCTCTTATCTCAATATCTAGATTCAGGCCCTTATTATCTCTTACCTGAAGAGTTGCAATTGCTAGCAAACAGATCTTCCTGATTCTAGTTTTATAGCTAATCATGTTATCCTCTCACTATTATCAAAGGTTTCTTCCCGAAACATAAATAAGATCATGTCCTTCCTCCATTTTACAACCTTAAATGGCTCACTTTTTCTATACATTTTCTTATGCATGGTGTAAGTACCTATGCTGCTATTTAAGGCCCTTGACAATTTGGTACATCTTAACTTTAGATCTCACTTCACATCTAGTCCTAACTGTCATCATATATGGTCTGTGCCCTAAAATTCATTCAGTAAATATTTATTGAAATTCTTTATTACTAATTCAATAATAACTGTGACAGAGATTAAGAGTTTCTTCTATTACTTCTTTTCCTCATCTGATATTGTAAAAGAATCGTTGATTTTTTTAAAGCTGGGACAACTAAAAATATATTCAGCCACCCAGAGTATAGATTCTGTGTTAGCCTCCTTAACAGATAAGCTAGCCACCTTATCAATTTCTGACCAAAGGGTTATAAATGAAAGTGGTTGGTAGTTTATGTTAAAGTGAATGTGCCTCTTGCTGTGCCTCCTTACTACTGGCTGGAATGTTGACATAATGGTAGGAGCTCCAGCAATATTTAAGAACATACAGGTGAAGGCTACATAAAATAATGATGAAGTCAAAATTTGGAAGGAGTTTGGGTCCCTGATTACTTCATTAAACTGTCATACCAAGACTGGGCTATTCCTTGGGTGAAAAGAAATATAAGACAAAACTTGTGTGCTTGAGCCTCTTAAATTTGGATGTTTTGTAACATTGGGGTGAACTTAATTTTCTCTGATATAATAATAATGGTAACCGTATTTTTAAAAATTTCATTTGATTTAGCTACCCATTTGTCACTTTCCTTCCCATACAATTATCTATCTATCCAAAAGAACTCAATGCAGTGTGGTGGGATAATATTATAAAACATCAAAATTACATAATATAAAAATAAGAATATCTGCCTCCTTTCCCCGTCTCCCATAATACTTTCATTTGAACCCTGAAAGCTTCTTCCCTTCCCAGTCAAAAGGACAAAAATTACTCAGAGCAAAGCATAAAGGCTACAGAAAGTATTAAGAAAACAAACAAACAAACAGAAGAATTAAAAAAAACAGCCACTGGCCAAAGCAGCATTTAGAGATCTTAGAATATACACACCCCATGTTAATTTTCTTGCTTAGATAAACTGAATAGAGTGCATGGGCAGAGGAGGGAAAAGGTTGAGAGAACCATGGGGTAAAAGAGAATGTGCTGGAGAAACTAAGAACCTCTGCCGAAGTTTCAGAAAACTGTGTTTCTTGATTACCAAAAGCTAGCTTTTGCCTCTGGAATATTAGGTTTCAATTAAAACTTGACTGTGCCAGTGTCACATCTCCATCCAATACATCCTTTAAAGGCAGCCCTCTTTCTGACGGCTCAGGACGATTGAAAGCCTCTACAAATGTATATGAGAGACCTGGACCCTGAGGTTTGATTTTTAATGTGAAAAGAAACCTTGCCTCTATGCAGGAAAATAAGATGGAAGCAGAACAAAGGTTAATATACAAAATGGATGCCACAAGGTCCTATATGTTTTTTAGGGATGAGCCATGAGTTAAAATCTAAAATTATAGTGCTAATATACAGGGAGAAATACAGTAATTTTGATGCTTTAAAAGTCCATAACATAACATATTTCTTGTTGTTTAGAAGGATAATTAACACTGATACTAAGATCACAGAGAACCAACCTCAACTATATCCTCCTCCCTGAAGCCATCACGTCAATGAAGACATTGTGAAAATTTTTATAGTCAACACTGTCATTTTTCCTGTTGTTTACTATTTATCTGTCCTTAAAAGAGTGCTTATATTTTGTGTTCTACAACTGGAGGGCATCCAAAGTTTTGATTCACCAGTGTTGTTTCAAAATGTTGAAGATCAAGTTAAAAAAAAAAAAGTGGGGGGCAGGGTGGTTCATCTCCCAACCTTGAGAGACTAACAGGATCTGGGATTACTTTCTGCTGTAAACAACTAGAAAACTGTATGAAATGTATGAAATGTATGGAAATGTATGGAATTGGGCAATAGGCAGCACAGGCCTGTAATCACTGAAAGAAAGCAAACAAATGAATATAGACCTATTTAAGATGTTCTTCTACGATGGAATATTACTCAGCCATAAAAAGGAACGAAGCTGGGTCATTTGTAGAGACATGGGTGAATCTAGAGAGTGTCATACAGAGTGAAGAAAGTCAGAAAAACAAAAGTCAGAGAAAAACAAATATAGTATATTAACGCATATATGTGGAACCTAGAAAAATGGTACAGATGAACCAGTTTGCAGGGCAGAAATTGAGACACAGATGTAGAAAACAAACGTATGGACACCAAGGGCGGAACGTGGGGTGGTGGTGGTTGTGGTGTGATGAATTGGGAGATTGGGATTGGCATGTATATACTAATATGTATAAAATGGATAACTAATAGGAACCTGCTGTATAAAAAAATAAGTAAAATAAAATTCAAAAATTCAAAAAAAAAAAGATATTCTTCTATGCTCTCAGTCAGTATTAATTGTACTTCTAAACAGCAAGATATATTTTATGTTATGAATATTTTGAGTTTTAAAATTATTTTATTATGTTTTTACTAAAACCACCTCTAAATACCATAGTATCATTTAATCTGTCCCCTAACCCCTATATTTTTTGTGATTTACTACTTAGATCTGGAGGCTAAATAGGATTTTGATTTTTTTTAAAAATAAAGACACTTCATTTGTAATAATGTGTACCTCCATGAGAAGGCATGGATATTTGACTCCTGTGACGTAATGTAGCTATTGTCACCATTGTTTAGCTCAATTCATTTCTTAATGGCTCCAAAATGGTGATATTTTAATCCCATCGTTTATTTATTTAGGAGTTTTCATACTTCTATAAAGAGAAACTTTTTCCTTTTCAATTATTTGATTATCTTAGGGTACAGTCATGGAGAATCCAAGGGTTATTTTCATTGAGTCATTTACACACGGCTTGAACAGAAAGGTATGGAAGGAAGAAATTCTTAAAATGCTAAAGTGCCCAGTCTTTAATTTATTCTGGGGTGACCTAATTTGTTTCAGATTTTGGGGATATGGTTGATTATGTTTGATTATATGCTGATTGAAATCCTATAGATATCTTTATGAGAATAGAACTCCGTTTTAAATGGAGTTGCTCTTTGGATGATAAAAAAGACTTTATCTTTTTGCTATTTGGATGATTAAAAAAACTGTTAATTCTAATAGTACTTAAATTAAGCAATCATGAATAATAATCTCTTGTCAGAAATGCTAGATGGAAGGATAACAATTGCTTGACAACATCATCAGCCTGCCATGTTACAAACTACCTTCTTTACTTTCAACGTTGAGATTCAGCAGCACTAATGCAGTGCTAAAAATGAAAGAAGCTACTAGAATTTTTAAAGTTGCCTTCATTTTGTTACATCTTTTGTAACTGAAAGAGGATTATATCTTATTTAGCATATGTCCTTAATACATAAGAAATACTAATAATTAAATAAATACCCCCTCCCCAACTGCAAATTCAATAGAGGCCAAAAGAGCAATAGTATAAATAGTGTTCTTTCAGTGGAGACAGGTCAGCAAGTTTGAACAGGTAGAACAAAACTAGATAATTAAGAATCATGCAAAGGTTTTAAAATAAATTTAGTTTATGTGAGAATGCTAAATGTGTCTGCTGCTAGTAGTAGGTCAAATCTAAGTACTGACAGAAGTAGTTTAAAACATGTCAATTTTGATTAGAATTTTGACAGTTTTCTAGCCTTAAATGATTTTATGTCCATCCAGCATAGAATACTGTATCTAAACAGAAATCGGAAAAACGGACTCATGAACTTGGCAGAATGATGAATCATTCATCTATAATATTTTTGTGTCAAAAAAGAAGCCCAAAGCTGTAGTTATAGATTTTGATTTTACCTTGTAATTAAGATTTTTGCAAGATAGCTTCCGTAACAAAGTAAAGAAATGACATTTCCCTTTAGGATAAATGTGACTTTTTTTTTCAGTTCTCAAGAAGTGAACTTTAAATTTTCATTTTTCATATTTAAAACAAGAAAACCTCATAATATTAATATTTTTAAATGTAGGAATCACTTGCAGTGTTGTATGATTTTATATTCTTAATGAAAAGTTACCTCTACGTGGATCCACTGATCAGAGAAATTTTATACACTAAATGTATTGGAACATGATACCAAAAATAAAAACGCATTTATGAAATGGTTCTTAATTTTTTATTTGAGCAACGGTTTCCTATTGCCAGGCATATTTAGTATATTTACTAGGGCTTAAGCCCATTCTTCATTGACTTTGCATTGAGGTTTTCAGGATAGCACCCCTCCGATGCCATAGCCAAAAAAATTGGGTCGTCACTGCATGTAGAGTAAAGGAGCCATGTGAGTACCTAGGTTAACGCAAGCAAAGGTGTTGGAATAACATTAAGTTTTGTTCAGTTCAACTCTGCAGCTATTCTAAGAAAGTGAAGACTTTGCTTCCAGTTTTGTTGACTCCATAATATATCGGGGTACATAATAGTAATAGGCTCATAATTACAATGTTATGGCTCTTAAAATTATTAATCAAAAATATTGAGATAAAACATCAGAACTACTCTTTTCTAGCTATTTGCATATTTTAACTTATTATTGAATACTACATTTTTTTTCAAGTGAGTGTCTTATAATGTATTAATCTTGTATATCTCTCTTGATTTCCATGCTTCCCTCCTGGTAATTTGCATTCTTTGATTGTAATGTTTGGACAGGCAGGGAATGATCAGATTTTAGTTCAATATTTAAAAGCTACTTAGCAATCCACACACATTCCCTGATTCTAAAATCCAAATTGTCACCATACAAGTTTACATTTGTATTCAGCCTCATGTTACAAAAGCAATCCATTATATTTCCCTTATTCCAAGCCGTCTCAACTTCCATTAAATCCTCAACTTTCATTACGTCCTGAATAGTGACTGGCTCCAGGATCATCCCAGAAACCTGAAACTGTCGTGAATTTTTCTATTTATCTTGCTTTTTGCATCAGTTGCTGCAGCCTGTTGGTCCTTTTTCTTAAACACATCTCATTTCTCTCCATGCTTCTCCATCCCTACTGCCACATTTCTAGCTCAGGCATTAATCATCTGTCACCTGCCTTTGAAACAATCCTCTTAGCTGGCCTTTCTGTTTCTGGAATAATGCCATCCAATCCAAAGCTCTATCCTGCATCCAGAGTAATTTTTGAAGCAAGGATGTGTTATCATATCACTTCCCTCTGTACAATTTTTCAGTGGTTCCCCACTGCTTACAGAATAAATTTTAAACCCTTTCCACATAGCATATAACGTCTTGCCTTTCTCTGTAGCTTTAACTTTTAGGACTCCCACCTTTGCACTTGTAATATACCACAAATGCTCAACTACTTGTAATCCCTGGAACATCTGAGACTCACAAAACTCTGAGTCTTTGCTCAGGCTGTTCCCATTGCTTGGAAATCCCTTCCTCACCTGTCTGCCTAATAAATATCTACTCTTTCTACATGCTTTTTGGCAATATACCTACAACTCGTTCTCCCCTTCCATCATTCAGAACTTTATCAGCTCAGTTAGTCTTTGAGACCACCAAGACTATTCCCACCGCAACTTTGATTTTTGTGTATTCCAGTCCCCACTGGAAACCCCAGACTCTCATAACCACTACACTATTTTTCATGTATGTTTTTCAGGTAGTGGTTATTTTTCTTCTCCTATGGCCCTTGTGACTCTGAGCCTGAAATTGAAATAAATGGCCTTTTTATTTCTCTCTGTTGTATTCAGAATACTGTCTTTCCCTCTTTCCAAAAAACCTCCAGCATTGAAGCTTCTGCCATCAGACTGTGTCACTCGTTATTATTTCTGTTAGCTACACACAGGCCAGTATCTCCCATTTCTTGAATACTTAAGTACTGGTTCACTGTCACACTCCAGTACAACAAACACAAAATTTGATGACTTCAGTATCCACATAGATTCAAATAGATGGACCTTCCACTTCCTTGTCCTGGTTTCTCAATTCTTTGACTTTCCTTTATTAACCATATTTTTCATCTTAAAACAGGCAACTCTCATGTTCTTACTCTAAACTAGTCATAACCAACAATTGTACTTCTTCCTCCATCATTTCATGTTTAAGTATACTGCTTTCTTTTCCTTTCCAGCGTTTTATTATAAAAAGTTTTCAAACATACAGAAAAGTTGAAAGAATTTTTACAGTAAATATCTGTATACCCACCACCTAGATTCCATCATTAACATTTTACTGTATTTGCTTTACAACATTATCTATCTATCTGTCTATCTATCTATCCATCCCTCTCTCCATCATTATTTCATCTTATTTTAAGTGCATTTCAAAGTAAATTGCAGACATGAGTAAAACTTCTTTAGTACCTTAGAATAAATATCATTAACTATAGTTTAATATTTGTTTACAATAATAGTGATTCACACACACACACATTACACAGGATGTAATTATTTGCATCCTGCTCCTGCTTTACCACTGAACTGTGACCTCCCTGAGGGCATGCACAATGATCCACTTATATTTGTATCCTTAGGGGCTAGCACAGGAAAATTTTGTAGGTGGTAAATAAATGCTAGTTGAATGAATGAAGGTCTCACCTCACAGTCATACCAATCTAGTCAGTTAAGATAATAGGATAAATCCCACTGGATCACTCAAATCCAGAATTAGGTTATCTTGACAAATCAGGCAGGGAACATTGCCAGGATATCAGGACACTTAAGACTGAGTTCATAGACAAGTTGGGCTCTTTCTTGAACCGCTTTTCTTACATTTCATTACATCCTGAAGAAGTGACAAAATTGAAATTTATTGCATGAACAAAAGGCATAATGCTTAATTGCTTTCTTCAGAAAGCCATGCTTATCACTGTAGTCACATTTACTTTCTATTATGGCTAAGTAGAGACTAATATTTTTATTATTAGATTAGTATGTCTAGAATAATTATGGTTATAGCCTCTTAATATAGAATTACTTTCAGACTGCTTTTTAATTTTGAGCTTGGTTAAGCAAGACTATATCATATATAGCAGAAAGACACCATTAATGAATAAAATGTTCACATCAAATCTTCTTAGGTTACATGGATCAGGGATTTAATAAACAGGTTGCAGTCTGACTTGGCTTTATACATCTTGTTGATTTTCCATGGTTGCCTATAGTGTAAGTTATACTGATGTCATCATGTTAATCAGAAAATTAAGACTGTGTAATATACCATACTTCCAACAATGTAATTGGATGATTTATCCCTCCTGTTAAGGGAATCAGTAAGCATACTTACAGAACAGATGCAAAGAAAGAGAAATGTGTGAGATGCTCTGACAGGATGACACCATCCACAATACTAAACAAGAAGCATGTGTCATAAATGTGAACATTATATAATAGAATAACACCTTTCAAAACACAAGTGTGATCGTAAAACCATCTGCTTCATAATCAGCTTCTCAAGTACATCTGGTATTGCTATATTGCTCACTAAATTGTTCCTAAATGCATTTTAAAAACATAAAATGAATACAGATAGTCTGTGGGATGAGAGACTAAATGTCCAGATGGCTTCCTTTAGTACCTTTACTAATTTCATCATTGTATTTCTTAATTAAGCTCTCTCAGTAAGCGTGTAACTGTTACCATTAAAAACACACATTGATTAAATGAGTGTTTGAAAGACTCAGGTAAGTGGTGGTTTCAATTTAGCTGTGTAAATTGAGTACAATTTTATTTCTACTCAATTACTTCTTTCTATTAAAATAAAAGAAAATACAACACCACTAGAGTCCTTATTTCAATCATAGTATCATATACAGTATGACTGTATTGTTAGAAGTAGCCAAGCTTAAAATGATAAATTAATGTAGAGCAGAAAAGGGGTTCTGGCTTTAAACATTTTTAAAAAGACAGTTAAAAACTTAGTCTAAACTCAGAAGACACCCTTAGCTTTTATTATTGACATCAGATAATTTGTTATTATATCTCTTTAAGAGTAACGTTTGAGTTGGAAATAATTATTTCCTGGTTGATCTGTATTTCACAGGCAAAGTTCTTCTTTATACTAGCTGAAGAAAAACTGCAAAGAATCTATGCATGTTAGGAGGTTATTTTAATAATCATGTGGACTACTCTTTTTATCGTATCTTTTCTGTGAGAGGTTGAACTGTTTCCTTGATTAGGATTCTAGGATTTACTTTTGCATGTGTGTCTCTCTCCCGTCAATATTGTTGTTTTCAGCACAATCCTTTTTTTTTCTCCTGCCCTGGGAAGAAAGGCGCAAGTGTTTCTATTAGAATGTTTTAACCATTTTTAAAATAAACATTTAAAAATATTTAATTTTTTATCTGGTGTCAAAGATGGTCATATAGGAAGACCCTCAACTCACTTCTTCCTATGGACACACCTAATCTACACCTACATATAAAGCAATTCCTCATAAAGAATAAATGAAGGCTGATTGAACAGCTTCTGAACAAATGATAGAGGGACCACATAGAGACAGATAGAAGAGATGGAAACATGGAATTAATGGGAACCCCCACTCCTGATGTAGTGACCTGTAGTAAGAGGAGGTAATAGTAAGGGGCCTGCATGCAGACTTGCCTGTTCTGGGGTACACTGAAAAAAACAGTGGTTTAAAGGGCACCAAACTACACATGAAGGAAATCCATTAACTGACCCTAGAGAGTCTGCCAAATGGGCCAGGAACTATTGGAAATCTCTCCAGGGTCTGAGGCACCAAGAGTGCCATTTTTTGCACTCCCCATCCACCTTGATAGTGCAGCTAGGAACATGGTCCATGCCCTCTAGCCAGCCTGCTAGAACTGCCCCATCACATCCCAGGCCCCCTGCTTACACCAGCTCCAGCCACATCCCCACAACCCAAGGCAACCCCAGCCCATGTCTGCTCCAACCCCAGTCATCCTGAGGTGGCCTTGGTGCAGAGCACCCTGGGACACCCTCAGCCTGTGCCTGCTCCAGCTACAGCCATCCCATCAGGGTGGCCTTGGAGCACAAGGCTGCAGGACCTCCTGGCACACACCTGCTCCAGCTCAAGCTGTCCCACTGGGTTGGCTCTGGTGCAGCATGCCCTGGGACACCCTTGGCCCACACTTGCTCCAGCCCCAGCTGGCCTGCTGAAGCCTCTTGGTACATGCAGTCTACACATGGGATGCTCTTACTCTAAGCCCTGTCTTTAAGACCAAGTGAGGTACCTGTTTTGCTTAATTCATAGAAACAAACACAGAAAGTCAAACAAAATAGACATAAGAATACATTCAAAACAAAAGAACAAGATACGATCACAGAAAAAACACTGATGAAATGGAGATAAGTAATTTATCTGCTTGAGAGTTCAAGGTAATGATCATAAAGAAGCTTATCGAACACAGGAGAAGAATGGAGGAACACAGTGAGAATGTCAACAAAGCATTAGAAAATATGAGAAAGAACTAATCAGAGATGAAGACTATAACTGAAATGAAAAATACATGAGAAGGAATCAACAGCAGATTAGATGATAAGAACAGATAAGCGATGTAGAAGACAGAATGATGGAAATCACCCAATCATAACAGCAAAAAGAAAAAAGAATTAAAAAAAATGAGGATAGTTTAAGGGAGCTCTGGGATAACATGAAGCATATCAACATTTGCATTATAGGGCTCCCAGAAGAGCAGAGAGAGAGAAAGGGGCAGAAAAATTATCTGAATAAATAATGGCTGAAAATTTCCCTAATCTGGGGAAGGAAACAGATATCTAGGTGTAGGAAGAACAGAAAGTCCCAAACAAGATGAACCCAAAGAGATCCACATCAAGATATACCATAATTAAAATGGCAAATGTTAAGAGTATCAGAGTGGGAAGAAGGGTGCTAGGTGCCAAGAAATTCAGTCAGCCTCTAGAAACTGGGAAGATGGAATGTTCTGGAGGAGATTAAGATGGCAAAGTAGCAGGATGTGAAACTCGCCTCCCTCCAGGAACACATGAAAATACATCTATATGTGGAACAATTCTCACTGAAAACTAACAGGAGACTCGCAGAAAGACTCTTGTACAACCAAGGCTGTAAGAAAGATCCATGTGGATTTGGGTAGGAAGAGAAGAGAAGCAATCAGGTAGGGACCTTTGCCCCTGTGAGGGGACACAGAGGAAAAAGGAGATTACACAGGTGGAGATCCTCCCTGGGGAGTGGGTGGTTCAAGGCACATATTGGGTGTCCAAGCTCTGGGGCCCAACACAGGGAATACAAGCCCACTTCGTTGTTTGGAAGGCTGATGAGACTAACAGGAGGGCTGTGGGAAGCCTGAACTCTGCTCATAAGGAGCACACACACGTTTTCTTGCTCCCAAAACAGGGCAGAGAGGTTGGATTGAAAACTGCACCAGTGGCTGGAAAATTACCTATGATTGCCCTGGTGTGTGCCGCAGCCTGAGCCAAGTGAATGGTCCAGCCTGAAGCTTCACGAAACAACTCCACACTGGGGCAAGGGCTTGGCTGTGAGACACAGAGGCAGCTCAGAGCCAAAGCTGCATCTCAGCAGGGTGGGGCAGCCATTACTGGCACTTACACAAGCAGTGCATCAGAAGTAGTCCAGATCTAGACCCAGGCTGGACTGCTGCAGCCTGTGCCTGGACACGCACCAAATGACCACACCACACACTTTTGCTCCAGCGCTGTTCTCCTTCTGGATGAGGGTGCAGGTGCTAGGAGGGGGGAGAGCACACACCTAAAGAGAATGGAGCCAGCTTGGACATGACCCTCAGGGCTTCTACTCATGCAAGTTGGGACCTGCCTCTGCCCCTGATAAGGTGGTGACAGCCATGGATCTGATGGGTAGCCCTAGCTCATAGCTGGCTCCAGTGCTAGTCCCTCCATTTCCAGCCCCACCTCTCACCAAGTGATAGCTGGCAGCACACCCAGAGGAAAGATGCGACTTGTGTTCACATCAATTCCAGTTCTCCCACCAAAGCACTGGGCATATGCAGACTATACAGGGATGCTCCCACATGAGGAAACCCATTCAAGACCGCCAGAGATAACTGTTTCACTTAATTTCATAGATACAGAAAAAGTTAAGCAAAATGACAAGACAAAGGTATTTCTTTCAATAGAAGGAACAAGAGAAAACCCCTGAAAAAACAACTAATGAAACAGAAAGAAATAATTTACCAGATAAAGAATTCAAAGCATTAGTAATAAGAATGCTAACTGAATTAGGAAAAAATAGATGAAAATAGTGAAAATTTTAATAAGAAACTAGAAAATATTAAAAAAGCAGTCAAAACTGAAGAGTACAATTACTGAAATGAAAACACACTAGGAGGAATTAATAACAGACTAGGTAATATGTAAGAACACATAAGTGATCTGGAAGATAGAATAATGGAAATCACCCAATCAGAACAGAAAAAAGAAAAAAAATTAATAAAAAGAGTTTACGGGATCTCCGGGATAACTTCAAGCATACCAACATTCCCATTATAAGGGTACGAGAAGAAGAAGAGGGAGAGGAGAGGGTTGAAAATGTATTTGATAAAATTATTACTGAAATCTTCCCAAACCTGAAGAAGGAAACAGATATCCAGGTACAAGAAGCAGAGGGTCCCAGACAAGATGAACACAGACCCACATCAAGATACATCATAATTAGACAAAAGTTAAGGGTAAAGAGAATTCTAAAGGCAGCAAGAAAAAAACAAAGAATCATATGCAAGGGATGCCCTATAAGGCTACCAGCTAATTTCTCTGCAGAAACTTTGCAGGTCAGAAGGGAATGGTATAATATATTCAAACTGCTGAAAGAGAAAAACCTGCAACATAGGATACTCTACCCAGGATTATATTTAGAATCGAAGGAGAGATAAGGAACTTCTTAGACAAGTAAAAACTAAAAGAGTTCATCAATACTAAACCTAAAAGAAATGATAATGGGTCTTCTCGAAGTGGAAAAAAAGAAGGCAATAAAAAGAGGTAAGAAACTAGAGGAAAGGAAAAATCCCACTAGTAAAGGTAAATATATAGTAAATGCTAAGGATAAACCACTTAAATAAGCTAGTATGAAGATTAAAAGACAAAAAATTGTAAAAGCAACAATAACTACAATAAACATTTAAGGAATAAACATGAAGATTTAAAATATGACATCAAAAACCAAAATGTGGGGGAGAGGAATGAAAATGTAGAACTTTTAGAATGAATTTGAACTTAAAGGAAAACCTACTTAAAACAAGTAGATATAGTTATAGTTCAACATTTAAGAACCCCATGTTAACCACAAATCACAAACCTATCATACAATAGATGGGCAAAAACTAGAGAGAAAGGAATGCAAGCATAGGACTAGAGAAAATTATCAAACCACAAGGGAAGAAACAAAAATGAGATGGAAAGAACAGAAAAGAACTTTAAAAACAGCTGGAAAATAAGTACTAAAATGGCAATAAGTACATACTTATCAATAATTAAATGTCAATAGACTAAATCCTTTAATCAAAAAATATAGGGTGACTGATTGGATAAAAACAAAACAAAAACAAAAACAGAACTCATCTATATGCTGCTTAAAAGAGACTCACTTTAGAAAGAAACACACACAGACTGAAAGTAAAGAGATGGAGAAAGATAGTAATGTGAATGGAAATGACAAGAAAGGGAAGATAGCAATACTCATATCTGACAAAACTATAAAAATGACAAAGAAGGGCATTAAATAGTGATAAAGGGATCAATAAAAGAAGAGAATATAACACTCATTAACATATATGCACTCAATAAAGGAACACCTAAATATATAAAGCAAATACTATCAGACATAAAGGGGAAAATTGACAGTAATACAGTAATGGTAAGGGACTTTAACACCCCTCATATCAATGGACAGATCATCCAGACAGAAAATCAAAAAGTTAACAGTGGTCTAAAATAAAACAATAGGTCAATTGGACTTAATAGATATCTACAGGACATTTCATCCAAAAAAAAAAAAAAAAAGCAGAATACACATTTTTTGAAGTGTACATGGAACATTGTCCACAATAGCTCACATGTTAGGCCACAAATCAAGTCTCAGTAAATTTAAGAAGATGAAGATCATATCAAGCATCTTTTCTAATCACAACAGTATGAAACTAGAAATCTATTACAAGTAGAAAACTGGAGAAAAATCACAAATATGTGGAGACTGAACAACATGCTACTAAATATCCAATGAGTCAATGAAGAAATCAAAAAAGAAATCAAAAACTACCTTGAGACAAATGAAAATGGACACAAAACTTTCCAAAATTTATGGAATGTAGCAAAAGCAGTTCTAAGAGAGAAGTTCATAGCAATACAGACCTACTTCAAAAAATAAGAAAAATCTCAAATAAACTAACTTTACACCTACAGAAACTAGAAAAAGATTTTTAAAAAGCCTATAATTAGTAGAAGGAAGGACATAATAAAGATCGGAGTGGAATTAAATAAGATAGAGACAAAAAATAATCAATGAAACTAAGAGATAGTTCTTTGAAAAGATAAAGAAAATTTACAGACCTTTAGCCAGATTCATTAAGAAAAGTAGAGAAAGGGCTCAAATAAAGAAAATCAGAAATGAAAGAAGAGAAGTTACAACCAATACCACAGAAATAAAAAAATTCTGAGATTACTATGACCAATTATGCACCAGCAAATTGGACAACCTAGAAGAAAAGGATAAATTTGTAGGAACATACAATCTTCCAAGACTGAATCGGGAAGGAATAGAAAACATAAACAGACCAATAACTAGTAATGAAACTGAATCAGTAATCAAAAAGCTTTCAACCAACAAAAGCCCAGGATCAGAGGGTTTCACAGGCCACTTCTGCCAGAATTCAACATTCATTTATGATAAAAACTCTCATATGTGGGTATAGAGGGATGATATCTCAACATAATAAAGGCCATTTATGATCATCCAACAGCTAATTTCATACCCAATGGTGAAAAGCTGAAATTATTTCCTCCAAGATCAGGAACAAGACAAGAATATCCACTCTCAGCACTTTTATTCAAAATAGTATTGGAAGTCCTAGCCACAGAAATCAGAGAAGAAAGAGAAATAAAAGGAATCCAAATTGAGAAGAAAATAGTAAAATTGTTGCTGTTTGCAGATGACATGATATTATACATAGAAAATCCTAAAGATGCCACCAAAAAAACTACTGAAGCTCATCAAAGAATTTGGTAAATTTGCAGGATACAAAATTAATACACAGAAATCTGTTGCTTTTCTATACACTAATAATGAACAATCAGAATGAGAAATTAAGAGAACAATCCCATTTACAATTGCATCAAAAAGAATTAAATACCTAGTAATAAATCTAGCTAAGTAGGTAAAAGACCTGTACTCAGAAAACTATAAAACACAGATGAAAGAAATTGAAGGTGACACAAACAGATGGAAAGATATACTGAGTTCATGGATTGGAAGAGTTAAAGTGTAAAATTACTATACTACAAAAGGCAATCTACAGATTCAATACAATCCCTAACAAAATACCAATATCATTTTTCAAAGAACTAGAATAAATAATTCTAAAATTTGTACGGAAACACAAAGAATGTCAAATAGTCAAAACAATTTTGAGAAAGAACAGAGCTGGAGGTATCATGCTCTGTAACCTCAGACTATACTACCAAACTACAGTAAACATAACAGCATGGTACTGGCACAAAAACAGACTCATAGATCAATGGAACAGAATGGAGAGCCCAGAAATAAACCCACACACTTATGATCAATTGATCTATGACAAAGGAAGCAAGAATATACAACGAAGAAAAGACAGTCTCTTCAATAAATGGGAGCTGGGAAAACTGGACAGTCTCATGTAAAAGGATGAGTTTAGAACATTTGCTCATACCTTATACAAAAATAAACTCAAAATTGATTAAAAACCTAAATGTAAAACCTGAAACCATAAAATTCCTAGAAGAGAACATAGGCAAAACACTCTGACATAAATTGTAGCAACATATTTTTTTGGTTGTGCTTCCTAAAGCAAAAGAAACAAACACAAGAATAAACTAATGTGCTGCTGGATTCTGTTTGCTAGTATTTTGTTGAGGATTTTTGCATCTGTGTTCATCAGTGATACTAGCCTGTAGTTTTCTTTTTTCATGACATCTTTGTCTGGTTTTGGTATCAGGGTGATGGTGGCCTTGTAGAATGAGTTTGGGTGTGTTCCTCCCTCTGCTATATTTTGGAAGAGTTTGAGAAGGATAGGTGTTAACTCTTCTCTAAATGTTTGATAGAATTCACCTGTGGAGCCATCTGGTCCTGGGCTTTTGTTTGTTGGAAGATTTTTCATCACAGTTTCAGTTTCAGTGCTTTTGATTGGTCTGTTCATATTTTCTATTTCTTCCTGCTTCAGTCTCGAAAGGTTGTACTTTTCTAAGAATTTGTCCATTTCTTCCAGGCTGTCCATTTCATTTGCATAGAGTTGCTTGTAGTAATCTCTCATGATCCTTTGTATTTCTGCAGTGTCAGTTGTTACTTCTCCTTTTTCATTTCTAATTCTATTGATTTGAGCCTTCTCCCTTTTTTTCTTGATGAGTCTGGCTAATGGTTTATCAATTTTGTTTATCTTCTCAGAGAACCAGCTTTAAGTTTTATTGATCTTTGCTACTGTTTCCTTCATTTCTTTTTCATTTATTTCTGATCTGATCTTTATGATTTCCTTCCTTCTGCTAACTTTGGAGTTTATTTTTGTTCTTCTTTCTCTAATTGCTTTAGGTGTAAGTTTAGGTTGTTTATTTGAGATTTTTCTTGTTTCTTGAGATAAGATTGTATTGCTATAAACTTCCCTCTTAAAAGTGCTTTTACTGCATTCCATAGATTTGGGGTCATTGTGTTTTCATTGTCATTTGTTTCTAGGTATTTTTTTATTACCTCTTTGATTTCTTCAGTGATCTATTGGTTATTTAGTAGTGTATTGTTTATCCTCCATGTGTTTGTATTTTTTACAGATTTTTTCCTGTAATTGATATCTAGTCTCATATCATTGTAGTTTGAAAAGATACTTGACATGGTTTCAATTTAAAATGACTATACTACCCCAAGCAATCTACAGATTCAATGCAATCCCTATCAAACTACCAATGGCATTTTTCACAGAAAAACAAAAAATTTCACAGTTTGTATGGAAACACAAAAGACCCCAAATAGCCAAAGCAGTCTTGAGAAAGAAAAATGGAGCTGGAGGAATCAGGCTCCCTCTCTTTCCTTGAGAAAGAAAAATGGAGCTGGAGGAATCAGTCTGATCAGGAATCAGACTATACTAGAAAGCTACAGTAATCAAGACTGTATGGTACTGGCACAAAAACAGAAACATTGATCAGTGGAACAGGATAGAAAGCCCAGAGATCAACCCACACACATATGGTTACCTTATCTTTGATAAAGGAGGCAAGAATATACAATGGAGAAAAGACAGCCTCTTCGATAAGTAGTGCTGGGAAAACTGGACAGCTACATGTAAAAGAATGAGATTAGAATACTCCCTAACACCATACACAAAAATAAACTCAAAATGGGTTAAAGACCTAAATGTAAGGCCAGGCACTATAAAACTCTTAGAGGAAAACATAGGCAGAACACTCTATGACATAAATCACAGCAAGATCCTTTTGGATGCACCTCCTAGAGAAATGGAAATAAAAACAAAAATAAACAAATGGGACCTAATGAAACTTAAACGCTTTTGCACAGCAAAGGAAACCATAAACAAGACGAAAAGACAACCCTCAGAATGGGAGAAAATATTTACAAATGAAGCAACTGACAAAGGATTAATCTCCAAACTATACAAGCAGTTCATGCAGCTCAGTATCAAAAAAACAAACAACCCTATGCAAAAATGGGCAGAAAACCTAAATAGACGTTTCTCCAAAGAAGATATACAGATTGTTGAAGATATCAACAAACACATGAAAAGATGCTCAACATCACTAATCATTAGGGAAATGCAAATCAAAACTACAATGAGGTATCACCTCACACCAGTCAGAATGACCATCATCAAAAAATCTACAAACAATAAATGCTGGAGAGGGTGTGGAGAAAAGGGAACCCTCTTGCACTGTTGGTGGGAATGTAAATTAATACAGCCACTATGGAGAACAGTATGGAGGTTCCTTAGAAAACTAAAAATATAACTATCATATGACCCAACAATCCCACTCCTGGGCATATACCCTGAGAAAACCATAATTCAAAAAGAGACATGTACCACAGTGTTCATTGCAGCACTATTTATGATAGCCAGGACATGGAAGCATATATATACAATGGAATATTACTCAGTCATAAAGAGAAACGAAATTGAGTTATTTGTAGTGAAGTGGATGGACCTAGAGTCTGTCATACAGAGTGAAGTAAGTCAGAAAGAGAAAAACAAATACTGTATGCTAACACACATATATGGAATCTAAAAAAAAAAAAAAAAAAAAGGTTCTGAAGAACCTAGGGGCAGGACAGGAATAAAGACACAGACATAGAGAATGGACTTGAGGACACGGGGAGGGGGAAGTGTAAGCTGGGACAAAGGGAGGGAGTGGCATTGACATATATACACTACCAAATGTAAATAGATAGCTAATGGGAAGCAGCTGCACAGCACAGGGAGATCAGCTCAGTGCTTTGTGACCACCTAGAGGGGTGGGATAGGGAGGGTGGGTGGGGGCTCAAGAGGGAGGGGATATGGGGATATATGTATACATATAGCTGATTCCCTTTGTTTTACAGCAGAAACTAACACAACATTGTGAAGCAATTATACTCCAATAAACATGTAAAAATAAATAAATAAATAAATAAATAAACTAATGGTACCTAATTAAACTTAAAAGCTTTTGCACAGCAAAGGAAACCATTGACAAAAATGAAAAGACAACCCACTGAATGGGTAAAAATATTTGCAAATGATATGATGGATAAGGGGTTAATATCCAAAATATATAAACATTCCATACAACTCAATTTAAAAATGCCCAATTAAAAAATGGGCAGAAGACCTGAATAGGTATTTTCCCAAAGAAGACATACAGATGGCCAACAGGTGCCTGAAAAGTTGCTCAACATTGCTAATCATCAGAGAAATGCAAATCAAGACTAGAATGAGTTATTACCTCACATCTCTCAGAAAGTCTATCATCTAAAAGTCTACAAATAATAAAAGTTGTCAAGGATGTGGAGAAAAGTAACCCTTGTACACTGTTGGTGGGAATGTAAATTTGTGCAGTCATTGTGGAAAACAGTATAAAGTTTCCTCAAAAAACTAAAAATAGAACTGCCATATGATCCAGCAATTCCACTGCTGGGTATATTTCCAAAGAAGATGAAAACACTAATTTGAAAAGATACAAGCACCCCAATATTCATGCAGCATTATTTACAATAGCTGAGATATGGAAACAACCTAAGTGTCCATCAAGAGATGAATGGATAAGAGGATGTGGTATATATACACAATGGAATGTTACTCGGCCATAAAAAAAGAATGAAATGATGCCAGTTGCAAAAATATGGATGGATCTAGAGGGTATTATCCTTAGTGAAATAAGTCAGACAGAGAAGACAAATACTGTATGTTATTGCTTATATGTGGAATATAAAGTATAAAACGTGAATGAATATAACAAAACAGAAACAGCTTTATATATAAAGAGAACAAACTAGTGGTTACCAGTGGGGAGAGGGAGGAGGGAGGGTCTAGATATAGGGGTAGGGGATTAAGAGGCACAAACTACTATGTATAAAATAAATAAACTACAATGTTACAAGGATATATTGTACAGCACAGGGAATATAGCCAGTATTTTATAATAACTTTAAATGCAGTATTATTTGTAAAAATATCTAATCATTGTGTTGTACACCTGAAACTAATATATTATAAATGAACTGTACTTTGATTAAAAATAAATAAATTGAAGCCTACAGAACTTTTGTGTTCAGTCCCTCCCACCGGCCCCTCCTCTGGGAATAGTGGGAGAGAGATCAAGGTGATGGATTTCTGCTGATGACTGTTGTGTGTACATGTTGTGTTTCTCTAACAATTAGCCTTAGTGACTTTGCCTATCCCTTTGCTGTATTGAAGCTGTATACATTTGTCTCACTGGACATATATTTGATTAATCTTACAAACAGACCAGTGTGCCTGAGGCTCAGCTCTCTAATTTGCCCCTCAGCTACTGTCTGTCACAATTTTTATGACAAAGTGTTTTAAAGTATAATTTGTCATTTTTGGATTACTTCCATGAAATAATTTTCAGTCAGTGCTCACCATTACCAGGAGTTGGCTAATTCTGTAATTCTCCTTTCAGTTTTACTACATATCTTTCTAAAATTTTTCTCAGTGAGTTTTATTTATTGAAGTTTCATTACATACAGTAAGCTATACAAATTTTATGTGTGGAATCATGTATGTGTTATTTGCTTCTGAATTATGATACTCTTGACTTTTGGTATTGAAGCACTTGTATCTAGAATAATTTAATGTAGTCTGTATTTACTTAATATTCATAGTATTTATAATTTACCATTTTTCTCCTAAAAAGAATGGCTCAAAGTGGAAGCTTATATCCAAAATAAAAACAAGAGAAATAATTCACATTTTAAGAATTTTATTTTTGAGAATTAGTTTTATTTAATTTCCCTCTACGAAATAAAAAACCCACAAATTCACACAACTTGAGAGAGCTAAGAGTGGACAAAATCAAAACTTTACCTAATCTGATTTACAGAAATGATTTCTACCACTTTCGCCTTTTTACCTATTAAATGGAACCTGCTTTTTCTCACATTCGATGTAGCATCAGGAATGGAATCTACTTTACTCCTAGTTTTCCTTTATTTTACATGGTTCCTCATATTTCTGCCTCAAATAAATTTCTACAAAGCCTTTTAAGAAGCATTTATAAATCTTTTCAGGCCCTTGGTATTTTTGTCTTTACAGAATAAAGCACACATTTGAGTGGGAGAAAAATCTGTAAAAATTATACATTATTTAAAAAGCTGCAGATTTTATTTCTTTGCTTGGTTTGTAAAAGTTAATGCTTACAATGTCACATTGAATAAAACACTAGCTTTGAGATATGCCTGAAGATATTATCCTCTAATATGGAACCAAATTATTCTTTTTTTTTTAAACTTCAATAACTATCATGAGTTAGTTACAGTAATTTAGGTTGGCCTAATTTTGATGCTTCTTTTGAGACCATAGTCAACTTTCAATTATTTTAAAATTATATCTGTTTTTTAAACTTAGGTAATTCTTATAGAGTTTTCATAAGTTTTGACTTGTCCATTTACCTCCCCTCCTATTATTTACTTAATATTTTCTGTTAAAATGACTCTCTTAAAAAGAAAATAAAACCTAAGGAATGTTTTAGCCTTTTCCTTATAATAGTATCACAGTTTTGATGTATGAGTAATATGTTTTGATATATATATTTAATAAACACATTACAATTAAAATTAAAAATGTTTATCTGTGTACTAGCTAAACCATATCAAGACCTTAGTATTAAGTATAGCACATTTTGGGAATGACTCTATTATATTATGCATTATTGTGTTATGAGGGAATGAAGTTGTTTAGGTGTATCTAGCCTCTGAGTATAGTGCTATACAAGTCTGCCATCTTTGTGTCTGGCAAACGTGGGGCTACTAAAATCTGGTAAAAGGATCAACCAGTCGGAAGCACAGGTTTCAGTGTAAGGAAGTCTTAGACAAATATAGATAAACTACTTTAAATTTCTGTTTTAAAAAATGTATGTTACATTAAAATATAATTTAAGGTATTATGATCTGGACAAGTGGAGAATGGTCCCACAAAAATATATATTATCTTTGTGGAAATACTGACCACAAAATCTTGCCTGCTAACAGTAGTGGCATATTAACTGTTTGTCAGCAGAATTAAGAGTCAGGAAAAAAGGAGATGAAGCTTTCCAAAATGGGGAAAATAGCCATCTACAATATTGATAAGGAAGCAATAGACCATCATGTGGTTTCCATAAGAGCTAGATTTTCATGGTGCTTCTTAATTTTCCATTTTTGTGGATTTGGGAAGAGTTAGGTTAGGTGTAGATACTGTACTATTTGTACTGAGGTTGTATTCTTTGATAAGTTCTAAGTATATAGTTAGATAGAATTCAGAAGTTCTCAAGAAGATAACTGAAAATGCTTTTGATGTAAAGCAGATTAAAAAAAATTGTAAATTAGAGAATTCAGGGAAGCCCATGGGAAATATTGTGTATGATTTAAGAGATTTAGGATGTATTAGACATTATCAAGTTTAGAGAATACTATGCAGAGCTACGTAATGTTTGAAATGTGTTTTTGCTGAGATTTGATCTTATGAGATTGAGATTCTCTCTTCTGCTCTAAATAATGTATTGGTGTCTGTAATTTATAAATTAATGTTTAGTAATTATTATGCATGTGTATTT
Organism: Eschrichtius robustus; assembly: GCF_028021215.1. Lineage (NCBI taxonomy): Eukaryota > Metazoa > Chordata > Mammalia > Artiodactyla > Eschrichtiidae > Eschrichtius > Eschrichtius robustus. The sequence continues at coordinate 100,673,438 of NC_090825.1, read as the reverse complement.
TAATAAAGCATCTATTTCTATGGAATAAGCTGAGTTGAACTGAAAAACTTGCTCCGACCTGTGGTACAGGATGTTCATGAATCTGGTATAAATTGCTAACTGTAATACTCTGAAAAGATCAAGATTTAACAGCAGTTTTGCTCCATCTTCTTTCTGCATTTCAGAATTTCATTTTACTGTTTATAGTCTAACTTAAAATAAAATCCTGTTTATAGTCTAACTGAAAATAAAATGAACATTTTATGAATAACAAGTGACTAAAATGAGACTTTGAATGGTACGATCATGTTCTCTCTTCAAGCAGTTGAGTTTATGACTAAGAGCGTGAGTTCAGAAATCAGACAGATCTGGGACGGGCTCAGTTTCTGCCGCTAAGCAGATCAAGAAATCCTTTCTAAGCCTGAGTTATCTCATCTTTAAAATGAAGTTAATAAGAGCACCTGTTTGATCTGTTTTTTTGTAGAGATTAAATGAGATAATTTGCAAAAAATTCTTGGCTTAGTCCTAGGGACAGAGTAAGCACTCCACAAAAAGCTACTATTTTAAATAATAATATAAGAATAAATAGTTAAACTGAAGTAAACTAAAACTGATGACATGATTCAAGAAAACATAAAATGTGTATGTAAGTAATTAAAGAGCGATTTCTGGTTAAGATTATTATTACCATATTGAAAAAGACTTCATTAGCAATCTGTCTAAAACATTCAATTATCATGTAAACAAACTCTCCTTGTGGGGAGCCAAGAAGATAACTATCAGAGCTGTGAAAGCCAAATGGTGACAATGTAATTTTTGTAACTTATCAATATCCTTTGATGATTGTTGAGAAGAGGTAAAAATTTTTGTTTTTAAATCAATGGCCATGAATTTCTTTAGGTAAGAACCCAGTGTCGTTTTGAATAGCAATTGTCAAATAAATACTGTATAAAGTAGTGACTCACTGTACTCTTACTTGTTCATTCATGACATTTTCTTTTTGCATAATCTGTACAATCAGATTTGCTGCCTTCACACCTCTCCTCAAACTTATAGTTGCCCCGAGCTGTCCCAAATGTTAGAGAAAAATATATGTAATCCTTAAATCAACTCATTTGCTGATACATGTTAAGAAACAAATATGAAAATCGAAAATAAACACAAATATGAACAATATACAAGGCCAAAGAATAAATTGTAATTGAAAACTTCTTTACGTTGACTGCCTTTTAGAGGTTTTCCAAAAGCGTCTATATTATTACTCAGCTTTTCCAGAAAAACTGTAATGACTGTAAGAAATAAGCTTTTTGGTTGTGTATCTTCTCCCTTGTTTTCTGCTTTTGCATTGCTCTTTTGTAAATTTATAAAATCTACTGAAATTTTAGGACAGTGGTCATCACGTTTGCTGATAAGGAAGAAAAATTTTTGATTCTCAAATTTTCAGCTATTCTTTTTCTTCTATTTATAACCATTGTCAAAAATAAAATAACATCTTGTCAACCCACTCTTGGTTTCCAGATACGTAAGTTTTTGAGATATTGGAAACAATGCAATGCAGGCTTAGACCATGAAGCATATTTTCTTTCAACAGTAAAATATAGAGGAATGATAAAAACAAACATCAACGTGAATGGTATGCCTTATTTGTTATGGTAAAATTCCAACCAATAACGAATATTTGAAACTTTAGCAAGTGATTTCTTTTTAGGCTTCAAATAAGATATACTTGATTTTACTACATTTATACTAAAGAAAACTTGTAATGGAATTCTATTAAAATATGTTCCAAAACTAAAATGTTAGTGATATTGTTAACATTGGCATTTTTCTGTTATGTGACATTAAACACTGTTTTTATTGATAAAACAATGAAAAAATATGAAACAATATGCCTCCTAAATGGCTCTTAAATTTTACTGTTGTACACTGCTAATTTATTATTCAAAACTCATTATAAAAATTGCTGTGATGGTGATGATATTCATTTTTTCTGTTAACTTCTGCATTCATCAGAAGAAAGTATTTATAGTGAATTGACTGCAGATAGCATAATCGTGTTTATGTAAATACCTACATTATAATTAAGCTGATCTAAGGACCACAGAAACAATAGATCCTGCGTGTAGTCCTCTTTTGTCAGGAAGGGATGCAGCTGGATTTCTTTCCTTCACTTACATTTTGTATTATAATGAGACCAAGCATTATTCCAGAGGTTTTTATATCTGTAGAATAATATTTATCAAATATGCCATTTGGTCATTAAAAAGCCACCAGTATTAGAACAATCTGTTATCTTATTCATCCATCCATCCATCCATCCATCCATCCATTCATCCGTCTATCTATTCATTAATTCACATATTGAGCTTCTAACATGTACAGGCACTGTGTAAATTAATAAGAATAGCATTAGGAATAAGACACAGTCCAGACACTCAAAGAGCTCTTAATCCAAAAGAAGAGATGGATAGATCAACAAGAGCACTGATGATGTAGTATGATAAGAGCTGTGAGAGAGACACGTCCAGGATGCTATGGGAGCAGGGGAAGGGGAACTAGGGCAGTCTGGGAGGCTTCTAGGATGAGTGTTGATTGAATGTGGGCAAATTAAATAAAAAGTTAGCCAGGCAATCATCGGGAGGCAAGAACATTTTCAGCATGTACAGAAGTATGAAGGCCAGAGGGAGCATGATATGGCCAAAGAAAGTTTCTTCTTAAAGTGTAAAAGTGGATAGTTGGATAGGCTGGCAGCTGAAATTCAGAGATACTAAATAACTTGATCAAGGTCATAAATATAGTTAATTGCAAAGAAAGAACTAGAACCAAGTTTTTTTGTTTGTCTTGATAATCAGGTGCCTCAGGGTAAGGAGTCTTTAATTTCTTCCTTTTTTTTTAAACAGAAACTGTTTATTTTATTTTTTTCGGCTGCGTTGGGTCTTCGTTGCTGCGTGCGGGCTTTCTCTAGTTGTGGTGAAGCGGGGGCTACTCTTTGTTGTGGTGCGCGGGCTTCTCATTGCAGTGGCTTCTCTTGTTGCATAGCATGGGCTCTAGGCACGCGGGCTTCAGTAGCTGTGGCACGCAGTCTCAGTAGTTGTGGTGCACGGGCTTAGTTGCTCCATGGCATGTGGGATCTTCCTGGACAAGGGCTCGAACCCGCGTCCCCTGCATTGGAAGGCAGATTCTTAACCACTGCACCACCAGGGTAGCCCCATGGAGTCTTTAATTTCTACTTTGGATTTCAAATCCCACAGCTCCAAGGAGTAGAGTGACTTCACTAAGTTCAGAAGTAAGTATACTTGCCACATCTTTGTTCAGTTTTTGGGACCACTTCCTTTAGAACTTTCTCACCGACATCCATTTTCTAAACGACAGTTTTATTGAGAAATAATTCACATATATAGAATTCACCTATTTCATATGTACAATTTGTTGGTTTTCAATGGAGTCACACGTATGTGCAACTGTCTCTACAGTCGATTTTAAAACATTTTCATTACCTCAAATAGAAACCACATCCCTTTTAGCTATCACTCCCCTATCCCTCCCATCCCCGTCAGGCCTAAGCAAACACTAATCAACCTTCTTTTTTTTTTCTTTTTTTTGTTATTACTATTAACTACTTTTTAATTTTTTTTCTTCTTTTTTTAATTGAAGTGTAGTTGATTTACAATGGTGTGTTACTTTCAGGTGTACAATAAAGTGATTCAGCTATATATATATATATATATATATATATATATATAATATATATATATATATTCTTTTCCAGATTCTTTTCCCTTATAATTATTATAAGATGTAGAGTTTCCTATGCTATACAGTAGGTCCTTGTTGGTTATCTACTTTATATATAGTAGTGTGTATATGTTAACCCAAACTCCTAATTTATCCCTCCACCCTGTTCCCTTTTGGTAACCATAAGTTTATTTTGTATGTGTGTCTATTTCTGTTTTGTAACTAAGTCCATTTGTATCATTTTTTTAGATTCCACATATAAGAGATGTTATATGATATTTGTTTTTCTCTGTCTGGCTTACTTCACTCAGTATGATAATCTCTAGGTCCATCCATGTGGTTACAAATGCCATTATTTCATTCTTTTTTATGGCTGAGTAATATTCCATTGTATATATGTACCACATCTTCTTTATCCATTCCTCTGTCAATGGACACTTAGGTTGCTTCCACGTCTTGGCTATTGTAAATAGTGCTACAATGTACATTGGGGTGCATGTATCTTTTCAAATTATAGTTTTCTCCAGATATATGCCCAGGAGTGGGATTGCTGGATCATATGTTAACTTTATTTTTAGTTTTTTAAGCAACCTTTATACTGTTCTCCATAGTGGCTGTACCAATTTACATTCCCACCAACAGTGTAGGAGGGTTCCCTTTTTTTCACACCCTCTCCAGCATTTATTATTTGTAAACTTTTTGATGATGGTCATTCTGCTTGGTGTGAGGTGATACCTCCTTGTAGTTTTGATTTGCATTTCTCTAATAATTAGTGATACCAACATCCATTTTTAAGTGAAACATAATATACATAAGACCAAGCCTTAACTCTGCTGAGCATCTCATGAAAGTGATCCATTTGGATCAGGATGGTGAGATAGGGATGGAGTAGAGGTAAGTGTAAGGCTAGCTGGTTCTTAAATCTCTGTGAAAGAATAACCTAGGTCACAGAAATTTTACATATGTTATAGTGATTTCTGGATCATGCGCTTCAGCAAAAGGGACTGAGACTATCTTAATAAAGCTGTTGATAATGGCAGTACTTCTGACAGAAATCAGTGCTACTAATTAATTTAATATTCAGTGCTCCATGGTTCTCACCTTAGACCTCAACAGACCTAGTATATTGTTAGAGAATTGGAAGAACTGATGCTACTGTATGACATACGTGATAGCCTTAAGGAGAAATTTTGGTAAGTAACACAGATAGCTTGGGCAGAATGTTAGGTGTGAACTAGAGTAGGATACAACGAGTGTCTACAAAATCAAGTCACATTAATTTATATCATGAAAATTCTACAGTGCTGTATCTAATTTCAATATACATTAATTTACTAAACAAATAGTTATTGAATGACAGCTATGTACCAGACACTTTTAGAGTTCTGGAAATACAAAAATAGAAACTGTTTTCTATTTTTGGAGCTTACTATAAAGGAGCTTACTTAAAGGAGCTTACTATAGAGTGAAGGATGTTCATGAGAGCAAAAATCACTTTTCTAAAGGGCATTCTCCAATAACTGGAAAACTCACCTGTGTCTCTCTTTACAGCAAACTCAGTGAATTTTAAAAGGTCTTCGTTTGTTGACATATTCTTATATCTGTGAATTTTTGTCAGTTCAAAACGTATTTATTGACTACCTGCTATGTATGTCAAGCGTTTTGTGAGAGGCTAGAGATACCATATGATTAAAATTTCATTCTTGCTTTCAAGAAACGTTTAGTCATGTGTGATATATTATAGAGCTGAATACATGCCGATTTTAAAATGTATTAGTACGTGCATCCAAAGTCAGTCAGAGAAAGGAATAAAATGTTATGCACAGTCTTGTTTTACTCTTTTCTATCCTTTTCTCAACTCTTGAGTGCTTTTTGGTCTTCTCCTTTGATGTTTGTGTGTTTGGATTTGTTTTGTTTAGGTTAGTGTATCAGTTAGGATTCTTGGCGGTGACCAATAGAAACTGACTTTGATTAACTTAAGCAAAAAAGAAAAAAGGAATTTAAAGGAAGCATAATGTATTACTCATAATAGAAAATGGTAGGTTCAACAACATAGGCTTCAGGAAAGAACAGAAACCCACTGTTGCTCCAGGGATCTCAGTAGTGAGGACCCATAATCATTTTCCTTGGAAATAACTCGGTTCCATCTGTCTTCTACTTTTTATATGGCTCTATCCAATAGTCACATTCCCAGGAGGGAGAATTTTGGTTGTTCTAATGTGAGTTATGTGTCCATACCTTGGATAAGGGAAAAAGTAGCAACATGATTTATAGTTCTACTAGAACCACATGTAATAGAGGAATAGTTTTCCAAGGGAAGAGTGGGATGCTATTACTAAAGGCAGGACAAAAGATGCTGGGTATCTAAGAACAGTGTTTCTCAAAGCTGAGACATGCATGGCCTCTTTTAAATGAAAAAGAAGTGATCACCGCCCTCCTCAGTGTAGTTTAAAATTATTTTTATTCATCACTATTTTCAATATTTTTAAATGTTCAAGCATTTTGTGCTTATGAAGAAATATACTACCTTCTTTTATAAGTGTGTTGAATGGGGAAGAATAGAAACATGATCACTATTTTTTGTTTCTTGGTTTAAAACAACATGGAAAATTACATGTAATAGTACAGTAATACTGTGTTTCTGGTTTCCTACCCAATGGGGCTGTCAACTGGTAGCCGAGGGTGGAGAGTAGTTCCCCACAATCTCCATACAACTCTTCCACATAATCTTCAAAATAATCTTACCAATCAAATGCAAACAGAACTAAAAGAGAACATAAAATTTTATTTAAAAACATTGCTTTGCTATGACAGATGATGTTGTTTGCTAAAACAGAATCATTGCTCAAAATATAAATATGAAACCAGCTGCTACAAAGGCAGGTTCTATTAAATTTGACCTGCCTATATCACCATATACTCAGGGATACCTCAAAATTTCCTTCACTTTTCTTCATTGAAACAGCTTCATAACATTGTTTTGAGAGTGTTTGGTGACATCCATCTAACCTTCATTTGGCACGAAGATATTATTTGTATATTAAGTCCACATCTGTGCTTTTGTCATTAGCTTCAACAAATAAAGCAAACTGTTTAGTTTCATTTTGATAGTACAGAAAATTCAACAGGTGCTGAAATGATATGGCTGCACTCAAGTATAAGGCAGATATCCAGAATACGCTTATGTATAAAATTTTAGATTATTATCAAAATAAACATATCAAATTAAAAAATTAACTTGAATAGAACTCACATACCCTAATTGGGAAACACTTCTTTGGGCAATCTGGTTGTGAAGGATGGAAGGACTGGAAAGATAATCAGTAGGGGCGCAACATGCCCTACATCTCTCTACAGTAGCTCTCTTCTCTTTTATTTAAATTTGGTTCAGTAGTCATTAGTGAATGGAAACAGCACTGATTGTTTCCTTTTTCTTTTACAAAGGATTTTATTATGTGGATAAGAATGAGCGAAACCATGCATTTTATAAGATGATTTACTATATATTATTTGTTGATGCAGATCAGGAAAGCACTGCTTCTCCAAATAAAAGTAGACTTTCATTTATTTGTAAGAGAAGACAGTTATCATGAAATTATACCTTCAACAGATCCCGTTTCACACTTGGATAGTTCTCAAACAATTGTTGTTAATAAAAATTATTTTAAATTTGAACTTTGAATAAGCAGTTTGACCCAAGGTGTAATAGAGCAACCAATTCCTTACTAGTAAATATACTACCCCCTTTACAAGAATGAAGAATGATTGCCTCTGAAGGAAATGAAATCAGTATCTTGAAGAAATATCTGCACATGCATGTTCATTGCAGCATTTTTCACAATAGTCAGTATATGGATACAACCTAAATGTCCTTCGACAGATGAATGGGTAAAAAAAATGTGATGTATATATATGTATATATATATATATATATACACACATATATATATATATAAAAAAAATGGAATATTTTATATATAAATATAAATATAAAATGGAATATATATATATATATATATATATATATATAAAAAATGGAATATTAGCAAGCCATTATAAAGAAGAAAATCCTGCCATCATTTGTGATAATATGGATGAACTTGGAGGGCATTATGCTAATTGAAATAAGACAGAGACAAACAATACTGTATGGTATCACTTATATGTGTAATCTTAAAAAAAAAAGCTAGCTTCATAGAAACAGAGAATAGAATGGTAGCTGCCAGAAGCTGGGAGGAAGGTGAAAAGGGGAGATGTAGTCAAAGTGTACAAACTTCCAATTATAAGAATAAGTTCTGAGGATCTAATGTATAGCACGGTGAATATAGTTAATAATATGGTATTGTATACTTGAGAGTTGCTGAGAGTAGATCTTAAGCATTCTCACCACACACACACACACACAGACACACACACAAAGTTAACTATGTGAAGTGCTGAATGTGTTAATTATCTCAATATGGGTAGTCATTCCACAATGTATATCAAATCACCATGCCGTCTACTTTAAATACGTACAATTATATCTGTGAATTATTCCTGAATAAAGTTGGGGAAAAATGATTGCCTAATTTTTGCTCCTAAAGCAATGTGAAAAATTGTCCCTAAGTATAGTAATGCTAGGTCTTTCTTGACCTGACTGGCGGTGCCATCAGTTGTCGGTGTGAGAGTATGTTCCCCACAATCTACATCAGCTTCCATCCAAGCCACTCCAAATGGACATAGAGTTTACATAAAAATAACACACTTGTTATGAAATCATACCTTTAAGACAAGTCCTGTAGCTATATTCAACCATGTTGCTCTATTTCCATATAGAAATTTGTGAGCTTCTGTGGAAATTCTAGAGCTGCTGGCACATTGTCAGCCCTCAAGAAAAGCTGGTTGGACTGATTTGACACGACGAGACCCACATATCTAGCAAACATTTCATGTTGCTGAAAAAAAATTGGCCTTTTAGCAAACTGACATATTTCTATGTGAAGAAGTCTAGTATATTTACATGCGAAAAAGTTTAACAGACTTTGAAAAGGAACTTGAACTATACGAATGTGAAATAAACTCTATTTGCAGGGTAAACACAATAAAATCAAAATGAATTTATTTAGAAATGATTAGGTTAGGGTTTAAGACCTTCACTTTAATGAAATGGCAGAAAATGTAAACTTCATTTATTCTCACTTAGACAAGAATTTATACTGATTATCTGAAGTCAGAGCTAATAATCCCAACCTTCCAAAGGTCAATTCCTACATGTGGGTTTTACAGTGTGAAAAAAGCATTCATTTAATGATTTTTCCACTCAACTAGATTGAACAAAGATTTACTGAACACTAGCTGCACAGATTTGTGCAAGGTGCTGTCAGGGAGACAAAGGTGAACAGAACAAGAAGGCTGCAGCTAAGATGCATACACACACCATCATTTCATATTACTGCAGTGCACATTCTGTTTGAGAACTCCTCTAGTATAGGAATAGAAACTTTGCACATAGGAGGTAAGAAGGGGGAGTGATTGCTACAGGTTCTGGTAATACAGAGAAAAAATAGATACCAGTCTTTGCCTCTATGGAGCTTACTGTCTTGTAGCAGAAACAGAAGTAGACAAGTAATAATGCAAATTTTTAATCATACATGCTATGAACACTACAACGGAGAAACACAATGTCAGGAGAGTATGAAACAGAAGACCTAACCTACTCTGGGTTTTTAACAAAGCCTTTCCTGGGGAGATGGAATCTGAGCAGAGACCTAAAGGAGGATAAGTGGAATTGGCAAGGGATTAGTTGATGGTATTGTTGAGGAGGCCGACCACAGGAAAAGAATCATGGGCAGTGTATACAGTGGACTCAGCAAGAGAAGGAGAGGCTTGCAGGACAGATCCAAGAGAGCATTTAATTGTTGGGATCATAGCATGATTTGAAGGAAGCAGTGGGAAAAAAGTATGGGAGAAGTTAGGGTCAGATCTGAGTGTGGACTTGAATGCCTTCACTGAATACTTACCAAGGGACTTGGACTTTATTTTGTAGGTGTTCAGGAATTGTTGAAGTCATTTGAGCAGGGGGTATAACCAGAAGGAGGACATGAAAAGGTTACTCTCTTATGAATGTGCACAATGCATTTATGAGAATCACAGTTGCAGTTGGAGGTGTTACTGGACCTGAGAGCCAGAGTGCTCTCAGGTGAATGAGAGTAACTCCAGTGGAAAAGGAAGGAAGGTTGAGGTTAGATGTAAGTGTGAATGGAATGGCAAAAAAGGTGACTTCCAGGCTTTGAATTTAGAAGATTGTTTGATGCCAGAATCAGAATTATGGGGCACACAAAAAAGGATGAATTTTTGCTGAGACATGAATGGAGTTTGTGAACTTCAGCTAGTAAATGCTTTTTTTTTTTTTTAAAGGAAACAGTAACATCTAACACATAGAATGAGTAAATTCATGTGACAAATTTCAATTAATAACAAATGTGGGGGGGGGAAAGTCTAGTTTTTTTCTGCAAATCTGCTTATATGAATGGAATATAAATTATCTTTGTTTAGAAATCACATTAATTTTTTAACCTTTTTCCCTTTTTTTCTTGTTTCCCAAAACTATTAACACTCCAGGGTTGTTAAAGAGACAGGGAAGAAATATGTAGAAAAGGTTGTTTATATTGTAATTCCTGCCACTTGGCCAGCAGCCTAATGGCTATTCTCCAGGGAGAGACTGGCAGCTGGTTCAATAGTATGAGTCAAAGGACTAGGGTAGAGCCGGATAGCTTGGCTGTCCCTTTAATGAGGGACATCTTCACGCACATTCATAGTGGCTTGTCTACTCTCTTTCCAGAAGCTGAATTTGCAAACCCAACAATTAATAAGTGTTTATTTAATTCATTTAAAAAGAAACATCAACTAATCCCAATTTTATGTGGAAAAACCAGCCAGGTTGAGCCAATTCCAGTCCTCTTTAAAAAATTTTTATTTTGCACTTATACAATTGAAGAAGAATGTCTTGCTAGTCCACAATTGCTTTTTATTTGTTCATTCTTGGAACTCTTATTCTGCTTACCCTGCAGTATGGAGAAAGGCAACATTTTCACTCAATCTGCATTCACATTTTATCTTCAACTGTGGAAGCAGCTTAGTGAATTGGCTCTAGGTTATTGGATGGGAAAATGCTCTGCTGATCGCTTTTAGGAATAGTCCTAACACTGATCCAGAAAATACACTCTTTTCTTATTTCTAAGATATCTATGTGTCTGTCCCATAGAAGATTAAATTAGTTTAGTTTTAGCTTGGAGTAGCTTCTGGAGCTCACTTGGGGGGGACATGGGGGGCCAAATAATCATTGATGCTCTCTCAGTATTTAGGAGTGCATCTGCTGAATCTTTCAAAGAAAAAGTACAACTGCTATAATGAATTGGAGTTTGGGGGTCAGTTTTATGTTCATAATAAACCTACTTCTGAATTGAGATTTCCATACTGTCGCTTGCTGACGGCAGTAGAAAGACTTAACCAGCTAAGCAAGACAAAGCATGTGTTTTTGTCTTTGCTACTTTTCCATTTTGAGGATGACAGAGATGAAATCATGTATAATTTGAAGAGAATAGCACAAGGTTAAAAAGAAAAGTTGTTCAGTCCTTACTGTGCATGAACTCGAACTTGTGTCTCTCCTCTTTCCCCTGCGGCACTTACTTACCTTCTCTGTGAACTGAGTGTAGTAATCATGCTTCACTTGATTGAGGACACACCCTTATGAAAATTTACTTTAAAGGCAACAGTTGGCAGGTAGAGTTTTCCTTCCATTAAAATCCTTCAAACACTCCTGATGATACAATTTAAAAAGCATAGGCTCAAAATATGGAACTTCAAGAATTTCCACGGACTGGAAATCTGCTGAAAGATCATTTGGCAAGAAGCACTGTACCGTTAAGCAATTTTCAGAGATTGCGAGTTGAATTGGGACTTGGATAACAATAAAATGATGTATTCAGTCAACTAGGGGTAAAGAGGTAAATGTAAATTCCATATATCTCCAAGTATTGGATTTTGGCTTATTTTGCTCTCTGTATTGCGGTGTGGGAAGAAATTTTATTTTACTATTGGATATTCCACAGGAAAATGGGTTTCTCTAAAATATAGGCAGGTTTTGGTGAAAGAATATGCTCAATTTACAGGGATGATGTGAAGCTCTGCAGTTTTGACAATGTGTTCTCACATCTTATCAAAATACACTTTCTCTCCAGTGTTCTAAACTCTTAAACACTTTAAAAGTATGTAATCCAGGGTGAAAGCCTGGAAAAAAATTGTTAGATTCTTTTGTTTGCATTATAAATTCCTGGGGGAAATTGCACAGAGAAATGTGTTTGTAGTGTATCCTATAATGTCATGTATTGTGCTGTTATGGCTGAAGAATTTCATAAATACTTCCTTGTATAAACAAAGATCAAAATAGAAAATCACCTGGAAAACTGTTTAAAGTTTCCTTATCTCCTTTTAAAAATGAAACGCTCTAGTTTAGTAGAATTCAAATAAAAACATATAGAATGGTTTTTATTTTTATGTATTTCATTCCTTTCACTGGTGCATCTTAGCCTTGAGACAATTTTTCTACTCTGCAATTCAGAAAATGGCATGGAGGGTTCCTTATGAAGACAAATTGTCACCAGGTCTTGCCAGGCAATAGATTAAAGATGATGTTATTCTTTTAAAGTACGTATGGGTTATATGGCCACAACTGAGTAAGAGTTAAGTTTATAAAATAATATATCCACAGTTACATAAAGTGCTAATAAATGTAAGAAATCATTTACTATTTTGAAAGTTTACTGACTTTCATGATCTCTCTCTTAAAAAGTAAGTCATATTCTGAAGAGCTGTGGTCTTCCTGCTGTGTGCACATAATTAGCAGTAATGTGAATTAGATAAGCACATGTAGTGCAAGCTCATCCTTGCTTTTGCACTGTGCTTGTCAAGTGGGGATATAAAATGAGATGTGCTGGTAATTCTTCACTGTGTTGTGGACATATGGTAGGCTTTTAGCAAAGTGGCACCCTGGGAGGATATTTGCTTATTCTTTGTACATGGCATTGAGACTCATAGCACCCTCTCTCCTAATGTCTCGTAGAGAGTACTAAGAAAAACAAGTGGCTGTATTTATGACCTAACACAGTGTCCCCATTCATCATAAATTCTGTCTAATATGAACCTTTATAATTGAAGGTTATTTAATACATTTTTCAATCCATGGTACTCTTTTTTTCTGTCCAAAATTTTTCCAGAAAAGACTATAATCTCAAAAATAAGAAAAAAAAAACTTTTGTTACAGAAAGATTGGGGAATGTAGGATGGAGGAGAGCGTGTGGTTAAATTTTTTTGAGAATCTACTAAGTTCAGCAATGGTTTAATGTTATTTTGTTTAATCTTTACCTTACACTTTTGAGTTAGGAATTATTCTCAATTCATAAATGGGGAAACAAGCTGGTTTTGTTCCTTGCCAATAATCACAAAACTTGTGAATGACAAAGTTGTAATTAAGCCCCAAATCTGTGGAACCATGCTCTTTCACTATGAGTATTGCTCACAGCTCTTAAATCACCTTTAACTTCTGCATCCCTGACTTGGAGGGGTGAAGTTAAAAGTCTGCTAACTTTATACCATGATTCTCTCATCCTGTCACAAAATCACTCTACCAATGAATATTCACAGTCTATGATTATATAGTTATTGATTGACTTTCAATTTTCTCCCAAAATTCAGTGAGGATATTGAAATGGGTTCAGTATCTATTCTTTGCAAATCCTACTATTATCCTAAGTACTTTCAATGTCCATGTGCATAATCCATCCAACTTCCTCACCTCAAGTGTTTCCAAGCTCCTCAGCATCAATGTCTTTTATGTTCTCTACACTTTAGCAGATTGATACTCCTAAACATTATCATCGTCCAGAACTGCTCTATCTCTAAAATGCTAAATACTAACAGAAGTATGGTGAAGGTTGCTAGTTACCTATGTTCAATGTTTTTTCTCCTTCACCTTAAGCATAAAACCCATGATCTGTGGTAAACATGACTATCCAGAAAATATATATATATTTTCCAGGTTCTCTTACAGGTAGTCTTAGCCAAATTACTTAGTTCTGGTCAATAAGACATAAGCAAAAGTTTGTGTAAAACTGTCCTTAAAGGGAGTTGGGGAAAGAGATTGCCCTGTTTCCTACTTCTTGTTGGCTTGACAACAAATGTGATGCCTGGAGCTCCAGTAGCCATTTTGAATCATGAGAAGGAAAGCATGAGCTGAAGATGATAAAGGACAAGAAAGAAGGAGACTGGTTCCCTGATTCTATAGAGTGCTCTTATCAGCTCTGGGCTATGTATTTCTAGACTTGCTTTACATGAGAGAAGGAAAGAACTCTATTTTGTTTAAGCTAATATTAATTTATTTCTTCAGATTCAACAAAACCTAAACCTGATATGTTAACTCTCAGATTCAGTATCAAGTTGTCCATTATCTCACACTTCAACAGCTCTTTTCTGATGTCCATTGTTTTCCTAGCCAGTCCGGCACTCACAGTTAAACACATGAACAGCTCTTTCACCAGCACTGTACTTACTTCTTCCTAGAAAAATCAAATACCATCCTAGACTTAATGCAGCCATCTGGGATTGCATAGATTTTCTAGAGTATACCATATATTTGCACATATTTTTCCTTGGTCTAGAATGCCAACCTCTTCTTGACCCTTTGGAAAATCCTAGTCTCTTAAATATCACTATATATAGTATAGTAATATAGTAATATATAATATAGTAATATATAATATATAATTATATATGTAATATAATATAATCTCTGATTATAACTTTATTGACATAATTATATACCACTTCCTCCTGGCCCAGGATACCTAGATGTTTATATTGTCAGACTTATTGATTTTCAAAATTTATTTTTCCTGGGTTTTCTATTTTCAACAATTCTGACATTTCTTAAGCTGTCAACTAAATAGCCTGGGAATTTAATTGATGCTAATGGAAGAGAGGTGTATACATTTATCTTCTAGTATTTTTGTAAGGAGTGTGGCAGTGGTAGGAGGATGTTCAGGGATCTTTCAAACATAATGTTCTATATTTGCATTTAAATCTGACAGACATTTTCCTCCTTTATTTCTAAGGAATTGAAACATTTCAAATGACCTAATGAAATACGACTTTCAACTTCAAAAATGCATATGTCTACACTTTATTTAAATTTTGTTGTTGATAACGTCAGATTATTCCTATGTAATTGGAAGAAAAAATCTTTTAATTTAATTTTGTGTAACATTAAAATGTACAGCATAGTATTATTTTACTATAGTATCTTGTTTTATTAAGGAATAGTAGATTCTCATCAAAAGTATTTATTATCTAGTATTTATGAAACCTCTAGTTTAAAAAGCTGTAAAACAAAAGTGGGGCAGTCTTTGCAAGCTATGTTAAAGTCTCTACAGCTTTGCTAGGTATGATACTATATCAGCATAAATAGCGTTATCAGTAAATGGTATAAATGCCTGGATTTTCAAGTTATTTACAGAATCCTTAGGAAATTTGACAAAAATTAAATTTCTGAGAGGTTCAAATGAATCTATTAAGCAGTAAACTCATTTTTCTGATAATTTCTATTTCATTTATTTCTCTTCTAGTTTCTCTACTATCAGGGATTATTAATAGCTGGTTTATCTCCTACAGACTATAGAAGATTCTTTAGGTAAGACATGATTTCATTAATCATTACTAATGATTAAGAGAGTGTTTTAAAACCTAGAAATATTAGCATTTAGCAAAATATAGTTTAGACCACATTTTTACAGATGAGAAATATGAATACTTTAGGAGGCGAGTGAATTGCTTGAGGTCACATTTTTTTCTAGTGTAAAAGATGGCACTGAAATCCAGATTTTTTTGATTCCTTATAATCATAAAGTTGCTTTTTTCCCCTATTACTCATGCTGATCAAAATCCTTTAGAAGAAAATGAAATAATTCTATGGATGACTATTGAGGAGGATGACCATGAAGGAGTAGGCACTGATAATTGGTCAAGACCAATGAAAATATTTTTTAAAAATTTACTTACATGTGTAAGTTGCCATTTTCGTGCTTTAAAATAATTTTACAGTCAAACTAGTTTTCTGATCACATTTGCTCTTTTTATTTCTATTTATTTATTTCTATTTTTATACAGTTTTAAAGGTTACACTCCATTTACAGTTATTACAAAATATTAGCTGTATTCCCCATGCTGTACAGTACATCCTTGTAGCCTATCTTATACCCAATAATTTGTACCTCCAACTCCCCTACCCTCATATCTCCCCCGACACACTGGTAACTACTAGTTTGCTCTCTATGTCTATGAGTCGTCTTCTTTTCTGTTATATTCACTAGTTTGTTGTATTTTTTAAACTCCACATGTGAGTGATATAATACAGTATTTGCCTTTCTCTGTCTGATTTATTTCACTTAGCATAATACTCTCCAAGTTCATCCATGTTGCTGCAAGCGGCAAAATTTTGTTTTTTTGTTTTTTGGTTTTTTTAAATTAATTAATTAATTAATTAATTAATTTATGGTTGTGTTGGGTCTTCGTTTCTGTGCGTGGGCTTTCTCTAGTTGCGGCAAGTGGGGGCCACTCTTCATCGCGGTGCGCGGGCCTCTCACTATCGCGGCCTCTCTTGTTGCAGAGCACAGGCTCCAGACGCGCAGGCTCAGTAATTGTGGCTCACGGGCCTCGTTGCTCCGCGGCATGTGGGATCTTCCCAGACCAGGGCTCGAACCCGTGTCCCCTGCATTGGCAGGTAGATTCTCAACCACTGTGCCACCAGGGAAGCCCCTTTTTGTTTTTTTTTTTTATGGTGGAGAGGTATTCCATTGTATATATATATATACCACTTTTTTATCCATTCATCTGTTGATGGACACTTAGGTTGCTTCCATATCTTGGCAATTGCAAATAATGCTGCCATGAACATGGGGGTGCATGTATCTTTTTGAATTAGTGTTTTTGTTTCTTTTAGATATATACCCAGGAGTGCAATTGCTGGGTCATATGGTAGTTCTATTTTTAGTTTTTTTAGAAACCTCCATACTGTTTTTCACAGTGGCTGTACCAATTTACATTCCCACCAAGAGTGTGCAAGGGTTCCTTCTCTCCACTCCATGAAATGCCTATTCATGTTTTTGCCCATTTAAAAATGAGTTTTGCCCATTAAAAAATGAGTTGTCCTTTTCTTATTGAGTTTTAGAAGTTCCTTGTGTAGTTTTGTACATGAACCTGTCACAGTTTATGTTCTAGGGAAGCAGATACTGAGAGTGAAAAATGCAAAATTTTATTAAGGAGTAACGCTTTGTAAAGTCACTAGGTAGGAGCCTCACCAAGAAGAATGTGACCTGGGCTGCTACTTTCTTGGCAAGTATCACCCTAAAAATAGCATGACTTTAGCTCAAAAGCTGAAGGAGACTCTGAAGGTGTTAATAGCTGGAGGCTGACAGCTAACCATACTCCTCGTAACAAGGTGAGTCCTTTCTTAAAGGGGATATACATCTCTGCATGTGTTACAGAACCCTTTTGTAGTTATATATATTGCAGATATCTTATCCTCTCAGTATTTTCACACTTTTAGTGGTATTTTTTGATGAACATGAGTATCTAATTTTAATATAGCTTAATTTATTAAAATTTTCATTCATGTTAATTATGAGTTCTGTTAAAAAGTGTCTGTTCCAAATTAATTATGGTATTCTCTTAAAGTTACTTAGTATTATTTGATCTTTTACATTTAGATCTACACACCATGTGGAATTGATTTTGGTCAATAGAGAAAAATAGGGGTGAAATTATCTATCTATCTATCTATCACTCTATTATCTATCTATCTATCCATCATCACCCTCATCCTCATCATCATCACCATCTCTCTTTCTATAACTATCCTTAGACAAGACATAGATAGACATCCAATTAACCCAGTGGAATTTATTGAAGATCATTCTTTCTTACTGTTCTGCAATGTCATCTTTGTCATACATTAATGGTCAATAAATGTGCAGGCTTGTTTCAGGGCATTCTGTTCTATTCTATTAGTCTGTTTAATCTCTCCCTGCAATAACCCCCTGACTTAATTACTGTGGTTTCAGAACTAATCTTATTATCTGGTGATATCATTCTTTGTTCTGTTTCTTCAAAATTTTCTGCCATCCTTTCTCAATTGATGTTCTCATCTGAACAGAGAAAATAAAAAAATGACCTGAGTGATAATTTTCTCAATTCTTTCAAGTATGTTACCATTCTAGATGCACAGGAGAGACGTTAACTCATGAAATGGAACTTTTAGGGCATTAGAGTTTAATCCTCTCTTAAAACTCTGGTTGAGAAATCCTGGAGAGCTACTTATGGTTCCTTGCATATTCATGTAGAATTTAAAATAAGCTTGTAATATTTCCACAAAAATTTTATTGGGAGTTTTATGAGGGCAGAATTTAATCTATACCTCAATTTGGAGAAAACCAAAATCTTTACAATATTAAGTCTGAATTCATTAATTTGATATATTGCTCCATTTATTTAGGTCTTCTTTACTTTCTCTCATTAATGCTTTATAGAGATCTGGTTCATCTTTTGTTAGATTTGTTCATAGATATTTGTTATTTTTGATTCTACTGTAAAAGTAACATTTTAAAAATTTAAAACTTTTCATTGTTTGTTGGCATTATTCAGAAATAAATTAATTTTTTAAATATTGACCTTCTAATCCGTAGCCACAATAAATTTACATATTACGCCTCATAGTTGTTCTGTGAGTTCTTTTAGATTTTCTATGTGCACAATCATCTTTTGGATCTATCTGTGAACAACTACAGATTAATCTTTTTCCAATCATTTATTTTTCTTATCTTGTGGCACTGGCTGGGATCTTCATTACAGTCTAGAAAGAACTATAGTCACACTCATTGCCAATTTCATGAGGGAAAGTTTTCAATATTTTCCCTTTAAGTACAGTGTAGATTTTTTTTTTTTTTTACAAAGGATTCTCATTATATTAACAATGGTCTTTCTCCTCTTAATTTCACTAATTTTTATTATGAATGGTTATTAAATTAGAATCATCATGTAATTTTTTCCCTTTAGAATATTAATGTTATGAAAAACATTGATTTTCAAATTAAAATAACCTTGCATTCCTGAAATAAATGCAACGTTGTCATTTTTTCCCCCATTTTATATCTTACTAGAATCAGTTTGCTAATACACTGTTTAAGAAGTTTGTACCTGTGTTCTTGGGAGAGACTTGCCTATAAATTTCTTTTCTTCATGTGGCTTTCAGTGATTGCTATCAAAGTTATGCTAGTATTGTGAATCCAAGCAGTCTCATTTTCTGTTCTGAAAGTAAGTGACTGTATAAAATATATTTGATTTTCTTAAAATATTTCTTAGAATTAATTGGTAATGTATTTTGTGCCTGACATTTTCTTTGTTTAAAGTGTTTAATTATACATTCAATTTTTTGATAGATATAGGACTATTTAGAATTTCTATTTTTTTCTTAAGCCAATCTTTGTAAGTTCTATTTCCATGAATTTATTCATTTCACTTAAATTGTCAAGTTTTGGACATAAAATCCTTTGCCTGTTTCCATCTTCCCACTATCTAATAAAGGCTTTTTGAAGTTTTCAGATTTGGTAAGTACTTTTTCCTACTTTCCAATGCATATTTTTACATTTTATACTTTCTGGTTTACTTCAGTTGGGATTAATAGAAAGGAAGTCAGCTACTCAAATACCTCACAAAGCCAGCTGCTCCTCTTACAGCACAGAGCCCCATATCAATAATTTTAAAAGTTGTGATTTATGATTTTTAAAAATTTTAAATGGAATAATAAATAAATAAACTAACAAATAAATAGTGTGTGCACACACACACTCACACACACATAGGGAGAGAGAGAAACAAGAAAGAAAGCCTGAAGCCTCTGACAAACTAATCAATTTGACAGTAAACATTGAATAGGTTATCATGCTTTCTACAAAAGTTTTTCATAATTTTAATATACTTCAACAAGTCTTAATCTAAGCAATTGTGTGAATAATATAAATAGATTGATATTGTATGAGTTATCCAGGTGTTGATTCCAGCTTTTTATAAAAGTACTTCTCAAAATATGACCCCCAAGTCAACAGCGACTTGAAGGACTTATTAAAAGCAAATTCCTGAATCCAACCCCACATCTACTGAATCAGAATCTCTCAGGGTAAAACCCAGAAAACTGTCCTTGTAACCAGCTCTCTAGGAGAGTTTTAGCTATTTGAGATTAATCTCTTTAAGATTAAGTTTTTTAGATTAACCCTCTGCTGGTAATACACCCGACTGGCTTTACCTAATGTTCAAAGCTGCATAAAGATACACTCAACATGCTTTTTGTACAGAGAAAGGAGAGTATCTTACCTGAGATGTAGGATAGCTGTCTCTAAAGATAGACGAGTATTTCAGCACCTGTGCAGATATCTGTACAACTGAGGTTATAAGAGTAAGACCTTTTCAGGCATTTCATTGATCCAATTTAAAATGGAAATTGTTTATCTAACCCCAAACTGTTTATTTGGTTGACTAAAGCCTCATTCTATACCTTTTTTTTTTTTTCAGATAAAGGAGAAAATGAATTAGGTAGTTGTACTAAAACTCAGTCATAATGAATCAAAGCTGGATGTGATATATGTCCAGATGTTCAAAAGGAAACAATTATCATTTGTCATTTCTCAGTCTCTACTAAAACAATGCCAGTTTAGAGTGGGGGAATATGATCACACAAAACATATCTCTTTCTAATAACTAATCAAGGTTTCTTTTCACATATTGGTGCTTAATGAGTTGTCTACCAGTGCTTCAATATTTTGACATTCAAACAATATACCTGATGACAGGAAAGCACAACCATTCTCTCTGTTTTTCCTTTGAAATTTAAAAAAAAAACCAAGAAAACAGTTTTCTAAGTAAATATTAGAATTTCTGATGGTAGTTTCTAGTGATGACAAACTAACAGCTATTAACCTGGGTGCTGGGTGCTGTGTGATATCAATAAGCTGCTCTGTAGACCACATACCTGGGTTCCCTCTCCGCTGTCTCATGTCCTGTTCTAGAATACCATTCTCCAGGACAAAATAATGTAATAACTTCATTCTATCTATAAATACTGTTAACTTGTTTATTCTATAACCACCTGGGTTGAACTGTCCTTGAAGCATTGGATGGTATGAAGCTGAGAGAGAAAGTCTTCTCTTCTGCATTGAGCTTAGCTTATACATGAGGATAAGAAGATAGCTAGAAGATATGGTTAGGTGAACATGAATGCCTTGACCAGCAGTTTACAGAATGTGCTAAAGTAATTTTCTGCATTTGGTTTAGCAACGCCTTCTTTTGGTCTCTGGATTGGAAAAAAAAAAGTAAAAGTAATTTAATAAAAGTAATTTAATTCAACCACACAAGGAAGAAACTTCTAAACTGTAGATTTAAAACCCACAACATGCACAGACACAAACACATACACCTATGTCTACCTATATATTTACTTAAATTAGAGCCCTCGGTTCCTTTTGTAAAATATACTTTTTATAAAAATTAAAATCTCATCTCTTAAAAAATGTGGCCATTCATATTACAAATTGACATTGAATACCTTTACTTGTATAACTGCTGTGGAGAACTGTAGGAAGTCTTTGCCCTTGGAGGTTGTATGAAAAATGTATGCCTTAATCACTTTTGATTTCATAAAATGTAATAAAGTTATATTTTGAAGTTTTAGGTATCTCATTGAGATTATTGACTAAATGATATATTACTGTTATGACAAATTTCAGATGATCCTCTTTAAAAAGTAAAGATAGTAAAGCAACAAAGAATACTTAAGAAAGTTTTTTCATTAAAATAATATTTGAATTAAAAATATATTCTTGTGGATTTCTTTTTATTATTTTTTCATGTACATTAATTTTTATATTAGAACATTATCCAAAACAGAAATAATATTTTTCCTGTTAAAATATATGTGAATTTATAATAAATGGCTGCTTTTAATACAAGACCTATTTTAACTGCTAATAATTGTTCAAAACCCCAGTGAAAAACAGTTATGTTGTAAACCATTTAGATATACTAAAACACCAAAGTGAGCATCATAAAATATTCACAGCAGAAATCTTTAAAACCTTGTCTAAGATATGCTTAAGTTTGCCAATGCAGTATTCAAAGAAAACAGATCGGTTACCTTATAACTGAAATTAGTATTCAGTTTGATTTTGTTTAGTAGCTGCCCATTAAAAAATATATCTTGATATTATTTAAATGAATATATTAGATATTTAATGATGAGATAAATATATTAGATACTTAATAAATCAATGGAATTATTTAATAGAAAGGAAAAGAATTATTCCCCCCTTTATTTTCATCTTCCCATAAGCCCATTATATAGTCAGTGTTTTCTCCAAAAATATGATTGGAAAGAATCTTGCAGAATATCATAAAAATTTAATCATATCCATGGCAGGAACATTTAGAGACAATTGCTATATGCTGTAATCACTTCTTTCAGTCCTGTTCCTTGAGGTATGTATGAGGTAACATTATTAATGTCCTTTGTCTTTTGGGAATTATGTGTAATTATTCTGTGCCTCATAGATCTACGACTATGTGCTCAGCACTTTAATGAGAATTGCTCTTGCCTTGTCTGCACAATACACTAAAAGAGAGTCAAATCCCCTTTCTGAACTTTAGGGACCCGTTCCTTGCCATGTATTATTCATTTTAAGTAAGTTAATGTCATTGGGAGACAGAGTTTCTGCCTTGTATGATAAAAGATTTTAAGTGAGGTGCAGTTAATTACTTACTGCCCATGCTCTGGTGTGCTTTTCCATATGGCCTTTTTTGGCATATGAGTGACAAGAAGTCATCAGGGCAAAGTCATAAGCAGAATTTTTATACTAAAAACTTTGATGCATCAGTGCCCAGGGCACCAGCTAATTCCAGTTTTCTAGTTACAGAACCTGAGCGAATTTAGCATCTAGTGCTTCTTAACATGCTTATTTTAGTTCAACTTCTGTCTCTTAAATCAAACACAGAATTATCTCCTAAGTGCTTCAATTGCCTGTGTTAGTGACCTTGAAAGGAAAGTTTTATTAGCAGAACTCCAGTCTCCTCCTGGGAAAGATACCAAAAACTTTTAAACCACAGCTATGGGTATAGTTTTGGAGTGAAGAAAATCCAAAATGTGCATAGTGGAAAGAAAATTATAACATTTCTTTTCGTTGTCTCAGAATATAGGAAAGAAGATAAAATGCTCTTTTACCTTTTATAATTAGGAAGGTGTGCTTTAAAATATTCCTTGATCGACAAATACTTGTTCTGGTACAAGTTTTGTCAATCAATATATAGAATAATTATTGGAACTAAAGAATAAAGAGTGTGAGCAGTTCAGCTCTAGAATGTCTACATCAGAGAAGCTTGGGGCCAGCAATCTTGCTGGGTGGGTGTGTTATGACTTGGCATCATATTACACTTGCATAGTAGACCACCGTTTTTACTTCATTGGTTGGTTCATTTGGGAGTAGTCTTGAGTCCTATTGCAAATTTGGTTTAAAGCTTCTCCCATACTAGGCTTTGGCACTGCTATGTCATATTGAAATATTAGATTTAGAAAGGGCTTCAAAATTATTTTAGAGTAACTCATTTTATAATTGAGAAAATTGAGGGCTAGAAGTTGGAGTCATTCAGTCAAGATTACAGTTTAATTGTTTATGCTTTAATGACATTAAAAGCTCTCCTTATTCTAAAATAAATTAACATGCATGCGTGATTCACTATTCCTAAATAAGTATCAAAAAAGCACAATCAAACCACAATTTTTATTTTTTCTTATTAGACTATTGGCAATGATTTCTCTACACCTGGTATAAGAATGTAATTACCAAGAAAGCGAGTAACAACATAATGTGTTTTTTAAAGCAGAAATTTTATATAATTTAAGCACAAATGTGAGATATATTTTAGTTTCATAATTTACATATTATATATTAGTGAAGTTGGTTTGCCATACAAAAGGGAATTTGTGCTTGGAAAAGACTTTCACTAGTATTACACTTGACTTATATGTTTATGATACTTAATGATAGCATTCTTCTGGTTAAATGAAAAATGTACTTAACAGGGAACTCTACTCAATGCTCTCTGGTGACCTAAATGGGAAGGAAATCCAAAAAAGAGGGGATATGTGTATACGTATAGCTGACTCATTTTGCTGTACAGTAGAAACTAACACACATTTTAAAGCAACTATACTCCAATAAATTTTTTTAAAAAGGTACTTAACCATAATCTTATTTGCCTTATGCTGTAGTCATCATTTTATTAAAGAAAATGATACTTTGCATGTTATCATTTTAGAAAGAGATGTTTGGTAGAAGGTAAGAAAAAAAGAAAGAAATTTAGTTAACTGCTAATTAAATAAAACTTGCCAGGAAATCAAGGCCAAGTCCAATTTAGTAGTGATTAAATAGCAATTATAATTTTAGAGCTATTAAGACAACAGTGTGAACTGATTTGGTTTCTATTCAGTCCCAAGGAGGGACAGATGCACACTGTGTCGACAGAGGCAGTCACTTCACTGACTAATGCTCTGGAGTGGGAATCAGGAGAGCTGAATCTATGTTCAGCTTTACCAGTAATTTTGCAGAGCTCCTATTTTGCATCACAAATTTTTAATCTATGGCTGGTATTGCTATTCTTTCCTTTTTCTTTAAGAGAGATTTTGATGATCAAAGAATTCTTTAAGAGGGTGTTTGGTAAATTGAGACAATGCTTTGCATGTTTTCAATGCATTTCACTACTGAGAATATAGTCAAGGACTGAAAAATGTCTGTCATTAATGGATATTATGACACTACAGTAGTTGGCACAGTAGAGTAACTGTTACATGGATTAAAATTGTTGTTTTTTCAAGGACTAAAGACTTAATCCAATATCTCTAACAGAAGCTCTTCCTTCTCTTTCTCTTACTCCTTTACATGTTTTCCCTGTGCAAACCTTTCTTTCCTTATGCTCAACTGTCACCCAAAGCTCGATATCTCAAAAGTCTCTCTTCAGGTTAATCGTTTTGCTAAGCTTCAAGCTCTATTTCTACATGCCAGGTGGATCTTTCCAAATGTATATCTCACATGCACTTCAGACCCACCAAATCTCCAAACTAACTTTCTTGTTATCTTTCTCATTAAACACCCTTCTTTCATTCAGAAGCTCATTACTCATGCTAGGAAATTTAGAACTGTTTTGTATAAAGTTCCTAGCTCAGTGTTTGATACATAATAAGCCTTAAATGGCTAGCAATGACAGCCATGTAAGTACACTTACCATCTTTCAATGAATTTGGCTGCTACAATTATCTCATCTTTACCTTGAGTAGCCTTTATAATGCTGCCCAAGTTCTTTTTTATATAATATTTCTAGCCAAGTCTCTCTCAAACTTAAAAAACCTTCAAGAGCTAAAACTGTCTGAAGTTTGGTGGCATTTGAGGTCCTTACTCATCTGAATCCCAACCTCCAAGGTTCTGGGTTCATTCTGCACCATGACAGGTCTACTCCCCACCCTTGGAGTACACCAAGCACCTTCATGTCCCGTGATCTTGTTTGTTCTGCTTTTCCCTTCCTGAATTGCCCTTTCTCCATTTTATTTAATAGCAAAACTTCAGACCTAACCATTGTATCTGCTTCAAAGTTTTTCCTGACTCCCACCCCTTGCTATACAGAGAGGTGATTACTTCCTGCCCTGGAAATCCTTTATCATTTGTTAAGACAGCTAATTCTAATTGTTAACTTTGGTTGATTTTATCATGTTTTTGATACTCCCACAAGTGTTTAACATGTATAAATTTATGTACACTTTATGGGAAGACACTATTATTATCCACATTTTACAGATGAGAAACTCAGGCAAGAGTGGTTAAGAAACTCTGCCTAAGTTCAGACAGCTAGTCACTGATAGAGTCAGGCTTTGAGGCAGGATGTCTGGCTCCTGTGTCTATACATTTATCCACTTTTTATTGCCTCCCAATAGTATTTAACACTAGCTGGACTGTCATGTGCCCCAGTCATATCCTTGACATTAAGGGAAGACCCCAGCCCTGTGTAATACATGCATTAGTTTGGCAGTAACAAGTACAATTAGGGGCAGTTAGGATGTGAGCCCTTAGGACTATGCAGGTGGCAGCTGATTGCAAATGATTTTCACTGTTAACACGCTTTTGAAAGTATAATTATCCATAATACTGAATAATCAACTTACATTACTAAGGGAGTGATTATTCATTCTCGTGACTTGCTTCTTTGTCATTTACTGGCTTCTCCTCTGGCCCATCATCCCACTTTTTTGCTATTTCTCCGCTCATTAGTATGCCCCATAGAAGAAGAAAGAGAAGATGAATTCTAACCATTCATCCTTGTTGGCTACTAGAATAAGGGAAGGTTAAACCATTGGACAACATAATGCTTAGGGTTATAAGGTAAAATTTTATGCATACATACATACTTATTTTCCATTATTATCAATAACCAAAATTCATTTAAAATTTAAGAACCATGTGTTGAATATTTACTATGTGCTGGGCTTTGTGGGCTACATTAATTGCTAGTTTAAGAGCCAGGAAGTGTAAGCTTTTTCTTATATTTTCAACTTTTAATATAGAACCAATCTGAGAAATCTCACTAGATAACTTTTGACAATGTGTATTAATTAACTTAGCAGTGTTCATAAATACACCTGTACAAAAATTCTGACTTTAGGAAACTTCATTCACTTCTCATTGGCTGAATATATCCGAACTCCTTGTTTTGACATTTACAGCTTCCTCCTATCTTATATCTACATTGTGCTTCGATTGCAGGTCCCAAAATATTCCCCGAGAGAATTCTTCTCGCCACACTGAGGGGGTTCCCAAACACACCATATACACATGCTCCAGGAACCTTCATCGTGTCTGGTGTACTTTCCATCCCTCGTCTGTATTGTGAGTTTTCCTCTGCCTTTGAAACCCAACCAAACAGCAAGATCTCAAGGAAAACATCTCTGGGGAATTGCCTTGTTACTGGCTTGTCTCCCTACCATGAACTCCCGCAACACTTGTTATATCTATTGCTGACACTTATCCCTGATACATTCTATTTTATGTCCATTTCCGCCTGTCCTGTCTTACTTGTTAGTTTTATTTATATAATAACAGTAATATAAACTGTCATTTATTGGGTACTTTCTCAAAGTCAGACACTAGCACTTTAATTTTAACAAACTTTATCTCATTTACTATTCACAACCTTAGGAGGTAAGCATTACAAAAAACTAACAGAGTCTCTGAGAGCTTAAGACCCTTGCCCTAAATTTCACAATGAGTGGTGCAACCACTGTTTTTCACGATTCCCTCTAAGGCCAGAAATTTGCTTCATGTCTCATGTCTTTCTCTGAGAGTTATTGTGAAGCAGCAATAAGATAAACTTCATGCACAAAGGGGGCGCTAATCATCTGTGGATAATCATACTATCTCTTAAAGTACAAATAAAAATTGCATGAGTAAGGACTTCCCTGGCGGTCCAGTGGTTAAGACTCCGGTGCTCCCAAGGCAGGAGCCATGGGTTTGATCCCTGGTTGGGGGACTAATATTCCGCATGCTGTTTGGAGCAAACAAACAAACAAACAAAAAAAAAACTGCATGAGTGAAGAGGAATAAAAACACCAAGTCAATGCTTCTTTATTTGCATAACTGAAAATATCCTCCTAATTACATAGCACTCTATATAATTTATTGATGGAGAAATTATATGAGAATACCATAATTTTGTAACTTACTGGTAACTATATAATGGTAAGCAGGAACAGCGTATTTTTTAACATTAGGTGGTCATCTAGACCATTATCATATGACAGAAAAATTATGGTTTTTGAAAACTTTAAATCATCAATTTGATTTTATAGTTTTATTTCCCAATATCTTACATCATCAATGAACCATTCTGCAAAACATTTTTCCCTATTGCTTTCCACATTTTGAGAATGTTCAACTTGAGAGATATGTTATTTTCCAGTTTTCACTAACATCTTCAACAGTGTCTCAATTAATAGGGAGTAACTTGTAAAAGGTCGATCAATTATGTTAAGAACTATCTCTGAATTTGAATATACAAGCCTATATTTATCCTTTGTCTAATTGTCACATTCCCTGATTTTCCAGTTGATATGATTTACTTTTTAAGGTAGAGACCAGCAATTGTAGGAGTAAAATCTGTTTATCGTGTGTAGGCTTTGATGCTGATTTTAAAGTTGCAGCCATGTTTAAGGCATATACAGAAATAACATTTTTCTTTCTTGTAACATAATGATTTATGACACCTTTCTTTTCTTTGACAGACAATGTAGAGTATTTTCAGTTTATTTAATATATGTCTAATAAAAATCTATTCATGTCTCTATGGTGGGCACAGCCAAAGCATGGAATAGGGCTGAGTGTCAGCAGTGACCCTCTTATTAATAAAGATTCTGGAGAAAAATTGGACTAAAACATCACGGATTGGGGTTCTCTTTCTTGTCTCTTTTGAAATCTACCAAGCCACTTTTATTGGAACCCTTTAAATCCTGTTAAGAAGCTAAATGCTTAGTTACCTTAGCATGACAATCTTTTTACTGTGGGGAGTTTTATGTGGTTATTAATAACTTAAAGTCTCACAATTTATGTATTTGGTCCAGGAGATGTCTTTTTCCAGTGTTTGTTTGCTTAAAAAAATGTATCTTTCATTTTTAATCAACAATAAAAATACAGACCCTCAAGATGGTGGAGGAGTAAGACACGGAGATCACCTTCCTCCCTACAAATACATCAAAGTTGTTCTAAATGTGGAACAACTCCTACAGAACGCTTACTGAACGCTGGCAGAAGACCTCAGACATCCCAAAAGGCAAGAAACTCCCCACGTACCCGGGTAGGGCAAAAGAAAAAAGAAAAAAGAGAGACGAAAGAAGAGGGACGGGACCTGCACCAGTGGGAGGGAGCTGTGAAGGAGGAAAGGTTTCCACACACTAGGAAGCCCCTTTGCAGGCGGAGACTGCGGGTGGCGGAGGGGGGAAGCTTCGGAGCCACGGAGGACAGCGCAGCAACAGGGGTGCAGAGGGCAAAGCGGAGAGATTCCTGCACAGAGGATCGGTGCTGACCAGCACTCACCAGCCCGAGAGGCTTGTCTGCTCACCCGCCGGGGCAGGCAGGGGCTGGGAGCTGAGGCTCAGGCTTCGGTCGGATCCCAGGGAGAGGACTGGGGTTGGCTGTGTGAAGACAGCCTGAGGGGGCTAGTGCACCGCAGCTAGCTTGGAGGCAGTCAGGGAAAAAGTCTGGACCTGCCGAACAGGCAACAGACCATTGTTTCGGGGTGAACGAGGAGAGGGGATTCCTTCCCCATCTGCACACAGAAGGCAGAGCACCGCCTAAACGAGTTCCAGAGACAATCAGCTCAGACCCCAGGGACAGGCATGAAATGATAATGCTGCTGCTGCAGCTACCAAGAATCCTGTGTGCAAGCACAGGTCACTATCCACACCACACCCCACCCGGGGAGCCTGTGCAGCCCACCACTCCCAGGGTCCGGTGATCCAAGGACAACTTCCATGGGAGAATACACAGCATGCCTCAGGCTGTTGCAATGTCATGCTGGCCTCTGCTGCTGCAGGCTTGCCCTGCATTCCAATTATAACTACTGTACCCCTCCCTCCCCATGGCACGAGTGAGCAAGAGCCCCCTAATCAGCCGCTGTTTTAACCCCGTCCTGTCTGGGTGGGGAACAGATGCCTGAGGGCGACCTACACACAGAGGTGGGGCCAAAACAAAAGCTGAACCCCAGGAGCTGTGCGAACAAAGAAGAGAAAGGGAAATTTCTCCATGCAGCCTCAGGAGCAGCAGATTAAATCCCCACAATAAACTTGATGTACCCTGCATCTCTGTAACACCTGAATAGACAATGAATCATCCCAAAATTGAGGCGGTGGACTTTGCGAGCAACCGTAGATTTAGGGTTTGCTGTCTGCGACTGATCTGTTTCTGATTTTTATATTTATCTTAGACTAGATTTTAGCTCTTGTTATCATTGGTGGATTTGTTTATTGGTTTGGTTGCTCTCTTCTTTTTTATTATTATTATTTTTTACTTTAATCAATTTTTAAAATTTTAATTTATTATTATATTTTTTTCTTTCTGTTTTTTCTCCCTTTTATTCTGAGCCATGTGGCTGACAGGGTCTTGGTGCTCCAGCTGGTGTAGGGCCTGAGCCTCTGAGGTGGGAGAGCTGAGTTCAGGACACTGGGCCAAAAGAGACTTCCCAGCCCCATGTAATATCGGTGAGAGCTCTCCCAGAGATCT
Organism: Eschrichtius robustus; assembly: GCF_028021215.1. NCBI lineage: Eukaryota > Metazoa > Chordata > Mammalia > Artiodactyla > Eschrichtiidae > Eschrichtius > Eschrichtius robustus. The sequence continues at coordinate 100,643,277 of NC_090825.1, read as the reverse complement.
CCATCTCAACGCTAAGACCCAGCTCCACCCAATGACCAGCAAGCTCCAGTGCTGGATGCCCCATGCCAAACAACTAGCAAGACAGGAACACAATCCCACCCATTAGCAGAGGGGCTGCCTAAAATCATATTAAGTTCACAGACACCCTGAAACATATCACTGGACACAGCCCTGCACACCAGAAAGACAAGATCTAGACCCAAACACCAGAACACAGGCACCAGTCCTCTCCACCAGGAAGCCTACACAACCCACTGAACCAACCTTACCCACTGGGGGCAGACACCAAAAACAGTGGGAACTACGAACCTGCAGCCTGTGAAAAGGAGAGCCCCCCACACAGTAAGTTAATAAAAATGAGAAGACAGAGAAACACAGCAGATGAAGGAGCAAGGTAAAAACCCACCAGACCAAATAAATGAAAAGGAAATAGGCAGTCTACCTGACAAAGAATTCAGAGTAATGATAGTAAAGATGATCCAAAATCTTGGAAATAGAATGGTGAAAATACAAGAAACATTTATCAAAGATCTAGAAAAACTAAAGAGCAAACAAACAATGATGAACAACACAATAAGTGAAATTAAAAATTCTCTAAAAGGAATCAGTAGCAGAATAACTGAGGCAGAAGAAAGGATAAGCGACCTGGAAGATAAAATAGTGGAAATAACTACTGCATAGCAGAAAAAAGAATGAAAAGAATTGAGGACAGTCTCAGAGACCTCTGGGACAACATTAAATGCACCAACAGCCAAATTATAGGGGTTCCAGAAGAAGAAGAGAAAAAGAAAGGGTCTGAGAAAATATTTGAAGACATTATAGTTGAAAACTTCCCTAACATGGGAAAGGAAATAGTCAATCAAGTCCAGGAAGCACAGAGAGTCCCATACAGGATAAATCCAAGGAGAAACACGTCAAGACACATATTAATCAAACTATCAAAAAATAATACAAAGAAAAATTATTAAAAGCAGCAAGGGAAAAGCAACAAATAATATACAAGGGAATCCCCATAAGATTAACAGCTGATCTTTCAGCAGAAGCTCTGCAAGCCAGTTGGGAGTGGCAAGATATATTTAACGTGCTGAAAGGGAAGAACCTACAACCAAGATTACTCTACCCAGCAAGGATCACATTCAGATTTGACAGAGAAATGAAAACCTTTACAGACAAGCAAAAGTTAAGAGAATTCAGCACCACCAAACCAGCTTTACAACAAATGCTCAAGGACCTTCTCTAGGCAGGAAACACAAGAGAAGGAAAAGACCTACAAAAACAAATCCCCCAAAATTAAGGAAATGGTAATAGGAACATACATATCAATAATTACCTTAAATGTAAATGGATTAAATGCTCCAACCAAAAGACATAGACTGGCTGAATGGACACAAAAACAAGACCTGTATATATGCTGTCTACAAGACACCCACTTCAGACCTAGGGAGACATACAGACTGAGAGTGAGTGTATGGAAAAAGATATTCCATGCAAATGGAAATCAAAAGAAAGCTGGGGTAGCAATTCTCATGTCAGACAAAATAGACTTTAAAATAAAGACTATTACAAGAGACAAAGAAGGACACTACCTAATGATCAAGGGATCAATCCAAGAAGAACATATAACAGTTGTAAATGTTTATGCACCCAACATAGGAACACCTCAATACATAAGGCAAATTCTAACAGCCATAAAAAGGGAAATCAACAGTAACACAATCATAGTAGGGGACTTTAACACCCCACTTTCACCCATGGACAGATCATCCAAAATGAAAATAAAGAAGGAAACACAAGCTTTAAAGGACACATTAAAGAAGATGGACTTAATTGATATTTAAAGGACATTCCCTCCAAAAACAGCAGAATACAGTTACTTCTCAAGTACTCATGGAACATTCTCCAGGATAGATCACATCTGGGGTCACAAATCAAGCCTTGGTAAATTTTAAGAGAATTGAAATTGTATTAAGGATCTTTTCCAACCACAACGCTATGAGACTAGATATCAATTACAGGACAAAAACTGTAAAAAATACAAACACATGGAGGCTAAACAGCACGCTACTAAATAACCAAGAGATCACTGAAGAAATCAAAGAGGAAATCAAAAACTACATAGAGAAAAATGACAATGAAAACACGCCGACCCAAAACCTATGGGATGCAGCAAAAGCTGTTCTAAGAGGAAAGTTTATAGTAATACAATCCTACCTCAAGAAACAAGAAACATCTCAAATAAACAACCTAACTTTACACCTAAAGCAATTACAGAAAGAAGAACAAAAAAAATCCCCAAAGTTAGCAGAAGGAAAGAAATCATAAAGATCAGATCAGAAATAAATGAAAAAGAAATGAAGGAAACAATAGCAAAGTTAATAAAACTAAAAGCTGGTTCTTTTAGAAGATAAACAAAACTGATAAACCATTAGCTAGACTCATTAAGAAAAAAAGGGAGAAGATTCAAATTAACAGAATTAGAAATGAAAAAGGAGAAGTAACTGACACTGCAGAAATACAAAGGATCATGAGAGATTACTACAAGCAACTATATGCCAATAAAATGGACAACCTGGAAGAAATGGACAAATTCTTAGAAAAGTACAACCTTCCAAGAATGAACCAGGAAGAAATAGAAAACTAAACACAGACCAATCACAAGCACTTAAATTGAAACTGATTTAAGATTTTTTTAATTAAAAATCTTCCAACAAACAGAAGCTCAGGACAGGATGGCTTCACAGCCGAATTCTATCAAACATTTAGAGAAGAGCTAACAACTATCCTTCTCAAACTCTTCCAAAATGTAGCAGAGGGAGGAACACTCCCAAACTCATTCTATGAGGCCACCATCACCCTGATACCAAAACCAGACAAGGATGTCACAAAAAAGTAAACTACAGGCCAATATCACTGATGATCACAGATGCAAAAATCCTCAACAAAATACCAGCAAACAGAATCCAACAGCATATTAAAAGGATCATACACCATGATCAAGTGGGGTTTATTGAAGGAATGCAAGGATTCTTCAATATACACAAATCAATCAGTGTGATACACCATTTTAACAAATCAAAGGGTAAAAAGTATATGATCATCTCAATAGATGCAGAAAAAGCTTTTGACAAAATTCAACACCAATTTATGATAAAAAGTCTCCAGAAAGTAGGAGTAGAGGGAACCTACCTCAAAATAATAAAGGCCATATATGACAAACCCACAGCCAACATCGTTCTCAATGGTGAAAAACTGAAACCATTTCCTCTAAGATCAAGAACAAGACAAGGTTGCCCACTCTCACCACTATTATTCAACGTAGTTTTGGAAGTTTTAGCCACAGCAATCAGAGAAGACAAAGAAATAAAAGGAATCCAAATCAGAAAAGAAGAAGTAAAACTGTCACTGTGTGCAGATCACAAGACACTATACATAGAGAATCCTAAAGATGCTACCAGAAAACTACTAGGGCTAATCAATGAATTTGGTAAAGTAGCAGGATACAAAATTAATGCACAGAAATCTCTTGCATTCCTATACACAAACGATGAAAAATCTGAAAGAGAAATGAAGGAAACACTCCCATTTACCATTGCAACAAAAAGAATAAAATACCTAGGGATAAACCCACCTAAGGAGACAAAAGACCTGTGTGCAGAAAACTGTAAGACACTGATGAAAGAAATTAGGGACGATAGAAACAGATGGAGAGATATACCATGTTCTTGGATTGGAAGAATCAACATTGTGAAAATGACTGTACTACCCAAAGCAATCTACACATTCAATGTCATCTGTATCAAATTACCACTGGCATTTTTCACAGAACTAGAATGAAAAATTTCACAATTTGTACGGAAACACAAGAGAACCCAAATAGCCAAAGCAATCTTGAGAAAGAAAAACAGAGCTGGAGGAATCAGGCTCCCTAACTTCAGACTATACTACAAAGCTACAGTAATCAAGACAGAATGGCACTGGCACAAAAACAGAAATATAGATCAATGGAACAGGATAGAAAGCCCAGACATCAACCCATGCACATGTGGTCACCTTATCTTTGATAAAGGAGGCAAGAATATACAATGGAGAAAAGACAACCTCTCAGTAAGTAGTGGTGGGAAAACTGGACAGCTACATGTAAAAGAATGACATTAGAACGCTTCCTAACACCATATACAGAAATAAACTCAAAATGGATTAAAGACCGAAATGTAAGGCCAGGCACTATAAAACTCTTAGAGGAAAACATAGGCAGAACACTCTATGACATAAATCACAGCAAGATCCTTTTTGACCCACCTCCTAGAGAAATAGAAATGAGAACAAAAATAAACAAATGGGACCTAATGAAACTTAAAAGCTTTTGCACAGCGAAGGAATCCATAAACAAGATGAAAAGATAACCTTCAGAATGGGAGAAAATATTTGCAAATGAAGCAACTGACAAAAGATTAATCTCCAAAATATGCAAGCAGAACATGCAGCTCAATATCAAAAAAACAAACAACCCAATCCAAAAATGGGCAGAAGACCTAAATAGACATTTCTCCAAAGAAGATATACAGGTTGCCAACAAACACATGAAAGGATGCTCAACATCACTAATGATTAGAGAAATGTAAATCAAAACTACAATGAGGTATCACCTCACACCAGTCAGAATGGCCATCATCAAAAAATCTACAAACAATAAATGCTGGAGAGGATGTGGAGAAAAGGACACCCTCTTGCACTGTTGGTAGGAATGAAAATTGATACAGCCACTATGGAGAACAGTATGGAGGTTTCTTAAAAAACTAAAAATGGAACTACCATATGACCCAGCAATCCCACTACTGGGTATATACCCTGAGGAAACCATAATTGAAAAAGAGACATGTATCACAATGTTCATTGCAGCACTATTTACAATAGCTAGGACACGGAAGCAACCGAATTGTCCATCGACAGAGGGATAAAGAAGATGTGGCACATATGTATACAATGGAATATTACTCAGCCATAAAAAGAAATGAAACTGAGTTATTTGTAGTGAGGTGGATGGACCTAGAGTCTGTCATACAGAGTGAAGTAAGTCAGAAAGAGAAAAACAAATACCGTATGCTAATACATATATATGAAATCTACAAAAAAAAAAAAAAAAAAAGGTTTCTATGAACCTAGTGGCCAGACAGGAGTAAAGACGCAGATGTAGAGAATGGACTTGAGGACATGGGGTGGGGGGAAGGGGAAGCTGGTACGAAGTGAAAGAGTAGCATTGACAAATATATACTACCAACTGTAAAATAGATAGCTAGTGGGAAGCAGCTGCATAGCACAGGGAGATCAGCTCCATACTTTGTGACCACCTAGAGGGGTGGAATAGCGAGGGTGGGAGGGAGATGCAAGAGGGAGGGGCTATGGGGATGTATGTATATATATAGCCAATTCACTTTGTTATAAAACGGAAACTAACACACCATTGTCAAGCAATTATACTCCAGTAAAGATGTTAAAAAATAAATAAGAAGATTCCACAAAAAAAAAACCCCCAATAAAAATACAAATTAACTCTGTGAGTACACTTCTGAGGAATTGTTTTTGAATAGTAATTATCTTAAGCTATATTTTATTTAAAGGAATTAAATTAGATTAATTTCAGATTGGTTTCAGGTCGTTCAGTGAGCTGAGGTCCATGTCATGTCGTTATATCATAATTTATTCTTTTTCAAAACCATCATCCTCACCTCCTTCAGGACACTCCTCCATATTCAGGAAAGATTTTGGCAGTTAAGACAAGATTTTCCTTTTCATTCCGTCCTCTGCCTTTGCTTGGGTCATTTGATGTGTTTCACCTTCTCAAAACCCTAGCCTTATGGTCCTTTGACTTTAGTTTAAAAATCTTAGAAATCTGATCAAGTTCAGCAATTCCCACTCAACATTTGAAACTTTTCATCACCTACAACTGCTGAACTTGAAAGATCTCATGTCTTTGATCTCAAACTTTCATTCTTTTATTTCTGCCACAGAACTTGTTCTTTTCCTTTGCCTGACCATCAGTTGCTTCACTGCATTACTAATCTCCTAGTCCTCCAGTCATTTCTAGATTTCACCTGTGTCTCTATTCAACATAGACTCTTGTAGCAACTGGATCATATTCTCTCACTCTTATAAACTTTTGGTGTTCCTGCTTTGTCAATATCCAAACATATTATTTGTCTTTACCTGCATTCTAGACTTATTTTGTGGCCAAAAGTCACATGACTTGATAAATTATCTCTAGCACAAACCCCATAATTTCCAAATAAGAGTATTATAAAAGGAATAGAGACTTGAAAATGGATTTTTTTTTCAGAGAAGTGTGAGTTGTTCAGCTTGACAAGTTTGGTGGAGAATGAAAGAGAATGTTACTGAAATGGTGAATTAGACCTAAGTCATAGAAGGGTCTAAAGTATCATGCTAAGGAGTTGAAATTCATCCCATAAGTAGTAGGGAGTAGTTGAAAAACATCTAAGTGGAGTAATAATATTCCTAGAGCTGCATTTTTAGAAATAAAATGGTGGCAATAGTGTGGGTGATTACTGTCCTGTGAAGAATAATTGAAAGCCATCAGACTAGTTTGGAGGCTATTGAGATTGTGCAATCATGAAGCTTTATGGCCTGAACTGGGAAGCTGGAATAAGAATGAAGAACTGTTTCTCCTTCACTGTGTTCTTCGGCAAATTAGTATCTTGCATAATATTTGTAATGGTCTATAGCTCTATATGAGACCTTCAGAAAAATCTCTGGCTCTTTAACAACATGACATGTCAGTTCCTTTTTTTCATAGGAAACAAATGAGTTTACCATACTATCTTCCCTGGGTAAAACCTGCTATGTACCTTTCCATAGATGGAATTATTATACATACTGCAACAAGAGGATTTAACAGGTAATGTTTGTAAAATTTTTTGAGAAGTATTTTATTGTGCAGAAGTTATGCCAGCTTGCTATTTAATTTCTATTATAGAAGAGACATGGTCTTTCCCCCTCAGTGTTCTAAATGAGGTAAGACCACTGAACCGACCTGAAACGATTTAAGAGGGTTATAATTGAATTGTCACCAAGACCATGCAATCTCTGCCAGGGAGCTAATAAAAACGTTTGGAAATACTTTCTACTTTTAAAGCAGCCACTGAACTTGAACATAGAGCCCGGCTAGGGGTTGTTGGCAGACCTCTCTGTGTTGCTCCTACGACCCCAGTGAGCTAGGCAAGTTAAGAGTCCTAGATAACCCTGGATGAAAACTCACAACTGTAGAAGAAAGATGGCAGCAGAAAGAATAGACAGAATGTTCCTTGGCATTGCCTTGGATAGGAAATAAATGTATAGTATTAAGTTCTTTTGTGTGTCTCCTCTCTATCTTTTGTTACCCTGAACTTTCCAACTTACTGTAAAAGAAAAAAAAATATTCTAAGGTCTGAGCTGAAAAGAAGAGAAATTTCTAATTTTGTCAGTACTGTCAGGTGCTACTTTTGTCATTGCTTATAGTCAAATGTTTTTTCCCTAATTTAAGATGATTTATTGTCTGCACTGGTAGAATAGAAGTGGCTAGAATCTTTCAAATGGCAGCCTATTTTGAAAAATAATAACAATAAATCAAAATTGTATTCTGACTACTCTGACTCAAGTTCCTTGCTACATGACTTTAGTTTTATATTTTTCCATACTTTTGAGGATTTTAGGAGGGTGCATAAGTAAGTTTTTGTGTCCGTTAGCCATTATGGAGCAGAAAATCAATCCATTAATCTTTAACAAAGTCCGTGAAGCAGACATTTACTAAAATCAGCCTGCTCTAATTTGATGAAATTGATGCTTTATATAAAACTTTATTTATCTCTTATTGTACAATAATTCTCTTTTTCTCCCTTCTATTATGGTTTGTGTATACTTGCTATATTCTTCCCAGCCTTCTGCCATGCTACTTGTTGGAAAGCAGGGATTGAATCTCTCATTTTTGAATCAGTGCAGCCTCTACACGGTATCACCACCTTTTTGTCATTTAATAGGATCAAAATAGTGTAAAATCTATCTCAATAGTGCAACTGTTATCCCAGGTAAAAAAGCATTTTTATTAATATGTTAAGTCACTTGGACTTAAGTCAACATGGTCATGTAAATATTTACAGGGCATCTTTTAAATTTCATTTTATTCAACAACACTGTCTTGAGCACTTATATTTCAAATTTTTTGTTAGAAACTTGAAATGCAAAGAGACAGAAAATGAAGTCCTGGTTGTCTAGTAAAAGTAATACTTAATTAGGAATTGGAAATCCATTTAGTTTTTCTCAAAAATAATCTTTGAATTCTTCCTTGACTAGCTTCCTATTGCATGACATTAGGTACTTACTCTATAGAGGACTTCAGCATGATAGAAATACAATAATTAATTCTCGCATAGTGGACTGAGTGGAAAATAAGTTCGTCTATCTGAGTAGGGAAGAGTTATGAGTTCTGATAGTTTTCAGTATTTCAGAGCTTTTATTCCTTATCTCACACACACATACACACATAAACCCATACAAAAATGGCTTTATATATATGTATATATGTACACATATTTATATATATATATATATGCTTATATGTGTATATATATGCATGTATATGCTTACATGTATCTATGTATATGTGTATATGTGTATATGTAATATGTATATATGTATGTATATGTATATGTGTGTATATGTATGCTTTTGACCAAAGCTATTTCCGTTCTAGCATTATCATTGGAGTGGGGAGGAATATGAAAAGAAGAATGTGTGTTCTTCCTTCCAACAACAAATTCAACTAAAGGATGTATGAAATCCTAGGTACTATACAAGTCAAAATAAGATCTACTGGAAATAAAGGAAACATCCGTTGAAGTTTTTTATGATTTCAATTAATGAGATAGTGGGAATGAATATTTGTGGTTGAATTGGCCTCAAAGAACATGAACTATAGTCATAGCTTAGCTCATTTTGGGTTTGGATGCTTCACATTTTTTATTTCAACAATTTTCTATGGGTCTCATGCATTTCTACATGTCTTATGAAACAAGGCACTGTCTGCCTTATCTTAGACTATCTGTTTAAGGATGTTTGTATAGCAAACATCCTTGGAAAAGGAGAACAATGTCTTGCTCCAGAGCAAAGGGCAGGTTGGTTTACTATTCACTATAATAAAGATAACATCTGCTTCTGGGGCAAAGTTCAAGCAGGTTTACTGCCCATTACAAGATATTTGGGTTTCCTAATTCCAGAGTTCCTTTCCTGTAATGTACCCTGCTCTGTGTACAGGTTTACCCAGCCCTCTTTGCAGTGACTCATGGGAATTTGGGCTCAGAGAAGTGGAGCAAAAATGATGATATTCTGGCTACTGCTTGTACTATGAGTAACAAATCGTGCTTTGTTTCTGACTCAGGAGCATAGTTTCTTGAAACTCTGCCCATGAAACTATGGCAGGCTAACTTGTAAGCTTGCAAGTAGGGTAAAAAATCTCAAACCCTTCACAGTTCTTAACAGATACAAGAGGTTGATTTCCTATTATATTTAGAATCAAATGACACTAAAAAGTGGACCATCCTTAACTATTTATCAGTGATGATACCAAATTGTTTCTTTTTTTCCAAAAGTCATACAGCCTTGTTACTGTTATTATTATAAATACAACAAAAGCAAGGATGATGACTTGAAAGCTGCAGGTAGAACTATTCCCCCAAGAAATATTATAATAGGATAATTGCATGTTTTGTTGTTGTTGCTGTTTTTCTTTTAGTTAAACTTTTAGGCTCTTAGCCTTCTACACAGAGATCTACTTTATCATTTTGACCTCTCCACAATGTTATTCCTTTTGAGATTCTTAGCAGAAAAAGCCTAGCATTACAGGAGCTAGGTAGCACTATAAATACAGACTATTTGCAGACCAAGCCTCATTCACAACCCTGTGGGGAATCAAGCAAATAGCTAGAGTGTTCTAAATGCAAGGCTTAAAATTTCAGTCATGTTTTGTCTTTTCTGTACTGGGGTGGATTTCCATCACCTATTTCACTGGCATCCTTACTGAAGTGAAACTTTGCCAAGTATTTCACTGAACATTAGGTGAGGATTAAAAGAAAAATACTGTACGTTTTAAGTGTAGTGTGTGTGTGTGTGTGTGTGTGTGTGTGTGTGTGTGTTATGAACCCATATAGGAAGCTTGCAATGATTTCCCCAGGTCTATTATCAACACCTCTCTTCATAAAGAGAGTTCTTGACAGACAAATGCGTGAAAAAATACAATTATTTTGCTCTTTGTTTTCTCTGCATTGTCATTGACTATGGGCTGTTCACTGACACATTTTTAAAGTAAGCCTGTGAATCACATAGTGGGCTAAAGCAATTTTTTGGTGTGTAATTTGGTTCTGTGCCAATATCAATTTTTCTTTAGACCAGTAACTTTTTGAGGGCAGAGCCTCTGCCTTATTTATCTTTGAATTTCTACCCTTGACTCCATTGGCTCTGGATCATAGCATGTGCTCAGTGAGTGTTTGTTTAAATTAATGGAAAAAATGTATTAAAAAATAATAAATGGGCATATTTTCAGATGAATTATTGCCAAGAGAGAATTAAGAAAATGGTTTACTTCTGGCAGAATAACGCCTCTCGTTTCAAATATCCAGTAATGTTTTAAAAACGTGGCTTCAATAATCTTCATCTGTTGTTTTTATAATCGTTTAATTTTTCCTCATTATAATGTGTCAACAACAAATAATTATAGCAAAAACTAACTGAGAACTTACCAAGTGCCAGGTGTTGCTCTAAGCTCTCTCCATATTACCTCATTTACCAATCAAAAAGCTAATAGAACTATTATTTTTATCTCTATTGTGCAAACGAGGAAACGGGTTATAGAGAGGATAGATAATTTGCCCAAGGGCACACAACTAGTTTTTTTTTTTTTTTTTTTTTTTTTTTTTAACACAACTAGTTTTCAAGACAATATGGAGTCAAAGGAAAACTTGATTCTAGGTTGGTGTCTTAATCCATACTGCCTCTTAGAGGAAGGTGGATGTACAAGTGCGTACATTAAAGATGATCCACATTTGCAGGAACTAGCCAGAAGAGGTTAAAAAGAAACTGAAATGCGAACTATTTTGCAACTTCACTTTCTGTTGTAGCAAACTAGAATTTGGCTTTAAAATCATTCTTGTTTCTTCATTCTTGGCAAAAGTTTACTTTCCAGAGAATCTGGCTGGAGCCCATTAAACCTGTATACTAGTAGGGAGAAAAAGCACACATTGTTTTTAACCCGAGATGGAACTTTATAAAGATCATGCCAGGGCTTCACTGTTGACACAGTGGTTAAGAATCTGCCCGCCAATGCAGGGGACACGGGTTTGAGTCCTGCTCCAGGAAGATCCCACATGCTGTGGAGCAACTAAGCCTGTGCGCCACAACTACTGTGCCTGCGCTCTACAGCCCGCGAGCCACAACTGTTAAGCCCACGTGCCACAGCTACTGATAAGCCCACGTGCCACAGCTACTGAAGCCCGTGTGCCTAGAGCCCGTGCTCCACAACAGGAGAAGCCACTGCAATGAGAAGCCCACGCACCACAACGAAGAGTAGCCCCCACTCGCCACAACTAGAGAAAGCCCATGCACAGCAACGAAGACCCAATGCAGCCAAAAATAAATAAAATAAATTAAAAAAAAAATCATGCCACATAACAGGTGTACAATAAATGCTTTTATGGTAGACCGAGGATGGTATTAGATTCTAAATTGCTATCTCATTTTAAACTAATTAGTTTAAACTGATTCCAGTTTACAGACTATCTCATTCTCATTACTGCTTTGTGGGAGCATATATCCAGATCTTAGGTTAGAATACAACATTGATTCTGCAGTAAATATTATGTGTCTTTTGTATGGTATCATAGTCAATTAAGTAACTGGCAAATATTTTCTGATGGTGATTCAATTTACTGACATTTTAGAGTAATTCTATATGTGTATAAATATACAGTCTAAATAAATAGGTCAAGAATCAGAAGTCCTAGAGCTTGGTGGGAATTTTATAATATTATGTAAGGAGATTATTTTTGGGTCATCCAGAGGACAACTTATAACCTGAAACAAGATGTGACAGTTGGCAGTACGCTTTTACCTTGAGTGGGTTTTTCAACTTCCACACTACCAACACTTTGGACTAGATGGCTCTTTGTTGTGGATCTGCCCTATGTGTTTAACGATGTTCATCTAGACACCAGGGACCAGAATCCCTGGTGTCTAGATGATAGTAGCACCCCTTCCAGTTGTGACAATCAAAAATGTCTCCAGATGTTGCCAAATGTGCCCTAGAGGGCAAAATTGCCCTAATGGAGAACCACTGTTAATTGGTGTCTAACAATGTGTTTAAGCGAAGAGGTACTTTCTTTTCTTTTCTTTTTTCTTTTTTAATTTAAGTATAGTTAATTTAAGTTATCATATTAGTCTCAGGTATACAGTGTAGTGATTCAGTTTTTTTTTTTTACAGATTATACTCAATTAAAATTTTTACAGGATGATGGGTATAATTCCCTGTGCTATTCAATATATCCTTGTTGCTCATCTATTTTATACATAGTAGTTTGTGCCTCTTAATCCCATACCCCTATCTTGCCCTTCCTCTCTTCCCTCTCCCACTGGTAACCACTATATTGTTTTCTATATCTGTGAGTATGTTTCTGTTTTGCTATATACTTTATTTTTTAGATTCCACATATCACTGATATACATTATTTGTCTTTGTCTGATTTATTTCACTGAGCATAATATTCTCTAGGTCCATCCACATTGCGGCAACTGGCAGAATTTCATTCATTTTTAAGGCTGAGTAATATTCCATTGTGTGTATATATATACACCACATCTTTATCCATTTGTCTGTTGATGGACACATGGATTATGTCCATATCTTGGCTATGGTAAATAGTGCTGCTATTGAACATTATGGTGCATGTATCTTTTTGAATGAGTGTTTCTGGTTTTTCTGGATTTATACCCAGGAGTGGAATTGTTGCATCATATGGTAGTTCTATTTTTAGTTTTTTAAGGAAACTCCATACCGTTTTCCATAGTGGCTGCAACAATTTACATTAGCACCAAAGTGTAAAAGCGTTCCTTTTTCTCCACATCCTTGCCAACACTTGTTATTTGTAGACATTTTTTTTTTTTTTTTTAGGTAAGAAATGGATTTATTTAGATACACATTCTATAGACAGAATGCAGTCTGTCTCAAAAGGCAAGAATGAACGCCCTGGGAGAAACACACTCCACAGACAGAGTGTGGGCCATCTCAGAAGGAGAGCATCCCCAAAATATGGGGTAGTTAGTTTTTATAGGCTGGGTAATTTCATAGGCTAACAAGGGGGAGGATTATTCCAACTATTTTGGGGAAGGGGTGGAGATTTCCAGGAATTGGACCACTGCCCACTTTTTGACCTTTTAAGGTTAACCTCAGACTGTATCATGGCACCTGTAGGTGTATCTTTTAGATGCTAATGTATTACAGTGAGTGTATAATGAGGCTATAATGAGGTTCCCTAGAAGTCTAATCTTTCAACATCTTGGACCTTGTTGGTTCTAACCAGTTTATGTCATATCCTCAAGGGCTATGTCATTCTTTTAGAGGTTGTGCCCTGCCCCTTTCCCTCCTATTTCTTTCCCCCCTTAGAGATTTTACTCCCATATTCTTATGGGAAACAGAGGGGTGACTTTTTGACAATAGCATTCTGGCATATGTGAGGTGATATCTCACTGTGGTTTTGATTTGCATTTCTCTGATGATTAACAATGAAAAATGTTGAGCATCTCTTCATGTGCCTGTTAGCCAACTGTATGTCTTCTTTGGAAAAATGTCTATTCAGGCCTCCCTGAATGTTTTCAGGGAGAATATTTTCTCCCATTCAGTAGGTTGTCTTTTCCTTTTGTTGATGGTTTCCTTTGATGTGCAAAAGCTTTTAAGTTTAATTAGGTCCTGTTTGTTTATATTTGCTTTCACTTATTTTGTCTTAGGAGACAGATCCAAAAACATTGCTATTATTTTTGTCAGAGAGTGTTCTGCCTATATTCTCTCCTCGGAGTTTTATGATTTCAGGTCTTATATTTAGGTCTTTAAACTATTTTGAGTTTATTTTTGTATGTGATGTGAGGAAATGTTCTAGTATCATTTTTTTACATGTAGCTTTCCAGTTTTCCCAGCACCACTTATTGAAGACACCATTTTTTCTCCATTGCATATTCTTGCCTCTTTGTCATAGATTAATTGACCATAGGTGCATGGATTTATTTCTGGGCTCTCTATTCTGTTCCATTGATCTATGTGTCTGTTTTGTGCCAGTACCATGCTGTTTTGATGACTGTAGCTTTGTAGTATAGTCTGAGGTCTGGGAGGGTGATTTCTCCAGTTTTGTTCTTTTTCCACAAGATAGCTTTGGAAATCAGTCTTTTGTGGTTCCATATGAATTTTAGGATTATTTGTTCTAGTTCTGTGAAAAATGTCATGGGTATTTTGGTTGGAATTGCATTAAATCTGTAGATTGCTTTGGGTAGTATGGTCAATTTAATAATTTTAGTTCTTTCAATCCAAGAGCATGGGTTATCTTTCCATTTCTTTGAATTATCTTCAATTCCCTTCATCAATGTTTTATAGTTTTCAGAGTATAGGTCTTTCACCTTCTTGGTTAAGTTTATTCCTAGGTATTTTATTATCTTTTATGTGATTTTAAACAGGAATTTTTAAACTTTCTCTTTCTAATAGTTCATTATTAATGTATAGAAAAACAACAGATTTCTGTATATTAATCTTATATCCTGCAACTTAGCTGAATTCATTTATTATTTCTAATAGTTTTTGGGTGAGGACTTTAGGGTTTTCTATGTAAAGTCTTATGCCATCTGCAATGAGTGACAAGGTAAGTCTTACTTACCTCTTTCCTTAAAATTTGGATTCCTTTTATTTCTTTTTATTGTCTGATCACTGTGACTAGAACTTCCAATACTATGTTAAATAGAAGAGGCAAGAGTGGACATCTTTGTCTTGTCCCTGATTTTAGAGGAAAGGCTTTCAGCTTTTCACCATGGAGAATTATGTTGGCTGTAGGTTTGTCATAAATGACTTTTATTATGTCGAGATATTCCCCTCTATACCCACTTTGATGACAGTTTTTATCATGAATTGATGTTGAATTTTGTCAAATTCTTTGTCTGCCTGTATTGAGATGATCAAGTGATATTTTATCCTTCCTTTTGTTAATGTTCTGTATTACATTGATTGATTTGTAAATATTGAACCATCCTTATGTTCCTGGAATAAATCCAACTCCACCATGGTGTATGATTCTTTTTATATATTGTTGGATTCAATTTGCTAATATTTTGTTGAGGATTTTTGCATCTCTATTCAGCAAAGATATTGGCCTGTAATTTTCTTCTGTTGCAGTCTGTTTCTGATTTTGATATGAGGGTAATGCTGGTAATCCATCCTTGTAGAATGGATTTGGGAGTGTTCTGTCCTCTTCAATTTTTTAGAATAGGTATTAGCTCTTCTTTATACGTTTGGTAGAATTCCCCTGTGAAGCCATCTGGTCCTGGACTATTATTAGCTGGGAGTTTTCTAAATTACTAATTCAATTTCACTGCTAACAATTGTGTACGTCCTCCAGGAGTGGAGTCTCTGTTTCCCCCAGTCCTGTGGCGCTCCTACAGTCAAGACCCACTGGCCTTCAAAGCCAAATACTCTGGGGGCTCCTCCACCCGATGCCGGACCCCCAAGCTGGGGAGCCTGACGTGGGGCTCAGAACTCTCACTCCCATGGGAGAACTTCTGCTATATAATTACTCTCCAGTTTGTAGGTCACCCACCCGGCGGGTATGGGATTTGATTATGTCACAAGTGCACCCTTCCTACTGTCTTGTTGTGATTTCTTCTTTGTCTTTGGATGTAGAATATCTTTTTTGATAGGTTCCAGTATTTTTTATTGTTGGTTGTTCAGCAGTTAGTTGTGATTTTGGTGTTCTCGTGGGAGAAGGTGAACTCAAGGTCTTTTACTCCACCATCTTGTCTTCTCTCCCCATCATATTTCTGGAAGAAAGAGGAGCTGATTTGTTAGGATCCTTTGCTCCAGCTCTGAGGAATTTAGGGCTCAGTTGAAGGGGCCTGAATCATGGGAGGTGAGGCTCACAATGGTTTTAATAGAGAAAAATCTTAGAACACTTGAGTCATCAGATATCACAGGATAGTATAAGCATTCTGAAATAAGGTGACAAACCTGTACTGAAGCAGTTAAGTATTATACTTACATTTCATTGCAGTGTAATAACTTCATCTATCACACTAAATTAATGTTGTTAATTTGAATTTTATTGCTTTCATAATTTTGTTTGTATACATTGTTAACTCATTTCGGTTGTAGAATTAAAGCTCTAAGCATAAGGAGTTTATACTTAGTTTTGTGTTTATGCATATTTAACCACCATAATAGTAAAAATAATTTGTCAACACCAGAAAGCCTCAAAAATGATTTTTTTCCACTAGTAGGGATTAGTGCACTTCTGAAGTTTGAGAAACGCTGGATTTGAGGTATCAGAGGTTGAATGGAGGGAGGGGTAGCAGACCAATGGGAGGAGGTCAGTGTTGATAAATTTGGGGAAAACTCCAGACTTAGATGCTGAACTTATGCCACATCATTTTAACTTGTGCCAAGTACATAAGAAATAAAAATCGGTGTTCTCTTTTTATAACTAGCTCACAAAATTACAGAGACTGCTAACTGAGTTATTCTATGTTTTTCCTTTTGACAATATTAAAAAGTTTATAAACACACTCTTGCCTTGTGTAAACTGCAATGTGGAAAGAATGATTATTCAAGCAAGATAGCTTCAATTTTTATCACAGTTGAAGACATCAGAATCAGAGATAGAATTGGGTATGTTTTCAGGTCATTTTGACAATTTACTGTGTCACACTGTACAAAAAAATCACCCCTTGTGATTTTAGAGGTAGTGTAATGGCCTCACAGGCTGAAGAACATGCTTCCTTTATCTGATATGCTCCCATTCTTTTCGGTTTTTGTTACTTTACTTCTCCGTTGTACTGATTTGCTTGAAGAATCGTTGAGACTTCACTGCTCTATATACCAAAGGAACTGGAAAACCTTCCACTTCCAGCCATAATCCTTTGCCTCTTTTTTCTTTTATTATCTTCCCTTGGAGAGTGTTTTGGACTGGTGGTCAATAAAGTACAAGCGTAAAATTGATCATAAACTGGTCATGGTTTCAATGGTTGACGTGGAAGAGCCCAGTCCTTCCTACCGAACCCATCTCTCTCCATTCCCAGAGAGGGGAGATCCCTGGAATGACTGAGTCCTCCAGCTCCAGAAGAGCTGTAGATTATACTCTTCCCTGGGCTGCAGGACAAGAGAATGTGGAAAAGTAATTAGGTATCAGTTAGCATTTCTTAGTTTCCTGGGAGGAGGAGACTTCCTTTTAACCTGTGTACCATGGAGATGATGGGCCCCTCTCCAGCAACAGCCTAGACATCTACATTGCCATAAAAACAGCCAAGCCAGAATTTCTTAGTTTTAATCTAAGCTGTAATGAAGCAACACTGGTTTTGAAGACTAAAGAGAAAAAACCCTGAAAGAGAGAGAAGGGGATTTCTGAGGAGAGAGTTTTGGAGAGTGTTTGCAGTACATTGGGAAGCTTTTTGTCCTTTCTCCCTTTAGGGGGCAGTAAGATGATCACTTGTTTCATGTGTCTTCATGGAATTTGGGGCCATCTGAAGATTTGTGTTGTATTGCATCTCTAAAAAGACCCAATAAAAATACAAGCAATAAATCAGACAAAATTTTTACTACATCATTAGGATGGCCCTCAGCTAATTAGACTCACTCCTTCAAAAAAGTGAGATGACTCAGTTTACATTTTATATGCAACTTTTTGGAAAGAAACATTCTTTGGTACTTAATTTGACATTATTATCACAAAGTCTTAATGAAAAGAAGACAGTTTATGAAGGAAGTTTTATCTGTCACTGTATAAGCTCTAATGTATAGTATTCATACTTTGAGGTCCTGATGTTTGAAAAAGGAAATTGCTGTGATTTTGGAATCAAGTCTCTCACTCTTAGAAATAAACTAGCAGCATTATTTGATAGAAAAATTTGAGTCACTGTTTTATAATGTCAAACTCCAGTAAGACAAGTGAAAATGTAGGCCTAGTTTCTTGTAGGCACAGTTGTCTTGTAAACGCCAACATATTTGATGGGTGTGACTTGTACCGAGTTTGTTAAAGCTATAGAAAGAATCTCTGAGAAACAGGAATAGAGACTTTAACCTTCTGAAAGTTCATAAGCTCATTGAAAATGTTTTGGACTCCTGATTATCTTTGTAAAAGAAACAAGGTCTTATTTCTTCCAAAGGCCAGTCTTCCAGGAGATGCACAACTGTGCTTTATATATTGACATATTTCTCAGAACTTTAAACTGTTAACACCAAGTTTATTTGAAATTTTATGAAACAAATTATCTCTTGACTATTTTATTTGTTGTCTCTTGAACTTTATATATATTATAAGGGAACAGGCTGTCATGGTTACATTATGGGTAAATCTGGTTCTATAGGGATAAGAAATAAAGTTAAATGATGCAAAATTCACTCCCCTTAAAGATGCAAAAATCCCTCCTTTTAAACATATTTTTATTTTATGTTTTAAATACAAGTAACTTCTAAATAGAATGCTTTCAGGTATGTGCATTACAAGCCACCTATTATTCTGTATCCTTGAGGAAGAATTCTTTTCTAAGAAGATAATGCTCATGACTGTGGGCATTAAAAACTGACATTTCAGGTATCAGAGAAGAAAAAATACTTTCAAGTCTTTGATCTGGAATAAAGAGCCATCTGAACAAAGCAGAGAATGATCCTTCATCAACCACAGAGAATCTAGACAACCCGAGCACCTTTTTTTTTCTATTGTAACTGATGTTCATGTTATGCATGTTTTCCAAATACAGACTAAAATACCATGTTGTTCTACTTCATCTCTGCACCAGAGGGGAGTACCTAAGGAATATGGAAATATATTTTCACAGCTAAGTTTTGAGACATATACTTCCTTTCTCCTCTAATCCTCTCCACTTTCTTACCTTTCTCCTCAATTTAGGGAGATTTCTCCATCAGTTATAGAATTAACTCTGTGTGTAAAGGAGGGCAAATGGTGTCTCAGTTGCTAATGAAGTTTAATTTCCACTGAAGCAGTTTTCATAAGTACTTGAAACATTAAAGAGAGATCTCAAAAATCCTGTCAGAGAGGGAGTTATAACTTTCATGAACTTGGCATTCATTCATTCAACAACTACTTCCTGTATGCCTGAGATGTACAGGGAACAGTGTACAGGTCCATATATTAATTAGAAATTGTCCATGCCTTCTTGTAGGAGGAATAAATACTTAACTGAAATTAGAATTATGTAAAAGTATCATAAACCCATTTGAAGAGCCAAGAACACTTCCTAGAAAATAAATGGCATTTGACCTGGATCTAATATATAAAAAACAATCTTACCATGGAAAATAGAGGAAAGGACAACCCAAGAAGAGAGAAGAATGTATTCAAATGCAGAATACATTTGAATGTATTCAAATTCAAATTAGTATCGGGAAATATCAAGAAGGGTGGTAGATTATATATTTAAAGTTTTTTTTTCAGCTCAAGACAAATCTTATCACTGACCTTTTCCACTCTTAACCAACCATCTGTATCCTGTTATGGCCAGCTTCTCCCAGCCCTACCTAGTCACCCCAGCTGAAAGACCTGGTGCAGCTTTGTCCAGCCCTTGGTACATTCCTGACTAGAGTTGAAAGTTTTATTGACGTCTTCGGTCCCAGCAACAGGGGAAGTCTGGAATCAATCCTGTTATCCTGAATCCAGGCTCAGCTGTACTAGGGTGAGCTCTTACAGTTAAGGGGGCCCTGAGCTACATACCACCTCTACCCAATTCTTTGGTCCCTTGTGCTGAACTTCCGCCCATGAGATCACTAATATACTGCCAGTCTCTTCCTCTAGCTAGGGGTCCTACTCCCAACATCCTTGTTCCTGGATGCCCTACTATTTTGAAGGGATTGATTGGTCCATACTGACAATACGATTGCTTATGTAAAAGTATAGTTCCTGCTATTCGTTCTCCTCCTAATGTGCATTTTTCCCTGCAGTGAATCTCCTTTGATGTCAAATCTTGACATAACCAAGACTGACGGGGCCTCATCACTTTGATACTGCTCTTGGAACACTGACTTTGTCTATCGGCGTCTCTTCTCTCTACTTCGAGGTCAGTTCTGGACTCAGACCAACTTCTCAGTGCAACACTTAGGCTATTTGGATAATAGTAACAGAAACTTATTTGAGCTAATCTAAGAGTGAGACTAAGAAACATTTATTGGAAGAATATGGGAGTTTCTCACACGTAGACAAAAAAGCTATAGGATTAGATCTTTAGCAAGGTAATACGGAGGCTAGAGGCAGCAGGAAATGATGGGCTGTTTGTTCAGGATGCCGTCACCATGGGGGCGAAATCAGCTGCACATCTTTTCTCTTGAAATCCTGAGCTCAATTACAGGGAGTTAAATTCCTTAGAGTAATTGTGTATGGTTGAATGGTCGAGATTAATCTATATTTTCCCCTCCCCTTTGGGCCCCTTGATTGACATCCTACCAAGATCACAGTCAGTGGGAACAGAGTAAGCCTCTAAACAAAATGATAGTGCTGCATACAAATGGAGTTGTAATGGAGATTGGGCGAACAATACCAATACAGTCAACTGTACTCAGCCTCTCTTTTTGTATCTGGTCTAAGCTGTTTCCTCCTCACTGGGTGATACTATTTGGGTCCAGATGCATCAAGACTAAGCTCTCCCAATTGATGACAATACTGGAATCTCTAACGTTACTTTTTTCTTTATAAGGCCTCTTGGAGGATTCTTTTAAAGTTTGGTCAGACTTGGGTTGCTTGCCTAATGAATCGCAATCCAAAATTCTCTAGTCAAGGGATCACATTTACTTTACTTCTGTTAGGTTTGAGAGGAATAACAAGTTGTGATATCATATCTATCTGTAATTACAAAACTGCAGTCAGGTTTTAAGACTCTTAGTTTCTGAGGCACAGTATCAAGATTTCCTAAGCCTCTAAATTTAGATTGGGTTAAAATTAATTCCGACTAATTCGGATACTATCTACTGAAGCCTGAAATTGAAGAAAGTAATTTTAATACAAATTGCATTTGTGCTTGTTGTAGTTTAATATAGTTTGCAACTAATAACTGTATTTAATAAGATTTGATGTTTCTTATTATTGACTTGCAAATCCAATACATATTTTCAAAAATTCTTTTTCTTAAACAGTAAAAGTGTAACATTTTAAATATATGAAGTCCTTGTTAAAAAAAGCTATTTCTCATACTTGTCCTAAAGCAGTCCTCACTCTTCTCAATTTGATCAGTCATGAATTTATTTATTCTTTTATTTCACTCGAACAAAAGCTGAGTGGTTAACATATTAGGACAAGATGATATTTAAAGACATTTTCAGTTAAAATAGTCAGTGACTCTATGACTCTTCAGTATGTTGCTGGGCTTTTATCTTCTCCTGTCGTGATGATCATCTTCCTACACATAAAAGCGTGCTTGATTTAATAAATTATAGCCAACTTTGTCTCCTAATTTAGTTCAAATGTGATGCTAAGTAGGTCAAAATGATTAACTTTAACATTTTGTAAACCAAGTACTTTTGCAGAGAACTTCTTTCTCCTTTGATTACTCACCAATTACATATTGCCCCTCAACCACTTTCTATGTGTCAATGTGTGTATCCTGGCACCAGGAGAAGGAGTATCAGGTGGGTGAACAACTCAGCATAACCCATAACCAGGACTGGAGAAAAAACAACTTAGACTTGCTTTGTTCTCTAACAATAGTCTTGTAATATTAGCTCAGCTGTTGGATTGTGGTGTACATGTGAAATGGCAGAATTGTCAGATTATAAGAACCTCAATTAAAAAATAAACAGCAACAAGAAGACATTTTTAATTTATTTCTTTTATTGTAACTACTATTGATAGCAATAATCATCTGGTACTCTCTTTTTTTAATCCCATTTTATTTATTTATTTATTTTAACATCTTTATTGGAGTATAATTCCTTTACAATGGTGTGTTAGTTTCTGCTTTATAACAAAGTGAATCAGCTATACATATACTTATATCCTCATATCTCCTCCTCTTGCATCTCCCTCCCACCCTCCCTATCCCACCCCTCTAGGTGGTCGCAAAGCACAGAGCTGATCTCCCTGTGCTATGCAGCTGCTTCCCACTAGCTATCTATTTTACATTTGGTAGTATATATATATGTCAATGTTACTCTCTTACTTCATCCCAGCTTACCCTTCCCCATCCCTGTGTCCTCAAGTCCATTCTCTACGTCTGTGTCTTTATTCCCGTCCTGCCCCTAGGTTCATCAGAACCATTTTTTTTTTTTTTTTTTTTTAGATTCCATATATATGTGTTAGCATACAGTACTTGTTTTTCTCTTTCTGACTTACTTCAATCTATAAGATAGACTCTATGTCCATCCACCTCACTACAAATAACTCAATTTCATTTCTTTTTATGGCTGAATAATATTCCATTGTATATATATGTGCCACATCTTCTTTATCCCTCTGTCGATGGACACTTAGGTTGCTTCCATGTCCTGGCTATTGTAAATAGTGCTGCAATGAACGTTGTGGTACATGACTCTTTTTGAATTATGGTTTTCTCAGGGTATATGCTCAGTAGTGGGATTGCTGGGTCATATGGTAGTTCTATTTTTAGCTTTTAAGGAACCTCCAAACTGTTCTCCATAGTGGCTGTATCAATTTACATTCCCATCATCTGGTACTCTTGACTAGAACTTAGCTTTCTGTGTAACACATTTCAGAAATATTTCATGAAAATGAGAAACGACATTAGATTGTCTTGGGTTAAAGACAGTGTACATGTTGTAAGGAGGCAGAAGGTGAAAGATGATCCTGATATTAAATATAATAAGTTTTATGACTGTACTTCTTAGAAAGCAATGGAGCATTCTTAATCTGGGCTCAGCTCCACTGCTTTCAATGAAGAATTCTTACTATAAATGTACTGGATCAATCTAGATTCAGTTGCAAGCAATAATGTAATATGCAAAATGTTTCTCTCAAATCTTTGCTGCCAGTGAATCAGCTCATAATAGAATGCACTACTGATTTCAATTAAAAAGTTGTTAAGTGCATAGTGTGAGTGTATAAAAGCATAATTAAAAAGTAGTTTAACCAAGCAGCAAAAATGCTAATATTTGAAATTATTGAAAGATGTATATTAGGAATTACGTTAAAATATGACTTACTGAAAAACATGATTCTTTTGCTATGAGACATAGTATAGAGATATGTTAACACAGAAAGAAGGAAATCTAAAATTGTCATGAAAGCAGTAGGTTCATGGAAAGTCCTTATGAAATCCACAAATCTATATTAAATATCTATTATAACTCAACATTGTGCTAACATGCTAGGATAATGATTTTCAAAGGGTAGGGGTGGGGACATAACAGAATTTCCTCATTGATTTTTCAAATACACCTATTTTGGAAAAGAATTTGGAACTATATTCCTGTATATTACCTTCAGTATTTTTGAGTGTGAATAATGTGATCCAGTTGTGACTGAGAAAAATATGAAATGAAATATAATCCAAATGAGTTCAAATATTATGCACGTAGCAAATCCTTCAGTCTGAATATGAAAAAATATGTTTATATTTCTATGAGCATGAAAAAATCAGGTTTTCTCCCTCCAAGGTAAATGCTAAATTTATATTTAAGGGCTATGGATTTGATGGAATCCTAGGTTTTTAGTTTGCTTAGAGTGTCTTGATTTGACCCCAACTTATAAACGTGGAATCAAATCTAGTGTAAGATGACTTAGTACAGTCATTACTAATTGTGATGGATAAGGAAGAATTAAGGGAAATGTTGAGAATTGAGCTGACCCTTAAAGGGAGTTCAGAAATTGATTTAGAAAAGAAAAGAAAGGTGATGAGGGGCATGTTGACTTATTTCCTGAGACTTCTTTTCGTCCATTTATGAAATGCTTTTGTTTTAGTTGACTGCATTTTTAGTTCAATAAATCTATAGTCACATATGTGGCTGCAAACAATGCATTATCAAATTTCCAAAATAACCAATTGGCTTTTTTGCTTTTTAAAGGATTGTATAGTAAGAGAGAGACTAAGCGTTATCTTTATATTGCTCTGTTTCCTTCACCAAGATATCTGATCACTTTTGTGACTAAGCTATTTGAACAGTCTGCAGTTTGCTGAACCTTGACCCCATATTAACTGAAGCAGTTTCAAATCCATTACAGGGAAGGTAAGTCACCTTTGTAAGTCGAAGATTCTCATAAATTATTTTCATTATAGACTAATGGTCTGTGGAGATTCAAATCTATCCAAGAGTTGAATGTACTGTTTTCTGTGTACTGTGGTGCAGTAGGGAAATTACAAATCGTTTTAAAGCTTCAGCCCTTTAGGGAAAATCAATTCAGACTCCATTAAAGTACCATTTAAGTCTTCTTCTGACCAGATATTTTGCGGGCATTAGTGCAGAACAGCATTATTTCTTTTACAAATATTGTGAATGATGGATATTTCATGCTCTGGTTTATTTTCGAGTTGGGAAAGAGGTCAAATTAAATAATATCCATTTATAATAATTATGAGAAACTATTATTTTTTGCCATTTCCTACTTGACACACTCCAATCACTGTGATAAATGTGTTACACACTTTAAAGTAACACCCTTCAGAACCCTTTCAGGAAAATTAGAAAACCAAGGGAGAGAAAGCTCAATAACTTACCCAAAGTAATCCAACTGGTAAGTGAAGAAGTCAAATTTCAAACCCAGACCTGAATTTTTAATCCCTTCTCCATTAAATGGGTGTAATTTCTTTCCCTAAGTCACATGGCTGGTGTTTTGGCCAAGAGGGTTTATTGCAAGTAATAGACCCCGCTCAAAAAACCTTATGAAAAGAAAAAAAGAAAATGTGTTGGGAGCATATAGGGATGATCAGCAAAATTTTAAAAAGTGCCGAAGAAACCAGTTGTTTCAGAGTTCAGGAACTGGAACCAGGAATAAAATGAGATCCATTTCTCTTTTCATTTCCTATATTATGGTAGGCTCAGAAATTTGACACATACTGATTTATATCTTTGCAAGTATTGTTTGGTTAAGCTGCCATTATTCCTTTTGACAGCTGTGATAACTAAGACATAATCTGTGAATTGATTTGTCCAAGGTGGGTGGCTGATTAGCTCCAGAGGTAGTGCCCAGCCCTCCAGACATTGTACTGTGCTCTGCTAATTTATTTCTCTTTTATAAAGCCCTAATGTATCAGTATTCCTGTAAGTATTAAAAACTTTTTAATTTTAGAGAGACTAATGGAAATATTAGTACATTTTAAAGAGAAAACCAATTTGATATTTGAGATCTCTTATAGCTCATACATCCTTATCGATATTGACCATATGAAACCCAGGGCAATTAATCTATAACTTAAAAAAAAAGTGTTTGGCACTAAATTATAGTATTAAATGAAAAGTTACCTTCACTAATATGGATTTCATTAATTCTCTGGAAAAATTTTTCATTAAAATGCTTTTCTAACAGATAGCTATTCTGAAATACAACATTTAGTTTGCAGATGATGCACAGTGGGAAAAAAGCTCTTTTGATAAAAATTATTCAGTATTCTTTTCTTAACCTTTACCTTATGTAGACATGCTAATAAAATAAAGGTGAAGCTATGGATTAGTTTCTATGATACTTAGAACGTTTTTTACCTTTTGCTTTGCAAGTGATTTCACATAGACATGTTTCCAAATTAGATGCCTTACCCACAAGATGGTGTCCTAACATTAACAACCAGTAGGTTGATCTTACAAATAGTATTGACTTTACTTGACAAAAATGTTTTTCAAGTTGAAAATGCCAAGTGCCCATGCATAACAATAATTACTCCTCAGCCTGTGGTTTTGTGCAAAATGTACTTGGGAAAATGTATTGTTCAACTCAATTTGATTAACTCTCGTCATAGATTTGTATTTATTTACATTAATGCTACACTGGAATATTCAGTTCATTAACTTCTAATTTAGCTAAAACAAAGGGGAAAACTGTTTTCCTTGCAAATCTTGACAAATTTTCAAATGGCACAATAGTTGAGGTTTGTGTAATGTACATTTTATTTTGTCATGAGAAATACACTTAAGAACTTAATATTTTTATCATGTTTTTAAAAATTTCCATAATGGTTTGCTTTTGAAATCATGGATGGTCATATTTAGTTAATCTTGCACTTGAGTGCATTTAAAATTTGAATATGGTAAGTTGTATGTTGTTTTCTGCTTTTAAAAACCAACATTTATTTCCAGGATCCTGAGAAATCCCTGGTTCTAATAATTTGTACTGGTTATCACTGACTTTTGAATACATATAAACACTTTCTAATACCAATTCTTGGGGGAAAAGAGGTTGAATGCATTCTACTGCTTTTAAGAGCGTTTGAATAAAAAAAAGAAATTGTCTCAGATAAAATTAAGTAGACTGATAGCCTATAACTTTGTTATTTATTTATTTATTTATTTATTTATTTTTGGCTGAGTTGGGTCTTCATTGCTGCACACGGGCTTTCTCTAGTTGCAGCAAGCAGGGGGCTACTCTTTGTTGCAGTGTGCGGGCGTCTATTTGCGGTGGCTTCTCTTGTTGTGGAGCGCAGGTTCTAGGCACGCGGGCTTCAGTAGTTGTGGCTCGCAGGCTCTAGAGCGCAGGCTCAGTAGTTGTGGCACATGGGCTTAGTTGCTCTGTGGCATGTGGGATATTTTCGGAGCAGGGATTGAACCCGTGTCCCCTGCACTGGCAGACGGATTTTTAACTATTGCGTCACCAGGGAAGTCCCCCTAAATTTGTTTTAACACTAACTTAAAAGAAAGCTAGACTTGCCCTACATTGAAAGCAGTACTTTTTGCTTTTAAAAAGATATTTTCATATGGGAAAAGAATCTAAAAAAGAGTGGATATATGTATATGTATAACTGATTCACTTTGCTGTACAGCAGAAACTAACACAACATTGTAAATCAACTATACTCCAATAAAAATTAAAAAAATAAAAAGATATTTTCCATGTTCTGTTAGTTGTTAAAAAGTTGTCAAAGTGTGTTTTGGGGACCTTTCTGTATTTTCACCCTGAAAAAGAAAGTTCATACAAAATCACTTGGCTATGTTAGAGGGCAAGAAAGAAGTATATCAAAATGAGATATACAGAATCAGTTCAAAAGTTATCATCTGCATTAGTGTGAATTTTATAGAGTTTTGAAAATAAATCTGGCAATATATGTTTGAAAAAAGTATATACATACTCCTGAACTTTGTGCCACCGTTAGAAATCTATCCTACAGAAATAGAGGTACCAGTCTATTAGGGTATATGTACAATAATATTTATTCCAGCATTGTTCATGGAAGCCAAAGTAAAATAATACTGTAAGAAGGTGAGTGCCCATCAAAAGATGAATAATTGAATATATTATGTATCTATACCATGGAATATCATTTAGCTGCTAAAAGAATGAACTAAAGCTATTGAGCTATAAAAATTGCCTAGAGGAAATTATATAGGTATTGTTGAATGGGAAAATAAAGGAATTTATAATGAGACCTCATTTTTAAAAAAACAAAAATCATATATTTATTATACATATGTACATTTATACGCCCATATATGTTTGTATATGATTAAATATTCATGGAAGGAAGCACGGAAGAATTCATATTAGTTTATTTACATGAGGTCCTTCTTGAGGGCTCTCACAGTTTCCCCAGAAAGCAGACTCTGAGATAGTGATTGGCATGCAGGAAGTTTATGGAGTGCTCTCAGGGTCAACCACTGAGGGAAATGAAGGAAAGTAGATTAAGCTGAGGGAGGGACTGGGCCGTGATACAGTCACTGCAGCAGCTCAGCTGATCCCATGGAGACCTCTGGAGCTGGGATGTTCCTGCATAGTCATTCATAACTAGAACAAGGGAGTCATTTTGCTCTACATTCTCTATTTGCCTTCCTCCTCCTAACCCTCCACACTGACTAGTCATTGCATGTGGACTGCCCCCAGGAAGGAGGTGTGATATAGCTACAGCTCTGCTCAGCTGAAGGTAATCCTTAGAAAGGAGGATTCAGCTGTGAGCATCAACTGTCAACATTCCCAGCAATTGAAGGAATAAGCGCTCTACTCCTGAAAGTGGTAAGGAAATTTAGTTGGCACACCGTAACATTCTCTAAAGAATAGGGTGAAGAATAATGTGGTTGAATGGGGAAGGAGAGAGGAAGAGGTAGCCATACAAGAGAAGAGAAAATAGTTTTAATAAAAGCATGTAAACAAGTGGTAAATGTGCATCAATACTGCAAGTGGTGTGGGAGTAGCAATGCTATGAAAAATTCATAATGTTTTACCTAGAAAAACCTTCCAAAACCTTTCTTGACCCAATTTTTGGGGTTATCTTTGCTTTTCAATGTACCGGATTTTCTTTGACAGCACTGAAGGGATAAAATGCTCAGTGAAGAAGGATTGAGAAGTAAGCTTAAAGATTTTATTTTCAGAAGGAATAAATGTCTGATGAAGGAAATGACATCATTCTGTACACTTATTGCAGTATTTTGGCTATGGTAACTGTATTCTTACTAAGATGCTATATTTGGAGAAAAAAAATTGTCTTGGGAAAAGAGATAAACACGTTGATAATTTATTGTTCCTTAATGTATCATAGTAAGGCTCTGAACTACTTTAGCTCGACTTTATATACAGCTTTGTAGTTTTCATTTATTGAATAGCTATCATATACCAGGTAGTTTATTAGGCCCTGGGGGACTAGAAACTACAGAATTAGTGGTTCAGAGCCTTGTAGGAAAGGCAAACGAATAATCAATCACAGAGTGATAAGGTTATGGTATAGATAGAGTGTTATGGGAGCTCAAATGACTACCCAAACCAGAAGGTTGCAGGCTGAGGATGTCAAAGCTTTCAGGAAGAGAATACATCTGAATTGTGGGTGGATACTGGGGCAGGTGAATAATAAAAAAGAAGATCTAAGTGTAAAAAGGGCACAGTCAAGGAGCTGTAAGTAGTCCAGTATATTGCAGTTGAGACTGTAAGCTGTATGGATTGGGATGAGGGTCTAAGTCTTAGGAGACCATGTTGGAGAAAAAAGCAAGAACAAGATCATAGTTAGGATCCTGACAGGAAACACAGGGCACAAATAAGGTAATCTGAAGAGAGTATAATAAAGCACCTATGTTTAAAGAAGTGGTTGGGGGGTAGGGCAAGGGTTGGACATTCCCACCCTAGGCCTAATACAGCAAGAGTTAGAGGGGCTTATTAGAGCCTGGAGACAGCTGGCTAAGTAGAGGGAGCTGCCTTCCTCACAGGAGGAATGTTACAAACCTGCAGTGACATTGAAAAGAGGGAGCTGGGAGAACAAATAACTTGATGGGACCACAGGGAAGGTGAGCCCATTGTTATGTCCTTGCAGGTTAGCATGGAGAAAGGTGGAGAAGAGCAGAATGCAGTTCTGGAGGGGCAAACAGAAGATCTCTTCCTTGCATAAGTGACAGTTGCAGAATTGGAGATTAAGTAGGAGGTAAGTAGATGAAAAAAGGGAAGGAAGCAAATGGAGCAACATGGCAAGATTCTGTAGCAGGAGTGTGCATGGTGAATATAGAGACTAAAATAATGCCAGTACAGCTAGGGTAGAGAGCAAAGATGTGGGACATGAAGTTATAAAGGCAGACTATACAGGGCCAGTCATGCCAAATTAAATACTTGTTATATGACCTTTAAACATTTTTTTGGTAAAACATTAACTGCTCCCTTACTGTTGGTTATAAATGTAAAGGGAAATGAAAAAAAAATGGTAAAACCAATATTCATTTAATACTCTGAAATTTAAAACATTAAACACATTGGGAATTAAAGTGTTTTATTTCTTTGAAAAAAGAGTCAACTGTAGTTTGATCAGTGTTTGCCTTTTTCTTCTTATAATGTAACAGCATATGGGACAAGAATCTTTTTTTCATGTCTTAGTGAATTGTCATACTCCTTTCAAAATTTGGATTCATTTCCAAAATTTTATCTTTTGCACTTTGAATGTTGTGAAATATCTCCAAGAGCTCTTTCAATGAGAAACTTTTTGCAGGTGTCATTTCTCTGGGATATCTTAATCTTTTTCGTTGTAACTGCTCATTTAGGACAATGAGTTCTAATAATATCCAATTTCACTTCTAGTAGTATTGCTTTTCACTTCTTTCTTGTACTTTCGTATTTTGACCAATTCTCTCTTCAGATTATTCAATATTATAAAATGTTACTGGGTTTGTCACTGAGAGACAAGGAGACAACACAACTACGTGCTTTACTATCTGAAGGTAAAGTGAATGACAGATGCACAATGACCGATCACCAACAGACTTTAAAAGAGTTGACATGATTGGTAACTGATCATGATGTGCAGTTGCTATTTATACAGTGATTTGTAGGCTAAAGAGCTAGCAGCAAGTCTGTTCTTCATGCAATTTATTCACAGTAAAGGTACCACGGTAACTAAAATTTGAACCATTTTGTTGAGGGACTGTTGTTATTTAAACTATATTAACTGAAATTCATACATTTGAAACAATGTGAAGCCAGGACTACCTATGTATTTAATCAATGGCTAAGCAGAGAGCAAAAGGAACAAACAATTTTGGGAAATGTATTAGGGTAGATAAAAAAAAGAGGGAAATATGAGTCCTCGTCCAGCTTTGTATTTGGATTACTTCTTAATTTAATGTGGGACACATTATACAGAAATGCGTCATATGTGCTATGCTTAGAAGTGAGTAAAATTAATAGAAGCTCCTATCTGCTACATTTAAATTTTATGATTCTTTAAAAGGTGATAATTTCAAGTGGTTAAAATTTCAAGAGACACAAAAGGCTATACAATGAAAAAAGTCTTACTGGCACCCCTTTCCCAGCTACCAGGTTCTCTTCATTGAGGGCAACTGACATTATCCTTTCAGAGGTAGTCTTTGCATATACAAGCAAACATATTCACAAACACACTGACAAAATTTTCTCCCTTTTAAAAACACCCATTCTAAGCAGCTAATATTTATTGAGCATTTGCTATGTACCAGACAATGTGCTGACCTTTATATTCTTTATTTCATTTAGTTCCCCAATAAACTTTGAGATAGGTTGTTATCATGGCAGAGGGAAATCCATCTCCAAAAGTTTAACTTCTTTTTCCAAAATCATGCATTTGGTATGTGGTGGGGCAGTTATTGTCATGTAAGTATTTTGAATTCTCAAGTGCAGGCTGTTAATTACCAGACTACACTATCTAGGATCTGTGTAGAGGTCATGCAATACCATTTTATTAGCCTAACAGTCCTTTTACAGTACAGGAAATTCTTTTTGCTAATTCAGTCTATGAAAATATGGTGCTCAGGAGGTTTAAGAGAGACTGAGGTTTGTCCAAAAGCATTAGATATCTCTCTCAGGAGACTGGCCACCATCTGTACTGGGAAATCGGCCAGGTTGCTTGGAAGGAGCCCAACCCTGAGTGCATGTCTATGGTCTGTTCTCTGAGACTGTCAGGCAGTCCCTCTCCCTGTTGGTTATTGGCATTCCGCCTGACACTCAGCAAGCGCGGGAGCACGCACACACACCACACACACACACATATACACACACACAAACATATCATTTTGTTCAGTTATTCATTCCAAAACAAATATACCTATTAAGTGTCTTAAACTTGCACAATAGAAATATGAAGTTTAGGAAAACTAACAACCCATGCCAAAGCCTGTGAACCTTCTTGATTTCATAAACTGAGTGCTGCTTGGCAGTTTATGCTTAACAGTCTGTTGTGAGCAGAAAGACTACCCTGGTCAGGTCTGGTTAGCAGTTGTGCGTGTTTTCTAGTTGTCTGCTTCCTGAATGTGTCTTTTGGAGCACTCTTGGAGTGTCTCAGGCTCCCTTTTCTCCACCATGGACTACTCTCACCTTTCTTTGTTACAGTGGTGTTGCTGAATGTTTTCTCTGATGCTTTTATTTGAGAGTGGAAAGCTTGAATGAAGATGAAGTTCAAATTTTTAAAAAGTCAAGTGAGCTTTATTGGCTTCAGGAACTCTGGGTCAAATTTCAGTAAGAAATTTACACACACACACACACACACACACACACACACTCTGTTCTGAGATATCTTGTCATGCAGACTAAGTGCTTCTCCAAGGAAGCTTTTAAATGAACTGCACAAAACCTGGTTAACAGTTGAATGTGAAAGATGATGATTTTCAATAGCTGCTAATGTTAGGGGGAATGTGCTGTATTTTCCTGCAAGTCTGAAGGCCTTGGATCTTGGCATCATTTGGTGTTTGTGTTCCAGAGCAGAACAATGTCTCATGATATTTAGGGGTTTGGAGTCATTTCTTTCTGTAAACTAGGTTTTTGTTTCAAAATCTAGTCTCCACTTGGCTCGACTCCAGGTGTATGCTTTTTGATTTGTAGTTTTATGAATATTAGACAAAGAGTAAAGATTATATCCCATCTGTAAAATGACTTATATTTACTATTTTGTAATAATATCTGATAAATGAAGTTAATTAAAATATTTCTAGATAGAAGTAGCTGTATATCAGTAGATGATCTCATTTGCTACTTTTGATCTCGGGTGGCCTCAGCCTGCAGCGGCTTGAAGCAGGATTTCGGTTCCCGGCAGAGATTGAAGTTAGCCTGTGGCAGTGAGAGTGCTGAGTCCTAGCCACTAGACCACCGGGGCCAGTAGCCAGTGGTAAGGCCCTGGCCCTTCAGCTGTGTAGAAATGAATTTCCACATAGAGACAGAAAGCAGTGAAACGAGTAAAGTGTTTATTAGGAGGAAAATGAGTACGTGTGGATAGACAGGCGGGTGGCCTCAGAGAGAGAGTTTCGTCCTCGTGGTAGTTGGAATCACTTTTATGGGACATTTCTTCTGGGTTTCCTTTGGCCAATCATCTTGCTTTGCCTGGTTCTGAGTCCGTATTCGGTATATCTGAGGGTCCTCCCATGTGTGAGCGTGCATCTCTTAGCCAAGATGGATTCTAGCAAAGAGGCCTCTGGGTAGGTTGACATCACTTACTATGGGGTGGCGCCCCCTCCTTTTTTGACCTCCAAAGAGTGTTTCTGCGCATGTATAGTTGGGAAGGTCTCCTTGACTTTGAGAATGAGAAATATGTGGTCTCTTATCTGGGCAGGGCTTAGCTCCTCCTCCTCTTCATCTTGGAGTATCTGTCCACAGTGGACAAACTGCAGCTGTTCAGCCTGGGGCCCATCTATCTCCTGCCTCACTTTATTTGGAAGTTTGAGCTCAGCCAGTGTAAGTACCCTCAATTTGCCCTCTTCTCATCTTAAAGTTTATGTTACTTTCTTCCTCTTTTATGCATTCTGTTTTCAGAGGACATGTCCTTCCAGATCATACCTAGGTTCTTAACCTTGTGTTCCATTCTCCCCTGGAACCTCATTCTATCACTTGCTTCTCAAGTCTTTCCTTTTTACTAGCTTCTTTTCTTGTCCCAAAAGCAATCACAGCCATCCTGTACCCTCTAGTATCTTCAATTACTTAAAAAAGAAAAAAAACTTTTCAAATGAGAATTCTATATTCTCTGTTTACCTTAACCCTATGAATATGGTCTTCTGTCTCCACCACTCCTAAAGCCACTATTCTGAAATAACCTATGAGCTACAGAACTGCCAACTCTGATGGCCTTGTTTTTTTAAAAAATTTGAAGTATTGTTGATTTACAATGAAAGCAAACTACTGGTTACTAGTGCGGAGAGGGGAGGGGGGAAGGGCAAGATCGGGATATGGGATTAAGAGACACAAACTACCATGTATAAAATAAATAACCAACACGGATTTATTTTACAGCACAGGGAAATATAGCCACTATTTTGTAATAACTTTAAATAGAGTATAATTTGATGGCCTTTCAATCCACAATCTCATTAAGCTCTGCAGCATTTGATGGAAACTCTTTCTCCTTCCCTGGTTTCCAAGGCAAGTGTTGTTTTTTTTGGTCTTGCTATTTTTTTGTTCTTTTTCTGTATCCTGTCAAGGCTTCTTAATCTAATCACCCCTAAATATAGAGCCCCTCTAATTTTCCAAGTGTCTATATTTGGACCCCTCTCCACTGTCTCTCTTTTATCTCCTCTCTTCGTCAGTTCAGCCTTTTCAGTTTTACTTATGATCTCTATATGAATAACTTCCAGATTCACTTCTCTGATACTTTTTGAAAGATGAAGACCAGCACTTCCAACTGGCTTCTGGATGTCTTCACTCACTCACTCCCTCATTCATTCACTTACATTCACTGAGAACCTATAAAGATAAGTACAGCTGTAGAGCTGTGGAGTTGGTAGTGAATAAAACAAAGTCCCTGCTCCACAGAACTTACATTCTAGTGAGAAAAGAAAGTATAAGCAAATAAAAAAATGTGGCAGGTGGTGGTAATTGCTGTGGAGAAAAGCTGAGTAAGAAGATGGAGAGTGATGGGAAATGTGGTGACTAATTTAGATTGGATAATCAATAAAGACTCTCCATAAAATGCCATTTGAGCAGAAACCTGAAGGAAGTGTGAGTGCAAACCATGTTCACATCTAGGGGCAAAGTGTTCTTTTCTAGCAGAGGGAATAGGCCTGAGGGGAAGAGAGAGAGAGAGGGAGAGATAACTCTCTGACCTCATTTTAAATATGTATCTTATAATCATACCACTTCTTACACTTTTACACACACACACACACAAAAACACATCTATGTTACGCATAGTGATGATATCAGGGTTTCAAATCACATAGGGCCTTGTGGGGCATGTTAAGGACATTGACTTTTGCCCCAAATGAGAGCAGAAGCCATTGAAGGACTTTGAATGAAGAAGTAACAAGATCTGACTTACACTTACAAAGAAACCCTTTGGCAACTTTGTGGAGTAATGATTGCATGTGCTCAAGTGTGGAAGCATTTAGACCAGTCAAAAGTGTAACAGAAAATATAATAATGCAGCGAAAAAAAAAGAGGGGAGTTTGTACCAAAGGGGCAAAGATGAAGACTGTTAGCACTGGTTACGATTCAGGATTTTACTGAAGGTCTGGTATAAGGTATAAGAGAAAGAGAGTAGTCAAGAATGACAGGGCATTAGAAACTGGTAGAATGGAATTTCCTTTTATTATGATGCAAAAGAATTTGAACAGGTTGTAGAGGATGGTGAAATCAAGTGTATGGTTTTGAACATATTAAATGTGAGATGTCTATTAAACATCTGAGGGGAAGTATCAATAAATATTTAGATATATAAGTCTGGAGGCAAAATCAAGCAAACTATATAAGCATGTTATTTGTCAACAGATATATAGTTAAACAAAAGTCACAGGACTGGATGAGATCTTTAGAAAACAAGTATAGATAAAGAAGAGAAGAGATCTAGATGTGAAGACTGATTCTGAAATGTTTAATGTTTAAAGTTCAAGAAGATGAGGGGGATTAGAAAGGGAGAGGGAGATAAAGAGTAGTAAGCAAGGGTTTTAAGAAATAACAAGTCCCGCTAGCTGGTTGAGTGAGAGGAAGGCTGAGAAATGACCACTAGATTTATTATTATAGAAGTCACTGATGATCTTGACAGAAAAATAACGAGGTTGGTGTGGTGAACAGTGAACCCAGCCTTACTTAGGAGGGACCAAGAGAGAACAGAAAAATTGGAGACAGGAAGCAGAAATAACTTTTTCAAGAACTTTTGTTGTAAAAGAGAGAGTGGTAACTTAGTGTTTGCTGAAGGGAATGTAGGTCCAAAGGTGACACTTAAAAAAAAAAAATTAGAAGAAATAACACTATTTTTGTTTCTCATGGGAACCAACTAATAGAAAGAGCAGAATCGATGATGCAAGTGAGAGAATAATTGTAGGTGTGATGTCCTTTTGCCCTTGAGTGTGTGGGAGGGTTGGGATTCAGGCACAGTGGGAGACTGGTTGGTTTTAGAGGGCAAAATAGATGCTTCTACCATTGTATCAGGACAAAGTGCTTTGTATGTGAATACAGATGCAAATATGTGATCAAGTCAATGAGGAGAAAGTGTGAAGTTCTCCTGTGATTACTTCTAAATTTTCAGTGAAATAAGAGGATTATCAATTGACGGTGGGGAGGGAAAGGAGATCGAGAGATCTGAGATGAGAATGTAAAATAATTATGTAGGATAATAGCTATTGAATGTTTTTGACGGCAACATAGAATAAGAAATATCACTATCCAGGATGTAAATACATGAACACACACACGCACACACACACAAAAACGCAAAAACTAAGAATTTCAGGAGACATTCTTACTTCACTTACTTTCACTTCAATTCTATTTTGTTAACAAAAGGTGAATAATAACTCACTAAATAATTTCATGACCCACTAATAGGTTGCAATATGCAGTTTGAAAGACACTCAACTAGAAGAATTGAAGAGGACATTTTCTGCAGAAATGTAATAGCATTCCTGTGCAGCAAAATAAACCAGCTTAAGTATAGAATGTATAGTGAGATTGATCAGCATAATCAAAA
The DNA here is from genome assembly GCF_028021215.1 of Eschrichtius robustus. Taxonomy (NCBI): domain Eukaryota; kingdom Metazoa; phylum Chordata; class Mammalia; order Artiodactyla; family Eschrichtiidae; genus Eschrichtius; species Eschrichtius robustus. The sequence continues at coordinate 100,606,512 of NC_090825.1, read as the reverse complement.
GCAAATCGTTATGCACTGCCCCACCCCAATTATTCCTCCTGTTGTGATTCTTATTTTTTTTCAAGTCCTCTATTCTCTGGTAACACAGATTTGAGCTCTATTAGTTTTCTTCTTATACCTCATTTCTTTTTTTTTTTTTTAAACTTTGGGTTTATTTGTTTATTTATTTATGGCTGTGTTGGGTCTTCGTTTCTGTGCGAGGGCTTTCTCTAGTTGCAGCAAGTGGGGGTCACTCTTCATCGCGGTGCGTGGGCCTCTCACTATCGTGGCCTCTCTTGATGCGGAGCACAGGCTCCAGACGCGCAGGCTCAGTAGTTGTGGCTCATGGGCCCAGTTGCTCCGCGGCACGTGGGATCTTCCCAGACCAGGGCTCGAACCCATGTCCCCTGCATTGACAGGCAGATTCTCAACCACTGCACCACCAGGGAATCATTTGCAAAATTAAAAAGATTCTACCTCTAAGCTCTCACCAACATTTCCTTGTTTCTATATCCATTGATTTCACCATGGTTCAGGACCTTTTTGCTTTCTTTTTATTTTATATTTTTATTTTTATTATTATGATAATAATTGGTACCCATGACAAGAAATTTATTTAAAAAAGAACAAGTAGCTTAAGAAAATAAATATCAAACACAATATCACTAAGAGATTATCTAGCTACATTTGTTGGTATATATACTTCCATTTTATATGCATATATTTTATATAATTTTCCCTGGAATTCTATATATATGCAATTATATAATGTAAACCTGTCTTGTAATAAGCTTGTTTTTAAGATAACACATTGTGAATTTCTGTCCACATCATTATGTGTTTGATAAAATCATATTTAATAGCTGCAGAGAGTTCCCATGCATGCCATTTTAATTTAAACCATTTTGTTGAGTTTGTGCAGTCGTGTGTGTGTGTATCTCTCAGATCTGGTACTGCAGGGTGTACAATTTCCCAAGGACCCCAGCTGCTGTGCTCTAAAATCCATTCATCTCTTAGTTTGTTGCAAGGCTGCACTTCCTGTGGGTCACTCCCAGTCAATAACTGAATGCCGGAAATGTACTTAAGCAGGCCCATTTGGACACTTAGGATTCCTCTGATGAGCAATTTTGGCTGGAGGTCTCGCAGACGGCCTTGCAGAAATTTCTGGAGAACTGTGAACAACTTTCCTTTCTTCCTTCCCTCAGAATCAGATTCACACGGAGTCTGAAGGCTCTCCCTGCTTCTCCCAGCTCTTTTCCCATTTTCTCTCAACGTCCCTTCTTTTTTTCCCCTAATAAATTTCTTGTGCACTTAATCCCATCTTGGCATCTGTTTCTCAGAGGACCCAAACTAACACCAACATTGAGGTTGTTTTCAGACTTTTATTCTGTACAACTACACTTCTGATTGCTCAACACTTAAGCACAGCATTCTTCTGTTGGAAGCCCTTCGAAGCATTGCCACTGCTCACCAAATTGAACCTAACCCTTCCTTCTCACGTCCATAGTTGGGCTCTAGCCCATCTTTCCAAACACCACCCAGCACTCTTAGTCTAGCAGAAGGCCCACTGACCAAATATTCTCCTACTCACTTTATTGCACCTCCTCCCCCCCCCCCCAAGAAAACATCTGCCCAGCTGATGCCTCCTTCATTCTGGATCCCTTCTTGACTTTTCCATCCCAGTGTTCTTTCCACTCCATTTTAAAGGCCACAGGAAGGTGTTTTCTGCAGCGTATTCACTCTTTTTGGTATATTAAAATGGAGGCTGTATAGTCTTTTATCAGACATATCTGTATAGTTATATTATCATTGTTAAAACAGATGCACAAAAAGCTAGCTGAGATTCGGTTTGTTTGGGAAACACTGAGCTAAACAAAAAAATGATCCAAGATTTTTTGTTTGGTTTTTGTTTTTAATTTCAAGACCTCCCAGAGCCCTTAAAATGCTAACATACATTGTGACTTTTCAAGACCAGCACTGATACCATTTGTAGCTTCTCTTGAATTTATTTGATCACGAAATCCTTCAAAAACAGATCACAGATTTGAGAAATCTGGAACTGGAAATAGTTGCCAGTATATTGGGCACATTTTCAAGAGTCTGTAATAAGATAATCCTTCAAAAACAGATCACAGATTTGTTATAGAATTTTGTGTGTATGATTTTTACAGTATTATATATTCTTCATCTTGTTATAGTTCTTTGCATATTTATCTTACACATTTTCCCACTCTAGCCTTTAACATAAGGTCTTGAAAATAACAGGCATTTGTTGAGTTAAATATCATGGAATTTTAGTGAAGGGTCATGGTCTGGAATAATATTTGGTAACCAGAGAAATTTAGTTTGCATCTATTTCAGTAGCTTTTTTTTTTTGCAGTCTTTTTTATACCATCTCATCCTGGGCTGGGAAAATTATCTTGATGCTGGGCAAAAAGCCATTGTTAACATGGGGCTACATACATATTCTCTACAAATCACTTTATTGGGACATTGTAACAGAAGAATATAAAAGGAAAGGAGGAACAATTGGTATAAAACTATGGTTTGAACCACAGATCTCTGAACACTCCGTAAAATAAGCCGAGGAAGCAGCTGCCTCTGGGTCCTGGCACACCCTGGGCGGTGGAGAAGGCAGCCTATGGGTTAGTTCTGATTGTTTTCCTTTCCAAGGGTATGTCTGTCAAAAAGGTACTCAGCCAGGCCAGAATCCGGGGCTCCCATCTTAACCAAGTTGTGCACGTGGTCACCTAGTTGTTTGATAGACTTCACCTGCTCATTCAGATAGTGGGTTTCCAGGAAATCGCACAAATGGGGGTCACCTTTGTCTGAGGCCAGAGTGTGCAATTCCAGCAACGACTGGTTCACATTCTTTTCCAGGAGCAGAGCACACTCCATGGCATTCAGCCCGCTTTTCCAGTCGTCCTGGTCCGGTTTCTTGATGTCCTGTAGGCAGATCTGTCCTCCCCGCTGGTTCTGCAGCCTCATCAGCTTCTCCGCGTGCTCGGTCTCCTCCCGGGACAGTCGAAGGAAATATCTGGCGAAGTTGTGCAAGGCCACGTCATCTCGGGAGAAGTAATAGGCCATAGACAGGTACACGTAGGACGCACAGAGCTCCAGGTTGATCTGGCGGTTGATGGCGGCCTCGGAGTCCGGGTGGAAGTTCTGGCGCACCCTGGAGGGGGCGCCGGCTGGCCCTGCTGGTCCCCGCGAGGAGGCGGCTGCGGCCAGCGGGCGGCGGGGGGCGGCGGGCGGGTAGCCCCAGGGCCGCCTGGGGACCCAGCGCGGCGGGAGCACGAAGCCGTGGCGCGCCCTGCGCAGGGACACCAACGAAGTGCTGATGTGCTTGGAGAGGAACAAGAAGCAGGGCAGCATGGCCCCTTCTCTTTAGAAGCGGGGAAACTGAGGCCAGGCCGGCTCAGCGCGCCGGAGCGTCAGATCTGAATCAGAATGCAGCTTTAGGTGACGGCGACTGCGTCACACGCCCCTTCCAGAGGCACCGAATTCCAGGCGGAGGGAGGCTGGGGGCGCGCGCCAGTCGCGGTTGGGAAAAGGCAGATGACAGTTACAAACATTGCCCCCATCGTCGCCGAAAGGCTTCTGCTCTTGGGCATTTGTAATTTACTATTTCACATAAGTTAAAAATACTGTCAAAAACTAGACGCTGTGACTTGCAAAAGAAAGGATGGAGCCAAGCCACACTTGCCCTCCCTCTCTGACCTTTTTGTGTCCAAGGACCAAGGGGTGGGAGAGGCAAGGAAGTGAAACAGGGTAAAACAAAAGTCACCACCAATTCATCTGAGAGTAAATAAAGGTCTACACCCAAAGAGGATGTTTATAAATTGACTTTCTGGTTATTTTAACAAATTTAAGTATGGAAATAGTTGCCAGTATATTGGGCACATTTTCAAGAGTCTGTAGTAAGATAATGCTTTCTTCTAAAAGGACATATTTTTAGATACAAAATTTATCTTCATTGTAAAAAATCAGATATATAAAATGTAGGAAGAATATATAAACTAGCTCTAAACTTGTTACTTGATGTAGATACATATCTATGATGTAGATACGTATTTTTAAAAGGACAGTTAAAAAAATTTAAGATAGCCTTTGGTTTTAAAAGAATATATATAACTGTTGTAGTGTATTGAGAAAATGATAATTAACTCACAGAAGAAAATTGAAGACATTCCTAATCCTTCCTCTACCCAGAGAGAACCATTGTTAAAATGTTGATGTTAATTCTCACAGATTAAAATAACATAAAAAAATAAATATCACAGATGCACCAAAGTAAATATATACACTTTTAACAGCTTATAGAGGTATAATTGACATAAAATAAACTGAAGATACTTAAAGTGTACAACTTGCTAGAGTTTGACACACACACATATATATATATATATATATATATATATATATATATATATATATATACACATCTTGAAATCATCACCAAAATCGAGCTAATGAATATATTCATCACCTCTCAAAGTCTCCTCATGCCCCTTTGTATTTTGTAATACCTCTTTTCTGCCTCTCTCTGCTTCACCTCATCCCAGGCATCCACTGATCTGCTTTTCCTCACTAAATAGATTAATTTGCATTTTCTAGAATTTCATATAAATGGAATCAGTATGTATACCTTTTTTGCCTGATTTCTTTCATTCAGCATAATTATTTTGAGATCCACTCAAAATTGTAGTGTGTATCAATAGTTTTCATTGCTGAGTAGTATCCCATTGCTGAGGACATACCACCGTTTGTTTATCCTTTTACCCATTGATGAACATTTTGGTTGTTTACAGTTTTGGGCTATTAAAATAATGCTGTTATGAACGTTCCCGTACAAGTCTTTGTGTGGTTATATGCTCTCTTTACTCTTGGATAAATACTTTGTGTGGAAAGGCTGGATCATATATGACACATGAATGTTTAACTTTTTAAGGAATTTCAAATTGTTTTTCAAAGTGGTTGTACCATTTCATATCCATTGATACTAGGGAACCCAGTCCTTTATCTGTAACAGCACCTTTTCTAGTCAGTCCTGGCCTCAGCTCCTGCTGAGCTTCTGATTAAAGTCGGTGACTGCCTCACCATCACATCCTTTTTTGTCTTGTGCAAACAGTGAATGCCACCAGCTGGTGGAGTCTTGGATCTTATGTAACAGATTCAATCTGGCATGCTCACTTTCTGAGCCTTTCCTCATTTAGAATTCTGCATTCTCCATTCTGCATAGGTGGTTCTGCTCTTTCCACCTCATTTAACGTGGACTATCAGTATTTTCAAACTCCAAAGAGCCATCCCAGTAGTGTATTAATACTGGCTCTAAGGTCTATTGTCAGGAAATTAAATCCTGAGTGTCCCCACATCAACAAAACTCTACCTTACTCAATCTTATATTCCAACCTCCACTATCCTAGAGTCCAACACCCTCAGAATGCACTCCTAAGCCACGCTCTCCCTGTTCATGCCAGTTTTTAATAACCAAGTTTTGTCACTCCTTCTAAGTATAATCCCTCTATTCCTTAGCAGGGCCAGCATTTTCCTACTTAGACCATGCTGAGATAAGAGCTTAATTATTGATGTAAAGGTGAATGAGTTGAATAATATTCCCTTAAAATTCATGTCCACCCAGAATCTGTCAATGTGACCTTATTTGGAAATAGGGGTTTTGCAGGTATAATCAAGTTAAAATGAGATCATACTGGATTTCGGTGTGCTTTATTTCAGTGACTGGTGTCCTTAAAAGAAAAGGGCAATTTAAAACTAACACATAGACACGCAAGGGAGAAAGCCATGCAAAGTCAGAGGAAGAGATCAGAGTGAAAGATTCATCAGCTAAGGAAGGCCAAGGATTACTAGAGACTGCCACAAGCTATAAGAGATAGGGAAGGATTCTTCTTTAGCGTCTTCAGAGACAGAGAGTATGGCCCTGCCAATATGTTTTGAATTCCTAGAATCCAGAACTATGAGAGAGTTGAGTCTCAGTCCTTCTCTATCAGGGCCCTGATTTTGGTGAAGGCTGCAAATTCAGGCTTCACTGAAATTCTCCTACTTTTATAATCAAGTCTTGTGTCTTGTCTATAGCTCAGGCTACCCTCAGACTCTAGGACAGGGATTTGCAAACTTTTTCTATAAAGGGCCGATATGCTCCAGTCATTATGAACTTCTTTTTAGACCCTGGAATTTACCCTTTGTTCCTTTCCCACAGGCTTCTGCATGCTGTGTCCACTACCTGGAGCACTGTTCTACCCAGAAGTAATCAGAGAGGGTTTGTGGGCAGAGAGTTAACAAAATCTTCTCCTCTTCTGCATGAGATTATGACTGCTGGTTAGTCTAGTTCTGTTAAGATGTGGAGTGTATGTCTAGGCAATCTTGCTTGTGGAAAAATGACCCCTGATTGGCAAATTAACATTGAGCTTCCCTGAGTGTGGTAACTCTTGTTCCTGGGAATGCCCTTAGTGGATTTGCTACAAGAGATATTGGCTCCTCTGGGACATGAGGCTTTTTAGCCAGGTTATCTTCCATACTTATTTTATGGGGATCTTGTAAAGGAAGCTTGGTATTTTCTTCCAGGAAGCTGTGGTTCTTATTCTATGTCCTTCTGGGTGGCATGGCACTAGTCTTGTAAGTACGAATGTTTAGTTGAACCCAAGAAGGCCCTTTGGTGGTTGCTACAGGGAATAAAAAAATTTACATGGATTTATCTTCTGACAAGCCCCTTGCTGCTATTGCTTTCCCATAGCTATGCAACTGTGTCTACCACTCCTCCTTTTGCATCTGTGTCTTCTGGCTCATTTCCACTGTCTTTTTTTTTTTTTATCACATTTTAGATGGTTCTTAGAAGCTTTCAGGGAGTCCCCCACCCTTTCTACTTACCCTGTTGTGAGAATGAATTATAATTATCTATTTAGGGTTTTTTTTACCCCACTAAATTGAAAAATTCTGATTGTTAGGGGAATGTCCATCTTTTTCACTCCTACGTAGGTAGTGTTTAAGATGCACTCAATAATACTGTTAATAAAATGAATTAGGGACTAAAATTTCCTCAAGTCTCCAAACTTTCCTGGTTCCAAATAATACTTAAGGAACAAAGTTGAGGGGAGTTATAATTTGTTTAATAGTTAAGTTGTAGTTCATTTAATAGCTTAGTTTTTGTCAAGCTCCACTACTAGTAGAGGCCAGTGAATAATTATTAATTTTGAGTCTTATATTCTTAAAGGTTGAATAAAAAGTCATCTTCAATTCAACTGACTTGATTGGATTCAGTTCCATATATATATATATATTTGTTGACCAACTGATGTGGGAGTAGTAAGAAGCACATGATATGGTTAGAGTAAAAGAGACTTGGATTTTAGGGCCTCTGTGGATTCAAGATAAAGTGGCAGAGCCACATTCAGTCATTGAAGGTCAACTGTATTAGCATCTCAAACCAAGTGCAGGAGGATTGTGACTGCCTTGTAGAGAAGGTCAGGTTTGACTATGGTCTTAAAAGAGGATGGGAAATCTATGCAGATAAAACATCATGGGAAGCTCCCAAAGGTGAGAGGGTAGAGTTTCATTTGGAGCAGAAAGAGTGTAGACAAAACTTCTGTGGTGTTTGGTTGCAATATGGACAGTGTGTATATTGTACCTTAGGAGAGGATTGATTTAAATTGGATCAAAGTTTTGAATCTTCTACCTCTAAAAAATTTAATGATTGACTCATATCCTTTCTTGCTGTAATATGGTGCAGTTTGAAATCTTATGAAATAATAAAGTGCATAAAACATACATGTGCTGACCTTTATATACGCTTGGGGTAACTATTTTAAGTGCTAGAACCCTGGGATGCCACTTCCACCAAAGATGTGGTTTGCCATTGCTACTTAAGTTATATAACACAGGTTTCTTTCAGTTAATGGGTTAGACACCGACAATGATTGATGACAGTAATTGTATTCTTTTTAAGTTCTTGTGCTCTCTCAGTATTAGCTCAGGAATAAATATGTTTGAAAGTATTATTTTCTTTATGAAAGGAGCTGGACATCACATATTTTATGTCATAAAAATTTTTTGATAATGATTAATTATTTAATTCTGCTATTCTGAATAATTTTATAATTTAAAACAGGATATAGTGATACAGCATTTATGCATAAGCTCTAAACCTTCTCCAATGATTATAATGAGAAAAGTGGTAGTCACTGATTAGCTGTATGTGGTAAGCCCTATACAAATTATTCTAAGTACTTTCTCTCTCTGTATCTTCACAAAAACACTGTAGTAGGAATCAGTACGTCCATTTTGACAGTTCACAAATTACCGAGAATATACGCACATTTATCCCCATTTTTATACAATCTGAAGGAATTTAGGAAAAATGTTTCTAATAGTTCCATTTTCAATCAAAACAGAAGGAATATTTTAAAAGTTGAATAGTATGGCAATGCTATCTTTATTGACATGATTTATAGTAGAGAATTTTAGAATCAGAAAGGACCATAGAATTTGTCTATTTCATTTATCTTATTTTATGAACGAAGAAGCTGTGTGCTACAGAGTACTGGCACAGAGTGACAAATCTGCATAGCAACAGGCTTGCCTTAAGACAATATTCTTTCAAGTATACTACACTCACCTAATACATGCTGTATTTTCTCAGTAATGCTGTAAAATCATGAGATGTTAGTGCTCACTCAGTGACAGTGGAGTGTGGCTTTCCTTTCTATCAAACAGAACAAAGCATTGCTTTTCAATAAAGAGTTGCCTATCACCAGAACCTCCTAAACTGAAGATTTAGATGGCTGTGGAGAATCTATTGCTGTAGGGAAAAGTGAAATGGCCATTCGATTGTATCTGTTCAGATTGTTTACAAAGGTCAGTGTAGTCAACCACTAGTACCATTTAGTAACCACCATATTTTAGAGTGTTATATGAATCCTGTGGGAATCTACAAATAAATCCTGGTCTCAAGAATCTCATAAAAACTTTTGATTTAGCAATCCTATTTTGAGAAATTTATTATATGGAAAAAATATGGTACATAGTGAGTACATAAAGACATACGTTAACTTAATTGCAGGGTTGTACATAAAACTAAAACTAAAACTGTCTTTCAGTGGAGCACTGATAAGCTATAGGAGAGTCATACAATGGAACATCATACAGCCCTTTAATAGAATAAAGTAGTTCTCTTTGTGTTAATATGGAGAGGTATTCATAATATATTTTCAATGGAAAAATCAATATATAATTGTGTGTGTGTGTGTGTGTGTGTGTGTGTATGTATACAATCCCATCTTTGGAGGAAAAAAAGAGTGTATATGTAAGTGTAAAATATTAGTAGAAAATTAAGATAGAATAGGTGTGAGAAAGATTAAGAACAAGTGCGCCTGCTGAAAGGGGGAATGAGAAGTTGTGATAGTCTAGAATATAGATGCTAGATGATTGCCCTAGAATCTAGTGCTATTGTATGGTCATAGGTATTGCAGTGGTTTTGATTTTAATCACATTTTAAAAATGTTATTCATATTTTGTCAGCATATATTACCAGAGATATTTTCTATTACTCTTATTATAATTTGTCCACCTAAATATGACTTATAGTTAAGAGAGTACAGGTTTTACTAACATTTTTTTCTGGGTTAAAAATAATATCAATACAAATTTCAGTTCAATAACCTTTACAATAATTTCTTCTTGCTTTTGAACATGAAAAACTTTCTGTCCAAAAATCTGAAATGTATTTTAATAAATGAGTTTCGTGGTTCATTTAATTATAAGCCTAAAGCTAAGTTGTGTATTTATCTTCATGATATAGAAAAATGGTGTTATCAAACTACTCACTCACTGAATTGATGACATGCAGTCATGCATGCCTACTGGAAAGACACTAACTAAAATAAATGAAATATGGAGATATTTTAGAATAGTGTATGCAGGACACTTTTGAGACCGCTCCTTTTCACACAATAATTGTTTCCATAACTGTAGAGATTAGTCATTTTTACCCAACTGATTAAAAGAAAAAAAAGCTCACTTTCTCTATTTTCCTCTGCATAAAATAGGATTTTATTGCTTTGCATTTAGTAAGTACTCATAATGTACATGGCATTCATAGCTTAGGTCTCTGTTCATTTGTAATCCAACCCAGAAAATAGATGGCTGGGACAAGCATGCTATAAAGGTACTCTTCCTTTCCTTTTTTCTCTAGCAGATGAAAGAGATCCCTGGTATAAAATCAATCACAAAGCTTGCTGGAATTTCCTTGCTGTGGAATTCATAGCTATTCACATTTTTTGACTTTTGGATTCTCCTGACTATGCTCCCTGATCTCTGGATTGGCCTCAAAATCTCCTAGACTTTAATCTTCTCAGCTTAATTGTCTGGATTGCAAGGGTGGCATTAAGTTGGAATGTTTTCTGGGGGCCTGTGTTGCTCCTCAATACATTCTAAGTCCCACCACCTGGAAGACGACTGCCACGTATGATTGATTGTGCAGTTTATGTTCTGTGGACAAGAAGGTATAACTGAGGGGTCTATAGGTGGCCAAAATCCTGCGTGGACATCCTGCTTAGCTTGTGTCCCTTGAAGAAAAGGGTGCTCATTGTACAACAGCATTGTTCATGTGTCAATCTGGGCCAACTGGGGTTCCCATTTTGGCATGAAAAAATGAGGGGTTCCCATTTTTTAATTTGTACAAAGGCGCTGTATGGCTTAGCAGGAGTCCTGACTTGGAAGAATTTTAATTTTGATCCACCTTTTAATGGTATTGAAATTGAGATAGTGATTATGTACTTCAAACTTAGGTCCAAAGGTCCGAATTTTAAAAGTTCAAATTTAGTTCTCATTTATGAATTGTTCAAGGACAGGGACCTTATCTTCCTTGTCTCTGAATTCCCAGTGTCTTGGATATTGACTAGCACATTCAACAATAAGTAGTTGATAAGTGAATGGGTAAATGAATAAATGATTGATTTACTCAGATGGCTCCAAATGTTTGGATGGATATTTATGTGATGGGGAGTGGCACCCTTATAGGATAGTACCCTGGATTTCTGTGAGTGACTGGTAAATGATTTGCTTTATTTCCTGAAGTGTAAAGGAAAGGTTACAAGAGTTTACTCTAGAAGTGCCACTGGTTGCTACAATTATGCAAAGACAGGAGTCCATACATACTTGGTCTATATACCAAGACACAAGTCCAGAGGTAGCTGAAGATCTGTGATGGGGTTAGCAAATGGAAAGCCACAGGCCTTCTAGAGCTGAATGAATCCTAGATGAAGCATAGGGTTTCCTGTGGGACTCTAAAGATTTGACATCACTAAGAGCCAGCACTTTAAGATCCCAGCATGTTGCCTAGTGTTATGCACTGAATTGTTTTCCCTGCAAATCCACATGGTGAAGTCTTAACCCCCAGTGCGACTGTATTTGGAGATAGGTTTTTTCATGAGATAATTAGGTTAAATGAGGTCGTAAGGATGGGGCCGTAATCTGATAGGGTTGGTGTTCTTATAGGAAGAGGAAGAGACACCAGGAACGTGTTGCACAGAGGAAAAGCCATGTGAGGACGCAGGGAGGATACGGTCATCCGTAAGCCAAGGAGAGAGTTCTCACCAGAAACCAACCCTGCTGGCACTTTGATCTTAGATTTTTAGCCTCCAGGACTATAAGAAAATAAATTTCTGTTGTTTAAACCACCCAGTCTGTGGTATTTTGTTATGACAGTCCTAGCAGACTACTACAGCTAGTAATCCTTTGTTACTAATAAGATTTAACTTACTTTCACAAAAAAATCTGTAGAGGCTACTCAGGAGCAGATAATACTACTTACAATGGTTTGTCTTATGATATTTTGACTTTACGATGGCGTGAGCTCTATAAGCATTGAGTAAAAACTGTACTTTGAAGTTTGATCTTTTCCTGGACTAGCGATATGCTGTACAATACTCTCTTGTGATCCTGGGCAGTGGCAGTGAGGTGCAGCTCCTAGTCAGCTCTGCTACAGAGACATATACAGTCATTCTGTAATCCATATAGCCATCCTATTTTTCACTTTTAGGACAATATTCAATAAATTGCATGAGGTATTCAATCAACACTTTATCATAAAATAGGCTTTGTGTTAGATGATTTTGCCAACGGTAGGCTAACGTAATTGTTCTGTGCACATTTAAGTAGGCTAGTCTAAGCTATGATGTTCCGTAGGTTAGGTGTATTAAATGAATTTTCAACTTACAGTACTTTCAACTACGATGGGTTTTTCGGGACTTAACCCCACAGTAAGTCAAGGAAGACTTGTAATTTAAATATGGACTCATCAAGACCACGTAGGACCATCACAGATATGAAAGCAGAGTATATTAGAGCTTTTTCGATTCAGGCTTTTTCCAGAGGTTAATTATAGTAAGAAATGGAGAAAAGTTAGTAAAGGAGGGGAAAACTACTGAAACTATCAGTTCTCCCCAGTTAAAATCAGGTAAGTGGTATGTTACATCAAGGAAGAGTAATGGCTGAATTGAATTGTTAGGGGAAGACACACAAAAGGGCAGTGTAGAGACAAAATATAGTAGGCAGTTCAACAAAATGTTCACTGTGACACTCTTATCTTTGGGTAATATATGTTCCTATATGTGAAAGTTATTATTTTTGGGAAAGCTGGTAAATAACTGCTAACTCACATAAGATACTCTTTCTCAAAGCACTAATCTTCTCATTGCCAGGGTAAGCTAATCGCTTATGTTTTTATAAAGGTCTTGAATGAAACTTTGTTTTCACGTTAAGGAATCACCACCAGAGAAAAGGATAACCATACGGTTTCAAATTTAAAGCTGATGAATTCAAACAACAGTTAAAAGAGTTATTTTTCTCTTAGGAATTAAAATTTTATGTTTTTTTTTTTGGTAATCAGATTTTTTTTTTGGTCCTATGGAGTGAACTTGAATTTTTAAGTGACACTTACTTCTTAGCACTCATTATTTCCTTTTAAAATTGTTTAACTTGTAAATCTTAGCTGTTTGATGCACATAAATTCATACATGGGTCCTTTATGCTTTGGTAAAAGTACATTTCAGAATCATTTTAGATGAAAAGCAGTTTCGGGGCTTCCCTGGTGGCGCAGTGGTTGAGAGTCTGCCTGCCGGTGCAGGGGACACGGGTTCGAGCCCTGGTCTGGGAAAATCCCACATGCCGCGGAGCGGCTAGGCCCGTGAGCCACAATTACTGAGCCTGCGCGTCTGGAGCCTGTGCTCTGCAACAAGAGAGGCCACGATAGTGAGAGGCCCGCGCACCACGATGAAGAGTGGCCCCCACTTGCCGCAACTAGAGAAAGCCCTCGCACAGAAACGAAGACCCAACACAGCCATAAATAAATAAATAAATAAAATAAATAAACCCAAAGTTTAAAAAAAAAAAAAAAAAAAAGCAGTTTCATTATTCTTCACAGTAAATGCAAGCCTGAATATACAATGTATGTGTGTGTATATATATATACAAATATTACATATATACATTTGTGAACAATTCTTATGTCAACTTGTATTATCATTTATTAATAACTTCTAAACAAATCTTCCACTTATATAATGAAAGCAGTTAGGAAAATAAAGTTGCCTCTATGTATTTAAAATTATCTAATTCTTAGCACTCTCAGCATGCGCCTTACATGGTTGCTAGAAAAATTTTAAAATGGCATTCTTGAAAGTGATAAATCATTTCAACAGAGGGTATTCTGAAAGCCTTGAGAAGACTATTGTGTTATGAGGTGTGATTTTTTGCAGATATGCATGATCATTAGAATCTGTTTTTTTGTCACATCCAACAGTTTCAATTTAGGGCCAACCACAGGCAAGAGCCAGGTCAGGGAGACAGATGTTCTGAAATGAGCACAACATCCTCTGAAATACCAGTGGGTCACAGGATTGGTCTGACCCCTTCTTACTTAAAAAAATAAATAAGTAGTAGGGATCCAATGTGATTCTGATGGTCTGATACCATTACTTGGCTCAAGAAAGAGAGCTAAAAATGTAATAGCCTGATACAGAATGTATAGAGAAAGATCCCTTAGAAAACTGTGAAGGGTCAGAGGTGGTGACTCATTATTAATATTTAAATTTAATCCTTGATGATGCTTATATAAAGAATAATATGAGTGACTTGGAGCAAGACTTGAATAACATTTTTTACTTTGAGAAATAATGAATTGAATGAGAGCTATATGAATGGCAGATATGGATATTATACATATTTTTGATTGGTACTCATTTTCCATTTTTTATTTTTAAAAATTAGAGGTAATGATGTATGTGGAACAAATCAAGTTTTCCAAGTCTTTTCCATTTTTGTCTGTTTCCTTCCACAACCCCTTTCTACTGAATCAAAAGAATATTCTTGCCAAACTGAAAGAGAAATTATTCTCATCAGACTTGATTTATGGTTTAAACTTAAGTTTACTAATACTTTACCAGAGGATTTCATAATCTCATTTGCAAACAATATAATGACATCTAACAATTATTTGATAAGTAGAAATTACTTGTGAAGGCGATTATAAATAGTACAAAAAGTTCAAATTATTGTCTTACAGTGTTAAAAATGGCCCACATTGGAAGATATAACTTACTCTATATAAAAGAATAAATTATATTTAAATGTGCTTATTGGAGCCCTTAGTCCAGGAGGTGCAAATAGCTGAATTAGTCATACTGATATAGGATATTTTAATCAATTGTCACAAATGAGCAATGGCTGCTGACTGAGCAAAACTGAGACTTACAGGATATATTTCCAAGAGAGTTTCAACACAATATATGTGAAAGGCAGCCTTTACCTTCACCCCAGATATCCACACTTTTGTGTAATTCCCTTCCCTTGAATGTGCGCTGGACTTACTGACTTGCTAATGAACAGAATATGGTAAGCAATATGGAATGACACTTCTAAGCTTGGATGAAAAAAGACTGACTTTTAGTTTGGATGTTTTTTCTTGCTCTTTCCACTTAGAAATAAAGTAGAAATAAATTGCCATGTTGTGAGGCAGACCTGTGGGGAGGGACAAGTGAGTGAGCTTGGATGCAGGTGTTCTGAGGCCTGCCGGCAGCCACCTGATGCACCTTGGAAAGGCATCCTCACCGAATCCAGTCTTGTGATAAGAGCTTGACCCCAGGCAGCAGTTTGACTGCAATTTCATAAAAGACTCTGAACCAGAGGCACCAAGCTATGCCGCACCTGGATTCCTGATCCACAGAAACTGTAAGATAAATGTTTATCGTTTTCAATCACTGATTTTGTTATATAGCAATAGATAACCAATACACCATGTTTATTAATTCATTAACTAATATTAACTTATTAAGCCATGTGTCACCTTCTTATTTTAACTGATATACTTTTCAAATGTTTTCTTACTAAAGACAACATGAGTTGGATATTGCAGACATTCTACATAGCATTTGAATTGATTAATATTACATGTTACTGGAGAAATTATGTTTATAAGGGAAAGTCTTATATTTGTTAGAGTACATTTGATTCCTAAATTTCAGGCATGCTTATATCTAGGGAGGGAAGGGTGAAAAATTCAGAAATGGAAATTATAAAATGGTGAGATTAAATCCATTTGCTTTAAAAGACTATTTGTCTTTTGATCTATCAGATCACCTTTGGATATCTCTTTATCTAAAACTAATTTTCTGTGGCTATTTATAGCATAGAGTTGAATATGTTGTTTATATCCAGAACATGATTTTTCTGGCCCTCCCTCATAACTTGCTTCAATGGATCTATGCCTATTGTTTCTCAGGATAAATAAATAGAAATATATTTCCAAGTATGTTCTACTAAGAGCTTAGGTTACAGATAAATGAGTATTTTACATGAGAACATACTGTCTTCTAACAAATTACAGAGTACATAAAACATTCATAATATTTCTGAATGTATATCAGTATAATAAATGATGACAAATTGATTATGATATTTTCCACAAATGATCTCAAAGCACTTTTTCAGAGTAAAATTCCTATTTCTGATGCAGTCTGTAAATAGGACAATGGCCGTTATCTTTATGAAAAATACACCTGAATTTTAAACTTCTATTAATAAAACAAAGAGGAGTAGCATAGAGTGAGAAGGATACAGTGACACGTGCATATGCTTGACACCTCTCAACTTCCAGAGAGAACCTAAGCCTTAGATCATAATGATAGTTTAGCTGGATCCAACAGTCACCCTACCCCTAACAAACCATTACTCTGTTTTTCCCATGGCTGCCAAGTACCCTCTGGTTAGGTCTCCATTTCTAAAAGTGAAACAGACACTTAATGTCCTTGAAATGGAAGTCAGAATATAAATCAAGGAATTTAGACAAAACCTTTGACCATGGAGAATGCAGGCCATTTTGGAATAAAGTGTAGACAAAGCAAATGTGCTTGGCTTTCTGGTTAAAGATCACCCTGGGGCTTCCCTGGTGGCGCAGTGGTTGAGAATCTGCCTGCCAATGTGGGGGACACGGGTTCGAGCCCTGGTCTGGGAAGATCCCATATGCCACGGAGCAACTGGGCCCGTGAGCCACAACTACTGAGCCTGTGCGTCTGGAGCCTGTGCTCCGCAACAAGAGAGGCTGCGATAGTGAGAGGCCTGCGCACCGCGATGAAGAGTGGCCCCCACTTGCCGCAACTAGAGAAAGCCCTCGCACAGAAACGAAGACCCAACACAGTCAAAAATTAAATAAATAAATAAATAAATAAATAAATAATAATTTAAAAAAAAAAAAAAAAAGATCACCCTGAATTATCAATTATGTAGGCTGGTCTGGTAGCCAGTATTCTAGGAGCTGTCCATGGTTGTCTGAAAACTGTCTCAGTTGCTGCTTCTCGTTGGTAACTGTCATAAATTGACCTTAGCTAGAAAGTATACATTAAGAAATCTGTCACTTGCTTTCCTTTCCTTTCTTTGTTTGTATTGTGTTGTGTATTGGGCAAAATCTCATACCCACAGTCCAGTGTAATCATAGGCTTTTAGTTTGCAACAAAGCACTGAAATGTCAGGCTTGATGAGAAAGGAAAGGATCATGCAGAGTGTGAGCACTTCCACTCTTTAGGAAAAACATCTTCCTAACCAGGATAATCAGGTTTCACCGTGACACCTGTTGTGAGGAACATGAAGAATCTGAAATGAATTCTTATTCTTCTTCTCTCCTGGTGCACTAAGTGAGCTGTCAGAGGAATCTGTCTCGAAGAAACAGCTAAATAAGTGATTAAATTTCTTGATATAACGTGAAACAAAATGTAATAGTCACAATACTCTGTATTGAATCATTGCTTTCTCCCAGAGCTATTATCAGCCTTCTGTCTATCAACTCAGTGATGTGACAAAGAACAGTGAGGTACGTGAAGCCATAGACATGGGAGAGGTAGTATGGCAGAGCTCTGACACTTGCTGCTTCTACAGCATTGTCTAAAACCTGTCATAATTGGTCATTTTACCAAGGCACAAACTTGAACTGTGTGCACGGTTTGTTAGAATGAGGTGGGGAACGTGTGGCCTAGCTTTCTCGGGAGCCTTGTCTAGTGTTAATATCTGCAGTTCAACCAAGTTACACTGTTCCTTACTAGAATTCAGTATTGCTTTGAAGTGCTCAAGTATTTGATAATTTGGGGAAGCACCAAGTTATTCAGATTAATTTCATATCAGAGGCCTACTGGCAAGTAGAATTAAGGCTGCCAGAGATCCTCTGAGACCAATAGAACCATCTTCCGGGATTGGGCATATAATTTATATAAAATTCTAGGAAGGCATTAGGCCTTTACAACTGGCTTAGAACATTCTTTCCAATTAGAGAACTGCACAAAAACTGGCCAAAGACAAGGCTGCTTTCTTGATTAAAGATCTGTAAGGAGTAAGCTTTCATAACTCTCTGGATACCCTATTATTTGAGTGCTGCTATCCAGAGTGAAGAAAGTGGCCAGAGAGTTTTTGATGGTCATAGTTTTAAGTTTATAGAAAATGTAAAATTTTATGGTCTTGTTTTGTACTTCAGGGTCTACTTAGACAAGCACACATTTTCTGGCACTGAGAGGGTCCTTGAAAATCATGGTATATTTTTGTTCTGTTTTCTGCAGCTATTCAGTGGAAACAATTTCCCTCTTAAAAAATTTCAGAACATATTCTTCAAGCTAACTTTTAGTGTTTTCCTAGGAGGTAATAACAGTGGCAATTTGCAGAAACTATACTGTAACTGTTAAAGAGGTAATGTTTTCAGCAGATGCTTTGTAAATCAAAGATAAGCAAAAGACCATTTTGGGAATCTTGTCATTGCACTGTTGGATGATAATCCAAGAAAATATTGACATCCTTGATAGAAACCTACAGTCTATATTTATTTTTTATTTTAGATATGTAGAATTCAAATACAGTAATTAATTAACAATAAAAAGAGAAAGAAAAGAGTTAAATTATGCTTAGCAGTGATAACAAGATTTTGAGGAATATGTGTGATAATGGCAGATCCCAAATGGAGAAAATAGGACTCTACATCTTGGCCAATGGTTGTTAATGTTAAAATTACTATCTTGTTCCTAAAAGGGCAAAGTATTAAAAAAGGTCAGTAATTTACTGTGAAGTTCTCAAGTTTGTTGGCTAGGAAATTTCTGTGAATGTTGATGGTGCAATATTGTGTTACACATTTTTTCTCCACCAAACCCTGGTAACTATTTCTCCCTGGAACAAGAAAAATGTCTATGTTAAAATGGGAAAAATCAAGACAACTGTAATGGCTACTGCTCTGTAGTAAGGAGCACTGAACACAATTGTAATATCTCTTAATGGTCATAAGTGATGAGTCTTAAATGGTATCCTAACTCAGCCATTCTTTGAAAGTTCAAAAGGAACTTTATGGGAACTGTCACATTCCCAGAATGCAAAGGATATATCTATTTACTTATCTCAGTCGCGTCTACACACCGAATTCGTCCCTGGTGCTACAAGACATCCGCTTCCTGAAGCTTATGGGCCACTGAAAGCAAAGGACAAGACTTGTTCTGTTATTTCCCATTAATGGCCCTTTGAGAGGTATATCATCTCTGTCCCTGTGGATCTTCTTTCTCTGTGACAACTCAATTATGGTAAGTACGCATAGCCTCAGCCAAGAGCAGAGACGTAAATCAAATTGACGTAAGTCCAATTCAAAATCATAAATCAGTCTGACAGAAGTTGAATTTAGAAATGTATGAGTTATCCAAGATTAACCATGATCCTTTGAAGCTGTTTAAATAGAAAGATTTGGGCATGGTAAATCATTTTGGGAAGGTCTTAGGAAAGGTTGAGATATATGCCAAAAACACACTTGGGCCTCTAGAAAACGTAGCCATCATTAAAATAACTCCTCTATAGCATTTTTGTTTTTAAAATTGATCATGGAAGCAATTACAGTGACTTACTCTTACATTTGACTTCATTCAGGTATATATTTCGTATGTTAGATATCTTTAATGAAAAATTCTATTGTTCACCTTATTTTAAAAATTTCTGTTCACCTTATAATGTATCCTTAATTTGCAGATGTCTTATTTTTTCATGTCATATTTTTACCTTCATATATAATTATTGTCCAGGCAGAGAAAATAAACTTTCAAATTGAAAGTTTTAATATTTCAAATCTTCCTACACTCCTTGAATAAATCACTCTGTGCCAGCAGAATCTCTCCAGTGACTAAAGCCGTGTTCTCGTACTATATCGAGATATAATTTTAGACTGCAAGTAAAATACAGTTCTGAGAACTTTGTCCTCCTATAAATGATTACATGTTGTGTTAATATTGATTTTTTTGCCTCTTTAAATCATTTCCTAGGAGCCCATGATGTATCTGAGTTTAGTAGAATTTTGTTCCTCTGTTAGATGCTTATTCTTTGGAGGATTACTGGTACATGGCTGCACTTAAAATTTTAGTCTCACTCTTTATTACCAAACTGGGGAAACCTTCTTTTTCTTCCTCTTCTTCCTTCTTTTCAAGGTGAAAGCCATGTTAGTGAAGAAGAATGTAATGGTAAAAAGAAGAAGACTGCGGCAAATGTTAGGAGACTCGGATCCCTGATGGCTGTGAAACTTTGGACAAGTGATTTAACTCCTCTCAGGTCCAGTTTTCTCATGTAAGATGGTAATGGAAATATTGAGTGCTAAAACTTTATGAATCTATGAATTTATTTTGAGAGCTAGAAAGCACCAGCTATCACCGTATCTCTCCCCTTTTGGCCATGGTGTCCTCCAGAATTTGCTTGTATCCTCATCTCCATGTCCTTATCTCTCTCAGCTCAATGAGCCACTCAACCAGACACTGTAGCGGAGAGTGTTTGTGCCCCTCTCCCATCCCCTCAGCCCACCCTGAAATTCACCTTCAGGGAGAAATGTCAATGGCTTTCTTGGTCTCTGCTTGAGGAATTCTCTGGTCCTCGAGTATGCTGTACCCACAGATGAGCCAGACCAGCAGTACTGGGGAGTTATCTGCCCTGGAACAATCCCAAACCAATGAAGGATGGGAGTTGGTGAGACTACCTCAGCGTTCTTACCCCACAGGAGGCAACTCTGAGGGAGTGTTCCATTCCATCTCTCAGAGGGTCCCCAGTAGGAATAAGTTCCAGTTACCCATGGAGCAACCTTTATTAGCTATCATCCTTTCCCTGTCTTATATTCCCATGAGCTTCCTGCAATAACTTCCAAAATGAACTCCTTGAACCCAAATCCTTATCTCAGGTTTTGTGTTTTGGGAAAATACTTGTTTTGTCTGCTGTCTGCTCCTCCCTGCTTCTGAGACAACATTGCTGGTTTGCAGTTTTAAGTCATCACATTCTCATGTGTCAGTCAGAACCCACTTTCTTTTCCCCTAAGTATGTTAGCATTGGCTGTGTGTTACTCACATAGTCAGTATCTGTTCAAGAGTCAGTACTGCGGCCCATGCTCTTCTCTCTGCTGCGAATGCCCTGCCCTTCTTCTGCCTTTTCTCCATGTCTCTGTGCAACCTGTTCTCCCTCCCACAAACCAAGAAACAGTTTACTTAACTAACTCTTGCTCATCCTTCCAGTTTCATCTTAAACATTCCTTCCTCAGGGAAGTCTTCCTATACACACTTCAAAGAGGATGAAGTGTGTAGGAAGACTCCCCACCCCCCAGGGGCTCCCATTGTCTCCTGTGCTTCTATTATGGGATGAACTACATTTGTAATTACTTATTGACTATTCTTCTTCCTAATGGCATTATAAGCTGCCTGTTGCTTTTGTCCACCCCTGTAATTTCAGGATTTAGCACATTCCCCAGCCTCTAACAGACACTAAGTATATATTTATTAAAGAGTAAATAACTGGACTTGAGGAATCACAGAGCAAACCTTCATTTTGTAGATGAGAAGATCAGTGCCCCAAAGATATAAAATTAAGATGGAGAATAGAACAGAATTCAGAAACCCTATCTCCCAGTCCAGGGATTATATTAGCATATACAGGAGTCTCCCCCCATCTGCAAGGGATAAGTTCCAACACTCCCAGTGGATGCCTGCAACCGCAGATAGTACCAAATCCTATATATACTATGTTTTTCCTATACACAGTTTAATTTATAAATTAGGCAGAGTAAAAGAATATCTGAATTGTCAGCAACACTAGTCTTGCATTTGGGAGCCATTGTTAAGTAAAATAAGAGTCGCTTGAACACACGTGCTCTGATAACCCAGGTGACTTCTAAGTGACTAATGGGCAGATATGCTAGACAAAGGGATGATTCACATCTGGGCAGGACGAAGTGGGACAGTGTGAGATATCATCATGCTATTCAGAATGGCTGGCTACTTAAAACATAAGTTATTTATTTCTGGAATTTTCCATGTAATATTTTTGGACCATGGTTGACTACAGCTAACTGAAACGTTAGAAAATGAAACGGTGGATTAAGGGGGACTATTGTATACTGTGCAATACTTCTTCTTTTCCATTCCAAGATCCCTAACAGACATCTTCAGTGTTTTGTCAGTGGAATCTCATGAGATGATGGAGCAAGCATGGGGGCTTGGAGCCTTGGCTCCCTGCAGTCTCCCTGGCCACCTGGGCCCCAATCACCTCCTTCTCCCCACCCCCACCCTGTGATCTCTGCCATCCTCCCTCCCTGACCGGGGCCTGGGTGTGGGTGCAGGAAGGTCGGGGTGGGTGCCTGGAACTTGCAGCATCTTGGGGCCTGTAATGACATTAACCATCCCTACCCCAGACTAGCAGCCCCTGCTCCTTGATCCATCCACTGGAGACTGCGTCTGGCCTCTTGCCCACCCTTAATCCAGGTATGAGTGCCTCCCAGCACAGAAGTTTAAAGATCCTTCAGGGTCGCCTGTGTGTCATGGTGGGCTTGCCCATGCACCAGAGGGACACGGGACTGACTTCTCCAAATCCGCCTCCTCCATGGAACAGCTCTGGGATCTGCTGCAGGCCAGCACTTATGCCCTGCATCACTGGACAACCCCACACCTGTGTCACCTGTTAGGGTCTACACTCGCCCCACAGTCCTTGTGCCCCAGAACACTCCCTAGGCTGGCTTTACCCTGGGGTGGGCCAGGGTCCTCTCTTTTTTCTTCCAGGTTTTCTGAGTCTGGCTTGCATCTCTCTCTTCTATCAGCCTGTGGTACCCTCTGGGAAGGAGCCATATAATATGAATTGTGTAATTTTGGTGATTCCGCATATAAGTTCAATGCTTTGATATTTGCATTTGAAACTAGCATTGCATAATACAAACAGTAAAAATCATGCTCATCATTTAAAATGTTAATTTTTCTTTACTGAAAATGGCATGAAATAGCAAATAAAAAAACAAAAGGTTAAAGAATCTGTGAAAGAAAGCCAGCTTTCCATGTGCATGAAGAGCACTTTTTTCCTGCTTTCTGAACAAGGGTCCACAGATTTTCATTTGGCACTGGGGCCCACAAATTACGTAGCCATCCCTGCCATTGTCTCACAATCCTGTTCATGCACAATGAGGCTTCAGACTTCACCAGGTAGTACATATTTATCATCTGGTTGGTTTCCACAGAGCACCTACAAGTTGAACTAGTTGCCTTCTGTAACAAAATAATTCAGGTAAAAAATGAAGTGCTGGTTGTTCTTTGCTGTAAAACAAATTACCCTAAAGCTTAATGACTTAAAACAACAATTATTTGATTCCTTATGGCTCTGAGGGCTGACTGAGTTCGAGGTGGCTCTTCTCACTCGGGGTCTACACGTGTTGCAGTCAGACAGTGCCTGGCCAAGTCTTCCTCACTCACATTTCTGGAGATTAAGCTGGATGTTGGCTGGGATGTCAGCTGGTACTGTGGTCTAGAACAATTACATACGGCTTCTGTATATGGCCTGAATTCCTCAGAGCATGGTGGTTGAGATGCTGGAGAGAAAGAGAGAGAGAGAAGCAAAAACACTATTGTCTTTTCTGAGCTGACCCAGCCTGGGAGGTTATACAACATCACTTCCACCTCCTTCTATTTATTAGGGGTATTGACAGGATGAGGCTATTGATTATATAAGCAGAGGCTCATATAATAATATATGGGTCCTAGGACTCACCAGCTGGCTTGGGAGACCTCTCAGAGAGCAAAACTTACCACACAGTTGGTGCTCAACAAATGGCAATTACTTCTGTCTTCAGAACTCATTTTCTAATGTAATATAGACCAGAATGTCTTCACCTTTGGTTCTTCAAAGAGCACTGTTTCGAACATTTGGCTTCAAGTTCTGGCTCTATCCAACATTTAGCTGTTAGCCTTTACTCAAGTCACTCAAGCTTTTTGAGCAGCTGTTTTCTACCCAAGTTTTTTTGTGTGAATTAATAATAAAATGTGTGCAAAATCACTTTGTAAACCATTTTAGGATGTCTGAGTGTGAGTTAGTAAAAATTACAGTTCCATTGACAAACTTGGTGGCAATTCTAATTAGTTCTGTAGATTTGAGTTTTGTTTTTATGATGAACCATTGATATTTTGTATGGAAAAGTTGCCTCCTGCCCTTTCCTCTCCTTCTCTGCCCCTGTCCACTTATTTGGTTGACTGTCTCTTAGAACAGACTACTGATGGTACCCTGTTCTCTTATCATTTACTCTCTTTATAACTTTTTAAATCATATTACGTCTACCTTACCACTGTAAGCTCTTTAATATTTGTGGTTTGGGGAGTGTGGGAAGAGAAGGAAAAGGAAAGCAGCAAGAGAGATAATGATTTTATCCTTAATAAACAGCTGAAGAAGGAATCCCAAACCAACTTAACTTTGGTACCACCTGCCAATGTGAATCTTTTTTTGATTGATATTGACCCCTGTAGCCCTCATCATCCATCATAAAATTGGCACTTACCTTGTACTGAGTTTTCTTATACATATCTTATCCTCCCACCCATCAGAGAAGAAACCTAAGCTTCGCAGGCTTTTGTTTCCTCCTTCTGTACATGCTAACATGTTCTGGAATAACTTACATGGCTCTGGAGTTCAATAAATTCTCTTGATACATTGCTTCTTATTTACAGTTTCATTATCATATGTCCCATAGTCTCCCACTGTTCCTCATTAGGTGACTTAAATCCTTTTACGACAAACTCTGAAACCTTTGTTGTTATCACAGTGGACAATTGTGTCTTCTCTTTTTCTTGTTCACTAACTCCTTCTCCTTGGTATATTAACACAGCCATTTAAGGAGCTGATATTTCCAGCTTGAAAGTAAAGATAATAGAATGTACTGTAAGGTTTAATAACAATGCTTATAAAGCACCTACTATATGTTTGAGGCATTATATACCAACATCATCTTATCTTACTGGATAAAATAGAGCTATTTTTGTGGCCCATTGGAAAAAAACTGGCTACAATATTGTTCCTTAGAATATGAAATTCATGTTTTCTCTCTAGGGCATTTAATATGCACTTTCATTGCAAAGGAGATTGTGTCCTCTGTGAAAACAGGAGCTATACTAGATTCTAATTCCCAAAGTGGTTAATACTTTGCTATTCCCTATACAGATGCTCAATTACTTTAAAAAATGGTAACGTAGACAGTACCTTGGCAATAGTTTAAGACTGTAATTCTTTTTTTAAAAATTTTATTTATTTTTTATTTGGTTGCACCAGGTCTTAGTTGCGGCAGGTGGGCTCCTTAGTCGTGGCTCATGGGCTCCTTAGCTGTGGCATGCGCACTCTTAGTAGCAGCATGCATGTGGGATCTAGTTCCCTGACCAGGGGTCGAACCTGAGCCCCCTACGTTGGGGGCATGGAGTCTTATCCACTGCGCCACCAGGGAAGTCCCTAAGACTGTGATTCTAAATTCCCTTTGTCTTCCCCTTACCCCTGCCTTTACTCTGCTTTTAATTTACAAGTGTGTCTCTGAATGGAAGTTAAATTGGGAAAATCAGTTCTTCCATTTTACATATAAATTATTTTTATTTTATGCAAGCTCCTCCTTAGATGAATTTTGTGGCTTTGTAAATCTTTATGTATTTGAAATGAAATTCAGTACTAACCTTTTCTTCAACCTTCAGTTTTTGGCTTTTTTTCTTTGGTGACTTTGCCCTGTGTACTATGTGATATTTCTTGTTCTCTTCACTAAAGCAACAGTTATGAAAAGAAAGAAAAAAAATATGTTTAGCATAAGTTATGTGGTAAAACACATTAAAAAAAGTCCTGCCCAAGTGTTAGAAAAAATTTTCCTGGTATAACAGTTCCATTTTATTGTTTTTAGAAAATAAGACTGAGCTTGCCTTTTTGTATTTTTAGTTTTGTAATACAGGCATACCTCAGAGATATTGTAGGTTCAGTTCTAGACCACCACAGTAAAGCGAGTCACATGCATTTTTTTGGTTTCCCAGTGCATATAGAAGTTATGTTTACACCATACTGTAGTCCGTTAAGTATGTAAATAGCATTATTTCTAAAAGAACAATGTACATATCTTAATTAAAAAATACTTTATTGCCAAAATACTAAGCATTATCTGAGCCTTCAGTGAATCCTAATATTTCTGACACATAACATCAAAGATCACTGATCACAGATCATTATAACAGACATGATAGTAATAAAAAAGTTTGAAATATTGCAAGAATTACCAAAAGTGGCACAGAGACACAAAGTGAGCAAATACCGTTGGAAAAATGGCACCGGTAGACTTGCTCAACGCAGGGTTGTCACAAATCTGTAATTTGTAAAAAATGCAAAATCCGCGATGTGCAGTAAAGCCAAGTGCAATAAAATGTGGTATGCTTGTATTGGAACCAATTCCCAAAATAACCCAAGAATTGTCATTTCCTTTCAAGGTAGAACAATGTCATTCTTTTAGAAGTCTGAAAGAAAAGCCCTTGAGGAGCACAAAGTTGCTCTAAGCCAGAGTTCTCCCAATTTAGCATGCAACAGACACACTTGCAGAGTTGATTAAAACACAGATTACTGGGCCCACTTCCAGAGTTCCTGATTCAGCAGTTCAGGGATAGGGCCTGAGAATTTTCGTCTCTAACAAGCACCCAGGTGATGCTGAATCCAGAGACTACACTTTAAGGCCTACGGCCACGGGCTTGTGCTGAGAATCACTTCCAAGGTGAGTTTTGTGGCACTATAAACTACTAGGCTCTGTTAACAAAAATAATCAATAAACAATCTATAATAAGAATAGAAAAGAGTTTTATTTGAGCCAAACTGAGGACTAGCCTGGAAGCCATCTTCCCAGATTACTCTGAGAAGATGCTCTTGAGAGGCAGAGTTTTCAGCTCAGTTTTACATCTTGTCAGAACAAAGAACATTAAAAAAGTCGGGATTACATTTCTTCAATGTTTTGAAAAAAGAACAGACCGGCATGTTACACAGTGAGTCAGTATGGCCTTGGCACCTGGGAAAGGAGTGTTTTTCATCAGAGGAGTACCAGCATTGGCATCCCAGGAAGAGGGACATTTAATCTTTATTTTTAACATGGACATTTTTTACTTCTGGTCCATGTGCCCTTTTCTTAAATAACTAAAGCAGATGTACAATGTACGTATGATGGGCCACAAATAGGCTATTTTAGCTAGCATAAAATTCAACTTAACTCATGTATAAGCTAGAAATGACTTCCCTATATCTCAATATGTGAACATTTCATTTATCAGCTCCAAATAACTTCAAAGAGAAAATTTCTGGAAACCTAAATTTATTATTAAATAAATGTAATTTCTAAAACTAACTTGAGATGAGTTATTAATTTTTTACCTGCAGAACTTGTTTTATGTGTGTACGTAGTTAAAAAAATGAACTCCCATCTGAATAATAGTTCCTACTTAGCTTTGTACTTTTTAATATTGCCTTTAGTATCCTACAGCATCTAAAATTACTTTCAACATAGTCAGTAATTTATTCCAAGAATACTCACTGGGTGCCTACTGGGTGTCAGTCTCCTGGGAGAGATACATTATCACACAGCACAGATAGGGAGTTTACATGTATACGCCTATCATAATGCATCAGCTATGGCTATATAGATTCTAACAGCCATTTGAAAGCAGAGTAGGCTCAACATGAGCGTTATGATTAAAATATGCCCTTCATACTTCTTGTCATTAGAGTTCATTCATAATATAAACTACTATGACAAAACTGCATTGGAATATTTGAGGCAATAAAAATTTTAAGGAATTTTGTCCAATTCTGAAAACTGATTAACAGATGGAGCATGAAATTAAAAACAGGAAGTTGGCTGGCTTTTTAAATTAAAAATTTGTTAATTTTTAAAATTTAAGGCATAGGTGGGCTGGGTTTTGTTTCTTCTCAGAACAGTTCATGTGGAGTAGCTAATCATTCCCAGCCACTTACTGTCTACATTTAGATACACGATACTTACATAACATTTTCTCTGTTCTTAAGACTTCATATGTATTAGCATTTAAACAGTTGTAGGCCTTTGTATATGTTAATTCTCTATAATGGTCTATGAGGTGGGTACTGTTGATTTATATACGTATTTTATAGATTAGGAAATAGGCCCAGAGAGGTAAAAAAACTTGTCCAAGCTGCACAGCAGGTAAGCGATGGAGCCAGGATCAGATTTCCCCAGTCTGGCTCCAGAGCTGACTCTCTTCACCATTAAGCTCTACTGACCTATGTGATATCTCTGGTACTTGTCATGTATTATGTTTTAGCTTGTAGTTTGCTTTCTAATAAGTAAATATGTTTGTTTTCCAATTAATAGTAAGGTCTTTGAGGTCAATTCCTAGGTCTAACGCCTCTTATATCCTATGAAGTGTCAAGCACAATACAGTACATGTAATAGGTATTTCATAAATACTTTTCAATGGACTGATTGGTGAAACTACTAATTGCTTAATATTAGAAAATACGGATCTTTATTTCTCTATATAGATAGATAAATAAAGTTAGGAATGTGCATATTTTCTTTCTTGAAATATATATATAAATCTTCCATACATACCTCTAGCAAAGAATATAGTTACATGAATTCAATTGCTATGGAAGACATTGTTATTAGCATAATGGTCAGACAGTCCTCAAAATTTGAAATGGAATTGGAAAGATATTTTAAAGCTAGATGGAAAATCAGATTTCATCTCATCCAATCTCCCTTATTTTACTTAATAAGCAGCAGAGGAAAAGAACTGTCAAGTTACATACTCTAGGTCACCTGTATATTTATTGGTTACTAGGTCTTTTGTTGGTTTGAAAATTGGGCCCCATATACAGAGGGCAAGGAGAGACCAAAGAAAGGCAGACTACTTCAGATTGATAGGTGGCAGTTCTAATAAGTAAGAGAATTTATGTACGATTCTTGTCTTCACCCACCTGCCAGAATCTACAAAGTTTATATAGAGGCCTTAACTGGGTTCAGTTACATATACCGTCCAGATGGTCTCAACAACATATTGTTCTTTCAAGGCTGCATCCTTGAGAATGACTCCCACTGTGGAAACAGTGAGCATAGTGTACTTTCCAAAGACAGGAGGGGGCGAGAAGCCTCCACTTGCCTGGGTTCAGCTTTTGCGTCTACAGGCAGTCACATCCTCTGAATGACCTCCTCCAACATTTTTCAACTCTAACTCTACGGTTTTTTTCCCCCAATATAATTTATTCTCTTTGGTTTTTAAGATAGTATTTCTCGGGCTAGTGTTGATATATGTTTTAAAACAAGTTTCAACTTTCCCCCCCAAATGTTTTCCTTTTAACAAACAAACAAAAATATCTAATCTTCAGCAATCTAGATTTCCAGACTTCTCAATAGGACATATAGAAAACTTTCAAGTTATTCTTTCAAGATTACACCTAGGTGTCTATATCGAAGTAGATTAGTCCCGTGTATTTTTTTGTCTTTGCTGTGGAACAAACTAGTGTAACAAATACAGTGGCTTAAGACAAACTTTTGCTTAGTTAGGTAGTTTCTGCAAGGCCATCCTTGAGCTGTGCTGCACTCAGCTGGGCTTACTAATGCCTCAGCTGTTAATTGTCAGGCCATTTGGGCCTGGCTGATTCTGGATAACTTTATTCACATGTTTGATTCTTGACTCACTCTCAGATGGGTTATAAATACGACTAGGTCACATGTCTCTTATCAACCAATAGGCTAATCTAAGTGTATTCACGTGGTGGCAGTGGCAGAAGTCCTCGGCGCAAGTTGCAAGTAGGTAAGTTCAAACATGCAAGAGCTTTTCTACCCTATGCTTGTGTCATGTGTGTGTCTCATTTACATGGCGAATTACATGACCAACCTAGATGCAAGAGGTGGGAAAATAGATTCTGCCTTTATATAATAGGAAGGATCATTGTGAGCATTTTAATAACCCACTACAGTCTGTCCTTTGATTGCAATTAATTCGCTTTCCTCTCACTTTCAAAATACCCGCATCTCCTCTCAAGACTCCCCAAAAGCCTTATTGAGTTCCAGCTTTAGATGGAAGTCTAGATTCTCACGATTTAAAAAGGTCTGAATATGGTGCTTGGATGTGTTCCTTTTGTTCTCATGAACTAAAGAAAACTGTGAACTAAAATTACAAGTTATTTGTCCCCCACATACAATGGTGAGACAAGGATAGATAAGGTAATTATAATTGACTTTTCCACTCAAAAAAAAATGAAGAGCAGGAGGTGGATAACAGGCACTGATTCATGCAATTCTGAAATCCCACAGGCCAAATGCTGTCGGGTCTCTGACTGTGGAGCCAGGAATGTTTTTCTGACTAGGGCTTAGTTCTGCTCCATAGAAGTCACTTCCCAGTGCAAAATTTCTAAGTTTGAGTGTGGTTTCTTGGTCCATAGTTCTCCATCAATCTTGACTCCATCATTCGGGCTCTTGCTTCTATCTTCTTAAATGTTCTTGCTTTTCCCACAAAAATTGCCTTATTTGCAACTGAGTAGCTTTCTTAGCTTGCTTCCTCCCATAGAGTGTTGAGATACAGAGGATCTTTCGTTGTTGAAATTTTAAGTCTCAGTTTCTTTTCAGCTAAACTTAGTGGCCCTTTTTACTGATAAACCTCCCATAAATTTTTTGTGGGTTTTCAGGTTCTAGTCTGCTCTAATCAATAAAATCCAAAATCTCAATTGTTTTTGAAACTGCCTCTCTCTGTAGAATTAATAAATGCCTTTTTGGGGGTTAAGCTTTTGTGTGACCACACTCATTATTTTTAGAGGCCTTGTGTGTATCTCGGAGAGGCCATTCAGCACTCCTTGAATCTTTCAGGATTTTAACAAAGGGTTTTACAGACACATCCTTGATTTGATCTTTGTTTTCATTTTATTTTGAAAATATTTTGCTGGTTGGACATACTGGAAAGGAAAATCAGTTTTGTTTTCCAGGCCTAGTCCTACAGCTTCATTTTCCCTTTAAATTCTGCCTGAGAACAGAATGGTTCCTTTTTATCTTATCTCTCTCTTGCCACACTTTATTCTTTTTTTTTTTTTTTAATAAAGTCTCTTTATTCTTTTTTTTTTTAAATTAATTAATTAATTAATTTATGGTTGTGTTGGGTCTTCGTTTCTGTGCGAGGGCTTCCTCTAGTTGTGGCAAGTGGGGTCCACTCTTCATCGCGGTGCGCGGGCCTCTCGCTATCGCGGCCTCTCTTGTTGGGGAGCACAGGCTCCAGACGCGCAGGCTCAGCAATTGTGGCTCACGGGCCTAGTCGCTCCATGGCATGTGGGATCTTCCCAGACCAGGGCTCGAACCCGTGTCCCCTGCATTGGCAGGCAGATTCTCAACCACTGCGCCACCAGGGAAGCCCCACACTTTATTCTTGAAGCTGAAAGAAGCCAACTGACACTTTGAACATTTTGCTTGGGAGCTATCTTGTCAGTGCCAACAAGTGTATCGGTAAGTTTTCTGCCTTCTGTGTCACTACAGGTGACAGTTTTGCCAACTGTTCTTTTACTTCAGCTTTTGCAACAGTTTCCTCACTGCTTTTCCAGCTTTAATTTACCACCCAGTCCTAAATCCAGTGCCACATATTTCAGGTTAGTCAACAACAGCACACCCCTTATAGGTACCTGTTAATATATCAGCTAATTTGTTTGTGTAAAAAACCCTCAAACCTCAAAACTTAGTGGCTTGAAAATACAGCCATTTTTTAGCTCATGATTCTGCGGGTCTGCAATATGAACCGGGTTCAGTGGTGTCTCTTTTGATCTGAGGTGGCCTTGGCTCATCTCAATTGGACTAGCTCATGCATCTGCTGTTAATTGGCAGGTTGACTGGGGGCTGGCTGATCTAGGATGACCTTACAAATTTTTCTGGTGATTGGCTGGCTGATGTCTGGACAGATAGGGTAGCTGAGTCATGTGTTTCTCATCATCTAGCAGGCTGACCAAGGCTTATTCATACGATGATGATAGCAAGAACTCCCCAAAGGGGCAAGTGGCTAAGCCTCGATGTGCAAATGATTTTCAAATCTCTGTTTGTGCCACAATTTGCTAATAACTTATTGGCAAAAGCAATTCACATAGCTCATCCATATTCGTGGATTAAGGAAATAGAATCTGTCTCTTCATTGGAGAAATGAAGAATTATTATCTTGTCAAGCTACTACATCCTGAAAATATTCTCTGTGACTACAGTCCATTGTCCACTGTCTAATATTTTCAGTACCCAAGGAATTCACAAGGGAAGAAACGGGACCTGCCTCATATCTACATTTTTGAGGATGCATCTGATAGAATAGACTTCAATTCTATTTATTGTATATATAAAAATAATCTGAGTATAAAATAACAAAACCAGTATTCACCTGACCTTTTAAGTCTTACTATGCTATTGATAGTCAATATATACATTTCCTTGGTTACTACTGAGTTGCTCTCTTTGATTACTAATCTAAATATCTACATAAAACAATATAGGCAAAGCATATACATGATAAATATTGTAGAAAATACTACTACTCCATAGGAGGTCAACTTTTCATAAATATTTATGTGTAAATTTTAGTGTTTATAGTATATAATGGTATGCTGGCTCATGCAGTATCTGCTTTATCCCCTTCGTGTATGTTTTCCTAAATTATTGAGGCTTAAAACCTAAAACTAAATTTTCCAAACTCCTTGCAGCTTATGTTCTTCATGTTATCTGAGGTCTACCAGGCAGATTGACTGTTGAGATTTGGAAGCCAGAGATAAGTTACATTATACATAGCTGAATGCAGGGAGAGAGCATCTTGTGGGGGAGAATTTTGATTTTTCTGGGATAGCTAAACATGTCTTCAATAACAAAAATGAAAATCTGGTTTTGATCAGTCTGAGTATCAACAGGAGACAAATGACCCACTCTCTATTTACAAAGGGGCTAATTGTAAAGGTCTGAGTGGTATGTAAGAGATCTCAATGAATACAGCAAGAACCCTGGTCTAATAGCAGTGGAGATGTACCTTGACCCTATCCCAAGGGAGTGAGAAATGTGGTAAGGTTACTGGAATCCAGAGGGAGAGAGAGTTGTGTAAGGCAAGTTGCCTTGAGGACCACAGCCATCCTGAGGCAACCTAACAGAACAGGGAGGAACCTAAACAAATAAATGCCACAAACTCACTCTTTCTTCTTTCCAGTCTTCTCCCAATATCCCCCTGGTCTATCCAAGGAGAAGCTACAGGGGTCATTAGCCTGTTAATGGAGTCTGGAAGATCAGCTTCTCGGGGCAGAAGGCAGAGTGGAGAAGGGTAAGTAGATCTGGAAGAGCAGATATCTGTGGCAGATATCTGGCACAGGTGCCTTGTAGCTGTCAAATACTTGATCCATAGTGTAATAGGTGGCAGACAGAAGCCACAGTGGAGTTTTCACTAGAAAAGTACTGACGTTCTGTTCTGACTGCAATTTTCCTAGCTGTCTAGCATACAGATTTGGTTCTTTGTCTGAGATAGAAATTCTTTAAGCTACCTAATGCCCTTAATAAATCCTTTCCTGCTTAGAAGGCATTCTGTTGTTGGGAACAAAAAACCCTAACTATATAGTGGTAATAGGATGAATGGATGAAAGAAATAAATGAAAATAACCTATGACCTTACTTAAAATTGGAAAATCAAATTAAAGATAAAATCAAATTAAAATATAAGATAAAGTATAACATAATGTAAAATTATGTTAACTTAAAAGACAAAGTATTAACATTAATATAGAGATAAAATATTATTTGAAATGACCAATGTGTTTAAATAAATCTTAGAAAATGTATGGGAAAAATGCCCTCTTATAAAATTTCAAAGACTTGTGGAATCCTTGAAGGGTGTCTGTGAACTCGAAGTTAACATTGTTTTGAAGAACCACGAACAAATGAGATAATTAGATATATATGAAGGTTTGTGGTTATCACATATTCAGTGTTAATATCCCTTGCTATAGCAATCTTAAAGTTATTAAGTGCTCAGTTCATCCAATATGAGCTGGCATATTTTGTGGCACTTAGTCGAAGGAGAAAGTACCTTGATCTACAGGTTTATCAGCCTATGTAAAAAGAGTTTGCTAACAAAAGCTGAGATGCCTCTGAAGTTGCTAAAGAGCAGAACTTATCATTTTCTTCTGAATTTATAACAATTTGAGAAGTGTATGACTTTGCATCAGAAACTATAATTTGCTTTTAAGTTTTTGAGCTCAGCAATTCACATATTTCCTGAAGTCTATTTGAAGCAAGATAGCAAAAGCTGGTATAATTTATATATAAAATTGGGAAAGTATATTGAGTATGAACCATTAAATTTATATTAAGTTGTGTTTTACATTTTAAAACTGTGAGCAGTAGAAAGAAAATATATGTGGTAAGGAAGATACATACATAATGGCGTATTATGAGTACATTTGAACATTTGTCTGTCACTTATAAATCGGCCTTCAGCAACATGTCTTCAATAACAAAAATGCAAAATATCTGCTATTTTAAGTAATCTTGCAGCAAGTAACAGGGTATGTGGTACATATAACTGTTTTTCCCCTTCCCCCTACATGATCCACCATCTGGACTCTCAAATAGTTCTTAGGTGGTTGAATAGGTTTTTGTTCTGTAGTCTTTTTACTGCTTTTTAAAATTGTTGTTTTGTTGAGAATCAAGACAAAGGAAGATGAAGTGAACTAAAAAACAAAAAGCAGTAAAACTGTGCATCAAAAAAAAGATGTTTTCCAGATTAGAAACTAAAAAGAGAAATTATAGAAACATGGGAGATATGTGATAAATATAATTATTTGATAGTTAGGTGATAATAGTGCCTCCCACTTTGTTAACTAGAGACATTAGTTATTTTTTAAATTTAAAATATAATCATTAATGTACCAGTACAGCCATTATGACTTGTCATGTTTAGTTTTTAAAAAATAGTTTTTTTTTATCATAAGCCTCTGAATTGGCCAATCTGTTCATTTATTATTCTCTATGCAGTAGCACTGATCTTCCCACCTTATAACTCAGTCTTTTCAGAAATTAAACAAGTTTTCATTAGCTAATGACTTCTTTTATATGTAGTTTTAAAAGTATAAGTTAAATTCACTTTATAAGAGAGGAAGGAAAATGAGAGGGCAAGTTAGTTGGACTTTGAAACTAATTTGTTAATTAAGTTCTTCTTCACCATCAATATGCACTTGAGAGACTGAATACACAAGTAGACAATGTATAAAAACAGAACTCTGATCCACAATCTGTAGCAATCAGTTAGACAGCCAAACAACAACCCTTGTAGCAATCAGCAACCAACCAACCAGTTCTTGATCAATAACTGACAGCTTCCCTAATTTTTGCCCCTGCTTCCAACTTAGGATCAACTGGAGAGAGCCAAATATGCACCCCTAATCAATCACAGAGTATTCCCCACTTCTAGTTAGTCCACTTATAACTTCCCCATGCCAATAGTCTCCAATTAGGGCATACTGAAACCTTCCCTTTTTTCCACTAGAAAGCTATTTCTCTCTTCTTCCTGTCTTTGGGTGGCTGCCAGACACAAGTGATGGTGGCTGGGCTGACTTCCTTTCTATACCAAACAATATTGCTTGTTGTCATTCATGTGATCTTTAATTATTTTTTGTGTTTATTAAGGTCTTCCTCTCTTAGCACTCTGAGAATACATCTTCACTGACTCTCATCATTATAGAGAGAAATAGTGTGTTTGCTTATCTGCCTTCCCCATGAGCGTGTGATACCCTAGAAGGAAGGGCACCTCATGATATCTGAAAATGTCTGTTACATAGTAGGTTCTCGGAAATACTTATCCATTTATTTGTTGAATGGATGGATTCTATTCTTAGTACTGTGTTAGTAACAGGACACTAAGTGGTAGAATACAAGGACTCTAGTCTCAAAACACTTAAAATTTCTCATTATTTTTCTAGGTAAAACTTGCCTATGCAACTTTAATAATGCCCAAAGATTATTGGATTATTTCTGAAAACAAGATAGCATCTTTTTGGATTCAAGGACTGCTATTTAGATATAGTAGTTTTACTAGTTTCATAAAATTTCATGACTCATTAGACCATTTTACTCTTGCTCAGTTTTAGATCGACACCCTGTTTAGTAGTTTCATTTAGGTTCACTCTTAATGGAAATTTGTTCCTGCCAGCCCTTTAAAATTCCAATGTTCTGAAATTACAGGTTTAGAACCATATTTATTCTGTTTTCTTTTCCTTTGTAAGATAGTCTTATGCTAGAATTTATTCATAAATGACTACTTTAGGTGAAAGAAGTTGATCAACATTTACAGGAAATATATTATTCCTCAAATTCTTCTTCTGTATTCTTTCTTTAAGGATGTTTTACTCCTATTCTATTCTATTCTGTTCTATTCTATTCTATTCTATTCTATTCTATTCTATTCTATTCTATTCTATTCTATTCTACTCTATTCTATTCTATTCTATTCTATTCTACTCTATTCTATTCTATGCATAGCAATAAACAATGGAAGAGC
Organism: Eschrichtius robustus; assembly: GCF_028021215.1. NCBI lineage: Eukaryota > Metazoa > Chordata > Mammalia > Artiodactyla > Eschrichtiidae > Eschrichtius > Eschrichtius robustus. The sequence continues at coordinate 100,570,144 of NC_090825.1, read as the reverse complement.
AAAGCAAACATTTTCTTTGGCTGTGTTCATTCTTCTCTTCCGCCTAAAAGTCTTTTCTCTCAGTTCCTTGTCTATTAAAAATACAGTTTGTTCTTTTTATTTTTCTTCCTCCACCTCCTTTACTTCCTGTTTTTCTGCAAATATATATATATATATATGTATTTTAACATCTTTTTTTTTAACATCTTTATTAGAGTATAATTGCTTTACAATGGTTTGTCAGTTTCTGCTTTATAACAAAGTGAATCAGTTATACATATACATATGTCCCCATATCTCTTCCCTCTTGCATCTCCTTCCCTCCCACCTTCCCTATCCCACCCCTCTAGTTGGTCACAAAGCACGGAGCTGATCTCCCTGTGCTATGCGGCTGCTTCCCACTAGTTATCTATTTTACGTTTGGTAGTGTATATATGTCCATGCCACTCTCTCACTTTGTCCCAGCTTACCCTTCCCCCTCCCTGTATCCTCAAGTTATTTTAACATCTTTATTAGAGTATAATTGCTTTACAATGGTGTGTTATTTTCTGCTTTATAACAAAGCGAATCAACTGTACATGTACATATATCCCCATATCTCCTCCCTCTTGCGTCTCCCTTCCACACTCCCTATCCCTCCCCTCAAGGTGGACACAAAGCACCGAGATGATCTCCCTGTGCTATGAGGCTTCTTCCCACTAGCTATCTATTTTACATTTGGTAGTGTATATATGTCCATGCCACTCTCTCACTTCGTCCCAGCTTACCCTTGCCCCTCCCAGTGTCCTCAAGTCCATTCTCTACATCTGCGTCTTTACTCTTGTACTGCCCTAAGTTCTTCAGAACCATTTAAAAAAATTTTTTTTTTTTATTTCTTAGATTCCATATATATGTGTTAGCATATGGTAGTTGAGCACTTACTCTTTGAGGCATTGGTGATACAGGGATGAACAAGATCGTTTCGATCCTTGCCCTAATGAAACATATCAGAATGGAAGAAGATTCACAGTAACTTGACAAATAAAAAAGACAGCTAAAAATTGTGAAAATTTTTAATTAAATAAACAGGGTGATGCAATAGACAGGAACTGAGAATCAATTGCAACAGTTCTTCAGAGAAGGCTGTCAGAAAGCCTTTTGGAGGAGCAAATATTTAAGATAAAAGTACTTTGTCCCTTTAATTTTTCTTATTCATCAGTTTCAAATAATACATTTCAAAATACAAGTTTCATAGATTACTTTACTTTAAATTTTCTAAAATTCACATGTTATGACTTCACTGTTTGTTGCAAGATGTGGGCCATAGAGGGAAGGGCTACACATTTTCCTGTTGAGAGCGTTATTATATGGTCGTTATTTAACCAATGAATTTTTTGGTTTTTTTATGGTTAGTTATAGAACATTGCCTACCACAGTAGACTGGATACCTTAGTTTCCTCAATGTAAGAAAAGCAAATCAATAAATCTATATTCGGAGTTGGCAAACTTTTCCTGTAGTGGGCCATATAAGCAAATAATTTAGACTTTGCAGAACATATGGTCTGCTACAACTATCCAACTCTGCCGTTGTATGATGAAAACAGCTATAGACAATATATAAATGAATAAGCATGACTGTACTCCAGTAAACATTTCATTACAAAAACAGGTGGCAGGTCAGAGTTAGCCCCCAGGCTCTAGTTTGGCAACCCCTGACCTATCTGACAGTGGTGAATGAGGTAATGCACTTAAGATACTAAGCACAGTGACTGTTACATTGTAAGTCTTCAGTAAATATGTTATGACATTTAGTAAAATTATGATTAGCATCATTATAGATCTTACAAAGAATAAGGGGTCAAATGCTGGGCAAAATTCTTAGCTTGAACAATCATCAAACATTTACTTTTGTCCTCTCTCTCTAGTTTTTCTCTCATTAAAATTCAATTATATTTGGGGTTCCTTTGAGTGTCAACCAAATGAGCAATAGATATGTGTTGAGGAATTAATGGGTAGTCACGATTCACTGTTAACCTAAATGTATTTTTATTTTAAGTTTTTCTAGTTATTTTTTATGGCAAATCAACTTTTAGTACCTTTAAATAATAAGGATAATAAATGCCCTCTTGTCTTATGCATGATACTCCAAAGGGCAATGCGCTATAATCACTATCCCTGAAAACAGTAAAATTTGCAGTCTACTTGGCAATTCTCTATCCTCTCTGTTCTCCGAGTCCTTTTTTTCTTTACCTGTATCAGTTCTTAAAATATATATTGTCCCTGGACACTCTTACATTTTCATTTTCTTCATGTATGCTGCTGCACTTAACCTCATAGCACAATGTGCTGTTTAGAAACAGACAATTTAAAAACTGCTGCTGTTGCAGGTTGTCTGAAAGGTCCTTTCAAGTTAGGAGAAAAGATTTTAAAATTTTTGCTGTTAAGAACAAAAGAATGTTTAATTAGATTAAGCATGAATATTCTTATTTGTATTAATAAATATATACTATTTCTATTTTGTGTGACTGTATTATTATTATTATGAAATGCAGCTGAGTACATTAACACAGAGCAAGTGAAAAATGTAAAATATTTATGGAATTGTTTGAAGATCTTTTTCCAGCATGAGATTAAGCAATAGGCCAAATAGAACAGGGCTAAAGTTAGGGAATATATAAAATGCTATCCTTTTCTATTATTGTAAATACTGGCAGAACAATAAATTACATATAACTTATACTTGGTATGATTTACAATAATAGAAAATTACATAAATTCAGTCTACTAAAAATGCTATGGTTAGTAATATGCCTCAAATATATATACCTAGGAAGTCTGAAAGAGAGAAAATTCACAAGTATACAGAAAGCACATCAAATTGGAGTGGTGGGGAAAATCTTTAGTCTATAAAAGAGAAGACTTGTCAATTGGGGGAGGACAAGATTCCTGCTTTGAAATTAATAAAAAATCCTGATACGTTGAAGGGGTATCAAAGTTTTAGACTGTAAAATTCTCAGTGGCACAACTAGGAGGAATGAGTTTTTGCAGGAAGACAGAATTCATGAGGCAAATCAGTGGTTCTGAACCTGTTTTGAGTCACTGAGTTGATGGAAGCTGTACTTGTCAACAATATGCAAATAGTTACTTAGGGTTTCAGGGTCACAGATCAACTACTTTGGGGAAGGAATGTCCATAGATCCCAGATTAAGGACCCCTAGAGTCCTTTCTGAGAAATAGAACTGTTGAAAAATTTGTTTAATTAATTAATTGTGTAGTTTCTCTTTCATTGGTCTTCTTTATTGCTCTTTGATCAGAAGATGTATTTAGATAAATCAAAAAAGGTAATATCTACTACCCATGAGGTTCGTTGCATCTTTTCCTTGAAGCATTTAAGACTAGGATAGATGAATACCTTCATCTAGGTAAAAGTGCCCACATAGAAATGAATCAATAATCAGTGAGAATTCTTACCAAGAACCATTTAAAAGTTTTATGTGTATTGAGTGTGTTATGTATCTATAGCAGTGGAGACAACAGCATTCTAGCATGAGTATTGTGTTCATTTGCATATCTTATCAAATATTTAATTTTAAATATAGAGTTCATAAAACCTCCCTGTTTAGAGATTTCTCTGGAAATTCTAACATTTGGCTTGCTAGAGAATTTAGGAAACCGATATTGGTCTGAGAAAGATTTTTTTATTGGAGGGAAAGGGATTCAAAACACCCATCTAATAAAGAGACAATACAATTTGCTCAGATACAATACTAAAGCCAAACTTTCGTCTGACTTTTTAAATGATAAAATTGAATATAGATGCATTATCTAGCATTTTGATGAGTCTACAGGTTTTCATAAAGGTACCTCACACAGGGAAGTAATTACTAGCAGTTTCTCAAGCATTTTCTGAGAGACTCTATGGTATAGTTCAGTAAACATGTGGTCCTTAGACCAGGAGCATCAGTATTACTTGTAAGGTTGTCTCAAATGCAAATTTATGGCCATCACCTCAACCTTCTCCCTCAGAATCTCTCGTGATGGGAACTGGAAACTATTTTAACAAGATTTCCAGGAGATTTTTTTGTATGCTAAGGTTTGAGAACCACTGGTATAGTTGAAATTATATGGGCTTTGGGGTCAGATAAACACTCATTTTAATCCTGATTTTTCTATTAACTAATTTTGTAAGCTATCAAATCTGTCTGTGCTTATTTCCTATAAATCAGGGATAATAAAATTTTTTAGGGCCACTAGACGATTCGTGAAAATGTATCAAAAGTGATAGAATGCTCCCAGAAAATAATAGGGCTCATAGTAAATTGCAGTTTTTTCATATTGGAGTCATGATATGTGCTATTACTTGACTATTTACCTGGAACCAGGGCAACTGCTTTACATGTATTGACTCACTTGATCTTCATAGCAACCTTATTTGATATGATTTTACAGAGGAAGAAACTGAGGTATAGAATAGTGAATTTTCAGCTCAATGAACAACTGAAAACCGAATGAAGGTTAATGTACAACTCAGTGATAATTACTTGCATTGAATTTGTAATTTTTAATTAAAGGTATTATGTTTGATAATGGTACTTTGGCTTCTTTTTTGAATTTTAAAAATCCAAAAAAAATTATTTGTCATAAAGTGCTGATCCCAAATTAATGTTACCTGCTTACATCTCACTGTCATCTACGCATTTGTTTTTTTCAGTGGTTTACTGATGCCTAGTTTGATTTCTTATAGTCTTTCCATCAGTTTTAAACCATTGTTGATGATGTTGTCAGTTAAATAATAACAGAAATCTGATTGGTAGCTATACTTAACCACTTTTAATATTTGTGAGTTGAATGGAACTTCTTTAGTGCATTCTCTGTTTTGTGGTATGTGGTTTGAACCTAGGGTGAATTATATATTTTAGACTTAACCATCATTTTCAATTTCAATATACTCCAACTAGAAAGTTCCTAGACTGTTGGGCTCTTCATTGTCACACTAAAAGGATAATTTATTTTCTTGGAAAGCTGTCTTGAAATCATGGCCCTTTGGTGGAAAAAAAGCTGAGTTAAGTTCAAGGCAAATAAATATGTAAAATATTTATTCAGGACTGGGTCATGCACTTTTCAAATGAAATGCTCACATGATATTGCTGTGAGCTGAAAATCAGTGCCCCCCTGGCCTAACACAGTTCTGATGGCACTCTGAGCACTTTTAATCAGCACTGCTTTCCTGACAGTGAATAGTGAGAACTCAACGATTAGGAGTTACTTTTTTCTTGATTCCTAATTTTTTCCCACCTCTTGGTTGCAATTATTGCTAGCTCTATGGGGTATAAACTTGTATTAGTCTCAAATTTTTCTGCGATACAAATAGAAAGATTTAATTATTTCTCTTGTTTTGAGCCTGTGGGAAACTAAAAAGATTTCTAAGAGATCATTCGAAGTTAACTAAGAACTGGATCAACAAATACATTTTGTGTATTATCTTGGACGTAGGAACAGTAAAAATGAAAGCACATTTCTAGAGGAAACCACTTCATAATTTAGTGCTCTCAGTGAGCAAATTAGTTTTCTTCTATTCTTGTTTGAAACAGAAAACAGCAAACTACCCCATTGTCATAGTCAAAATTAACATCCTTGCTGCTGACTTAATACTTAATAAGAACTCATTAATTCTTACTGAATGTATGATTTTATTTCCTTTATATAATCTTCTAGAATAATCTATTTTCATATGCAATTTTGATTTTCATTTTATAGGAGTTATTTGTTCTTAATTATTTATCCAAAAGCATTCATTACTTTTATCTGTAAATTAAATCTATTTTTATTTTTTTATATTTGAAATGGTTTTCCTTTTTAATTTTCAGCCTTTTCAAAAGCAATGATTATGATAGTATTTACAGGTACTATTGTTTAACTATGATAACGGTTAGCTACATACTGATCTTTTTCTACTCTTATTTTTATTTCCATCATTGTCCTTTGGAGTAGGAATATTTTGTATAGAAATTTTGGACAACAGAATATTTTAGTGGAAATAGTAGGTGAGTGTTTGCAGATGAACACTTGAAATCAGAAAGAGGGGAGGAAAAGAGGAGGGAAGGAGAATGAATAGAAAGTCATAGCACACAATCTGTGTGAGTGAGGGGATCGCATGAACACACTCTCCAGTGGCAAACCTGTGGCCTTATGTTAATCTAATCAAAGAAACTATTTCCGTCTGGTACTACCTGTGTCAATTTCAGGTTATGAAAACTTACAGAATATGAGTCAACAGTTCTGAGAGCTCTTTAGATGTCACATTTCTAGGCATGTTCTCATTCCATGTAAAGAATAATCTTGCCTTGGCTTAGAAACTGTAGCTAAGATTTTTATTTGATACAAAAATGACAAAAAATGTTTATCCAAAGCACTCACACAGATAGGTTCTTCTGTCATGTTATTGATAGTTTGGCTCTTTAAATGAGTGTGTAAAAGTTCTGTTGACTTAAAAGTTAATAAAATTGATATTGGTTTATTTGAGAGAATTAACATTAGGTCTATTTCTTCAACTTCTGTTTTTCATCTTTAGTTTGAAAACTGCATAAGAATGACTCTGTAATTTTATTTATCTATGGGTCAGAATTTTGCTATTTATATACTTAAAGAATATATGACTGACTAATGGGAGTACAAGCTGTGAGATTTTAATCTATTATCATGCCCATCTGTTAATTAGATAAATGTGAAATGATTGAATATGTCAGGAAATATTGAAAGTAGTTTAGTCTCTACATTCTTTAAACCATGTGCAATTTTCCCTACATCATTGTAAAAGAACACCTTTTAAGTTTTCATCTTTATCTTTAGACTCAGTAAGTCCAGATAAAATTAAAATCTTTTATTTTTCTATCATTGAAATCAAATAAAACTTTTAAAAGCAGTTATTTAACTGCTTATTTGAAGCAGTTATTAGGCAAATGTTTCTTTTCCAGACAAACAATCCTATACCTATTGCTATTCCTTGTACATCTTTGTGACATTTTGTAGTTAAAGTTAACTTTGTTTAACTAGTCCTAGGAAATCTGACTTCTGGATTATTATAAAGGATACAACTCAGGGACAGCCAGATGGGAGAGATGCACAGGGCAATGTATTTGGGAAGGTGGGGTGCACCACCTTCCCAACACCTCCTTGTGTTCACCAACTTGGAAGCTCTCAAAACCCCATTATTTAGGAGTTTTGATGGAGGTTTTATTACATAGGCATGATTGATTAAATCATGGACCACTGGTGACAACTAAACCTCCAGTCTCTCTCCTCTCTCAGAGATAAAGGGGTGGGGATGAAAGTTTCAAGCCTCTAATTGTGCCTGGCCTTTCTGGTGACCAGTCCCCATCCTGAAGCTACCTTGGGGCCCACCAAGAATTACCTCACTAAAACAAAAGATGCTCCTGTCACTCAGGAATTTACAAAGGACTTAAGAGCTCTGTGTCGGGAACTAGGGACAAAGACCAAATATCTATTTCCCATCGTACACCTTCCATAATCAAGAAGTGTACAGAGGAAGGCCACTGATTGTCTCATGCATGCTAAAACTACCAGAATGCACAGGACTCTTCTATTTTATTCAGTTACAAAAGTGACAACAAAATAACTCTAGTTTTTATTCTAGCTAAGTCCTCTCATCCATTTTCAATTCCACATTTACAATAAGATGGAAACAAGTTCCCTGTTTTTTGTATCAATATCTCTCACAGCCCTTAACACATTGCTTTGTATAGAACATATTCCCAAAATGTGTTGAATACATTCTGTTTAAAATAAGCACCAGAATAGCTTATAGAGGTTCTAATAACTTTTCTGTTAGTAAACATTAAAAACAACCATAGCAACAATAAACACTTGAAAAAATTGATTGTCACTTATGTACCAAGAACTATGCTAGACTCTTTATATGCATTCTCTGATTCATCAATATTTTGAGATATGTCTTACTTTCCCCCATTCTATACATTAAGCTCAAACAGCTTAATTGACTTTCACATAGCTGTACAGTTGAGTTCAAATATAGGACTATTTGTAACATGCTACTCCTCATGCCAGAAACTTAAAAAAATGTTCTATGTATATATTAAATGAGTTTTTTACAAAATGAAACAGAGTTAGGAAAGTTACAGCAATATTTTTACTGCCCTACATTCTAATTCCTCAAAAACTTCCATTTGTCCCCCTCCCACCCATGGATTGCTGCTTTATAGTTCTACATCTGCCTTATTTTTATCAATTACAATATTGATGTTGAGGAGGAAAAGTGAAAGTATATCTGTGTCATATGGTATCACATTGAAACCTGACATGAGTTAATTGAGTATTTTGCCTTAAAATTTAAGGACAAAAGGACATTTTCTCCTCAGGTACCGCTTTATATTTGAATACAAAATGACAAAACATAGAGGTGAATATATATACAGTACAGTTCTAGTTCTATTTCTAGAGTCTTGACTTTCTATTTAGAGCAATCGGTGCCTTCTTTTTTTCTGGAACAAGAACTACACTTTATGCTTTCAGTTTTATAAGAAAAATCATTAAATAATCATTGCAACATATTTTATTCCTATCTTATATCTAGGTGAGAAAATTTACCCTTTGCATCATTTGTTGTTCAGTAGTGCCAGAATTTTAACACCAGACATTCTATTGATTGAAGACGAGAGCTATTTGGATAAGAGGTACAGGCAAACTGTCCTTAATAAGTGTGGTACAATGATATTGACAAAGTTTCAGTCTGCAGTCTGACTTGCCTAGTCTCTGCATACAAATAGAGAAAAATAACATAGTCGACAGATTCCAATGTTTTATACAGAATTCTTTTCTGAGTTTTATTTTGCATGGATATGATTGGAATTAAATAACTCTTTCTATTCAACTGAGAAACCGATATTCAGAACTAATCTGATGTCAAATTTGGCTCCCAGTTTTAATCCTATGCTTAATTAAAGCATCTCATGCATTTCTTGTCTCTCATTTTCTTTTTTATAATTCTATATAGAAATAATATTCACAAATCTATGATTTCATCATAAAACTAAAAGATAATTTGAGTGGCATCAGTTTAACAAAAATACAGAATTTTTTGTGGAGTTAAAGTGGATAAAAAATGTTTCATTATTCAATTTACTCAGCCATACTTTGGACAGGAATTCAACTCCTCCAGCTTTCCAGTTGCTCTGTGGAATACTTCATCATCTGGTGTATAACCTCGGAATATGTGTTCCCTCAAATTCACCTCTCTTTTTTGGAAAAGGATTATGATTCCCATCTATTTTTTAAAAAATTTTATTTTATATTGGAGTATAGTTGACTAACAAAGTTGTGTTAGTTTCAGGTGTACAGCAAAACGATTCAGTTATGCATATCCATGTATCTATTCCTTTTAAAATTCTTTTCCCATTTAGGTTGTTACAGAATATTGAGCAGAGTTCCCTGTGTTGTATAGTAGGTCCTTGTTGGTTATCTATTTTAAACATAGCAGTGTGTACATGTTCATCCCAAACTCCCAATTTATCCCTCCTCCCACCTTTCCCTTTTGATAACCATAAATTTGTTTTCTAAGTCTGTGAGTCTGTTTCTGTTTTGTAAATAATTTCATTTGTATCAATTTTTTTAGATTCCGCATTTAAGTGATATCATATGATACTTGTCTTTGTGTGATATACTTCACTTAGTATGTTAATCTCCAGGTCCATCTATGTTGCTGCAAATGGCATTATTTCATTCTTTTTAATGGCTGAGTAATATTTTATTGTATATATGTACCACATCTTCTTTATACATTCATCTGTCGATGAACATTTAGGTTTCTTCAATGTCTTGGTTATTGTAAACAGTACTGCACTGTGAACACTGGGGTGCATGTATCTTTTCAAATTATGGTTTTCTCTGGATATATGCCCAGGAGTGGGATTCTGGATCATATGGTAGCTCTATTTTTAGTTTCTTATGGAACCTCCATACTATTCTCCATAGTGGTTGTACCGATTTACATTCCCACCAACAGTGTAGGAGGGTTCCCTTTTCTCCATATCCTCTCCGGCATTTATTGTTTGTAGACTGTCTGATGATGGCCATTCTGACTGGTGTGAGGTGATATCTCATTGTAGTTTTGATTTGCATTTCTCTAATAATTAGTGATGTTGTGCATCTTGGCCATCTGTATGTCTTCTTTGGAGAAATGTCTATTTAGATCTTCTGCCCATCTTTTGATTGGGTTGTTTGCTTTTTTGATATTAAGCTGCATGAGCTGTTTGTAAGCTTTGGAGATGAATCCCTTGTCTGTCACATTGTTTGCAAATATTTTCTTCCATTCTGTGGGTTTCTATGTAACTTGTTGTGCCTACTGTGTGAAATAGAGATTCCTACTCCATGGACATTGAGTTTTGGCCAATGGAATGTGATCGGAAGTTAGATACACCACATCCAAGCAGAAATCTTCAATAGCCATTGTGTCTGTTTCCACCAGCTCTCTTGTGCTTTTCCCCCTGCTTTGAGAATTTCTGTCCCAGGTAGATGTCTCACCTTCAGCCTGGATCCTTGAATGAAAGAACATGTAGAGCAGAGACCCACAGCTGCCAACATAAAACATCAGTGAAAAGCAAAGCTTAATTATTATAAGCCATTGAGATTTATAGCTTGTTTATTACCATAACACAGCTAACTAATACAAAATGGTTGTATGTAACTCCAGGAAATTATGAATGGATTGGGTTTATTTCAGTAATAAAGACAAGAAAATGGTAAATTCCTTTTAGGGTTTGGAGTAGAGAAGTGAGATTAATCTCATTTTAGAACTACTCCACTTTAAACATGGATTCAAGAGTTATAAGTCCAACCTTCAATTATGAATATATAGAAATAATGGTTTATCATTTAGAATTCATTATGTTGTGATATGAACAATGAATAGTTGTTATTTCAAGGGTAATTGTTTTTCGGTCCCAAAGGCAAACATTTTCAAGTCTAATTCCAATGAAATCTAAGAAACTGTCAAAGCCTTTTGTTGAACCAAAATGGAATTTTACTCTATTGAATACTTTAAAAATACATAGAAACTTAGCTGTAGTTTGTAAATCTTTTCTTATGCTTCACTGTAATAGTATTTGTTTTTTCTAAACTTGCTTTGCATGTAATGATTATCTGGTCTAGTACAGCAAAATTAACTTAAAAAATCCAAACAGTTAATGGAGGTTTAAAACCGTTGTGGAACTATGAATATTTTGCAATCATTGGACTTCCCATTTTTTTAATAGCTATAAAATAACTTATTTACATAGTTAAAAAATAAGCTACACAAAGAGTAGAATATGAAAAGTAAAATATTAACTCTATTTAATCCTATAATCTTACTTCTTAGAGGTAATAATCATTAAACATTTCTATTTTTAGTTCAAGTTTTTATTCTGCCTGCCTGTAATTCTAAACGTCATTCTTCAACCTTTATTTCTTTCTTGATTTATCAACTTTAGACTTTATCTGTTTACTTGTGATATGGTAAAGCTAGATCATTTAGATCATTACCAGTTTTTCTCAAACTTTAACATACATACACATCACCTGGTGATCTAATAAAAATATGGATTATAATTAAGAACATGCAGCCTTTTAATCATACTTCTTATTATTTGTTCAGGTTGGGATGGACTGTTCTCTAAACCTGACAAAAATGGGTCATTCTACAACTTCTTGTCAGCTCTCCTCTGAGTTAGTGTCATTGTTTCTTGGGTCTCCTATTTCCTTTCTATTAGATTTTATGTTTTTTTTAAAACAATTTTCCTTGGTTATTACTTCAAATAATTTTTCTTTGTGCTTTTATAGATGCAAATGTCTTTATTTTGTTTTCAGAATCAAAGCTACTAATATTTTAAGTGTAGAATTTTAGATTCAAAATCTACTGCTTTTGGAATTTTAAAGACATTGTTCTAGTTTCCAGTAATGCTGATGGGAAATTAGATGCAAATCTTATTTTTATACCTTTGAAGGTAAACTTATCTTTTAGATGCTTTTAAAACTTTACATTTATTCTCAGAGGTCTGAATTTTATTATGATGAAGCTAGGTTTGGGTTATTTCAAACTCATTATGCTATGCCTTTAAAGATTCCTTAAAATCTGAAGACTCGGCTTTCAGTTATTGCTTTTTAGATATCCCTTATTCCCCCTTTACCATCCTCTACTGTACTGTCCAGCATCTGAATAGTCTGTGAGTCCAATTCTGTTGATTTCTTTGCTTTTTGACAGTGTGTTGTTTTCTCCTGTGAGTGTCTCATAATTTTTTTATTGATTTGAGACATGATTTCTATAATTGATTTTAGACATAATGTCATAATATAGGAGAGACTAGGTGTAATCATATTAATGCCTATAAATTGGCAGGTCTCTTCTTCTGCTATGCCCTTAGAGTAAAATATTGAGTCCATATTGTCAAGAGTTGAGGTGAGTCTGGAACTTTTTGTTGCTATGTTTACCCTCAGTGCACACCCAGATTCAACTGCTCTAGTGTTTCCTTGTGTTTACTCTGGGGGCTGGTTTGCTGGAAGTTTTTTCTCAATGTTCCCTTGCACGGTCAGCATCCTTTCTTTCCTGTGCCACAGTGCAAGTCTCTCTCCATACTTTTCCTCTCCTTCAGTAGTCGATAGTTGTTGCACATTCTTGGTGTTTTCTAGCCTGGTGCTGCGGGTGCGGGACAAGGGGTGTTGTCTCTTGTCCTGGTCCAGCCTGAGTCTTAAGTATGCTCTGTGTCCCTGGGTGAGGGATGTGCTCTGCGATCCTGCTCCCAGTCCCTATGACAGCCAATTTCTGCCTTTTATATTTTGCAGATTTGGGGCTGGAGCAGTTTTTCTGCTTTTCCCCATACGTAGGAGACCTCTACTGGTGTGGGATTTGGAATATTTCTTGACCCTCTGTCAGGGATAGGATTTTCTCTTTTACCTTCCTGCAGCCACAGTGAGTCTTCTCCTGTGCCCTGGGTGACAGGGCTTCCTTTTATCCTTAAGGTACTTAAGGATGTTGTTTCATAGAGAGGGGTCTCATTAGAACTTCAGGCGTCACTCCTATAGACCTGCACCACCAGCAAAGGCTCTCCTTGGTCTCCCACTTTGCCCTCAATCTTTTTCATGAGCACCTGGTGGAGGTCATTGGAAAGGAGCCTGTGAACAGAAAGAAAATCCCCTTGTATATACAGCTTCCCAGGGTTCAACACTGTCTCACTAGTCCACATTCAGGCTTTAAGCAATTGTGATGGTTAATCTGATGGGTCAACTTGGCTAGGCCACAGTGCCTGGATATGTGGTCAAACATTATTCTAAATGTTTCTGTGAGGGTGTTTTTGGATGAGATTCACATTTAACTAGGTGAATGTTGTGTAAAGCCATTGCCCTCCATAATATGAGTTGGCCTCATCCAATCAGCTGAAGGCCTGAATAAAACAGAAATCTGACCTTTTCAAAGCAAGAAGGAATTTTGCCAGAAGACGACCTTTGTACTTGATTGAACAGCAGCGACAGCCCTTTCCTGGGTTTCCAGCTTGCTGGCCCATCCTGTAGATTTTAGATTTGCTAGCCTCCATAACTGCATGAGCCAATTCTTTAAAATGTCTGTCCATCTCTCTTTCCTATTAGTTCTGTTTCTCTGGAGAATGCTGACTAATACAGCAATTAAAAATAAATTTGCCTGAATTTTTATAATCTTATACTTTTATGATACCTGGATTTCTTCTTTCCATGTTCTGCCACAGGTGAGCCGGAGCTCACATCTCATCTCTCTGAGGAGGGACCTATCTTCCCCTGGATTTCAGGCTACGTCATTACATTGCAAACTCAGATCAAGAAAAATTATGATTATTTTTAGCTTATCCAGTGTTTTCTTGTTTTTATTGTGGGCACAATATTCCCTCCAAGACAGAAAAAGAACTTTCAGTAATAATTTTCTTTAATCTCCCTTAGCATAAAACTAGAGTTTTTATTTTAATTATCTTCTGCTCCTTACAATGTTGATATTTGGCCCAGGGTTCTATTTTTAAATATGAACACGGAATGTTTCTTTTCCATGTTGTTGTTTTTATCGAGCAGTGTGATGATCCTCATTTGACCACTCATGTTAATGGATAAAGGCCTATGCTGATTAGCGTAGATAAATAGTAGTCAAAGCCCATGTGTCTATATACCCTAAAGCCTCTACCCTGAGTAGAATGCCTGGATGTAAGTTTTTCTGTAAGTGTGTAGATTTTGTCACCCAGAAGGCTACCTTTTCGATCCAAAATTGGGGAACATCCAGGCAGTCCCTGAACCATGAGAGCCACTCATGTAAGGATTCTCTATGCTGGTGGGGAAATACATGAACATGTTTTATTCAGAGGTGGAGATACTTCCCTTCCCACTGCATCCCCAGTTGCATTCTCACAGGTCCGCTGTAGAGGTATAGAGTCACTGCAGGCTTGTATCTGCCCCTCTCCCCATTCTTAACACTCACGTCATGATCGACCATTAGAATAATCTTTCTCTTTATAAAGCAGATCCAGGAGCAGATCCAGGTGTTTTATCAGTAGCCCTATAATTAATACATGGTGCTTCCCTATACTCCATCCTTATTTTCTATACCTGCGACTCCATGCTTGAAACCTTTTCAAGTCTTCACCAGGCTAAACAACTCCCATCTCTGCATTAGTCTTTTCTTGTTAATGATTTGGTTTGTAATTTTCTCTGGTCTGATTTGTCTGCATTTATACTCTCAAGTGTATTCTGTCTGCCACAAATTTTTTCCTTCATCAATGGCATATTTTCTATTTTTAGAGTATATTTTGTTATTTATGGTATATCTTCACTATTATCCCACTGTAATTTTTGGAGTCAATAAAGAAAAATACTTACAACAAATTCATTATCTTGAATTAGAAGTTTCCTTGTAGACTTTTAGCAAAGGATAAATAACGGTATTTTTGGTGAGTGTGATTCAGTCCTGCTTAAATAATAATTTGATCATCCATCCTACTATCCATTTATTGGTTATTCAGTCAATAAATATTGAGAGCTTTTTATATATAAGACACTGTTTTAGGTTTTTTATATATATAGTGGAGAACAAGACAGAAGTTAGCTTATGTTCTATTAGGAAAGTAATTAATTATTAATGATTTAATTACAATTGTAAATAGATTCTACAAGAAGAAGCTAATTTGGAATGGCAGTATGTAATAAGAAACCTAACCTAATCTGGCAGTGAGGGGAGATTTCTTCCATAAAGTAAAATTTGAGTTCCACTCTAAAGAAGTATGTGTAGAAATTTCTAAGGAAGGAAAGGTTCAGGAAAAAGTATTTTATGCTGAGAAAACAGCATCAAATGAAATCCCTATTATCCTTGGGATTCAGTGAAATCTACATCATTCTTCTTGGCAAAACCAAGCCCATGATTTCCTTTTTTTTCTTATATGTATCACTGTACTCAAATTAATGTCAGGGAGTCAAGAGATGAGTTTCTAAAACCTATTCTGGTACTGATGAAGCTCTTTATTTTGGGTAAGTTACTTCATTTTTTGGAGATTTGATGCCCTATTAAATGGTTTAAATTATTATACTTGCTACAAGAATTTTGGAGAGCAGATATAATAAGAGATAATAATAATAATCAGGAGACATGGAAATGTTCGTATGTTTGTCTTAAACATTACTACTGTTATGTAACTCCATAGAAATAATTCAAAAATAGTATAAAGTTAAGCATGCCAAATATTCATTGAAATATTGTACATAATAACAAAAATATAGAAATAGGCTTAATAACAAAGGTAAACTATGTTACATCAAATTAATGGAAAATTATTCAGCTAATAAGACGAATGGCTATATAGAAGCATGGGAAACTAGATTCTAAAAGTTAAAGCAGCAGATTATGTGTGTATGGATTTGAATTTGCAAAAGTAAAAATAGTTTTGTTGATGTTGTGGCTTATAGAATTGTTTTCTTTTTCTCAAAAGAGTCTTTGATATGAATATAATAGTTTAGAAGGAAAAATGACAGCATAGCTATAAAAAATCTGCCCCTTCTGACTTGTCTTCTGAGGCTTAATAAAATATGTCAAGATCTCTGAGCTAGACATGGCAATTTTTAGATATTCATAGATAACATAATTCTCATGCCCCAAATACAGAAGATGATACAAAGTGAGAGATGGTTACAAATCTCTCTCTGCATGTGTCAAATTCAATCATCTGAAAATCATTCCTTTGGGCCTTGAGCTTATTTGTCTTTATAGATTTCTACTAAAATATAAATGGTCTTGGGAAGAGTAAATCCTTAAGGCATTATTAACTAACATCTTTGCTGACCCCAGTTGGCTAAGCCCATAATTCTGTGACAAAAAAGTTATAAAAAAACTTTAGGTTGAAAATGGAAAGAAGACCAAGTTGATGAAGAGCAGAGAATAGGAACTACACTGAACCTAGTAGAATGCCCAGCAGATGTTATCCCAATGGACAGTTTGCCTTAGGATCAGTCTCATATTTGTGCTTGCTTTTGAAAAAACATATTAGTACCCATCTGTCAATCTATTATACATCAATCATCTACTTTCTTTTCAACCATGCACCCCAGAAGGTACAGCAAGGCATTATATTTTAAAAGAAGTCTAAATGGGAAATTAGGATCAGGGAAAATACCTATTAGTAGACAATCCAAATCCTATTTTAAAAAGCCACAATTATGCTAACAAGATGGATTAACAAAGGTGTCACAGTTGGGCCTTAAATTTGGCTTTAAGTTTTCAGCAAGCCAAAAAAATAAATGGAGACATGGTTTATTATATATTTCTGATCATAAAACCAGCAGAAAGCAAGCATGCTCGTTTGACCAGAATCAAAACATCTGATTTAACTGAACAGTGAAATATTTCTTGCTCATGGGAGGGGAAGCCCACTTTAATTTGTTTCTCAGGCTACTTTTCTTTTCATATACCTTCATAACGAAGTGCACTGCCCCAAATTCTGCATGTTGGGAGAATTATCCCTTGCCACTGAGCTGCAAGCCACCCCCTGCGTGAGGATATTACAACTGTTACCCATTTTTGGCTGCCATCCACATACCAAGCTGTCCCATCTCTGAACCACGCTCAGGCTTTTCTTCCTTGGTCAACCAGTTGTGAGAGATGCCTCATACGGCCACAGGTGTGGGCTGAGGGAGAGCTACTGCTGCAGCAGTGATGCCATGAGGTGTGGGATACAAGCTCACACAGTGTGCTTGTGTTCTCTGGTTCTGCTTGTGCTAGTCCCATCTTAAGACAGATTTTTGTTGGCCCATTTTTTTCATATGACTTGATGGGTCTGAAAATGCGAAACTCATAAAGGGCAGATTTGGCAGCAAGATCACTTAGTACCCCATAGGCGGGCTCTCTATCATAGTAGCATGCCAGGAACTGTTCTTCAAAAGGTGCATAACTTCAGCTACAGATAGCATAGCCCTGTTGGAGACCTCTAGAAGTTTCCATTGTGATTTCCTTGGATATTTCCCTAAGTTCCTTGTGAACCTTGTCCCACCACCAAAATCTTTAATACCATTAGTGTCTTCCAGTTGATTTGCTCAAGTACCTGAGCTGCTTACATTGCAGCTTGGGCGCTCAGCAGGGCCTTTCCTGCTCTGGCTCCCATGGCAAGCTGCTTGGTTCTCATTGTTTACAAATAGAGCTTTCAGAAACTCTCTTCTTGGCAGAGCAGATCTGTCTTGGTTGAAGGTTTAACCTTCTTCGGAGTTAGGTTACTCCAACTGTTAAGTCTTGGGCCTGGGCCTCAACTTTCTCTGCCCTCTGCCAGAGATTAGTGACTCTTTGTGAGCTACCAAGGAGGCCTTCTGGCTTTCACGCTTAACTATTAACCGGTGACTAATCACTCCAGCTTTTCTTTATCTTTTCTCAGAACATCAGTTGTTAGTAATAACCACCCAACTTCAATGTCTTATTTTTTTCAACATCTTTATTGGAGTGTAATTGCTTTACAATGGTGTGTTAGTTTCTGCTGTATAACAAAGTGAATCAGCTATACATATACATATATCCCCGTATCTCCTCCTTCTTGTGGCTCCCTCCCAACCCTCCCTATCCCACCCTCCCTATCCCACCAGTAGTTGCTATTACTCCCGTATTTCTCAGACGTTTGACACAATATACCAATTAATGTATTTTCCTCCACTGGAATAACATTTCAATTTATGGCTCTGGAGAGTTTTAACAATTGGACTGCCACTTGTGCCAGAGACTATCGTGCTGCATCTGTGACTAGCAATGGAGATCCTTATTGCCAGTGGGTAGCAAGTGATCCAGTTTCACAACACCATATTAGCTCTCTTTCTTGGACCACTCCCAGTATCAACTGTTGCAGGTGTGTTCCCTGGGAAGCACCCTCTAAGATGCAGTTTTAACATACTCTCGCTCAACCTCTCCAAGATTGTCTTAGCTTTCCTCTATCATTCTTGAATTCCCATCTTTCTGATTGGAAATTCACAAGTTTTGCTGTGAATTCATTTACCACAGAGAACTCCCAGACTACTTAGCTAAAATCTCAGGAAAATCTTTAAAGCATTATAATGAAAACTATTTAATCAATTAATATAATGGATTTTGTCAGTGCAAGGTTGACACATGTATACTTCCTCATGCACAAAATGCTAGAAACATTTACTTGAATGTGACTGCCAAATTCATGGTGATTAGAAGCATAAATACAAGCTTCCATCATAAGGATTTCAGAAAGCTGTTAAAATTCATAGAAACTTTCCTATTATTATACCCATGAGTCCTTACTATAGACTCTGTCCAAATACAGACAGTGTGGTCAAGAGTTGGATTCTATTTATAGTTTAGAATGTTGTGTTCCTTAGAAAAATGACTGAATAATTGGGTGGGTTCCTTTGGTTCCTAATTATGTAGTAGGGAGCATGATTTATATGCTTACTTATTTCCCAAGAGTAATGTAAACATGAATTATGATAATACCCATAAAGTATTTGGAGCTTTTTCATGATAAATAGAAAGTATTGCTAGTAAGAACTTTATTTTTTTAACTTTGTTCCAGAGGTCTAAGCTAATAGTGATTTAAAATATTTTAGTAAAAATTAAAAAAATATATATTCTTGCTAGGCTCTATTAGTTCCTTTGCTGATTAACCCCGCTTCTTGCTTCAAGAACTCACCTCTTAAATTTTTTTAAGATTAAAACACACTAAAATGTTAGAAATCAAAATCTTCTTGAAACTGCAAAATGATTTGGGTAACAAATCAGTTAAAATAGGTTATTTTATCAAAAGCTGAAAAAAAATGTGGCTTATAGATATTTTCTGCAGTGCTAAGACTGGCAAATTTAGAGAAAATTCAGCATGAATACTGAAAATATAAAAATGGTTAAACCAGAACAGAAATATTGGTGTCAAAATAATAGTTTGTTGGGGGCAAGTTGGCCTTGGGTAATACCAGACTCTTTTTTATGTCACCATGTCTTCCATTAGTGGCTCATTGGTATACTTTCCGTAGAATTGTGCTCCTGTGCTGTGGTGGGTTTTTTTTTTCCCCCTATGTGATAACTTTTTTGTCTCTCTGGGGATATTTGGAGTTTAACAAGGCATACAGTTAATCTAGAGAATGGAGTGAAATATTGGGTGACAGAGAGCAGGTGGGATATTTTGTGAGGGTATTGGACTTGATGGATCTTTTTCTGTCAAGATCCATGAAGGGTCTGAGATTTTACTCTACTTGCCAGCTAACAAGTTATCTTGCCATAGTTTCACAGATGGTGGCAGAAAACATGAGACTCCTAGGTCAGGGACAGGTAAACAGTAATACGGGATGGATGAGCAAAGATTAAATGTAGGCCTGTGGGTGACAAAGGAGAAATGTTCAGCTCAGGTGTAGAGGGGGTGGGAGAGGAAAGAGTGGAGAAAGAAATGGCTCCATGCAGAGAGGGCAGCCCGTGCAAACTCATGGAAGCACCAGAGAACCTTGGAATGTTCAGCTTCTACAGTCTCAGGAATTTTTTTGTACTTATTTGTATATGTATTTTTCAAATGAATGCAATGCACAGTACACTGATCTGAAAGACAGAAGCTAAACGAGAAATGTGGAATCTCATTCAATAATCACCTCCCTTTCGGGTGCGATGCTTAAGAGACAATGCACGCATCTCCTGGGTTCTCAAACTTTGGTTGTATTAGAATCACTTGGGGGACTTGGTAAAAATAAAGAGGTCCAGGTCCTTCAATGAGCCTCGGCCTCTCATCTTGAACAGCTTTCAGGTGATTCTGACACACACCGGAGTTTGATAATCTCTGTCCTGGAAGATGGCTAAAAATAGCTTAGACTTAAGTAGTTGCAGGCCAACTCATGCACTGTTAACAACACCTGGGGGCAGGCCCAGTCCTCCCACCACAGGGAGGAGCCTTCAGAAGGTCCTTAAGAGGCAGCAGCGTCTTCAGGTACTCAGAGGTGAGGTTTGGTGATCCAAAGAAGTCACTGGCAGTGGTTAGGAGGGCTCAATTTTAATCTGGCCAAAAGACTGTGTAACCTTCGACCAGTTCTCTACCCTTGGCATCGCTGTCTGCATTACTATGGAGTTAAAAATTACACCTTGTTCCTACGGATGCTGCAAGAAGAACGAGGTTAGTCTCTCAAAGTACTATGGAAAATAAGTTACTTTTGGCCCTAGAGCCCTGGCTTCTCAACCTTGAAGGAGCACAGGTCAAGAGCAGGCCCTCGGGGGGACCCGGGGGCAGGGGTGAGCTGGGGGGTTCGGAGAAGTGCACGGGTCCTGGAATAGGACTACCTCCCCCCTCTCCTGGGCTTTCTCTCCTGCACTTCCTGCTGGGTATCGGGGGCGGCCCAGGGCACCACAGCCGTGGCCAGCAGGCAGCCCCGGGCGGCCCTGTGGTCCAGGCTGGCCGAGGGGTCTGAGCTGCTCGCGAGCCGGGAACACATGTGGCCTAGGCCAGGGAGCCTTGGCCTGCAGGCAGCCCCTCGCAGGGTCTACCCGGGCCCAGGGGCTGAAGCTGCGGTGCGGGCAGCGAGCATGGCTGGGGCCTGGGGCGGGAGGGGCGCGGACCGCCAGGGAAGAAGCTGGCAGCAGGCAGGCAAGTGACGTACTCTCTCCTGAATTTTGAGAATTTCCTTGCTAGGCACTGTAACCTGTCAGAAGCAAGACTTTAAAAGGCAGCTCTTGGCAGAAAACAGTGCTGAGCCCTTGATGTTGTAATGCAGTTGGCTCCCTGTCCTGACTTGGTGCAGGGTGTTGGCTGACCAGCAATGCGCACTTTCCCCTGCTTCATCTAAGACTATTTGTTAACTGTCCCGTGACTGCAGCTTGGAGGTTAGTTTTATTTTTTAAAGGGTAATGTAACACTTCAATAGCTATCCTATTATACGGAAACACACTTGAGGGCCCAAAATAATAATGGTAACCATACGAAATCAAATTTTATTTTCTTCAGAGATCTCTACTTTTGTATTACACAAAACTATAAATTTTAATAACAAAATCTTAATAATTCTGCTGGAAGTTATGTTTAGCATCCTGTACTTGACCCCCTACTGTCTGTTCTTTAATTTTCCTGGGAGACATAATCCACATTCATGGCTCAGTGTACACCCTCCCAAATGCTCATGGCTGCCAACTACTTAATTCACCTTTTTTAAAAAAATAAATTTATTTACTTTTGGCTGCGTTGGGTCTTCGTTGCTGTGCGTGGGCTTTCTCTAGTTGCGGTGAGCAGTTGGCTACTCTTCGTTGCAGTGTGCGGGCTTCTCATTGCGGCGGCTTCTCTTTGTTGTGGAGCACGGGCTCTAGGTGCACGGGCTTCAGTGGTTGTGACACGCAGGCGCAGTTGCTCCACAGCATGTGGGACCTTCCCGAACCAGGGGATGAAACTGTGTCCCCTGCATTGGCAGGCGGATTCTTAACCACTGTGCCACCAGGGAAGTCCCATTAATTCACCTTCTTAACTGCTTTTTCAAAATATCTGTTTAGTTATACCACAGGCACTTAGCATTCTAAATATCCCAAACTGGATTCATCTATTCATTACAAAACCTTCTTCTCTATATTTTTTATTGATTTAATCTGTTGGTGTTATCAGCCTGTTACCTAATATTCTCTCATCCATGTACATCTCACCTCCTAAATGTTTTCTTGAATTTATACTGTCTCAACTGCACTGCTTTGGCAGGTTCTCATTTTCTTACCTATATCTCTATGTTGAGAAATTTAAACATGGAAAACATTAAGGAATTAGTGTGATAAAACTCAGAGGAGATGTAGTCTGAGGAGAAGCGGGCAGCGGAGTCAGCTGCAGGAAGAGAAGAAGCAGAGAAGAGACAGGACCTGGTGTTGTTTTGAGGCCTTAGTTTGGACTTTTCAGCCACATTGGACTTTGTTTCACGATGCTACTGACATTCTAGCCTGGCATAGGAATGTAGAGTGTGACAGTGTCACCGTCTTCAGAGATAGGCAGGATATTATGTTGGAGTGTGACATCTAAGAGTTTCTACTCTATGGTCTTAGCTTTTCAATGTATGAGGGCAGGGAACATCAACAGAAGGTGGGGATGGAATAGGAAGAGGTAGCCACAGCGATGCTTTGTGTAGCATACGTAAGGGCAAGAGATGCATTGTGTCACATATATACAAGATGGATATTTGCGGGACTTGGACATGTGAGACAGGGTGGCAGTCATGGCTACAACCAAGTGAGGACAAATACATCCTTAAACAATATGTGGATTAACTAAGTTACTCTGCACATGTTTAGGAACTGACTACTGTGTGCCAATTGCCCATCTAGGGCCTGCGGAGACAGCTGTGAAGAAGAGCGGGTCACAGCCCTTATGGAGCTTAACTTGGGATGGAGGTGTCTGACAATAAACTAGTATTCTCTCCCCAGAATATAATTTTAAGCAGTCATAAGTGCTATTTAAAAAGTAGGCAGAGAATGATAGAGAGAGAGGCTATTTTGTATTGGGTGTTGAGAGAAGGCCTCATTGATGAGGTCATGTCTGAGCAGAGACCTGAATGAAATAAGGAACCAAACCACGCAATGATCTATGTGAAGTAGGTTCCGTATAGAACGATTAGCAAGTTCAAAGTTTCTACCCTGGTTCTGTTGATCAGGTCAGGATGCTGTCTGAGAGGGTGAAAGAAATAGCAGGTGTGAGACACCTGGATTTTCTCCTGCCTTTCTGAGAAGAGGTAACACAGAGGATTAGGACAATGCAGAGAGTAACCGTGCTGCTGATGCACTTGATTACTCTGTCCCAGATTCCTTACGCATTTTCATGTTGTTGCTTCACATGAAATGCCAAACACACACTTCCTTACCTACGTGGCTAAAGGGACATCTGCGGGAAGACTTACCAAGGCCTTCCCCTGTGCTCCTATCCCTCAGTGAACATTCCTTTTTCATAAATATTCTCCCACAACAGTGCAATGGTCTAATGACTTGTATGTCCTCTCTGCCCTCCCCCACTCCTAATATTACCAACACTGTGACCTCCTTAAGGGGAGGGCATGCTCCCTATTAACAATTAGTACTATTTTCATTTTGAGTATAGGTACACACACACAATAGGATGAGAGTATATGTGTCTTTGTCATTAGCAGAAATAACAATTTTTTCATACTATATTCCAGTTGTTACAGATACTACAAAACATCATTTAGGCTTGTCACTACTTGGATAAATAAATGATGTTGTGGTAGGTACTAAACTTACCTCCATAGTTATTTAATGCATTAAAAATAAATAACTTACTGTATTATAAATTTAATTTTTATATTTTGGTAAGTATATTTCAAAATAATTGTTTTCCTTGTTACCCTGCGTAGTTTACTTTATACATTGAGAAAAATTATTCTAAAATGGGGGTCCATAGGTTTCATCATTCCACCAAAGGTGTCTATGGCACAAAATATGTAAGTATTTCTGTTTTAAAACTCAGTTGATTTATATTAAAATTATCTAGGTAAACCAGAGACAATATTGTCTTCTCACAGCATTAGGTGATCTCATTAATTCCCCTGGCCTGGTGGTAATTACCAACACATTCTGGTGACTCTTATTACAAAGTCAGACCACTTTTTTGAGCTAGAACTTTAGGTATATTTTTGCTTATTTGACACTTCACTTGATGTCTCAAAGTCATCTCAAACTCAGCATAGCCAAGACTGAGCCTCTTATCCTCCCCTCCTAAATCTGTTCTTGCCTAGTCTTACCCATTGAGAAATATTCAGCTTGTTGCTCAAGCTGGTAATCTGATAGTCATTGTTGATTCCTCCTTTTCTATTACCCCAACATCAAACCCATGTGAAGATCCTGTCAGTTCTACCCTCAACTTGAATGTGCTCACTTACCTCCATCTCCACTGTTCACACCCTAATCCAAGCCACCATCATGCTTTTTGTCTAGATTATTGCCATAGCTTCCATATGGGTCTCCCTAGTTCCACTTATGCTCTTATAATCCATTCTTCACATACCAGACAGAGTTAAAACACATTTATGGATCTTGCCATTCCTTTCTGCAAATGCTTCAGTGACTTTTCATTGCATTTAGAATAAAATCTAAATCCCTTTGGTGCCTTTGAGTAATTCATCTCCTTCTGGACTATCCACTCTCCTTTTGTAGCATTCTCCTCCTCAATCACTGTATTTTCATTCATCCTAGATTCTTTTCATTTATTCTAATTCACAGTGCTAGATATCTTTCACTTGCCCCCATTTTCCCCCTCTCCTTTCTCTAACTTGTTCTATGCCCTAGTAGACTGGCTTTTATAGACTACATCAATGGTTTCCTTGCCTTCTGGCTGCCTGGGTTGACTAATAGTGCCTCAGTGGGGAATCTGAAGAAGAGGTTATTTCTCCCATGGCTTTCTCCCTGTGCAGTCACCTCTGGCTGGCTCTATCCTTTAGGGGGTCAAAGCCTCTCAAGGTAGCCTGATATACATGCCTCCCTCCTCCTGGGTTCTGGTAACCACAGCCCTCTCTCATCCTTTTGGCTTAAGGTAGTAATGGTTCTTCCACTATGAGACCCATGATGCTGCATTTCCTGCTCATAAATTTGTAGATAGTTCCCTCATTGGTTTCTCCTCTAATTAGCCTAGCTTGAATGTGTCTCCTCGGCCTCCTGGGACTTTGGCTCTCTATTATTTTTCCTATTTCAAGGCATTCCCATGTCTTGTTCTTTTGCCTGGAATGTGCCTATCCACATTCTTCACATGGCTGGCATCTATTCCTTCTTTAATTATTAGTTGAAATGTCTTCTTCTGAGGTGTACTCCTTAACCAGCTAGATACAGTGGGACCACTACCATAGTCTCAATGGTGTCACACTGTTTTCGTTACAGCATTTATATTTACATTTGTTTCTTTGATTTACTTATGTCTGTCTTTCGGGGGACTGTTAGTTTCCTGAGGCCATAGAACTTGTCTGTCTTGCTCTTGTAAACATCCTCAGTGACCAGAAAAGTACTTGGCATATAACAATGATAATGTCTAAAGCATACTGAAAATTTACTGTGCCAAGAGTTGTCCTAAATGCTTTATGTATATTAACTCCTTTAATCCTCACAATAACTCCATGGGTTGTGTGTGTGTGACTGTTATTATTTTTCCCATTTAACTTATGAGGACTCAGAGATACACATGAAGTTAAAGTACTTTGTCCAAGGTCATATGTAGTAAGTGATTTAAGTGGAAGTCTAATATATAAAGATACACTGTGCTTGCCTGAGCCTGTATTTTGTTGTATTATCTAAGGAACATCTCCTCTAAATGTGAAGACAAACCTTGTAAATAACTTAGGGTACACTTTGAATGTTAACTAATTTTTTATATCTCAAAGATAACAAATGGCTTATGTAATGCCTGACTCTCATTTTATGACTTTGAATTATTTTACAATGATCAGTAAACTGTATTATATTACATTTTTCCAAATAAGCCTTCGCTCTAAATAAAACTATGACCCAAAACACAATCATGAAACCTAAAATCCTACTCTATTCCTCTTAGCTTTCCCTTTTTACAAATATGTGAATTAAAGGGCCCATGAATCCTTTTCATATTGATCTACAGAAACTGTTGAGCAAAAAGTTAAGTCGTCTTCATTGAAAGAATTTGCCATCAATTAGTTTTCATCAACTTGCAGAGAATAATTCCATTTCCACATGTGTAGACCAAAGACCTCTCATTTTGTGTGATGATTAAAAGAGTAGAACTACTCTATTTCACGATCTCTTACTCACAACATCTAAGGAATAAAGACTATGTAGGTTTGTCATTGTATATTTACCTTTATAGATTTCTCTCTTTCATGAATAAATAGGACAGTAGTTACCAAAATGTGTTCTGAACAACACTAATATCATAGGATGAATGCTCACTGCCATGGTTTCCTGATCAGATAGATATGAAACTCTGCAGAGTCTGTTGCCTTTTAAATTCACTAAATGCTTGAGAATGTCAACTGCCTGAGAAGTCCTATAGTGAAAAAAAAATCTGTTAATCTAGTGTTTTTAAACTTAGTAGATCAAGATCCATTTTTCTTAAGAATATCTACTAACAAACATATCACAGAAAAGTTCCATAGAACACACCTGGAAATACTGCTATAGGCTTTTAAAAATCAGTGTTTACATATTGGCATGAGTAAAGTATTGTCTTATGAGAACAGAGTTGACCTTGACATAAGCAATGGAAAGGCCTGAGAAATTTCCTCTACTATTGTAGGAGGAACACATTATTTACCTACAACTTTGATCATTCTTACTGTTTGTATTTTCCTTATGGTAGCTGTGAACTCTGGTTCCTATGAAACATGACAGTTGCCCATAATCAACTTTATGTGTGTAATAGAAGTATCCTCCTATGTAAAATGTGAAAGCAGATTGATTACGGGTAGTAAAGATGACAGTTCCATTTCTATGTATTATAAGCTAAGAAATTCTGTTCTAAATTGCTAACAAAAGTAATTTGTCAACAAAATACTTTGGTTTTCTTCATTTATTATTTGGAATAATTTTGAGAGAAAGGAAAACAGAAGAGAGAGCTATCTCTATGAGCCTTTGAACATTTTCAGGGAAAAACATCATGCCAATTACTGAATTGAGAATTAAAGTGTTTTAAAATGTAGGACTTAAAATGCAACATCAGAAGAATGATCGTTTCTTTCCATGTAACTTGATGGTGATAATTTTTAAAGCTCCCCTTTCTGGTCAGTTACTTTTGCCCTTGTACTTGGCTTCTGTACATCTTTGTCCTACATTCTTGTAAACTCTTTCTCTATTGACTGGATCGTCTAAATGGCTATTGCAGTATCTTCACATTGGCTCTTCATTTTTTCCCCTGCTCCCAGGATAAATACCTGCCCAAACTGTATTATATGAAGGCTATGTGAAGAACAACCTTTCTTATTACAAACACCCAAAATGAGGTGTGTCCTTTGAAGTCTCCTTATTTCTATCTTGTTTAGTCCTCAGTAGCTGCACCTGTGCCTGATGACTCATATTCAGAAAGCATGAATTGAGAGATGATTATGTTTCTGTATGTGTTTTCTATTGATAAGACAGAGCTTCTGCATGACGTTTGCCACCTATGAAAAGCCTGCTTATATTAAAAAGGTGATTTGGGTTTGGGTGATTAAATGAATATTGTAGCTTCTTGATTTAAACAAAGGTAAATTGGGGACATTCAGTTATTAGAGTAACAGTGGAAGCCTTCTCTTGTGAGCCACATGACTTGTCCATTTAACCTTAAATTATTATGGCTGCCATGAAGCAGTTTCAATTCTTGGGTAGGAGAGCACGTGCCCTACTGAGTAACAAAATCATTACCAGGGAAAACTGCTTGACATGATTTTGATGGGTGAAATCTTTAAATTTTTATTTTATTGTATTGAAGTATAGTTGATTTGCAATATTATATTGGTTTTAGGTGTACAACATAGTGATTTAATATTTTTATAAATTATACCATTTAAAGTTATTATAAAACATTAGCTCTACTCCCTGTGCTGTACAATATATCCTTGCAGCTAATCTATTTTATACTTGGTAGTTTGTACCTCTTAATCCTCTACCCCTACTTTGCCCCTGCCCTGTTCCCTCTCCCCACTGGTAACCACTAGTTCGTTTTCTGTATCTGTGAGTTTGTTTCTGTCTTCTTATATTTATTCATTTTATTTTTTAGATTCTACACGTAAGTGATAATATATAGTATTTGTCTTCCTCTGTCTGACTTACTTCAATAAACATAATACGCTCCAGGTCCATCTGTGTTGTTGCAAATGGCAGAATTTTATTTTTTTATGGCTGAGTAATTTTCCATTTTATATCTATATGTAGATATATCTCACATCTTCTTTATCCATTCATCTTTTGATAGACACTTAGGCTGATTCCATATCTTGGCTATTGTAAATAATGCAGCTATTAACATTAGGGTGCATGTATCTTTTCAAATTAGTGTTTTCATTTTCTTTGGATGTGTGCCAAGAAATGAAATTACTGAATCAGTTTTTAGTTTTCTGAGAAACTTCCACACTGTTTTATGTAGTGGCTGCACCAATTTATTTTCCCACGAACAGTGTACTAGGGTTCACTTTTCTCCACATCCTCACCAATATTTGTTATTTTTAGACATTTTGATGATAGCCATTATGACAAGTGTGAGGTGATATCTCATTGTAGTTTTGATTTACATTTCTCTGATTAGTGATGTTGAGCATCTTTCCATGTGCCTGTTGCCCATCCATATACCTTCTTTGGAAAAAAGTCTCTTCAGGCCTTCAGCCCATTTTCTGACTGGGTTGTTTGTTTTTTGATTTTGAGTTGTATGAGCTGTTTATATATTTTGGATATTAACCCCTTATCAGTCATAACATTTGAAAATATTTTCTCCCATTCAGTAGGTGTTCTTTTCACAATGTAGAAGTGGCAAGAGTGGGTCTCCTTGTCTTATTTCCTGATTTTAGAGGAAAGTCTTTCAGCTTGTCACTATTGAGTAGATGTTAGCTGTTGGTTTTTCATAAATGGGCTTTATTATGTTGAGATATTTTCCCTCTATACCAACTTTGATGAGGGTTTTTATCATGAGTGAATGTTGAATTTTGTCAAAAGTTTTTTCTGCATCTATAAAGACGATCATGTAATTTTTATCCTTTTGTTAATGTGGTGTATCCCCTTGATTGACTTGTGGATATTAAAGTATCCTTGCATCTCTGGAATAATCGTACTTGATTATGGTGTATGACCTTTTAAATGTATTGTTGAATTTAGTTTGCTAATATTTTGTTGAGGATTTTTCCATCTATATCATCAGAGATACTGGCCTTTAATTTCTTTCTTTTTAGTGTTTTTGTCTGGTTTTCATATCAGAATAATGATGGCCTCATGGAATGAATTTGGAAATGTTCCCTTTTCTTCAGTTTTTGGAAGAGTTTGAGTAAGATAGTTATTAGCTCTTTATAAATTTGGTAGAATTCCAACATGGCTATGAAGCCATCTGGTCTTAGACTTCAGTTTGTTGGGAGTTTTTTTTTGATAACTAATTCAGTTTCACACCTAGTGATCAGTCTTTTCCGATTGTCTATTTCTTGCTGTTTCAGTCTTGGAAGATTGTATATGTCTAGAAATGTATCCATTTCTTCGAGGTTGTTCACTTGTCACATAAAACTGTTCATAGTATTCTCTTCTGATTTTATATATCTCTGTGTTATGGGTTATTATTTTTCCTCTGTCCCTTCTTATTTTGTTTATTTAGGTACTGTCTTTTTTTCTTGATGAGCCTGGATAAAGGCTTATCAATTTTGTTTATCTTTACAAAAACCAGCTATTGGTTTCATTGATTTTTTATATTGTTGTTGTTGGCTTTTTTTTTTTTTTTTGGTCTCTATTTTATTCATTTCCTTTCTGATCATTGTTATTCCTTTCTCTAATGACTTCGGGCATTGTTTGTTCTTTTTGTAATTCCTATAGATGGTAGGTTAGGTTGTTTATTTGACATGTTTCTTGTTTCTTGACATGAGCCGGTATTGCTATAACCTTCCCTCTTAGAACTACTTTTGCAGCGTACCATAGATATTGGAAAGTTGTGTTTTTATTTTCATTTGTCTGGAGGTATTTTCTGATTTCGTCGCTGACCCATTGGTTTTTAGTAGAATATTTTTTAGTCTCCACATGTTTGTGTTTCCCCATTTTTCTTCCTGTAACTGATTTCTCGGTTCATACAGTTGTGGTCAGAAAAAATGCTTGATATGATTTCTATCCTGTTAAACTTATTGAGACTTGTTTTGTGGCTTGGCATGTGATCTCTCTTGGAGAACATTCCATGTGCATTTGAAGAGAATGCGTATTCAGCTACTTTTGGAAGGAATGTCCTTTAGATATTTACTATGGCTCACTGGTCTAATGTGTCCAATTCCTTATTGATTTTCTGTCTGAATGATCTGTCCATTGATGTCAGTTGGAGGTTAAAGACCCCTACTATTACTATATTATTGTAAATTTCTCCATTTATATCTGTTAATATTTGCTTTATATATTAAGATGCTCCTATATTAGGTGCCTGTATGTTAACAAATGTTATATCTTCTTGTATTGATCCCTTTATCATTATATTATGCCCTTCTTTGTCTTTTTTATAGACCTTGTTTTACAGTCTACTTTGTATGATATGAGTATTGCTACCCCAGCTTTCTTATCATTTCCATTTGCATGAAATATTTTTTCCATCCAGCCACTTTCAGTCTGTGTTGGTCTTTAGCTCTGAAGTGAGTCTCTTGTGAACTACATTTAAATGAGTTTTTTCTTTTTATCCGGTCACCCATCCTATGTCTTTTTTTTTTTTTTTTTCTGTTGTGCTGTTTGGACACTATTTTTTTTTTAACATCTTTATTGGAGTACAGTTGCTTTACAATGTTGTGTTAGTTTCTGCTGTATAACAAAGTGAATCAGCGATAAGTATACATATACCCACATATGCTCTCCCTCTTGCCTCTCCCTCCCACCCTCCCTATCTCACCACTCTAGGTGGACCCAAAGCACCAAGCTGATCTCCCAGTGCTATGTGGCTGCTTCCCACTAGCTAGCTATTTTACATTTGGTAGGGTATATATGTCCATGCCACTCTCTCACTTCATCCCAGCTTGCCCTTCCCCCTCCCCATGTCCTCAGGTCCATTCTCTATGTCTGCGTCTTTATCCCTGTCCTGATCCTAGGTTCATCAGAACCATTTTTTCTTGATTTAGATTCCATATATATGTGTTAGCAAATGGTATTTGTTTTTCTCTTTCTGACTTACTTCACTCTGTATGACAGACTCTAGGTCCATCCACCTCACCACAAATAACTCAATTTTGTTTCTTTTTATGGCTGAGTAATATTCCATTGTATATATGTGCCACATCTTCTTTATCCATTCATCTGTCGATGGACACTTAGGTTGCTTCCATGTCCTGGCTATTGTAAATAGAGCTGCAGTGAACATTGTGGTACATGACTCTTTTTGAATTATGGTTTTCTCAGGGTATATGCCCAGTAGTGGGATTGCTGGGTCGTATGGTAGTTCTATTTTTCATTTTTTAAGAAAACTCCATACTGTTCTCCATAGTGGCTGTATCAATTTACATTCCCACCAACAGTGCAAGAGGGTTCCCTTTTCTCCACACCCTCTCCAGCATTTGTTGTTTGTAGATTTTTTGATGATGGCCATTCTGATTGGTGTGAGGTGATACCTCATTGTAGTTTTGATTTGCATTTCTCTAATGATTAGTGATGTTGAGCATCTTTTCAAGTGTTTGCTGGCAATCTGTGTATCTTCTTTGGAGAAATGTCTATTTAGGTCTTCTGCCCAATTTTGGATTGGGTTGTTTGTTTTTATGATATTGAGCTGCATGAGCTGCTCATACATTTTGGAGACTCATCCTTTGTCAGTTTCTTCACTGACAAATATTTTCTCCCACTCTGAGGGTTGTCTTTTCGTCTTGTTTATGGTTTCCTTTGCTGTGCAAAAGCTTTTAAGTTTCATTAGGTCCCATTTGTTTATTTTTGTTTTTATTTTTGTTTTTATTTCCATTTCTCTAGGAGGTGGGTCAAAAAGGATCTTGCTGTGATTTATGTCATAGAGTGTTCTGCCTATATTTTCCTCTAAGAGTTTTATACTGTCTGGCCTTACATTTAGGTCTTTAATCCATTTTGAGTTTATTTTTGTGTATGGTGTTAGGGAGTGTTCTAATTTCATTGTTTTACATGTAGCTGTCCAGTTTTCCCAGCATCACTTAGAGAAGA
This sequence comes from Eschrichtius robustus, assembly GCF_028021215.1. Taxonomy (NCBI): domain Eukaryota; kingdom Metazoa; phylum Chordata; class Mammalia; order Artiodactyla; family Eschrichtiidae; genus Eschrichtius; species Eschrichtius robustus. Next base: position 100,537,854 of record NC_090825.1, on the reverse strand, counting down.
GGCTGTCTTTTCTCCATTGTATATTCTTGCCTCCTTTATCAAAAATAAGGTGACCATATGTGTGTGGGTTTATCTCTGGGCTTTCTATCCTGTTCCATTGATCTATATTTCTGTTTTTGTGCCACTACCATACTGTCTTGATTACTGTAGCTTTGTAGTAGAGTCTGAAGTCCAGGAGCCTGATTCCTCCAGCTCCGTTTTTCTTTCTCAAGGTTGCTTTGGCTATTCGGGGTCTTTTGTGTTTCCATACAAATTGTGAAATTTTTTGTTCTAGTTCTGTGAAAAATGCCCTTGGTAGTTTGATAGAGATTGCATTGAATCTGTAGATTGCTTTGGGTCGTATACTCATTTTCACAATGTTGATTCTTCCAATCCAAGAACATGGTATATCTCTCCATCGGTTTGTATCATCTTTAATTTCTTTCATCTGTGTCTTATAGTTTTCTGCCTACAGGTCTTTTGTCTCCTTATTTGGGTTTTTTCCTAGGTATTTTATTCTTTTTGTTGCAATGGTAAATGGAAGTGTTTCTTTAATTTCTCTTTCAGATTTTTCATCATTAGTGTATAGAAATGCAAGAGATTTCTGTGCATTAATTTTGTATCCTGCTACTTTACCAAATTCATTGACTAGCTCTAGTAGTTTTCTGGTACCATCTTTAGGATTCTCTGTGTATAGTATCATGTCATCTGCAAACAGTGATGCTTTACTTCTTCTTTTCCAATTTAGATTCCTTTTATTTCTTCTCTGATTGCTTTGGCTAAAACTTCCAAATCTATGTTGAATAATAGTAGTGAGAGTGGACAACCTTGCCCTGTTCCGGATCTTAGTGGAAATGGTTTCAGTTTTTCACCATTGAGAACGATGTTGGCTGTGAGTTTATCGTATATGACCTTTATTATGTTGAGGTAATTTCCCTCTATTCTTACTTTCTGGAGGGTTTTTATCATAAATGGGTGTTGAATTCTGTCAAAACCTTTTTCTTCATCTATTGAAATTATCATATGGTTTTTCTCCTTCAATTTGTTAATATGGTTTCACATTGATTCATTTGCGTATATTAAAGAATCCTTGCATTCTTTGGATAAACTCCACTTGATCATGGTGTATGATCCTTTCAATGTGCTGTTGGATTCTGTTTGCTAGTATTTTGTTGAGGATTTTTGCATCTATGTTCATCAGTGATATTGGCCTGTAGTTTTCTTTTCTTGTAACATCTTTGTCTGGTTTTGGTATCAGGGTGATGGTGGCCTCGTAGAATGAGTTTGGGAGTGTTCCTCCCTCTGCAATATTTTGGAAGAGTTTGAGACGGATAGGTGTTAGCTCTTCCCTAAATGTTTGATAGAATTCGCCTGTGAAGCCATCTGGTCCTGGGCTTTTGTTTGTTGGAAGATTTTTACTCACAGTCTCAATTTCAGTGCTTGTGATTGGTCTGTTTATATTTTCTATTTCTTCCTGGTTCAGTCTTGGAAGGTTGTGCTTTTCTAAGACTTTGTCCATTTCTTCCAGGATGTCCATTTTATTGGCATATACTTGCTTGTAGTAATCTCTCATGATCATTTCTATTTCTGCACTGTCAGTTGTTACTTCTCCTTTTTCATTTCTAATTCTGTTGATTTGAGACTTCTCCCTTTCTTTCTTGATGAGTCTGGCTTATAGTTTATCAATTTTGTTTATCTTCCCCAAAGGACCAGCTTTTAATTTTATGGATGTTTGCTATCATTTCCTTCATTTATTTTTCATTTATTTCTTATCTGATCATTATGATTTCTTTCCTTCTGCTAACTTTGGGTTTTTTTGTTCTTCTTTCTCTACTTGCTTTATGTGTAAGTTTAGGTTGTTTATTTGAGGTGCTTCTTATTTTTTGAGGTAGGATTATATTGCTATAAACTTCCCTCTTAGAACTGCTTTTGCTGCCTCCCGTCCTTGTTAAACGTTTCTTGTATTTTCTCCATTCTATTTCCAAGATTTTGGATCATCTTTACCATCGTTACTCTGAATTCTTTTTCAGGTACACTGCCTATTTCCTTTTCATTTGTTTGGTCTGGTGGGTTTTTACCTTGCTCCTTCATCTGCTGTGTATTTCTCTGTCTTCTCATTTTGCTTAACTTACTGTGTTGAGGTCTCATTGTCACAGGCTGCAGGTTCGTAGTTCCCGTTGTTTTTGGTGTCTGCCCCCAGTGGATGAGGTTGGTTCAGTGGGTTGTGTAGGCTTCCTGGTGGAGGGAACTGGTTCCTGTGTTCTGGTGGATGAAGCTGGATCTTGTGTTTCTCGTGGGCAGGATCACGTCCGGTGGTGTGTTTTGGCTTGTCTGTGGCCTTATTATGATTTTAGGCAGCCTGTCTGCTAATGGGTGGTGTTGTGTTCCTGTCTTGCTAGTTGTTTGGTATAGGGTGTCCAGCACTGCAGCTTCCTGGTCATTGAGTTGAGCTGGGTCTAGCATTGAGATGGAGATCTCTGGGAGAGCTCTTGTCATTTGATATTATGTGGGACCAGGAGGTCTCTGGTGAAACAATGTCCTGATCTTGGCTCTCCCATCTCAGAGACTCAGACCTGACACCTGGCCGGACCACCAAGACCTTGTCAGCCACGCGGCTCATAAGAAAAGGGAGGAAAAAAAAAACAACAGAAAAATAAAAGAAAATAACGTTATTAAAAATATTATTAAAAATAAAAAAATAAAAAAGTAATAAAAAAGAAAGAAGGAAAGAAAGAAGAGAGCAACCAAACCAAAAGAAGAAATCCATCAATGATAACAAGTTCTAAAAACTATACAAAAAAACCACAAAAAACCAAACAAACCAGATAGACAGAACCCTAGGACAAATGATAAAAGCAAAGCTATACATACTAAATCACCCAAAGAAACATACACTTACACACTCACAAAAAGAGAAAAAGGAGAAAAAAAATATATATATATATAAAAAAGGAAGAGAGCAATGAAATCAATAAACAAATATACCAGTGATAATAAGCTCTAAATAGTAAACTATGATAAACATAAAACCAGAAACAAATTAGCTGCAGAAAGCAAACCACAAGTCTACAGTTGCTCCCAAAATCCACCTCCTCAATTTTGGGATGATTCATTGTCTATTCAGTTATTCCAGGGATGCAGGGTACATCAAGTTGATTGTGGAGATTTAACCCACTGCTCCTGAGGCTGCTGGGAGAGATTTCTCTTTCTCTTCTTTGTTCGCACAGCTCCTGGGGTTCAGCTTTGGATTTGGCCCCGCCTCTGGGTGTAGGTTGCCTGAGGGTGTCTCTTCCCCACCCAGAAAGGACAGGGTTAAAAGAGCAACTGATTAGGGGACTCTGGCTCACTCAAGCTGGGGGCAGGGAGGGGTATGAAATGCAGGATGAGACTGCTGCGGCAGAGGCCGGTGTGACGTTGCACCAGCCTGTGATGCACAGTGTGTTCTCTCAGGGAATTTGACCCTAGATTACGGGACCTTGGCAGTGGCGGGCTGCACAGGCTCCCAGGAGGGGAGGTGTGGATAGTGACCTGTTCTTGCACAGAGGATTCTTGGTGTCTGCAGAAGCAGCGTTAGCGTTTCTTGCCGTCTCTGGGCTCCAAGCTGATAGCTGCGGCTCGTGCCCATCTCTGGAGCTCATTTAGGTGGTGCTCTGCCTTCTGTGGGCAGACAGGGAAGGAATCCTCTTTCCTTGTGCACCCTGAAACAATGGTCTCTTGCCTCTTAGGCAGGTCCAGAGTTTTTCCCGGACTCCCTCCCGGCTAGCTGTGGCACAGTAGCCCCTTTCAGGCTGTGTTCACGCAGCCAACCCCAGTCCTCTCCCTGGGATCTGACTTCCGAAGCCCAAGCCTCAGCTCCCAGCCTCCACCTGCCCCGGCGGGTGAGCAGACAAACCTCTCGGGCTGGTGAGTGCTGGTCAGCACTGATCCTCTTTGTGCAAATCTCTCCGCTTTGCCCTCTGCACCCCTGTTGCTGCGCTCTCCTCCATGGCTCTCTAGCTTCCCCACCCCCCACCCACCCCCCATCTCCACCAGTGAAGGGGCTTCCTAGTGTGTGGAAACTTTTCCTCCTTCACAGCTCCTTCCCAGAGGTGCAGATCCTGTCCCTATTCTTTTGCCTCTGTTTTTTCTTTTATCTTCTGCCCTACCTAGGTACATGGGGATTTTCTTGCCTTTTGGGAAGTCTGAAGTCTTCTGCAAGCAGTAGGTGTTCCGTAGGAGTTGTTCCACATGTAGATGTATTTTTGGGGAAGAAGGTGATCTTCACATCTTACTCTTCTGCCATCTTGAAGGTCCCCCCATGTGTTTTTATATGGAGCATTTAATCCATTGATATTGAAAGTGATTATTGATAGGTATATACTTATTGCCATTTTGTTACTTGTTTTCTGTTTTTTTTTTTTTTTTTTTTTAATTTTTCTTCTTATTTTCATTTCTTCCCTTGTGGTTTGATGGTTTTATTTAGAGGTGTTCTTGTGTGGTCCTTTCTCTCTAGTTTTAGTTTATTGCAGGTTGTTGATTTGTAGTTATATATAAACATATGTGAACTCCATGAAAGCTGTGTCTGCTTATTTTAAATTGGTAGTCATTTCAGTTCAAACACATTCTAAAAGATCAAACTTTAATAGTCCCCTCCCCCGCATTTTATTTTTTTGTCATATATTAATCTTTATGTTATAGTTGATTTTACCATTTTTTTGTCTTTTAATCTTTGTACTAGCTTAAGTCATTGAAGCACTTAAATTATACTCCATTTTAAAGTTATTATAAAATATTGGCTATATTCCATGTGCTCTGCAATATATCCTTATACCGTATTTATACTATGTGTTGTAGTTTGGAACTCTTAATCCCCTATCCCCTATATCTTGCCCCTCTCCTTTTCCCTCTCCCCACTATTAACTACTGGTTTGTTCTCTCTGTGAGTCAGCTTTTCTTTTCTTTTATTCACTAGTTTGTTTTGTCTTTTAGACTCCACATATAAGTGATATCATGCAGTATTTGTCTTTCTCTGCCTGACTTATTTCACTTAGCATAATATCCTTGAAGTCCATCCATGTTGTTACAAATGGCAACATTTTCATTCTTTTTTGTGGCTGAGTAGTATTCCATTGTAGGTATATATCACTTCTTTATCAATTTATCTGTTGATGGACATTTAGGTTGTTTCCATATCTTGGCAGTTGTAAATATTTCTGCCATAAACACTGGGGTTCATTTATCTTTTCAAATTAGTGGGGTTTTTTTTGTTGATTTGTTTGTTTGTTTTGGATATATACCCAGGAGTGGAATTGCTAGGTCATATGGTAGCTCTATTTTTAGTTTTCTGAGAAACTTCCATACTGTTTCCACAGTGACTGTGCCAATTTATATTCCCACCAACAGTGTAGGAGGGTTCCCCAGGTGATCATTACTAGAGTATTGTGAGAAAGTGAGAGAGTTATCAAAGAGATAACAGGTCAGAGAAGTATACAGAGACTAGATCATGTATAGTTTTGTAGATCAAGGTTAAGAGTGGAATTTAAGGGTTAAGGGAAGCTGTTGAAAGATTTTGTGCATAAGAATGATAAGATCTTAATTTAAAATGATTATTTAGGTTGATTATTTTATCAGAATGATTATTTCTGGCTTCTGTGTGATATATAGACTGAAACAGATTAAGAGTCTGCTGTAGTAATATTTGTGAGAATTAATAGGGACTTGGAGTAGGGTACTATTAGTAGAAAATTTGAAATTGGTTAGATTCTGGATACATTTTGAAAAGACTGATGGGATTTACTACTGAATTGTAAGTTGGTAAGCAAGAAATAGAGAAGTCAAAGACGACTCCAGAGTTTTTGATTTGGGTACTTGGGAGGATATTGGTGCCATTTATTGAAATAGAGAAAATTTGGAGAGGAGATTAGAGGGTTTTGGATTCAGTTTTGGATATTAAGTTTGTTGTAACTATTAGACATCAAAAGTTGATACCAAATTAACCTATTGGATATACAAGGACAGAGCTCAGGGAAGAGTTTGGGACCAGAGATAAAAATAATTTAAACTTTTAGTGTAGAGATTGAATTTTAAAACCACAGAAATGGATGTGATTCCAAAGGGAGTATATGTAAATAAGACAAGAGATGAGAGATGAAGGCTGAGAGCTAAGTTCTTGGGGGAAGTCAAGGAGATCATAAAGAAACAGCTGGCAAAATAGGAGAATCAAGAAAGTGTGGTGTCTAGAAAGTCATTTGAAGAAACGATTTCAAGGAGGAAAAAATGACTGTGCTAAAAGCACTGAGAGACGGAGGAAGACGGGGCAGATAAGTCATGGATTTGGCAACATGGATATCAGTGGTGATCTTTGTAAGTGCTTTTAGTGAACTGGTGAAGACGAAAAGGACAATAGGGGAGAAGACATGCAAAAAGCAATTATTAATTCTTATAAGAGTTTTGCTATTTGTAATGAAGAGAAGTGAAGGAGCCGCTGATAGGGCATAAAGAGTCAAGAATTTTTACCTATTTATTTTGTCAGATAAACAGTATTACAATATGTTTGTATAATATATTGATGGAAATAATCCTATGGAGAGGAAGAGCTGATGTTGCAGGAGAAAGTAATGAATTGCAGAAGTGACGTCCTTGAATCGGCAAGCAAGGATTGGACCTATTGCTGAAGTAGGAGGTTTATCTTTCAATTATTCTGACAGAAGTGAGGACTGTGTATGAAAAGGTACAGAAATTCTTTCAATTGTTTATATTTTCTCATTGAAATATTTAAAATGTTATCTGCTGACAGGGAGGAGGTTTGGGGAGATAAAATGGATAGGAGAAGGTAGTAAATGGTCCACTCAGAGAGAGGCAGTATGGACTGGCTGAGAAAGATGGGGGGATGGCAGGGCAGTTTTAAAAGTCTACTCAAGCTTCATGGTCATTAATTTAAAGTCAGAATGGTTAGGTGGCTTTGTTCTAGCCATAAGAGCAAGTTCAAAGTCATCAGAGAGTTGGCTTTAATCTTAATTGGAGTTTTTCCACGTGAGTTTGAAATATAAAAGAGGGATGGAGGTGTTGAGGGTGAATGAGAAAGTGAATAGAACAGTGAACCATGGGAAACCTACTTAGGTAAAAAGAGAATCTGTATTTCCGCAGTGTGTTTAATATAATTTTATGACCTTTAATTTCTTTCCTTTTTGTGTGTGCCCTCTGAAATCAAAAGTAGATACTAGTCTTACTAGCAAACAGCTAGTGCCTAAAGTCAGCTCAACATCCTCCTGTCCAGTAGACCCAGGATTCTCCTATGTGTTGACAAGGTCACCCAGGAAATAGGGATCCCCTTATTCAACGGAGTATAAGAATTATGAAGATGTTTCATGAAACTAGGTTATTTTAGGGACTATGAGGTGTAATATTTTTAGACTGAAAAATACATTTTGATTTTTTTTTAATCTTGACTCATGAAGGCAACTTGAGCATGCTGAAGAAACTATCAGCTCAAGGAGATCAGTCCACTGAGCTGGTTCTTAGATGTGTCACATCTAAGCAGGGTGTTATTTCCTGGAGCTTGATTTTCTTTTGATGAAGCAAGGAATGTTTGTACTAGGTAGAACTCCGGGCTGACAGCTCTCACATCTGTGAAGCAGTAGGAAGAAAGAAAAACAGGTTTTTAGGTGAGAGGATGTTTGAAGATGAGGGGCTGAAGTTGCAGTTCACTGCAGCACACAGCTGGATCTGTGACACCACACACAGGCTCTGTGTTCCGGTCTAGTGTTCAGATGTGGGAGGCTCTGTGTGTGCCTGTGCTCAAATGTGATACTGCAAAGCTCTGCATGTGGAACTTCTGCACGTCATAACAAATTGGTATAGTTCACAAATCGATTAAGTACATTTTGATTCTTTAAAGGATCAACAGCTGTGCCTTTTTATAACTATACAAAAACAATTATATTTTGTTTCTATTTATTTGAAGAAAGCTGGTAACAAGCCATTCTTGTCTTTCTATTAGCTAGTGGCTTGGGAATAGGTTGGGGGAGCAATCACTAAGTGTTTCGTTATAAAGGAGGAAATGTCTATTCCTAATGACAGTTCTTTTTGACAGGGGATTTTTATAAACTTATTAGTGCCAAGTGAAGTGTCCTAAATTGATCTAGAATTAAAAATAGATACCTGTTATATCTAGTTTAACATGTTTTTATATTGGAATCATTTATTCAACCCTGAGATCAACCATAAAATTATCCTCAATAAAGCAACATGTTGTACCCATTGTGATATTTAACCAACAGAGATGCTCATGGAGAATCATTCTCATAATATAGAATAATAATTTCTTTATGAGTTTCTCCAGTGGAAATGTTCTCAATCTGTGGCCTCTAGTGGCGTAGGAACCCCTGAAATTTTATATATAATTTTGTGTATGTGCATATTTTCAGGAGAGGAAAACTAAAGCTTTTATCAGATTCTTAAAGAAGTCCCTGATCTCTTTAAAAATATTAATAAGTATTATAGCTGTAAAACTAAGAAATTATTAATATTTCTTTGGGGACTGGTTGAATCTACATATAAGAAATAGTATGTTAAGAGAAAACTACCACACTACCTAGGACATAATAGATGTTCAATAAATGTTAGCTAAATTTCCACTGACAAGACTAAGGTAAAAGTTGCTAAAGATCATTTTGAAACACAGGCTATATCAATACTTTGGGAAATAAGAAAGAAATGGAGTTTTGAATAGATAAAGGAAGATTGAAAGCAATGACATGTTTTAAATTAAAAATATTATATCAAGTAGCTAGAAAGAGAACAATGACTTCTTCCCAATCATTTTAAAATCCTGTTTCCAATTCTGAAACTTGATATTTAATAAGTTTATTATTTGTGTATCAGTGGGTTTATATTTTTCCAAATTAAGATTTAAAGTTGTGATTATAGACAAGTTGAAAAGGAAGATGCTAGATTAATACCTGGTTGATTTTCATGAAAAAAACGTTTTGGACATATAGTGGAAAAAAGGACAGATTTTCAATAAATAGTGCTGGGTGGATTACATATTTATGTGGAAAAAATATCTTTATTCCTATATCATACCATACACAAAAATCAGTTTCAGATGGCTTGCAATCTAAATGCAGAGGGCAAACCACTGAAGCTTTTTTCTTTTTTTGTAAGTACAAGGAAAATATCTTCATGACCCTTTGTAGGCAAGAATTTCTTAAACTGGACACAAAAAAGTACCCATGATAGAAGAACTTATAAATTGATCTATAGTAAAATTAAAGAACTTCTGTTTATCAAAAGACAGTATTAAGGGATTGAAAAGGTAACACTCAGAGTGGGAAAAGATATTTTAATACCTTTATCTATAAAGTACTTATAGCCATAATTTTTAAAGAATTATTGCAAATTAAAGAAATAAAGAAGGATGACCCAGAAGAAAAATTGGCAAAATACTTGAACAACAAAAATATGAAGAGTATCCCAACTCAGTTATCAAGGAAATGCCAATTAAATCACAATGCCATACCACTGCACACCTGTCAGAATGACTAAAATTAAAAAATAGAAAATAAAAGACAGAAAATACCAAGTGTTGATAAGCATGTGAAGCAACTGGAACACTCAAATACTTGAGAGTGAAAATTGTTATAACCAACTTGTAAAACTGGGGTTATTCACTAATTTTGAACATATATACACTGTGACCTAGCAGTTCTACTCCTTGACGAACATCCAACAGAAATGCATACTTATTTTCACCAAAAGATATATAAGAATGTTCAGCAAAGCACAATTTGTGATCATCTCAAACCTAAAGCTATTCAACTCTTCATCAAGGGAATAATGGATAAATAAATGATGGTATAGTCACCCAGTAGAATACTATTTATGGAATGAGAATGAATGATCTATAACACAACAATATGGAAAAATCTCATAAACATGATGTTAAATGAAAGAAATCAGACCCAAAATATATACCATATGATTCTATTTATATCAAGTATGAATACAACAGAATAATCTATTGTGATAAAGGTCAGAATAGTGGTGAGCTTAGTGGTAATGATTGGAAGCAGGGCATGAGGGTATCTTCTGGGTGCTGGTCATGGTCTCTTTCTTGATCTGGGCATTGGTAACATGAATGCATGCAATTTGTGAAAGCTCATAGTACACTATGTATACTTTTAAAATATGTATATTTTCCAATAAAAAGTAACAAATCAATTAGAAATTACCAGGAAATAAAACTAATACTTAAAAAATCTGTTAATTTAAAAATGTAAATGCAAGTTTCCAGTACTTTTTACTAGTGAAGAAGACTGCAGCAGTGGGCAAAGTATAAACATGCTTTATTATGACCTTCTTTTGCACAGTGGAATAAGAGGCCACAATATTGTCACAAGGGAAGTTTCCCAGGAAAGACTTCTATAATGATGTGTGCTTCTGAAAGCATATTATTTGCTGAAATAAACACTTAAACTGCTCTGAGGATTTGGAGAAACTGTTCATTAAACTTCAAGAGAATGACAAAAGAATTCTCTGAACAGAAAATAAATAGCCTGCTATGTAGCTTTTCTCTCTCATATAACTTGGAGATTAATGAGATTAGATTGGTGAAAATTGCCCTGTTCTCCCCAACCCAAACCAAATATAAACAAACTAATTGAAAAGCATCTCATATCTGGTGTGTTCCAACGGCATTTTTTTTAAAAATTTTATTTCTAGGAAGAAAGTAACTTTAGATTCCTTTCAAAATGTATAGTATATTGAACACCCTTAGAAAAACTACTTGGTGATAGGGTAAGTGGGAATACTTATCCAGACATGAATTACAGGTTTATTAATGTAACAATTCGAGACGATCAGCTTCTAAGAAATGAGCAATCAATGTGATTCTTGAGCCCTTTCTTAGAAAAAGATTTCTCCATGCACTTTCCCATCCTATACTTTTGTTTGTGTGGTTCTTTCTGCTTGCCGTGTTTGTGACTATTTAGAGAGAACTAGTTTATATGAACTCTCTTGGGAAAACCTGACTGAAGAGCTTGCTTTGTATTTGCCTGCATGTTAATTGATGAGGTTTAGGACACTAGTAAAGGAAAATAATGACTATAATCAATATCAATATTCAAACAGATAAAAGGAACCAATTCATGAGAAGGCTAAATTATGTTATATATCCTGTTATTTAACATAAAATACTGCAGTTGTGCATTCTAAGGCTTAGGGGTGGGAAATGAAAGATAAAAGCAAATCTGAGAGTTAAGAGGTCAGTAGGTAAGGGTCTATGGGAGTAGCATTTGGAGATTTTCTTTAAGAAACTTGGGAAATTCTTCAAAATTTGTGCAGTGTGAATTATTACATATAACATTAAACTACTGATTTTCTGAAAGTTTTCTCTGAAAAGCTAGGAAATGTTCCCTTTAGCCTCTGAACATTACTGAATGATAAACCACTGAAAATAATAAGAAACGGCTGCTGTTTTGGACAAAACCAGAGATGGAACAAGGAGGGAGCTGAAATAAAGAGATAAGCCTGGGGGGAGAAATATGAGTGGGGACCAAAAAGCTCTGCCATAGCAGCTCCTTGGACTTCCCTTCAGCTCCTTGAGTAGAACCCTGTTCCGAGGGAACTAGGAGGTCAAGCAAGGGAGAAATCTTCATCACTGGCTGTCCAATAAATTATTCTCAGGGAATCTATCTGCGTTAGCTGCCTGAGGCTCCTGTCACAAATTACCAGGAACTAGGTGGCTTAAAAGAGCAACAGTTTATTCTCTTACAATTCTGGAGGCCAGAAGCCTGATGCTCTAAGGGAGAAAGGTTCTTGCTTCTTCTATTTTCTAGTGACCCCATTTTTTTGCTTCTTCCATCTTCCTTGGCTTGTGGCTACATCACTCCAGTCTCTGCCTCTGCAGTTACATTGTCTTTTCCTCTTTTCTGTGTATTTTCCTCTGTGTCTCCTCTCTCTGTATGGTTGTATTTAGAGCCTACCTGCATAATCCAGGATAAACTCCCCCTCTCAAGATCCTTAACTGAATCATACCTGCAAAGGCCCTTTTTCCAAGGTAACATCCACAAGGTCCAAGGATGTTACAGACATATACTGGGGGCCATTATTTAGCCCATTACACTATCAAACATTTTTTTAAAATATAGTTTCAAATTTAGAAGCCAAATGAAAACAGCCTGATTTCTTCTGACTTGCATTATAACCAACTCTAGTCTTGTTTAGACACCTTTTCACAATATGCAAAAGTTTGAAATAGTCAACCACAAGTTTACAGACTTGGACAGAGAGTAGGAGGTAAAGTCCAATTTGCCCATTTTGTAGATGAGAAAACCACTGGCCACATACTTGGTCAGTGACAAAGATAACAAGGTTATCTGAAGAAATGGAACTCAGAACCTTGAACTGTTGTTCTTTCTACTTCATCAAACTGAATGATCAAGATATTACATACTAATTGGTTTAAGTAATTCATTCCTGAAAACCACCCAGTAAAGTTTCTTTCTTTTTTTTAATTTGTCAAAGAAACTAACAAATGTGGTATTTTATGATGAATTTAAGATAATTTGAAAATAATAAACAACCTTAATAGTTAAGGACAAAAGTGCAAGTTACGTATGTGCAATAATAAATGAAATTATAAGTGAATTTATAGCACTGTCTCTAAAATGGAAAATATACTAAGCAAACCTTTCAAAGGCACTTCTGTATTTGTCACTTGTCATTTTGAGTTTTCTTATCCATTCAGGCATTTGCAGTGTAACTTCAAAAGATGCCATTACTTTGAAGAAGTTCTTAGGTAGTTTTTGTTTTTGTCCTTTGTAAGGTTTATTACTAGCCCACTAGGAATACTAATACGAATTGCTTTATAAGAATGGCATTGCTCAGAGAAACAATTTCTGAAGAGAGCATACATTTTCATAATATTAAATTATGCCATCTATTTTCAGAATTGTAGGAATGCATGACTCCACATAAAAGCACATGTGGTTGTATTTTCTCATCATGAAGGACTTCTTTTGAAATCAGAGATAAAAGTGGAAGTCAAAGTGAATCTTGTCTACCCATGGGAGGATTCTGGCGTCCACAAGATAAAAACAGGGAATCCAGTTAGATAAATGTATATGTATAGCTGATTCACTTTGTTATAAAGCAGAAACACACCATTGTAAAGCAATTATACTCCAATAAAGATGTTAAAAAAAAAAAGAAAGAAAATATATGTGCCAGTGAGAGAAGGAAGAAGAGAAGGAGTGACAGAGGGATTGAGAGAGAAAGAGAGAGGAACTGCAGCATTATAAATTTAGAATCTCAAGGAAAGTGTTGTTTAAGGCACGTTGATAAACCCATAATCAGTCTATGTATATTTTAATGTTTATTTTAGAAGTATTATTTGTAAGATACTTTTATAAATAAATCTAATTTGACTGAGTAAAAGATAATGTGAGAAATTTTGTTGTAGATTTAGAGGTATCCTATGCCTTCCCACTCCATCTTCAACAAACACCGTGATGAGATGAAGGGAGTAGATTGGTTTTTGAGAGTTAAACTTTTAATCAACACCATGAGTGTTAGGACTATACCTGAAAAAAAAAAATTACATATCTCCCAAGCTGCAAGACCTGATATAATCTGTCTGAAATAACATTTTACAGATAGACTGTGTCAGTCTGAAGTGGTTTTGGAGATGAATCAGCTGAATATACATAGAAAAAAATGGTTACAGAGACAAATGTTTTTAGCCTTCACATTAGCATTGTCCAAGAAAAAGACTTGGCCCACAAACTTTAATATTTCCATTTTGTTGTTTAGTAAGTTCACAAATTTACTTCTACTGAGAGAGGCAAAGAAAATAAAGCCTCTTAAAAATTTTAATTAACTGGTTGGATTTTCCTCATGAAACTCTTTATGTTGCTGAATGTGGTCATTCCTTGGTATCCTCAGGGTATTCGCTCCAGGACCCACTTTGGATACCAAAATCCAAGGATGCTCAAGTCCCGTATATAAAATGGGGTAGTATTTGCATATAACCTATGCACATTTTCCTATATACTTTAAATCATCTCTAGATTATGTATAGTACCTAATGCCATGTAAAAGCTATGCAAATAGTTTTAAATACAATGTAAATGCTATGTAAATAGTTGCTAGAATGCAGCAAATTCAAGTCTTGCTTTTGGAACTTTCTGGAATTATTTTTTCTGAATATTTTCAATCTGCAGTTGGTTGAATCCTTGGATGTGGAACCTACAGATATGGAGGGCCAACTATAGTATGTATATGGGGTCAGCAACTAAAGATTTGATTCCAAAATAGCAATTCAATGTAATATAATAATGAAAGAGACGTTTAGGTAAATGCTCCATCTTAGAGTTTATTCTCTTCCCCATTTCTTTTCAAGTTGGCACTTAGTCATATGGAGGAGGAAATGACATGTGTCCTCTTGGTGATAAAGGTGAGGAAAGGGTCCTCAGATTTGTATGGCATCTGCTGGAATCTTGCTGATCTCTGTTAGATATAGCCAGTCTGGTTTACTACCTGACTAATGACAACTAGTGTTTTTCTATGTTGTGTCAAGGCATTTCCCAGGTTTTTCCCAGCTGACCTTGGTTACCCATGGCACCACCAACTCCCTAATGGAGTGATACGTTCATCTCTTAGTTTTTGCCTTGGCATTTCCCTCTGTTTTGCTACAAGAGACTGCCTGGGGCAGGTTCATTGACTCTCAACTCAGCTATCTTCCATGACCCTTGGGGCATGTGGGAACCTCTGGGCTTCTGTACACCATGCCACATGGGAACTAAAGAAGGCTTGGTCTTTACCTCATTACTCAGTTTATTTCAATATGGCTGCTTTTAGGTTTGCTTGGGTGTAGTCTATAAGACAATTAACTTCTAGAATCATAGATGTTCCCCTTTCTGGGATTTTGACCTTGAGACAGGATATCAGGCATGTGTTCTGTCACTACTGAATCCTTACTACCTTCTGCTTGTGATTTGGCCAGCATCTCCCTAAAACAGCTTCAGTATCAAGGCCACTAAGCTTGTATCCTAATTACAAAATGGCAGATAAATGAATTTAGAACATTCTCTTCCTGTAATAAAACCAGACTTTCGAATGTATTGTCTTATAGCAGAGAGAAATGGATTACCTTTTTTCTCTTTATATTCTTACTGTGACAAACTGTTAACCATCTTTCCATCCCCATTTGGGTAGACAGAAGCCTTAGGCTGACTTGAGGGTTGTCCCATGAATAGAGATGCAAAAGAGAAAAGCATAATTTAAATAGTTCAAACAATATTCCCCATCTTACAATGTTTGAGAGCATCCCCATTGAGATAACTGAATTGGGATATTAGAGGGTCGGGAGTAATTGGTGATAGTTATCATGAGTTTCAGAGACAAGTGAGGGAGAAGAGGAATACCTGTCATTAATTTTCCATCCTTGATATAGTGTACATATAAAATCGGTATAAATTTCATTTCTTATGATAATCTTAAACCGTTTCATATACCAGCTCTGAGAAATATTTTTTAAAGCTGAAAGTTTTCCTAGACATGCAGTCGGGTTGGGTTTTCACAGTATGTTTAATCCTGTTGATGTGACAAGAAGTTGAGGTGACAAGAAGGCATTTTTATGTCATGGTTTTCTTTTTCTTCTTCTTTTAACCATTAACTTCTTTTAACCATTAACTCCTGATGTTATTTGATATCATAAACACAATTTTGGAAACATGCCTTTCAGCACGAATTGCCTAATTTAGTGTTTTTATGACTCTGCTCTCTACGTCCCTGAATCAATTTTTATTTTGTGCTCCTTCCATATGGCACTCTATTTTCTGTATCGTTCAAAGGTAATCAACTTGTGATGGACAATATAATATACTATTTGGGTGATGAAACCTGTCAAATTCTCAATGTGGTTTTTATTATCGTTTATACTTTGAGAGTAAAGTGTAGGTCCTCAACTAGGTATGTGATGATATTAAATAATTAATGTTAATTTTTTAAGTTAAAAAAAATAAAAATAAAAAATAAAGTGTAGGTCCTCAGCTCTCAGTTAAATTTTTGCCTCATTCCTGACTTTGGAAGCAGATTTATTCGTATGGATTCCAAAAGTGAGAAGGATGTAGAACCATGATCTCTAGCCTTTGGTAAATTCTCATGTTTTATAGCTTCCAATTATCAAGCAACCAAGTTTAAGTATGACCTCTCCAAGACCATCTCAGACCACTCTCTCCTTTTCTCGCTCCCTTCCTTCAGCCCTGTTGGCCTCATTTGTGTTCTTTGGGACTTTTACAATTCAATCTTTTCTGCCTGAAATGTGGCTATCCTGGGTTTTAGTATGATTTGTTCAAATCAGATGTCATCTCTTCGCACAGTTCTCCTCTGACTTCTGTAACCAAACTGTGCTGCCTCCCCTACCAGACTCCTTTCATCAATCACACTTTCAGTTGTGGTTTTATTTCTACATAACCCTTATCACTATTGCTTGCTGGCACTGCCATAATAAAGTACCACATACTGGGGTATTTAACAACAGAATTTTATTTTCTCAATTTTGGAGGCTAAGAAATTTGAGATTATTTCTTCTGAGGACCCTTTACGTGGCTTATAGATAGACATCTTCTTTGTCCTTACATAGTCTTCCCTCTGTGTTTATCTATGTCCCAATTTCCTCTTTTTATAAGGATACCAGTAAGACTGTATTAGGGCCCACCCTAATGACCACATTTTAACTTAATTACCTCTTAAAGTTCTTATCTCTGAGAGCAGTAACATTCTGAGGTACTTGGTATTAGGACTCCAACATATGAATTTTTGAGGGTAGGGACACAATTCAGCTATCTATAATAACTAAAATCTATCTATAATAATATGGTCCTCTTTTTTATTTACTTTTTTTCCTTTCGTCCCCACTGGAAATGAAGCACCACGAGGTCAGGGCTTTATCTGTCTTTCTCCATAGTCTACCACCACCACCTAAACTAGTGCCCAACTCAGAGTACTGGCTCAGTGATCCTTATTTTTAATCTAAATTACTAAATTAAACAGAAATAAGATATATAATTATTCTTAAATTCTAAGACTTCCTCATTACTGGCATTACTAAAATTCTCCAGCTGCATCCTTTGCTTTGTGACTATAAAGAAACATAATACAGGAAAATGATGGAAAGCTTAGAAATTTCTTGTTCTATGCCCATAACCTGAGGTAAGTGGATGATGCTCAAGCAGTAGCTACCTTTCCTCTCTGTTGGCACCCTTTCTGTGTGATCTGATACTATTATATATTTCTAGAGGCCAGATAGCTGGTAAAACATTATTTCTGGGTGTGTCTGTAAGGATGTCTCTGCAAGAGATTAGCATCTGAATCAGTAGGCTGAGTAAAGGAGACTGCCTTCACCAATGCAGGTGGATATCATCCAACCCACTGAGGGCCTGAATAGAACAAAAAAGTGAATTCGTCCTCTCTGAGCTGAGACATCCATCTTCTCCCACCCTTGGATGTAAGTGCTCCTGTTTCTTGGGATTTTGGACTCATAGCAGGATTTATAACAGAGGCCCCATGATTCTCAGCTCTTCTGGTTCAGACTGAATCACACCACTGGCTTTCTTGGTTCTCCAGCCTACTCTTACACATATCTGTATATATCTATGTCTATATCTTTATATATCCTATTGGTTCTGTTTCTCTGGGGAATCTTGATTAATACACCATCCCTGGTTCTTTCTAGGATTATTTACTCCTCCCTATAAAAGAAAAGCCCTTTCTGCTTAACTTTTGAGAGCCTTGCAGATCTTTGGTCAGAGCTTTCTCCCAATTGCAATTGTCTTCCTTCCCCCATTGCAATAATACTTTAAAGTCTCTCCTTAGCTAAGTCTGAATTTTTTTTTTATTTTATAAATGTATCATTGAAAATTTATTTGTATATTACTTGAAGACAAGAAAATACAATACATGGATTTGGCTTCCTATAATCTGTCTTGATCTTTGTATGAGCTAAAAATTAGAAAATAAAGGCTGCCCCAAGGACAGGTTTGCTTCATCCTAACTATTTTTTGATAAGCTTAAATTTTAGCAGCTATTGCTGGCCACTGTAGAGAATACATTTGCATTTAGAACACATACTACTAATTTTTCTTGCGATTTTTCCAATTGAATATTCTATGCTGAAAATATTTACAACTGAGAACTTAGGTGGATTAAGGAAAATAGATTAGCTGGATGCTGACTACTGATTGTGAACGGTCTTGTTTCTGGGATTAAAATTTGCTAAAAAAATTTTTTTGTTAGAAGGTTGCTAATAAGTTAGAAAAAAAATGTGAACTCTGAAAAACTTTGTATATATTAGCTTAAGTATAATAATTTTTGTCTTTTTGACAGTTTGGGGTTGACAAACTTTTTCTCTAAAGAGACAATAAGTTGAGAGGTCTGGAAGACCACCCTCTGATTTAATGATTCACTTGAACTACCAACAGAACTCAGAAAAGCTATTATATTCACAGTTATAGTTTATTACAGTGAAAGAATACATATTAATATTGGCAGAAGTAAACTGTTCATGGGGCAGAGCAGAGTCCAGGAGAAACCAGGCTCAAGATTCCAGTTTTCCCTCTGTTAGTGGAACTGTATGGATAGTGCTTAATTTCTACAACAACAATGTCTGACGATATGTGTGAAGTCTTGATAACCAGTGAAGCTCACCCAAGCCTTGATATTCAGAGTTTTTATTGTGGTTGGTCTCCAGGTGCTGTAGAGGTTGCAAACATAATTTGTGACCTAAGGACCATATCATAAATCATATTGTTGGCATAAACTACCTGGTATGGCCCAAGGCCCCAGATAGACAAAGATACTTTTAGCAGGCAGGATCTACACCAAGGGTGTAGATGTTACTTCCCAGGAGCCAGTCAAGGGCCAGACATTTCTTTGAAAGCTACAGGGTTTGAAAAGCAGAGACCTGCTGAGTCAACCCTCTTTCTGTAAAGGACCAGGTGGTAAATATTTTTGGCTTTGTTGGCTGTACGGTCTCAGTCACAGCTACTCAATTCCGCCTGTTAATGCAGAAGCAACCATAGTAACACATAAATGAATGAGCACGATTATGTTCCCATAAAGTTTTATGTACAAAAACAGAGAGAAGACAAGATTTGACTCACGGGCCATAGTTTGCAAACTCCTAGCCTGAAGTATGCAAAATTGAATGCTGGGAGTTTGGGGATTGAATTCCATTGAGTCGATAGCCTTTTTTCAATCTTCATTTCTTTGCATGGAGACTGAAGTTAAGACTTTGTAAGGAATTGCTTCTAACATGATGAACTGGTAAGCCTTGAAATACATTTATTCTTTCTTAATAAATTTGAAGTTATATGTCTGTTACATAAATACTTAATGGCAGTCCTCATTCTTATACAAATAAATTTATGTTTTTCTCTTTATGATAGTAATCTGAAGTGAGGCTAAAAAGAAATAATAGCATACTTTGATGAAAAGTCAGATCATTTGTAGTAGAGGAGAATGGTGGAGTATTTAATTTGGCAATACTGATAATTATGTCTCATGGTCCTCATGGCCTGTTTACTTCTTTGAGGAATCCTTATTTTAATTTTCTTTCATGAGTTAATTAGGTTTTAGGTTCAGTGTAACACATGAAATTTTGACCACAGAAACGTTCTTTGTTATTATGTGAGGTTTTCAGATCATAAGCCACCAGGGAAAAACACCTAACCTCACCTCACCTTGGTTTTATTTTCTAAGTAGAACTAAGAAATAACAGTCCGAAACTACTCAATTGTTTCTCTAGCACAGAAGATGTGATTCTACCGATGAGAATCTGTGTGTGATAAGAATAGCTTGATAAAAAGAGCTTGAAACTCTGGCCTTGGGGAAGATAGTGACTTTGGGCACACTTTATTCTTCTCTGAGCCTCAGTTTTCTCCTCTGTGACACAGATTATATTGTCCTCATAGGTTTGTGAAAGAATTTAATTGAAGATAATTTAAGGTGCTTGGTACATAACAAAAACTTAGTTATTAGTGCTAAAATACCTTGCATGCATTTTTTTCATTTAATCCTCACAACCTAATGAGGCAGGTTCTGTTGTTACTCTCATTTTACAGATCAGGAAGCAAGATTAGGCAGATTAGAAATTGAGCCAAATCAAACAAACTATTAGTGATAGAGCTGTTAGCTGAGCATTTAGTTGTCACTGCCTCAATCTCCGGTTCATGCCCCTAACCGGTATGCCAGATACTAAAATGCTGTCCTGATCATGGGATCACGACCATAGTGTTTTGTTCTGTCTTGTCTTTTTTCCCTAAAGAGTCTTTTAAAACTCATGAAAATTCACATAAATTTAAAATTTCTGGATACTCTTGAATACTCTGAACATACTTGCATGCAGCAATCAGCTGGAGCTGAGGAATAAATAGTTCCGTTTAAGGGAGGTGAGTGCTCTCCAGTTATTCACCAATCCTTATTGCCTTCTGTTGGCCACTCTAATCATTCTCTTACCTACTACTTGTAAGGGCATTTCAGGAGCTCTTCTCTATTAATGCCTCTCAGTTCTTTCCATCAGAGAAGTTAAATCACTACCTTAGAATAAGTTATAAAACCTCAAGTAGGAAAAGTTCTCCAGTCATCTTGTTTGGTGACCTCTAAATTTTTGACTGCACATCTCTATCAAAAATGTTTTTAATTCGAACTTACAATGCATGTATATTTCATACATTCACTACCATCAATTCATTAAATGCCAGTAAAATATGTCTTTTCTTTTTTACTATATTTTACATAATATTTTTTCTAATATTTTCTTCCTATGCTCACATGATTGTGTTGTACACTTCTGGAGAAGTATGCCTCCTGCTTTGGAGCTCGCTAGTTGGTCTAATCCTAGAAGCTAGTGTCTTATCTAAAACTAAGTCTAGAGTTATTGATTTCTAATCCAGTTTCCTCGGTTTTGCTCTGGGATTCCCTATAGAATAGTAAAATTTTGTTTTCAGAATCAAAGATGTGCTATAGGACAGAAATGTTCCAGCCAATGCTGATTTTTAAAATTTTTTGATAGAATAAGCCTTATGCTTGTTTTGACAGGATTATCAAAAAATCAGATGATATATTATTGTTTATTATTACCAACTTGTCTTAAAGCTGTGGCTAAATTTTAAAACAATTGTTCAAAGACAAATCTGTTTTGCAAATCTCAGGAACTTCTTAATTTTAGGATACTATTAACCATTTCAGCGCAGTTTGAGATGATGAGAAAAGAAATAGTGTTCTTGACAACTTTCTTAACTGTTACTTTGAAAAAAACTTGGAGGATAATTTGTTTTATTATATTTGGCCCATTTAATGCTCTCAACAGTTCTATGAAGTAGATGATACTGTTATCCCACTATCGTTATTTAGTACATAGACCACAGCTGCCTTTCTGGAAGGATTCAGTCAGTGGGCCTGTACAGTTTCCTAGGATGACAATAGGATTTTTCTCTTTAGCCTGCCCCAGATGATCGGTGGTGATGGTTGCCTAGACCACTCTCTGGAGGAAAATTCTGAAGCCTCATCTAGAAATGATGCCATTATAGGTTTTTCTATCACACATGGGCGTGTGGGTAATGACAAGGAGGTATACCATACTTCACAGAAGTGTATTTGGGAAATACATTGTATAGTCTATTTTCATATAATTAAAAAGCTCTCATTTTCTCATTTTTTCTGAATGATGTTTAATTCGAGTTACCTTTGATATCTAAGTTAAATAGAATTAAACATCAATCCTATCTCAATATTAAGATTTACACATAATGAGATCTTGAGTAAGTTTTTCATAAACCTTAACAACTCCATGTCCTCCTCTAAAAAATGAAGCTAATAATTTTACCTGTCTCATAATGTTTTTATGATGATCAGATTTAAAAATATATAAAGCACTTTACACTGTGCTTGCTTAATAGTGAGTCCTTAATAAATGTTAGCTATAATAATTTTATTCTATCAATGCTTTGAAGTTTTAAAGATTATAAGGATTCTTTACTACTAAATAGGTCTGTGGATTTTTTTTTTCTCTGAGGCCATGTCTCCCAAAAGTAAGCAATTTCACATAGAGAAATGCTAGGAAAGGGAAACTTGATTTTGTGAAAAATGAATTGGAAAATGTCTGTGAGATGAGCTTTATTATAAGTGTTTTGGAGAAGTGAAATAAAAGTGGAGAAATTCCAAAGTTTAAGTTTGGTAGATTCAAGGACCTGAATGAGTTTTGTAATATTTAAAAAATTAAAGCCACTGCCAGACCAAAGATATATCTGTGTGCTTAGGCCAAGTATATACCAAGCAGCTGGACACTAAGATGGGCAATCTACCATTTTCTCATAAGTCAATTTAAAGAGGGGAGGCAGAGAGAGATCCCTGAGCCTTTGACTGAGAAATTGACATTCCAAATTGAAATAGATGCATGAGGCTTCCTGAGTTGATACAGAATATCTGACCCAATGTAAATTGGCCTTAGAGTTTGATTGCTTTGCATTCTTCAATAGATGCCAAAGGTAAGTGCTCTGCCAACGAAACATGTCTCCATCCAAACATTTTTTTTTAAATATCTGAAATTAAGTTCTGCAGAGAATTGATGACCAGATAAATATATATTTCCTCTAAAAGGTAATAGTAGGAAATGTGGTTGAATACATTTTGTCATTCACTTAATGAAACTTTGTGAAACCATGAAAATAATGATTATTCAGACTATGTATTAGCATGAAAAATTACAATATTAAAATGTTAAATGGAAAGAACAGAGCAAAGCATTGAAATGAAATTTGAACGTAACCACATAAAATATGTGCACAGACAAATATTAGAAGGCGATCTACAAATATTAGCAATGGTTTAGTGTTAAAGTGAAGGCATATGTAATAGTTTTCCCCCCAAACTTTAAAAACATTCCAAGTCAGTGATGTTGTTACTTGGTAATTGGTTTTACATAAAAATTATAAGATAAATGGAAATGACTATGATGGGTGACCCACAAACTTTTTGTTGCAAGTATATGTTATATAATGAGTTCACCTTTATTCCTAAGTTTTCATGTACCAGCACCTAAAAGAGATGGTTTAAGTTTTTAACATTTCTAAAGCCTCAATTAGAATGGAAAGCTATGGAGACACATGTTATCAAAGGAGAATCTGCACTGAATTTTGAGGGTTGTCTTTTATAAAATTCCCAAGGTATTTGATAACATATTAAACACACTTATTTCATGAGCTGTTACAAAAAAAACAGGTCCTGCAGTTAAATAGTATGTTTTTATACTGCTGTGGGATGCCTCATCTACAGACGTTGTGAGGTCTGAGGAGAGTGAGACAAAAAGAAAGTGGAAGAGAAAAGAGTTGAATAATTACAAAGTAGGGACTATTTTGATGCCATGTCTTTTAGATCAAAGATTCAGAAGACCTTGGTGCAAAGTTTTGAAGAAAACAGAATATTCCGATTTTGGTTTTGCCATGTACTAGGCTCTTGAGGATTAGTTAGAAATTAGTTAGGATTCCTTAGAAAATACTATCCAATCCAGTTTAATAAAATCAAATGAATAGTTTGATTTAGGGTTTAAAGATCTGACCAGAACACATTTCTGTGCCCTGCTTCCTTAGTGTTGACTCTATTCTCAAGTTGATTGTCTACTTGTGACCCCAAAGTTGGCTATAGAAGTGCCAGGGCCTAAGTAAATTATACATTTAGACCAGCAGAAAAGAATACAGCCATTCTGGTACTCCTGATAAAGGAGGAGGAGAATTTTTAATCCACAGGAAATGTCTCTCCAAATCCATTTGATTCTGAATGACTTAATATCCCCATTCTTGTACCAATCACTGTGGCTAAGAAAATCGAGATATGATTATCTTAAACAATGGAAAACTGTCCATTGGAGCAGGGAGCTGGATTAGGTGTATTCTCTGGTGTTATTCAAAGTTCTGTTGGTAGAAGAAAGGGGAGATGGATGCAAAGAAGAAAACTCACCAAAGTTTGTTACAAATGGCATAATGACCCTATCTATTTTGGTTCAAACTAAAAATTCTTTCACTGTTTAAAAATAATGATGACTATTATAAAACATTGTTTTAAAATGGTTACTCTTTAATTCATAGAGACAAGAAAGTATGAAAATAGCTTTGTTGGATAAACTTAATAATTGTTTTTACTGTTTTTAATTAAAAACAAAAAACAAAAAAACTTGGGGCTATAGGCAATGCAGACATTACTAAAGTGGGATATTCTTAATTTGTTCCTAAACTGGATTTATCCACTAAATGCTCCCCACACATACACACACTTATTTTTTTTTTTAATTTCCCTTATATATTTTTATCTCAGAATTTATTTTGATACAACTTTCTTTAGCTAATTAGTTAATTATCTCCCATTGCAATGTAAGCTCCACAAGGGTAGGAGCTTTTTATTCTCCTCTATAGCTCCACCTCTAGCCCAGTGGTAGCTCATAGTAGCTTTGTAATAATATTGAATGGTGACTGAGTGGAATAGATTTTGATAATACATGTAATGATATTGTTTTAGATGACATTTTTCATTGCTAAAGCTACCATGAATAAAAACAAAATCTCCACATGTGACCCATTTTACTCTCACAGAGTTTAAAAAATTTTTGAAGTTAGGTTTTTAGAAAAAAATCTGAATTACTTTAGTTTCTATTCTGGTAAATTACCAGTCTAGCAGTTTTCTAGTGAATTACTATGACAGCACAACATACAATTGAAAATCAACGAAAAGGGTCATTCGTAATAATATATATATATATATATATATATATATATATATAAAAATTATTTTCTGTACCTGTCAGAGGAAATACTTGAAGCTGCTTTTCTATCTCTGTCCTCAACTTCCTTTACTTATAGATCAATTTTGATTGTTTTACATATTTATACTATTTTTTCTTTATAAGAACTTATCGAGTTAGCTGAGAAAGTAGCTAGTTTTCAGATATCCCAGTTTGGTCGTCAGCATTTTTTTCATATTCTAAAATTAGAAAACAGATTGATTCACTAGGAGAATGTGATTATGTGTCACATATATAAATCAATGGCAAAGCTTAAAATAGATGCTAGACTCCTTACTTGCAATTCACTTTCTTCTATATATGTATTGTTGAACTGTCACTGATATTAGATTTGATTATAGTGGACTTTAAACAACCTGTGTTTTGTAAAAGTCATTTATTAAATGGATTTTATATGAATTTAATATTGTAAGTTTATTTAAGGAGTTTATCTCTTAAGGAAATCTGTGATAAATTTATTTAAAATAATACTTTATGATATAAGTAGTATAGCCTTAGATCAGTTATTTTGTAAAGAGTACAGAAGTATGGAAAGAACATGAGATTTGAAGTCGAAAGGCTTTGTGTTAACTATTATTCCATTGTTTCCAATTATTTCACTTTGGATCAACCATTTGCCTTCTAGTTTCCTCATCTAAAAAAAAATCATAATGATCACTATTTTAGGTTGTGCTTGTGAAGATTAAATTAAATAATGTTTATAAGGTACCTGACATGGATAGGGACTCAACTGTAAAATTTCCCTTTTACTTGGAAAAAAAAAATTTTTTTTAAACATCTTTATTGAAGTATAATTGCTTTACAATGGTGTGTTAGTTTCTGCTTTATAACAAAGTGAATCAGTTATACATATACATATGTTCCCATATCTCTTCCCTCTTGCATCTCCCTCCCTCCCACCCTCCCTATCCCACCCCTCTATGGAAAAATTTTTGATTTTAACTAATATATCTTCTTATTACATTCTTTTGTTATACTAAAAATAAAATAATGCAAGAAGATTGTGAGACCACCAAGTTGCAAGAGAAAGAGAAAAAAAAGTAGTACAGAACAAGGAAAGTGGGGTGGTGAGGAAAGACCTATTTCCTTTCCCTAGCACCTTTCTGTAATACTAGATTTTTTCAGTGATTCATGACACTAGCTTTTTAAATGATAAGATCATTCAAGATTTTGAGGTCCGAAATCTCTTTTCCTGTTTGTGGAAAGTGTATGTGTGTTTTACACTTTTTAATTATTTTTTTATTCAGTATACTTTATTTAGTACCTACTATGTGCCAGGCACTGCACTAAACATTGAAGATGCCAAACAAAACAAAACAAAAACAAAAAAACCCTGTACCATCCCTGATTTTTAAGGACTCACAGTCTATTGTTCTGGAAAGAGTACTCTTCCAACAGCAAATGGAGGGCTGTTTGCTCACTTGGCCTTTGTAGTTTTGTGTCCCTAATTGAACTATCAGGCACTCCTGCTTCATGCTATTAGTTTCTGATGCCCACTTTCTGAAACAAACATTTAAATATTTATACCTCAACTCAGACCAAAGGGTAATATGGCTAGATAGATCAAGATATATATATAATGACTGATGTAATCAAATACACGTTTTCCAAGAGAAGTAAATTCGTAAAAGGACTGAGCATAAACTTTGGGTACTAAAAGCTGGAAACTGGAGAATATTTATGGGGAAATGTGAATTTAGTAATAAAAAATCTCATTTCTATTTACGCAATTTGTGTTTGAAGTTGAAAGATACAGCACTTTTCCCTTCCCTTCCCTTCCCTTCCCTTCCCTTCCCTTCCCTTCCCTTCCCTTTCCCCCTTTTTTTTCCTGTTCCTAAAAACCAAAAAAACCAAACAACAAACAAAACAACCTAATCCCTCATTGTTGCTGTAAGAAAACATATTTTGGGAATCAAAGCATATCTAATTTAATTCAAATTTTTACTTTTCAGTCTTAGTACTAGTACTGGGTGCTATTGCTCTGGGAGAATGTGAGAATACTTATAGCAAATAGTATTCTCTATGTGTATTTATGATTTTTTTAAGGGCCCTAAATAGTCATGGGTATTCATTTCTACTGCATGTGGTATTATTACATAGATAACTTAGGCAAACATTTTTAAAGAGAATTTATAAACCAGTATTATTTAGAAGTTCAGAGAAATTACTTTTTGAGCATCATTTGAGTCCCAAACATTAGAAATGCATGTGCAAATATGGTGAAGATAGATAGAAGTAAACTATTATCTTCAGAGAGGATTTTAGAGAATTACCATTTCAATTTAAAATGTGTGTACTTTCCCATTGTACTGTCCCAGTGGCTTTGAATATGGCTAATCTATTTCAATTCAGACCCGTTCAGACCTGAGGGCTGACTAATGATAGAAATTCTTTGATGTAGTAGTTAATGAAGAACCCCCAGAACTATGTTACATAGATAAGTGGTTTACATCATCAACAACTTTCAAAATTCTTTTTGCGAAGAGACAAGGCAAGGGACACTATAGAACTCCTTTGTCCTTCTAGACTACCATATTTGACTGTGAGTTTTCATGCGGACGTTCATGAATGCGTTCTACATGACCAGCATTGCAATTGTATTAAAAATGCTTCTCACAGCTTTATATAAATTTCTTTTTGAATACAAAGATCTGTGACTTCTCTTGGATTACTTGGCCTTGCTCATTTTAGGGGTCTCTGGAGCTGCCACTTCATATCAGTGTAAAATTGAGTCACCCTGGTTAGTGTGGCCCTATTGCAGTTTTGACTTCACTCCCAGCATTTTCTTCTCAGTGTCAGGTCCTGTCCTGGAAGGGAGCCATTTCTGGTCAGTTTTGAGATTTCTTGTAGGCAGTCAGCTTCAGGTCCTTCCATTTTACAGTGATTCTTTTGCATTGACCCACTAGTGGAGTGGGTAAAATCCCTGGCAGTTGAGATACAGCTCTCAAATTGGCTGCCTCTTATTCCACTGAAAATCTGATGGCTGTTTTCAGTCAGACTCCTAGTTGTTTCTCTTTCCTTTCTCTCCTATCAGTGCTGACATTAGGCAGGTCTTGTGGATGTGGGTGGTTTGTCTGTGTGCTCTTTAATGCTGGGATGTGTCACCTGTATTATTGTAAATATTTTTTTGTGAGTTTTAAATTTTATACTTTTGTTACTCTGACCATTTTGTGTAGAGATTCAGAGAGTGAAAGACTATGGCATCATTACCTCCATCTTCCTTTTTATCTGCTCTCCTTTTGAAAGAGAATTAAAATATAATGATAGAGTAAATTCTCATGACTCATTATTTTCTCCTTATACTAAACACTACCCTGAAATTGTATATAATTTTCACTTTTATTATTTTCTAACTTTTAGTACCTATGCATGTGCATGGAATAGATTTCAGGTACCTGTACTTTGTACCTGATGTGGAGGATAAACCTGGGTAGTTGACTTTTCAGTCACCGAAAAGTAGCCTTCAATTCCCTGGTGGCGCAGTGGTTAAGAATCCGCCTGCCAATGCAGGGGACACGTATTTGACCCCTGGTCCGGGAAGATCCCACATGCCGTGGAGCACCTAAGCCCGCCAGCGACAACTACTGAGCCCGCGCACCTAGAGCCCGTGCTCTGCAACAAGAGAAGCCACCGCAATGAGAAGCCCATGCACTGCAACGAAGAGTAGCCCTCGCTTGCCGCAAGTAGAGAAAGCCCGTGCACAGCAACAAAGACCCAACGCAGCCAAAAGTAAATAAATTAGTTAATTAATTAAAAAAAACAACAACAAGGTGTTATTGCCATGACTTTTACCACTTAGGTAAACATATAGCCAGATTTTCCAGAAAAAGTCATGTGGGGGCTTCCCTGGTGGCGCAGTGGTTGAGAATCTGCCTGCCAATGCGGGGGACACGGGTTCGAGCCCTGGTCTGGGAAGATCCCATATGCCACGGAGCAACTGGGCCCGTGAGCCACAACTACTGAGCCTGTGCGTCTGGAGCCTGTGCTCCGCAACAAGAGAGGCTGCGATAGTGAGAGGCCCGCGCACCGCGATGAAGAGTGGCCCCCACTTGCCGCAACTAGAGAAAGCCCTCGCACAGAAACGAAGACCCAACACAGTCAAAAATTAAATAAATAAATAAATAAATAAATAATAATTTAAAAAAAAAAAAAAAAAAAGTCATGTGGAGCCAAGAGGTTATAAAAGCCCTCATGAGAATCATTGAGTCTTCCTAAATACTTAACAATGTACTCATCCCACGCTCTGGTTTTATTGGCAACAGAGTAATTTCATGGTGACTTAGGATATAGGGTAGCTTCTTTCAAATAGGAAGAATGCAGTTGAGCTTTTATTTTGTACAGTAATTTTCAAGATGTAGGTTCTCATAACTTTTACTTCATTAAGGAAACCTCTATCATTTGCCTGTGTTTGTTGGTATATTTCTGTCAATCACCTTACTCATGTGATACATACAAATATCCATAAAAAATATATAGTGTTGTTCTGTGTTTTCAGAATTTGCATCAGCAGAAGCATATGCTGTACCTTTGCAACTTGCTGCGCTGCCCCAACATTTTATTTTCAAATCTATTACTTTGATGTAGATCTAGTTCACTCAATTTACCTGCTGTATAGAATTCCACAAAAATATTCTATATTTATCCATTTTCCTACTAACAGATGCTTTAATATACATCCTTGTATATGCCATCTGATGAACATACCCAAGAGTTTCTCCAACATATATATCTGAAAATCTAGGCTATGTACATATTCTAATTTTTTAGATATTGCTTTCTATAGTGGTTTCATTTAAAAGCCATTCAGTGAGAATTTTTGTTTATTCATATTTCCAAATTTGATCAGAGTTCTTGTTTTCTAATTAATTAATTATTTTTTTTCGCTGCGTTGGGTCTTTGTTGCTGCATGCAGGCTTTCTCCAGTTGCGACGAGCGGGGGCTACTCTTCGTTGCAGTGCGTGGGCTTCTCATTGCGGTGGCTTCTCTTGTTGTGGAGCATGGGCTCTAGGCACGTGGGCTTCAGTAGTTGTGGCTCGCAGGCTCAGTAGCTGTGGCTCACGGACTCTAGACCACAGGCCCAGTAGTTGTGGCACATGGGCTTAGTTGCTCTGCGGTATGTGGGATCTTCCCGGACCAGGGCTTGAACTCATGTCCCCTGCATTGGCAGGCGGATTCTTAACCACTGCACCACCAGGGAAGTCCCTTGATCAGAGTTCTTATTACTTACTGTTCTAATATGTTTGAAATTATATCCCATTGTTGCTTTAATTTGCATTACCCTATGTAATTATGAGGTTGTTCATCTTTTGTATATGTTTCTTGCGATTCAAGTTTCCTATTCTCAAGTGCATGTTTTTAACTTTGCCCATTTTTCTATAGAATTGCTTGTCTTTTTCTTAAAGGTTTGTGGGAGTTTGTATTGGTTTGCAGGAGTTCTTTATATGTTCTGGATATTGAACTTTTGTTAGTGCATTTCTTTGTAACTTGTAAACATCTGTATGCTTCACTCCTCAACATTTCAGCACACATATCATTAACTACACTTAGATATTCATTTACTGATCCTGTTTTTAGGTAAAATTTACATAAAATGAAATGCAGAATCTAAGTATGACATTTGATGAGTTTTGGCAAATGCACACACCTGTGTAACCCAAACCTCTATCGAGTACGTTTGGTATGTCTTCTATACAGAACATTATCATCACCCCAGAAAGTTACTTCATATTCCTCCAGACGCACAGAAATAATCTTTTCTTCTGAGTTTTTTCTCACCATAGATTAATTTGCCTATTTTAGAACTTCATATAAATGGAACATAAAGCACATAATCTTTTGTAAAAGGCTTCTTTGCTTTGGCATATTTTTTAGATTCATCCATGTTGTTGTGTATGTTGAGAGTTACTTTTTATTACTGAGTGTTATTCTATTTTATGGACATAGCACAAATTTTTCATCCATTCTTCTATTTATGAATATCTGGGCTGTTTCCAGTTTGGGGGTATTATGATTAAAGGTACTAAAAACATTTTTGTAGAGTGTTTTTGTTAACATTTCATGTTCATTTCATATGTCTTGGTTAAGTACTAAGAAGTAGAATTTCTCACTTAACAGAGTTAATTAACCCTTTTCAAAGAATTTCTCCTTGTGTATTATAGTGGTTAGCCCAGACATACTGTTATCATTAGATACATAACATAAAATGACTCTACTCTGTTATTCCTGGTAGAGAGAATAGTACCCAAAGACACAGAATAAGATATAGTCCAAGAACGCCAGGTATTGCTGGTATGTACAGTGCAAGATGTGAAGAATAATTGAGCATAATACCAGAAGGGCAAGACCCAGAGTGACATACTTAAACAAATATGGATTTTATTTTGTAGATTTTCTGGAGAATATTAATGTTTTTTAGCATAGAAAAACAAGGGTAAGCCTTGCTGAAAAATAATCACATTAGCAGTTGAACAGAGAATAATACAAGACGGTTCAGCTAGAGACAAAAACAATTAATAGTAAGAGTCTAATGTCTGACAATCTACTTTCCCTTACTACAGATGCAACATACTATAACATTCTTTGTATAACACTCAATTATTGATACCTACAATATTAATAAATGAATATGTATAATAATCATTTATAGCAGCATTGTCCCTTTTTAGTTTTATGAATTGTATTTTTAGTGTCTTACCTAAAATCACTCTACCTAACCCAAGGCCAAAAAGATTTTCTCCTAATTTTTTATCTGATATTTATAGCTTTAGGTTTTGTATTTAACTCTACGGTCTATGTGCACTGTGAGCTAATTTTTTGCGATGGTGCAAGGTAATGACTAAGGTCCATTTTGCTTGTATGTTTGCAATTGTCCAGCACCATTTGCTGGAAGGAATACCCTTTTTTCTTTAAACTGCACATTTGTACAAAATCAATTTACAGTGTATGTAGAGATCTATTTATGGAGTCTATATTCTACTCCATTGATCTGTATGCCCATTTTTTCTCTAATACAAAGCTGTATTGATAACTGTAGCTTTATGCTAAGTCTTGAAATCCAGTGGTACAAGTTCACTTTCTTTGTTGCTCTTCTTCATAATTGTTTTGGCTATTCCACTTCTTTGGCTTCTCCATATAATTTTGGAACCAGCTTGTCAATTTCCACAAAAAAATGCTGCTGATATTTTAATTGGAATTATTAAATCTATGTAATAATGTCCAGAGAACTGAC
Organism: Eschrichtius robustus; assembly: GCF_028021215.1. NCBI lineage: Eukaryota > Metazoa > Chordata > Mammalia > Artiodactyla > Eschrichtiidae > Eschrichtius > Eschrichtius robustus. The sequence continues at coordinate 100,505,815 of NC_090825.1, read as the reverse complement.
ATTTTAACAATGTTAAGTGTTGTAATCCATGATCATAATATATTTATTTGTACTGTTTGTTTAGACTTTTAAAATTTCTTTCATCAGTGTTTTGAAGTTTTTAATATACAGATCTTATATATATTTTGTTATATATTTATAACTAAGTATTGAAGGTTTTCTGGATTCTTCAATTCCAGTTTCTAATTGTTCATTGATGGCATGTAAAACCACAGTTGGCTTTTGTATATTGACTTTGTATCCTGCAAATGTGCTAAACTTAAAGATTAGTTCTAGTAACTTCTTTTGTAGATTCTGAGATTTTCTACATAGACAAACATGTTGTCTACAAATACTGACACTTTTTTCTTCTTTTCGAATCTGTATGTTTTTTGTTTCTTTTTCTTGCTTCATTGCACTGGCTAGAACCTCCATGATGACGTTGAATAGAAGCGATGAGCATGAATATCTTTGTCTTATTCCTGACTTCGGGGAAAAAAAGATTCAGTCTTTTGCTATTAAGTAAATGTTAGCTCTAGGATTTTGGAGAAAATTCTCTTCTCTTTTCAGTTTGCTGAAAAATTGTAACATGAATGTCAAACACTTTTCTATACCTATTTCAATGCTGATTCTTTAGTCTGTTGACTTACCCTGATTTCTGAATGTTGAACCAATCATCCTCCTAGAATGTAAGTTCCACAAGGACAGGCAGTGCTGTGCTTGAAAAGGCTCACACTGATTTGTGAGAACTGATTATATTATGGGATTTCGAGAACCAGTCATTAAACAATTAGTAGATGGAAATCAGCCACGTAAGAGTATTCACACAATAGAAATCATGAAATGTTACCCCTCAGGCCTCCCTATCTCTTGGTGTTTTGGTTGTCTGATGGTGCATAACCAACAGTCTTAAAGTTTAGTGGATAACCAAGAACATTTACTCTGCTCACAAATGTGCCATTTGACAGGTTTTGGTGGGCACAGCTCAACTCTTTCCACTCAGTGTCAGCTGGGCAAGCTTGCAGTCTGGGGAATGGAATCATCTAAAGCTCACTCGCATATCTGATGCCTCATGTGGGAAGGTGTGTGTGTGTGTGTGAAATCTTTAATGAGGATTAAGGTTGGGGAGGATGATGGAGCTCCAGCACTCAGTCCAGATGCCTTGTGTGTACATGGCTCCTTGGAGGTTCTTGAGGTTCTCAAGCTGGTGCTCCTGATGCTTGTGAGCCTTATCTCATCTGTGTCCCTTGTCATCATCATCATCATCATCATCATCATCAGTGACCAGCTAATGGCAGTATAGGGGGAAGAAATTTGTCTTGTTTAGATGGTGAAAAATGTAGTTGGACATAGGGCTGAGAGAGGTGAGGTTTTTCAGGCATCTTTACGTGGTCACTCTACATGAACTCTCTGGTATGGTGGCCTTAGAGGGTAGTCAGACCTCTCAGATATCGGCTCAGGATTCCTTAGGTGTATATTCCAGAGAGATCAAATCAGTCAAAAGTTATATCATCATTTATAACCTAATCCCAAAAGACACACAGCATACCTTCTACTGAAGTCAGAGGCCCTACACTCTTGATGGAGGACATCACATTGCAAGAAGACATGTGGGATGGAATATACAGGTGCAGCAATATTTGGAGAATACGATCTGCCATAGTTTTGTTCACTAATGCATTCTAAATGTCTATATCAGTGCTTTGTACAGAGGAGGCACTCAATAAATATTTGTGAAATGAATGAATCATTCATTCATTGTGCCCAGCTGACACAGAGTGGAAATGAATGTGTCATTCTTTCTGGTAGGACCATGGTCTGGAAACACATAGAGGCTCACTCCCTAGTGTCCTAAGTAGGTTGGTCTTGTTTTATGGTAATCCAGGCAATTCGTTGCTGAAATTTCTTATTCTCCTCTCTTTTGTCATGGAATGTTGGCCCCACTCAGAAGTGGGAGTAAACAGGGAGTCAAAGCATTAGGTAAATTTATTTTTTCTTGAAAAATACCTGGAAATGAAATAAAATAACCCTCTCAATGAAACTCAGAGTTAAATATTTTATAGCATTTTAATGTCACTTTAGTCAAGGGAAAGATTTTTCCTATACCTAATCACCTTTCCTCCAGGAGTCCAAGTTGTTCCAGTGTCTTGGGTCCCTGGATAGCACACTGGGGTGGGTCTGATGGAGCATGTGGACGGACTGAGTAGAGTCCCATCAAACTAGTCAACTGATGAGCCATGCATTACTGTTGGCAATTGATCATACCAGAAAGTTATGTGTGAAGTAGCACAGCATGGATTCTGTTTGGATTCCTGCCCTTGATGTGGTCGGTGCTATTGGTTTCTGTCTCTTGCTTTCTTATATATGTGATTTCTCCCTCCTCAATTTCACCTTTCCTTGGAATATTTTTAAAATCTGGTCTCCAAATCAGGAAGAGGGAAAATTTGCTCTATGTCACTCTGAATCTTTTAGTTCCACACTTGGTCTGATAGCTTTTAAGCTTTGTAGTACAGGGTTGGTAGTCTTCATTTTTGGTTTTATAGTCATTGGTAGTTATATAGACTGAGGAGGATGGAATGGGGAAGTAGGTGAGGTGTGGTTTGGAAGTATAGGAACCCTGGGTAAAACAGGGAATCCCATGATCAGTAATTAGAGATACTTCTCCAGAACACACACACATACACACTCACACACACACGCACTCACACATATACACATTCATATACATGTGCAGTATCAAGATTATTGGAATGTTCTCTTCTTTGTCCATACCCAACTCAAAAATTACCAATTAACTTATTTTCTAAGCCAAAATATCTTTGAGAGTTAAACAAAGGGCTATTATTCATAGTTATATGCTGATAACGAGCATAAACCAGTGCTGTATTGGGCAAACTGGGACTATGGTCACCTTAATAACCCACTCATAATTATGATGCAGAACTCCAAATGGAAATGCCTTCCATAACCATGTGTTTTTAATGATAAAGTCCTTTAGGGATGGGAATGTTTTATCAATTTCACACTAAAAGTTCTAAGAGAATCATACTGGCTAGTTGAGCAATGATTCAAATGCTGCTAGGAGAGTTCTAATTGAATGGAATAAAGTTTCTTGAAATAAATACCTTTGGGTGTGTCTCTCTTCTCAGGAATGGTATAGAAATTATGGCAACAATATAACATTCTTTGAAATCATCATGGATCAAAACAAAATATTGGAAAGTAGGCTTTACGTGATTCCTGTATTTCCAATGTGCTTTCAGTATACTGGCCAAGATTAGCATATCTGGAGACAGATGCTAGTATTGAAACCTAGGCTCCAATACCTGTATAGGTGTGTGATGTTAATTAAGTTATTTAACTTTCCAGGTCTTTGTTGCTGCAACAGTTAAGTTGGGATAATTACAGCACTTGCTTCATACGGTTGTTATAAAGATTAAATTGCTTAATAACAAAAAACAAGTATAATACCTGGTACAGAGTAAGTGCTTAATTTAGCATTTATTATTATGATCCTCTGCCTTAATGATTTATTGCCAGAGCAAGAAACCTGGGAATCATTACCACATTCTCCTTTTATTTCCTTCTAATCACTGGATGTCCAGATAATCACCAATTATTAAGGTGTACCATTCTCTCAATGAGTTTTCCTCAGTCCAGTACTGTTCCCCAGCCATGTCATATCCACAGAGCAGCCAGAATGACTTTTATAATGCATAATGTGATGTCACTTTTCTACATAAATTTCTTCAGTGGCTCCTCATCCTCGGAATGGCTGTACTAGGCTCTTCAAAGTTTGACTTCTGTTTACTTAATTCCCCAGCCTCATTTCTTGCCCCATTTTTTCCTCATATTTACAGACTCACTAGACAAGCTTTCTTAAAGCTCTGTGAAAGACTGCCTCATTTGAGCCTTATTCTTTCACATAATACTGTTTGTTTTATTCCCATTTTCCCTTACTTGGCCTTAACACTTCCACTTAGCCTTCAGGACTCAGCTTGTCTATTACCTCCTTCAGAACTATCTGGCCCACTTAAGTGAGGTTAGATGTCTTCTTGATGCCTCTCCAAATGACCTGTGTATACTTCTCTCAGAGCATCTTGCACATTTCTAATATGAGTACAAACAGTGCACACAGTTTGTCTCTTCCAATAGAATGTGAACTTCTAGGCAGGAGCGGGGATGTTCTTTGTTGTATTTCTGTTCCATGCACAACATATGGCATATAATGTCTATGCAAAAGATGCAGGTTGAATGAATACATACCTGTGGTGTTGGTTAATCAATTACAGGAGGGCGTTTTGGGTATTGGTTTTTGGCTTTTTAAAATAAAAATGCTAGATTTTTTTCCTATAGATTTAAAGGCTTTTCTAAAACTACATTGTAAAAAGTTGAGTTTTTCTACTTAAAAAATTCTTTTGATGAGATCAATTCTCATTAAATTTGTAGAGTCTCTTAGAGATGAGAGAAGAGAGCATGAAAAGTTAATTAAGGAAACAAGAATTTATGGCAATGTTATGTCATCCCTGAAATTGCAAATAGGATTGAAAATACAATATTTCTTATGCCTCGTTGCTGTATATTCTTTTCACTGCATGTTCTATTCCATTAACCTGTCTTCTCTCATCTCAGAGCCTTATTTCCATAGAGAGGACTGGGACAGCTTTATGCTGAATATCCAGCCAGCTGGATGCCTAGAATGAGAGGTCTCAGATTTTTATCTGGCAGCAATAAGAACTCAAAAACGATAGCTTGTGATTGCATGTTTATACTGGATAACTGAGTATATAAAAAGGGACTTGTTTTTGGTGAGAATTAAATCTTTTCAATTATTTTGAGATATTAATAAGCATAAACTTTGCATCTTATTTTCTTTCAAGAATGTATTCTCATTACAGAAATAATTCTTTTTATAGGAAATTGATTGCAAATATTCATTCCTCTAAGGCTGTGCTGTCAATATGTTGGCCACTAGCCACATGTATTGAGCACTTGAAGTGTGACTAGTCCAAACTGAGATGTGCTGTAAAGTTTAAGATTTCAAAGACTGTTAAAAAAAGGAACATGAGTTATTCCGATGATTTTATATTATCTCAATAATTTTTATATTTTTATTACTTTTATATAATTATATTTATACATAGTTTGTATATTTATTGACATGGCAATATTTTTAATATATTGGGTCAAATAAAATTTTATTCTTAAAATAGCTTCACCTCTGACTTTTTATTTTTTAAATATAGATACTAGAAAATTTTAAATTACCTGTGTGGCTCATATTATATTTCTATTGGACAGCTCTACTCTAAGTGATTCCATTTTGTAGCTTGTCTTGTGTGCATGGGGTCCTGAAGAAGTTTGTGACAAAAGGGCTTCAGGCCAAACACCACTAAAAAAGCTGGTGTAATACATTTATGTCAGTATGTACAATAATTTGTGTATACTGCAGTTAAATGCACATGGTACTTTATTTTTTTTTCTAGGAATATTTCAAACATGTCAATCATATGATCTAATCTTGCGAATAGCCATAGTCTACAGTTTATGTCTTGGTCAGAGATTTTATGTTCTTTTAAATTGACATAAAAATCATGCTTCTGAGTCTTTAGTTGAATTCTTATTTCTTTTATTTTCTCTAAATTGCTTAAGGAAGTTGGGAAATTGCAAATTATTATTTTTTTTGCAGCAACACTTTCTTACCACTGTTGATTTCCCTCCAGTCTTTTGGAGCAGTGAAACAGGCTTGGGAAGGCAGACCAGGGAACTTTGTGGGTAGGAAGGGACTTGCCTCCTAGGGGCAATGTATGAAGCAAGGCTGTCCTGGAGGCATGCCAGAGGAAGATGAGAACAAAGCTCAGCAGACAGTCCAACTGTGCTATTAGCACAGAGTGACAGATTCTGTATAAGCTGCAACAGTTGGGAACTATGGAAACTAGACTAGAGTGAGAGTAAACAAGGGTGGCAGACAGAGCTGGAAAAATCCCTGGAGCTGTAGGACCACAGGCAGATGGTATTTTAATGGGGCATCAGAAGCACTGGGCTGTGTACAGAGGAGTGGGAAGGTCATTAGGACATCAGCCCATTTCAGACAACCAAGGACAATTTGTACAGCTTTAAGTGTATTTTAAAATAAAACATTTTAAGATATTTGGTACAGAAATAGTGAATTTAATTAGTGAATTGTGCCAAGCAGTTTTTCTGCATTATAAAATTGAACCGATGGTTTTGCATAACAAAAAGCTGAAATTATGCCCCACACAAGGAAGAAAGCAAATATGATCTTTTGGTTCAAAATTCTTAATGTGAGCTCTCTTGTATTTGCTTTTCATTTCAGCACCACTGTTAAATGTCAGCCCTCTGGGTTCATTTATACTTGGTTTTGTAAAATAGATAATAAACCATTTGTTTGGTAGCTCTTCAATAATGTACTTACATAGTCACAGAAAAACCTGACAAAAATTTTTGTTTGCTTGTTTGTGTTTGGCTAACATGATAGCAATTTTAATCCTATTTAAATTTACTCTTCTTGAGAAACAGCTTTGGCATAATCAATTTGTACATGGTAATATTTTAACATCTTAACCAGTTCTTTGGTGCTTACTCTAAGAATGATGTCAATAAATTACCTTGGTAATGATAAGGGGATAAAATGGTCCAAAGCAAGTGACTCATTGGGTGATAGTAAGGATGGAGTCAAGCTGGAGAGTGGCTTGGGAAGAGTTTCCCATTGGAGCGCTGCATCTTAATTTTGGGTAGAGTTGTTGAGAAAATAAGATTTTATCCTTTACAAATGGGAGGAATTTTTTCTTTATTGACGAGGCCTCCACGAGGTCATGGAAGTACACCCATGGGGATGTCTTCTCCTTGAAGCTTTTAGGAGAGGACTGAGGAGTTAAGTATTCTATGGCTCCCGCAATGAAACTGAGACTCAGAAGCCCAGGTTATCAAAATTCTTCATTTATGTATCAGGATGATGTGGCCAAAGAGGAAGACAGAAAGTCTGGAACCATCTCTCTGTAATTTTAGGAGATGCTCCCTGCTACCAGTCTGGTCTCTATTTTTCCCACACCACAGAATTCTTTTATCTCCAAGTGTCCTTGGGTCTGTGGTTTCCCACTCTTACGTCTTTACTTTTTACCTGCCAATATTGAGTACGCAGATGGATATACTATGGTGACCCAGTTCAAGACTGACCACAGATTGGTTTTGTACACTTTCTGCAGCTGTAGGCCAGGAGGAAGGAGAGATAGACACTATCACTGGGTTGATAAAACATGGACTCTAAACTCAGACAATTTGGTTAGAACTCGAGCTTTAATATTTCCTAGTTGGGTAACTTAACTTCTTTGTGTCTGTTTTCTCTATAAAAATGGAATTAAAAATAGTGCTTGTCTTATAGGGCTGCTTGAGAATTGAATGATGATTAAATGAGAAGTGTTTCGCCAGTGTCTTGTATAATATGTATTCAAAAAGGCTGGTCATTATTATTATTGAAGAGAAAAAAATGTCTCAATCTACTGCTGCATCTTTTTTGAGCTCTTACTGGGCACCTCCTTAGGTAGACAGAGCTGTAAAGAAGGTTGAATATTATGCAATGTAATGACAGTAGACAGTTGGTGGACAAACATAATTTGAGGCATTCTTAGGGGAATCCTATGTTTAGCATACTAATAGACCCCACAATAAGAGCTTTATAACAATCATCAAATTTCTGTATATGCAGAAACACTATGGAGCTCAATTATTTTTAATGAAATTCCGACTTTCTCAAAACATAAATCATGAACAAGTTTTAAAAAATCAAGGCTGCCTTGGAGACTATCCAGATGTCACTTTGACTTAGATATATCAATTCTATTTATTACATCTTTTCTCTTTTAACTAAAAGATGGTGGATAGTCAATCACACTATGAATTGTACACTCTATCACTTCTATCAAAGCCTTTGATATCAGACAGAAACAATTTCCCTATTGGGGATTTTTTTTTTTTCATTGTGTTGGTATCATTTCCATTTATCAGATTAAGTACTACAAAGAAAAGAATGTTTGGTGGATTGAATGTCTATCTTCAAACTTGATGAATCATGGCATAGCAGAAAAGTGAAACCTGAGGAATTACAATTTAACTGGTGACAGAAGAACAGCTAATGAAGGAGGCAGATTAAAAAATACCATTATTTAAACATTTAGGAAAAAGTACTAGCATATTTTATGTTACTGAAATCATAAATAGTTCAAAATTAGGGGTTGCATGAATTTTACAAATTTGTTATCTCATTATTATAAAGATCTTTTAAGACAATTAACTCCAGAGATTTGCAACTTCTCATTGGTTATTTGAAGACTAAAGAATAGTAAACTGTTTACTCTGTTCTCCATTTTCAGAGATATAAACCAGAAGCTATCATAGGAATAAGACTGCAGTTCTAAGAGATAGCAAGGTAGATAAAAGAAAAGTCTCCTGAGGCAGACATTTGGATTTAGAAAATACTTTGTTCCCTCGAGCAAGTTTAGTAACCTTGGATCTTTGTATTTCTCATTTGTGAAATGGATTTAACAAGAGTCCACCTATAGGGATTTTATATGATTTTAATAAATCGATTCATTTAAAGCTCTTGGAAAAAGTTGCCACATGTAAGCATTCTACTAATTAATATTATTATTATTGCTATTACTATTATTCCATATAAAGCTATTGTTTGGCTAAATTTAGGAACTAATTCTTGTCTGTTTAAAACTTTAAGATTAATTTCTAAAGTATTTGTTCTAACACAACAGGGTTAAAAAAAAAAAAAAAGAGATGAGGATATAATAGACCAGAGGCTTCTCACTGCCCAAATAAATCACCACTAAAAATCTAACCATCAATATAAATTTTAGAAAAATATGCATTATCCTTACATAATTTGAATTGGTGGCATGTTGTTACATATGTCTTAGACTAGTTATGAGGAAAGTTAGTGATTAATATTGTTTAATTTCACTTCCTGCAATGTACGTATGTTGGTGTAGTTGGCACCTTATATTCTGGATGTTGTAGCCAAAGCCCTGGACAGCTAAGAAATGAGATCCAGATGAGATGCTTCAATTCTTAACTATGTGCCTTCAGAAACACTCTGGGTCTCTTTCTTTCTCTGAGCATTTATCAAACCCCTTGCAGTTCAAGATTCTACAATTCTGAGTATAATGATGGAACTATGGTAAGGATACTAATTCACAGTAATAAATTAATGTTGCATAATTAACTCTAGGCCAAACTCAATAAAAGGTATAAAGGTTTCAGTTATACAAAGAAAAATAAGATTTAAAATATAGGAAGTCTTATTTATGGGAAAAAATCTATTGTGTGAATTTTTAAAGTTCTGTAGTAAGTATTTAAGTTCTACCGCCACATGCTGTGTACAGAGGCAGGATGTTGTTAAAAATATATATATATCTACTTAACTTTTAAGACTATATTCTATTTCTCCAGTTAGGTTGTACATACCTCAAAATCAGGAAGCTAAGGTATGTACAACCTAACTGGAAAAATAGAATATATACTTAATAGTTATATATCAATAGTTTTATTCAATAAGTGACTAATGTTCTTTTTAAAAGGTACCTCTAAAGTGTGAAAATATTGTATATACTTAAAATTGTATTTTTCTACTTTGATACATTTAGGGCAGGAAGTATACATCCCAGGCAAGGGAAATGGTGTGAACTAAAACTTAATAGTAGGGATATATATGGCTTGTGTAGGAGCAGTGTGTAGACTAGTTTGGAAAGAACAGAGGGTTTGGGGGAGTAGACAGAGAGCTTCATGGTAGGATGAAGAACATATTGCTGACTGTCTTGAATACCTGGTAAAGACATATAATTCTGTAGAAAAAGTGGAATGACCACAGAATGTTTTAAAAAGAGTATAATGTATGCAAAGTATTTTTTTAGTGAGATTAATCTGGCAGCACTGTTAAGGTAACTTGGATATGAGAGAGAATAGAGTCAATAAGCAAGCTAAGATTGGTTTAGCAGCAGTAGAAATGTAGAAGAAGGAATAAATGTAAGTGATGTGAGTTCCTGAAGTGCAAATATAATCTTATTCATCATTGCATCTTAAGCACACAGTATACAATAGATCTTAATTTTTTAAGTATAAAAACTTGATTATTGAGTAGGTGTTGGAAGTTTGGTTGTTTTTTTTTTTTAACGGGAGAAAAAAACATTTAATTTACACCTGGAGGTCTTAAAAAAATGGGACCTAAGTAAGAAGTGGCCAAAGCACTTTTATACTTTTTAGACAAAGAAATAATAAATTTCTGAAGAATTGACAGGACAAAGAAACTTGGGCTTTTGGTGCCTAAGTTAGTGAAGAACCTAAACAGTTTGTTCTTGGGGTAGTAAATTAAAGAAGTAACAAGGTTTGTTTATACAGACCTCTCTGACTGAATTCCCAGCTCTGGCAGTAAAGGTGTCCTTCTACCTCCAGATGCAGGGAGGGCACCTTTCACCTGGGGGATTCAGTCCGGCTTTTAGGGAGACAGAGGGGAGTGTCAGGGTGTCCTTCTTTCATAGGACATTTCTTATGTAACTTTGACTTGAAATAATATGCCACTTAGACATATTTTGGGGTGGCTTGCCCTGAGCCCCAATGGTGATGAGAGTTCACCTCACCTCTTCCTTTATTCCCCAGCCCTGGCAGTGGGAGTGGCTTCCTGCAGTTATTGATCTGGGCTACCTTGATGTTCCATTTCCTGTATAACCAACTTTCTGCATCAAATACCCTTTCTTTGTTTTATATTAATTTTTATCTTATAGTGGAGTATAGTTGATTTACAATGTTGTGTTAGTTTCAGGTATATAGCAACGTGATGCAGTTACACATATATCTATTCTTTTTCAGATTCTTTTCCCATATAGGTTATTACAGAGTACAGAGTAGAGTTTCCTGTGCTATACAGTAGATCATTGTTGATTATCTATTTTATGTATAGTAGTGTGTATATGTTAATCCAAACCTCCTAATTTATCCCTCCCCCTCATCTTTCCCCTTTGGTAACCATAATTTTGTTTTCTAAGTATGTGAGTCTGTTTCTGTTTTCTAAAAAATTCATTTGTGCCATTTTTTTAGATTCCACATATAAGTGATATCATATGATATATGTCTTTGTCTGACTTACTTCACTCATTCTGACAATCTCTAGGTCCATCCATGTTGACTCAAATGGCATTAATTCATTCTTTTTTATGGCTGAGTAATATTCCATTGTATACATGTGCCACATCTTCTTTGTCCATTCCTGTTGATGGACATTTAGGTTGCTTCCATGTCTTGGCTATTGTAAATAGTGCTGCAATGAATATTGTGGTGAATGTATCTTTTCAAAGTATGACTTTCTCTGGATATATGCCCAGGAGTGAGATTGCTGGATCATATGGTAGCTATATTTTTAGATTTATAAGGAACCTCCATACTGTTCTCCATAGTGGTTGTACAAATTTACATTCCTACCAACAGTGTAGGAGAGTTCCCTTTATTCCACACCCTCTCTAGCATTTATTGTTTGTAGACTTTTTGATGATGGCCATTTTGACCAGTGGGAGGTGATACCTCATTGTAGTTTTGATTTGCATTTCTCTGATAATTAGCAGTGTTGAGCATACTTTCATGTGCTTTTTGGCCATCTGTATATCTTTTTTAGAGAAATGTCTATTTAGGTCTTCCACCCATTTTTGGATTGGGTTGTTTGCTTTTTTAATATTGATCTGCATGAGCTGTTTATAAATTTTGGAGATTAATCCCTTGTTGGTCACATCATTTGCAAATATTTTCTCCCATTCTGTGGGCTGTCTTTTTATTTTGTTTATGGTTTCCTTTGCTGTGCAAAAGCTTTTAAGCTTAATTAAGGTCCCACGTGTTTATTTTTCTTTTTATTCTCATTACTCTAGGAGGTGGATCCAAAAAGGTATTGATGAGATTTACGTCAAAGGGTGTTCTGCCTATGTTTTCCTCTAGGAGTTTTACAGTATCTAGTCTTACATTTAGGTCTTTAAACCATTTTGAGTTTATTTTTGTGTATGGTGTTAGGGAGTGTTCTAATTTCATTCTTTTGCATGTAGCTGTCCAGTTTTCCCAGCACCACTTATTGAAGAGGCTGTCTTTGCTCCATCGTATATCCTTGCCTCCTTTGTCGTAGGTTAATTGACCATAGGTGTGTGGGTTTATCTCTGGGCTTTCTATCCTGTTCCATTGATCTATATTTCTGTATTTGTGTCAGTACCATACTGTTTTGATAACTATAGCTTTGTAGTATAGTCTGAAGTCAGGGAGCCTGATTCCTCCAGCTCCGTTTTTCTTTCTCAGGATTGCTTTGGCTATTCGGGGTCTTTTGTGTTTCCATACAAATTTTAAACTTTTTGTTCTAGTTCTATGAAAAATGCCATTGGTAATTTAATAGGGATTGCATTGAATCTGTATATTGCCTAGCGTAGTACAGTCATTCTGACAATATTGATTCTTCTAATCCAAGAACGTGGTATCTCTTTCCATCTGTTTGTGTCATCTTCAATTTCTTTCATTAGCATCTTATAGTTTTCAGAGTACAGGTCTTTTGCCTCCTTAGGTAGGTTCATTCCTAAGTATTTTATTCTTTTTGATGAGATGGTAAATGGGATGTTTTCCTTAATTTCTCTTTCTGAACTTCTGTTGTTAGTGTGTAGAAATGCAACAGATTTCTGCATATTAATTTGTATCCTGCAACTTTACCAAATGCATTGATAGCCCTTGTAGCTTTCTGGTAGCATCTTTAGGATTTTCTATGTATGGTATCATGTCATATGCAAACAGTGATAGTTTTACTTTTTCTTTTCCAATTTGGATACTTTTATTTATTTTTTTTCTCTGATTGCAGTAGCTAGGACTTCCAAACCTGTGTTGAATAAAAGTGGTGAGGGTGGACATCCTTGTCTTCTTCCTGATCTTAGAGGAAATGCTTTCAGCTTTTCACTGTTGAATATGATATTAGCTGTGGGTTTGCCATATATGGCCTTTATTATGTTGAGGCATGTCCCCTCTCTGCCCACTTTTGGGAGCGTTTTTATCATAAATGAGTGTTGAATTTTATCAAAAGCTTTTTCTGCATCTGTTGAGATAATCATATGGTTTTTATTCTTCAGTTTTTTAATGTGGTGTATCACACTGATTGATTTGTGGATGTTGAAAAATTCTTGCATCCCTGGGATAAATCCCACTTGATCATGGTGTATAATCCTTTTAATATATTGTTGGATTTAGTTTGTTGAGAATTTTTGTGTCTGTTCATCAGTGATATTGGCCTGTAATTTTTTTGTGTGTGGTATCTTTGTCTGGTTTTGGTATCAGGGTGATGGTGGCCTCAGAGAATGAGTTTGGGAGTGTTCCTTCCTTTGCAGTTTTTTGGAATAGTTTGAGAAGGATAGGTGTTAACTCTTCTTGAAATGTTTGATAGAATTTGCCTGTGAAGCCATATTGTCCTGAACTTTTGTTTGTTGGAAGTTTTTTAATCAGTTTCAATTTCAGTGCTCATGATTGGTCTGTTCATATTTTCAGTTTCTTCCTGGTTCAGTCTTTGAAGATTGTACATTTCTAGGAATTTGTCCATTTCTTCTAGGTTGTCCATTTTATTGGGATATAGTTGCTTATAGTAGTCTTTTGTGATCCTTTGTATTTCTGTGCTATCCATTGTAACTTCTCTTTTCATTTCTAATTTTATTGCTTTGAGCCTCTTTTTTTTTTGATGAATCTGGCTAAAGGTTTATCAATTTTGTTTATATTTTCAAATAACCAGCTTTTAGTTTCACTGAGCTTTTCTATTGTTTTCTTTCTTTTTCATTCTGTGACATAATTATTTTCCAGTTTGTGGGTCGCCCACCTGGTAGGTATGGGATTTGATTGTATCATGAATGTGCCCCTCCTACCATCTCATTGTGGCTTCTTCTTTGCCTTTGGAAGTAGAATATCTGTTTTGGTAGGTTCCAGTCCTTTTTTTGTTAATGGTTGTTTAGCAGTTAGTTGTGATTTTGGTATTTTCGTGAGAGGAGATGAGCTCAAGTCTTTCTACTCTGCCATCTTGTCTCCTCCTCCTACCTCCTCTCTTTTTCTAGCAGATCAAAGATTTTCCAACCATGTGACATGGGTGGGATTAACTCCATACAAACACCTAGCCAAATCAGAGGGTCACATTCCCCTGATCCTCGCATTCAGAGGTTGACGAGGGAACTGGTTGGCTCAAGAAAGTCCAAGGTTTTATGTGGTGGTTGCAGGAAGAGAACCTACTTCTGCCCTCTTTTATTATGTATAAAGAGACATGTAACTCTGGTTGGAACTGGTATCTAACCTGAGAATACAAGGATGTTCAGGTTTAGATAAAATTCATATTGTGGAAAAGAATGGAGAGTCAGAATGAAATCGGAAGCTTATTAACATCACTGGGTGACTACATCTTTAATTTTTCGGTTACCTGAGTCACTAAATGCCCTTTCTTTCAATTCTTTCAACGGAAGGCAATTTACCTAAAACAAAGTCAAATAGGGATTAAATTTCCTGCTTCCTCTAATGCCTTATGATGATTAGTTTTTGAGCACTGTATATATTTAAACAAATTGGAACCACATCTCCTGTTTATTAGTCTTCTGTTCCCTTCTTCCTCTTGTATTGAATATTAGCAACAAACCTTTGTAATTTAATAGGATGTATGGAAAACAATCTGAAAATAATAGATAATTTTATGGTTAGAATAAGGTATCAGACTGACATTTTCTATGTACGTAGTGATGATTTAAATGAATAATGATGATTTTATGCTCATAGGAAAACACAAGGTCAGTTTTATCCCTTGATTGAGTTATATCATTGTCATCAAGTTCGGTTTGTGTGCCAAAATAGCCCAGTGTCACTGGGCATAATTGTTGATAGCAGCTCAAAAATGATTTTACAATGTGCCAAACAACCAAATCCAACTTGAATCATCAAATCAATTTATATATGTAAACATAGGAGTTATTTCCTTAGACTTTCTTAACTATAGTGCTGAGTAGCTTTTTTTTCTTACACATTTAAAAAGAAATCATTTTGCATATTCTTTCATTGACTATTGTCACCATATATATTAACTCTGTGTGTATATATACGTATATATATGTGTATATACACACATACACCTATGCATATTTATTTACATAATCATTCTCTTCACACATATAAAATATGCATACAGTATATAATATTTCTCTATAAAAGTATATTTACCTGAAAGTATGCTATTTTCTAAATAGTCTCCTTATACAAGTATACGTACAACTATTCTTCTTATATAAATATACATAAGTTTGATTTTGAGAGAGCTTATTTGAACAATGTGGCATTGACTCACTGATATAGGAATATTATCAAAGTAAACTGTAAGGAAAATTGTTCAATAAATGGACAACTTTTTATTTTTGAATCAAGTTGGACTAAAATGCAATGTAGAAAAAAGATATGTGGACTCATATTGTATGCAGTAAATCTATGGATACTTGTAGACAAGACAGAAAGATTATAATAAAGATAATGTTTTTGATAGAAAAATTTGTTGAATGAGTGTGAGGGTAGAAAAATTATGGGTATTTTTATTTTTAAAATGTTTTCTGGAATACTGTTGTCACCTTAAATTTTCAATTAATTTAATGAATAATTGTAAAATTTGTGAGGAAAAATTTACAAATGAGATGCATTTTTATTCTGAAGAATATTTTTACAAAGAGGTAGCATTTTCACATTTATCAAAAGATTATGAGTCACTATTTCTGGAAGAAAAACATTTCCTCTCTCCCTCATACTTCTTAGTGATGTCCCAGTGACTTTCCAGACAGGCAAGCTGCACAGAGTTGGTGCCCAGTGACAGCAAACTAGGCTCACAATCAATGTCCTGACTCCAGGCAGCAGGGCTGTGATGGCATCTCAACTATTCTGCTACCATCTTTCCCTAATGATGCTTTTGGTTCCAAAAAAGAAAATAAAACTGCTCGCACCTAGAAATGAGTAATAATTTGGGGTGATTAAAAATGAGAGAAAATAGTTCAAATCCATCTTTCGCATAAGTAATGAAATATTTGGCCCCTAATAATAAAATAATCCATTGACAAAGATAACAATTTCTAAGCCTCCTAGAAGTTTTCAGTCTAGCATAACATATGTTTCCCTAATTTTAAGAGAAAACCTGAAGGCTAATTTTTTAAAAATACATACATTATTTCAATTTTATTACTTTAATTTTTAAATTTATTTTTGTCTTTTTATTAAAAAAACAATATATGCAATTTTAAACAATTAAAAAATATTCAGTGAGAACAAAGTGTCACTTCAGTTTTCTAATCTTGATTATCAGAGGTGATCAGAGTTACTGGTTTCTTGTGTGTCCTTCTATAAATATTCTATATCCTTCTTCACATGTCTTAGTTCAGATGTGTGAATATATTTGTTAGATAATTTTGCAGTGGGATTTCTAGGTCAAGGAGTGTTTAAGTCAGGGTAGTCTAGGTTACATTGCAGTAAACAACAATCTCAAAGTTTAAGAGACACAAAACACAAATTTTAATGTTGACTAATGCTACATGTTCATCCACAGTCCGCTGAGGTCTCCACACATGCCTGGAGTAATGAAGCAGCCAGTCTCTGGAACATTAAGCTGTGGAGTCGGTCCCCATTTATAATCTGTGTCTGAAAATTTGCCTACTTGCTAAAATTTATTTGTAACCAACCACCAAAACAACACTCAAAGGGCTTTTGTGGTCATTCACAAGCATGCACAGAATGACAAAAAATTCAAGTTGCCCAACGTGCATGTTTCCAGCTGAGATCAAACAAGGTGATGCAGTGCCCTCTTGCTTCAGCTCTCATACTGTAAACAAGTGACTTTTACTGTGGTCTATTTAGTGCCACTTTTTCATGTTTTGTGCTTTGTTTTCAGTGATTTTGCTTTTTAAAATGGCCCCAAGCATAGTGCTGAAGTGCTGTGTAATGTTCATAGGCATAAGAAGGCTGTGATGTGCCTTATGGAGAAAATAATGTGTTTGATAAACTTTATTCAGGCCTGAGTTATAGTGCTGTTGGCTGTGAGTTCAGTGTTACTGAATCAACAATATAGTACATCCAGGAAAAGGAAGAGGAGATTTGCCTATCTGTATGTGAGGCTGCTACAGAAAGGGCTAAAGTAACATCTATAGTATTAAGATTCAAGCTATATAGTAACAGCTAAAGCTATAGGAAAAATGAAAAATAGTTAAATTTGTGGATTCATGAGAGGGCAACCAAAGAAAAAAAAAGAATAGTGGACAGTATTGTCGCAAGGCTGAAAAATATACAGTCATGTTATCCAGGAGCAAAAAAAAACCTTTTTAGCTACTGTTTTACTGTAAAGAAATACTGCATTTAATTAATTATTTGTAAGAAATATATATTCAATAATGTGTCTTTAATCAGAAACATATATAAAACATGTATTATTAGTTGTATTGATCAGTTGATGGAAAGAAACCTATCTGTGTATTTCTCCTAGGACCAATGACTTAGGATTTGCTACTTCACTAATCAGGGACTTTATAGAACAGAACTACTGTAAATGATGAGAATCAACTACAGCTTACATTTTCTCTTAAAGTCCAGAAGTGACACAATCATTTCTGCTCATATTTCATTGTCCAAAGCAAGTCATATGACTATTACTGGCTTCAAGGGGGTAAGGAAGGATAATTTTCCCACAGGAAAGAAAAACTGGGTATTGGTAAATAGTAGTCAATCCATCTACCACAAAGGGTTTGAAATAGCCAAGTATCCTCCAAGCCACGTGTATTCCTAACAGCATCTGGGAGTGCCTGTTTCCCCACACATTCACCTATTGACACTAGGAAGCTGTCAAAAGTAGGTCAAATATTGCATCTCTTTATCCACACCCTGTGTAACTTCCTATAAGTATATTACTGACCAAGGAGA
This sequence comes from Eschrichtius robustus, assembly GCF_028021215.1. NCBI lineage: Eukaryota > Metazoa > Chordata > Mammalia > Artiodactyla > Eschrichtiidae > Eschrichtius > Eschrichtius robustus. Next base: position 100,487,839 of record NC_090825.1, on the reverse strand, counting down.
AATACTACTGTTCCTTTGAGAGTTTCCTCTGATGAATTGTTTCCCTCATTGTCATTGTTTTTGGCTTGTAAGACTGCTTCTACATCTATCATGCATGGGGGGATATTGGGAAAAGATTATTTCTCTGGGTAGCAAAATAAGATTGTCTATATTTATATTTATATTTGTATATTTTATCTAGATTAATATTCTTTTGGAAAAATATTGAGCTGGTTTAGAGTCAGATTTATTTTGGCATGTAATAGTGTACATTAGCCATTGCAAAGTTGCTGAAGAAATAGATCCTGCCCCTGGTGTCTGTTTAATGTTTCAATATTTGCATGGCATATCTTACTTCATTCCTTTAGTTTCAGTTTTTCTCTAATTTTGTGCTGTTAATGTATCAAAAAGCATTTTTATACAGTCTGAAGGTCTTTGTCTTTTTACTGGAATACCAACTGCATTTGCATTTAATGCAATTACTAATATATTTGAAATTCTACCACCAAACTCTGATCTTCCTTGACTCTCTCTCTCCAAACTCTGTTGTTCAGCCTGGTAGGTATAGCCTCTTAATTTAAAATTCCTGAGGTATGCTTCAAATACCGGTCCTCTGCATCAACTAAATTATGGAAGATATATAGAGAGCCCTTGAGAAGCCCCCTTCATTAGGATTAATGTAGATGGAAGCATTCTCTCCCCCATCCAATGGGGTAATGCTAGCTCACTGACAAGACTTTCCAAGGAAATCCTCTCTGTCACTATTAAGCTTTAAATTTTCAAAAGAATTTTTTAGGTGAGGTGGCTGACCTTGTAGAATCTGAGAAACATTTCTCATGCTCTAGCATTGGTGAACTGACATCTCACTGTAGACTATATGGGTACTTGGCACCTTCCCTATTGTTCTCAGCCTTTGGGGCCTTAGCCAAAAGCAAGGTAGAAAGATTATCATTTTAAACTCCTATTTCATTAGTTCCTTAAGAATGTTTTGTCATCCCTAGATTTTTTAAATCTGATTGCACTTTTAAATTTAAGGATTGGCAAAGACTTTTCTGTTTTTTTTTTTTTTTTTAATATCATTTGCCTTGATTGAATTACAGTCATTTTTTAAAAATTGCAACTATAACATATATTTTGTAAAAAGTATGATTCCACTGAAATTATAAACCCAGAGTTTAAGGCCATTCTAAAGATTATGTTAATAGAATGAGCTTTAGGTTTGTAGAAGTTCAGCTAAAATTCTTAACTGAAGTTTGAAAGACTATTGGCAATAAGACTTACTGCTAAGTCCTACAATTGAAAAGATTATTTTCCTTACAAATTATCTACTCCTTGCCAAAGGCCAAATAAGTTGGTCTAATGAGAATATCAAATTTGTGATTACTGTCCCATCTCTTTTGCACCAGGGTAAAAGTGTATTTTCACATAACATTCAAACCACTAGGCTGCAGACTTATATTTTAATTGGCTTGTGCATGTTTGTTCTCTCTCTTTATTTTGCGTTCTGTCTTTCTCTGTTGCTTGCATAAATACATATATATTTGAAATAGAAGCAAAACTGCTTGTGATATTTAGAGAGCTCTTCTCTCTCATTTAGGATGCTTTTGACTGATTTGTAGAAAGTTGTAGGATTATTATAACCACATTAATATTTAAGTTTATACGTAGAGATAAATTCAGTGATTAGTAATGTTAAAAGGATGAGTCTCTTGATTTTGTAATAGAGGCAAAGAATTGTGCAAGTTTATTTGGGGATAATGCTAATAAATCATAATAAAGAGGAAATTTGAATTTGCTTTTTTTGTGTAAGTCTTACTGGCGTCTACAAAATTCTTGTGTGCTTCACTGGTGTTTAGTAAGCATTAGTTGAATTGGAATTGGATAGCAGAAGAACAGTTCTGACATTATCACCGGCATAAGTGAATGAGCATTGTAGCCTACAAATGTTGGCTGGCTTCTTTTGAACTTCTGCTCTCCATAGCAGATCAGCTTTGCAAACAGGTTTCCTAATATGTGTAAGCAAAAGTAGTTTTGCTGTGCCTGCCAAACTTAACATTGATCCTGTATATTTCCTCCATTTCCAGCAATCCTTGTCATTTTTAATGGCTTCTCATAGCCCTGGAGAATGTGGGCATGAAAACTTTTTCAACTTGAAAACTATTAGGTGGGCAGATGGAAGGCAATTGTGAGCTAGATATTCGGATTTATGGATTTTTCTCCCTCCAGTGTACAGCAATTTGGCTGGAGAGCAAGAAAAGCCACTTCTCAAATTCATGCCAGGGCACTCAAAGCATGTGGCAGGAAGAAGAGAGAGGCAGCCTCTCTGACACCAAACTTGAGGTGAACAACATTTCTTATTTTTATCTCTGCTACATGGATGAATGGAGAAAGGCCTGAGGACTTAGAAGCATTTTTTTTTTTTTTAAGGTCACATGGAAAGATATTATTCTTTTCTCAAGTTTTCTAACTTTATTCTTATACAACACTGGATTATGTATCTCCAGAAGTTGCCAGAGGAAATGGCAGTAAACTTTTTTTTACATGCATATTTCCAAGAAATAGCTTAGATTACAATTAGCATTCAGAAAGAACCATATAATTTTTAACTTATAATGGTTCTGTAAGATCACCAACTTTCCTAATTCCCTATTCAATTGATAAGGAAATTGCTATTCCAAATAGCTAGATGATTTGTTCAAGGTCACACAACTAATTTGCAAGGCATTCTGATTCCTAGTGCTTTGCCTTTTTTATTATATCTGCCACTTTTGGAGTTGGATTTTTCCTTCTGGCAAGACTGTGCTAATTCTTAGCAATGAACATCTGAGTCTCTTGACACAACAGAAAGAGATTAATATCTGTGCCCAAACTAGCCTTATATCTGCATTTCAGCTCCTGCATTTACTGACTGTGGTCTCTTAACCCAACTGATTTTCTTATGAATCTCAGATTACCAACATGTAAAATGTGGATAATGACACCAGCGTTGGATGGCCATTATTGTACATTAGACAATGTATATGTAATGCCCACAAATTAGTAGGCTTACAATAAAAAGGATGTATTTTCATCAGTATCTACTTGTATTCTTTATATTTTTGTGTTATACCTCAATCAAGCTGTATTACTAGCAACATGTTTGAGAGATGTGTAGGGCAGAAAAATGGCTATGTAATAACCCAACTTCAGAGAGACTTTTTATTGTTTTTCTTTTTTTTTTTTTTTTCTTTCAATTAACTATATCAGCAAGTCATTGTGAATTCTAATGAAGCAAGTTTGAGTATGCAGTGTAAGGTTGGAGTGACAGACTGACAGAACAGAGGTAGATACAAGAGAAATTCAAAGAAAGACAATTCTTTGTCACACATTGTGTTATGATGTAGATAAGGAGTCTATTCACAATGGGTCCCCAGTAATGCAGTTGCTAGGTTTAGGGTTCTGTGCACAGCTCTAGTCTCAGCAGGGAATAAGGATACTAGGAGGGAAACCAAGACAGAAATCAGGTTTCTCCAGAATATTTCAACATGTAACGAGGGAGATAGGAAATATTAAAGTACAAAGACCACACAAGCCCTCAGTGCTTATTCCTAGAACAGTGGCTACTGGACTTATTGACAATACTATCAGTTAACCTGGGGGGACTGAAACTCCTGATCTAAATATAAACCAGCAAGAATCTGCCCAGGAGCTACGAAAGGGCTGAGGCTGCAGGCAGCACCTCTATCAAATCGGCCTGTGAGAGTCTGGGGAAGTCAGGGGCTCATAGGAGGGAGAGGAGACTGAGACAGAAGCGTGTTTATTCCTGTGGATTTTGCTATGGTGAAAAGTGAAAGTCAGCTAATCAATTAGCAGTTATTGTCTCTTCTTTTTGTTTGTTTTTGTTTTTTGACTTTCACCTTTCTCCAAATATGAGCAGCTTCTCTTTGCTCACAGGTGACAGAAAGGACTCCTGGGTAACTCGACGCCAAACCGCAGAGCCTCTAGATTTGCTCTATGTGTGTTATGTTAGTGTGTGTGTGTGTGTGTGTGTGTGTGTGTGTGTAAATACACATAACGTATGTATATAAAATATACGTATAAATATATATAAAGGAATATGTATAAATACGTAAATGTTATAGCAAGTCCATTTATGTATATAAAATTATATTTATCATACATATATCAACTCCACTGAAACAAATGCAGAAGAGTTTTTCAACCCTGGGCTGAGCTGGTGAAAAAGTACCGGAAGGCTTTATCAGGGAAGTTGGTCAGTGTGATTAGGTCATCTGTGTTTGCTAATTGGCACTTATCAAAGTGAAGCTTCTACCCTCTCACAGAGACTTAAGGCAAGGTGCCTATCTTCCTTGAGGAGTACATTTTAAAGGGATGGTTCTCAGGTCCTTGAGAGAGACAGTCCTGGGTTTAAAAACTGGCAAGGGGCTAGGAGAAGGTTTACATCTCAAAGGGCAGAGAAAGAATTTATAGTTGAAAGTTTACTAAAGTAAATGCTCTAAAAAATTGACGTCAGGGCTGATATTCAGGAAAAAAATCTATTTAAAATTTAGTCAATCCGAAGGGAAAGTTAAGACCATTTTGGTCAATACATATGAGATCTCTCTCTCACATATATATGTGAGATATATATATATATATATATATATATAGAGTCAAGTGAGTTGGTTAACTTCAAACGTGACTAGAATAAAATAAATATTCTAATATTTGTAATAAGCTATAAACACAAAATAAATCACTGATTTAATAAATAAATAAATAAAAACAGGATAAGAGAAATATATTTGTTGAAGTATAGTTGATGTAAGTTACAGGTGTACAATATAGTGATTAACAATCTTTAAATGTTATATTCCATTTACAGTTATAAAAGATTGGCTATATTCCCTGTGTCATACAGTATATCCTTGTAGCTTATTTTATACATAATAGTCTGTATCTTTTTTTTAATTTTTAATTTTTAAATTTTATTTTTTACATCTTTATTGGAGTATAATTGCTTTACACTGTTGTGTTAGTTTCTGCTGTACAAAAAAGTGAATCAGCTATATGCATACATATATCCCCATATCCCCTCGCTCTTGAGCCTCGCTATCCCACCCCTCTAGGTCATCACAGAGCATCGAGCTGATCTCCCTGTGCTATGAAGCAGCTTTCCACTAGCCAACCATTTTACATTTTGTAGTGTATATATGTCAGTGCTGCTCTCTCACTTTGTCCCAGCTTCCCTTTCCCCCACTGTCTCCTCAAGTCCATTCTCTGCGTCTGCATCTTTATTCCTGCCCTGTCACTAGGTTCATCAGTACCGGTTTTTTTAGATTCCATATATATGCATAAGCATACGGTATTTGTTTTTCTCTTTCTGACTTACCTCACTCTGTATGACAGACTCCAGGTCCATCTAACTCATTACAAATAACTCAGTTTCATTCCTTTTTTGGCTGAGTAATATTCCATAGTATATATGTGCCACATCTTCTTTATCCATTCATCTGTTGATGGACACTTAGGTTGCTTCCATGTCCTGGTGATTGTAAATAGTGCTGCAATGAACATTGTGGTACATGACTCTTTTTGAGTTATGGTTTTCTCAGGGTATACGCCCAGTAGTGGGATTGCTGGGTCATATGGTAGTTCTACTTTTAGTTTTTTAAGGGACCTCCATACTGGTCACCATAGTGCTTGTATCAATTTACATTACCAGCAACAGTGCAGGAGGGTTCCCTTTTCTCTATACCCTCTCCAGCATTTATTGTTTGTAGATTTTTTGATGATGGCCATTCTGACCCATGTGAGGTGACACCTCATTGTGGTTTTGAGTTACATTTCGCTAATGATTAGTAATGTTGAGCATCTTTTCATGTGCCCCTTGGCCGTCTGTATGTCTTCCTTGGAAAAATGTCTATTTCAATCTTCTTTCCATTTTTTGATTGGGTTGTTTGTTTTTTTGATACTGAGTTGCATGAGCTGTTTGCATATTTTGGAGATTAAGCCTTTGGCAGTTGCTTTGTTTGCAAATATTTTCTCTGATTCTGAGGGTTGTCTTTTCATCTGGGTTATGGTTTCCTTTTCTGTGCAAAAGCTTTTAAGTTTCATTAGGTCCCATTTGTTTATTTTTGTTTTTATTTCCATTACTCTAGGAGGTGGGTCAAAAAGGTCTTTATTTTAAAGTATATGAGAATTGCTATTCCAGCTTTCTTTTGATTTCCATTTGTATGGAATATCTTTTTCCGTCCCCTCACTTTCAGTCTGTATGTGTCCCTAGGTCCGAAGTGGGTCTCTTGCAGACAGCATATATCCGGGTCTTGTTTTTGTATCCATTCAGCCAATCTGTGTCTTTTGGTTGGGGCATTTAATCCATTTACATTTAAGGTAATTATTGATATGTATGTTCCTATTACCATTTTCTTAATTGTTTTGGGTTTGTTTTTGTAAGCCTTTTCCTTGTCTTGTATTTCCTGCCTAGAGAAGCTCCTTTAGCATTTGTTGTAAAGCTGGTTTGGTGGTGCTGAATTCTCTTAACTTTCACTTGTCTGTAAAGCTTTTGATTTCTCCACTGAATCTGAATGAGATCCTTGCTGGGTAGAGTAATCTTGGTTGTAGGTTTTTCCCTTTCATCACTTTAAATATATCTTGCCACTCTCTTCTGGCCTGTAGAGTTTCTGCTGAAAGATCAGCTGATATTCCTGGACTTGATTGACTATTTCCTTTCCCATGTTGGTGACGTTTTTGACTATAATCTCTTCAAATATTTTCTCAGACTCTTTATTTCTTCTTCTTCTGGGATGCCTATGATTCAAATATTGTTGTGCTTAATGTTGTTCCAGAGGTCTCTGAGACTGTCCTCCATTCTTTTCATTCTTTCTTCTTTCTTCTGCTCTGGGGCAGTTATTTCCACCATTCTATCTTCCAGCTCACTTATCCATTTTTCTGCCTTAGTTATTCTGCTATTGATTCATTCTAGAGTATTTTTATTTTCAGTTATTGTGTTGTTCATTACTGTTTGTTTGCTCTTTAGTTCTTCTAGGTCCTTGTTAAATGTTTCTTGTATTTTCTCTATTTCTGAGATTTTGGATCATCTTTACTGTTATTATTCTGAATTCTTTTTCAGGTAATTTGCCTATTTCCTCTTCATTTATTTGGTCTCATGGGTTTTTATCTCGCTCCTTTGCCTGCAAGATATATCTGTGTCTTCTCACTTTGTCTAATTTACAGTATTTGAGGTCTCCTTTCCCTAGGCTGCAGGGTTGTAGTTCCTCTTGCTTCTGTTCTCTGCCCCCGGTGGTGAGGTTGGTCCAGTGGCTTGCGTAGGCTTCCTGATGGGAGGGACTGGTGCCTGAGTTCTGGTGGGTGGAGCTGAGTCTTTTCCCTCTGATGAGCAGGGCCATGTCAGGTGGTATGTTTTGGGGTGTCTGTGGGTGGGTTTGTGTTCCTGTCTTGTTTGTTGTTTGGTGTGAGGCATCCAGCACTGAGAGCTGCTGACAGTTGGGTGGAGCTGGGTCTTGGATTCAGCTAGAGCCCTCCATGAGAGCTCTTGGTGATTAATCTTCCCTGTGGCCAGGAATTCTCTAGTGGTCCAGCATCCTGGACTTGGTGCTCCCAGCCCAGATCCTCAGGCCCGACTTCTGGTCAAGGAACCAAGACACCGCAAGTCACTCATCCTGGTAATAAAGGGGATTAAAAAAAAAAAAAAAAAAAGAAGACTAACAAAACCCCAGATAAATGGTAAAAAGTAAAATCAGACAAAAACACAGAAACAAGGAAACATGCACACACACACAAGAAACAAAAACAGAACCAAATAAAACAAAAAGCAAGAAAACAACCAGACAAACAAAAGAACCCATGAATCAAGCAATTAAACAGAAAACTGACAAAAACACAAAACCAAAAAACAAAACCAAAGCAGAATGCCAATTGAAGAATGAAGCAAAGACACAAAACAAATTGACAAAAATGATAATAAAAAAAGGAAAAGAGGAAAGAAGACAGAACAACAGAAAAACAATGTAGAAATAGAAATATAGAAAATATATTAAAGAAAAAAAAGACAAAACCCCAGAGAAATGGTAAAATGTAAAATCAAACAAAAACAGAAACAAGGAAATACACACACATGCAAAAGAAACAACGGAACCAAGTAAAACAAAAAGCAAGAGAGCAATCAAACAGAAGGACCCAAAAACAGATCGCACAATTAGAATCAAAACTAACAAAAACACGAAACCTGAAAACAAAACCAAAGCAGTGTGCCAACTGAAGAGTAAGGCAAGGAAACAGTACAAACTGATAAAAATGATTAATAAATTATAATAAAATAAAAAGGGAAAAACATAGGACAACAGAAAAGCAAAGTAGAAATGGAAATATAAAAAAATAATAAAAACGTATTAAAGAAAAAGAAGAAAAATAAGGGAAAAGGACACAGAACAAAAGAAAAGCAAAGTAAAAGTAGAAATAAAAAAATAAAAAATATGTTATAAAACATTAAAGATCCCAAAAGACTAAATAAAAAATACTTAAAAAAAAAAAAAAAAGCCAGAACCAACAACAGAATGAATCAAAACATAATAAAAATATTAGTAATAATTATGTTTCCCTGGGGTCTCAGCTGTAGGTGTCCTTGTACATGCCATGAGTCACAGCCCACCTCTGCCTTCCCAGGAGGCCCTCCTCTGCCTCTGGGCTGGTCTCTGGACCTGCTGTGAGTCCTGTGGGGACCACTCAGACTCTGATCTGGTCCAGTTCCCGCGTGTGATGCCCCCAAAGGCCACAGCTGCCAGAGCTAGACCGTTTTCATTTGTGGGAACACTCATTGTCTACTCAGATATTCCATAGATGCAGGGTCTACCTAGCTGATCACGGGGATTTAATCTGCAGCTCGTACAGCTGATGGAAAGATTTTCCATCCTCTTCCTTAGTTGCCCTGTCCCTGGGGTTCAGCTTTGGTTTTATCCCCACCTCTGTGTGTGGTCCACCCACAGGAGTCTGGTACTGAGGCTGCCTTGGATCTCTTGGGTGTGCCACAGTGAAGACCAGGTGCAGAGGTGGTATGACTGCTTGGATCACGGGAGCCCCCGTGGCGCCAAATATGAAGGGAAGCCGGTGGCCAAGGGCACAAGAGATATGGCCCTAGTGAGGGCCTTTTCTGGCACCCGGCAGCAGGCGTGTGAGGGCCAGCCCTGAGGGGGGTTTTTCTATTGCTTGGTGGCTGGCGCACGAGAGCCAGCCCTGAGAGAGCTGCTTTTGTTGTCCATAGGCAGGCACTGGCATGTTGGGAGAGAGAGGCTACAGTAGTGGCTCCTCCCCCTGTGTGTGACTTAGCAGTAGCACCCTGCTTCCATGGCAGTCCAGTCTTCCTCTGTAGCATTCCCTGCTACAGATTTCTCCCTCATGTCCCCTCAGTCAGTTTCCCCACAGCCAGCAGCAGTTCTTACTCCAGGCCTGTTCTCCAGTCCCCACGCGCCAGCTCCCAGCCCCCTTGCACACCTGTGAACACACGGCCCAGTCCAGGGCACGTAGTGCGTGGTATGGACCGTCTGCGTATTTCTCACTCTGTCCCATCTGCCACAGATCGGCCACTTCACCCTCTTCTGAGAGCCTCAAATGCTTCCCTTCTGTCCCAATCGATTTCCCCATCAGAGAGGGATTTCCCTGAATTCGGGAATCTCTCCTCTGCTTCAGCTCCCCCCTCCCAGGGTGCAGGTCCCATCCCGCTTCCTCTCCTCCTCCCTCTCCCTTCTTTTTTTTCCATCCTACCCAGTTATGCAGGGATCTTTAGAGTCCTTTCTGGTGTCCAAGATCTTCTGCTAGTGTTCAGCCGGTGTTCTGTGAGAACTGTTGCATCTGTAGATGTATTCCTATGCATTTGTGGAAAGAGATGAATTCCACGTCCTCCTACTCCTCTGCCATCTTAACTCCAGATATCCTGCTTTTAAAAAATTAGCTTTGGTTATAATTTAAAAAGAAAAAAGGTAGAAGAGTAAGAAAGCTTGCACTCAAGGGAAGCACTTAGACTTAGGTGATTGATAGCAGTGAAATGTTCAACTTCTTAGACAGAATTGAATCCTTCCCCTTTCAAGCACAGATGTTTACAAGCCTCATGCATCACTACTATTGGAGAACGCACCACAAGTCATGCAAAGACAACAGAATTACAGATATTTTGTCAGAATTCTTGCAACCAGAACTAAAAATAATGCAGGAAACAAAAGTATATTTTCTGGATAAACAATAAATGGGTGATTGCAATAAAAAAAAATTAAAAGTTAATTAAAATAATACCTAATTTACCAAGAAAAACAAAACTTGTGCTTTAAAGTCTTGAAGCAGAAGTCAGAGATACTGAAACAAATGTGACTGCTTTGTTTTTAACCTTTTAGTTTTTGTTGCCATGTTCTAAGCCTTTTTGTACATATTATAGTGTTATCTGCTTAGTAAATATTTGCGGAAAGAAAGAAAAATGGTAAAAGGAGGGGGAGGGAAGGAAGGGAACGATTGGGGAAATAAAACAACCTCCTTAACAATATAGATGAAAGAACACAGTTTAATATTGAGTAAGCATTATCAGATTTACAAGCATGTAAGCTAGCATGAAATTGAGTATAAAATCTGGACAGAATTTCACACAAATTTATACAGTAGAATAGAAAAAATTAAGACTTATCTCCTTGAGAGACAAGAAGACTCATTTGTAATTATCTCCTGCATATCTTATGAGAGACTTCAAGGTTAATTTCAGAGACATGGGTTTACAGTTACAGTAGTCAGAAGGTCCTAGATCTTGCACTGAAAATCAAAAGGTTGAATCTCTTGTGTTTTCTAGAAGACACTCTAAGGAGGAGGGGTAGGGAACAAATTGCCTCCTTCCTCTTTATTAAACCAAGAAAAAATGATCTTTGTTAACTGAGGATTTGAATGCTAGATCATTTTATCTTCACAGAAGGAGGAAGGGGGAGGGAGGGAGAGGGGAGAGAGAGCAGGACAGGGGGAGAAGGGAGACTGGATGGAGGGAAAATTCACAGATGAAAAAGCTGGATAATGTCCCACAGCAAACTGGGCACCCTTCCATTACCCCATGGGGAAGTTGCCAGGAGTAGCAGGTTTCTGTTTCTTGATTCTCATGAAAAGACAAACAAACACAAATTACCCTACAGACTCAGGAAAATGCTCAGTTGCCCTCTGGTTCAAACTTGAGAGAAGGGACTAGTGTTTAGGAATAGTTTGCATTTGATTTTGTTGATTTCTTTTTGAGACAGATTATCTATTCCCCTAGACAAGCAATGGGGGCTATAGCATCACAGAATCTTAGCAACTGCTTTTTTTAGCAGAAGAAAACAGTTTCCCTCCCCATTGGTCTTTTGTTCCTCACCCACTGCTCATGCCCTCTCTCCCCCCATCCTTGAGTCTTTTTATAAAGTGGCCTCAATTCTAATCTCACATGAAGAATGGTAAAGAAAAAATGACAGGAAGCTGCCAATGGGATATTCACAGGGTGCTTCTTATGCACATACTTTACCGCCCACCCTGAAATGGGGATTGTGGGCTGTTTCTGTTATTCAGTGGTTGGTGAAGAAAAAGGTAGGAAAGGAATACCTTTTCTCCATATGACAGGTATGAGGAAGACAATGTGTTCAAAATTTCCAGCATCATCTCACATTTAATGGTAACAATTGTGGTCATTACTTTTTAATTTACTAAAAAAAATTTCCTTCAGAAGACTCTTTGTCCCAAAACATAAACTTATAGAACCTGAACAATTTGGGCATCAAGTTATCCTTCTGGATATTTTTTTCTGGGTGGTTCTAGAGATCCAAGGAATTGTTTCCATAAATATTCTAATTATGACTTGTAGAAAAAAGTTGTGTCTCATATCAAAGCAAGAGATGTTTGTCATTTACTATATTAAGCTCTTTTCTCCAAAAATCTGTCTTTGCGCTACATTTGCTCCAGAGGAATTAATTATATTTTTAAAACTTTACAAAATTTAGGAGATTTATTTCAGCTTACCAGTTCAGATGCCTTGTTTCATAATTAAAATTTACCTTTGTCACTAATAAACTTATCTTCTGTTGCAAGTAAAATATTGTTATGGAATATAAGATTCTGCTTCCAGAAAATCTATTTCCTTTGCCACTGAGAACAAGAAATTCCATTTTTTCATCTGTCATAACCACCGGGTCCTTAAAATTTCTACATTTGGTAAACTGCCAATGTAATTCAGCAAGGTAGATATACTATAGGTACTTTTCATTTGACATCCCCCCAAATAGTTTTAAAACTAGGCCAATTTTGGAAGTAACATAAATCCCAAAACTTAAGCACAAATGAAGTTTCTCAGTCATTCTCCTCTGGCTACTAATCCTTTACTTGTCTATTTAGTCAGATGATAAAAAAATACTTCCGTGCTGTACAGTTTCCCTTAAACTTCTGAGATTTGCATATGACAGTCAAATTGGGTTCAACCAGTGCCTATTAAACTCAGTGTCCTTGTTTATCTTGCTTATAAGGAAGTTCTGATGACATATTTCCAACAAAATTTTTAGAAAGCTGTTTTGCCAGGGACCTAGAGAGAAAAAGTTCAGGTTTACTGAAATCAGCAATAAGAATTCGCTAAATGGGAAGAAAATCAGAAATTCCAGGTCTACTTACATTTTCTTAAATTGCTACTGCCTGCTGTTGAAATTAGAGAAAAATGAAGCATGTCTGTAAAATGCTGATTTTCAGAAACTTGTTTCAGAAAACAGAGATACCTTGTCTCAGAGATGAGAGAATCCCTTTTCTCCAGATGATCAAGGCAGTTGAGCTTTTAAGGGAGAGCTCCCTGACTGGGCCAAAATAGCTTCATGTTATACCAGTACTTTGGTTATTGGCTCTTATAAGAAAACAGATAAACTGATAAATGAACAAAAGTATACGTTTATAGTCTGTGAAGATTAGTAATGTCCCCCAAATTAAAAAAGTGTCAAATATAAAACATATATAATCTGGAAAATAATCTATTTGGTCATGTTTATTTAATTTGGGGCATTTATCAAGTAACCATTTTACTCTAGGACAGACGACAGCAATAAAAGTAAACTGATGAAATAGAAAAAGAAATGTGTTTCTGAGCCCTATGAAAATCCTCATACTTAATATTTTCCTCTCCTTCTGTTCATACCCCTATCAATATGCTACACATCTAAATTTCTTTCTTTACACACACACACACACACACACACACACTTTTGCCCCCACAAAACTACAATATATTTAAGCAAAGTCTGAGTCATAATGCACATATACATTTAAGGTAAGTTGTTGTTAGTTCTTACTATTCTATAGCAACTCTGAATTTACATAATGTTTTGATGAATAGAAGCCCTGGTTAACTAAGAGAGACTTATGATGAACTGTATTAAAAAAAAAAAAAACAAAACATGTAGGCACACTAAACTTCTGATTGTTTGTGCCTTACCTTCCCTCAAACAAAAGCAAAAAATAACCCCAAAGAGGTTTTGATTTATCTGGTAAAAGTAAAGGACATAAAAGAAACCCTTGTTACCTGAGAATAATTATTACCTAGTAGAGTCACCAATAGAATCCATTGAAAATGGAAATAAAATTTTTTTGTGACTAATGAGAAATGTTTAATTTGGATTATATGTTGAAAAATAAAGAAAACATGTTTATTGTGTATAAACCAAAGTTTCATCCTAATTTTAATGATGGACTTTGAATGTAATTTTGCTAACAAATTGATAACCCACTACTAATTCCTGGATTTCACCTTTGCCTTTTGCCATGTGACCTTAGAGGGAACAACTTATGCACCCCTCCCCCCCCAAAAAATTCTGAGAGTTTTATAAATTCTCCTAAAGACCACTGTTGATTCTTTAATATTCAAATCATTCTGTTTGAAAACACTTTCCTTTCATCATTCTTGCTCATTCCCTTCTTCAGTTAACTGGTATAGCTTGGTTAAATCTTCATTTGTGAAGAGTTTTGGTATGATTTAAGTCATTCTCCAACGCTACTTTTACGCAATCTTTGACAAGATGTGCAAGTTTACTTAGGAATTACTTTGCATTTAAAAAAAGATTATTGTTGATGTTTAGAATACTCAACTGTTCATATGAGAATTCCTGACAAAGAACTTGATGAGCTGGCATAAGTACTCACTAGCAATAAGCCACAGAGGATGTTTGAGTGGACATTAAATATTTACAAATATTTGGTTAATTGGTGTAGATATACAAGTTTTGCAACTGTAGAGACTTGTGTAATGAACACCACATAAAGTGGGCAATCTCACAACTTTACAAAATCCACCAGAACATTAAATCTACTTCATAAAGTGATAACTATTGATAAATAACTGTTATAAAATATAAATTCTACCAGCAGTGATCTAGCTCCAGTTACTTCCATAGATTATTTTGATCTCTTTCTTTAGTTTTAAATTATAATTGGGTTAGCAACCAAAATTGTAATTAGGTTAACAACCAAAATATTTATTTCAGAATGCAAAAGAGCTAGTAATGATTAATTATGTGAGACTTTAAAAAAATATGTACAATGCGAACCATTTTCTTCCACAAAATTAACTTACGAAATATCTTATATTGCAACATTAATTAGCTGACTATGACATAACAATTTCAAAAAAATAAATAGTTGACCAACCTTTGGAAAACTAGTCAGCAATAAAGGGAAATTGTATTATTTTAATATAAAATAACAGTACTCAGAAACAAATAGTTTAAATATTAGGTATCTTTTAAAAGTCACTAATGTGATATATAGGCTTGAGAACTAATGGTTCTATCTTTCCTAAAACTAATTCCATACTAAGTAATTTTTGAGAAAATGATTATCGGTATGAGTTTCTTCTTCTAAGTGATTTCTTAATAAATTTTCTTTAAAAATAAAAGTTTAACATATTTAGGTTAAAAGTTATGTCAAAATGATGAGAAATCAAAGCTTATATGTGACACCCAAAATGAAATTAAATATCATGAATTAATTGTAAATTTTAGTTTCATGTCCACACAAGGAACAAAGGCATAGAGAGAGGTTTATTCCTTTGCTCTTTGCCTGCTAAAATGCTGGCCTCATTTAGCCATCAGGTATTGCTTGAAATTTTTGTTTTTATTTTATCTTGCTTTGTTAAGAAATACAGTTGGCCCTTGAACAATACAAGTTTGAACTGCCCGGGTCCAATTACATGCAAATTTTTAAAATCGTAAATACTACAGTACTGCACGGTCCATGGTTGATTGAATTCACAGATACATAGAACTGTGAATATGGAGGGCCGACTATCGACTGTCGTTACACGTGGATTTTCCGCTGCGTGGAAGATCAGTGCCCCAACCCCCATGTTGTTCAAAGGTCAACTGTATCTTTTATTCAGATCTGTACTCCATTTATAATAACAATGATCAACAGGAGATGCAATTAGTTGTTGCTTTTGTTGGTGCAGGCCAAGATGCCAAGTCAAAACTAATGGTCTTTGGGTTTCTTTATTTGTTTGAAAATTTTTTAAATAGAAATGGTACTTCTAATTATTTGCCTCATATTTATTTTCTCTCTTAAACTAGCAAGCTCCTGTTCAAAATGCTATAGAATAGAAATAAGTTTGCTTATGAAGAAAGAAAATACAAAGTTATCATTTGTCAACTTTAGTTATGGCGACAATGAAATTCTGCTCTTGAATCTTCTTTCAGTACACATGAGGTCACTCCAAGTCATATTCTCCAAAATGTCTGAACTTGAAGGATTTCTGCACTGACTTGGGAACTGTTAGGTTGCTGTTCCCTTTTTTTTCCACCTCTGGTTGCCTCAGTGAGTTTGGCCTCATCCTCTCTGTTTTCTTTCATCATCAGCCTGAGAGACACAGAAGGGGGGGCTATTGTGGGGAAGTTCTCCTATTTCACACCTATTTCACATGTCAGCTACTCCTTTGTATGCCTCCTTTTTGAAGATAAATGCTGTGAATTAATTAAGATGGGAGAAAACAAAACCCTTCAGTTCACCTTTCTCTGTCCTCACTTCTCTCCATCTTCTAAAACAGATGGTAGTAGTACCATCTTACTCTCGGTCATGTCCATGAAAGACATAAATAATGAATAACAGTACTTCTTAGCATAACACACCAACTGATTGAAGTTGGCACATGGAATAAAACCTATTTGCCATCTCATCTCCTGAGATAGCTTAGAGTCTTACATTGGCTATGCCCAGAGTATAAAGAAGGGCCAGCACAAAATGGTTTGTAGTGACTGCATCACTTATCAGTCATTTGTTTGGGATCAGGAATGCCTTTTTGTTTTTGCACAGTAATGGTGTTTAATTTTAGTTGCAGTCCCAGGATGGTCCAAAACTCTTATTATGAAGTCACTTATAGAGCAGTACTATTCAAACAATACTTAGATGTCATTTATGGCATAATTTCTTCAGGAAAATTAGTTTAAATTTTAGCCCAGTTCTCCAGAAATAGATCTCTGTAATACTCATTTCTCTCTTCTTCTCTTGGCTGTTTTAGTTTCTTTAAAATGACTTTTTTCAACTTTCGTGTTTTTGGAGGTAAGAGAACCCCGGGTATGAGTTTCTCATATGCTCTTTCCCTTCTGGAATTGCTAAAATAAATTTTACATCTTTGTGGTTAAAAATATAGGTTATTAGGCTTTTTCCATGGTGAAAGTGTGATTGATACAAATGTAATTTGACGTAAAAATATGTTATTTAATATAAATGAAAAACACACGTAAATACTATCAGGTATTCAATTTAAAATATGCTCATTAAATTTTTGTTGTTAGTAGAACATAGGGAATTTAATTAATTTTTTATTGAAGTATAGTTGATTTATAATGTTATATTAGTTTCTGGTATACAGCAAAGTGATTCAGTTATATATATTATATATATATTCTTTTTCATATTCTTTTTTATTATGGTTTATTTCAGGATATTGTATATAGTTCCCTGTGCTATACAGTAGGAACTTCTTGTTTATCTATTTTATATGTAGTACTTTGTATCTGGTAATCCCAAACTCCTAATTTATCCCTCCCCCACTCCTTTCCCCTTTCCTTTTTCCCCTTTCCCCTTTGGTAACCACCAGTCCGTTTTCTAGGTCTGTGAGTCTGTTTCTATTTCATAAATAAGTTCATTTGCATCATATTTTAGATTCCACATATAAGTGATATCATATGGTATTTGTCTTTCTCTTTCTGACTTACTTCACTTAGTTGATAATCTCTAGTTGCATCCACGTTGCTGCAGATGGCATGAATTCATTCTTTTTAAATGGCTGAGTAGTATCCCATTGTGTATATATACCACATCTTCTTTACCCATTCCTCTGTCAGTGGACATTTAGGTTGCTTCCATGTCTTGGGTATTGTAAATAGTACTGCTGTGAACATTGGGGTGCATGTATCTTTTCAAATTAAAGTTTTCTCCAGATATATGCCCAGAAGTGGGATTGCTGGATCATATGGCAACTCTATTTTTAGTTTTTAAGGAACCTCCATACTGATTTCCATAGTGGCTGCATCAATTTACATTCCCATCAGCAGTGTAAGAAGGTTTCCTTTTCTCCACATCCTCTCCAGCATTTGTTATTTGTAGGCTTTTTAATGATGGCTATTCTGACTGGTGTGAGGTGGTACCTCACTGTAGTTTTGAATTGCACTTCTCTAATACTTAACGATGTTGAGCATCTTTTCATGTGCCTATTGGCCATCTGTGTGTCTTTTTTAGAAAAATGTCTATTTAGGCCTCCTGCCCATTTTTTTGATCGGGTTGTTTGTTTTTTTGTTATTGAGTTGTATGAGCTGTTTTTATATTTTGGAAAGTAACCCCATTTTGGTTGTATAATTTGCAAATATTTTCTCCCAGTCTGTAGGTTGTTTTTTTCATTTTGTTTATGGTTTCCTTTGCTGTGTGAAAGCTTATAAGTTTGATTAGGTCCCATTTGTTTATTTTTGCTTTTATTTCTATTGCCTTGGGTGACAGACCTAAGAAAACATTGCTGCAATTTATGTCAAAATGTTTTGCCTAGAACAAAGGCAATTTAACATTGCACTTAAGGGTTGCTTTTACCACCTTACTAAAATTTATGCAGGGCCATTTTTGTGAGTTTAAAAAGGCCAACAAAGACTGACAAATGCCTTGAACACATGTCAATTTTGGTAAAATTCTATGAGGTAAGAATCTGAAGTTAGGAACCCATCAGAGCTCTCTAGTTGGATGCCATCAATAGCCAAAATTTTACCTACACCTGCAAAGCCACGCTAACTAGACACCTTTGCTGCCTAACATCAGCTTCCTGTAAATCTGTTAATTCTCCTCTATTTGCATTTGTGTCCCTAGTCTTTTAACAGCATATTTGGGTGGGAGATTGAGGAGGAGAGGTAGGATAGATCTTAAAAATAGAATGTCCCTGCTTTGGGAGGGCTAACATTTTATGATCAAAATTTCAAAAATTTGAGTCATTTCCAGATCTGTTACACTATAGCCCCCACGAGTTTTTCTAGTGTCCTTGCCCCCAGTCTCTCAGAGGAGATTGAAGTAATCAAGTACTAACTCTTATATACGGCTTAATCTTCATCTTGAAACATCAAAAGAGTTATATCTATCTTATTGCTTCAAAGGAAGTGCACACCTCTCTACATTCTAGGTCTAATTCCTTCTCTCTCTCTCTATGTTACCCTCATCATTATCCCTCCTGTCTCCAGTAACCAATTATTCTGTTCTCATAGGCTCCTTCCCTCTGCTTTCCCTCATTATAAAACAAAGTTAAATTCTTATTCACTTGTCAAGTTATTTATTTATTCATTTATTTAAAAATTAATCAGTGCCTATTTAATTGCCAGCTCTGTGATAGGCACATCTGTTAGCAGCATGCTAGCTTTCTCTTTGCTTTCTTGGCTCAGTGCTCGAGGTAACTTATCTAAAACTGTTTCATCTGAATTCCCTTACAGCACCATAAAACTTAACTTCATATTCTGTCACACTGACAATGCTTTCCTCTTGTAGTTCCTACCTATCCTTTAAACAAGTTCATCTTTTAAAAATTTTTCTTAACATCTTTCCTATTCTCTTTGTAGAATTTGGCACTATTGAATACCCTTAGCTGTTTTTGGATGCTCTCTTTTTTTGTGTTCTTGCTATTTCTCTATTTTGCTTCTCCTTAAATTAATGTCTTTTCTGCTATTTCTTCCCCTTGAATCTAAATGTGAACACTCCTTAAGACTCCAACTTTGACCCTTGCTTGTCTTGATATAATGTTATTATTTTGTTATTGTTGTTTTAACCACTGTTTCTATGACATCAAAATGTATCTATTCATATGTGACCTCTGATCTTTGCTCCAGTTCCATGTTTCTGTTTGTCTTTCTCAATCACTCTCTTTGTGGGTTGTGCCATTATCTGGATAACTGTATAATCTGAATATCCCTATGTCTTAATTGATTCTGGATGCAAATGAAGTCACACTAATAGTAATAACTCAAATTTCAATGGCTCTGACTCCTAAATACATAACCAGGACACCAATACTCTTCCAAAGTCCTTGCAGTTGTTTCTGGGTTTCCCTGGTTGTCTTGCATGTGCTCAAAGACCATTCTGTCCTGTTCTCCTCTTCTGATTCCCTCACAGATGTTCAGTGTCCACAGAGAACCTGAAGGAAGCTGCTGCTGTTACAGATGCCCCTAGGGAGAAACCCTTCCTTGCCAGAGGCTGTCTCCCCAACCACCCCTCCCACGCTCTGTTCTCTTTCCCTGTTTTAGTTATTTTTATAGCTCCTATTGATACCAGACATTGTATATTTTTTCTTTAGGTATTTTTTGTTGTCTGACTTTTATTAAACAAGACTTTATCTTGTTCACTATGCTATACCTAGTGCCTATAACAGTGCCTAACACTAGAGAGGCTTAATAAATGTTGAATGAAGACATAAATGAATGAATAAGCCTAGGATGCCAACCAGAATGCCAAGGTGGTGCCATTTTTCCCTACCATTCTCATTGGTCTGCATACACTCTGAGTTATATATAGAATTGGGAATAATGTCCCTTTCAACACTATATATCACACTTACTACTGGACATCAAATATGTGTCCCTGTGTCCCATGCTCCCTTAGATCCCATGTGACAGCCAAGAGCCAACCTTGAAAGCAGGCTTTTCTAAGGATAGCAGTCTCAGGTCCACTATTTAAGCATTAAAAAATGAAAACCAATAAAGAAAACCTCAGTAGAATTATTTAATTGCGAGTGTTATACTGAAACAATGTCTGAATCAAAATGGCTAAAGTCCTTATTCACACTTGAATGCATGATGTCTAATCTTTTAGCAGGTTTTCCTCCTCCAGTATTACAGAGGATTTCTCAGGAATTCTTTATGCCCCACAGTTTAGTTCTGGCAGCCACTGGCCACATCAGCCAGATGTCACACTGTCGACTAATGATCTGTTTCTCCCAATGGTCACTTTGCCCTCCATTTCTGGTTACCTGCTGCCATCTCAAGGTGAATACCTCTTAACTTGCTGCTCCTCTCTCCCGCAAGTAATATCTTTCTCTCAAAGATTGGCACACAATTTCCCTCATTTACTCACAGAGAAAATGGAGGTTAAGATTGTAACTTGTAAGCAGAATATAGAAAGCTTGGGAATAATGGAAGGGAGGTCTGGTGTAAATCAACTATGACAGCTCTTGAATGTGACTGCATGCAGACACCACAAGATATAACCCAATCTCAGAAGCCTTTCCAGGATGCTCTTTGGCCCAGTTGCTACCCTCATGCCACTTAACAAAGACAAGTTTATTACAAGATATTGAGTATTGTTCACTGTGTTATACGGTAAATCCCTGTTGCTTATCTATTTTATATATAGTAGTATGTAGCTCTAAGTCCATACTCCTAATTTATCCTACCCCCCTCCCTCTCCCCTTTGGTAACCATAAGTTTGTTTTCAATGTCTATGAGTCTGTTTCTGTTTTGTAAATAGATTCATTTGTACCATGTTTTAGATTCCACATATAAGTGGTATCATATAATATTTATCTTTCTATAATAGAAAATAATCTGAAAAAAATATGTATAACTGAATCACTCTGCTTTACACCTGAAACTAACGCAATATTGTAAATCAAACTTTAATTTAAAAAAAAACAAGTTTACCCAAAAGGGGTATTTTAACTATCTTTATTAAAAACTGCTTCCAGGATCCTGCGAGAGGAATCCGTTTCTTTAGCACTTCCAGTGAAAGGCTTCCATTTTCATTTTCATCTTCGTCATTGAATGATTAGCAGTCAGAATATCCTCTCTCCTTAGTCAAAATCCCACTTCCACCTACAGGTATGCGGTTTGGTCTTATGCTTCCAATACAATAATCTCGTATCAGAACATCTACTGAAATCTGAATTATTCAACTTTAAGAACAACCATGTGAGGCAGCACCATGCAGAACAACACATTCTTGACTAGAAGATCAGGCTAGCAGGACTTTTCTGTGGTATTTTGTGTCTCTGCTCCTGATCCCCTTGAAGTAACTTCTTGTTCCAGAATCTATGCATATGGCTCGCTGAAAACAAGCAGTAATGTACAGATCTAGGAAGGAAAAAAAATACAGTAATATTTTAAGGATACATGGTCCAGATAGTTGTAGATCTGCTCACATTCCAGACAAACTCTTTCATTATCACTTTTACTTTTTCCAAACAAAGGATAATTCAAGTCTTCACCTCTTGCAAGGAGAAAAGTGATGCTTAAAGTTCTAAAATTGCATGACTTCCTTGTTTTTAACCTATGACCTTGACCTTCCCCACTGGCAAGAGAAAACTGATGTCTCTCTACTGTATACAAGTGTGACTTAAGCAGGATTTAAAATTAATTACCACTTTGGCATAACTGTTTTATGCTTTATATTTTTGATTTGAAAATCGTGAATGAGGAATATGCCCCCAAGGTACTCTAACGGGCACTAAGAATGTGTTGCTTCAAGTTTCAATTAATCTAAGAAAATTATGCCAACTAGGCAATGTCTAAAGTCATGTTAGTATAAAACTTTCAAATATATATATAACCTAGAGACTTCTAGTTAATTTTAGCAAAGTTCTGTTACAAAATTTGGATTTTTAGGTTAACTTCAGAGTTTCAATAATTTAGAGGTTGCTATTAAGGACAAGTAAGCATTTGTAGAGTAATACCAATTATAATGGGCAGAATAATACCAATCAGTAAGTAAGAAATGACTGCCAGAGAACGTAATTCGTAAGTAAAGGATTTGTAAGTAAAGACATCTTTCTGACTTTTTAGATTCCATTGATTTAATGTTGGGATGTAAAACCAGGAATATTTCAGATCTAAAATTCTGATATTCAAGTCTCACAGCCCCCTTCGACCTGACATAAACTTCACCAATATATTAG
This sequence comes from Eschrichtius robustus, assembly GCF_028021215.1. Classification (NCBI taxonomy): domain Eukaryota; kingdom Metazoa; phylum Chordata; class Mammalia; order Artiodactyla; family Eschrichtiidae; genus Eschrichtius; species Eschrichtius robustus. The sequence continues at coordinate 100,465,437 of NC_090825.1, read as the reverse complement.
ATAAATGCTTGCAAAAAATTTTTTAAAGAACTCTATCGAATTCAAAGGGATGAAATGTAAAGCATTCTAAAAAGATGACTTCACTGAGAGGGGAGGCAGGGTCAGAGTTAACTCATTTTGGAACATGTGCTGACAGGGCTGAGTTGCTTGCTAATCTGGAAGTCTTTCATATAAAACCTTGTCCGTATTACACTGCCAGGTTTAAGTTTAATGCATTGGGTTTTTGTAATAATCACTTTTTAATTAAGGCGCTAAAGAAAATTTGGCACTCAGGGTTCATGTAAGCATTTGATTAATTTGGTTGGGAGTCTCTGCAGTTTTAAGTGAAAAGAGATGAAAATGACTATTGTTAAATCACTCTTTAAAAGAACGGCTCTTGAGAGGACCCTCAAGATGGCAGAGGAGACGTGGAGATCACCCTCCTCCCCACAAATACAATCAAAAATACATCTACATGTGGAACAACTCCTGCAGAACACCTACTGAACGCTGGCAGAAGACCTCAGACTTCCCAAAAGGCAAGAAACTCCCCACGTACCCCACCTGTCAGCTGTGTGGCTGACAGGGTCTTGGTGCTCCGGCTGAGTGTCAGGCCTGTGCCTCTGAGGTGGGAGAGTTGAGTTCAGGACATTGGTCCACCAGAGACCTCCCGGTCCCATGTAATATCAATCGGCAAGAGCTCGCCCAGAGATCTCCATCTCAACGCTAAGACCCAGCTCCACTCAACGGCCAGCAAGCTCCAGTGCTGGACACCCTATGCAAACAACTAGCAACACAGGAACACAACACCACCCATTAGCAGAGAGGCTGCCTAAAATCATACTAAGAGGGAGGGGATATGGGGATATATATATATAGGTATAGCTGATTCACTTTGTTATACAGCAGCAAGTAACACAACAATGTAAAGCAATTATACTACAATTAAGATGTTAAAAAAATGGCTCTTGATTGTGTTATCAGATTCAAAATAAATATAAGAAGTCCCCAAGCTGTTTGTTATTCTAACTCTTTGTTATGAGCCACAACTATAAGATAAACTATAAGTATCAATAATTTGCCTAAAGAAACTTACTAAATAAAAAGTTAAAGGGAATGGTTTTAGAAAGCAGACTGTGGATTCCTCTCAAAAACAGCATTTAGCCATTGGCTTGAGGTTTAACTGCAAAAACCAGAAACGTAGGTCAGGCAGAAAAGCTGGGATTCTGTGACATGAATTCATGGAAATTAAGCTTATTATCATTAAAGTTTCCTGGAAATTGAAAGGCCATATGGTTCCCATAATTTAAAAAAGTATATTGGCTAATTGACTCTCAAAGAAGACTTTTTGCAGTTTGGCTCAAACAGAAGTATTTTAAATAAGACTTGCAGAAAAATAACACCATGCTCTAGCCACAGCTCCAAAGTTTGCTGAGTTTAATTTCCCCATTGAAATCATGGGAAATAATGAATGCAAATATTTATGAAATGGAAACTGGTATTGAACATTTTGTTTTATGTTAAGTAAAGGAACAATTTACTGTTTGTGATCACAAGGTAACTTAATTTAGACACAATGACATATTAGAAGTTTTTGATTATTTTCCTTCTTTCATTATTACTATTTCCTGGTTAAAAATGTATTTAATTCTCATTTGTGGTACAAATGAGAACAAAGGTGAAAGGAACAAACAAGGAAATTCAAATCATTCACAATCTTTTCTCCAAAGAAGTAAACGTTTAACTATGTTTCCTTAAAATTTTTTGTTCAGTGGATTTATTTGAGGGAATGAAGATTTTGCATTCTAGTGCCAGTCATTCCATTGTCTGTAAACAGCTGGGCAATAGAAAAACATAATTACCCCTAATTTAAATGTAATTTATAATCTACCTTGCCCCCCAGTCACTGTTTCTTACTCCTTAAAGATTTTAGCTTCTGGCTTACTTTCCTTTTCTCCAGCACCACTCCTGTCACTGTCCGTGGTGATTGAATATTCATATGTTTTGTCCGTTCAAACTTCCTTTCTTCCACTAATCTTGTCCTGTTCTCCATCAGCTACTCTGTCCTATGGTCACTCTCTACGTCTTGTCAATTTCAAGCACCACACCTCTGACCACCACCTTCTATCTTTTCAACTCACATCCAATCCAAATAATCCTTTAACCCTATCAGAACCCTCAAACCAGTAAGATTACTACTTTTTCACTGTCCCTTTTAACTTCATGTTCTCCCTTTCCCCCTAAATTGTATGTTCTTAAATTTCATGGTCTTTCATTCTAATCAATTCTTTGCATACATCCTCTTCTCCTTTGTCCTTCTATTGCTTCATAATACTCACTTAATTAGAAATGAACTTCCACCAGTTCCCAAAATCACCTCTGCACCAGTGTGTGTTTCCTTAGCCTTTTCTTGTGGTCATATGAATTCTTTTTTTTTTTTTTTTTTTTAACATCTTTATTGGAGTATAATTGCTTTACAGTTGTGTGTTAGTTTCTGCTTTATAACAAAGTGAAGCAGCTATACATATACATATATCCCCATATCTCCTCTCTCTTGTGTCTCACTCCCACCCTCCCTATCCCACCTCTCTAGGTGGTCACAAAGCACTGAGCTAGTCTCCCTGTACTATGCGGCTGCTTCACGCTAGCTATCTATTTTATATTCGGTAGTATATATAAGTCCATGCCACTCTCTCACTTCGTCCCAGCTTACCCTTCCCCCTCCCCGTGTCCTCAAGTCCATTCTATACGTCTTCGTCTTTATTCCTGTCCTTCCCCTAGGTTCTTCATAACCATTTCTCTTTTTTTTTAGATTCCATATATATGTGTTAGCATACGGTATTTGTTTTTCTCTTTCTGACTTATTTCACTCTGTATGACAGACTCTAGGTCCATCCACCTCACTACAAATAACTCAATTTCATTTCTTTCTATGGCTGAGTAATATTCCATTGTATATATTTGCCACATCTCCTTTATCCATTCACCTGTCGATGGGCATTTAGGTTTCATCCATGTCCTGGCAACTGTAAATAGAGCTGCAATGAACATTGTGGTACATGACTCTTTTTGATTTATGGTTTTCTCAGTGTATATGCCCAGTAGTGGGATTGCTGGGTCATATGGTAGTTCTACTTTTAGTTTTTTAAGGAACTTCCATACTGTTCTCCACAGTGGGTGTATCAATTTACATTCCCACCAACAGTGCAAGAGGGTTCCCCTTTCTCCATACCCTCTCCAGCATTTATTGTTTGTAGATTTTTTGATGATAGCCATTCTGACTGGTGTGAGGTGAGACCTCGTTGTAGTTTTGATATGCATTTCTCTAACGATTAGTGATGTTGAGCCTTCTTTCATGTGTTTGTTGAAAATCTGTATATCTTCTTTGGGGAACTGTCAGTTTAGGACCTCTGCCCATTTTTGGATTGGGTTGTTTGTTTTTTTGATATTGAGCTACATGAGCTGCTTCTAAATTTTGGAGATTAATTCTTTGTCAGTTGCTTCATTTGCAAATTTTTTTCCCATCCTGAGGGTTGTCTTTTCGTCTTGTTTATGGTTTCCTTTCCTGTGCAAAAGCTTTTAAGTTTCATTAGGTGCCATTTGTTAATTTCTGTTTTTATTTCCATTTCTCTAGGAGGTGGGTCAAAAAGGATCTTGCTGTGATTTATGTCATAGAGTGTTCTGCCTATGATTTCCTCTAAGTTTTATAGTGTCTGACCTTATATTTAGGTTTTTAATCCCTTTTAAGTTTATTTTTGTGTATGGTGTTAGGGAGTGTTCTAATTTCATTCTTTTACATGTAGCTGTCCAGTTTTCCCAGCACCACTTATTGAAGATGCTGTCTTTTCTCCATTGTATATGCTTGCCTCCTTTGTCATAGATTAGTTGACCATAGGTATGTGGGTTTATCTCTGGGCTTTCTATCGCGTTCCATTGATGTATATTTCTGTTTTTGTGCCATTACCATACTGTCTTGATTACTCTAGCTTTGTAATATAGTCTGAAGTCAGGGAACCTGATTCCTCCAGCTCCGTTTTTCGTTCTCAAGATTGCTTTGGCTATTCGGGGTCTTTTGTGTTTCCATACAAATTGTGAAATTTTTTCTTCTAGTTCTGTGAAAAATGCCCGTGGTAGTTTGATAGGGATTGCCTTGAATCTGTAGATTGCTTTGGGTAGTATAGTCATTTCCACAATGTTGATTCTTCCAATCCAAGAACATGGTATATCTCTCCATCTGTTTGTATCATCTTTAATTTCTTTCATCAGTGTCTTATAGTTTTCTGCATACAGGTCTTTTGTCTCCTTACCTAGGTTTCTTCCTAGATATTTTATTCTTTATGTTGCAGTGGTAAATGGGAGTGTTTCCTTAATTTTACTTTCAGATTTGTCATCATTAGTGTATAGGAATGCAAGAGATTTCTGTGCATTAATTTTGTATCCTGCTACTTTACCAAATTCATTGATTAGCTCTAGTAGTTTTCTGGTAGCATCTTTAGGATTCTCTACGTATGGTATCATGTCATCTGAAAACAGTGACCGTTTTACTTCTTCTTTTCCAATTTGGATTCCTTTTATTTCTTTTTCTTCTCTGATTGCTGTGGCTAAAACTTACAAAACTATGTTGAATCATAGTGGTGAGAGTGGACAACCTTGTCTTGTTCCTGATCTTAGTGGAAATGGTTTCAGTTTTTCACCATTGAGAAGGATGCTGGCTGTGAGTTTGTCATATTTGGCCCTTATTATGTTGAGGTTAAGTTCCCTCTATGCCTACTTTCTGGAGGGTTTTTATCGTAAATGGGTGTTGAATTTTGTCAAAAGCTTTTTCTGCATCTCTTGAGATGATCATATGTTTTTTATCCTTCAATTTGTTAATATGGTGTATCACATTGATTGATTTGTGTATATTGAAGAATTCTTGCATTTTTGGGATAAACCCCGCTTGATCATGGTGTATGATCCTTTTAATGTGCTGTTGGATCCTGTTTGCTAGTATTTTATTGAGGATTTTTGCATCTATGTTCATCAGTGATATTGGCCTGCAGTTTTCTTTTTTTGTGACATCTTTGTCTGGTAATGGTATCAGGGTGATGGTGGTCTCGTAGAATGAGTTTGGGAGTGTTCCTCCCTCTGCTATATTTTGGAAGTGTTTGAGAAGGATAGGTGTTAGCTCTCTCTCAATGTTTGATAGAATTCACCTGTGAATCCATCTGGTCCTGGGCTTTTGTTTGTTGGAAGATTTTTAATCACAGTCTCAATTTCAGTGCTTGTGGTTGGTCTGTTTATATTTTCTATTTCTTCCTGGTTCAATCTCAGAAGGTTGTTCTTTTCTAAGAATTTGTGCATTTCTTCCAGGTTGTCCATTTTATTGGCATATAGTTGCTTTTATTAATCTGTCATGATCCTTTGTATTTCTGCAGCTTCAGTTGTTACTTCTCCCTTTTCATTTCTAATTCTGTTGATTTGAATCTTCTCCCTTTTTTCTTAACGAGTCTCACTAATGGTTTTTCAATTTTGTTTCTCTTCTCATAGAACCAGCTTTTAGTTTTATTGATCTTTGCTCTTGTCTCCTTCATTTCTTTTTCATTTATTCCTGATCTAATCTTTATGATTTATTTCCTTTTGCTAACTTTGGGGTTTTTTCTGTTCTTCTTTTTCTAATTGCTTTAGGTGTAAGGTTAGGTTGCTTATTTGAGATATTTCTTGTTTCTTGAGGTAGGATTGTATTGCTATAAACTTCCCTCTTAGGACTGCTTTTGCTGCCTCCCATAGGTTTTGGGTCATTGTGTTTTCATTGTTATTTGTTTTTAGGTATTTTTTGATTTTCTCTTTGATTTCTTCAGTGGTCTCTTGGTTATTTAGTAGTGTATTGTTTAGCCTTCATGTGTTTGTATTTTTTACAGATTTTTTTTCCTGTAATTGATATCTAGTCTCATAGCATTGTGGTCAGAAAAGATTCTTGATATGAATTTCAATTTTCTTAAATTTACCAAGGCTTGATTTGTGACCCAAGATATGATCTATCCTGGAGAATGTTCCATGAGCTCTTGAGAAGAAAATGTATTCTGTTGTTTTTGGATGGAATGCCCTATAAATATAAATTAAGTACATGGTTTTTAATGTATCATTTAAAGCTTGTGCTTCCTTATTTATTTTCATCTTGGATGATCTGCCTGTTGGTGAAAGAGGGGGGGAGGGGTTAAAGCCCGCTACTATGATTGCGTTATTGTTGATCTCCCCTTTTATTGTTGTTAGCATTTGCGTTACGTATTGAGGTGCCCCTATTTTGGGTGCATAAATATTTACAATTGTTATATCTTCTTCTTGGATTGATCCCTTTATCATTATGTATTGTCCTTCTTTGTCTCTTATAATAGTCTTTATTTTAAAGTCAATTTTGTCTGATATGAGAATTGCTACACCAGCTTTCTTTTGGTTTCCATTTGCATGGAATATCTTTTTCCATCCCCTCACTTTCAGTCTGTATGTCTCCCTAGGTCTGAAGTGGGTCTCTTGTAGACAGCATATATATGGGTCTTGTTTTTGTATCCTTTCAGACAGTCTGTGTCTTTTGGTGGGAGGATTTGATCCATTTACATTTAAGGTAGTTATCAATATCTGTGTTCCTATTACCATTTTCTTAATTATTTTAGGTTTCTTATTGTAGGTCTTTTCCTTCTCTTGTGTTTCCTGCCTAGAGAAATTCCTTTAGCATTTGTTGTAAAGCTTGTTTGGTGGTGCTGAATTCTCTTAGCTTTTGCTTGTCTGTAAAGGTTTTAATTTCTCCGTCGAAACTGAATTGGATCCTTGCCGGGTAGAGTAATCTTGGTGGTAGGTTTTTCCCTTTTCATCATTTTAGATATGTCTTGCCGTTCCCTTCTGGCTTGCAGAGTTTCTGCGGAAAGATCAGCTGTTAACCTTATGGGGAATCCCTTGTATGTTATTTGTTGCTTTTCCCTTGCTTCTTTTAATATTCTTCCTTTTTATTTAATTTTTCAAAGTTTGATTAATATGTGTCTTGGCATGTTTCTCCTTGGATTTATCCTCTATGGACTCTCTGTGCTTCCTGGACTAGATTGACTATTTCCTTTCCCACATTAAGGAAGTTTTCAGCTATAATCTCTTCAAATATGTTCTCAGTCCCTTTCCTTTTCTCTTCTTCTTCTGGGACCCCTATAATTTGAATATTGTTGTGTTTAACGTTGCCCCAGAGGTTTCTGAGGCTGTCCTCAATTCTTTTCATTCTTTTTTCTTTATTACGCTCTGCAGTAGTTATTTCCACTATTTTATCTTCCACATCACTTATCCATTTTTCTGCATCAGTTATTCTGCTATTGATTCCTTCTAGAGAATTTTTAATTTCATTTATTGTGTTGTTCATCATTATTTGTTTGCTCTTTAATTCCTCCAGGTCCTTGTTAAAAGTTTCTTGTATTTTCTCCATTCTATTTCCAAGATTTTGGATCATCTTTAGTCTCATTACTCTGAATTCTTTTTCAGGTAGACTGCCTATTTCCTTTTCATTTGTTTGGTCTAGTGGGTTTTTTTTTTTAAATTTATTTATTTTATTTATTTTTGCTGTGTTGGGTCTTCATTTCTGTGCGAGGGCTTTCTCTAGTTGTGGTGAGCGGGGGCCACTCTTCATCATGGTGCACGGGCCTCTCACTATCACGGCCTCTGTTGTTGCGGAGCACAGGCTCCAGTCGCGCAAGCTCAGTAGTTGTGGCTCACGGGCCCAGTTGCGCCACGGCATGTGGGATCTTCCCAGACCAGGGCTTGAACCCATGTCCCCTGCATTGGCAGGCAGATTCTCAACCACTGCGCCATGAGGGAAGCCCGGTCTAGTGGTTTTTATCTTGCTTCTTCATCTGCTTTGTATTTCCCTGTCTCTCATTTTGCTTAACTCACTGTGTTTGGGGTCTCCTTTTCGAAGGGTTCAGGTTTGTAGTTCCCGTTGTTTTTGGTGTCTGCCCCTGTGGCTAAGGTTGGTTCAGTGGGTCATCTAGGCTTCCTGGTGGAGGGGACTAGTTCCTGTGTTCTGGTGGGTGAGGATGTATCTTGTCTTTCTGGTGGGCAGGACCATGTCCGGTGGTGTGTTTTGGGGTGTCTGTGACCTTATTATTATTTTATGCAGCCTCTCTTCTAATGGATGGGGTTGTGTTCCTGTCTTGCTAGTTCTTTGGCATAGGGTGTCCAGCACTGTAGCTTGCTGGTTGTTGAGTGGAGCTGGTTCTTAGCATTGAGATGGAGATCTCTGGGAGAGCTTTCACTGTTTGATATTACATGGAGTTTGGAGGTCTCTGATAGACCAGTGTCCTGAACTCAGCTCTCCCACCCCAACGGCTCACACCTGACACCCTGCCGGAGCACAAAGACCCTGTTAGCAACATGGCTCAGAAGAAAAGTGAGAACAAAAGAAAGAAAGAAAGAAGAAAATAAAATAGTAGGAAATAAAGTTATTAAATAAAAATTTAAAAATTATTAAAAATAAAAATATTAAAAAGTAATTTAAAAAAAACCAAGAAAAACAACAACAAAAAAAAGGATAAACAGAACCCTAGGACAAATGGTAAAATAAAGCTATACAGACAAAATCACACAACGAAGCATACACATACACACTCACAAAAAGAGAAAAAGGAAAAACAAATATATATATTGTTGCTCCCAAAGTCCAGTGCCTCAAATTTGGGTTGATTCGTTGTCTATGCAGGTATTCCACAGATGCAGGGTACATCAAGTTGAATGTGGAGATTTAATCCACTGCTCCTGAGGCTGCTGGGAAAAATTTCCCTTTCCCTTCTTTGTTTGCACAGTTCCTGGGGTTCAGCTTTTGATTGGTCCCGCCTCTGCATGTAGGTCTCCTGAGGGCATCTGTTTCCCACCCAGATAGAACAGTGCTAAAGTAGCAGTTGATTAGGGGGCTCTCTCAGGCTGGGGGGAGAGAGGGGTACGGAATGCAGAGAGAGCCTGCGGCGGAAGAGGCCAGCATGATGTTGCAACAACCTGAGGCATGCCATGTGTTCTCCCGGGGAAGTTGTCCTGGATCATGGGACCCTGGCAGTGACGGGCTACACAGGCTCCTGGGAGGGGAGGTATGGATAGTGACCTGTGCTTGTACACAGGCTTCTTTTTGGCTGCAGTAGCAGCCTTAGCATTTCATGCCTGTCTCTGGGGTCTGTGCTGATAGCCGTGGCGCACGCCCGCCTCTGGAGCTCGTTTAGGTAGTGCTCTGAATCCCCTCTCCTCACGCACCCTTAAACAGTGGTCTCTTGCCTCTTCAGCAGCTCCGGACTTTTTCCCTGACTCCTTCCTGGCTAGCTGTGGCGCACTAGCCCCCTTCAGGCTGTTTTCACCCAGTCATCCCCAGTCCTCTCCCTGGGATCTGACCTCCAAAGGAGCTGGAGCCTCAGGTCCCATCCCCCCCACCCATCCCGACGGGTGAGCAGACAAGCCTCTCGGGCTGGTGAGTGCTGGTTGGCACTGATCCCCTGTGTGGGAATCTCTCCACTTTGCCCTCTGCACCCCTGTTGCTGAGCTCTCCTCCGTGGCTCCGAAGCTTCCTCCCCCACCACCACCGTCTCCGCCAGTGAAGGGGCTTCCTAGTGTGTGGAAACTTTTCCTCCTTCACAGCTCCCTCCCAGAGGTGCAGGTCCCGTCCCTATTCTTTTGTGTCTGTTTTTTCTTTTTTCTTTTGCCCTACCCAGGTACGTGGGGAGTTTCTTGCCTTTTGGGAAATCTGAAGTCTTCTGCCAGCATTCAGTGGGTGTTCTGTAGGAGTTGTTCCACGTGTAGATGCGTTTCTGATGTATTTGTGGGGAGGAAGGTGATCTCCAAGTCTTACTGCTCTGCCATCTTGAAGGTCTCCCATGAATGAATTCTTGTGCTAGCTTCCCATACTATGTCACATTCCCTCTCATCAACTCAAGGACATTGTTCCAGCAGTTCCCCCACCTCCCTTGCATTGCCATTTTTTTCCATCTCCACGATGACTTTTCCATCAGTAAACACAAATGCTCTATGTCTCATTTTAGAAACAAATAAAATCAAAACGTACAGAAAAACGTATCACTTCCTTCTCATTCTGGCCCAACTAAATATACCTCTCTGCACAGTAAGAGACAAAAAATAATTTTCTGTAAATTTTTTTAAGAAGTGTTCTTCAACATCTAGTCTTCCATTCTCTTGACCCTGCCTATTCTTATTTGAACTCAACCCCTGTGTTGTTAAAGCCAGTGGTGGGTTCTCAGACTTTATCTTACCTAACTATCTGAAATATTTGTTGATCGCTCCTTTCTCCTTGAAGCAGTTTTTTTTGTTTGTTTTGTTTTGTTTTAATTTGGCTTAAAGGATACCACATTCTGCTCTTTCTCATCTTACTACTCTGGCCATTAGTTTTCTGTCTCCCTTATAAATTTTTTCTCATCTCCCTGATCTCTTAATGTTGGAGTGTCCCAGCACAGAATCCTTTTAGTTCCTTCTTTTTCTTTATACATTCACTTATTGGGGGATTTCATCAAGTCTTGAGGCTTTTAGTATTCATCTGTAAGCTAATTAATCCAATATGTATATCTACAGTACCTCCCTTCTCAACTCTAGACTCATATAAACAACTGACTTCCAGAATATCTCATGCTGGCCATCTAAAGAGCATCTCAAACTTGAGATTTTAAAAATCGAGATCATAATCACTCCTCCTCTACCACCATCCACAAAAGCCTACTCCTCCATAATGGACAACTTCCTCTTCCATTTGCTTTGGCTAAAACCTTTGGAGACATCCTTTACTCTTCTAAGTTTATCATATTGCATATTCTGTTGGCAAAATCTGTTGCTCTACCCTCAAAATATATCCCATATCTCACTGTGTTTCCCAACCTCTACTGCTAAAGCACCGTCCCAAGCTACTATTCCATCTCCTCCTATTTTATTGCAATGGCTTCCAACTGGCTTTGTTGCTTTCTCTTTTGCCTGCCTTTGGTCTATTTTTAACAGAGCCACAACAGTAATATTGTTTAAAAGTAGTTTAGATCATATCACCTAAGATCATGTCAATTAAATACAATGGCTTCCCACATCATGAGATTAAAAAATAATATCCCTACAAATCACCCAGAAGCCTCCACACAATGTATTTCTTCTCTGTTCAGCATTGCTCTTTGACATTTCCCTCTTTGTTGCTTACTCCTCACCACCTATATCAGCCTCATTACTATTTCTCACTCATTTTAAGCAGAGTAAATACTCAAGGTCTTTGCCCTTGTCCTTCCCTCTGTCTGAAACACTCTTCCCAGACATTGACGTGAATTTCTCCTTCACTTCCTTCAGATCTTTACTCAGATGACACTATCTGAGTGAAGCCAAACCTAGCCACTCTATCACAAATTGCACATATGCTGAACTTCATATTCATCCTCTTGCTTTATTTTTCTTCAGAGCATTCATCATCTTCTCACATATATTATATCTTTATTAGTTATTTGTTGTCTTTTTATCCACTACATAAGCTTTTTGAGGAGAGGGATTTTGCTTTGCTTTGTCTCCTGTTATGATATCAGTACCAAGAACATGGGGTTTCTCAATAGATGCTCATTATGTATTTGTTGAATGAATGATAGCAAGATACCATGAAGTTGCAGCAGAATATAATCTGACTTAGTCCTTAATCAAAGTTTAAATCTCTTAGGGGAGTTTCTGATACAGTATGATAAGAAAGGAAATAAATGATAAATTCAAAACACTCTATGATGGAAGAGTTAAAAGTGAGCCATTCTTGGAATTCAAATTGTGGAGTCTGTCAATGAAAATATTTGACCCAGAGCTAGGCAAGAGTAATAGCACTAAAAATCTATCATGTGTGAATCAAGTTACTCATGATGATTTATTATAACATATCACTTTGTATTTATTCCAAGGAAAATGTATCCAAGGGAGCATCTCTTCCTGTGGGTGGGTAAGAATTCAAATCTTGAATGGAGAATTATTATTTTAATATTTTATCTATTTCATTGCTTACAATGTGTGCCATATATCTGAGTGACTGATAGAGTGCTTTGCACAGAACAGTTGATCATGACGTAGAGCTTAGCATGTAATCAAGATCTTAGGGGACTGCATGGACGACTTTAAGGGAGCAAATGGGAGAGGTCATACTCTGTACATAGTTTAAATCAATACAGAATGTCTGCTTGGTTGATGAATTAGTGGGCATCAGAACCTTGGAATAAGAGCAGTACAAAAGATTAAGATATGTTAGAAAGAAACATGTCTTAGAAAAGGAGATTTCAAAAAAATTTCATAGAATAAAAAGTTAATTTTCAAACCAGAAATTTCAAGGAAAGATTAGCTTGAGGAAGTTAGTTCTTTATTTTAATTACACATATATTGTGATGATTAACATATTGTGTGACATCTAAAGAATCTGAAGTATCAACATGGAACTCTCTGGTAATTTACAATTATTTTTTATTGAATATAGTTGATTTACAATGTTGTGTTAATTTCTGCAGTACAGCAAAGTGATTCAGTTATACATGTACATACATTCTTTTTTATATTATTTTCCATTATGGTTTATCATAGGATATTGAATATAGTTTTCTGTACTATACAATAAGACCTTGTTGTTTATCCATTCTATTAACATATATAAAAGCTTACCTCTGCTAACCCCAACCTCCCACTCCATGCCTCCTCCTACATCCTCCCCCTTGGCAACCACCAGTCTGTTCTCTATGTCTTTGATTCTGTTTCTGTTTTATAGATATGTTCATTTGTGTCATACTTTAGATTCCACATATAAGTGATATCATATGGTATTTGTCTTTTTCTTTCTGACTTACTTCACTCAGTTTGATAATCTTTAGTTGCATCCATGTTGCCGCAAATAGTATTATTTCATTCTTTTTTATGGCTGAGTAGTGTATTCCATTGTATATATGTAACACATCTTCTTTATCCATTCATCTGTAGATGGGCATTTAGGTTGCTTCCATGTCTTGGTTATTGTGAATAGTGCTGCTATGAACATAGGGGTGCACATGTCTTTTTGGATTAGAGTTTTGTCTGGATATATGCCCAGGAGTGCGATTGCTGGATCATATGGTAATTCTATTTTTAGTTTCCCAAGGAACCTCCATACTGTTTTCCACAGTGACTGCACCAACTTACAGTCCCACCAACAGTGTAGGAGCGTTCCCTTTTCTCCACGCCCTCTCCAGTATGTGTTATTTGTAGACTTTTTAATGATGCCATTTTGACTGGTGTGAGTTGGTACCTAGTAGTTTTGATTTGCATTTCTCTAATAATTAGTGATGTTGAGCATCTTTTCATGTGCCTATTGGCCATCTGTATTTCTTTAGAGAAATGTAATTTAGGTCTTCTTCCCATTTTTTGATTGGGTTGTTTGTTTGTTTGTTTGTTTGTTGTTATTGAGTAGTATGAGCTGATTGTATATTTTGGAAATTAAGCCTTTGTTGGTCGCATTGTTTGCAAATATATTGTCCCATTCTGTAGGTTGTCTTTTCATTTTGTTTATGGTTTCCTTTGCTGTGCAAGAGCTTGTAAGTTTGATTAGGACCCACTTGTTTACTTTTGTTTTTATTTCTATTGCCTTGGGAGACTGACCTAAGAAAACATTGCTATGACTTACATCAGAGAATGTTTTGCCTATGATCTCTTCCAGGACTTTTATGGTGTCATGTCTTATGTTTAAGTCTTTAAGCCATTTTGAGTTTATTTTTGTGTATGGTGAGAAGTTGTGTTCTAACTTCATTGATTTACATGTGGCTGTCCAACACTCCCAACGCCACTTGCTGAAGAGACTGTCTTTTTCCCATTGTATATTCTTGCCTTCTTTGTCAAAGATTATGGGTTTATTTCTGGGCTGTCTATTCTGTTCCATTGATTCATAAGTCTGTTTTTGTGTCAATACCATGCTGTTTTGATTACTGTAGCTTTATAGTATTGTTTGAAGTCTGGGAGTGTTATGCCTCCCACTTTGTTCTTTTTCTTCAGGATTGCTTTGGCAATTCCGGGTCTTTTATGGTTCCATATGAATTTTAGGATTATTTGTTTTAGTTCTGTGAAAGATGTCATGGGTAATCTGATAGGGATCACATTAAATCTGTAGATTGCTTTGGGTAGTATGGCCATTTTAACAATATTAATTCTTCCAATCCAAGAGCAAGGGATATCCTTACATTTCTTTGAATCATCTTCAGTTTCCTTTATTGTTTTATAGTTCTCAGCATATAAGTCTTTCACCTCCTTGGTCAGGTTTATTCCTAAGTATTTTATTTTGGGGGGTGCAATTTTAAAAAGTTTTTTTTTTTTTCACTCCCCTTCTGTTATTTCATTGTTGGTGTAAAGAAATGTAACTGATTTCTGTATGTTAATCTCGTATCCTGCTGCCTTGCTGAATTCGTTTATCAGTGTTAGTAGATTTTGTGTGGAGTCTTTAGGGTTTTCTATATATAGTATCATATTATCTGCATGTGATGAAAATTTTACCTCTTCCCTTCCAATTTGGATACCTTTTTTTTTTTTTTCATGTCTGATTGCTGTGGCTAGGACTTTCAAAACTATGTTGAACAGAAGAGGTGAGAGTGGGCACCCTTGTTCCAAATTTTAGTGGGAATGCTTTCAGCTTTTCACCATTGAGCATTATATTGGCTATGAGTTTGTCATAAATAGCATTTATTATATTGAGATATATTCCCTCTATACCCACTTTGGTAAGAATTTTTATCATGAATGGATGTTGAATTTTGTCAAATGCTTTTTCTTCATCTACTGAGATGATCATGTGGTTTTTGTCTTTTATTTATGTGGTGTATCACATTGATTGATTTGCGTGTTTTGAACCATCCTGGTGAACTTGGGATGAATCCCACTTGGTCGTGGTGTATGATTTTTTTAATGAGTTGTTGGATTCAATTTGCTAATATTTTCTTGAGAATTTTTACATCTATATTCATCAAAGATATTGGCCTGTAATTTTCCTTTGTGGTGGTGTCTTTGTCTGGTTTTGGTATCAGGATGATGGTGGCTTCATAGAATGTCTTTGGGAGTGTTCCCTCCTCTTCAACTTTTTGGAAGAGTTTGAAAAGGATCAGTATAAGTTCCTCTTTGAATGTTTAATAGAATTTGCCTGTGAAGCCATCTGGTCCTGCACTTTTGTTTGTAAGGAGTTTTCTAATTACAGATTCTGTTTCACTTCTAGTGATTGGTCGGTTCAAATTATCTATTTTTTCTTGATTCAGTTCTTGTGGCTTGTATGTTTCTAGAAACTCGTCCATTTCTTCTGGGTTGTTGAATTTGTTGGCATATAGTTGTTCATAGTGTTCCCTTATGTTTTTTTGTATTTCTGTGGTATCAGTTGTTATGTCTCCTTATTCATCTCCCATTTTGTTTATTTAGGTTCTCTCTCTTTTCTTCTTGGTGAGCCTGGACATAGATTTGTCAATCTTGTTTATCCTTTCAGAGAACCAGCTCTTGGTTTTATTGATTTTTTTTTCTATTTTATTTATTTCCTCTCTGATCTTTATTATTTCCTTCCTTCTGCTGACTTTAAGTTTTGTTTGTTCTTCTTTTCTAATTCTTTTAAGTGGTAGGTTAGGTTGTTTATTTGAGGTTTTTCTTGTTTTTTTTTGAGGAAGGCCTGTATCGCTATGAACTTCCCTCTAAGAACTGCTTTTGCTGCATCTTATAGATTTTGTTTGGTTGTGTTTTTTTTTTTTTTTTTTAATCATTCAAAACGTGTTTTTAGTACCTACAACTTGCATGGTACCAAGTACCAAGGGTACCATTGTGAACCAGAAATACACATCCATGACCTTATGAAACGTATATTCATTCAAATATGTAATCATGAAAGTGTTACTCTGATTGATTAAAGCAGCAAGTCTAGTTCTTTAATGACCTGTGGTCAAGTTACAAGAATATACACATAAATTAGATGTCATGTCCCTTCCATGATTTGTCTCCAAATCACTTTCCTAATAGCATGTGCAATCATATTTATACATGAAAGCTGTTCTAGCCAAATCTGGACTGCTGAATTTTCTAGACAACACCATGCCTTTTTGCCATTCTTTTTTTTTTTTATTCAAACAGAAAGTCACAAAAATTATAATCATCCTCATCAGTTCACTCAGTCCCATGTAATTAATTTTTTTTTCATCTTGATCTTTTGTTAGCACTTTTATGAATTCATCAGTTTTCCATTAGAGTTCTGAAAATGCTTGTTTATTCAGTTCAGCAGTATAGTCAGTTACCAGAAACTTGTACTTGTCAGAGTCTTTTCCATGAATTCCTTGAACATGAAACCCTTTTATAGGAACATTTCTGCAAAAGCATCAGAGTACACCCAGAACTGTCTGTAAATGACAAAACACTTAAAAATGACCACCATTAAAGATTTGATGAAAGTTCATAATCATGCAATTGACAAGGAAATTTAGTTACTTCTGAGATATACATTTTAAAGTAATCACTAGAATTATGACTTATAACATTATACCAGAACATGTAAGATTTTTAGAAATTTCATGTAATGTCTGAAACATTTATATTTACATATTTCCACACAAATAACCAAAAGAAAGTTTAGTATTAGTTGTTTTGTTTGTTTGTTTGCTTGCTTTTTTATACTGCAGGTTCTTGTTAGTCATCAATTTTATACACATCGGTGTATACATGTCAATCCCAATCGCCCATTTCAGCACACCACCATCCCCACCCCACCACTTTTTTCCCCCCTTGGTGTCCATACGTTTGTTCTCTACATCTGTGACTCAACTTCTGCCATGCAAACCGGTTCATCTGTACCATATTTCTAGGTTCCACATACGTGCATTAATATACGATATTTGTTTTTCTCTTTCTGACTTACTTCACTCTGTATGACAGTCTCTAGATCCATCCATGTCTCAACAAATGACTCAGTTTCGTTCATTTCTATGGCTGAGTAATATTCCACTGTATATATGTACCGCATCTTCTTTATCCATTCGTCTGTTGATGGGCATTTAGGTTGCTTCCATGACCTGGCTATTGTAAACAGGGCTGCAATGAACATTGGGGTGCATGTGTCTTTTTGAATTATGGTTTTCTCTGGGTATATGCCCAGTAGTGGGATTGCTGGGCCATATGGTAGTTCTATTTTTCGTTTTTTAAGGAACCTCCATACTGTTCTCCATAGTGGCTGTATCAATTTACACTCCCACCAACAGTGCAAGAGGGTGCCCTTTTCTCCACAGCCTCTCTAGCATTTGTTGTTTGTAGATTTTCTGATGATGCCCATTCTAATTGGTGTGAGGTGATGCCTCATAGTAGTTTTGATTTGCATTTCTCTAATAATTAGTGACGTTGAGCAGATTTTCATGTGCTTCTTGGCCATCTGTATGTCTTCTTTGGAGAAATGTCTATTTAGGTCTTCTGCCCATTTGTGGATTGGGCTGATTTTTTAAAAATATTGAGTTGCATGAGCTGTTTGTATATTTTGGAGATTAATCCTTTGTCCATTGATTCATTTGCAAATATTTTCTCCCATTCGGAGGGTTGTCTTTTCGTCTTGTTTATGGTTTCCTTTGCTGTGCAAAAGCTTTTAAGTTTCATTAGGTGACATTTGTTTATTTTTCTTTTTATTTCCATTACTCTAGGAGGTGGATCAAAAAAGATCTTGCTGTGATTTATGACAAAGAGTGTTCTTCCTATGTTTTCCTCTAAGAGTTTTATAGTGTCTGGTCTTACATTTAGGTCTCAAATCCATTTTGAATTTATTTTTGTGTATGGTGTTAGGGAGTGGTCTAATTTCATTCTTTTACATGTAGCTGTCCAGTTTTCCCAGCACCACTTATTGAAGAGATTGTCTTTTCTCCATTGTATATCTTTGCCTCCTTTGTCATAGATTAGTTGACTAGCGTGGGTTTATCTCTGGGCTTTCTATCTTGTTCCATTGATCTATGTTGCTGTTTTTGTGCCAGTACCATATTGTCTTGATTACTGTAGCTTTGTAGTATAGTCCAAAGTCAGGGAGTCTGATTCCTCCAGCTCCGTTTTTATCCCTCAAGATTGTTTTGGCTATTCAGGGTCTTTTGTGTCTCCATACAAATTTTAAGATGATTTGTTCTAGTTCCGTAAAAAAATGCCATTGGTAATTTGATAGGGATTGCATTGGATCTGTAGATTGCTTTGGGTGGTACAGTCATTTTCACAATGTTGATTCTTCCAATCCAAGAACATGGTATATCTCTCCATCTGTTGGTATCATCTTTAATTTCCTTCATTAGTGTTTTATAGTTTTCTGCATACAGGTCTTTTGACTCCCTAGGTAGGTTTATTCCTAGGTATTTTATTCTTTTTGTTGCAATGGTAAATGGGAGTGTTTCCATAATTTCTCTTTCAGATTTTTCATCATTAGTGTATAGGAATGCAAGAGATTTTGGTGCATTAATTTTGTATCCTGCAACTTTACCAAATTCATTGATTAGCTCTAGTAGTTTTCTGGTGGCATTTTTAGGATTCTCTATGTATAATATCATGTCATCTGCAAACACTGACAGCTTTACTTCTTCTTTTCCAATTTGTATTCCTTTTATTTCTTTTTCTTCTGTGATTGCCGTGGCTAGGACTTCCAGAACTATGTTGAATAATAGTGGTGAGAGTGGACATCCTTGTCTTGTTCCTGATCTTAGAGGAAGTGCTTTCAGTTTTTCACCACTGAGAATGATGTTTGCTGTAGCTTTGTCATATGTGGCCTTTATTATGTTGAGGTAGGTTCCCTCTATGCCCACTTTCTGGAGGGTTTTTATCATAAATGGGTGTTGAATTTTGTCAACAACTTTTTCTGCATCTATTGAGATGATCATATGGTTTTTATTCTTCAATTTGTTAATATGGTGTATCACATTGATTGATTTGCGTATATTGAAGAATCCACTTGATCCTGGTGTATGATCCTTTTAATGTGTTGTTGGATTCTGTTTGCTAGTATTTTGTTGAGGATTTTTGCATCTGTATTCATCAGTGATATTGGTCTGTAATTTTCTTTTTTTGTAGTATCTTTGTCTGGTTTTGGTATCAGGGTGATGGTGGCCTCATAGAATGAGTTTGGGAGTGTTCCTTATATTCTTAAAATTACTGAGCCTTAAAAAACAAACAAACAAACAAACAAACAAACAAAAATTACTGAGCCTTGATTTGTGACCAAAGATGTGATCTATCCTGGAGAATGTTCCGTGTGCACTTGAGAAGGATGTATATTCTATTTCTTTTTTTTTTTGGATGTAATATCCTGAAAATACCAATTAAGTCTAACTGTTCCATTGTATCATTTAGGATCTTATTGATTCTCTGTTGCCTTATTGATTCTCTGTCTAGAAGATCTGTGTATTGATGTGAGTGGCATGTTAAAGTCTCCTACTATTATTGTGTTCCTGTCAATTTCTCCCTTTATGTCTGTTGGTATTTGTTTTATGTATTTTGGTGCTCCAGTATTGGCTGTATATATGTTGACAAGTGTAGAAATCCTCTTCTTGTATTGATACTTTTATCATTATATAGTGTCCTTCTTTATCTTTCTTTATGGCCTTTGTTTTAAAGTCTATTTTGTCTGATATGAGTATTGTGACCCCCCCCCCCCACTTTCTTGTCATTTCCATTTGCATAAAATATCTTTTTCCATCCCCTCACTTTCAATCTATGTGTGTCCTTTGCCCTAAAGTGGATCTCTTGTAGGCAGCATATTGTAGGCTCTTATTTTTTTTTTTTCCCAGTCTACCACTCTGTCTTTTGATTGAAGCATTTAGTCCATTGACATTTAAGGTAATTGTTGATAGATATGTATTTACTGCAGTTTAAACCTAGTTTTCCCATTGATTTTATATTTCTTCTTTGTCCTTCTCTTTTTCTTTTTGTTTTGCCTTTTGTGGTTTGATGATTTTCTTTTGTATTATAATTATGTTCTTTTCAGTTTTTGTGATCTGGTAATTTACAACTGAAGTGAGATGTAGACAAATTGGAAGGAGGAATACAAAATCGAAGCCAAGGAGTAAAGAGTGGCATTATGTAAATATAATAATTATCTGAACGAGGAAAGCCAAAATTAAGCTAAGTTTTTAGAAAATCATACACAAATAATTTAATTGGTTTTAAAGATCTGCTTGGAACAAAGCATCAATATATATTAGATCATTTGCTTTTGAAAAAATTGAACACACAGCCATAACACAGAGAAAGAATACTATTCAATTCCAGTTCTGCCTCTGTGCTATTAAGGATAGTGGCTTTAAACTGCAAAACAAAACAACCATAGTTAAAGCTATCTGAAAGCTAAGATAAGTAAAAGAAGGTGTATTTCTAGTTTTGGGGCAGTAGAGAAAGACTCACTGGGAAGGGTTTATCATAACTGTAATGAATTCAGGAGAAATTTTTGCCTAAGTTCAAACATTTTACTCTGGACAGACCTAAAAGAGAAAGCTCCTATAAAGTGAATGACACCATTTAAGGTTCTCCTTTTTTTGTACACTTCTTAAGGCTTCCAGTCTTAGGTGAATAACATCTCATGTAAATCTAAGGTGTCTTGATATCTGGAGCCATCCTGTCTACATTTTTAAGATTGTTTCTTTCTAAGAAAGTATATTTTCCATCATGGTGTTTAACTCACCAATTCATTCCAGCAATAGTTATACTGTTGACCCTTGAACAACTTAATTCATATATAATTTATAGTGGCCTCTCTGTATTTGAGGTTCCTCCACATCTTCAACCATCCACAGGCCATGTAGCACTGTAGTATTTACTATTGAAAAATATTTTTGTATAAGTAGATTCACTTAGTTCAAACCCAAGCTCTTCAAGGATCACCAGTAAAACCATATTTATTTTCCTCATTTACTTTAAGTTGACATTATTTTTTTACCTGGGAGAGTGATTTTCCTTCTGTATGGACCTGAAACCATGGAGCAATGGTGAAGCAGCACTCCACAGTGGTATTTGGTGTCAGCTGTGAGTTGTGGTGTCGAGGACAATGGCTGTGGATAGATAGCATCTCCCTAGGTTGCCAATCACCTTTTCCAGACTGTATAAACTAGAGGATTCTTGCATGTTCTAGGGAAGGATTTTAGAAGTGGAGGCTAGAGTATGTGAAAGATGCTTTCTGCCTCTGTGGAGTGTGCACTCTGGAGTTGGTATTAATTTGAGTTGCAAGACACCTGAGGTGTGAATTAGTACACTCCCCAAATTGAAAAGGCATTAATAGCATTAACACCTGTAGTGGTTGATTATTTGCCATATCTTCTTCCTCTTCCAAAGTTTTATAATATTCAGCGAAAAAAAGAGATTAATTACCACTTGTGCTCCAAACTTCTTAAGTTTTCTACCCAGACAGAAAAAAAATTAAAGTCATATCCTAGCTTTATTTAGATTATACATGTTATTTCAGCATGATTTCAGATTCTGCAGTTTGGCACTCAAAATTTTTCTCTTTGGTCAATGAAAGTCAGAGAATTTCCTAGTTAACCCTGTGAATGGCTCAAGTCAGTTAGCTTCATAGTGACAGTTTTGTAAAGCTTTAGATCACTCAACTAAAGTTGTAAACTTAGATAATTTTTTATTGACCTTTTAAGTTTACTTCATTATTTTCTTGTTCTTAAGAAAATTTTCAAAAGGAAAAATAGCTCTTATTACCTAGATATCTATTGTAATTATTAAGAAAGATATACTGTTATGGTATGTTGTTTGGCTCAATGGTTTAAAATAAATCTGGAAGTGTAATTGCTGTCCGAGATGGAACACAAAATTAAAGTCAATTTTTAAAAATTTAATGAATGCTCTTAGTCATTGTCACTTGGTTAAGGTCCTTTTATAAAATTAAGTCTCTTTATGCTGCTTATTTGTGCTCTTCTAAGGGAGACATTTCTAAGACTAATAAAGATTATACACCTGTTAGAGAGAAATTTTGGTTAGTGAATTGAAGACAGGGTTATAAATCCAAATTTAATTAGCAGATACTCTTGAAGTGATTATCTGCTGCTATGGATGTTTCTCATTATCTGAACTAAAGGGTAGGTTAAAAGAAAAGTGTGAGAAAATCCTTTTGCTGATGGTCTCTCTTCATTTAGAAAGTGATAGAATCTTTGGCAGTTGTTCAGAAAGCATTTAATTTATTGGCTTAAAAAATGAATTAATAGTTATGTTTGTAATCATCAACTGGACCCAAACAAAATTTCTAATTTATTGTTTATTAAAAAGTAATTTATAAAGAGTATTTAGCCAACAAAATTGTAATTGCACCTTTTCTGCATGTCTTAAAACAATAAATTAAGAAGTAATAAAGTCCTGCTCATTGTGGAATAGCTTGGGACAGGAGGGAACCCTGTGAAGCAGGTTCTGCTATAAAGTCCAGGGTAGAGGTGAGAATTATAAAGGTCTAAGCCCTGAACCCAGATTGAAGCTTCACCTTTGGCCTCATGACTTCCCTTCCGTGATATGGTTTATCACAGGATATTGAATATAGTTCCCTGTGCTATACAATAGGACCTTGTTGTTTTTGCATCCTATATATACTAGTTTGCATCTGCTAATCCCAAACTTCATTCCATATGCCTTTCCTCATTGCTGATTTTGTTTTATATACCTTTACTGCAATAAATCCTGGCTATATGCTGAGGCCTGTGTGTCCTTCTAATGAATGGCTGAAACTGGTGGTGGTCTTTGGGACTTTCATCACAAGAGGTCAATAGATCTGTCAGTACTTTTCATTAGTTAGGTTCTTTAGGGTGATGAGGAGGAATCTTCACCAGAATTTCTTTGAGAGAATGTTTATTGCAAAGCTACATAGGATCATGAAGGATCAAGAAATGTTACGAACCACAGCCCCATTTTTTTAGCTACTAGTCACTCTGGAACTGAGAATTCCCAGAATTAAACTGTACAATAAGCATTTAAAGAAAGAAAATGATGGAATGCTTGGTGATTATTTCTCTGTCTCAGAAGCCCAAGAGATTGGGTTGGCTTCCCATCATCATATAGATAACACACCTCCTGGACAGAATTTTAGGCCAAGCCACCTCAGAGACAGGTGGCCTTTTTCATGTCAGGTGGCCTAGGCTTCTTTGCCCTTGATTTGGGCACAGCTTCTGGTCTAGTCATTTGTGGCCAGTGTATCAGAGACAGCATGGCTTGTATGTCACAAGGATAACAGAATTTGGGAGAATCAGTCTCTTGGGTTCACATTTAACTGACAGGGGCTTTTGTTGAGGCAGACACTTAGACCTTAATGGACTCTTTACCTGTACAAACAGGAAGAGGTATACTGAGTGTACAGTTATTCTCTCTTCCTCCTGAAGCCAGGACCAGGGACATGGCATTAATTAAAAATTAATTAAAGAAAGGATACCTATTCTCGATAAGAATTTCTTGATGTTCTCCTAAGGGCAATGAGGCAGAGAAATATAGGAGACTATAAAGTTCTGTGAGAGAAAGAACATGGCATCTGCTCCACCAATTCCCCCCCACCCCAAAAATAGCCTCTTGCAGTTTTGTCC
Organism: Eschrichtius robustus; assembly: GCF_028021215.1. Lineage (NCBI taxonomy): Eukaryota > Metazoa > Chordata > Mammalia > Artiodactyla > Eschrichtiidae > Eschrichtius > Eschrichtius robustus. The sequence goes on along the minus strand of NC_090825.1, from coordinate 100,441,912 downwards.
ATCCTTTTAAACTTTGTATAAATTGAATCATATTTTAGTTAGTCTTGCATATTTTCACAATTTACCTACAGTAATAGCAACTTTTCCTAGTTCCTTAAATGGACATCATCACATATATCATGCTCTGGCAATAGAGATTCACAACCGGACTAAAAATTCCAACGCCTGAAGATGCAGTGTTTAAATTAAATTAACAAGGACATGTTTAAAAAGTAACTAGATTCCCAAACTATGCCAAAAACATAAGTAGCAGAAGAGGGATGGAATTTGATTTTAAAGATTAATTGTTGCCTTTGGACATTCTGTTCTTTAGAAGAAATACCAAAACCTTCTTGAGAGGATCCTAAGCAGAAATACATTTCCTTTTTACTTATAGCCACAGTAGATGACTTAAGATAATTAAAATAATACAATTTCTGGAGAAAAGCCATATAATCAATAGAGATTACTGGCAAAATGACAATAGTAAGGGTTGTAGGGGTTTAAACTACAATGACATTCTGTGTTGAAAATGCTAATACATTTTGACAATTATCGATGGCCCTTCTGCTTGGTAATCTGTTAAATCTTTCCCAACCCTGACTATAGGGTATTCAAAAAGAATAATTGTATTCATGTCAAGGGCAGATAACTGATTAAAGTGGCCCTGAGCAGAAAGAAATAATCATCAGAAAACAAAGTGAGAAGTTAAGTAATGAACAGTAGACCCTATAATTGTAGAGACTATAATAATTATCTTAAAAAGCACATCATGAGATATAGAGGCAAATACATGGGAATTCTAACTTCAGTATTGCCCTAATAATGCCCAAATTAAGGCTTAGATATCATGGAGCTAAAACTGTACATTGTCATTGTGTTATGTCTGAATCCCTGACTCTGAGAATCCATGAACATCATAAAATGGATGTCTTTTTTATATACTAAGTTTGGGGCTGTTTACTGTACCAACTACCTGGAATACTAGATTATGACTCTTCTCCCTTAGTTTCCCAGGATCATTATTCATTCTCCTCAATGATTCTATCATATGATCAAAACTTTCATTCACATTGTGCATGCAACAAATGATCAGCGAGTGCTTACTAGTAACCCCTGTAGTGGCAGAGTCATACCTTTAATCTCCCTTCAGTTCCACTGGGAAGGACATGCTTCCAGAAGAAGCTTATTCAATAAATTTTAGTTCACCCAGCTCCCCAACCTCTGTGACAGCACAAATACTGTTGTTGTCTATTTGTTTAGGTATTCACTTATATCTTCCACATTCCCTCTCCACAAAGAGCTCTTTCATTTAATTATTCAGCTAGCATTTATTGAAAACTTTCTCTGTGTCAAACACTATTTCTGGCATTAATAGAACTTCCACTCTAAAGAATGATTCACGGATACTAGACCAGCATCATTGTCTGAAGTCTCTCTGCCTGCTCCTTTTCCCTCCCTTTATCTTTTATAGGCATTACCTTTAATTAATCACTTGCATTTCCAACTCCATTTTGGCGTCTGCTTCTTAGAATAATGCCTCTTAACCTTGTATATCTGATAATTCTTATTCAAAATAAGTATAAAAGAAGGAAGAATTGACTAGATTTTTAATAATGCAGTTTTGGCAAAAGAAAGAAAAGAAAGTGATGTGTTCTTTGTCCTTCACTACAGGAGACAAATATGATACTTATATGAGGAAGCTGATAGTTGAATTGGACTTTCTACTGTGACTAAGCTTATACACAAAGTAATTATGGCCAGATCTGTAAACATTTAAGCATGCATGGGGAGTGAGTTAGGACCAAATTCTGGGTGCATCTTACAATGATGTTGCAGTGAATAGATGTTCCAGATTTTCCCTAGGAGGCATTCAAGTTAGTCATCACCACTGAGTCCACTAACATCTCAAACCAGGATGCCATTATTTCTACCTGTTTTTCAAGATTAGAAGCCCGAGTTTGATATCACTCCTGTGTGTTGCAGTTAAAGGCTATCTACTTAATTCATTATTTCAATTGTTTATTTATCGTCCAGTGACTCTGCTAGACGACCATTTCCTGAACAAAAGAAAGGAGCCTGGCCCTTTTCTGTATTGCCATCACTTATTACAATGACTGGCACGTGGTGTGCCCCTGACACATCTAAGCAGAGTGAAAGTGTTTTATTATTTGACTTCTTAACAAATGAACTCTCTCTTTGCTGAAATGAATTTTCCTCCGGTAATGACTTTGCTGCCTTAGATATCTAGTTGGGGATTTGCGTTAAGAAAAAAAGAAAAACAGCAACAAAAAGCTTATTGTAATGTGATATTTGAGGCATTACATCACTGAATTATTTCTGTGGCAGTGTAAGTGTCGTTGTCAAAACGTGCTGAGGAAAAGTAAGTATGAACAAAGATGATATTTAGATTTGGTACATTATTTATTAGCCACACTCCCTCAATTACTGAAAATTAGCATAAGTAACTCTGCCAATACAGAGTGAAAGGTATTCCTTTCTCATTAATTATAGAGACATTCATTCCTTGGCATTCACTTATAATGTTACCACTAAAAAATAGAAATTTAAAAGAGGAAAACAACATTTAAGGCTTCAGTTCCGGATCGATTTTCTCAGAAGGTAGAATTCTTGAACATATGGTTACTTGATTATATACATTTATGGTTTCTATCTATGATATTATATATCTATTAGTTGTACATTTTTCCTTTTATAGAAGAAGGAAATACAAATTTAGAAATAGCTCAAAATACAAAATGCTGGGTGGTAAGGTAAACAAGAATTTTATCTAGGGATGGGGAAAAATGAAATCATGTTCCTTCCGTTTCTATAGGCATTTAAATATACCTGAGGTTGTGATCTGCTTATAGAAGCATCTCATAGGAAATGCAGGGGAAGGGCCCATGAAAAATATTGAGACCATATGTCGTGGGGGTGTAGCATCTTTGGGCAGGGTCCTGCTAGGATCAGTTTTAACTGTGAAGCCCAATCCAGCTGCTCTTTTATCCTAATTCCTTATAAATCCATTCCTGCTTTTTTATATCTAGAGTCCTTTCTTTTTTCCTGCAGTGAATTTTGAATGCTTTTATATCCACAGACTCAAAGAGAAGTCATCATATCATTTGTTTCAAGATTGGGTAGGGACTTGGGGCTGAGCGTGATGAGAGAATAGAGCTTTCTCCACCCAACACCACCACTCCAGTAACTACTAGACAGTGCACAGAGAACTCACTAGGTACTCAACTGTCATAAGACCAAATCACCTCCTTCTAAAACATCAAATGGTTTCCGAAAGAGGAGAGAGAGATGCAATTAATGCCATCTGGCAACAAGAAGTGCTTCATACGTACCAGAGAGAAAGGGGTGCCAGCACCTCCTATACATCATGGGTGCTGAGGCAGGGGTCACAAAGGGTGAAGAGGTGTGGAGGCCCTAATTGCGCGAGAGGTCAGTGCCACAAGGGCAGGAGGGAGCCCCAGGACACTGGAAGCTCTAAATTCTTCAGGTAGGGTAGAGTTCATTAGCAGAGACCTACGCCTGAGATGCCTTCCAGGGATCAGCTACCGGTATAGTAGGTCAACTTTTCTTGCTTCTTGCTCTATATAATACTTCTCATATTTTTATTTATTGAAACATAAGAATATTTTGTATTTTGTTTTGATAATTCCAGTATTTTAAGTCACTATGAGTCTTATGCTTCTATCTTCTTTGTTAAGCCTGAGTGTTTTATGGTTTTTAAAAATGTGATTATCTTTCCTGGAAGTTTATCAGTGGGAATTCTCTGAAGCTTGAATTGAAAGTGGGTCCTTGTAGAATCGACTTATATTTGCTTCCATTAGGCACTTGAAAATACTTCCTTCCACCAGGGCCACTTTGAGGCACATTCTCACTGTGAGATCTTTCAGATTTTTCAGGTTATGTGGATTCCAGCTAAAAACTTAACGTGAGAGCCAACTTAACATGGCAAATCCTTTGGAAGAAATTTTCCCCTTTAGTAAGTTTTCAAGGCAGATTATATTCTTTACAGCACCCAGGTGTGTATCTGTGTTTTTAGGACTCCCGTACTCTGATGACAGGATCTTTTGGACTGGGAGTTTCTCCTAACATATGTTATAATTTGGGTAGGCTCTGGACTTTTATTCCCAGCCCTAGGCCTTGAACGGCCATGAATAATCAAGTCATGGGTATTATATAGGGCAATTTCCCTTAAGGTGAAAGGCACATTTAGAGCTCCACTTGTGTTCTAGACTCTATAAAGCAGGGCTTGGCAAACTTTATCTGTGGGCTATATAGTAAATATTTTAGAATTACTAGACCACATACTTACAGGCTACACAGTTTCTGTCATATATTCTTCATTTTCTTGTGGCTTAGTTTTTCTTATAACCCTTTAAAAATGTAAAAATTCTTAGCTCTGGGCCATTGTTTTTATTTAGCCCACTATTAATAGACTTCTGCTTAAGAGTCTGAATTCCTCTTTCACTTAATTTTTGGCCTCTGAGTTCCTTCATAGTTCACTGATATATTTTTAAGTCTATGAAGTTTTTTCTGGCATTTTCAATAGTTTCCAGTTATATGTCAGTTGGGACACCCATTACTGCTGAAAATAGAAGTTTTAGTCTTATTTTATGCAGCCTATAAATATTTATTTAAATTAATGCTCACATTTGCCATTTTCTGTTCTAACTGTGTTTTTCTTCTATCTCAGACCTTATTTTTGGCATAAACTTCTTTCTCTTTCAAATATATACTTTAGCTATTCCATTGGTGACAGTCTGTTGTTGGTCAAATTCTTGCAATATATATTCTTTTAAAAAGATTTTTTCACTGTGCAATTATATGTTCCCTTTTATTTTCTTCAACCCTTTGAAGATACTGTGGATTTAATTTTACTCACCCTGAATAGGATATATTCTTCATTCTGATTCTGGAGATTTCTTTTTTTTTAATTAATTCCAGGAAATTTTCAGCTATTACCTCTTTGAATTATCTATGTCTCATTCTACTTCTTTGTCCATTAGAATACTCCAGTTAGATATATGTTAGAACTCTCAGTGTCCTCTGTGTCTTTACTTTCTCTTTCAATCTGTCTCTACCTCCTTTTTTCCCTGTTCCCCTTCCTCCCTCTCTGGCTTCCTGGCAATTTCCTCTATTTTCTAGTTCTCTCATACCCTCTTTGGTTATATAATGTTCTGCTGCTCAATTCATCCATTGTATGTATCTTTAAAAAATTTCTTATCGTTATAATCTTTGTTTCTTTAAGTTGTATTTTTTTAAATGTATATTCACTCATCATTTTGAGTGGTTTCTCGTTAGTTGTTCATGTTGTTGATCTTTACATTGTTAAAAAATCGAACATGCTAGATTTCATAGCTTGTGTTTGATAATTACAATATCTGAAGAGTTTAAAGGTATATTTGTGTTGTTGGTTATTTTACTCACTCTATCTTATGGTGTCTTGTTTTCTTTCTTCTTTTTTATTTGACAGTTTAAAGCATTTTGGGGACATTCCATGTGGTAATTCTATGAGGCCTAGAATGAGAGGATTGGCTTTTGTCAGGTACCTGGGTGCTTACCCAATACAGGATAGTCGATTTAAATTAATTAATTTCTTGATTTAGGATTTTTAAACCATGTGGGTAGTAAGCCTTTAAATGTCATTCCTGCATGTAGTCTGACTTTTTTTTTTTAAATACATTTATTTATTTTATTTATTTATTTTTGGCTGCGTTGGGTCTTCGCTGCTGCATGCAGGCTTTCTTTTTCTCTAGTTGCGGTGGGCAGGGACCGCTCTTCGTTGCAGTGTATGGACCTCTCATTGCGGTGGCTTCTCTCGTTGCGGAGCATGGTCTCCAGGCTTGCAGGCTTCGGCAGTTGAGGCACACGGGCTCAGTAGCCGTGGCTCATGGGCTCCAGAGTGCAGGCTCAGTAGTTGTGGCACAGGGGCCTAGTTGCTCCGCGGCATGTGGGATCCTCCTGGTCCAGGGCTCGAACCCGTGTCCCCTGCATTGGCAGACAGATTCCCAACCACTGCACCACCAGGGAAGCCCTGACTTTTGAATAAGTATTCTCAGGGAAGAACGTTCTATTTCACTCTATTCATAACGGAAGTAGGGATTAATAAATTTTGTTGCTCTCTACATTGGCAGAGATTGGTTATTTTTCTAGCTTACTTTTTTACTGAGAGTAAACCTCTTCAGAAATATGCACTTTAGGGTTTTCTCCATTCAGACTTTCTATTAGCCTTTTTTTTTTTTTTTTTAATAATGAAGCTCTTTGTTACCAAGAATATGCAGATACCCTCAGGTGCTGCTGTGATCTCAGTGATTTGTGTGTTTGCTTTGTTTCTGGTCTCTTCAGACTCCATTCTTTTTTTCCAACTGTACCTTTAAATGGGCATCTTTACTATTTTCACTAGTATATTTGGGAGTTTGGGAGCATGAACATTTCTGAATTTGTAGGATTTCCCAGAAAAAGAAATCTTGTGTTGGCATCTTACTTTAACTCTTTTTTTGTTGTTGTTCAGAGAAGACAAAATACTTAAGATGTAGGATCAAATTCTTTATTGGAATCAGTTACTGTTATCATGATCTTAGGAAATAACTTACATTTAGAATTTCTATTTCTTTATCAACTAAATTAGGGCCCTATTAATACTAGCCTCACAGTGTTGTATGTTGGTGTATATGAGGTAGTGGGTGTTAACATACTTTTCAAAACCGTAATGCACTGTACAAACCTTGGGTAATATTATTATTATTATTAATAACATAATTACTGTTTTCAACATGCCTCAATCAAGTTCTCTAAACCAAAAAATAAAACCTTTGCTAATATATAATTGTAAATTTACAATGTTTCAGATACAGAAAAAGAAAAATATTCCTTCATGGGCCTTATGAAATTCAAAACCATTTTTTTTTTTTTTGGAGGGCAAAACAGAACAAAATACACATCTACAATCAGAATGGAAAATTTACTTGTGTTTGTTTATCACTTAGAAAAATAATAAAGTCAAATAAAGCCAAAGTTCTTTTATAATACATTGTTAACTTTGATAATGTCTCTGGGAAGAAAACAAACAAACAAAAATTCTCTTATCCCTAAGTCAAAGAAAAAGACAAATGTAGACTTTCTCAATATAAAAGGCTATTTGACAAATGAGTTAGAATTAACCTCCCATAGAATGTTTAATAAACAACATATTCAATTATTATATTCATATTGTGGTATGTAATACCATTTATTTACAGAACTTTTAAGATGTTTAATATGTTTAATAACATTTTTAATTACATAGTCTATCTTTTCCTTATTTCCTGCAAAAGGTTTTCATGTAATTTTAAATTGTAATTATTTGCACTATTTACAATTATGTATTGTGTTTTTGTGCTACATTATTTACTTACCTGAAATAGAATTTACTACTTCACCTTCTAGCAAGGGTAGTACAGGAAGACAGGCTTCTTTCTTAACCATAAATTGTTGAAAGTTCATTTGATCACAAATATGTCTTGTTTCATGATTATAGGTAGAGCTATGGCTTCTACGGGAAACATTGTTTTAATATGTGTTCATTTTTTGGTTAATTATTTGGTAAAGAACCAAAGCATTTAATATCAGTGTCATAAGGAATATGACCAATTTAGTTCAATAGAAATTTTTTCTGATTGGGTAAGTTTAGAAAATTTATGAGAGGAAAAATAGGATCTGTTTGCAAAAGCCAATTGAAAACAGCAGTTCATTCTGAATCTGATTTCAATTTGAAACACATTTTGAAAAGTTTTTATTTAGCTAGTTTTAGGAAGATATCTTAAAAATTCTTCCACTTCTTAAACGGTAAATGAGTAACACTTCTCTTTCAGGTACACTTCTAAGCACTTAATAATGTTAATATCCTTAAATATCTTAATACCCCTTTGTATCTGTTTCCTACAGATAAGAATACAAAGAACATAGTTTTAAAAACTTGCACAAGGTTATTTAGCTAATAGAGAGTAAAGTCAGAATTTGAACACAGTTTTGGCATCTCTACATTGCCTCCAACCAAGTGTTTTAAAAACTAATTAAAAATTTTCTGTTCATGTTGATGAAGTACTCTTCACTTTTCTTGAATCTTAGAAGTATTTGGATTTTAAAAGAATGCTTAATAGATCAAATGAATTTTTATTGATGTGACTTCAGTAAATATAAAAAGCAAAATGAAGAATGTGAGGCAACTTAAAGGAAGACATTTTTATATATGGGGACAACCAGGGAGCATCTTCTTACAAAGAATTAGTTCCTGAATTTTCCAGCCATTCTCCAGTGTCACAGTTCTGACTCTGTTGTCTCCCTAAATGTGTTGACCAAGACAACCTTAATATTCACCTCAGTGTCACTAAATTGTAGACAGACTTCTTTTTCAACATCTTTTTTGGAGTATAATTGCTTTACAATGGTGTGTTAGTTTCTGCTTTATAACAAAGTGAATCAGTTATACATATACCTATATCCCCATATCTCTTCCCTCTTGCATCTCCCTCCCTCCCACCCTCCCTATCCCACCCCTCTAGGTGGTCACAAAGCACCAAGCTGATCTCCCTGTGCTATGTGGTTGCTTCCCACTATCTATTTTACATTTGGTAGTGTATATATGTGCATGCCACTCTCTCACTTTGTCACAGCTTACCCTTCCCCCTCCCCATATCTTCAAGTCCATTCTCTAGTAGGTCTGTGTCTTTATTCCTGTCTTACCACTAGGTTCTTTATGGCCTTTTTATCCCCCTTAGATTCCATATATATGTGTTAGCATACTGTATTCGCTTTTCTCTTTCTGACTTACTTCACTCTGTATGACAGACTCTAACTCCATCCACCTCACTACAAATAACTCCATTTCGTTTCTTTTTATGGCTCAATAATATTCCATTGTCTATATGTGCCACATCTTCTTTATCCATTCATCCAATGATGGACACTTAGGTTGCTTCCATGTCCTGGCTATTGTAAATAGAGCTGCAATGAACATTTTGGTACATGACTCTTTTTGAATTATGGTTTTCTCAGGGTATATGCCCAGCAGTGGGATTGCTGGGTCTTATGGTAGTTCTATTTTTAGTTTTTTAAGGAACCTCCATACTGTTCTCCATAGTGGCTGTATCAATTTACATTCCCACCAACAGTGCAAGAATGTTCCCTTTTCTCCACACCCTCTCCAGCATTTATTGTTTGCAGATTTTCTGATGATGGCCATTCTGACCGGTGTGAGATGATATCTCATTGTAGTTTTGATTTACATTTCTCTAACGATTAGTGATGTTGAGCATTCTTTCATGTGTTTGTTGGCAATCTGTATATCTTCTTTGGAGAAATGTCTATTTAGGTCTTCTGCCCATTTTTGGATTGGGTTGTTTGTTTTTTTGTTATTGAGCTGCATGAGCTGCTTGTAAATCTTGGAGATTAATCGTTTGTCAGTTGCTTCATTTGCAAATATTTTCTCCCATTCTGAGGGTTGTCTTTTGGTCTTGTTTATGGTTTCCTTTGCTATGCAAAAGCTTTTAAGTTTCATTAGGTCCCATTTGTTTATTTTTGTTTTTATTTCCATTTCTCTAGGAGCTTGACGATAGGGCCCTGACATGTTTTTCTGGGAGCATTTACCTAAGAAAACTTGCCATTGTAAATTCTTTCTCTGCCTCTTTGAAATGTAAATCTTCTTCCAGGCTCTTGAGAGTTTTAGAATACAACCCAGGACTGTATTTCTGGAGTACCTGGGAGCCCTCCCTTTGAAATGTAATCATCAATAGAGATAGGTCCCCTGCCCTCTGGTCTCTGAAGGAGGGTAGGAGCCCAACTTTGATAAGAGCCAGTTAGCAAACACAGATGACCTCATCACTTTGACCAGTCTCCTCCTTCAGCAACCTCTAGTACTTTTCCACTAGCTCATACCTCTCCCTAGTGTTTAAAAACAAAAGTTTTCTGTTTCAGTTGAATTGAGGTAATTCTCTCTGCCCCACTGCAGAGTCTTGATCTCTGTTGCAGTTGATTCGAATAAAGTCTTCCTTGCTGTTTTAAACAAGTGGCCAGTGCAGTTTTTCTTCTACAATATCACTATACTGTGCCATAGCTCTGGAGTATGGAGGTGGACTGTTTATAAGAAAGATTTATATAAATTGTTGACTGTCTAGATTGTTTTCTTTCTTTTTTTCTTTTTACTTATTGTCTTAGCTAGTACCACCTGATAATTTTTCTTTGATGTGATTCAGCATATGGAGACTCAGATTGTAATGTTAGTGGAACACAGCAAATTAGGATATGTTCCCAACTAGAAGAAATATGATCCTTGTTATTTTTTTTTAATTCAACAAGTATTTATATAAGCATTCATTCAACTAATATTTATTGTGCAAGTCCCAGGCACCTTTATAAGTGCAAGGCTTATAGGTACTGGTGGATGAGTGAGACAAATTCCCTGACCTCAAAGGGCTTCCACTCTATTCAGATGTTGTGAGTAACACAAACAAAACAAGGCCTCCATCACATTGTTTAAGGGTGAATAAAATTCTAAACTGAAAAGGATATGTATTGCATCTTGAGCTTTTGACAAATGTTGGTAAATATATGCAAATAAGGTAATGTTTGCTGTCAGTAAAGCAATGCAGTTTGGCATTCTTTCTGCATATTCTCTTCCTTTATGTTCCAAGCTTATCTTCTACAAAAGGCCATTAACTGTTGATATTCACTTTATCAGTTATGACACTCAGTTCTGGCTTGACATAATTTGCCCTATGCAAATCCTTAGCGCTGCTAAGTGGAGCAGAATGCTGAGCTCTTGAGGAGAGAGAGAATCTCCCATTTTAGAACACAGACACTTGCACGTGACATTGAGTGAGAAACTAGAAGAAAAAAGAACTCTTTATGGGACAAGCAAAATTAAGGAATAGTTAGGAGTTTGTGCAAAAGTCAATCTTCTTACATCATGATAATTTCCTGATAACATCCTAATTTGCATATATTAAAACATCCCTAGAATTTTCTTTCTTAAATGTTCACTATCTTTGCATCATGATTGTACTTCTTTAACTTGTTATAGAATAACTAATTCATCTAAATGCTACTGTATTTTTGAATTGTGATAAAATCATTTTGTGAAATCGATAATGGTATTTATTTTCATTTCCATCCTAAATGTAACGCATGCTCATTACTAAGTATATTACAAACTGAAAAATAATTTGCATTTTTTGTCTGTGCCACACAATTTCTAGGTAACATTTCAGTGTACTCATTTATGTGACTTGATAGTATACTTTAAAAACTATAGTAGTTAGAATAGACATCACTATATTGGTTTATGAGTGTTAAATAATGAGAAAGGGCAAGTCTGAAACTAATTGTCTTTCAGGAAGAAAATCTATTTTTGAGAGGAATTCCATGCAAAACAACTTTGTTGTGCTGTAAGCTTTAAATTAAATCTTGTTACCAGCAAGAAAGTTATAGGCTATTGATTTCCTTAGCCATTAATTCACTCAAAGCATTATCTCAGTCTCTACAGAATTTAGCTGCTTTAATTTACTTATCAAAGCTAAGGATAATCAACTTCCTTTCCCCCTTCACTAAACAAATCAACAGTAATTTTCTCTAATCATTTAACATTGTATTGCAAAGATCTCATAGGATCCTGGCTGGTCCCTTCACATAGAACACATATACACACACAAACAAACAAACAAAAAAACATAATAAATCATTATTTTAGTTTCATAAAGGGTGACTGAAAATATGGTGAAACCATTGCTTTGCATACAATGATACCACTGGCCATCTAATTTTTGTGTGTGTGTGTTTTTTTCCTTTGCTTGTGTGTGTCTCTGTGTATATGGCAGGAGTAATAGTTGAAAAAACTGAAGTACATTGAGTTGTCCTTCATGTCTAAATATTGAATTTGATTGACATCAAGTTCAACACTGAATGTGATTAATATCAAATTCAACGTCTATGGCAAAGAAAACCAAACCTTTACCCAGCTATATAAATCTAAACCTTTTGTTGCGATATCAGCTTTCATTCTTCTTTGACCTTTGTCTGAATACTGTGAACACATTGCTCTTCTTTATTTAGCCATATTACTGACTAAACTCATCCATGCTCCAAGTTTTAACTCGAATCTCAAGGAGACATCCACTACTCTATCTACCCTTGAGCCTCCTTGAATCTCAGCCATGTGATATTGTAATGGATAATAATGGAAGCAACAATGAAACCATCTTTTATACATGAGCTATATTTCTACATAAGCTATACATAAGCTTGGAAAAATACTTCCATATGTATTATCTTGTTTTACCTGTGAAGTACTTTGAGATTGGTAGGGAAGGTAATACTTTTCCTGACATGTCATCTATATAGATTCCTTAATAGTGCTTCAAGCCTAACATTGACAAAATTGACCTCATATGACTCCCCACTCATTCATTTCTATCAGAGGAATCCAGACTAGACAACTCTGTTGCCTCTCTAATTATTCCCTTCCTCTCACCTGTTCTGTCAGAATAGACTATTGTTTGATCTAGCTCTTCATTCTGCAGCTTCTCTACTTCCACATCCCTTCCTTGTTTTTGATCTGCATCTTTGCACAGTTAACCCATTCTAACAGCCTCCAGATTGTTTCCTTGGTTCTAGAATTTTCTATCTTTATACTGCATATCAAAACCAAGCCATCTTCCTAGTCTGACAATTTTAGCAGCCAGGCTAATAGAAAATCACTGTTTTTTCACTTTTTTTGCATATATTCAAACTCTTCCTGGGCATCTAAGGAACTATGTACTCTGGCACTTCTCATTTTATTATCGTTTACTATAACCCAACATATCTTCCTAATTTCAGTCAAATTTGATTCTTTAGAATTGTTCTCACACATATTTTCGTTCTGACACCTGGGTTTTTCCTTATGGTGCCTGACTCACTTAACAAAGTGTCTCTATTCATCTCTTCCTATCTGTTCTTATCCATACCTCAAAGTCTAATCCCATTTTCTCAAATCCTTCTGCATCAAACTGAACTCATCTTCCAGACCTTAATTTTTGTACTGTAGAGTTTAGCTCTTTATTTTTCTTTTTTGTAGTTTATTAAATTCACTTGGAGGTCATACTGTGGATACTATTCTTTTCTATGTAATGTTAACCATCTGAATTGTGTGTTTTGGAAAACTAGATGGTATGTTTTATGAAGCCACAAGGAAATCTTTTTTTCTCCTCCCCTGCAGGCACTGTATACATTTACCACATCTTCTTTATCCATTCATCTGTGGATGGGACATTTAAGTTGCTACCAGGTCTTGGCTATTGTAAATAGTGCTGCAATGAACATTGGGGTACATGTATCTTTTTGAAGTATGGTTTTCTCTGGATATATTCCCAGGAGTGAGATTGCTGGATCGTATGGTAGCCCTATTTTTAGTTTCTTAAGGAACCTCCATACTGTTCTCCATAATGGTTGTACCAATTTATATTCCCACAACAGTGTAGGAGGGTTCCCTTTTCTCTACACCTTCTCTAGCATTTATTGTTTGTAGATTTTTCCATGATGGCCATTCTGACTGGTGTGAGGTGATATCTCACTGTAGTATTGACTTGCATTTCTCTAATACTTAGTGATGTTGAACATCTTTTCATTTGCCTATTGACCATCTGTATGTCTTCTTTGGAGAAATGTGTAGTTAGGTCTTCTGTCCATTTTTTTTTTTAATTAATTAATTTATTTTTCGCTGTGTTGGGTCTCCGTTTCTGTGCGAGGGCTTTCTCTAGTTGCGGCGAGCGGGGGCCACTCTTCATCGCGGTACGCGGGCCTCTGACTATCGCGGGCTCTCTTGTTGCGGAGCACAGGCTCCAGACGCGCAGGCTCAGTAGTTGTGGCTCACGGGCCTAGTTGCTCCGCGGCATGTGGGATCTTCCCAGACCAGGGCTCGAACCGTGTCCCCTGCATTAGCAGGCAGATTCTCAACCACTGCGCCACCAGGGAAGCCCTGCCCATTTTTGATTAGATTGCCTGTTTTATTTTATTTTATATTTTTTGATACTGAGGTGCATGAGCTGTTTGTATATTTTGGAGATTAATCCCTTGTCAGTTGCATCATTTGCAAATACTTTCTCCAATGCTGTGGATTGTCTTTTTCTTTTGTTTATGGTTTCCCTTGCTGTACAAAAGCTTTTAAGTTTAATTAGGTCCCATTTGTTTATTTTTGTTTTTATTTTCATTACTCTAGGAGGTAGATCCAAAAAGATATTGCTGCAGTTTACATCAAAGAGTGTTCTGTCTATGTTTTCCTCTAAGAGTTTTATAGTATCTGGTCTTACATTTAGGTCTTTAATTCATTTTGAGTTTATTTTTCTGTACTGTGTTAAAGAATGTTCTAATTTCATTTTTTTATACGTAGCTGTTCAGTTTTCCCAGCACCACTTATTAAAGAGACTGTCTTTTCTCCATTGTATATTCTTGCCTCCTTTGTCATGGATTGATTGGCCATAGGCGTGTGTGTTTATTTCTGGGCTTTCTATTCTGTTCCATTGGTCTATATTTCTGTTTTTGTGCCAGTACCATACTGTTTTGATGACTGTAGCTTTGTAGTATAGTCTGGAGTCAGGGAGCCTGATTCCTCCAGCTCCATTTTTCCTTCTCAAGATTGCTTTGACTATTCGGGGTCTTTTGTGTCTCCATACAGTTTTAAAATTTGTTTGTTCTAGTTCTGTGAAAAATGCCATTGGTAATTTGATAGGAATTGAATTGAATATGTAGATTGCCTTGAGTAGTATAGTAATTTTGACAATATTGATTCTTCTAATCCAAGAACATGGTATATCTTTCCATCTGTTTGTGTCATATTTGATTTCTTTCATCAGCAATTTAACCATTTTAAAGTGTGTGATTCAGTGACATATACTAAATTTACAGTGTTGTACAACCATTACTTCTGGTATTTCCAGAACGTTTGAATAAACCTAAAAGGAAATACTGGACCCATTAAGCAGTCACTTCCTATTTTCCCTCTCCAAATGGGCCCTGACAACCACTAATCTGCTTTTTGTCTCTATGGATTCATCTATTCTGGATGATTCATTTACATGGGATCATACAATCTGGCTTTTTGGGTCTGATTTATTTCACTTAATATAATGTTTTCAAGGTTCAGCCATGTGGTAGCATAGATCAATACTTCATTACTTTTATCACTGAATGATATTCCATTGTTTGGCTGTACTATATGTTGTGTATCCACTCCATAGCTGATAGACATTTTGCTTGTTTCCACTTTTTGACTACCATGAGCAGTGCTGCTGTGACCATTTTTGGATGAATATTTGTTTTAACCCTAGTTTTCAATTATATATATACATATGTGTGTGTGTGTGTGTGTGTGTTTGTGTGTGTGGAATTGCTGGGTCATATGTTGATTCTACATTTAATTTATTGAGGAACTATCAAACTATTTTCCACGGAAGTTGAACTACCTTACATTCCCACCAGCCATGTCTGACAGTTCTAATTTCACCACATCCTCACCAACACTTGTTTTATTTTCCATTTTCTTAAAAAACACATTTTTTATTATAGCCATTCTAGTGCATGGGAAGTATAATTTTTTGTGGTTTACACTTGAATTTCCCTAATATCTAATGACATAGAATATTTTCTCATTTACTATTAGCCTTTTGTATATCTTCCTATTCCTAATATTCTAAATTATCCTATGATTCTAACACCTTTAATCTATAGCATAAATTAATTCAACCTATATCCTTCCACGGATTATCCCTAGGCTAATGCTGAATGATGTAATAAAAAAAAAATTTTTAAAGCTTTTTAAATTAACAATTCAGGGCAAAGAACTACGTATGTAATTCAATCAAGTGTTTATTTTTTGCTAATTTTTATGTACCATTTATTGATAATTTTGTGCTCTTCAAATGACATGAAATGAGAAATCATAAAACATATTTTCCTGAAAACTATTCAGTAACTAAAATAAAATAAGGTTCAAGTGTCTTGCCTCTTTTTCCCCAATTTTTTTCCAAAAAATTTTAACTCAGTTCAGTAAACCAATGGATAGTTGTGTCTTGGGTGTCCTGAGATGGCAATCTCTTCTCTTAAGACATTCAATGATAAACAATTTTATCTTTAGATCCCCCCACCTTCATTATTATTTCCTGTTCTATTACTATCTTTCACATCTCTATCATTTTAGTCAGAAACAGATTTGTCCACTCATTAAGATTAATATTCTGTCTAGAAAGGCAAAACAAATTGTATTCTTCTATTGTGATGACTCTCTTTCTCATGACCTTAATTATCTCTCAAAGATTTTTTCTTTCATACAAGCCTCAACAAATTAGAGAGAGCATGAGATAGGGCTTTGCCTATGTTTAGATAGTTAGTAATGCAAATCTGACTCTTTCAGGTTATGTGATCAAAATTTGGTGTGCTATGGTGGAAAGTGGTGGACTCCCAGCTTTGAGAGTGGCCTTTTCCTTGTGGAGGGGATGCATTGCTGGAGGCAGTGGTGGGACTTGCTTCAGCCCCACTGATTGCCTCTAAGATTTCCTTGAGAAGAAAGAGCAGGTGAATTCTGCTTTTACTTCCTGTTCCAGATTGTTCTTTGTTTTCACCGTGAGTTTTATATTTTTCCTTATAAGTGTTTACCACTTTCAAAAGAAGAATGTGGTGAATGTGAATATTGCAAAGAAAAGTTAGAGCAATTTGTTCCCAAATGATTTCTACCCCTCTCCCATGGCCCCAGTTGATACTTCATAATGGATTGAATTTACCATAAGCAATAGTGTATGTTTACTGAATGTGATGGACCCGCACACTTTAAAAAAATGAAGCAAATTTCACTTGTGATACCTGAAATTTTCTACTGTACAGAAGAGTCCTATAGATAATTAATGCAGTTAATCAACTGTGAATGTAATTGGCTACTTTGGAAAGCAATTATTCACTTCACTGTCATATGAGAGCAGAGGAGACAAAATACATACAAATTAGAGAGTTGTCATTGTAATTGAGGTTATTGTAGAGAAATATTCTCTATATTGGACATTTAAGATGACCCTGAATCAACATAGGCAAATTAGAGATGACTATTTTGAAGCTTTAAAAAAATACTACTTTTGGTTTACTCAACCAAATTTGCTTAAAACTTTGAGGGAACCTTAACATTAGGCAAATCTAAAGATGATAGGCAATCCTAAATGACATTAAAAACAATTCTTTTTTTAAATTGTAGTGTTCATTGGGGTTATTTCCAGAGAATTAGGAATTTAGAGAATTTCACTTCTCCTTTATTGTATAGAGATAAAAAATTTTAAATATACAAATATTTATAGCTTAAAGAAAATTAATTAGCTATGGAAACAAGTTGGTAAGTATACAGAGAATTTGCCACTATTCAAAGTTCAGAAACTCTGCTTTTCATTGGCTGCAGAAAAAAATCATTAGGGAAGAAACCCCTGATGGGTGTTAACTATGACAGACGGTCATATGCGGAAGTTAATACTTACCATTTCCATGCTTGGAAAGTTGCTTTCCTTTAGAATTAATTTCCAAACTGTGATTCATTTGCAATTTACTGGAAAAGACAAAGTATGTTAGAGTTCATTAAGGAAATGAAAGAACAATGCATCTAATTATTTTTGGCATATGATATACCCTTTAGAGGCTCTCCAAACAAAAGAATTATGTATGGTGTGATAAAGGGGTGTTAAAACAGAGCCAATTAGTGTATTCCATAGAGACTTGTTTTATAACTATGTCACTGGGGCAAAACAGTCAAAGTTCTATATCAGGACCTTTAGCAAAGTCTCCTGAGTATGCTTCAGAGAGTGTGTGTGCTGAAGACCAGCTTCTCCAGTGAAAGGCCAACAAAACTAGGAACAGTGATAGGCTGAAAGTGCTTTTTCTTGCAGTTGTAAATCATGTTCTGCACAGTGACAAGGTTTGTGCAGCTTTACTTATTTCTTCTTCCTAGTGATCCATATAACCTTACATAAAATAGTGCTGTCATAAAGAAGGAATCAATCAAAAAGGATGTTAGGAGTGTGAAGGGCTTGTTAAAGTTGCCCATCCATTCAGTCATTCATATAACAGACATTTTTCAGCATCTGTTACGGGTTAGAAATGTTGTTAGAAATTAATATATCATGATATTTCCTCAAGGCTCCTGTAGTCTAGTCAAGTGATGGAATCAAATAAGTACACCACTATTTTAGTTTCTAATAAAGATATATTTAGAGGATATTATAATAGGGTATAAGGGATGGAGAGGTCACTTTTTTCTGCAAGAGACAGCAAATACCTTGTAGGGAGGTGACAAGAATATGTGTATTAATTAATTCAACAATAATTTGTAGATTGTCTCATATTTTCTAATCTGGAGGTACAACAAGAAGCAAGATACAATCTCTGTCCTCAAGAAGCTTATAGCATCTTGAAAAATAGATAGTTAGCCCCAGCAGACAAGGGGGATAAATGTGTATTCCATGTGGAAACACAGAGGCTTTGAGTATGTTTGGTTATGTTAGTCAGCGTGCCTTCCACACTCATCTGTCACTTCGAACTTAAGCTGCTAGAGCTTCTCTCACCCTGCCCCCAGGGAAATAATGCTCAGTATGTTTTCTTTTTCATGTTTTTTTTTTTCCCCCCTGTGGAAAAAGACATTGGCTGGTGAGTAGAAGACTTTAAAAAATTAAAACATGCTCTGACCATCAGTCTCAGGTATTACCCAAGTAGTGATGAGTTGAGCTAGATTTGTAATTCACTGACACAGCAGAATAATCAGTCGGTGATGGGCTCTGGAGCACAGGAGACTTTGTATAGAACTGTGGATTGTGGGCAGGCTTTTCCATGTAACAAGTTGAGCTGAGGAGAGAAGGCACGTCAAGAATTTGAAAAGAACGGAGCTGACTTACCGAGGCAGAAATTAGAGACCATGCATTAAAGGACAACTTAACTATTTCTAATTCAGAGTTTCACTCCCTGTGGTCTGAGTTGTACTTCTAACCCACATCAGAATCTGTGAACGGTTCATACCTTTGTCACTAGCATCTCCTTCCATTTTTGGCTTTAGATATTTTGGGTTTGTTTCTGTTGCTTTTATCTAAAAGTAGCAGGGGATGTTGGCAGATCTCTAGGTACTTTTGCAAGGCCGAAAAGTAGAAAACAGTACGAGTCCTGAAAGAAAGGCAGGACCATAACATGAACAGTTGTGTGTGCTGTGATTAGGAATTTGGACCTTATATTATGAAAAATGAAAATCACTGCAGGCTTCCAAGGAAAGAAGTGGCATGATCATTATATAAGGGTCACTTGGGTGCTTTGGAGGGGTCATAAATGGAGGTAGAGGATGACACTGGTTAAAAGAGGTATTAAGAGTCTGTAGTAAGGCAGAAACTGTGGGAATATAAGGAAGATATTTTATTTAAGACATGTCAATGCTGTGGAATTTACATGACTTGGACACTGATTTCGTGAAAGGGAGGAATAAAAGATTAATCTAATGACAAATGAATGCCAGTACTTTATCAATAAAGGAAATCCTGGGAGCAGCATTATATTTGAGGGGAAAAAATGAGTGCAGTTATGGGGATGTTAAGATTGGGATGTTCCTTCAGTTAGGATTCAGTCAAGGAAACAAGGTGCAGTAAAAGTAATTTGCATTTGCAGATGTCTTAAGAGTTTGAGTGAAGAGAAGAAATCGACACAGGAAGTTAAGCAGGAAAAGTACAAATGGATGATAAGCACTTCCTAAGATTATGGTTATTAAGTTACACCTATACTTGTTAATTTTGTCCTTTTAAAATTGTAACAGCTGTCATTTAGAGACTTTATGTCAGGAGCTGAATAACAAATTCATGTGTGTAGTGTTTGATATTTTCTAGTAACCATCCTCTAAGGCAACTATTAATATCATCATTTTACAGATGGGGTAACTTGGATACACAAAGTCTAAATAACTTGCCCAGGGTGATAGTAAATACAGGAAATATTCGAGGCACCAAGGCTAATTCTGTCAGACTCCACAGCTTGTGCAATGAATGACTGTGCTGTGCATTGCCTTCCAAATACCAAATACCAGGTGGGCTAGAGAAGGCACAACTGTCCATAACATTCACCATGCCCATTTGTCATTTGAACTCTTCAATTCTCCTATACCCCAGAGAAGCTTTCTTGTAACTCTGTGGGCTGGGCGAGAGTGAGGAGGGTAAGAAGTGAGAAGGTTCCATGGCAGGAAAGCAGATTCAAGAACAGAGAATGAAATGGGGATATTTTTCTCCCCTTTTGCCTCTGGGGTTGCAACAACTGAACCTTAGTGTTAGCCTAAGATGCATGGAGCAGAGGACCTCTGGTGGATGCTTCTACCCCACAGTGTCACATTGGATAGGTTGGGAGAGAGAGTGTATAAGATGCTATTTAATTCTGTATGAGAATTATTTATTTTTGACAGGTGACAGTATAGGACACAAACTTGAGAGCTGCTTTTTATTTGTACTTTAAGTGTAAGAACAATCTTTCTATGCTGCAGAGAGGAGAAAAGTTCCTTTTTATTAAATACTATGCAGAGCATATCTTCAATAGATAATGTTAATAACATCCTGGGAAATCTTTGCAAATGCCATTCCTTAGCTTGTTCTCTAAATGTAAAGGTTAGAAACTGTTTTAGCAAGCATGGTCACATGTTTTAAATAACTTCTTTCCTTTAAGCAGCTGTAAATTTATATACATAATTCATTGTTTTGCATTAAGGAATAATGGCAAAAGGAGGAAATAACAGATAGAAGAAGAAATCTAACATTGGAGAGAAAGGAGAAGCCAGGCCTGGGCATACGTCTACACATAGTAAGTATAGTGTCTTTCTAGACAGAATATTGCATGATGCTTAGGTGGTTTTTTGTGGGTAGAATAGAGATAATCTGGTCTTGTACTATCAAATACTGTAACTATTTAAATAGCTGTATGTAGCTGTTTGGATTTAAATTAATTAAAATTAACTACAATAAGAAATCTATTTTCTTACTCATAGTAGGAATTAAAGAAACGGAAAACAGTTTAAAAAAGTGGCATCAAGGAGGAGAGAGTAGCTGCTCTGTCAAAATACATTGTTTAATTAGCCCCGTTTTATGTATGGGAGATAATGGGTCAAATATATGCTATCTAGTTTTAGATAAACTTCTTCTACATTCCTTTATTTCCAATTATTTTTGAATAATTAAAAATATGTCTCTGTATTGATTTTTTCTTCTTTTAGCAAAGACAAAAGACACTTTTAAACAATGCAACAACTATAACCATTCATCTATTTATCCAGCCATCCACCTATCATCTATTAATATGTTCGTAGAAATTTCTTTAGCTTCATAAATGTACCAAAAAGTAAGCAATAATGGTAATGTGTCATTTTCTATTCATTATGTAAATACTTTGAGCTGAACTAAGTCCTCTATTATACCACAGGAGATGTGTCTCTGTAAGCATTACAGATATAGGTATAGGTATAGAGATCAAACGATCTATCAAGTTCAGTGTATATGAATAATATATATAAATATTTATAAAATAGTTACATATTTATGTTTACATGTATTTCTTCTCAATTTATAAATTCTTTATTATATACATATATTTTTGTTTTATATACATATATATATATGAAAGAAGAGGAGACTTGCAAAATTATCTAATTTTTAAAAAAAATGATAACATTAACAGAGAAATTGCTAGATCCTTGGTCCTTTCAATAGATGCAATAAGGTAAAATTGTTGGCTTTAATATAAACTCAAAACTGTATTAAAAAAACTAAAAATAGAACTACCATAAGACCCAGCAATCCCACTACTGGGCATATAACCTGAGAAAACCATAGTTCAAAAAGAGTCATGCACCACAATGTTCATTGCAGCTCCATTTACAATAGCCGGATCATTAAAGCAACCTAAGTGTCCACTGACAGATGAATGGACAAAGAAGATGTGGCACATATACATAATGGAATATTACTCAGCCATAAAAAGAAACAAAACTGAGTTATTTGTAGTGAGGTGGATGGACAGAGTCTGTCATACAGAGTGAAGTAAGTCAGAAAGAGAAAAACAAATACTGTATGCTAACACATATATATGGAATCTTAAAAAAAAAAAAAAAGTTCTGATGAATGTAGGGGCAGGACAGGAATAAAGACGCAGACATAGAGAATGGACTTGAGGACATGGGGAGGGGGAAGGGTAAGCTGGGATGAAGTGAGAGAGTGGCATGCACATATGTACACTACCAAATGTAAAATAGATAGCTAGTGGGAAGCAGCCTCATAGCACAGGGAGATGAGCTCAGTACTTTGTGACCACCTAGAGGGGTGGGATAGGGAGGGTGGGAGGAAGATGCAAGAGGGAGGAGATATGGGGATATATGTATATGTACAGCTGATTCACTTTGTTATAAAGCAGAAAATCACACACCATTGTAAAGCAATTATACTCCAATAACGATGTTTAAAAAAAGTAAATAATAACGTAAAATTTAAAAAAATTTTTTTAAACTTTAATCTCCCGAAGTGAAACAATTTGTCTTATTCAATATTTTTAGTCATGTGGATTCTTACTGCTCTGAGTCTATTAAAAAGTTCAATAGATGTTGTTAAAAATACCACCCTACTCCTGATGTTACTTCAAGTTCTCTCACTGAATTACAAATATCCTTCTTAAGTAACCTCTTACTGTATTCAATTTATCCCACCTATGAGCTCAAGCTGATGAATGTTTGATTTTAATAACATAAATAAGTAATATGAAATGTAATAGGTATTTAAATAAAAGATTTATTAACCTGAAGGTTAAAATTATAGAATGCATTTATCTAATAGTTCTGGCCAATTAACTGTTAAATGTTAAATTATTGGGATTAATATCTACTTTCAAAGCTTTATTGTTATTATTTCTTCTGCAGTTGTGAATTTGTTTGGATTCCTGCTCCTGCTCCTCTTTTTTCTGTCTCTTCTCATTATCCTTAAAAGAATGCAAGCATTTTAGTGCAGTTTAATATAATTAGATAAATACTTTACAAAAATAAGTGAAACTGACTCAACTTGTTTAAATTCCTGGATGTTGCAGGAATTGAGTGTCAAGATGCTGAAAAAAATGCCACAATTCCTTTGAATTAAGTTGGATATAATATCAGTGAGGTAAAGCAGGTTTTAAGATATAGGCTTTCTATTTTAATTGTTACTTAATTCCTTTTTAGGACAGTGGAAAATCTATTGTTTGAGATTGGGAATCTTGCTAAATTGGTCCCAACCCAAAGATAATCTGTAAGATGATAGAAGGCAAAAGAATGTACCCTTTTCAGGGAAAATAAATACAGAGTTATAAATAATTAATGAATCTTTTGTGTGATTAATCTTTGTTGAATGTCAACACTAACATTGCTAAGCATGTAGAGTTTTCTAATTTTGGAAAAGGTTTTTGCCCTTGACTTAATAGAATAGGCATTTACTGGCATTTTTTAGACTTTTCATATTGCCTTTTAGTTAACTTGACACCTTGTTGACTCAAGTGGAGGGAGCCCACAAAAGGTGCTTTTACTGAATCATATTAGTCATCTATTCATAGGTGCTTGGTCCAAATTGTTCATGTGACCTAAGCAAGGAAAGTGTGTATATACACACACACACACACACACACAGATATGTATGTATACACACACAAAGATATATACTTTGAGTTGAAATAAGTCCCCTGTATATCAAGAGATGTGTCTTGATAAGCATTACAGATATAGATATCAAATGAATTATCAAGTTAAATATATATAAATAATACAAATTTAGTTACTTAATTTTAAATGTAATTATAACATATGTATGTGTACATACATGTGCACACAAACATATACAGAAAGATAGAGAAACAGAGTCAGCCTTTTTGTGTAACTGTATTCATAGTAAATAATCTCAAGAGTTTTAAAGGGACATTATACATCAGATGGTATGATGTGTGGTAGAAGCCAGTCTATAGACAGAAATACAACATAAAAAGATGTGCAAAAAGCAGAAGTAAGAACCTGTTTCTGTGTCTCCAGCAGAATTTAGATCCACGTTTATGTAGTCCTGAGGCTCTGCTACTTCTCCTTCCATGCCTGATAGTCATTAGATTCTGAGAGATAGCCCTACAGCCTTTAGACAAACCCTTCTCTTTTTGTGTAAGCCCTCTCTACATAAAATCAGTCCTACCTAACATATTTGGGAAGAAAAGCATTGCTTGAAGGAGAAATAACCATTTATTCTTGAGATGCTTTATCTGTTTACCAGCTACAAGAATGCTGCTGCAAAATAAAATAAAATGCATTTTGAGTCTATAGAGAAAGGCTTTATGTGTTTGTCTTTGCATGGTGTTTAAAGATATTTGAGTTCTGTTAAAATATATTTTCATCAAAGATGCTTATAATGGGCCACTGAGATACTGTTGGGGATCTTTTCTCTCTGATAGGCTCGGTAAAATCCATGGCAGTGTCATTGCTATCTGACATATCCCCATATCTGATTATGGGGATAGAGTCTTATGTCACTTGTAGTGAGGGAATTTATTGCTGTTTCTTTTTTTTTTCTCAATCTACCTTTTTGTAAATATGGAAATAGTATTTTGAAAAACTTACTTTGACAGAGATAGAACATAAAAGCTTTTAAGTTCATTCACTAATGTTTATTATGTATAAATAGCCATGTAAATATATATATTATATATATATATATATTCTTTTTCAGATTCTTTTTCCCTTATGAATTATTACAAAATATCGAGTACAGTTCTTTGTGCTATACAGTAGGTCCTTGTTGGTTATCTATTTTATATCTAATAGTGTGTAGATGTTAATCCAAAACTCCTAATTTATCCCTCCCCCCTTTTCCCTTTGGTGACCATAAGTTTGTTTTCTATGTCTGTGGGTCTATTTCTGTTTTGTGTATAAGTTCATTTGTATCTTTTTTTGGGGGGGGGGGGATTTCACATCTAAGCCGTATCGTATGATATTTGTCTTTCTGTCTGGCTTACTTCACTTTGCCTTTATATGATATTGTTAGAGGGTGTGTATTTACATTTCAACAATGCTGGTAGGTTATATAGTGGTATCCTATTGCAGTTTTACTTTGTATTTCCTTGATCAATAAATCAAGGTGACCTTTAAAATATTTATTGGTCATCTAGCTCTCTTATTTTGTAAAGTGCCAGTTCAAATTTCTTGTTCACTGAAGAATTGCCTTGCCTTTTCCTTTTTAATTAATAAAAGGTTTTTATTATTTCCTTAATATGAGACTCATTGTCAGTTATATGTGTTAAATATATAATTTCCCATTTTGGGCTTGCTTTTTCATTCTTTTTGTGTCTTTTCAAAAAAAGAGTTATCAATAGTAGTCTAATTTATCTCTAGTTTTAGAGAATGTTTTTAAGAAATCATCCTATGCTATGAAGTCATAGTTATCTTTGTTCTAAAATTTTTATTTTTTACCTTTCACATATATAGTGTCCATTTGGGATTGATAATTGTGTATGTTGTGAAGTGGGGGTTATTTATTTATCTAATTGTTAGTTAATTTACCAACCACCATTTATAGAAAAGACATTTTTTTCCACCACTGCTCTACAATGCCTGTTTTGTCAAAATCAAGAGCCCATTCCTATGTGCTTCTAGTTCTGTGTTATCTATTCAGTTCCATTGGCCCATTTGTCTCTCCTTGTACCATCACACTGTCTTAACTAGTAGTTTTATTACAATGCTTGGTATGGTAAGTGTTCTTGCTTTGTTCTTGGCAATTTTTGGCCCTAGGTATATCTATGTTAATTTTAGGATCAGCTTGCTAATTCCACAAGAATCCTTGTTAGGACTTATAGGGATAACATTGAATCAATACATTAATTTGGAAAGTCTTTCAAACAGTGGGCATGGTATTTCCCTCCTTTTATTAAGATAGTCTTTCATTTCTCCCAGTAAAGTTTCATATTTTGCTGGTGCAGGGGTTTTGTACATCTTTTATCAGATCTATTCTTTAGAATTTTGTGTTTTTTGATGCTATTACAATGGTATTATTTTTAAAGATTAATTTCCTAAGATTTTGGTGATAATAGAGAAATATAACTATTATTTATAATTTCATATCTAGAAAGCTTCATAAACTCTCTAATCCTAATAATTTACGTATAGATAGATTTTGAATTGTCTACATGTCCTCTTTAAATAATGACAATGCTATTTGTTTTTCTATAAGCCTAGCTTTAGCTGTATACCACAGATTTTGATGCCACATTTTCAATATCATTTGGTTCAAAATACTTTATAATTTCAATTTTGATATCTTTTTCACTAATGCATTACTTAGTAGTGGACTACTTACTACTTAATTTAAATAATATATGGCTATTTTCCATCATTCGTTGCTGTTTATTTGTAGTTACACTGTAGGAAGAGAACATCCTGCATATAATTTCACATATATAAAATTTTTGAGACTTACTTTGTGGTTCATAATCTTGACAACAGATACCCTGGAATTTCCCTCTTTTTATTTTTTCTCCATTAGCATCTCTAACCACTTTAAAGTAGTTCTTCATTCCATTCCACTCTAATCATTTTTGACACAGTACCATATTCATTTCTTTAATGATGTTTACCACAATTTGTAAGTATGTATGTTCCTGTATGTGTGTGTGTGTGTGTGTGTGTGTGTGTGTGTATTCTGTGATTTCAGGAACTATATGTCTGCTTCTTTTAATACTGCTTCCTATGCATACAGTGGGACTTTGAGTATATATAGGCATTAAGACAGTATTTGATGAATGAATGAATCTATGTATTAGTAGTGGTTGAATTTCATTTCTGGGTATAGACAAAATGGGCTATGGAGAATATGTGTCATATGCATAGAGACAACCAAAGGTAGAATTTCAAAGAATAGGCAGTCAGACATGAGAATGTAGTGTGGAGGACTGAGAAGGAATGACTTGAGGGATAACAGTAAATTAGGACAGTGTTGTGCCATGCATGCTAAAGGAGAAGAAATGTCACAAGGCAGCAATCAATTACCAACTGTCACAAGTTGTAGAGAGGTCAAAAATAATCGGAACTGAAGTATGTCCATTTGACTTAGGATTGAAGAGACTGATAACAAGGGTAAAAAGTTGAAGTAATGTAGATGCTAGACATCAGCAGATTTAAAATGGTTGCAATGTAATGCTTTATTCAGATACTTTCTAAAAATATGTATATATTATCTTCAGCAGTAATCCTCTCTTTTCACTCTATACACAGTATGGAGGTAACAATTAAATTTCATGGTTAGGAAAAACCTTGGTTTAACTTTTCTTTTTGACAAAGGTAAGAACTGAAGCCTGAAACTGTGGAGTCAAAAGAACCCACATTCTCATTCCATTTTTTTTTTTTTTTCTTACACGACCTGTTATATGTAAGTTGCCTCCTCTCAGAGGGAAACACAATATCACATGAGCAATTAAGGGCAAGATTAGCCTCTCAGAACACAGTAGTTTGCTGTGGAATACCATTTACCCAGCTTGCTAGTGTGGTGGTTGAATATTTTTACATCATTGCTGCTCTTTAATGTCTCCTTTTAATGTCATGTGAATTTAGAGGGGATGAATATGCAGAGTTCATACCGTACCAACTGTTGACAAGATAAGGTGGACCATTCAGAAAATGACATGCAAATTGAATGAGAAGGTAAAAATATGAGGTGATGACCTAGTTCCAGGAAAAAAAGCAAAGCAGGGGAAAAGCAAGATAACCAGGTAGAAACACAGAGGTTCTGAACTCCTGGGTGTGAGATGGAAGGGAATGAAGAGAAAGAAAATCATCTTTAGTGAGCAACTATCCTTTAAGGCACTTTAAAATGATTAAGCAGTCTAATCCTTATAATAAATCTGGGAGTAGATATTATTGTTACTACCTTTATTTTTCAAAAGGAAACTCCAAGATACAAAGAACTTGTAGTAACTTGCCTAAGAACTCAAGTGAACAAATGACAGCCCTGGGATCTGAGCCTTAGTGTGTCTGTCTTTAGAGACTGTCTCTTATCCACTGCATCATATGGCAGATGAGGAAGCTAAGTCTCAGAGGGATTTTCACCCCCTAAGCATGTAGGGTGACAATAAACTAAATCTGGATCTGTGCCCAGTTGTCTCATTCTGAAGTCTGTGCACCTCCTCCTCCATCTGCTTTGAGAAACTACGCATAGACCCTCCCATTCTTGGGGGTTCATAATTCAAATTAATATACTGAAAGCTTTGAAAAATCTTATAAGAACACCTGTTTACTTTTACTCAATTCAGCTTTCCTGGTGTGTCCAAATTTATCTGACCATGTCATGCCTCTTTTACTTGTAGAACCTATTACCTTTGTACCAATTGCATGTATTATGGAATGCCTTGAGAAATAGTGCCTCTTGCCAGATGGTGTCACAATTGACCAAAGGGTGTTTAATGAAACAACAAAGACATATTTCACCTAGCCTTTTTATAAGGGCATTATTGCTGATGATTTTATATGTACCTCTTACACTACTAGGGGAGGAGGAGTAAGAAAACTCCTGAGACATTTCCCATTTTGCTTTATTGAAGTCTTCCAACCCTGAGGCTGAAAGCATAATAAATAGTTATGATTTCATACATTTTAAAGAATATTTTAAAAGGCCAGAGGAGGGAGACTATGAAACTAATTCTGGTATTTGAAATTCACATGGGTACTGCCTGAAATAAAGCTATTAGTGGTGGAGTTGAGATTAGCATTCAAGTCCTGTTCCTGGTTTGGGAGTACGGTAGAATTATGTAGCATTGTGCACAGTCTTTAACAGCAAATCAGACCTTGTTAAAAAATTTCACACTGGGGATGAAAGGGATTTAATTTTAAAAACAGATGAACAGGGAACCTGACTGTTGTTATGGGAAAGTGTTATTTCCAGAGTTTCTGTTCTCTAAATTACCTAAAACAATTTAAATGCAATCAAATAATGTGATGAAGTGTTTGGTGAGCTGTGGCTAACTCCTACTTACATCTAATGGAGTTTTGAATGTGATCTGTGTAAGGAAGGATTGAGTTGCTTTGTAAAATGGGAGAGGCAACATATTCTTACATAATTTTGCACCTAAAATTATTTAGTTATTATCTGTCTTGTGACTTTTTTTCCTCTTGTTGTGTCTCTCCAATACCCTATTATTCACCCCCCGCCTCTTAAAATAACCTTAATTTGAATAGTGTGCTTAATCTGCAGAAAGAGAGAAAGGTGGGAGAGAGAAGGAAGGAGGAAGAGATACAGAGACAGACAGAGAGGTGTGTGTTACTTTAAGATTAAAACTGTGTTTAAGAAAGGGCAAACATTAAGAGTGAGATGTATAGGTTAGCTGAAACAATAAACATTTAATGTTTGTAGTAACTGATCTAAACCACATAATACTTAAAATAATATGTATAATTGTTGAATACCAATTGAGTACTCAGAATATGGACTTGTATCCAGCCATGATAAGATTTACCTAAAAATATTTAGCTTAAATATCATTAAGCATATTTTGCTTTCCATATTTTTCTTCTTATGTATATGTTTGCGTTTTCCCGTTATATATGTTAAATTCATCACATGGCTCATTTTTGAGGGAGTCAAATTGTCAATTACATTTTATAAGGAAAAAGAAAAACTTTATAAATATACTTTTACAGAAAATATATCCAGGATAAAATTGCAGCAGACCAAGGAAAAAGAAGTTTCATTTCCATTTATGGTTAATAAATTTTCTATGGTTATCAAAATAAAGATTTGTTTTTCAAGGCTTAGAATTTATAGAGAAGCAAACAAATAAACAAAAAGGTCAGAATTTTCAAAATTATTTTTCTATAGGGAGTATTGATGGAGGGTGGTATTGTGGAAAATGAGGCGGTAAAAACATACCATGAGCATGGTTGATGAAGGACTTGGCAAATGAAGGAGAAGGTTTGGAATAGTTTGCATTTTAGATTTGGAGTTGAGGGTTTCAAAGTTCACCTGAAAGCAGGTGAAGAAGGGGAAGTATTTGGTTTGTTTTTCCATTGTCCCTAACTCATTTGATAAACATCTGTGTGGCCCACGAATGATATATGCAGTCAGATATGAGTGGGACAATGAATGTGTGTATTTAAAATCTCATACTTCCTTTTGCATAGGTATTATAGATGCCATTCCTTCTACTGATAATTTTATGTCCTTTTTAAAGGAATAATCAGAAATGGCACGGGGTAAATCATTGCTTCTTGATTCCAAAGATAAAACAAACATTTAAACAAGCCAGACAGATAAGAACGCTTTTCATCTGGCTCTTCAGTATGAAATAAAGTTTTTGCTGTTCAGTTCTGATCTCTCAAACTCAACTTTTCAGGGTATTGTAACCCCTGTTTATGCATAGATGACTGATAGTAGTATTCTTTGGTAGTAAAATAACTTGCCAATAGATTTGAGTGTGACTTAGCATCTAGATGGCTCATTAGACTATAGAAATGAAAGCAAACATAGTTTCATGAATATTGCAGTATAAAAAATGTAATAATTTAATAGAATATAAACTTGGGCAAACTATTGATAGATTCATTGGCTTTTTGTACACGTGTGGGGAAATACTTTTTTTCAATAAATGGATAGGCAGACTCTGATTTGAAAGTAAGTTAGTCATAAATCATTGGAACTCTCCCTCTTACTCTCTTGACTTTTTCATATATCTCATCTAGCCTCTTAGCTCAAATTTCATGTCTACACAAATGATTCTTTAGTCAATATACCTAGCTCGACTGTCTCTTGAAACCATTTTATACATGCACTTCTTCATTAACAAATCAGATTACAAAATACAGTAAGATTTCATCACTAGCTTTTGATCATTTGCAGCATTGTAGCTCCTGATACTATGCCAGGACCTACTGCCACACACATTCTTTTATAAACTCCAAAAAAGCCCTACTCTAAGAAAATGCAGATCTATTTTTATAAATAAGAAAACAGGCACAAAAATGTAGATAATCTTCCCCCAAGTTTGTAACTAGTAATTGTCAGAACTGGGTTTCAAATTTAGCTCTGGTAGTCTGTAAGTGTCATGGTATTTGCACTACACTGTTTCTTCCAAGTAGCACCATTCAAATTATCTATAGAAGTGAGTCATTTTGTTTAATTTATAGCAAATCAGTATTTAATAACAATGTATTTAATTGTAATATTATGGTGGCTATAAAAAATAAGGAATTTTGCATATGAAATAAAAGTTATTTCTTCTATCCCGTTTGGGGTTATCTAACTGAATTCTATATCTTATCATAAACAAAGATTAAGGAATATTCATATCAATAAGGCATATCATCATTTATATGGAAATAGTATAAAAACAGATTGTCTCTGCCTTAGCATTAGTATAATTCCACCCTGTTTACTAACATCATTTTTTTTTTTTTACATGATGATTTTATTATTATTTAAAATGACATGCCCAGGTAGTCTCACATATTCTAATACTTTTTTTTTTTTTTTAAACATCTTTATTGAAGTATAATTGCTTTACAATGGTGTGTTAGTTTCTGCTTTATAACAAAGTGAATCAGTTATACATATACATATGTTCCCATATCTCTTCCCTCTTGCATCTCCCTCCCTCCCACCCTCCCCATCCCACCCCTCTAGGTGGTCACAAAGCACCGAGCTGATCTCCCTGTGCTATGCGGCTGCTTCCCACTAGCTATCTATTTTACGTTTGGTAGTGTATATATGTCCATGACACTCTCTCACCCTGTCACATCTCACCCCTCCCCCTCCCCATATCCTCAAGTCCATTCTCTAGTAGGTCTGTGTCTTTATTACCATCTTGCCACTAGGTTCTTCAGAACCTTTTTTTTTTTTTCTTAGATTCCATATATATGTGTTAGCATACTGTATTTGTTTTTCTCTTTCTGACTTACTTCACTCTGTATGACAGACTCTAACTCCATCCACCTCATTACAAATACCTCCATTTCATTTCTTTTTATGGCTGAGTAATATTCCATTTTATATATGTGCTACATATTCTTTATCCATTCATCTGTCGATGGACATTTAGGTTGCTTCCATGTCCTGGCTATTGTAAATAGAGCTGCAATGAACATTTTGGTACATGACTCTTTTTGAACTATGGTTTTCTCAGGGTATGTGCCCAGTAGTGGGATTGCTAGGTCGTATGGTAGTTCTATTTTTAGTTTTTTAAGGAACCTCCATACTGTTCTCCATAGTGGCTGTATCAATTTACATTCCCACCAACAGTGCAAGAGTGTTCCCTTTCCTCCACACGCTCTCGAGCATTTATTGTTTCTAGATTTTTTGATGATGGCCATTCTGACCGGTGTGAGATGATATCTCATTGTATTTTGATTTGCATTTCTCTAATGATTAATGATGTTGAGCATTCTTTCATGTGTTTGTTGGCAATCTGTATATCTTCTTTGGAGAAATGTCTATTTAGGTCTTCTGCCCATTTTTGGATTGGGTTGTTCGTTTTTTTGTTATTGAGCTGCATGAGCTGCTTGTAAATCTTGGAGATTAATCGTTTGTCAGTTGCTTCATTTGCAAATATTTTCTCCCATTCTGAGGGTTGTCTTTTGGTCTTGTTTATGGTTTCCTTTGTTGTGCAAAAGCTTTTAAGTTTCATTAGGTCCCATTTGTTTATTTGTGTTCTTATTTCCATTTCTCTGGGAGCTGGGTCAAAAAGAATCTTGCTGTGATGTATGTCATAGAGTGTTCTGCCTATGTTTTCCTCTAAGAGTTTGATAGTGTCTGCCCTTACACTTAGGTCTTTAATCCATTTTGAGTTTATTTTTGTGCATGGTGTCAGGGAGTGTTCTAATTTCATACTTTTACATGTATCTGTCCAATTTTCCCAGCACCACTTATTGAAGAGGCTGTCTTTTCTCCACTGTATATGCTTGCCTCCTTTATCAAAGATAAGGTGACCAAATGTGCGTGGGTTTATCTCTGGGCTTTCTATCCTGTTCCATTGATCTATATTTCTGTTTTTGTGCCAGTACCAAACTGTCTTGATTACTGTAGCTTTGTAATATAGTCTGAAGTCAGGGAGCCTGATTCCCCCAGCTCCATTTTTCGTTCTCAAGATTGCTTTGGCTATTCGGGGTCTTTTGTGTTTCCATACAAATTGTGAAATTTTTTGTCCTAGTTCTGTGAAAAATGCCAGTGGTAGTTTGATAGGGATTGCATTGAATCTGTAGATTGCTTTGGGTAGTAGAGTCATTTTCACCATGTTGATTCTTCCAATCCAAGAACATGGTATATCTCTCCATCTATTTGTATCATCTTTAATTTCTTTCATCAGTGTCTTATAATTTTCTGCATACAGGTCTTTTGTCTCCTTAGGTAGGTTTATTCCTAGATATTTTATTCTTTTTGTTGCAGTGGTAAACGGGAGTGTTTTCTTAATTTCACTTTCAGATTTGTCATCATTAGTGAATAGAAATGCAAGAGATTTCTGTGCATTAATTTTGTATCCTGCTACTTTACCAAATTCATTGATTAGCTCTAGGAGTTTTCTGGTAGCATCTTTAAGATTCTCTATGTATAGTATCATGTCATCTGCAAACAGTGACAGCTTTACTTCTTCTTTTCCGATTTGGATTCCTTTTATTTCTTTGTCTTCTCTGATTGCTGTGGCTAACACTTCCAAAACTATGTTGAATAATAGTGGTGAGAGTGGGCAACCTTGTCTTGTTCCTGATCTTAGTGGAAATGGTTTCAGTTTTTCACCATTGAGGACAATGTTGGCTGTGGGTTTGTCATATATGGCCTTTATTATGTTGAGGAAAGTTCCCTCTATGCCTACTTTCTGCAGGGCTTTTATCATAAATGGGTGTTGAATTTTGTCAAAAGCTTTCTCTGCATCTATTGAGATGATCATATGGTTTTTCTCCTTCAGTTTGTTAATATGGTGTATCACATTGATTGATTTGCGTATATTGAAGAATCCTTGCATTCCTGGGATAAACCCCACTTGATCATGGTGTATGATCCTTTTAATGTGCTGTTGGATTCTGTTTGCTAGTATTTTGTTGAGGATTTTTGCATCTATGTTCATCAGTGATATTGGCCTGTAGTTATCTTTCTTTGTGACATCTTTGTCTGGTTTTGGTATCAGGGTGATGGTGGCCTCATGGAATGAGTTTGGGAGTGTTCCTCCCTCTGCTATGTTTTGGAAGAGTTTGAGAAGGATAGGTGTTAGCGCTTCTCTAAATGTTTGATAGAATTCGCCTGTGAAGCCATCTGGTCCTGGGCTTTTGTTTGTTGGAAGGTTTTTAATCACAGTTTCAATTTCAGTGCTTGTGATTGGTCTGTTCATATTTTCTATTTCTTCCTGGTTCAGTCTCGGCAGGTTGTGCATTTCTAAGAATCTGTCCATTTCTTCCAGGTTGTCCATTTTATTGGCATAGAGTTGCTTGTAGTAATCTCTCATGATCTTTTGTATTTCTGCAGTGTCAGTGGTTACTTCTCCTTTTTCATTTCTAATTCTATTGATTTGAGTCTTCTCCCTTTTTCTCTTGATGAGTGTGGCTAATGGTTTATCAATTTTGTTTATCTTCTCAAAGAACCAGCTTTTAGTTTCATTGATTTTTGCTATTGTTTCCTTCATTTCTTTTTCATTTATTTCTGACCTGATCTTTATAATTTCTTTCCTTCTGCCTGCTTTGGGGATTTTTGTTCTTCTTTCTCTAATTGCTTTAGGTGCAAGGTTAGGTTGTTTATTCGAGATGTTTCCTGTTTCTTGAGGTAGGCTTGTATTGCTATAAACTTCCCTCTTAGCACTGCTTTTGCTGCGTCCCATAGGTTTTGGGTCGTCGTATCTCCATTGTCATTTGTTTCTAGGTATTTTTTGATTTCCCCTTTGATTTCTTCAGTGATCACTTCGTTATTAAGCAGTGTATTGTGTAGCCTCCATGTGTTTGTATTTTTTACAGATCTTTTCCTGTAATTGATATCTAGTCTCATAGCGTTGTGGTCGGAAAAGATATTTGATACGATTTCAATTTTCTTAAATTTACCAAGGCTTGATTTGTGACCCAAGATATGATCTATCCTGGAGAATGTTCCATGAGCACTTGAGAAAAATGTGTATTCTGTTGTTTTTGGGTGGAATGTCCTATAAATATCAATTAAGTCCATCTTGTTTAATGTATCATTTAAAGCTTGTGTTTCCTTATTTATTTTCATTTTGGATGATCTGTCCATTGGTGAAAGTGGGGTGTTAAAGTCCCCTACTATGATTGTGTTGCTGTCGATTTCCCCTTTTATGGCTGTTAGTATTTGCCTTATGTATTGAGGTGCTCCTATGTTGGGTGCATAAATATTTACAATTGTTATACCTTCCTCTTGGATCGATCCCTTGATCATTATATAGTGTCCTTCTTTGTCTCTTGTAATAGTCTTTATTTTAAAGTCTATTTTGTCTGATATGAGAATTGCTACTACAGCTTTCTTTTGATTTCCATTTGCAGGGAATATCTTTTTCCATCCCCTCACTTTCAGTCTGTATGTGTCTCTAGGACTGAAGTGGGTCTCTTGTAGACAGCATATATATGGGTCTTGTTTTTGTATCCGTTCAGCCAGCCTGTGTCTTTTGGTGGGAGCATTTAATCCATTTACATTCAAGGTAATTATCGATATGTATGTTCCTATTCCCATTTTCTTAAATATTTTGGTTTTGTTATTGTAGGTGTTTTCCTTCTCTTTTGCTTCTTGCCTAGAGAAGTTCCTTTAGCATTTGTTGTAAAGCTGGTTTGGTGGTGCTGAACTCTCTCAGCTTTTGCTTGTCTGTAAAGGTTTTAATTTCTTCATCACATCTGAATGAGATCCTTGCTGGTTAGAGTAATCTTGGCTGTAGGTTTTTCTCCTTCATCACTTTAAGTATATCCTGCCACTCCCTTCTGGCTTGCAGAGTTTCTGCTGAAAGATCAGATGTTAACATTATGGGGATTCCCTTGTGTGTTATTTGTTGTTTTTCCCTTGCTGCTTTTAATACGTTTTCTTTATATTTAATTTTTGACAGTTTGATTAATATGTGTCTTGGCGTGTTTCTCCTTGGATTTATCCTGTATGGGACTCTCTGTGCTTCCAGGACTTGATTAACTATTTCCTTTCCCATATTAGGGAAGTTTTCAACTATAATCTCTTCAAATATTTTCTCAGTCCCTTTCTTTTTCTCTTCTTCTTCTGGGACCCCTATAATTCAAATGTTGGTGCATTTAATGTTGTCCCAGAGGTCTCTGAGACTGTCCTCAGTTCTTTTCATTCTTTTTTCTTTATCCTGCTCTGCAGTAGTTATTTCCACCATTTTATCTTCCAGGTCACTTATCCTTTCTTCTGCCTCAGTTATTCTGCTATTGATCCCATGTAGAGTATTTTTAATTTCATTTATTGTGTTTTTCATCATTGCTTGGTTCCTCTTTAGTTCTTCTACGTCCTTGTTAAATGTTTCTTGCATTTTGTCTATTCTATTTCCAAGATTTTGGATCATCCTTACTATCATTATTCTGAATTCCTTTTCAGGTAGACTACCTATTTCCTCTTCATTTGTTAGGTCTGGTGTGTTTTGACCCTGCTCCTTCATGTGCTGTGTGTTTTTCTGTCATCTCATTTTGCTTATCTTACTGTGTTTGGGGTCTCCTTTTCACAGGGTGCAGGTTCGTAGTTCCCGTTGTTTTTGGTATCTGTCCCCAGTGGCTAAGGTTGGTTCAGTGGGTTATGTAGGCTTCCTGGTGGAGGGAACTAGTGCCTGAGTTCTGGTGGATGAAGCTGGATCTTGTCTTTCTGGTGGGCACGTCCATGTCTGGTGGTGTATTTTGGGGTGTCTGTGGCCTTATTATGATTTTAGGCAGCCTCTCTGCTAGTGGATGGGGCTGTGTTCCTGTCTTGCTAGTTGTTTGGCATAGGGTGTTCAGCACTGTAGCTTGCTGGTCGTTGAGTGATGCTGGGTCTTGATGTTGAGATGGAGATCTCTGAGAGATTTTTGCCGTTTGGTATTACGTGGAGCTGGGAGGTCTCTTGTGGACCAGTGTCCTGAAGTTGGCTCTCCCACCTCAGAGGAATGGCCCTGATGCCTGGCTGGAGCACCAAGAGCCTTTCATCCACACAGCTCAGAGTAAAAGGGAGAAAAAATAGAAAGAAAGAAAGAAAGAGGATATAATATAGTGAAGTAAAATAAAGCTATTATAAAGCAAAGCTATACAGACAAAATCTCACCCAGAAGCATATACATATACACTCACAAAAAAAGGAAAAGGGGAAAAATTAATATATCCTGCTCCCAAAGTCTACCTCCTGAATTTGGGATGATTCGTTGTCTATTCAGGTATTCAACAGATGCAGGCACATCAGGTTGTTTGTGGAGTTTTAATCCGTTGCTTCTGAGGCTGCTGGGAGAGATTTCCCTTTCTGTTCTTTGTTCGCACAGCTCCCAGAGTTCAGCTTTGGATTTGGACCCGCCTCTGTGTGTAGGTCGCCTAAGGGCGTCTGTTCCCCGCCCAGACAGAACGGTGTTAAAGGAGCAGCTGCTTCGGGGGCTCTGGCTCACTCAGGCCGGGGGGGAGGGAGGGGTACAGAGGAGGCGGGGCGAGCCTGTGGCAGCAGAGGCCGGCATGACGTTGCAGCAGCCCGAGGCGCGCCGTGCGTTCTCCCGGGGAAGTTGTCCCTGGATCACGGGAGCCTGGCAGTGGCGGGCTGCACCGGCTCCCGGGAGGGGCGGTGTGGAGAGTGACCTGTGCTCTCACACAGGCTTTTTGGTGGCGGCAGCAGCAGCCTTAGCATCTCACGCCCGTCTCTGGGGCCCGCGCCGATTGCCGCGGCTCACGCCTGTCTCTGGAGTTCCTTTAGGCGGCGCTCTGAATCCCCTCTCCTTGCGCACCGTGAAACAAAGAGGCAAGAAAAAGTCTCTTGCCTCTTTGGCAGCTTCAGACTTTTTCCCGGACTCCCTCCCAGCTAGCTGTGGTGCGCTAACCCCTTCAGGCTGTGTTCATGCCACCAACCCCAGTCCTCTCCCTGCGATCGGACCGAAGCCTGAGCCTCAGCCCCGCCCACCACGGCAGGTGAGCAGACAAGCCTCTCGGGCTGGTGAGTGCTGGTCAGCACTGATCCTCCGTGTGGGAATCTCTCCGCTTTGCCCTCCGCACCCCTGTGACTCCGCTCTCCTCCGTGGCTCCAAAGCTTCCCCCCTCTGCCACTCACAGTCTCCACCCGCGAAGGGGCTTCCTAGTGTGTGGAAACCTTTCCTCCTTCACGGCTCCCTCCCACTGGTGCAGGTCCCGTCCCTATTCTTTTGTCTCTGTTATTTCTTTTTTCTTTTGCCCTACCCAAGTACGTGGGGATTTTCTTGCCTTTTGGGAGGTCTGACGTCTTCTGCCAGCTTTCAGTGGGTGTTCTGTAGGAGCAGTTCCACGTGTAGATGTATTTCTACTGTATCTGTGGGAAGGAAGGTGATCTCCACGTCTTACTCTTCTGCCATCTTCTCCTCTACCCACTAACATCATTTTTGTAGTCTAGATACTGCAAGCCTAGCTGTAGCTATATGGACCTGCTTATTTTCCTGTCTATGACCCTCCCCTCACTTGTCTAGAACTTTTTGAAAACTGACTCCTCCTTCTTGGCTGTGTTTCACGTTCAGTGCTAGGCACTCGATGGACAAAACAGGCATTGGCCTGTCATCTTGGAGTTTTCTCTCTAGAGGGAGATACAGATATTAAATATATCAACAATGTTTATATATACACACACACACACACATACCTATGTGTATGTGCATAAGCATTGTGTGTGTGTGTGTATATATTTGTCTAGATGTGTTGGTATGTACTAGAAAATTAACATAACTTCATAAGAGAGAATAAAAGGATAAAAGGTGGGGATACAATTTATATGAGGTAGTTCTGGAAGTCTTAACTTTCAGGTGATAATCATGCTGAAACCTAAAAGATGAACAGGAATTAACACAGTGAAATAGTTAGGAGGGAAAAGGTCTGTCTTCTTCAAAAGTGTGATAGGTGAGCAGTGTGTCTAGAGAATGGTGAATGTGTCAAGAGAATTACATGCAGTAATATTGGAGAGGCCAGCTGGTTTAGATTACATAATAGTCTCAGCTCTTTCAAACACTTTGGATTTAGATGTAAGTACAATAGAATGGCAATGATGAAAGAGGCTTTTAGAAGATGGTCTAGTTTTCTTTTTAAATGAACACTCTGGCTGCTGAATAGGAGATGGACTGTAGGAAACCAAAAGTGGGGTTATCAGTTAGGAGGCTGTTATATTGAGTAAGCTAAAGATACTGCTTTCCTCAACCAAGGAGGAGGCAATGGTGATAGAGATGGGTAGAGGTAGATGGGTTTTAGATACATTGCTGGTAGTTTGGATGTGGCACATGAGTCAAGAATAATTCCTAGATTTTTTAATTCATTGAATAATAAGTGTAAACATCATTTAAGCATGCTTGGGTGGCTGTGGAGAGACACAGTTTCGTTGGAAGCATCAATGACTTAGTTTTGGACTTTTTTAGTATGAGAGACCTGTGGAATATCAGACCAATCTATATGGTCCTAACAAGAGACTCTATTCACAGCTAAAGACACACACAGATTGAAAGTGAGGAGATGGAAAAATATATTTCACACAAATGGAAATGACGAGAAAGCAGGGATAGCAATACTCATTTCAGATAAAATATACTTTAAAACAAAGTCTATAAAGAAGACAAAGTAGGGCATTATATAATGATAAAAGAATCAATACAAGAAGAGGATACAGCTCTTGTTAACATATATGCACCTAACAGAGAAGCACCTAAATATATAAAGCTAACATTAACGGTCATAAAGGGAGAAATCGACAATAATACAATAATAGTGGGGGACTTTAACACCTCAGCTACATCAAGGGACAGATCATCCAGACAGAAATAAATAAGGCAACAGTAGTTTTAAATGGCACAGCTTGGATTTAGTAGATGTCTATAGGACATTCTATCCAAAACCAGCAGAATACACATTCTTTTCAAGTGCACATGAGATGTTCTCCAGGTGAGATCACATGCTAAACCACAAAACAAGTCTCAACAAATTTAATTAAAAGAACAGAAACTATATCAAGCATTTTTTCCTGTCACAATTGTATGAAACTAGAAATCAGTTACAGGAAGAAAAATGGGAAAAACACAAACATGTGGGGACAAAATAACACGCTACTGAAAAACCAGCGAGTCAAAAAAGAAATCAAAGAGGATATCAGAAATTACTTTGAGACAAATGAAAACCAGAACACAATTCTCCAGAATCTATGGGAAACTGCAAAAGAAGTTCTAAGAGGAAAGTTTATAGTGATAGAGGCCTACCTCAAGAAACAAGAAAAATTTCAAGCAAACAACCTAACTACCATATAAAGGAATTAGAAAAAGAACAAACAAAGCCCCAAGTCAGTAGAAGGAAGGAAAAAATAAAGATCAGAGAGGAAATAAATAGAGACCAAAAAATAATAGGAAGAATCAATGAAACAAGAGTTTTTTTCTTTTAAAAAGATAAGTAAAATTGATAAACCTTTAGCCAGACTCATCAAGAAAAATAGAGGTCACAAATAAATAAGAAATGAAAGAGGAGAAATAACAACTTATATCACAGAGATACAAAAAAATAAGGGAATACTATAAAGAGATATATGCCAAAAAATTAGACAACCTAGAAGAAATTGACAAATTTCTAGAAACATAACCTTCTGATACTGTATGAGGAAATAATAATAGACAATCTGAACAGACCAATCACTAGTAGAGCAATTGAAATTATAATAAAAAAAAAAATCCCAGTAAACAAAGCCTAGGAACGGATGGCTTCACAGGGGAATGCTACCAAACATATAACGAAGAGCTAATGCCTATTCCAAACTATTCCAAAAATTGAAGAGATGGCTACACTCCCAGATTCATTCTATGAGGCCACCATTACCCTAATACAAAACCAGATAAAGACACTACAAAAAAAAAGAAAATTACCGGCTTCTATCTCTGATGAATATAGATGCAAAAATCCCTAACAAAATATTATCAAACCAATTTCAACAATAAATAAAAAGGATCATATGCCATGATCAAGTGGCATTTATTCTAGGGATGGTTCAATATCCAGAAATTAATCAGTGTGATACACCACATTAACAAAAGGAAGGATAAAAATCACATGATCATCTCAATAGATGCATTCAATGCTTTTGACATAATTCAACATTCATTCATGATAAAAACTCTTATCCAAGTGGGTATAGAGGGAATACATTTCCACATAATAAAGACCATTTACGACAAACCCACAGCTAACATCATACTCAACAGTGAAAAACTTTTTCTCTAAAATCAGGGCCAAGACAAAGATGTGCACTCTCACCACATCTATTTAACATAGTATTGGAAGTTCTAGCCACAGCAATCAGACAAGAAAAAGAAATAAATGGCATCCAAATTGAAAGGGAAGAGATAAAACTGTCATTATTTGCAGATGACATGATACTATATATAGAAAACTGTAAAATCTCCACCAAAAAATGATTAGAACTAATCAACGAATTCAGTAAAGTTGCAGGATACAAGATTAATATACAGAAATCTGTTGCTTTTCTATATACTAATAATGAACTATCAGAAAAAGAATTCAAGTAAACAGTTTTATTTACAATTCCATTAAAAAGCATAAAATACCTAGGAATAAACTTAAACTAGGAGGTGAAAGAACTGAACTCTGAAAGTTATAAGACATTGATGAAGGAAATTGAAGATGATACAAATATTTGTTACTTCATTCTTCATCTCTGTTTTGTTGTTCTTTATATTTTCTCACTCCTTGTTAAAAACTTCTAACTTCTTGCCCAATGCATCTATTCTTCTTCTAAGTTCTTTGATCATCTTTTCAATCACTACTCTGAACTCTCTTGGGAAGATTGTTTATCTCCACTTCAGTTAATTCTTCTTCTGGGTTTTTACCTTGTTCCTTTGTTTGGAATATGTTCCTCTGTTGCCTCATTTTGCTTAAGTTACTGTTTTTATTTTTATGTATCTCGTAGGTTGGTTATGTTTCCCCACCTTGGAGAAGTGGCCTTTTGTAGGAGACATCCTGTGCTTCCCAACAGTACACTCCTCTCACAACACTGGAGCTATTAATATATGCTCTAGGGGTCCCCCCTATAAGGGCTGTGTGTGTCCTTCTGTTGTGGCAGGCTGTATGGGCAATCCTATTGGTTGCCAGGCTCTGCCTTCTCTGGAGGCTGCTGGCCACTGGTTGGCAGGACCAGATCATGAGGTGGCTGGCTGTGGAACCCCCTGGAAGCCCTGGGGCTAGTGCTGGCTCACTGGTGGGAGGAGTCAGGGTCCAGAAGTCGCCAGGGCTATTGCCTGCTCACTGGTGGGTGAAGCCAAGTCCTGGGGCTAGTGCCAGTGTACTGGCTGGCAGAGCTGGGTCCTGGGGTCTGGTTGTAGGACCGAAGGGACCCAGAGCTAGTGTCAGATTGATCATGGGAGAGGTAGTTCTGGACACAGTTGGCTGCAGAGTCCAGTGTGTCCCTAAGCTTGTGTTGGCCTGCTAGTGGGGGAGGACAGGACCCAGCCAGTCCTAGGGCAGGATCTGGACTGCTGAAAGGCAGGCCAGGTCTGCAGACTGTGGGGCTGCAATTTTCTTGGGACTGGGGTCTGCCTGTTGGTGGTTGGAGGTGGGCCCAGGTCTAGAACATGCTCCTTGGAGGGTGAGGCTGGGGCCTAGAGGATTCTGGGGCTGGCACCTGCCCACTGGTGAGTGGAGCTGGGTCCTGTGGTCTCTGGCTGGAGGGCCCTGGGGGACCTGGGTCTAGTGCCTGTGCACTAGTGTGTGGGGTCTGGTCCTAGGCCCTCTGGTGGGCAGGGTCATGTCCAGGGATGGCTCTGGGCTCTGGGAGTCTTAAGGCAGCCT
The DNA here is from genome assembly GCF_028021215.1 of Eschrichtius robustus. Lineage (NCBI taxonomy): Eukaryota > Metazoa > Chordata > Mammalia > Artiodactyla > Eschrichtiidae > Eschrichtius > Eschrichtius robustus. Next base: position 100,398,897 of record NC_090825.1, on the reverse strand, counting down.
GTCTGCTGGTGGATGGCACTGTATGCATGTGCAGTTGCTTGGACTGAGGGATCTCTCCACAGGTGCCTACTGGTTTTGGGGCCAAGGTGGGGCTAGGTTCTGGAGCTAATAAACTAGAAGGAGGATTCCAAAATGGTGCTTGCCAACACCAGTATTCTGGTAAAATGAGCTCCAAAAATGTCCACTGCTAGTGTCTGTATCCCCAGGGTGAACTGCAGTCGCCTCCTGCCTCTCTGGGAGACTCTCCAAGATCAGCAGGTATGTCTGACTCAGGCTCATACCAAATTATTGCTTCTGCCCTGGGTCTGGGAGCATGTGAGATTTTTGTGTGTGTCCATTAAGAGTGCAGTCTATTTCCCCCAACCCTCTAGGACTACTGGAACTAAGCCCTGCTGGCCTTCCAATCCAAATGCTGTGGGGGCTTGTCTTCCTAGTGCAGGACCCCTGGGCCAGGGAACCCGATGTGGTGCTCAGACCTCTCTCTCCTTTGGGAGATACTCTGAAATTGTAATTATTCTCCCATTTGTAGGTCACCCACCTGGGGGTATGGGATGTGACTATATTGAAACTGCTCCCCTCCTTCCCATCTTGTTGTGGTTCCTTCTTTATATCTTTAGTTGTAGATCTTTTCTAGTAGGTTCCGTTCTTTTTTATCAATGGTTGTCCTGAAAATAGTTGTGATTTTCATGTGCCTGTGAGCAGAGGTGAGCTCAGGATATTTCTACTCTGCTATCCTGGCTGATCCCCATCTGAAGATCATACAAATAAATGGAAAGATATCCTATGTTCACGTATTAGAAGAAGTAATATTACTACCCAAAACAATTTTCTGAGTAATAAGAGTGTCTTTTGTGTACTAATGATATGACTCTCTTGGCTGAGGGGCCTCTGAGATAGCTTCAGGATGGGGGCTAGTCACCAAAAGAACATATCGTGTGATTAGAGGGTTGAAACTTTCAGCTCCCCCACCCCCTGGCTTCTGAGGAAGGGAGAGATCTGGAGATTGGGTTATAAAGACTCCTAAACAATAAGATTTGGAGAGTTTCCAAGTTAGTGAAGACATCAACACACTCCCAGGGGAACATGCATAAAGAGGTCATGGACAAGCTGTACTATCCCTGCCCCCATACCTTGTAATATGCATCTCTTCCATTTGGCTGTTTCTGGGGTGTATCCTTTAAAATATATCTGTAATAGTAAATATAGCACTTTCCCAAGTTCTGTGAGTTTTTCTAGCAAATTATTGAACCTGAATCAGGGGGGATCATGCTAACCTTCTAATTTGTAGTCAGCCACGCAGAAGTGCAGGTAGCCTTGTAACCCATTTACAGCTGCTGTCTCAGGGAAGTCTTGTGGGACTGTGCTCTTAACCTGTAGGGTCTGGGCTGACTCTGGATAGTTAGTGTTGGCATTGAATTGAATTCTTGGACAGCCAGTTGGTGTTGGTGAATTAGAGAATCGATTTTTGATGGAAAACACATCATAGACGGTCACATAGCTGGAATATGCCTAGAATATGCCTAGATGATCAGCTCACTATGAGACTCTCCTCCCCCAGTGATGAGCAGATTTTGGACTTCCTGCTGTCAGAGTGCTTGACATACATATAGGTGGTGCTTCCAAACTGGAGGAGATAAATATATATTTTATAAGGCTCAGGTGAGAGAGGAGAGAGAGGCCTGTATCTATGACCTTAGATTCCTTTCAATGCATATGCTTGTTGTACTGTATCTTGTACTTGTACTAGAGCTCTTCCCAGAGAATAAGATGTTGTAGTCCTGTGAATCTTTTCAACAAGTTGAATGGTTAAGGTGATTAATGCATAATTAATACAAATCCTTCACCAATATTCGCTAATATTCTTAGACAATTTAGTAGACTGGTAGGTGAAAGGAGAATTCAAGGATGTAAATATCCTGTCTGGGAAATATTGGCACAGATAGCTGCTATATACTAATTAGGCTTCAATCTCATATAGTTCCAAAAGTGAAAATAATCAGCACGCTTATATGAATTTCCCTAAAATATTGAGTTCTTTTTCCTAACAAAAGTGTACAACTTATAAAAATAATGGGAATAAAAACTTTGATATAGATTGTGGGAATTCAGCACACTCAGAATTACTATCAGCTAGTCATTGTATTTATTAATTTTTCTAAAATTCCATTTTTAACAAGGATACAGGGAGAGTATATTACTACTACTACTAATTACTTCATCTCTGTCCATTCATTTCATATACTATTTGAATCACAAAGAGAATTTTGGTAGTCCTATTAAGTCTGCATGGAGTTTAGTCAGATAATATGTTTATCATGTTCATTCATCTTCCTGGACAAGTATAAAATTTACATTTGATTGATTATTAAGAATTGTGTCAATAGATATAATTTTACCACAATAATGCTAGCCTATTATGGCTAGATTTTTAAAAATGTAAATAACATCTGTATGCATAAATGATTAATGAAAGGAAGGGTTAACAGCTTGGAATTTTAAAATATTACAATCAATTAAGCACACATGCAGTTTTATGATATTTGAAAATGTAACAAGGTGAATAATAATTGCTTTATTTGCTGATAATGGAATAACATTGAATATATGCAGTTTTATATATCAGTGATTAATTTTCAAGTGCCTACTTTGAAGAATTAAGAAAATTCATTTACTACAGCTACTTAAGAATTAAAGTGTTGTTTTCAGTACTACATGTCAACACAACTGTCTCATTCAGATTTCAGTGTCTGTCGACCAGGCAGTCTGTGCATGACAGATAAACCCAAGCAATCATTTTGCAATAAGCAGTTTTATATTTTCAGACATTCCGTGGGCATCATCTGCTTTTGACAGACAGCTATCCTCCTCCATAATCACCCACACATGGTGAGGAATGAAACAGCAGAACCCGATTCTTTTTACAACAAACTGGAATAAGGAATTCCAAATAAACCACTAAATTAAAAGAAGAAAAAGCAAAACAAAGTCACATGGCCACTTGCCCATTATTGGATTCTTTTCCACACTATTATTTATCTAATATCAGTTTTCCAAAATGATTTATTTAGGTATATTTCTCTGAGTCATAGATTACCTTCAAAATAGGGTATTTCATATTTTCTTTGTGGAAATTTACACCTTCTATTTGCTTCCCCTGTAATTTACCAATGGAAACTTCTACATTTATTTTGGTATATGACAAAGTTACAACTCTAACAGACTTGATAACTGACTTAGGACCATCGATATAAAAATATCAGCTTTTATACCAGAGGATGCAATAACCATAGGATATTTTAAAAAATGATTTAGCTTAAGTCAGTTAGCTGATTTGAAATAGAGGGTGGCACTCGAAAGTAGAATACATAGTTTCTTCTACATTTGAATTTTGATGACTTGAGTTACAAAAATGATTCTACTACCCCTTGGCTGGATGAAGGTGGACTAAAAAAATTGATGCCCAGAGCATTTATAAAGTGAGCATAATAGTCACCTCCCTTCTGTGTATCTGCTAAGATTACTGTGTGGATCAAAGCATCCAGTGAAGATTTTTCATGAAGCTATTTCTCATGCTCCTGGCATTGTTTTCCTTTGTTTACAGTTATCTATAGAAGACTTTATCCTCCGCTTTGAATTATAGTTATTTATATAGTTGCTTTACTCCAATATCAATATTGAATTTTAAACCCTTTGAGTGTGGAAACTATATCACTAATGTTGTATCTTCACCAATAACAAACAGTGCCTCTTGTCCAACAATGATGATAAAAAATATCTTATATATCACTCTGGGAGTATATTCACATCCATTCACCAATTTATTAGAATGAAATCAACTCATACACACACATCCACACATCCACCCATATATCTGTCTGAGATAAGAATTTTGAGGTGTGACTTTATGTTAAACCATTAGGAAAATTGAAGGCTGAGTTTCTTCTTCATCTTCAAGCACACATGACAAGGGGCAAGCTTGAAGATCAGCTTTAACAAGAGTGATTATGATGTCTGGTGTGACAAATAGTTGTTCTTTTCTTGCTTAATAAGAATAATAATAAATGTGCCTGTGATTTTTCTGTGTGTTAAACACACAGGACTTGGGTAAGGACAATAGAATGCTTTAGTAAAAGGACCCTAAACCTTTTTAGGAGGAGGAGGATACACAGAAAGGTAATGGGCTTGGATGAAAGTGCCCTGGACAGAGAGCCAGGAGCCCAATATTCACATTGGAGCCTGACTTATTACCTTAGTTACATCAGTTAAACTTTCTGTGTCATCATTTCCTTATCTGAAAAATGATAAAGAAGATTGTCTGATACTGAGACATGTAATGACCAAAAAGAGCAGAAGGGGTGAAAGTGAGTATTCAGTCCTGTTTTTAAATTGACTCAGATCTTGTATTGTTTCCCAGGGCAGATTAAAAAACAAGAATGTATGCACTGAGAAAATAAGTTGATTACTGGGTATGGCTGCATCCAGGGCTATTCACTGCATTAAGTGAAAAATACAGCATGTGGAAAGAAAAGAAACAGGAAAGAGTATTTATTTTCTAAACACTACCACTTTGCCAAAAGATCTGTGGTTACAAGCCAGCTCAGAACAAACACTCCCAAATTATTCCTGATAATTCTCAGAATATCGACCTTTAAATTGATAGAGCCCTTAGACTACCATGATGTATACAATAGGCACATTTAAATCTATACATTTGGTTAATAGTAAAAGGATGGAAAAAGATATCACAAGCACATGGTAATGATAGAATTCAGGCCAAAGAATATTACCTGTAGTAAGGAGGGACATTTCATGATGAATAATAGTCAATTCGCCAGGGAGATATACTGTAAATGTGTATTCACTTAAAAACTGTTCTTCACAATATAGGAGGCAAAAACTGCCAAACCTGAAAAAGAATAGGTACATTCATGATTATAGTTGGTGGTACCAATAATCTTCTCTTAGTGATTGAAAAGTAGTCAGAAAAGTTGTATGGATATAAAAGACTAACAATAGTATTAACTGACCCGACCATACTGACATTTATAAAACATTCCATCTAATAACTTCAGAAAATGTGCTTTTCAAGTATACAGGATGCATCCACCAAGATAGTAGTTACTGACAGATAGTAGTTCTGTTGTAGTTTGGAAGGTCCCTAATCCTACCCTTGAGTTCAATGATTTGCTAGAAAGATTCACAGACCTCAGAAAAGCCATTATACTAACAGTTAAGGTTTATTACTGAAATAATATACTTATATGATATCCAAAATTCTTGAAGTAAACCAACATTAATGGACCCAGAGTGTAGTATACAGTTCACTAATAAAGTTGCCCATTCCCGAGAGTGATCTTAGGCTTTACCTTCTATAGGCAGTGAGCATTTTCTCAGTCTTACCTAATACTATGGCTAAATTAGGTAGATCGTCTGACATTGTTAAAGATGAAACTGGGGACTTCCCTGGTGGTCCAGTGGTAGAGAATCCACTTTAAAATACAGGGGACGTGGGTTCAATCCCTGGTCAGGGAACTAAGATCCCGCATGCCACGGGGCAACTAAGCCCGCGTGCCACAACTACTGAGCTCGTGTGCCTCAACTGGAGAGCCTGCGTGCCACAAAGTACAGAGCCCACGCGCCCTGCAGCCCACGCACCACAACTAGAGAAGAGAAAACCCCCACGCCACAACTAGAGAGAAGCCTGCGCTCTGCAAAGAAGAGCCCGTGCTCCTCAGTGAAGATCCTGCGTGCTGCAACTAAGACCCGATGCAGCCAAAAATAAATAAAATTTAAAAATAAATAATAAGTAAATCTTAAAAAAAAAAAAAAAGAAACTGAGTGCTGAAAAGCAATTGTTAAAGACAAAACAACGTGAAGTTTTCCTAAGAAATGTTTTAGGCTATAGCATGCATCTGTGGACTGTTTCCAGACTACCCTACTTGCTGCAACTATCTAACTATGAATGTAAACATCCTTATTAATCCTATAGATGCTCCTTACAAATTCAAAAAACTGATCTCCAAGACCCACCCTCTTCTCCTCTTCTTCAGCCTGACAGACTGAAGGTAAAAGCCCAGTATTTGTGAGACAGCATAAGGTCTTGGGAAAAACAAATAAATTTCTTTAGATTAACTGTCCCTATTGATGTGCTTTATTATTAGTTTAGAAAACCTGAGTGGTTTCTCATTCCATGGAAGGAAAAGTTGTACCAGGACTTCAATTAAAACATTTTAAGGCCTTGAGATATATCTTCCTTCACCAGAGGACGTAAGATCTGCAACTTCTAGTCACATATATGCCTTCGTGCTCAATTTTGCGGATTCAAAAAAGGTAAACCTCTCACTGAAAATCTGTAGAACTGAACTACAAATTGCACTAAAATATAATCTATAAAAAAAAGATTTTGATGTTTTAAACATAGGAAGTTTAATTTTTTTTTTTTTTTTTTTTTGGCCGTACCTCGTGGCACGTGGGATCTCAGTTCCCCAACCAGAGATAGAACCCGTGCCCCCGTAGTGGAAGTGTACAGAGTCTTAACTGCTGGACCACCATGGAAGTCCCTAATATTTTTTACCATAGGGAAAATGTTTTCTTGGCCTCAAATGGTACAGTGGGATCTTTCTAATGTTCTTCCAATGGACATGCATTTCCTCTACAATATCCAAGTTTGATTTATTTTAAATATTTGAAACAAAATAACTAAGATAGTCTAAAACTGGAAGATGACTTTTTACAATTAAAATTATTTGAAAGATAGTTAAACTATATTCCATCAAATTTTTAATTTCTAGGGATTTACTAATTCTCAGAATTCTCTACATCCTTCAAGGATTTTTTATTTCCTATTTTTTAAATTGTGGCAGTGGATTCCAGTTGAGATTATATGTTGATATAAGCAAATTTTCGTGTCAAAAATGATTTTGGAACTTATTGCTTGAAAAATTTCATACCAGTGATCCAGTCATGAGACGTCCTATATCTGGTGCTTTGTATATGAGTCTTGGTAATACATAGTTTAAAACAAAAACAGCTCCTTTCCATAACTTTCTCTCCTTACCTACCCTCTAATTGCCCATCCCTTCTCTTTTCTATGTTTAGCTCAGCTCTTCAAAAGATCTGCTTCTTTTTTTTTTAAATTTATTTTATTTATTTATTATTTATTTATTTATTTTTGGCTGCGTTGGGTCTTCGTTTCTGTGCGAGGGCTTTCTCTAGTTGCGGTGAGCTGGGGCCACTCTTCATTGCGGTGCGCGGGCCTCTCACTATCGCGGCCTCTCTTGTTGTGGAGCACAGGCTCCAGACGCGCAGGCTCAGTAGTTGTGGCTCACGGGCCCAGTTGCTCCGCGGCATGTGGGATCTTCCCAGACCGGGGCTCGAACCCGTGTCCCCTGCATTGGCAGGCAGATTCTCAACCACTGCGCCACCAGGGAAGCCCAATCTGCTTCTATTTTTAAGAGCAATTTTCCCCCACTTTTTAAATTAAGCATCTCCCCCAGACTGGCTTTAAGTTCATTGAATTAACAGAATTATTTTGCTTCTTACTACTGCTGTTTTAGTTTTGTGCAAATGAACTTTCAGACCATGTCATGATTCTGTACCTTTTTATATTTGTTGTTTGAAAATGCACTCACAGTAACTGTTTTTGTAACAAGTATATGTGACAACCACAGCATTACCTGGAAACAAGATGTTAGTTCAAAGAAGTTCATATTAAAGTTTGAAAAATATTTACTTTAGGCATGTACCAGAAAATATATTTCACACATGTAAATAGTGAAATGTTTTACAACCACCAGTTTTATTATACTTTTAAGGATGTGTGAATTTTCTTTATCTCCATTAAAATTATTCAATTTTTTTCTATACCTTCATAATTTCCACTTAGTTTTAAAGAATTTTTTTTTCAATTAAATTGCTGTTGTTTCAAGATTAACATTAATGTATTATACTGCTTGGTTTTTAAAATGTGAAATATGAAGTTAAATACTATCTTAGATTTTTATGATGAACAAATATTCTAAACTAATCTGCCTCCATCTCCTTGCTATTCTTCTATAAATGATCATTTTTGATTTTCACTTTGGTTTAAAACTCCAGCAGTATATAGAATGACACTCATTTTCCTACTTGTAGGAAAACACAGATTGTGTAAAAATAAGTAATCAAGTGATTAAATTATTTTCCAAACAGGTGTCATTGTATAATCTTGTATGTTAATGAGAAATTATATATACACATCAACAAAATAACTAGCTCTTCCATTCCACGGTTTATTTTTTCACCAAAGCTGCTAGTCAATCATATCTTTTTGCATTCCTATCAAACTTATCCTATGGTGAATGAATATTTACTAAATTTCCACTTCATACTCTGACTTAATTTCTTCACTTGAATAAAGTATGGGGGGAGGGACCTTCAAGATGGCGGAGGAGTAAAACGTGGAGATCACCTTTCTTCCCACAAATACATCAAAAAATACATCTACATGTGGAACAACTCCTACTGAACGCTGGCAGAAGACTTCAGACTTCCCCAAAGGCAAGAAACTCCCCACATACCTCGGTAGGGCAAAAGAAAAAAGAAAAAACAGAGACAAAAGAATAGGGATGGGACCGGCACCTTGGGGAGGGAGCTATGATGGAGGAAAAGTTTCCACACATTAGGAAGCCCATTCACTGGGGGAGATGGGGGGTGGGTGGGGGGGAGGCTTCGGAGCCACGGAGGAGAGCGCAGCAACAGTGGTGCAGAGGGCAAAGCGGAGAGATTCCCGCACAGAGGATTGGTGCCGACCAGCACTCACCAGCCTGAGAGGCTTGTCTGCTCACCTGCCAGGACGGGCGGGGGCTGGGAGCTGAGGCTCGGGCTTCGGGGGTCAGACCCCAGGGAGAGGACTGGGGTTGGCAGTGTGAACACAGCCTGAAGGGGGCTAGTGCGCCACAGCTAGCCAAGAAGGAATCCGGGAAAAAGTCTGGAACTGCCTAAGAGGCACAGGACCATTGTTTCAGGGTGCACGAGGAGAGGGGATTCAGAGCACCACCTAAAAGAGCTCCAGAGATGGGCGCGACCTGCGGCTATCAGCGTGGACACCAGAGACGGGCATGAGATGCTAAGGCTGCTGCTGTGCCACCAAGAAGCCTGCATGCAAGCATAGGTCACTATCCACACGTCCCCTCCTGGGAGCCTGTGCAGCCTGCCGCTGCCGGGGTCCCGTGATCCAGGGACAACTTCCCCGGGAGAACACACCTCAGGCTGTTGCAATGTCATGTTGGCTTCTGCTGCTGCAGGCTTGTCCCAAATTTGTACCCCTCCCTCCCCTGGCCTGAGTGAGCCAGAGACCCCTAATCAGCTGCTCCTTTAATCCCGTCCTGTCTGAGCGAGGAACAGATGCCCTCAGGTGACCTACATGCAAAGGCAGGGCCAATCCAAAGTTGAACCCCAGGAGCTGTGCGAACAAAGAAGAGAAAGGGAAATCTCTCCCAGAAGTCTCAGGAGCAGCGGGTTAAATCTCCACAATCAACTTGATGTACCCTGCATCTGTGGAATACGTGAATAGATAATGAATCATCCCAAAATTGAGGTGGTGGACTTTGGGAGCAACTGTAGACTTGGGGTTTGCTTTCTGCATCTAATTTGTTTCTGGTTTTATGTTTATTTTAGTTTAGTATTTAGACCTTATTATCATTGGTAGATTTGTTTATTGATTTGGTTGCTCTCTTCCTTTTTATATATATATATTTTTTCCTTTTTCTCTTTTTGTGAGCATGTATGTGTATGCTTCTATGTGTGATTTTGTCTCTATAGCTTTGCTTTTACCATTTGTCCTAGGGTTCTGTCTGTCCTTTTTTTTTTTTTTAATAGTTGGTATTTATAATTCTACCTTCTCCCACTACCCATTCTGTATTCTCCTTGCCTTCAGTAAGTACATCATCTCACCGTGGTTCTTTACCTGGTGGGGTAACCAATAAGTTCATCCTGAAAGGTCTGGACAATTAGTAGTCCTCCTGGACTGGGGCTTTTTTTTTGTTTTTGTTTTTGTTTTTGTTTTTGGCTGCATTGAGTCTTTGTTGCTGTATGCAGGCTTTTGTTAGTTGTAGCGAGTGGGGGCTACTCTTCATTGTGGTGTGTTGGCTTCTCATTGTGGTGGCTTCTCTTGTTGTGGAGCATGGGCTCTAGGCACGCAGGCTTACTAGTTGTAGCTCATGGGCTCTAGAGTGACGGCTCAGTGGTTCTGGCACATGGGCTTAGTTGATCCGTGGCATGTGGGATCTTCCCAGACCAGGGCTCAAACCCATGTCCCCTGCACTGGCAGGCAGATTGTTAACCACTGCGCCACCAGGGAAGCCCTGTAATTTTTTTTTTTTTTTTTGTATAGTTTTTAGCACTTGTTATCATTGGTGGATTTGGTTTTTGGTTTGGTTGTTCTATCTTTCTCTTTTTTTATTAAATTTCTATTGTTTTATTTTTAATAATTTTCTTAGTTTTAATTATTTTATTTTATTTATTTATTTATTTATTTTTCTCCCTTTTCTTCTGAGCCGAGTGGCTGACAGGGTCTTGGTGCTCTGGCCAGGTGTCAGGCCTGAGCCTCTGAGATGGGCGAGCTGGCTTCAGGACATTGGTCCACCAGATACCTCCTGGCCCCACGTAATATCAAATGGCAAAAGCTCTCACAGAGATCTCCATCTCAACGCTAACACCCAGCTCCACTCAACAACCAGCAAGCTACAGTGCTGGACACCCTGTGCCAAACAACTAGCAAGACAGGAACACAACCCCACCCATTAGCAGAGAGGCTGCCTAAAATCATAATAAGGCCACAGACAAGCCAAAACACACCACCGGCTGCGATCCTGCCCATGAGAAACACAAGATCCAGCCTCATCCACCAGAACACAGGAACCAGTTCCCTCCACCAGGAAGCCTACACAACCCGCTGAACCAACCTTACCCACTGACACTGACACTGCAGAAATACAAAGGATCATGAGAGATTACTACAAGCAACTATATGCCAATAAAATGGGCACCTGGAAGAAATGGACAAATTCTTAGAAAAGCACAACCTTCCGAGACTTAACCAAGAAGAAATAGAAAATATAAACAGACCAATCACAAGTAATGAAATTGAAACTGTGATTAAAAATCTTCCAACAAAAGCCCAGGACCTGATGGTTTCACAGGTGAATTCTATCAAAAATTTAGTAAGAGCTAACACCTATCCTTCTCAAACTCTTCCAAAATATAGCAGAGGGAGGAACACTCCCAAACTCATTCCACAAGGCCACCATCACTCTGATACCAAAACCAGACAAAGATGCCACAAAAAAAGAAAACTACAGGCCAATATCACTGATGAACATGGGTTTAAAAATCCTCAACAAAACACTAGCAAACAGAATCCACCAGCACATTAAAAGGATCATACACCGTGATCAAGTGGGGTTTATCCCAGGAATGCAAGGATTCTTCAGTATATGCAAATCAATCAATGTGATAAACCATATTAACAAATTGAAGGAGAAAAAACGTGATCATATCAATAGAGGCAGAAAAAGTTTTTGACAAAATTCAACACCCATTTATGATAAAAACCCACCAGAAAGTAGGCATAGAGGGAACTCACCTCCACATAATAAAGGTCATATATGACAAACCCACAGCCAACATCGTTCTCAATGGTGAAAAACTGAAACCATTTCCACTAAGATCAGGAACAAGACAAGGCTGCCCACTCTCACCGCTATTGCTCAACATAGTTTTGGAAGTTTTAGCCACAGCAATCAGAGAAGAAAAAGAAATAAAAGGAATCCAAATCGGAAAAGAAGTAAAGCTGTCACTGTTTGCAGATGACATGATACTATACATAGTGAATCCTAAAGATGCTACCAGAAAATTACTACAGCTAATCAACAAATGTGGTAAAGTAGAAGATACAAAATTAATGCACAGAAATCTCTTGCATTCCTATACACTAATGATGAAAAATCTGAAGGATAAATTAAGGAAACACTCCCATTTCCCATTGCAACAAAAAGCATAAAATACCTAGGAATAAACCTACCTAAGGAGACAAAAAACCTGTAGGCAGAAAACTGTAAGACACTGATGAAAGAAATTAAAGACGATACAAACAGATGGAGAGGTATGCCATGTTCTTGCATTGGAAGAATCAACATTGTGAAAATGACTATACTACCCAAAGCAATCTACAGATTCAATGCCATCCCTGTCAAACTACCAATGGCATTTTTCACAGAACTAGAACAAAAAATTTCACAATGTGTATGGAAACACAAAAAACCCCGAATAGCCAAAGCAACCTTGAGAAAGAAAAACGGAGCTGGAGGAATCAGGCTCCTGGACTTCAGACTATACTACAAAGCTACAGTAATCAAGACAGTATGGTAGTGGCACAAAAACAGAAATATAGATCAATGGAACAGGATAGAAAGCCCAGACATAAACTCATGCACATATGGTCACCTTATCTTTGATAAAGGAGGCAAGACTATACAATGGAGAAAAGACAGCCTCTTCAATAAATGGTGCTGGGAAAACTGGACAGCTACATGTAAAAGAATGAAATTAGAACACTCCCTAACACCATACACAAAAATACGCTCAAAATGAATTAAAGACCTAAATATAAGGCCAGACAGTATAAAACTCTTAGAGGAAAACATAGGCAAAACACTCTATGACATAAATCACAGCAAGATCCTTTTTGACCCACCTCCTAGAGAAACGGAAATAAAAACAAAAGTAAACAAATGGCACCTAATGAAACTTAAAAGCTTTTTCAGAGTAAAGAAAACCATAAACAAGATGAAAAGACAACTCTCAGAATAGGAGAAAATATTTGCAAATGAAGCAACTGACAAAGGATTAATCTTCAAAATATACAAGCAGCTCATGCAGCTCAATATCATAAAAACAAACAACCCAATCCAAAAATGGGCAGAAGACCTAAATAGACATTTCTCCAAAGAAGATATACAGATTGCCAACAAACACATGAAAGGATGCTCAACATCACTAATGATTAGAGAAATGGAAATCAAAACTACAATGAGGTATCACCTCACACCAGTCAGAATGGCCATCATCAAAAAATCTACAAAGAATAAATGCTGGAGAGGGTGTGGAGAAAAGGGAACCCTCTTGCACTCTTGGTGGGAATGTAAATTGATACAGCCACTATAGAGAACAGTATGGAGGTTCCTCAAAACCTAAAAATAGAACTACCATATGAACCAGCAATCCCACTACTGGGCATATACCCTGAGAAAACTATAATTAGAAAAGAGTCATGTACTACAATGCTCATTGCAGCTCTATTTACAACAGCCAGGACATGGAAGCAACCTAAGTGTCTATCAACAGATGAATGGATAAAGAAGACGTAGCACATATATACAATGGAATATTACTCAGCCATAAAAAGAAATGAAATTGAGTTATTTGTAGTGAGGTGGATGGACCTAGAGTCTGTCATACAGAGTGAAGTAAGTCAAAGAGAAAAACAAATACCGTTATGCTAACAGATATATATGGAATCTAAAAAAAAATGGTTCTGATGAACCTAGGGGCCGGACAGGAATAAAGATGCAGACATAGAGAATGGACTTGAGGACACAGGGAGGGGAAAGGGTAAGCTGGGATGAAGTGAGAGGGTGGCATATACATATATACACTACCAAATGTAAAATAGTTAGTGGGAAGCAGCCACATAGCACAGGGAGATCAGCTCGCTGCTTTGTGTCCCCCTTGAGGGGTAGGATAGGGAGGGTGGGAGGGAGACGCAAGAGGGAGGGTATATGGTGATATATGCACACATATAGCTGATTCACTTTGTTATACAGCAGAAACTAACACACCATTGTAAAGCAATTATACTCCAATAAAGATGTTAAAAAAAAAAAGTATGGGGAAGTATGACATTGCTTAACTCACTCTTCTCCCCAAATCAACCAAAACCAACAGCAAAAGGCAGAAGAGATTAAAAACAAGAAGTCCTCCATGAAAACATAGCTTTAAAGGAGCAGGATTTATGAAGAAGCTGACAATTGCAGTGATCTTTAGACAACACTAAGTGAGGATACTTGGCAACAATCCACACCACATAGAATTTTAGTCATGAAAGAGCAAAGAATACTCCAGACTGAAAAAGAGAAAAAGCAACTTGGACGGAAAAGGAGAAAAGCAGCCCAGAAATTTTCAGTTTGGGAGGACAGACACAGATAAAGCCAGCTGGGAAGTTAACAGGAAACATTGTTTATCCTGAAGGCAAGACGTGTTTCAGCTGGAGAATGCTAAAACAACCCCCTCTTTAAATGATGACTGCTCTATTATTAATGATGGTCCCAGATGGGTACATTTCTATACCCATCTATTACTGGGGTTACCCAGTTGCTAAACTACCTTCATCACATTATAGTATTCAACCCCTACTTTATCCCCACTTCTCTTAACAGAAATTGCAACCAATGCAAAATCGATCCTACTTCTCTTAGACTGTCTCCCAAGGTATTCAGAATGTACCCCAGTCCTACATAAGGGGCTTCCCTTTTCCCTCCTGTGAACTATCATTCAACGGTTTCTCTGGAATGTTCTTTCTTTCTGCTTTGAGCCATACAGAAAGAAATCAATATATGAATATAAATCTTGGGAAGGAAGTCAACTTGGTAATTCTTTATTGTTGAATGAAAGGAATGTTAACAAAGTCCAGGGGAAAAAGAATTGTGTCTCTAGCAATGTAAAAGACACATAAGTTATAGTATGAACAAATCCTTACTGGAGGTGGAAAAAAAAAGAAAAAGAAAAGACTTGATTATAAAATCACTCATATATATTACTTAGTGAGATGGCTGGAATGCTGGGCTCACTTTGGTTTCTGGGATTGGCTTGGTCTCAGTTATGGGTTGAATTGTGTCCCCCAAAATATATGTTTAAGTCCTAACCCCTGGTACCTGGGAATGTGACCTTGTTTATAAACAGGATATTTGTAGATGCAGTAAAGTTACTAAGAGGTCATTAGGATGAGCCCCAACTCAATATGACTGGTATCCTAATAAGTAGAGAGAAATTTGGATGCAGAGAATCAGGGAGAATACCATGTGATAACAGAAGCGCAAATTGTCATGATACAGCTACAAGCTAAGGAACAACAAGGATTGTGGCCACCACTGGAGGCTAAGAAGGGGCAAGAAAGGACTCTGTCCAGAGTTTCAGAAGGAGCAAGCATGGCTCTGTTAACACCATGATTTTGAACTGCTAGCCTTCAAGACTACAAGAGAATACATTTCTGTTGCTTTAAGATACCCAATTTGTGACACTTTCTCATGACAACCCTGGGAAACTAATAAAGATTTTGGTACTGGAAAGTGGGGTGCTGCTGTCAGAAGTAACAGAAAATGTGGAAGTGGCTTTGAATTAGGTAGTGCATAGAAGGTGGAAGTACTTTGAGCACTTGATAGTAAAAACCTAGATTTTTCCTGAAGAGACTTCTGATAGAAATATATGAGAAATGGTTAACATCCAAAATACAGAAATAACTCATACAACTCAATAGCAAAACAAAAAAACAAAAAAAAAACCCACACACAAAAACAAGTTGATTAAAAAATAAGTAGAGAATTTGAATAGACTTTTTTTCTCATAGAATGCATACAGATGGCCAACAGCTACATGAAAAGGTGTTCTGCATCACCAATCATCAGTGAACTACAAATCAAAACCACAATGAGGTAGCACCGCACACCCATTAGAATGGCTATTATCAGAAAGACAAAAAAAAAAACCTAACAAATGTTGGCGAGGATGTGGAGGGATGTGGAAACTCTGTGCACTGTTGGTGGGAATGCAAATTGGTGTAGCCACTAAGGAAAATAGTAGGGGAGAGGGCTCCTCAAAAAACTAAAAATAGAACTACCATATGATTCACCAATTTAATTCTGGGTATTTATCCAGTGAAAATGAAAACACTAACTTGAAAAGTATATGCACCCCCATGTCCATTGCAGCATTATTTACAATAGCCAAGATGTGGAAACAGTCCATTGAAGGATAAAGAAAATGTGGTATATATTTATACAATGGAAGCTTAACTGCCATAAAAAAGGAAATCTTGCCTTTTGCAATAACATGGAGAAACTTGAGCATTATGCTAAGTAAAATAAGCCAGACAAAAAAAAATCGAATAATGTATGATTTCATTATTCTTATATGAGGAATCTAAAAACAACAACCAAAAAAACCCCAAAAAAATTCATAGATACAGAGAACAGATTGGTGGTTGCCATAGGCAGGGGGTGTGGGTAAAATGGGGGATCAAAAGGTACAAACTTCCAGTTAGCAAATAAATAAGTTGTATGGTCAGGCCACTCAAGGTGGCTGTTGTCTTGCTCTCTGTACATCCCCTGCTCGACCAGTGCCTGCTTCACCTACATGCTACTCACATGACTGACCTTTCTGCGTACTTGCCCCAGGCCGCAGCTAGTGACTGTTCTCATCAAAGGGGCAGTGAGGAGCTTGCCCCTCCACTGGTTTCCCTGGTAACTAATGAGCCCACCTGACGTCAATTCCTCTGTAACTGGTAATCTCCAACCTCCCCGCTCCCCCAGCAAATACTGCTACCACGTCCTGCCTGCTGTCTGCGGCACACGCACATGGTGGTCGTTCCTGGACCTTGCTTCAGACATGTAAGATCCGCCCCCATTCATTAAACCATTGATGTCTCTGTAGCTGACGCTGGGCTCTTTCTTTGGTCTTGAGGCTGGGCAAGCACGGGCTTTGTAGGCCTGTGGGGTGCAGCCCAACATAAGTCATGGGGATGTAACGCATAGCATGGTGACTAAAGTTATTAATGCTTTATTGTATATTTGAAAGTTGATAAAAGAGTTAATCTTAAAGGTTCTTATCACACAATTTGTAACTATGTGTGGTAACGGACATTAACTAGGCTTATTGTGGTGATTATATTGCAATATTTACAAATAAGGAATTATTTTATACAACTGAAACTAATGTTATATGTCAATTACATCTCAATTAAAAAAACAGCTAGAAACAGAAGGAAACTTGTTCAACATAATAAAGGTCATATATGACAAGCCACAACTAACATCATACTCAATAGTGAAAAACTGAAAGCCCTAAGATTAGGAACAAGGCAAGGATGCCCACTCTCGCCATTTCTAGTCAATGTAGGACCAATTCTAACAGAGGTGTAAGTCAGCTTTTCCTTAAATTCCTATTAGCACCTAACACAACGGTTCTCAAGGTGTGGTTTCATGATTGGCAGCATTAGTTTCATCTGAGAACTTGTTAGAACTGCAAATTCTTGTGCTTCACCCCAGGTTAGCTGAATCAAAACACTAGGTATGGATGTCATCAAACGTGTTTAACAAGCCCTTCAGGTGAAACGGTTTCACGCTAAGTTTAAGAACAACTGTTCTATTACCAGCAAACACCAATGCAAGAGTAAAAATGGAGGCTCTAGTGGGGCTAATTAAGAAGTGACAAGCTTGCAGGATTACTATTTCTTTTTAAGGATAATAGAAGGGGGGAAAGGATGTGGAAACAAGGAGTGTAAAGTACTGGATCCAGTAATTCAGCCAACCACACTTGCACTACACTGTCAGATTCATGAGGGATAAAAACCAAGGATCTCTTGTTGACTATTTTTCATGGTGCCTGGGACAATGTCTGGCACATAGTAAGCTCCCCCAAGTATTTGTTAAGAAATAAATGAAGGCAAAGGTTTTTTTGCAAATAATATGGGTTTTTCATGTATTTTAAATACAAATGTTTTTTAGAAAACGGTCCAGGTCTCTGGCTGCACAGAAGAGGGAAGACCAGAATGAATACTCTCTCAGTGCAGCAGATCTGAGAAAAGAGAACCGAGAAGGAGCTGTGATCCTGGCATGAGATTTTCTTCCCTGAAGTTCATCAACAAGATATATCACTCATCACCCTGGTAAGAAATTAGAGAAGGTATGGAAGACATTAAGATTTTTATTTTAATGCAATTCTTAAAACAGTAATATTCAAAATCCTGCGATAAATGTTTTCAATTGTTGGATTAAAAAATGTTTTGAAGAGATGTTTGAAGTTTAATTGACACACAATAACAGCACTCATGCAAAGTGTACATTTTAAGTTTTGTTATATTTATACACCTGTGAAACAGTCACCACAGTTAAGGTAATGAAATACCGCAACCCAAAAGTTCTCTTGTGCCCTTTTGTAATCACTCCTTCTAATCCATTTCTACACTTCCCTATGCCCAGACAACTATTGATATGTGTTTTGTCACTATAAGAGAATTTCTAGAATTTTATGTAAATGGAATCGTAGCGTATGTGCTTTCTTTGGTTTATTTTACTGCTTTGTCTCATAATTTTGTGATTCATCCACATTGTTTTGTGCACAATAGCCAATTCCTTTTTTATGGGGAAGTAATATTTCATTATATGCATATATCAGAATATGTTCATGTACCTTTATTGGACATTTGGATTATTTCTAGTTTTTGGTATTTATAAATAGAGGTGCTATAAACCTTCATATACAAGTCTGTGTGAACAGATGCTTTCATTTCTCCTGAGTAAATATCTTAAAGTGGAATTGCTAGATATATATAAGTTGTATGTTTCACTTTTTAAGAAACTGCCAAAATATTTTACAATGTGGTTTTATCATTTTTTGTTCCACAGTGTTTGAGAATTCCATTTACTTCAAATTCTTACTAGCACTTAGAATGAACACTTTTAAAAAATATTAGTTATTCTAATAGGTGCAGACTATTATCTCATTGTAGTTTACGCCACGTTTTCTTAATTACTAATTATACTGAGCATCTTTTCATTTGGGTGTTTGTGATTCGGTATCTACTTTGGTGAAATATGGGTTTAAATATTTTGCCCAGTTTCAATTTGTGTTACCGTGTTCTGAGTTTTATACATTCTAGATGGAAGTCCTTTATCAGATATACCACTTGCAAATGTTTTTAACAGTCTTTATCTTGTTTTTCATAGTCTTTAACTTGTTTTTCATTTTACAGCCATGTTTTTTGAAGTTCTTAATTTGGATGAAGTTCAGTTTATAAATTGTGCTGATTTTATTGATTTTTTCCTTCTATTATGGGTCATAGTTTGATGCTTCTTTGCACGCCTGGAGATAATTTTACTGGATGCTAGACTGTGGATTTTACGGTCTTAGGTGCTATGTATTTTTGTATTCCTATAAATATATTTGGGCTCTGTTGTGGCATGCAGTTAAGTTACCTGGAAACATTTTGATCCTTCTGGGATTTGCTTAAGTTTTGTCATGTGGGGATAGGGGAGTGGCTTATTTAGGGCTAATTTTATTTCAATTCTGAAGCAAAACTCTTCTGAGTTCTCTACTTTTGTCCCCTGAATTACGAGTTTTCCATACTGACTAGGGATTTTGTTCCTTGAATACTTTTAGGTAGTTCTTTCCCGGGTGTTAGGTAATTTTCTCACATGTGTGTGCTGATCCTCTGTAGATTTCTAGAGTAGTTTCTCTTTGCATCTTTCCTGTGTTTGGTACTCCACCAATGAATTCTAGCTGCCATGGCTTCTCCAGACTTCCAGATCCAACTGCCCAACTGGGCTCTGCCATTTCCCTATGTGGTTTCTTCTTCCCTACGCTATGACCGTTGACATGCTCTTCAGGCACTAAGCTGGGACAATCAAAGAGATTCTTTTATTTATTTAACATTTCTCTGGAATCACTGATGTCATACATTTAGAAAACTTTTGTTTATATATATATATATATTTTTTTTTTCTGGCAAAAGGGTAAATATGATCACTGTTACTTTTTGCCCCCCAAAACAGAAGACCTATTGAATTTCTAATATTAAAAATAAGAGGGGTCTTCCCTGGTGGCGTGATGGTTAACAATCTGCCTGCCAACGCAGGAGATACGAGTTCAAGCCCTGGTCCGGGAAGATTCCACGTGTTGCAGAGCAGCTAAGCCCGTGCACAACAGCTACTGAGCCCATGTGCCACAACTACTGAAGCCCATGCACCTAGAGCCCGTGCTCCACAACAAGAGAAGCCACCACAATGAGAAGCCCGCGCACCACACCCCTGCTCGCTGCAAATAGAGAAAAGCCAGTGTGCAGCAATGAAAACCCAACGCAGCCAAAAATAAATAAATAAATAAATAAATAAATAAACAAATAAATAAATAAATTTATTAAAAAAATAAGAGGAATTATAGAGGCACATAAATCTTATATATAATTTCATGGTATTAGTTATGTGCTATCTTGTTTAATTGACTACAACTACTTTAACAAAGATATACAGTGATGCTAGGTCTTTTATATAAAATATTTAAATTAAATGATTGCCGTGGTAACCATTGAATTATTAGCGGTCTTGACCTTAGTCACAAAACATAAGTTTCTGATAAAATATGTAGTAGGAAACAATGCATTCAGATTAGAACTTTTTAAAATTCATCATGCCTTTCCAGGAATATAATTCTTCTAAATATGAGGTCTTTTGGAAGAAACCGTATTATACGAATCACAAGTGTTCAGGAAAGCCTTAAGAGAACAAATCGTACTAAATTTAAACTTACCCTAAAATGCAGCATATGGACAATTCAATATTTCTTTTCATACCAATTTTTCTTGTGATGTATGGACATAAACAGCCTCTGGCACAGAGCTTCCCAGTGTCACAGCACACAGTGGGTATGCCACAAATGTGTAATGGATATATCTGAGATTTTGATCTCTGTAGCTCTTTACATGGTCTGGTGGAGTCTGAGGAGGCTGAAATGTATAGAATTCCCTCTAGCAATAATCAGCGTCAACTTAACTACACTGTGCCTTACAAATACAGTGCCATGATGCGGCAAGATCAGGACACACTACTCCAGCAGTTACGTGTTTCTCACTGCTTTATCTTCTATAATGCCATGCTCAGTTTATGAATTTGTGTTGCTTTTCTTACTTCAAGGGATGGCTGACTTGCTTAGAAAAGGAATGTAGCCAGTGGAAAAGAGAAGAAGGGACTTTCTACAACTGTCTTTATTTCTGAACTCTATTGCCTTAGGGAAACTTTATTATTAAAATGAAAAATTCTATGTGTGTCTTTACTGATACTGTAGTTGTAGAGTTCAAAAACATTAGTGATGTAAATCAATACTGCATATACTTTGTAAAAAAGTGAATCTCATATTTTAAAATGTCCTTAAGAGAATGTGTTCATTTTATGACAGATAGTACAGCCTTTGCAAATATTAAGCAGATGACTGTGATACCATTTAGGTTACCTGTCCTGTATTCTAACTTCCCCTATAGAAATCTATTTATAAAATGTAGTTTGCATTTTAGTAAAGAAGAAAGCTTGAACCA